>NC_045620.1:75681786-77135953 GCF_009829155.1 Mustela erminea
AATAGAAAAATTAAAAACGGGGGCAAACAAAAATAATGAAATGACAGGCTAAATTTAATCACATCAGTAATTAAGTTGATCATTAATGGACTAAACACTCTTAAAAGGCTGAGATTGTCAGAAGAGCGAACAGAAGTATACAGGCTATCTTAATGGAGTTATTTTAAAAAATTTATTAAGGGGCGACTGGATGGCTCAGTGGGTTAAAGCCTCTGCCTTCAGCTCAGGTCATGATCCCAGGGTTCTAGGATCGAGCCCCACATCAGGCTCTCTCTGCTACGTGGGGAGCCTGCTTCCTCCCCTCTCTCTGCCTGCCTCTCTGCCTACTTGTGATGTCTGCCTGTCAAATAAATAAATAAAATCTTTTAAAAAAATTATTAAAGGCATAAAAGAAAACCTGAATTAAGAATGAGACTATTTATTGAAAAGACTGTGATTTAAATTATAAAAATATAATTTCTCTCTCACATTATAAGTTCAGTGCAATACCAATAAAAAGAAAGATTTTTCTTTTCTATAACTTGATTCTAAAATTCAAATGAAGGAACAAATGTACCAGAACAGCTAAGACAATTTTGAGAGGCAGGGAAGAATAAAAAGGGAAGATTTATTTCTCGCCTATTAATATATACCTGCAAAATATAGTAGCTAAAACAGTGTGACACTGGCCTAGGAAATTCACAGAATGATAGAAGAGAATATAGTCCAAAATGTATTTATAAACTTTGAATACAGATAAACTGATATTATAAGTCAACAGAAAAAATGAATTATTAGTAAATGTGTTGTAAACGTGGCTTACTCTGGAGGTTCCCATCTCATACCATATCTAAGAGTAAATGCCAAAACAGATTAATGGTCTAAATTTGATAGCTACTACCAGAAAGTTAATAATAATAAAAAAAAAACACTACGTGCCTAATTTTGTGACTTTGGGGGTAAGGAAAGATTTCTTAAATAAGACTTTAAAAACACAAATCACAAAATAAAAAAGGAAAGCATCAGCAACATCAAAACTAAAGATTTCAGGTTCACTCTAGACAAAGAGTAGGTTACCACAAGCCAAGTTAAAAGGCTTATGATAAAGAGGGAGATAATATATTCAAATTCTGGTTACTGAAAAGGATTAATGTTTAAAACACATTAAAAAAAATCACTTAAAAATAGGAAGAAAAAAAGGGTAACAACCAGATAATTCACAAAAGAGCAAACCTGAACCAGGGCCATGATATTGCTCAAGTTTTATGTGATAAGAGAGCCCTGAAAGGTGTGCAACCCCCAAGGTATGATTTATACAGTGATGACACTGACTTATTATGATATAAAGAGATCCTCAGCTGCACAGGGAAATACATACAAAAGCAAGGAATACCAGTTGGTACCAATTTGACTGGCAAATTTAAAAGTAGTGATTAATAATGAGAAAAAGGAGGAGGTATAAAGCAAATACCATACAAAAAACAATGAATACACATATATGTTAAATATAAGAGCACAGGTGCTAATATAAGGGAAAAAATAGGACTGAGGCATAGGCTAAATAAAGAAAACAAATGAGGGCCCTGAAAAGACCAAAAATAAACAATATGCTAAAAACTAAAGAGTGGATGGGCGCCTGGGTGGCTCAGTGGGTTAAGCCGCTGCCTTCGGCTCGGGTCGTGATCTCAGGGTCCTGGGATCGAGTCCCGCATCAGGCTCTCTGCTCAGCGGGGAGCCTGCTTCCTCCTCTCTCTCTCTGCCTGCCTCTCTGCCTACTTGTGATCTCTCTCTGTCAAATAAATAAATAAAATCTTAAAAAAAAAAAAAAAAAAAAACTAAAGAGTGGGGGCGCCTGGGTGGCTCAGTGGGTTAAAGCCTCTGCCTTCGGCTCAGGTCATGATCCCAGAGTCCTGGGATCGAGCCCCGCATCGGGCTCTCTGCTCAGCAGGGAGCCTGCTTCCTCCTCTCTCTGCCTACTTGTGGTGTCTGTCTGTCAAATAAATAAATAAATAAATAAATCTTAAAAAACAAAAACAAAAACAAAAGTAAAGAGTGTATGAGTTACTCAATTTTGTGTATCAAGGGTAAAAGAAAAATATCATATATGATAAAGATACCAGGTAATTCTAGAAAATGCAAAGCAATTTATAGTGACAAAAGCAGATCAACAGTTGCCTAAGGAAGGGGAGGGGAGCAGGGAAGAAGGGATTATAGAGAGGCAGGAAGAACCTTTTGGGGGTGATTGATATGTTCACTGACTTTGGTGATAGCTTCCCAGTTGTATACACGTGAAAACCTATTAAACATACACTTTAAGTATGTGCATTTTCTTGGATGGTAATTATACCTCAAAAAAGCTGTTAAAAATATTTTTTTTTAAAGTCAGGTATTAACAAATTCCATATAAAAATCTATACTGTCTACATAATGTACTTCTGTGAGATGTAATTAAGCAACCTGGAATCAGCAAATAACTACGGCATTTTATATATATTACCTGTGTTTGTCCCCTCTGAAATAATGCTGATCCATGAAGAGTTTTAAACATATCTACCTCACAATTTATATTCCGAAGTGAAGTCAAATCTCGACCATCGCACCTATAGTAATAAAGGAAAAAAGTATGTAAAGCGGTGTTCAGAATCAGAAATATCACCCATTATTTCTTATTCCTACCAAGGAGTGCTCAACTCCAGCTGTGTAACGTATCACCTGAGGAATTTAAGAACTTTAAAAAATAATACAGATACCTGATCCCCACCCTAAATCCCACGGAATCACAATCTCAGGTTGTGACCCATTCACTTCTACTGTTAAAGAAGTTCTGCAAGGCAATTCTGATGTGGATTCAGGGTTGTGAACCACTGCTCTACACACAAGTCCCACAGAGAAACAGTCAGACACATCCACACATTTTTGACACCCATTTATGAAATACCCTAATTCTTTAATGTTCACTTAAAAAAAATCATTTCCTTGCTTTGAGCAAGTTGCCACTTTCAAGACAACTTACAGAGGCACATACTTCAATTCCATCAAAAAAGGATATATTTACCTTTTGTATTCATTTAAAATAATACTTCTAAAAACCTCCTTTGCAACAACATTGAAGGATTCTATTATTTCGAATGTATCAGCCTCTGGAAATTTTTCTACAGAAAGACAGACAAACCAAAACAAAGGTTTTCTCTTTTTAGAAGACACGATTTCTCTTCAATTCATAGTATCAAATCAGTTAATTATGGTAGTAAACCAAGGGAACTGATGCTGAACTATTTAGTCCTCAAGCAAACAAAGCAGACAAATCAAATATTCTCAAGTAGGAAAGACACAAGTATTATACCTCAAACATATTGTTATTGAGAACTTAATTTGTTTTCTACCAGAACAACAGAGCTTTGTTATTAGTTCTCTATTGTATTATGTTACTAACAAATCCAGCCATATTATTAAAAGGTCTGAGTGACACTTTTAAGATTAAGAGTAATCACCTTCAATGTTTTGCCTTAGGAACTTTTCTCTTAGTCTGCAAATAGAGAAATAATTTGCTTTGTATGTTACAAGTCCCTACTGTTGCCTTTTTAATTAACATTTATTAATTTCTTTCAGGAACCATGTGCTATACATGTTTCTTTTTTAATGCCTTTAATCTTTGTAACAACTTATGAAGTATATTTTATTATTACCACCATTCTAAAGAAGAAAAGAAAGGCTTAACAAAGTATAGGCAGTGACAGATAGAACTGTGACCTGAATACAGGTCTGTCTGCCTGTCTAGGCTTATGTTTTTAAATGTTAAGCTACTTTATCAACTGATTAATACCAAGCCTTAAGCACTGTTCTCTCAAGCATTTGGTTTATTAAATATAAATTTCACCAGGACATAAAAAATGGACAGAGAGAGATATACATATTAAGAAATGTATCTTTGTGGGGCGCCTGGGTGGCTCAGTGGGTTAAGCCGCTGCCTTCGGCTCAGGTCATGGTCTCGGGGTCCTGGGATCGAGTCCCGCATCGGGCTCTCTGCTCAGCGGGGAGCCTGCTTCCTCCTCTCTCTCTCTCTGCCTGCCTCTCTGCCTACTTGTGATCTCTCTCTGTCAAATAAATAAAATCTTTAAAAAAAAAAAAAAAAAGAAAGAAATGTATCTTTGTTAGGAATAATTTTTAAGTATTATACTTTAAATGTCATACTTGGTACACATTCAGTTTGTGACTGATATTTACATAATAAAATGCTTTGCTTAGTAATTTCTAGAGAGCTAAATTCTCTAAAATCTAAATTTTACAATTCCACAATAGCATCAGTTAACATTTTTTGAATACTTGGTTATGTGGCAGGTACAAATGCAGATGACTTACCTATTTAAAGTAAACCAGATATTATCATAATTATTATAATATCATAAACCAGATATTATCAGTATTACAATTTCACAGATTAAGAACTCAAGAATTTTAAAGAGTATTTTTCACATTTTCAAATGACATGATACAAAGTTTCCCCATCATAGAGTGTAAGAATCTGATCCAGAAAAGATTGAGAATATTTCACATTCAATGTTTTACTGGTGCCCACTCTATCAGGTACAGTGCTGACCACATTCACAGAAGTTAAAGATTTTATTTATTTATTTAAGAGAGAGAGAAAGAGCAAATACACATGCATATGAGCAGGGGGTGGGGCGGTAGAAGGAGAGGTAGAGAGAGAATCTCAAGCGGATGTTGTGCCGAGTCCCACGTGGGGCTTGACCTCATGATTCTGAGATCATAACTTAAACTGAAATTAAAAGTCAGATACTTAACTGACTGAACCACACAGGTCCCCTCATAGAAATTTTTTTTTTTAATTTTATTTATTTTTCAGAGAGAGAGAGAGCGAGAGCGCGCAAGAGCGCGCACAAGCAGGGAGAACAGCAGGCAGAGGGAGAAGGAGACTTCCCACTGAGCAGGGAGCCTGATGTGTGAGTCTCCCTCAGGACCCTGGATCATGACCTGAGCTGAAGGCAGATGCCTAACTGACTGAACCACCCAGGTGTCCCTCACAGAAGTTAATTTAACAGTAACCTTGGGATGCATCATTATTTACCGAAGATGAAACTAAGGTACAAGGAAATAACTGATTCTCTGAAGTTAATAAAGCAAATTTTACCTTTTAGTTGTTCCTCTGTATCCAATCTTATCTTGTTAACAGCTTCGTCTCTGGAAATCTAAAAGAGAGGTGAGGTTCAGTATACATAGAAATATGTAACATTTCTATTTTTACATTTAACAATTAACATCGTTACATTGTCAATTGCTAACAATTACATTGTTACAATTAACACACGTAATAGTACTCAGATTTCTCTATTGGTAGTATTCTTTAAAAGATTAGAGCTAGTTATTGATTTATAAGAAATATTACCTATTTAATTCATTCAAATATATTTACACACTTCCCTAAAACTTGCATTAATCAACAAAAGGAGAATGGAGAAGCAAATAACTACACTTTTACTTAGCTTTCTGTTTAGAGGTTTTTAATAAAAATTCATAAATCAGATTATGTGAATTATGACAAAAAAGAATTCCCAGAACAATTATATAAGACAAAATTCAAAAATACCTACTTTATCATGTTCATAATCAGTGAAAACTGCATACAGTCTTTCCATGGAGAGTCTATTTTAAGCACAAAATAAATGTCAGCATAATAGTTCTTATGTTAATAGTATAACAATACTATTATAAACAAAACTGCAATACTTAATAGTAAGATAAAATATTTAATAAGCATTTCATAAAGAATTTTTAAAAATGTATTTATTGTTCTTTAGCACAGCTAATCTGTTTACTATTTATAATACAATATACCAAATTTCTTTCTCCTCATCTGTCAGGTAAATCACTCACAGGTACTATGCTCTTCCTTCTTAATTGTTCAATTTATTTCACCTTAGAGTTTTCTTACATACAAACTTTCTCTTCCCACTTTTTTTTTTTTTTTAAAGATTTTATTTATTAGATAGACAGAATCACAAGTAGTCAGAGAGGCAGGCAGAGAGAGGAGGAAGCAGGCTCTCCGAGGAGCAGAGAGCCCGATGTGGGGCTTGATCCCAGGATCCTGGGATCATGACCTGAGCCAAAGGCAGAGGCTTTAACCCACTGAGCCACCCAGGTGCCCCTCTCCCCACTCTTTTTCAACTTCTTGCTTTTTTCTATTCTCTCCACTTTGGCTGTTATTGCAGGCAACTGTTTTGTTGGGGACAATTTACATCTCTTTAGTCTCTGACTGACTGATGACTGTAAGACTGATCCTAAGGGAAATATTAAGTTTTTCAATTTATTTGAAATAAAATGAAATACTCTTCTGGTAATTTCATTCATACTTCCTGAGTGCCTGCCTATGAGCTGGCACTGTTTTAAGCACTGGGCATACAGAGGTGGTTATACTTGATTTCTTTTCAAGAACCTCAACAGTTTCCTTAGATATTCAAATATCTTATGATTTATTCTTTTTCCTTGTTTGACATAGATATGCAGATTATCTGAATCTTAACCAGTAAACTCCCTCCCCTTTTCATTTGAGACTCAAACTTAGGCACCTGAAGTGAGAACTGGCTTACCCTTTTTAAAGCATTAGATTGGCATTTATGGCGCTCACTTTGAAAATAGAAGGATGCCATATAAGAAGTAATGCATGCCTGCTTCCATAGGAAGTTTTTAGGCTTACAATTAAATCTGGTAATGATTTTCAAATTTTCTTTTGTACAGATATTCTTACTTATGAATGTATTCCACAATCTCTGGTGAAGGGGTAAATAACTTCTGAGGTGTCCTCTTGGTAACACCAATTTCTTTTACCAATTGCTGGATGCCCTGAATTATTTGTTGGGTATATTTTACTCCCACTTTAATAGCATGGCAAAAGTCCTGTTGTAAAATGTTCTCCGCAGAGGCTTCCATCATCACTAAAGGGAGGAAAAAAAGATTGCCATTGAATCTTTTACCAGTATAGCATTTTTAAGCACCTTGACACAACATAAACACCACAGATCAGTTTTGCTTATTAATGGTATATCAACCGTTTTAATTTCTTTCCTTCGAATCAGCATCCTTCCAAAATGTAAACAGCAGTAAATGAATAAAGAGACCTTAATACTTGAAATTAGGTTTATAGCTTTCTTCAATTTTGTAAAGGATTTCTCACAAAAAAAAAGAAACAAAATAAACTATGCATACTTATTTATTAAATAAGTTTTGTGATAGAATTCAAATACCATAAAATTCCATCTTTAAAGCTGCATTTTTAATACATACTTAAAATGAAATTTAAAAATATCAATAAAGTAGGAATCCAGTGAATTTTTTTTAAGATTTTATTTTTATTTATTTGTCAGAGAGAGAGAGGGCAAAGGCACGCAGAGTGGCAGGCAGAATCAGAGGGAGAAGCAGGCTCCCGGCCAAGCAAGGAGCCTGATGTGGGACTCAATTCCAGGGCACTGGGATCATGACCCAAGCCAAAGGCAGCCGCTTAATTGACTGAGTCACCCAGGCATCCCAAATGTTTTCTGTTTAACAATTATTTGATGTGACCTCCTACTCAATTCTCTCATTGTCACACTGTCTAATGCTTGCACAGGTGGGGGGAAATCTTTTGTCATGATACTATGTCAAGTAAGCCAACTAGAGGACTGTTACTACTTCCATAAAAAAGCTGCTTTTATGGTTTTGTGATAGTAAAACTCCTGTGTAAAGGAGGGAAGCGCCAAGTAGCCCTTCTGGCTCCCAGTGTCACTTCCAGTAATATCTGCTATTCAGGTTTGGCTTTGGTTTCTGCCAGGCAGGTTTCTGCTAGATTCCTGCCTCCTCATGTGTCATATTTGGCCCTTCTCAATTTGTACAGCTAAACATCATGCAATGCACAGATGTGATGGTAACTATCATATTTAATATTAAAACCACATAATGTTGTCATTAAGATTTATTATTATCTAATCATCACTTGTAAAGCTTTTAGGTCTAATCTAGAATGAAAAAAATCTTTTGTGCTTTGTATTTTATATTGGAATTCCAACAGTCAGTTGAAGCTGACCTGTGAAACTAAAACAAAAGATCTAACATTGTGTCATGGAGTTCCAGAAAGAGAGTATAAAGATGGCAGGCTGAAAAGTCCTGGAAAAATAATAGCTGAAAACTCTACAAATTTGGCAGGGACATAAATGCACAGATTCAAGAAGCTGAGTAAACCCCAAACAGGGTAACCCAAGGAGAGACATATCCTAATTAAACTTTGGAAAACCAAAGACAAAAAGATCTTGAAGCCAGCCAGAGAAAAGTACCTCCTCACCCATATGGAAAAAGCAATTAAAATATTAGACTTATCATTGGAAACCATGGAGCTTGGAAGGGATTGGCATATTGTATTTTAGGTGTTGAAAGAAAAGAACTGTTGACCCAAAATCCTATGCCCAGTGAAAATATTTACAGAATAAAGGAATGAAGGAATATATATTTAGGAAAAAATTGAGACTCTTAGATAATTAAGAAAATTTGTCACTGGCAGACCTACCCTAAAAGTATGGCTCAAGGAAATTCTCTAAACAGAAAAAATAAAAAAAGAAACCAAGGACTATCAGGAAGGAAAAGTACTGCTAAGGAAAAATGTGGGTAAATACAATATGCTTTCCATCTCCTCTTGAGTTTTCTAAATTAGGTTTGATGGCTGAAGCAAAAGCAAAAATTATAACTTGGCCTACTGTGGTTCTAAATGTAGAGGAATATTGAAATGATTATATTACAAATGGAGGAGGGTAAGACAAGGTCAGGTTTCAGTACTTCATTTGAGGCGTAAAGCAGCTTTTCTGGCACAATGATACCATGATTATACTTATATTTTTCTTCTTATCAGTATTCCCATGACATCCTCCCTCACTTTTCGCAGAATTAAACTGGAGATTTTTAAAAATCCATTTGATGTATGTAAATTATGCCTCAATAAGTTGATTTAAAAGAAAATATGAAAGAAATAATATGGTAAAGAAATCAATATTCCTTGACTTTGTTTTCACTAATTAGACTTCAAAGCAATTCATTTTTGAAAATACTTTAGAAGGAAATTCCTTAGTTTTTTTTTAATCTATAGATCTGTGCTGTCCAATTTGGGAATTACTAGCTCCATACGGTTCTTTGCATTTAGATAAAACTGTGTAAAATTAAAAATTCAGTTCCTTGGCTACTCTAGCCACATTTCAAGTACACGGTAGCCATAATCACATATAAAACATTTACTTCATTGCAGAGTTCTACTGGACAGCATCACCATGTAGACTAAAAATTTACACAAAAAAGTGCTGTCTAAATGACTGCTGTTAACCATTTTCAGTAGCTGAAGATTAAAGATTTTTTTTTAAAGATTCTATTTATTTATTTAACAGACAGAGATCACAAGTAGGCAGAGAGGCAGGAAGAGAGAGATGGGGGGGCAAGCAGGCTCCCCGCTGAGCAGAAAGCCTGATGTGGGGCTCAATCTCAGGGCCCTGGGACCATGACCCGAGCTGAAGGCAGAGGCCTTAACCCACTGAACCACCCAGGTATCCCTAACGATTTTTGAGATTAGTTGAAAACTGTGAATTCTAGATACAAATTTCTTCTTAAATAGTTACTGGTATACTGTTTCCTAAACTATATCCTAGCATAAATAGAAAGATCAGTGATATTAAGTGTACCAGTTAAAAGCAAGCAGAATGTGCAGAATGGTGCTGAAGTCATCTAGCAGCCAACTGCATGAAGAAATTATTCTTGTTTTTTAGGCCTTATTCCAAAGATTTGTTGGATTACTAAATATTTTAATAATGATATGGCAGCAATTACTTTTTTGTATTTTTCTATCCCATAAGTTCCATAGTGATGGTATTGGACTTGGGCCCAATATTAAGTTTGACACATGAACATGAAGTCAAAACAACCTTCTGATGCTTTATGCAGTCTCTGGAGTCTAATTCGTCCATCTAGAGAGCAAGAGGTAAGAAGGGCAAGCTAGAAGTTGCTTATGGGGTTTTTACAGCATGCCACAGTTGCAACAAAGATCTTCAGTGCATTCCTCCAACATCCCCATAAAATTAGAGGGCTTCAGTCTAAGGCAGGTAGAGGCTATTTATTTATAGCCATTCAGAAGCAAGTTTATTTCTGTGTCTTCATGATAACAGCAGGTATTAACAGTATGCCTATTAGGTAACTAGGTATTATGCTTGGCACTTTACAAACCCTGACTCTAATCTTCACAACAACCCTGTAAAGTAGCCAAATCAATTTACTAAGTGAAAGTAATGAACACTATAACTTTAAGCAAAAATAAATTTCTCATGCAGACCAAGTAAACTTGAGACAGTGAACCAGTACTCTGCTCAAGGCCCTTTCTGGGATGCTCAAATATGTTAAGGGTCATCTGTTATTCATGGCTTCCCCAAATCTTTGGAATGTTCTCTCCACACTGTGATAGCCTACCACAGTAAGAATCTCATCTTTTGGAGCTCGAGTCCAACAATCATTTCCTTGTTTCTCCAGTAATCAAGATTGCAGTCATGTGTTATAGTTCTGTGTGATGTAAGTGAAAGTGTAAATCGCTATATGAGGTCTTTAGTAAAGCACCTTGAAAGGGAAGATGACTTACTCAGGTGGAATACACCTTTTAGTCACTCCCCTCCTTTTTTTCCCTCTAGTCTATAGGTCAGGTTAAGTTGGCCAGAGCTCCAAAAGCAAGTTCATAAGCATGAAGTTGAAGGCCACACATTGAGGAGAGCAGAGCAGAAAGCTGGAAGGAATCTAGATTTCTTAAGGTATCATGGAGCCAGGGGCATCTAGATGGCTCAGTTGGTTAAGCGTACAACTGATTATTTTAGCTCAAGTCATGATCTTACGCTCGTGAGATCAAGCCCCTGGACGGCTCCCCACTCAGCATGAAGTCTGCTTGAGATTCCTTCTGCACCTCTCCACACTGGCCCATGCATGCACACATGTGTATGTAGTCTGTAATAAACACCTTTACTGGGGCGCCTGGGTGGCTCAGTCATTAAGCATCTGCCTTTGGCTTCAGGTCATCATCCCAGGGTCCTGGGATTGAGGCCCGCATCAGGCTCCCTGCTCACAGGGAAGCCTGCTTCTCCCTCTCCCACTCCCCCTGCTTGTGTTCCCTCTTTCACTGTCTCTGTCTAATAAATAAATAAAATCTTTAAAAAAATATATTATCTTTACCAAAAAAAAGATATCATGGAGCCACTATAATTGTCTTGGTCCCCCCTGTTATTTACTTTAGCAACACGAACCCTAATTAATATGTAGATAATGTACAACTCCTCTTATATATGTTTTAACTACCATAGAGTCCTTATTCTATTTCCATCACTGACTAATATTCCAAAAGAAGCTCGAAATGTGTTTCACATGTTAATTGTACATAAAAGTACTAAAAGCTTAATAGTTTACATTTTATCAAAATATTCCCATATCAGAAGATCCCATATCAAAAAGTCCTAGACATCAAATACCACACAGTAAAATTAACTGATAAGATCTTAATTAATCTCTCCAAGGTTACACAGTTAACTGTGTGACAGCTGCTAGGTTTTAGATACAGGTCATTCTACTGTCAAAGCCAATTCTCCTTTAAGAGAACCGGGCCAATTTTCATTCATGCAGTTATGACATTTTTATTACAAGGAGTGAGGGTAACCTATGGTCAGTGCATTTCTTACAAGTTTTCTACCTTGCAGAAACAGGTCACCTTTTTCTCAAAGGACATTAAACAAGCGCTGAATGATGAATTAGCTAAATTAACATATTTAAACTATTAAAACAATTTATTACCAGATTTAGAAATTCAATTTTTAGACTAGCTTATTAGTTTAAAAATAATTACCAGAATTGTCTTGGTAAATAAAGATTTTTATATATTTCAAGTAAAATTATATCACATTCTAATTTTTTTTTTCTTTAAGATTTTATTTGTCAGAGAGAGCACACAAGCAGGGGTACAGCAGGCAGAGGGAGAAGCAGGTTCCTCACTGAGGAAGGAGCCCGATGCAGGACTCAATCCCAGGAACCTGGTATCATGACCTGAGCCAAAGGCAGATGCTTAACCAACTGAGCCAGCCAAAGATATATCACATTCTGTAATTTCAGGCTGTATCGCATTCTGTAATTTCAGGTATTGTTTGATATGAAGCAAGAGCACCACCAAAATAGGACAGCAATAAAACAGAACAAAAATCTTTATGGCTAAGTGACAAGACACACATACATAGAAGAATATAAATGCATTTTTAAGAAACCAGAACTTACACTTAAAATCCGGAACAAATGTACTACTTAAATTACTTACCAATTTGACTTTTAGGTGCTCCAGCAACCACTAAATTTAAAGTACTAGAAGACATTTCTTTCCGTGTTGGATTAATAACACATTCTCCATCGATCATTCCTATTCTCACTGCCCCTAAAATACATCAAAATACTGGCAGTTGTGTAATAAAAAGTCTGTTTTCAAGACACTATCCCAGTGATAGCTTTGATCCCGATCTTTAATTGTGACTACAATAAAATCCATATTTTTACTATGGTTTTTAAGGCCCATAGAACATCCTACCTCACCCTACCTAATAGCCTCACTAGACACTGTGCTGCTGAGATACATTAGTTTTTCCATACTTCTGTGATTATGCTCGTGTTCTTTTCCCAAGCTAGACTATACTTTTTCCAAGGCAAATGCTTACCATTTGATCCTACTAAGGTTCAATTTAATCTTGAGTACTCTGAGAAGCCCTCCTTGACAACATGATTTCAAAGACTAAACATACCTTTCTCTATCATTTTTACTATAGCTTTATAATACTGTTCATAAATAATTATTTGTTTGTTTCCCCTACTTACACTGAAAGCAAGAACTATTCCTAGACTGCCTTTCTTCCTTCAGTTCTTAACTTAGTATCTGACATTTAGGATATTCAGAAGTTACTCGATGAATCATTTTTATATTTCATGATTACAATTTGTAAGAGATGTAAGTTATAAACATATTTGTTTTATCCTGAAAGACCATATACTATAACAATTTCCTATCCCCACCCCCCCACACCAAAAGTCCTCAAACAGAGAGACAATTAAGAAGTCAAAGTATCTAGGAACATAAAGTCTCTAACACCATAACATTTTGCTATCAAAAACAAAACCTAAGGCAAAAATGAAAATATCTTGAGCTGAAAGGAGTCTTAGAATATCATCTAATTAAACTCCCTATGAGATAATAAGTCAGAGCTAATTAATCTATGCTCTTGCTATAGCATGCTCACTAGTATTTCAAGAAAAAACATAGTGTTTCTTATTTTCAAATCTTAACTTACCAATAGGTCCATTCCAAGGAATATCTGATAATGAGAGAGCTACAGAAGCTTAAAAAAAAGGAAAAAAAAAAAAAGAACTGAAGTAAAAAGATTTCATTCCTTTAAAAAGACCATGATAATTTTAATCTTGATTTGTATACTTACCACCATTAATTGCTAAAATATCAGGTTCATTAACACCATCTACTGCCAACAGATTACAAAGTACCTGGTACAACGGAAAAAATTCAGAGTACTTAAAAAAAATCTACTTGATTTAGGAGGACTATCATTTTGGCTAAATCTTGGTCTAACATAAAGGAGCCCTATGTGTTTAAAAGCATATGCTTTGTAGTCAAACCCCTTATTTCTGGCTATCATTTAACTAAATACATGCTTGACTATGGCAAATTACTTAAGCCTCAAAAGTTTCTCATTTTTAAAAGGGAAAAATAATAGCATTTTCTTAAAAGGTTTTCTGAAAATTATAGGAAATAATATTTGTAAAGCATTTACAATACTGGGCATGTTGAAAATATTCAGTAAATGTTAGCTATTTCTATTACATAAAAAATATTATTTTCTGCTTAGCATATAGAAAACAAAATGATGAATTCCTTTATACTGCAATAATATGCCTATGTCATGTACTTAAGAAAACAACTTACTAAAAAAAGAAAAAAAAACTACTTGAGGCAGTGACATCCTTGCAAAGGCGTATCTGCAAAGCATATTTATTTTTATGAAATAAGTAAAAGTTCATTAAAGCATATGGGTCATTATTCTGAACGAGAATAATATTCACAAAAATACCAAAATATAATAAAGTAGAAGTTTAGAGGACCCAGTAAAATAGGTAGTAAAGACTAGTTTGTATCAATTGTCCTAGCCTCTGACACTAATATGACAACAGGTCCCAGAAGGGTCTGTCCCCTCCTTCCTCAATTACTCTAAACTTTAAAAATCACCAGTTTGTTTCCTGCCTCTGGGCTTTTGTGCTTCCCATTCCATCTGCTCAGAATGTTTCCCCCACACTCGTAGGTTGGCTAACTACTACTCATAATTCAGGTATCAACTCAAAATGACACTGAATAAGTATTAATTTTTAAAATTATTGTTTTAAAAAATTAGCTTAATATAAAATAGCATTACCAAAAATTCTTATTTTGTGTTCTAATGTTTAGCCTAGGAAGTATTATAGAAATTCATTAATTTTTTATTGATTTAGAAACAAATAAACCTAAAGCAGAATATACCTGTGTATCATAAAAGTAACCAGCTGGAAAGAGAGGTCTAATTGAACGATCTGCCAAAAGAAAAAAAAGAAAAGACACTAAATAGTACTGACAAGAGTTGCTTTACAGTTTATCTTTTTCTCCTATTAAACATCAGGCTGAAAAATAATATAGCTAGCTGTTCAGTATATTAAAAAAAAAAATTTCCTTGGGCTGATTTACTGAAGGGGTCATAGATAAATGTCAATGATTCAATTAATGTATATCCTGTCCTAGTAACAAAAAACTAGCGGGGCACGAACAAACAAGTCTAAAACTGGGGAGCAATTTTTCATCCTGGTTCCATAGGCATTAGTTACATATATAAGCCAAGGAAAGAGACTTAAGACCAGCAAGAGACCAAAAGAAATCTTTCCTTGGTATTTTATGTCTGAAAAATGCATATAAATTTACACAAAGTAACCATTTCTTTATAGAAGAGCTATAAACTCAAATGATCCCACAATATTAAGGATGTCAAAGATTTGAAAGATTATGGGCCTTATTTCAGAAGTTGATGAATATAATGCTTTCAAAATTTACTGCGATGAATATGAAAATGAATACTAGGGATAGACTGAACTGAACAGTAGGGGCAAGAGCCACAGAGTTTATATGCTCAATAGAGATTCATTCATTTCATTGACATATATTTATTGAATGCCTATTCTGTGTCAGGTAGTATAACAAGTACCCAGGATTCAGTAGTGAATAAACAGTTTTTTCTTTGCTGGAGCCCATATCTGAGTGAGGGGATACAGAAAGTAAATAATCTCAGGTAGTGTTAATGTAATGGAAGAAAATTTAAGAGAACTGTAAATATAGATAGAAGAAATACTAACACAGGTGTAACAGAGTTAATGCCTCTATCTTACTATCTTACCTATTACTCGACTTGTAAGAATTTCTTTATCAGAAGATCCAATCTCTCTTCTGAGATAGTTTGTGGGAATTCTACCTGCTGCAGCAGCCTTCTGTCTATAGTCAACCTGAGATAGTATGAAAAAAAAAAATGAAGTTCATTTGACTCCTTTTTATGGCAACAAACTATTCCCCAAGAACCGCTGTATATGTACTAATTATCCTGAGGTTGCTAACAACATGGTCCAGATTAAGAAATAAGGATATTTTATTTACTTTTAGCATTTCATATCTCTTTGCGAAGGGAAAACCGTGATAGAAATATTTCAGTAAACTGATTTTTAAAAAGTCTTCCACTTAGCAGTAAACTACATAGCCTTATTATTGCCCACAGTGGCTTACTCTGGTCAAATAAAACATTCCCTTTTTTGTATCAACTCTGTTACATAAAATTGCATTTCTGTTTTCATAACAGAAAAAAGCCATAAACTCCTAAAGCACTCCTTTCTTTTCACCAAACATATACTTGCAAACTCATACTGAAGGGAAACCTATGAGAGCAATGAATTCACTGCTATTCAACATCAAAATCTTCATGCATTTCACTGTTCTTATCAACCTGGCCATTTCAAAGCAGCTTACTACTAATATGAGAATTGATTATGAAGCAGTCTAAATTCTTTTAATGACTCAAACTACAAAAGAAAATCCTTTGTTGTATGAAGTTTACACTGTGTACTCGTTAGACATTAGACAAAAATATTACAAATTCTACATTTATGCCATATTACTGTTCAGATAAATCAACAAATACTTACCACCAAAGGCATGAACTGGGAAGGTGAAGGTTTTGTTTTACTGACCGCTGTGACCATCACCGCAGTGTCACCTGACTTAAACATAAATAACAACACGGGCAAATTCCTTAAAAAACAGACATTAACATCTAAGTAGTGAGTGAGTGAATCCTTGCTCCAGTTAAATACAAGGGAAGAGAACTGTTATTCCATGAACACAATGAAAATGAAAATAATTCATCACTAATCAAATCTTGATCCCTTCTACGAGATCAAGAAAAGGCTTACTAATATGCTTAGTCACAAGCAATCGTATTTTCTACTACTTAAGAAGAAATTTAGGCTACATACAAAGAAAAATTTCTCACTTATCACAATTAAAGAAAATAGTAAAATCACTTTCTCTAGAGTAGTATTACAGAATTTATTATCAGAACAAAACAGAAGCCCAAGTTTCAAACATATCTTAAGTCACTTAGTAAATCCAGCCCCCTGACTCCCTGGTTCTCTGGAATGGTTCTGAAACGAGAAATGGCTTACAGTACCACAATTCTAATAAGTGACATGATGTTGTAAAGATAGTCAGGAGCGGTCTCCATAAGCATTTTTAAGATGAAAATTTAAAAATCTGGACTTTTTACCTGTACTACCGCAGAGCCATCTGCAAATCTGGCCAGCTTTCCAGAGGATATTTCTAGTTTTCTGTTTAAAAATAAAAATTCATTACAAAAGGACTTAGGTCATCAATACAAATCGCAGTTCAGTATAAAATAATCAAAGATTCTAACAGAAGAACCAAGCCACACAGGCCCCCACCCAGCAAAAAACAAGTTAAAAAAGGGATAGAGTTCACAATTGTTATTAAAAGTACCAGGGAATTTAAGAGCTACTTAAGGAAAAATAAAGAAGGCACAGGAGAAATCTGAATGAAAGATAAAATACTTTGGGGGTAGAGAAGTTGTTCTTAAATATTAATACCCATTTATAACCTTCGTTTAGTCTCTCATCCCTTGTTGATAAAAGTAGCCTTTTGACAGATAAATAAGATCATTTCTCTACTTAAAATCCTTTGAAGTATCCCTAGTACTTTCAGGACAAAATATAAATTCCCAAATATTGCCTGCAAAGACATTCATGTTCAACAATGGTGCCAAGACAAGTCAGTGGGGTGGAGGTGGGGAAGAATAGCCTTTACAACCAGTGGTGCTGAGACAACTAGGTATCCATATGCAGACAAGTTAATAAAGTTGGATCTCCTTCCTCATACTATAAATAAAAATTAATTCAAAATGTAGTACGAACCTAAATGTAAGAGCTAAAACTGTTAAGATTCTTAGGAAAACACATAGGAGTAAATCTTCATAAACTTGGGTTAGACAATGCCTTATATATGACATCAAAAGCACAAGTGACAGAAGAAAAAATAAATTGTCCTTTATCAAAATTAAAAATTTTCTTGGTTCAAGGGATATCAAGAAAGTGAAAGAAAACCCACAGAATAAAAGAAAATATTTGCAAATCACATATCTAACAAGGGACTTGTTTCTAGAATATGTAAAGAATACTTATAACCAAATAAAAACACCAACCTAATTTTAAAATTGGTGAAGGATTTGAATAGAAGTCTATATACAAAGAAAATTTACTAAATATCCAGTTAAGTACATGAAAATATGCTCATGTACATAGGGAAATGCAATCAAAACCATAATGTGATATTACTTCACATCTACTACGATGGGTGTAGTAAAACAGATCAATAACAAGTGTTGGTGAGGCTATGGAGAAACTAGAACCCTCATATAGTATTTGTGGAAATATAAAATAGTACATCTCCCTTGCGAAATAATCTGGCAGTTCTTCAGTAGGTTAAACACGTAAGTTGCTAAATGATCCAGCAATTCTCCTCCAAAGCAAATGTCAAGAGAAATTAAAACTTTTTATGTCCACGCAAAAATTTGCATAGGAACATTCATAGGCACAGCATTATTCATATGGCTCCCAAATGGAAACAATCAAAATGTATATCCACTGATGAATGAACAAAAAAAATGTGGTCTCAGTGCATACAATGGAATATTATTAAGCCATTTAAAAAATGGAAGTATTGGGGTACCTAGATGGCTCAGTTGGTTCAGTGTCCAACTCTTGGTTTCCACTCAGGTTGTGATCTCATGAGTCATGGGATCAAGCCCTCTCAAACCCCTCCCCCAAATCAGGCACCTCACTCAACAGGCAGTCTGCTTGAAAGATACTCTCACTCTGCCCCTCCCCGACTCTTGTGTTTTATCTCTCCCTCTCTCTAAAAATAAATAAATCTTCAAAAAAAAATGCAGTATTGCTATGTGTTACAACATGGATATAGCTTACAAACATAGTAACTGGGGACACCTGGGTGGCTTAGCCATTTAAGCATCTGCCTTTGGCTCAGGTCAAGATCCCAGGGTCCTGAGATCAAGTCCCACATAGGGTTCTTTGGTCAGCAGGGAGGCTGCTTCTCCCTCTGCCTCTGCCTCTCACACCTGCTTGTGCTCTCTCTCAATCTCTGGCAAATAAATAAACAAAATCTTAAAAAAAAAAAAAAAAAAAAGAATTTTCAAACCTTAAAAAAAAAAAAAGAAACATAATAAATGAAAGAAGACAGTCACAGACACCATTGATTCTATTTTATGAAATGCTCACAAGAGGCAAATCCATAGAGACAAAAATTCTCTAGATTAGTGGCTGCCTGGGGCTATGGAGATAGGGGAGAAATGGGAAGTTACTGCTAATGGGCCTGAGATTTCTTTTGGGGGTGATGAAAATGTCCTAAAATTGATTGTGGTGATGGCTGCAACACTGTGAATAGTACATTTTAAATGGGTAAATTGTACAGTATGGAAATTATATATTAACAAAGTGGTCTTTATAGATATTAAATAGGTGGTATTATCAGCCTTATTCCCCAGCTTCTGCAGAGTACAAAAAGAGGTTACTTAAGGCTTGAAACAGATCAGCAAAATTTGTTAAAGAAACCAAAATTCATAAGAGTTTTGTGAAGCCAAACCAACTCAGTGACTCCTGAAGATACCGAGAAAGATGTTCTGTCCTATGAAGCCTGCTTCAGAAACATTCTATCATGGTCCAGTGCTGAATACACATACATACACACATACGCACATGCTAATGCCCTGCCCACCCTCTCCTTCATATGCAAAAGGGATAAAGAGATAATTCAATATTTCTACCCATTAAACACTTCTGTCAGAAGCCTTAGTTCATGAAAAGCATATTTATCTATTCAGATAGACTCATTTTGTTAAAATCGAAAGCCAAAAAAAAGCATGTATACTTGTACTCAATCATAACTTTGAAAAATTGATTTTAACCACAAGAAATATCTGAGAAATTCTAGATGGATTTCTGTTACTGTTCAACACAGATGTTGTGATGACAGCCTACAATGAAAACGGGTCTACCCTGATAGATGGAATGAGGAAGTGCAGAGATAAGGCTTGAGCTGGCATAGTATGTGAAGGGAATGAGATGCTCAGAGCCAGTCACATAGTGTAGACTCAAGCGAAGTCCCACCAACCTATAGCTAAAATCAGTATCAAGGTTTTATGTGTAAAATGTAAATTTGCGGTCTTGAAATTTTGTTTACTCTGGAGTAAGAATATGCTACCAGTACTTCTCAAGACCTAACAGGAATTGGCATTTCATCCAAAAATGTAAATTCTGAGTGATTCCCGTGAAAGAAAGGGGAGTATTCTCTAAAGTAAATTGACGTGGCCCCAAGACCACGAAGAGGAGCTGTGAAAGCTCTAGTTCTATTCCATTAATGGGGATCTGGACCCAGAATTTTTGAGATTGCCCACAGTGGCATATTCTTTTGCATATCCTCAGTGATAATAAGTCTTTATTCTTTAATGGAGATATAATTTGTACAGGGGACCAAAAGAACACAGTAGAGAACAGAGGTTAAGAACATGGGTTCTTTCTGAATAATGGTAAGCATCACTGGAATAAAATACTTCAGTCTGCAAATGACATATATCACTTTTTATTAGGTTCCACTGGTGAACAGCAGTCACATGGCCCCACCTATGCAGGGACCAGCAGTGTACCAAAGAGAGCACACATACAAAGCTTGAGGCAAGGAGTAAATGACCCACTCCTCTGCTAAGCAGCCCTTCCCAATTTTATCAGCAGGCAGAGAAGTGAAGCTGAGGAAACACTGTTAAGCTTCTACAGCTGACCTATTTACAGTGGGAACTGATTGAACCAGTGAGAAAAACAAATAGGCCTGCAGTACCCCTAGATATTCTCATACATGTACACTTCCATTTATATGCTTATTCAAACAACACTTGGATTTATATATTTATTCAAACACCACATTCTCCTGCCTTCTTTGTTCCCTCTGTTGAGTCTACTCAGTGTCTTCAGTAGGGTTCCTAGTGCACCCACCAGATAGTCCTATGGTCCTAACTTGGTGATTGCCCTGATTTGAACTGTTTTTCTCCCAGGTGTATACAATTTATATTACACAAAGAACCAGGTGGTTACTTTTCATTATATCTCATGATCTCAGCTGGTGTTAACTGACCTATGTAACTTTTCCTGTTCATGCACTTTTAGTTCTGTTTTTGGTGCAAACTTACTACTTTTATATATATTGATTTTACCTCTTATCAATTTACTCTTCAGTATTTTACATGTAAAATATCTCCAGATACAGACAAGATTGATAACACACAGGCCTTTGGGTGGCTACGGAAGGAGATTTCTGAGCCTTTTAAAATGTTGAGCCATGTGAATGTTTACCTAATGTGAATGAATAACTAATACAAAAAAAATACTTGAAAACATTAAATAAAAAGGATTAGGATGAGTAGTGAGATTCTATTGGTGGGAAGAAGGGTGGGAAAAACGTGGAAAAACGATGAGAAGTTTGAACAGAGTCAGCTGCCACAGGAAGTACAACTCCAGGGAGAGAGATGTTTTAAAAAACATTTTTAGAAACATCTGTAGAAGGGTGCCAGTGGGTTAAGCCGCTGCCTTCGGCTCGGGTCATGATCTCAGGGTCCTGGGATCGAGCCCTGCATCGGGCTCTCTGCTCTGTGGAGAGCCTGCTTCCTCCTCTCTCTGCCTGCCTCCCTGCCTGCTTGTGATCTCTCTCTCAGTCAAATAAACAATAAAATCTTAAAAAAAAAAAAAAAAAAGAAACATCTGTAGAATGTAACTGTAGAATCCAACTTCCAATGAAAAAAATTCACTACAACAACAACAACAAACAAACAAAACCCCCAAATATCTTTAGGATTCAGCCTCTGCCTGTCACTTGGCCTTCCTTTGATGCTAAATTCACATTTCACCTATTGCTTCATACACAGTGAGTTATTTGTAGTTACTCAAAAGCACTGTCACCTGCCTGTAATTGCACTTCCACTTTCTCCTTGCTAATTCCTTCTCCTCCCCCTTCAAGATTCACCTCCCATGACAAGATTTAGGGTGGGATAGAAATGCCTTTCTGCTCCTTTGGCACCCCATTCACACCTCTCTCACAGTGATTTTCCTAGCATCTGTGTTTATCTTACTCCCTATCAGAATCTGTATCTACAGTGCCATGTACACAGCAGATGCTCAATAAAAGCTTGTTGAACTGAAAATTAAACAGTTGCCTCAAAGGCTACTCTGAGTATTAAGTACAGCATTTGAAAAACACAATAGTATATAGTTTCCTAAAGCGCTGTATATAATACACATGGTAACGAGTATAAAGTGAATGGCATATAGTAGTCAAATTCAATAAATGTTGCAAAAAAAAAAAAAAACCACCTAATACAAAGATGAAAGAATTTGATTTACCCAGAAGGTATGATATGTAGGAATCTAGTTGTTGCAACATATGACACAGGTTCAAGAACTAACTACAAGAGATCCAGGTTTACTGATAAATGAAATATTTAAAGTAGATTATGGAAAATTTGGGAAGCAGGGGCTACTACCATTGCTTTGAGTCTGTTAAAAAAGTCTGTTTATTGCACAGCAGGTGTTTGTTCTGAGGCATTTATTCAAAGAATGATACGTTACTGAAAAATGGAAGAGATATTTTCTCCCTCAAAAAATCAGAATCAGAGGGGCACCTGGGTGGTTCAGTGGGTTAAGCCGCTGCCTTCGGCTCGGGTCATGATCTAATGGTCCTGGGATCGAGTCCCGCGTCGGGCTCTCTGCTCAGCAGGGAGCCTGCTTCCCTCTCTCTCTCTCTCTGCCTGCCTCTCTGCCTGCTTGTGATCTCTCTCTGTCAAATAAATAAATAAAATCTTTAAAAAAAAAAAAAAATCAGAATCAGAGAATGCCAGAGGTGGAAAGAGCCTTAGAGGTCATCTAGTCTGGGGATCAACAAAGTATATAGCCTGTTTCTGTACAGACTTTCAGCTATTTCTTTCTTTTCTTTTTTACATTTTTAAAGAGTTTGTAAACATACACCAGTATATGACAGTATGCAGCACACAAAGCCTAAAGTATTTACATCTGGCCCCTGACAGAAAAAATTGACCCTTGACCTAGGCCAGTCTCATTTTGTGACAAAAAAGTAACTTGTTCAGGATCAGTCATTCAATAAGTTAGGAAGGAAGACCTGTAATCAGTGGCAGATTTTTGGGTTTTGTACACACAGGGTCAAAGATTTTAAAGTACCTATGAAAAATGTAGATATATAAAGTAAGCATTAGCAATTTCATTTACTCTAAAAATCTGTTTTTAAAAAGTGATTTTTTTTTTTTTTTAAGATTTTATTTCTTTGTCAGAGAAAGAGGCAGCACTGGAGCACAGGCAAGGGGAGCAGCAGGTTCCTCCTACTCCCCCACCCACCCAGCAAGGAGCCCAATGTGGGACTCGCCTGGGATCATGACCTGACTGAGGGGAAGGCAGACGCTTAACCGACTGAGCCACCCAGGCGTCCCTAAAAAGAGATTTTAGACATGAATTATGGCAAACGGACTCATGGAAAAAGTATGCGCTTGGAGAGAAGCAAAATCCACATAGTCTCAAAGTAGGTGACTCTGAGAAAGCTACCCTTTTTGAGCTTCTGTTTGAACCATGAAATGAGGTAAAAGCACCTTTACTGCAGGTTTAAAAAGCGTGTATCATGTAACTAGCGTTCAATAAATTGAAGTTTTCCTTTCCTTCCTACCCAGGGTCATACTGACCATGCATTTAGGGAATAAATTGGATTTGATGACACACGCATCCACTGTCAACTCCATATCCTGAAGTGAAATGTTTCCCACTTCAGAGTCCGAGTCTCCGCAAATAAAGGCGACGAAAGTCAGTTGGACTGACTCAGCTGGAAAAAGGAGCCGGAAAGGGGTAAAAGGGAGGACCGAGAAGCAAAGGACACGAGGCTGAAACAGTGCGGGAAGGAGAATGGTGCCAGGAGACATACACCAAATCCAGAAAGACATACCCCAAATCCAAAAAAGCCAGAAATCTGGCATTTAGGTTTGGGGTAAAGAGGGGTAAATGAGACCCGCGCTGCCAGATTCCTAGGCTGGGAAATCAATGTACCTCGGGCTGCCTGGACGGGACGCCTTGTTAAAGGACACAGGACGCACGTTGTTCCTTACCTGCTGCCTAAATCCACAGCCACGGATCGGAACCTCGCGCCACCCCACAGAGCTCGCACCTGTAGCTGGGTGAGCGTCCGATTCCGCCCTGGCAGATGAGAGGCACCATCGCAAAGCGGCCGAAGTCGGAGGCACGAGCAGCAATGCCTGCAGGCCGCCATGACACCCGGCACGCGATCACCCCGGGCTGTACCCTGATTGGCTCACTCTGACGGTGGGGCGGAGCCTGATGCAGTTTCGTTTCCGTGGTGCAGGGCTTGGGGAACTCCGGGGAAGCGGATACCTTCGTCGCTTTCTACGAAGACTAGAGAGGGTCAAAACTATCCGAACGCAATTGTGACAACTTCTCTTTCCTGTTTAAGTACCTGCCAGTGAAAGGCAATTGGAAAATTAATGCCTTTTGTGTATGTGTGTGCTATCGTAATTTAAAAGAAAGTCCCAGAATGATGCAAATGTTGAACAAGTAGAGTAAATATAGTAGTAATAGAAGTCATCAGACAAAATATTATTATTTGGCTTCTGTGAACTGAGAATTAGAGGAGAATTTGTGTAGTGGACCATGGAAAGAGATCTCTCTCTTCTCTCCTCTGCCTTGATTTTTATTTTATAAATTTCACACAAATAGTACAGCAAAGGTTTATGTTAATTTATTTCTAGTAAGTTAATTTCACTTCTTAATGACCTATATCATCATTTTAGATCTTTGACATCATTTGTTATTCATCTTCCTCTCTATTGTTAGTATTCAGCAACTCATTTCTCTGCCCCTTTTGATCAAGTGTCGTTATTTTTTAAACCAACTCTTATTAAATGCAAAATGCCAGCTACTATTTAAAAGAAATGTTTTGGAAAAATGAAGAAAAGTAGTTTTTGGAATTTGAATTGGATAAATTTTCAGGTAGTAAATCTTTTATACCCCTTTTAATCCTGTTAGAACATCTTCATATGTTCCTTGAATGAATCAATGATAATTTTTTTTTATTATGAGGGTCCTATTTCTCTTTTAAGATCATAACCTCCTTCATTCAAAGAAATCCAAACAACAATATCCAACATACACTCAAACATGGTTTTAAGAACTAAAAATGTTGAACTTCAAACAGACAAATGATTTAGTAGCAAAGCAGTTCCCTGACACCTTGGTTTTCATGAGATATTAATACTTATTTGGAATGTCCATGTCAATAGAAAGAATTATTACTAACACTGCTAGGGATACTTAGTAATAAGTTTTTTTTCCCTCTTCCTCTACATTTGACTTCACCGCCGTTACTACAGTGTTTTCTAGACCAATCTATTGAAATCTGTACTAATGACAAATCTATCATAATCTACTTGCCATAATACAACATGGCTTTGGATTTATAAAGCACTTAAGTACTACTTAATCACTTCAATCAGGTGGTATTACCTAATAGTTCAGAGCATAAACTTGAAGTTAGTCTTGAGTCGTCCCAATCTTAGCTCTGCCCGTTTTCTAGTTGTCTGACCCTACCTCTCTAAGCCTCAGTTTCCTCATTTGTAGAAATGGATACCAATATGAATCTCATAGGGTTTTTGTAAAGATTAAATGTGACAAATGATGTAAGATGTTTATCACAGTACCTGCCAACATTGTCAGCCTCAATAAATGGCAGATTCAGCTTTGACTAGACTTTTCTTAATTTTCCCTCTAGTTTTCTGTTTGAAATACTGAAAAACCCTCTTTGCTGTAGAGCCCCATGAATCTGTTACGCTTTCATTCCTCTGGAAATACTGAAAAGCAGTATTTACACATTAATTCCACTTATTTCCTCACACCAACCCCAAATAATTGATATGGTAATAATTATTTAATAAATTTAAAGGTGATGTGGATGTTGAAATTTATTATTAGGTGGTCATAAGGATGATCCAGACCTATATTAAGACCTATATTATATCCACACCTATATTAAGTGTGGTGTCTCTCTTAATGTGGGACAATGATCAGTTGAAAGTCAGTGACGGGGGGTGATAAAAGGATTCACCCAAGCCAGAACCTGAGACATAGAAGTTTAGTGACTACACTGCAACAGCAGAATGAGCAGGACAGCAAAGAAGAGACTGTCTGCAAAGAGGCAGTGGGTGGAGGCTGTTTTTAAAGGGGGAAGGTGAGGTGTGCAACTTAGGGAATTTTCTCTTTTTTGGTAACTATGCCTGGTTGTAAGTAGCCCATTGGTTATTAGGGCCAATGGATATTTTTGTGTGGTTTGTCTGGTCAACCTGTCTGTATTCAGTGAGAGGTTGCTCCAGGCCCTTTCTACATTCTGTTGCTCACCCTGTTTGCCTAAAAGCAGACTCTACATTAAGCATTTTAAGATTAACAGAGAAACAGAAGTATAAAAAGTTTAAATTCTTGTGGTTGTGTGATAGGAAAACTGAATGACTCCATAAAAACATGGCTTTTGCTCTTTCCCTGCTTCTGTTCTTGCTAGGATGTGCACCTCCACTTTATACATGCCTCAGAATGCAAATAGTGTATGTCTCCCTTGTAAAGGACAAAGAGTTAATGATTTCTTTAGAATAGATAACATCCGAGGAAAGACCAGATGAGAATGACTGTTCAAAGCTATCGTGTGCATATTTCAGACCATTAACACTGGATTTTTTTGAGGCCAAGACCCCCTGGCTCCAACGAATAATACCTGGGCCCTTATCTTTATTCTAACTGATTCCTGGATGCCTGAGAGTATATATGTACAGCAGACCACTATCCTCAATAAAAACCCTGAACAGAGATGAGACTCATGCTCCTTTCATTTCTGAGTTTCCCAGATACTCCATCTGTATCTGCTCTCTCTGTGTGTTCAGTGAACTCTGCTATCACTTCCTGCTGGCTGCGTGAAGCCAAGAACCCCCTTAGCATGTCCTGGAGACCCTCTTTGGGTCCCTGGACTCAGCCTACCAGCATCAGTTGTATTTATAGAAGCTATGATTCATTGAGGTTCAATCTGAAATGTCACATTCTAGAAGTATAGTTCTGCCAAGTATAGCTCAACAGCCAAAGTATAATTTAAAAGGAAGTTCTTTACCTATAACTTCTGAAGGACATTAAAGATGATATAATTTAAATTCACCAGCAATATTTCTCAGATCTTCTTTTTTCTTTTCTTCAAACTTCAATGAATGTGTGTCAAAATAGTTAATACGACTGCTGGCTCTGAGGAGCAATTTCATTTAAGTAATACATCACTGCATTAAATTACTATTAATTAAAATTTCATTTGGTTTGTAGTTTGGCTTATAAAATATATACAATTAGTTTTATGACTGTATAAGAGGGACAAGATTAAGGAGTTTTTGCTTGTTATATATCTGTACAAAAAGTATCAGTGGACACCAAGGGTGTCTACGAAAATTTTTTCTCTTGAAGGATGTAGCCAGAGGGATCTTTCTAAATTACAAACCTAATTGCGTCTCCATTCTGATATTTTTCATTCATTTCCTAATCTTTGCTTTGTGTTGACTACAAACTGTCCTTATTTAGCTTTATCAATTTTTACTACCTGTTTTCTTTCTTCATTTCTTCTCATTTTGTAATCCAAGGAAGATGAAGTACTCATTCCCCTCTAACATACAACCCTCTCTCCTGCGTCTGTGTCTGTATGATTCTGTGTACCTGATACGTATTCTTTCCAATGTGTCAGTCTGGCACAGTCTTCTGGTCTTAATATTGGAAGCCGTCAATACTAACATCTCTGACTTCCCCTCTCTGACCTGTAGGTACAATGTATGTCTATTTTTCCACTTTAGTAATGAATTTATACAGTCATTGTTTTGTCCATGGAAATGCATGTGGGAGTAGGTATTATGTAGTGGTTAAAAGTGCTGGCTCTGGCATCAGATTGTCTAGGTTCAAATCTCACCTGTCACCTGGATAAGTTGCTTACCCTTTCTATGTCTCAGTTTCCTTACTTGCAAAGTGAATATGATAAAAATATATACCTCTTAGGGTTGTTAGGGAGATTCAAGTGCAATCTTATTTTTATGGAACTTGGCATAGTCCCTGGCCCATGAAATACCTGCTTTATGTCAGGCACCATGCTAGGCTGAGGGGATATGAGGGTGTCAAAACGGTTCTAGGGCATAATACTTCCTGCTTTATGGAACTTGAAGTTTAGTATGAGAGACAGATAAAAACACATCAAACAAAAACAAAAAGAACAATTAGAGTGTAATTAATAGTAAGAAGGAAATAAATTAGGTGAAAAGATAGGGAATAGAAATAAAATAGGTGAGAAGATAGGGAATAATGGGATGGAAGAAAATACGGTGGTCAGGGAAAACCTTTCCATGGAGACATTTAAGCTGCCCTGAAAGATGATAAAGAGACGGGTTCAGAAACATGGGGGCCAGGAGGGAGTATTGACTTGTGGGGGTAGGGTTGTCCCTGAGTTAGGAGAGAGTTTGACTTCTGTGAGGACTTGGTAGAGCCAGTGTAGCTAGAGAGTGGTAAGTAGGAATGTAGCAAAGATAAGGTAGGAGAGGAAGACACTGGAAAGTTTAAACAGGGAAGTGGCATGACCTAGTCTACATTTTAAGATGATTCCTCTGGCTGTTGAGCCTAGAATGGATTGGAGGATGATAAGAGAGAAGTGTAGAAATCAGGAGTAATGTGGTGGCAAGGGTAACAAGGAGAAAGGATGGAGAGATTTGGAATATATTTTAGTGTTGGAATTAATAGGACTTGTTGATAAATTGGATACCAAAAGGTATGAAATTAAGACTATTACCAGGCTTAGATTGGTCATAAATGTAGTGTCTGAGACACTTGAGAGTAGCTGACAGACTGTTGGATTTGAGCATAGAACTTAAGGCAAAGGGCTAGTGTAAATATAAGAGTAATCAGCATATCAGTGATATCACAAGCCATGGAAATGCTTTAGATCACTCAGAAAGATAGTATAGAAAGATAAAGGGAAGTTTTTTTTTTTTTTTTAAAGATTTTATTTATTTATTTGACAGAGAGAAATCACAAGTAGATGGAGAGGCAGGCAGAGAGAGAGAGAGGGAAGCAGGCTCTGCCGAGCAGAGAGCCCAATGCGGGACCCAATCCCAGGACCCTGAGATCATGACCTGAGCCGAAGGCAGCAGCTTAAACCACTGAGCCACCCAGGCGCCCCATAAAGGGAAGTTTTGAGCCCTGAGGAGTGAGAGGCTGCCAAAGCAATGGAGATGGAGCCAGCATTGATTCAGGAGTCAAGGTAGGTTGTATCATGCTGGGTATTTCCCATTTGCACCCACTCCATCCATACCCTTGGGTCTTCTCTGTGCCATTATGGAACAAATGTATAGGTAACAACCCCCAACTACCCTGACTCTTTTTTGGCTGGGTCAGCCAATGAGAGACACTGGCAGGAGGGTAAAATGAGAGAGAAACTGAAAATATAGAATCATAATTCCTTATGCTGTGGCAGTGACTGAGTCACCTGTCACTGCAGCAGCTCCCAGGTTGTCCTGCTTGTGTGGCTCTAGCTATCACTCCAATTACTCTATTTCTTCTTACCTCTTTAAGCCTTCGGAGTTTCCTACTATTGATCATTACTCAGTGGCTTCAGCCTTCCTCACTGTTAGTTCCAGAATCTGCCTTACCCTCTGTAAATAGTGTCTTCATTAAATTCTCTCTAGAACTCATCTGAGTGTGCCTTCTGTTCCTTGCTCCCCTTTGCACTGCTCTTCTGAGAGCATGCTCTGACCTCTCTCCCAGCACAGACCACTGTTGCTTGTTAGGAGAAAGTTGTTACCCTGGAGGTGGGAGGTGAGAGGCATTCTGTTCTCTGCTGTTCCGTCTAACCCTCAGTCTTAGGAAGGTACTGTGTGCCTGGATTCTCAGTGCTCCTGTCTCTCTCCCAGCTGTTCTGGGCCAAAGGTAAAGGGTTATGTTCTGTTCCTTCTTCTACCTGCAGTGGGTTTTCACAGTGCCTTAAGAGGAACAGTATTTGTCACATTCCCACAGTGCCTAAAGCTTTGATTCATATGGAGGCATAGGAACCCAGTAGGGCTTTTGCCTTCCCCACAGTGGCTGCTGTGTGCCTTCTCCAGGCCTGCACCTTTCTCAGGAGGCTTGCTTTTACCCTAGTCTTTTTTGTGAGCACTCAGTGAAGTTCAAGAAGAGCCTGTGAGGTGTTGGGAATTCCTGTGTCTGCAGCTCTCAGGGATTCTCTTTACTCTTGTCAGTCCACACTCAGCCCTTAGTGATTGGTTAAAAAGTCTAGTTGAATTCTTCTTCTTCTTCCCCTTCTGACTCCACAACTACTATGGAGCCCTGTGTGGGGCTTGAACTCACCACACTGAGATCAAGACTGATATGTCTCTGTTTCTCTCTCTCTGCCTCTCTGTCTCTGTCTCTCTCTCTCTCATACACACACACATCCCATGTGAAAAGCTTTATTAGGTGAGTAATATTTTATTTTTGCTTGTTTGTTTATTTATTTATATTTTTATTTATTTATTTTAAAAGATTTTATTTATTTATTTGTCAGAGAGAGAGCCGAGTGAGAGCGAGCACAGGCAGACAGAGTGGCAGGCTGAGGCAGAGGCAGAATCAATCTCCCTGCCGAGCAAAGAGCCTGATGTGGGACTTGATCCCCGGATGCTGGGATCATCACCTGAGCCAAAGGCAGCCGCTTAACCAACTGAGCCACCTAGACATCCCTGTTTGTTTTTTAAAATAATTACTTATACTGGTGCCAAAGGAGAGAGCCCTAAACTTTCTTACCAGCCTGCCCAGCTGTAGGGCGTAAGGGGAAGGGGGTGATGAGGGTTAGAAATTGTCAGCAATTAAACACCAAAAAATTGATTCAAATTCCTTATTAATAGTCCTCCAGCTCTCGGGGACATACATGAAACCTTCCGGAAAACTCTTCTTACTGTGTTTGCTCCTATTTCATGGTAGTACAGGGCTATTCTATCGCTTAATAAATGTCAGTATTTTCCGCATTCTCTAGCAGTAGTTCTTTTGGCCTCCCATTGCTTGGTGTGGTTGAGGGTGGGGCAGGCAAGGAAGGCTCTCTTGGTCTTCCTCCAGAGTGGGGAGGAAAGATATCCTGTAATTCCTAACTAAACTGGAAATTCTGTCTCAGTGACTCCTTTCAATTTCATTTTCAAATTTCTAGTATTCTCTATTATGACTGGAATGGAAGATGGGAGCTGATAACTATGGACTCATTCTATTTAAGTGGTATATCTCCTTCAATGTTGACATAATTACCACTCATAATTTCCAGTTTTGGAGCCTTAACCCAAATTCTAATGCAGTAGGAAATGTCCTCATTCAACACCAAGGAAACTTTTTTTGACTGGTAACAGGAGAGAAGGAAAGGGTAGGAGCAAATGCAGGTGAGTTTTAAAGTTTGTCTTAGGAAGAATTAGGGAGATTTGTTTGACTTTACTTTGTAATGAAGTCTGAGGCAAGGCCAGCAGTTGAGAGTCAGGGTAGAGTGGAATGAGAAGGTACATGAGGTTTAGGAAGGAAGTTATTTTGAGGAATGGAAAAATGAATCTACCCAAGATTTGTGATAGGATTGTCTGACAGTGATGAATTGCTGTGTGCTCTTTGAGACTTGTGATCATGAATTTTAGAGGAAACTAGTCCATTCAGTTGGGTAGCAAATTTTACCTGTTTGGTGCAGAAATGGAGAAAGTGAGGGGTAGGATTCACTTAAGGCTGGGGTTTTCTAGGTGCTATGGACTTAACTGTCCCCAAAACTCTTATGTTGAAGCCCTAGCTCCCAGTGTGACTCTCTTTGGAGTATGGAAATAACTAAGGTAAATCAGGTCCCGAGGGTGGAGCCCTGATAGGATTAGTGTCCTAAATAAGAAGACATACCAGAGGGCTCCTCCACCCTAATATGTGAGGACACAGTGAGAAGGTGGTCATCTTCAAGATAAGAAGAGTGCTTTCACCAGGAAGCAACTCTGCTGGACCTTCATCTGGAACTTCCAGTCTCCAGAACTGAAAGAAAACAACTATATGTTGTTTAAGCCATTCAGTCTATGGTATTTTGTTATGGCAACCTAAGTTAACCAAGATACTAGGCATGGATGACAGAAAGGGGGCAAAATAATTGTGGGTACTCGCAGAGAAATGATTCCAAGCATGAGACTATAAAATCTAGGCTGGACAAGTAGCTCCCAATAGGAAGTCAAGAGGAGGTTGATGAATAGTGAGAAATGGTGGGTTCAGCGGATTGAAGGTTGAGTTATACCTGTGGGAACAAAAAAATGGTGGATGTTTTCAAGGTTCACTCATGTTATAGTTTATGTCAGTATGTCATTCCTCTTTATGGCCAAAGATTATTTTGTTGTATGAATATATCATATTTTATCTGTCCATTTAGCAGTTAATGGATATTTGAGTCATTTGCATGTGAACAAATCAATAGTTTGTTGTTGTTGTTTTTTTTTTTTTTTTTTTTTTGAGTGATTGTGTTTTGGGCTTCTGACATTTGCGCTTAAAAGAGTTCCAATAATAAATACATGGTCAGGGCACCTGGGTGGCTCAATCAGTTAAGTGTCTGCCTTCAGCTCATATCATGATCCCAGGGTCCTGGGATCCAGCCCCATGTTGGGCTCTCTGCTCAGTGGGAAGTCTGTTACTCCCTCTGCCTCTCCCCCTGGCTTGTGCTCTCTCTCTCTCTCTCTAAAATAAATAAATAAAATCTTTAAAAGAAAAAAAAAAAGAGTTCCAGATAATAAATACATAGTACCTGTAGATGTATATAATGAAACCGTCTAGAATATGCCACCTCAAAATTTGTCACTTGGGCCTTGAATTATTTTGAGCTGAAGGAAATTGAGAATCAATAAATATAGGAAAAGCTTTCTGCCCTCTTCTTATCTGCCTTAAAGCAGAGCATAAATTTCCCTTTGGGAAAGTGGCATAGATTCACCCCATGTCCTGTGCCAGGATGAGAAGAGTGACCATTATCCCAAGATGGAGTGCTGGCATTAAGATGTGTATGCATAAACATACACTAAAATAATTCTTCCATTAGGTCTCATATATTTCCTTTGCATTTTCCCACAATTTATCACCTCTAGAAGCCCAAACCTCCCTTTGCTTTGTCTAGTGGCTTTAAAAAAATAATAATTTATTGCCCTTTGTTAAAGTGTACAATCCCTGAATCTAATTAGTTCCTTAGGCTTTTACTTCTTTTCTGTGAAGCTTCTGTGCATGTAAAAATATTAACATCAACAATAGTTGTAGGCCTTTTCTCCTGCTGATCTGTCTTTTGTCAGTTTAATTCGCAGGCCTCAGGAATGAAATCAGTGAGTAGAGGAAAAGCTTCAGAAAACACCTTCTCCTCAAGGTCAAGAAAGCTGTGACTAGGGCACCTGGGTGGCTCAGTCGCTTAAGCATCTGCTTCTGGCTCAGGTCATAATCTCAGGGTCCTGGGATCGAGCCCTGTGTTGGGCTCACTGCTCTGATGAGAGGGCTGCTTTCTCCTCTGCCACTGCCTGATGCCCTCCCTGCTTGTGCTCTCTCTCTCTGTGTCAAAATAAATAAGTGAAACCTTAAAAGAAAGGAAGAAAGAGACGGAAAGGAAGAAAGAAAAGGAAAGCAAGCTGTGATTAGATTTCTCTCCTTTGGAATGGGCACCCAGCCTTGCTGCTATAGATAACAGACATCTCTTCTGAATCTCCCCCAGGAAAAAAAGTGACATGAACCGTTTTGAGGTTCTGGGTCATTTGGATAACTGAAAGCCCCCACCTGCAGGGAGAAACCAGGAGCAGGTTAGGTAATGTATGGAGAATACTTGCTGCTATGTGTTTGGACAAGAATTAGGAATAGTAAAAACCCCTTCAGCCAGGCACTTGGGTGGCTCAGTCATTAGGCATCTGCCTTTGGCTCAGGTCATGATCCCAGGGTCCTGGGATTGAGTCCCATGTTGGACTCCCTGCTCTGTGGGAAGCTCACTTCTCCCTCTCCCATTTTCCCGGCTTGTGTTTCCCCTCTGGCTGTGTCTCTCTCTCTTAAATAAATAAAAAAAATCTTAAAACAAAAACAAAACCCTTCAGCCTATCTTTGTTTCTTGGTGTACTGAAAATTTCCTCCATCCCAATAAAAAAAATCAGAAAGAGATCTGGCCCAATGAGGGGATCACCCTTAATTTTTTCATACCTTATAATAGCTAGAGTTCAGTTTCCAGATCCTCAGTCTGTGGGTGTCCCACTGTGTGGTAAGGTACCTCCAATCGCCATTATGGTTATTTGTTTCTTCTACCACCAGTAGTCATTGTCATTTTCCCTAGTAGAAGGATTTTCCTGTACTGATCACACTCCTGATAACTTCAATTCATTGTCCTAATTGGTTCAGAGAGAGTGTTACAGAATTGTGATGAATAGAATCAATTTACAGGTAGACTTTTGCATGGGTTGTGTGTCCTTAGGCTTCTAACTAAATGCAACCTGCATTAGATTATTTAAATTTTCATGTCAGTTAGTTTTTTTTAGGGTAGTGGGATCATTATTCCCTCTCACAGAACAGTTTCTTTAAAGTCAGCTTGAATGAACGTTAATTGAACACAAAAGACTGACCTTGCCAGTGGTGCATTACATGCTCAAATTAGTTCAGACTATTATGAATAATACTAACTATATTTGTCATTTCTAATTAACACAAAAATTTGGGGGAGATCTTTGGACTTGTTTTTGGTTGATTATGCTCATGGGAATTTCAGACCATATTAAGTTTTCTCTTGCTTCTTAAATTTGTTCTGTGTTTTCTTAACAGAATAATTATGTCTTTGACCTGATTTTGGAATTGGCTGACTAATGTTTGCTCAGGAAGAATGTAAAATTGTCCCTTACCCAGTTTTATCCTTCTGTCTTTGACAACTAACACAAAAGTTTGATCAGGAGAGAAGCAATCTGTATGTCTGAGTTCTGGCTCATTGTGTAAGATGATGGTATTGATCCAAATTTAGAATGTCACGGAGACACTTAAGATTTTGTATTAAAATCTGCTTACTACTCTTGGGTACGAAACAGGTGGCTCTGCAGACAGGCCTGAGCTATTGCCAATGAACAGACTATTGTGTGCAAAATAGCTTTCATTATCATTGTTAACTCTCATTAAAATCACAAGCCTTTAGCCTCTCACAGCTTTGTTCTCTTTGAAAGAGATGATGTTCAAGGTTTTTGAAATGTTTACATTTTCTTGAAATATTTTCGTTAGATCAGTCTTCTAGATAGGAGGAGGCTTTAATACTAGCTTTCATATTTTGTTGTCTTTTTCAGTTTTTCATAAAACTTTCAAAAACTGATAAATTAATAAAAATTCCATTTGGGCATCTGCATTTGCATTTTTCTCTTCCTTTAAAAGATCCCTGTGTCTTTTTTCTTGCTTGCAATATGCATCCTTCTCATTACCACTGAACATTTAGGGAACATATACCATTATATAAGAAAACAGTAATTTCTGTAGCAAATGCCTGCACGTTTTCCCCTTTAAATACAGACTCCCATGGACTCCTGGGCAAGGCAATACTGATGTGGGAAACAATGGCAAAACAAAAAATTAAGTTTTATTACTGCCTACAGCCCATTGACAAGTCCTTGAAACAGGCAGAGTGACATTCTTCTAGGTGAAACTCAGCTGCTTCAATGTTAATACATTGCTAAGGGCAAAAGGCAATCTTTGCCCAATCCCTAGGATCCTGTGAGTCTACTTTAACATATAAAAGTTTCTTTGGAAACTTCCTTTATCTCTACCCCCCAAGATACATGTTGGCAATCATCCCCCAAGCATGTGACCCACTGATATACATCTGAAGTCTCATGACTAACTTTTTACTAGACAGTAATAACCTAACAATCACTAGTAATATTCCTAAAGATAGCTAGCCCCTCAAGGTCCCGGAAATCTTACTTCCAAAATTCCTTAGAGATTTAGGCTCTCCCTAACCTCCTCCCAACTTGAAAGTATATAATCAATCAGCCAGTGCTCATTTCAGTGCAGCTCTTTCTGCCCTCGAGCCCTGTCCTTGTGTTTTAATAAAACCACCTTTTTGCACCAAAGGTGTCTCAAGAATGCTTTCTGGGCCGTTGGCTCTGGACTCCAACCATTTCCTACATCAATACTGGGATGAAGAGGGCATTTGAAATTTCTTTTAGGTTGCAACCTAGTTCTCATTAGGCCTCTTTTAATTTGGTTTTGGCCTTAGAAACATCGCTTAGTTTAACGGCTCATAGCTTGGTTTGCTTCACTTTCTCCATCAAAATTAAACTCTTCTCATCCCGCCAATATTTTCCTATGGAAAATTTTAGTTTGAGTTTTTATCTTTCATGAAGTTTGGTTACTTTTTAATAGTTTGAAAGGCACATTTCATTCAAACCTCAAATTCTATATGACATGGGAATGTTGAAGTTTGGAGTCAACAGCCCAAAAAGCATTCTTTTTTTTTTTTTTTTTTAAAGATTTTATTTATTTATTTGACAGAGAAAGTGGGCAGAGAGGCAGGCAGGGAAAGGAGGAGCAGGCTCTAGAGCCCGACACAGGGCTCGATCCCAGGACCCTGAGCCGTGACCTGAGCCAAAGGCAGAGGCTTACCCCACTGAGCCACCTAGGCGCCCCCCAGAAAGCATTCTTGAGACGTTTTTGGTATAAAACAGTGCCTTTATTATAGCAAGGGGACAGGACAGATGGGCAGAAAGAGCTGCCCTGGGATTGTGAGGAACAACTGATTATATACTTTGGAACTGGGGGAGGTGAAGAGAAAGGAAATTTCAGAAAGGAATTTTATAAGCCAAGGAAAACTCATAGGATCCTGTAGGCCTAGTTATTGTCAAGCTAAAGTTGTTTTTCTCTCTAGCAAAGCATTAACATTAAGATTTGGAGCTCCTGGAGGAATGTCATATTCTGACTGTCCCAAGTATTTGTCTACTGGCTGCAGGTTATAAGGAAATTTAATTTTATCTACATTTCCTTTTGCCTTTGTTCTCTACATCATATGCACATTCAAATTGTTAATAAATTCAGAAATGGTACTTAAGAGTATTAGGGTTCATTTTCTTTCTTTTTAAAAAAAAATTTTTTTTAAAGTTTTTTATTTGAGAGAGACAGGGAGAGGTCATGAATGAGAGGAGGGGCAGAGGGAGAAGCAGACTCCCCGCTGAGCAGGAAGCCTGATGCAGGGCTCCATCCCAGGACCCTGGGATCATGAACTGAGCCAAAGGCAGATGCTTAACCAACTGAGCCACCCAGGCATCCCAGGGTTCATTTTCAACAATAATTTTTATTGAGTCTGTTGGTTATAGGTACTATGTTGTTTTCACATTTGTTATTTTACTTCTTATAAAGAATAGGGGATCGGGACGCCTGGGTGGCTCAGTGGGTTAAGCCGCTGCCTTCGGCTCGGGTCATGGTCCTGAGGTCATGGGATCGAGTCCTGCATCGGGCTCCTTGCTCGGCAGGGAACCTGCTTCTCTCGCTGCCTTTGCCTGCCTCTCTGCCTACTTGTGTGTATTCGCTTACTCTCTCTCTGGCAAATAAAATCTTTAAAAAAAAAAAAAAAAGAATAGGGGATCATGGCCACGAAGACTTGGCTTAATATAAATTCATAAGCAATATGTTATGGGGGAATTTAGATAATATGAAAGACTGTTCTCTCTTGAGAAATTTGGAAGGAGGCATGCAAATATAGTGAGATTACATTTTGAGATACTAACTTGTTCTTCTTTTCCAATATTTTCTCCTATCCTCCCATTCTCACACACTCAGGATATCTTTAGTGTTGGATTCTCACTGCCCCTAGGTAAGGTTGCTACAAGGAAGAAAACAATAAATACTTGGTTTGTGAGTTTCAAAATAGATGCAGACAATACTTTGAAAGAAATTATTTGTGAGCCTTAGGGCAGAAAGTTATGCATAGCATAAAAAGCAGAGTAGAAAGAATTCAGGATTCATTTTTCCAGTTTTTGAAAAGATGTCCTAGAGAGAGGAAAAACAAAGGGCTGGCAATAGGAACTTCATGGAAGTTTGAGTACCTGTGAGAAGAGGGGACTTCGGCCATAGGAGCTATTTTCAGTCACCTAAAGAGCCAGGCTGGCTTCCACCTTGATGATTTTGTTTTTATTTCTACATTTATTTGATTTTTTTAAAAAGATTTTATTTATTTATTTGACAGAGAGAGAGAGAGAGAGAGAGAGATCCCAAGTAGGCAGAGAGGCAGGCAGAGAGAGAGGGAGAAGCAGACTCCCTGCTGAGCTGAGAGCCTGATGTGGGGCTCGATCCCAGGACCCTGAGATCATGACCTGAGCCGAAGGCAGAGGCTTAACCCACTGAGCCACCCAGGTGCCCCAATTTGATGTGTTTTTCCACCTATGTTTCTACTGGCTGATATGAGGTTTGTAAGAATGCATTGGAAAAGCACAAGAATATAGGGAAGTGAACTCCTTAGGAGGCTACTGTAGAAATCCAGTTAGGAGATGATGGAGGTCTAAACTGGGGTGTTGGGAATTCACTGGAGAAGACTGGAAAGATTCACAAGATGCTTAGGGGGTAGAATCAGTAAGACTAGGTGATACATTGGATATTGGGGAGAAAGCATGAAAAGAATTACATATGACATAGTATGCCTGTTTCTTGAGAGGTGTGATCAACTGTGACTCTCTTAGAGACGTGTGAAGAAAGTCAGATTTGGGGAAAAAATATTAATTCAGGTTTGGTCGTGTTCATGCTTTTTAATGTTTTTCTTCTCCTCTAGTCTAAGCTCCATTTGGTCAGCTAGTCGTCCCAATGCTATTTTAAAAAATATAATCTATTCGACTATAACTCAATAGCATCATTCCTAAGATACTTTTCACTATGTAAAGTATGTTATCAAAACAATTGTTTCAGTAGAAAAAGGAAATTAGGGGCTAGAGCGTTTTAGATTGGCAATAACCAAGTTATTTTTGCTGCAGGGATGTCAATAATAAAGGAATTTTGAATATAAGTGTATTTAGTTGTAAGATGCTAAAAATAATAAATTATATTAAAGTTGACAAGGCAAACTTCATTTTCTTTACATTCCACTCATTCCAGAGTGCTTGGACATGTCCAAGTTGTGAAGAACATTTTCCTCTTTAATCTTTGGCCTTTACCTGGCAATTTTGTTGCTTACATCACACCTCATGAATACCAAGGTTAACATAAGAGGAAACATATAGTTAAGTAAATAAATATTGAACATGCCCACAGAGTAACCAGCCATTCCAGCGAAGTGGTTGTGTCACATACACATTTTCTCTACTCACTCAGTATTAGCTCCCAATCACAATCAAATGATCAAACTATTAATCACATTATATCATATTTATGTTGTGAAAATTAACACTTTTGGAGAAACGGTGGTTATCATCCTCCCCTCCCCACACCATGATGTGATATACCACCTTTGTAATATGCTCAATTCCAAGTAACTTGGATTTTAAAAAAGCTCTCCAGGATATTCTGATTCTCAGTCAGCTTTGTGCACGATGACTATGAGAATGTAAAGATATGTACTGTAAGCCAGGATTCCTCCTCTCTTGCAAGTCACAGTCCTGCAAGTGAATTGGCAGGAATATAACATTTCAGTTTAACCAAAATTTATTGAATGTGAGGCACTGGCTAGGAGTCAGAGCTACAAAGATAAATAAGTCATGGTCTTTGCCCTCAAGCCTGGTAATGGGAGAGGGAAACACATAACCAGGTGATTAAAAAAACAAACAAACATGGCAAGATGCAATAATTGCAGCCATGTGCACAGACTACTGAAAAAGTCCAGGGAAGCTTCTGGGAGAGAGGAATTTTGAACTGAACCAAAACAACTGGTATGACTTCATTAGATACAGAAGAGGGACTGAGGGTGGCAGGGGCTATTGCTGGCACAACAAATTGTATCTTGTGTGAATGCCCCCCGCCCCCCCCAGCCCCCCACAAAGAGTAATACAACACAGAAGCCCTGCAAAAGGAGTGCTGAAGGGAAGGTCAATCCAGGCAGAAGAAGGGCAGAGAAGTGTAAAATAGCATTGTGTTCAGGGACCTGGAATCCGTTTGCTGTAACCTGACTGTAAAGTGAAGGTGGCAAGTAGTGGGATGCAGAGTGGAGGATGGAAACTGCTCTGCTGTGGATCTTGGGCTGTGCTCTGTGGGCACTGGAGAACTACAGATGGAGTTAGGCAGGGGAGTGGTGTGGAGTTTTGAATTTCCAGTAGATGCCTTGCGTGGTGGTGCGGAAGATGAATGTGAGGAAGGTAGTAAGATCAGATACAAGAACAGAGTTGACACTAATTGCTGTAGTTTTATGATCACTGAGGTTGGATATGAACCAGGGCATTACAAGAGCACTAAGTGGGAGCAAATGTGAGAGATGTTCAGGGAGTACAGAATCCAGCCCCTGATTTACTGTAAAGGGTGAGGAGGAGGGAGGAGGAGTCAGGGTGACTGCCAGGTTCTTGAAAGGTTTAGAATGGGAGAGATGATGATGTCAATGTTGGTCATGCAAAGATTGAGTTACTTGTCAACCACCCCCATGGATTTGTCCTATAACACAGACCAGAAATAATAAATGGCATGGAGGAAGTAAAAACAAAACTCAGAGGAGCAGAAATCATTTCTACAGAATCAGGAAAGATGGAATCATAAAGAAGGTAGTACTTGAACTAGGCCTTGAAGGAATAGTAAGATTCACTTTTGGGGATATGATGGGAGGGACATGTCCAAGCAAAGGCATGGACACTTTCAGGATATTGTTTCAGAACAATTGAGACCTCCTGTTTGTGACTAGAGTAAAGACTTTGCTAAACCCTGTTGAGGGGGATGTGGTTGGAGTGGTGGTTTGGAGCCAGGTCATGAAGGGGCTTTGGGTTCTGTGCATATGGGCATTGGGTTTTGCACTGGGCAAAGATGCTAACAGAGCCTTGGTTTGGGAAGAATGGACTCAGGTGTTGCATGAGATAAAATAGAGATGGAAAGATTGAAGCCAAATAGAAGAGTCAGGATGCTGTACCATGCTAGAAACAGGAATGGAGAGGAGGGGACCCAAAGTGAAAAAGATTGGGTAATTCATTGCATTTGAAAATGTGGCTCAGTTCAAAGGTTATAAATGCTTGGATTACAAGGGATTGAGAAGATGGTGCTGACTCATAGAAATAAAGGAGTCTAATACAGAAACAGGTTTATAAAGACAATGTATGGTAAGAGTACTAGGGGAACCCTCAAAGAGAAGACTACTTCTGGCCCTGCTTTGTATTTTTCTTTGTTAAAGGCAAAAAGATTTAAAAACAGGTGGGAAGGGGACTGGGGGAGGTAGTGTGCCTTACTGGTTAAGATTGCAGTAAAGAATTCTTGGCTTTAAATTACTGCTGTGCTCTTTATTATCTGTGTGCCCCTGGATGAATGTTCCAACCACCTTAAGTTTGAGTTTCCTGATCTGGAAAATGAAAATAGCAAGACTATTCATCCAGTAAGGTTGTAAATAGCACATGGTTTGCATTCAACAAATACTAGTCACTATTATTAGAATTCTGAAAGGAAAGAAATGCAAAATATAAGTCTAATTCAGTTATTATGTTCAAAAATATAATTCATTTGGGATATCTGGGTGGTTCAGTCAGTTAAGAGTCTGCCTTTGGCTTAGGTCGTAATCCCAGGGTCCTGGGTTGGAGTCCTGGTTTGGACTCCTCGTTCAGTGGCAAGCCTACTTCTCCTACCTGGTGTTCCCCTTGCTTGTGTACTTTTTCTATGACAAGTAAATAAATAAAATCCTTAAAAAATCTTAAAAAAATACAATTCATTCGAAATTTTTATTGACTCTTCTGATGGACCAAAGGGTTGGTAAGAAAACATTGGTGTCATGTTATAACAACCCAGCTGGTCGTTACTAGCAACTATGCAAAGTCTAGAGATTACCTCTTGGACTTGATTAAGATTTTAAAGATGCCTTGAACTGAATCACTTATACCTGGCTCTGAACCTATTAGGTATGTGCCATCAATTCAGAGAAATCCATGCAGTGAGTCAAAATATAAAAGATAGCTTTACAAAATGTCAAATAAATGGAAACAAGCCTGATGACTTCAGTAAAAGTAGTAGGCATTTTCAAGTGAGACCAGCAGATTATTTATAACTTGAGATAATTCTAAGAGTTTGCTAGAATCCCAGTTATGTATATTGACATGTTATTCAGCTGCTTTGGAATCTGTAATGTAACTAAAAATATTTTTTTGTCATCATTGTAGTAATTGACTCATGCAAGAATCATCAATGGAACTAAAAATAGTGGGTAAAAATTTGAGGAGTAACAGATTTGATTTAGATCAATGTTATCTAAAATTTAGGTTCCTTCTGTTTTCACAACAGTTCTCTCCAAAATCTCTCTCCTCTGGTCAGTCTTTTTCTTTATCTTCGTCCTCAATACACAACACATTCACCAATTTCAAAGGATTCAAATAGTAATAGAAATCTCAGTTATTGTTTAGCATGGGAAACACTCCTGCAGCCTTTGGACAACAGAGAATTTTACTCCCACCAGAGGGCGCTCGGTCGTTACTTAAGTCACCATTTGGGGTTTGGGGACTTTGTAAATCAGAAAGTAAAATGGAATTTTTATTTTGTACATTTGTAGATGAACCTACAGGTTTGAGGATTAGTGTAACTCTAACATTTAAAACCTTGGGTATGTCTTGTTTTTACTTTTGTATTAAAGATAATTACCTGAATGACAGAGCAATCAGAATCTCTTACAAACAAAACCAAACCATAAACAAAACAAAACAAACCAAAAAGGAAACTTCCACCACCTAAAAATCAGTTTTTGTTCTTCAGTAAACACTTCCACTCCTGGTTCATTGCAGTTTTGAGAGACATGTTTCCTCCTTCATCTCATTCATTTACTCAGGAATCCAGTTACTGAAGGAGAGGTGAGGCCAGGATGGAAGGAAATCTCAGTTTCAGGATTTTGGTGCAAGGTGCTGACAGTCCTGTGAGTCTTGCTTCCCAGAATTGTATTGCCTTCCGCTAGGCTGTGTCCAGGGTTCTCAAAGTCTCCCCACCAGCAACATCAGCATCCCCGAGCAACTTGTTAGCATGAAAATTCTTCGGCCCCAGACCAGACCTTTCGATTCAGAACCTCTGGGAGTGGGGCCCAGCAATCTGTATTTTAATAAGTTCTGTGAATGATTCTGATGTATGCCCCAGTTTGAGAACCAAAGCCGGACACTTTGTTTTTACAAAGCAAGCTGCTTTTAGGGCCTTGAGAGTCTCAGCATTATTACCCAGTTTCCATTCTGAGAACCAGGGACACTTTGCTCCAGGCTAGGTCTCAGACTTTGAGGCAAAAGGCAGTGCCAATTATCTACCTGCTTCAAGCCTCTAAAGGAACTCGTCTTTCACTAGCCCATGGAAGGAAGTTTTGGAAGTAGATCATTCACCTGTAGAGGGAACCAAGAGAATCAGTTAAGAATTTACTAAGGAGAGGCACCTGGGTGGCTCACTGAGTTAAGCTTCCGACTCTTGGTTTCACTGAAGTCATGCTCTCAGGGTGGGGAGATTGTCCCTGCACCACGCACAGCGCCCAGTCCGCCTGAGGTTCTCTCTCCCTTTCAGCCCCTCCCCCTGTTTACGTGCACTCTTGTCTCAAATAGATAAAATCTTTATTTATTTATTTTTAAAAGATTTTTATTTATTTATTTGACAGAGCAAGAGAGAGCACAAACAAGGGGAGCAGCAGGCAGAGAGAGAGAGAGAGGGAGAAGCAGGCCCCTCACAGGGATCTTGATGTGGGGCTCAATCCTGGCACTCCAGGATCATGACCTGAGCCAAAGGCAGAAACTCAACAGACTGAGCCACCCAGGCGACCCAAAAATCTTAAAAAAAAAAAAAAAAAAAAGAAGAAGAAGAATTGAAGAAGGAAGTGTAGCTTGCTTGTTAGACCTACAGATTCTGGATCTACCTTGTCTGCTGTAAGTGATAGCTCTGTGTGATATTAGGCAAATTCTTGTTTTTTTGTTTGTTTAACTTCTCTGGGACTCAGTTTCCTTATCTGCAAATTGGATAATAATAGCACCTATCTCATATGCCTGTTATGAGAATTAAATTAGACAAGATTTCTAGTGCACTTAGAATAAACCCTGGCACTGTGTGTTTAGAACTATTGGGCTTTACCATCGTGCCGGCACAATCCTGTCCTCTTTGACCACCAACAAAACAACCATAATCATACCTTTTCCCAATTCTTTTTTTTTAAAAGTATTTTATTTATTTATTTGTCAGAGAGAGAGAGAAAAGAGAAAGAGAGAGAAGGGGAGAGAGAGAAGACACAAGCAGGGGGAGAAGCAGGCACCCACTGAGTGAAGAACCTGTTGCGGGACTCGATTCCAGGACCCTGGGATCATGACCTGAGCTTAAGGCAGATGCTTAACCAACTGAGCCACCCAGGAACCTCGCCTTTTCCCAATTCTTATGGGAAAATCTTAAAGTAAACAATCTCCATCACATTTACACAAGTGACAGGAGTCTGAGGAACGCCTCTGTAGTCAAACAAAAGTTTTCGTTTGATTCCAGCTCTCTAACCTAATAGATGTCTGGCTTTGAGCAAATTACTTAACTTCTCTTTAAATCTCACTTCCATTTTTATTTGTAAAATGGGATTATAATATTCATCTCATAGGGTTTAGAGTGAGAGAAAGGAACACAATCAGTGAGTAAATTGTAGAAACAAAGCACTGTTATCTGTACACTACTGTTCCCATGAAATGCCATAAGGAGTGTAGGATAGTGCTTGGCACGTAAGAGGGTTCAATACACATTTGTTCCTTTTCATTCACAGTTTTATACATTTTGAGTATTTGGGGACCTTTTAAATCACCAAAGCGCTAATTATGTTCTTGTACTGTTTACTTTCTGTTTCACACTCCAGCTCCTGGATTTCTGGCCTGGAGTGACTGGGAGAGCTCTGTTTTCCCTTCTTGCACAGGGACCATTGGAGCTAGATTTTTCTCATCAGCTCTTTCCCACTTCTTTAGGCTGACTTTCCCCTAAGATCACAAAGCTCATATTTTTTATTGTAGAAAATTTGGAATATTTCAAGAAAGCATAGATAAGAAAATGAACATTGCCGATTCCTCTCCAAAAGAAAACATCACAAATGATTTGGTGTATTTCCAGCTCGACTTTCCTCTCTTTGCTTAAATAAAATTATTAACATAAAGTGTGTTTGATTTTCCTTCTTGCCTCAGGGCTTCTATGGATGTGAACCTCTTGGCCCGGTGTGTCCTTCCATGGCCTAGGATGCTCCTTCTTACCCCACCCTTTGCTCTTATCCCAACCACCGCTGATGTTTCAGATGAAGCTAGGTCTCTCGGTTAGACACTTTCAAATCATGTTGTCCTCATTCTGGACTAACTTCTGGTTCTTAGCAATGAATCTTGTGTGATTATGTGAATAGTATCTATCTCCATGACTAAATTGTAGGAACCAACTGCATTCCAAGAGGCAGGCAGCACAATGCTGGATACATTGTGTGTCCTCAACAAATAGTTTTCAAATGACTGAATGAGCAAATGAAAAGTGTTGTAAGCATTTTTCCATGCTGGACATGATCTTGGGTGTCTGATTTTAACTGACATAATTTTAACTTGTAAATGGCAGGGTGATAGGCAAGAGGTTCTCTTAGGATTTCAGAGAACTCCATGGGTTTCTAAAGCAGCCCATTATGGTGGGAGGATCCCTGGGCTGGGAATCAGGAGGATCCATGTTTTCCTTTCTGCTTTACTAGTTCCTGTGATCTTGAGTCAGCCACTGACCTTCACTGAACCACATTTTCTTTATTGGCTTTTCTTATCTCCCAAGGAATCTCATATATTAAATAAAAACTGTGTGTAAAGAACCTTCTCAAATTATAAAGACCCATATAAATATGTCCAGACCATTCAAAAGATATTTTGCTTGATTGATAGATAGAGCCAGTTGCCAATTTGTAATGAGGCTCCAACTTTAAAACTTGAAATTGATTCTGTTGCTGAGAAAATCCATTTTAAAGCTTAATAATTAGAAATAATTGTGAGCCTTAATGTCTTAAGTATCCAAAATACATGAACTACTATTTAATTCCTTAAAGGCAGATATAGTAAAGTGTGCTTCAATTTTGTACTTCAAGATTGCACTTAGATTTATGTTTTTTTTTTTCAAATTTCAGTTGGCTGATGCAGTCAAGAAATTTTTGACAGATTGGCCAAAGAAGGCAAATTAAATAGATTAAAAAGAAGCTTTAGTTTTTTAATATACCTTATACCTTATTCAATAGCCACAACATATGGTAAGATTTGGAATTTCTAAAGTGGAGATAATATCTCTGTGATGGGATTAGTGTTCATATTTGAAAGCAGGATGAAGAAAGAAAACTTCCCACCAGTGTCTTAGATGTTAGGATTTGGAATCAGTCACCCTTATGACTAAATTTTATTGGCTGATTCTTTGGTAGTTTTCCACTGCCTCTTAAGTAATTTCCTTTCCATTTTAAGTTATGTGAAGGTGCTTGAAATGTACACATTGAGGAGGTAAAATATTTTGGGGGAACAGATAAAAATTGAAAGTATGATAGAAGTGAAGAACAGTTTCACACTCTGGAAATTGTGAGCTCATGGGCAGAATGAGACAGTTTTTGCTACAACACACTCTATTAAAAAGTGAACATTTTTCTTTTCCTTTTTCATAATACCAAATAGTAAATGCATTTTAGAAGAAGAAAATACTTTAAAGATCCAATGTTCTTGTTTCATAGACAATATCTAACATTTACAAAGAAATTTACAATTGCTTCCAGATAACATAATTTCACAGGATCTTCAGAACTCTATTATTATCCTCAATTTAAAAATGAGGAAATGAAGACGCAGAGAGCTTAAATGACTTGTGTAAGGTCACAGAGGTGATAATAATAATGATGGGTAATACTAATTGAGTACTTGCTCTATGCCAAGCCCTACTCACGCATGATCACATTTAATTCTTACAAGAGTCCTAATACCTTATACATAAAACATAACAAGCTGGGATTATAAATCAGTGCTAAGAAACTGGCATATTTTTTCACTGAATGCTCTTCCAGAGACACAAAATAAATATTGAATAAAATTAATGTAATTCTATGTTTTTAGCTTATGTTGTGTATGAGGCTGATCAATCAAGTAAAGGGTATTCTGATATTGCAGATGAGACTATATGGAGAATTAAAACTACCATGGTAGTATTGTGCTAGCTGACAAGCAGAGGCAAGAATCTAGATTTTCCTAATAGATTCCCTTTCTTTCTTTCTTTCTTCTTCTTCTTCTTCTTTTTTTTTTTTTTAAGAGAGATTTTATTTATTTGACAGACAGAGGTCACAAGTACCAGAGAGACAGGCAGAGAGAGAGGGTGCTGAGCAGAGAGCCTGATGCGGGGCTTGATCCCAGAACCCTGGGATTATGACCCGAGCCGAAGGCAGAGGATTCAACCTACTGAGCCACTCAGGTTCCCCCTAAATTCCCTTTCTTTGCCCTGGGTTTCAGAGCGTTGAGTGGGCAATTGGCAACTGGGAGCAAAGCTAAGGGTAAAGTATACCATATTCTGAATATTGGGGACCAGATATTACCTGCAGGATTTGATGAGTCAGACAAACTGTTTTCCCCCAGAAACCTCCTCCCTGCCCCCTGCCCTCATCATCAGAGACTGAACTAGTTCTCATGTCCTATCCACTTTTGGACTAGATGAGGGGAGATGGACATGTTGTTAGAGTTGTGAGTCTTTGGCCTTGTGGAAAGTCCTGCGGCTCTCCCTTTGAAGGTGCTCTGAGGACCATCTGCAGAGACTGGGATGAAAAGAAGATAATGGTATCTTATTTCTGAGTCATCAAACCAGATGATCAGACCTCAATGGCTGTATGAGTAAGGAAACAGAGAATTGAAGTCAGATAAGTCTATCTGGTGGCGTGGCAGTGATGTGTGGGTCTCCCAGGAGTCAAGAAGCCTCCATGGAAAGTAGTTGGACTAGAGCTGACTTGCCAGTACCCCACACAAGAAATTGTGGGGGTGTTGCTAGGGCTAACAACTGAGGAAGTATTAAAAGGTGGGGACCCTGTTCTGGGGAGGTCCCTCACTAGTTTAAAGAACCCTCACACACGTACCCCACGGAAGAGCCAATGTTGGGATGTCTGCCCCACAGAGGCCAAAAAGCAGCATCAACCAAGAGAAGGCCATAGTGCTGCACGGAAACAGACACTTGTCCCTTTCTATCTCTGCTACTACTACAAGTTCCAACCTTCAAGCCCACCAGTCTAGAAGGAAGGGGATAGAAGTGAAGGGGAAGATCAGTCCCCTTCCCTATTTCAGGCCCTAGTCACAAATGCCTGACACAGAAAGGGAGGAGCTGCAAGTGAGATTTTAAATTGGATTGAATTTCTTTAACATAGTCATTTCAAAACTGTGGGAGCTGCCCAGAATGTTGTTAAAGGTTGGAGTTGCACTCTGAATTCAGGATGTTTAGAATGAATATTATATATGCTTCAAAAATATATGTAATAACCATGACTTACCTGGACAGCTTGGCATCCTCTTCAAATATGCAGAAAGTTTTATGAAATGTTGTTGTCAGGAACCAAATAGCATCTTTAAAATCCTTCATTATTGTGTGTGCATGGGATGAAATTGAGAAAAGGTGGGCCAGCAAAATGGCAACTCCCTCATTTCTTCTTATTTTTCCTTTTGCTCCAGTAGGTATCTTGGGATCTGACCTGCTGGAATGAAGATCCCTGACTTCAAGCCAAGTAGTTCATTTTTCCATAAGAAATCCTGACAGATGGAGTCAATCAAACAGTCAATATTTAACAAGGGTCTTCTATGGTAAGTGCCGTAGAAATTAAAGGTATATAAAAATGGTTCTTACCCTCAAGGAGGTTACAATCTAGATAAACATATGCTCATCAAAGATGAGAGAGTGTATGACATGTGCCAAATGAACAGAAGTGGCAGCAGAAGTACTGTCGGAATTGAGATTGCCTAGAAACCTTCTCGCAGTGGTCATCAGATCAGAAAAGGTGAGGCTTGACCAGTGTGGTGAGGAATGGGTAAGAATAAAGTACACAGAGACAAAGGGCTGCTATATGAGCAAATGGGAAGAGATCAGGGTGGTTTGGAAGTCACATTTGAAGGTATTGAGTCCCCTCAAACAAATTCTGCATTAACCAACTTTTCTTCACAAGTATTGGACACCTCACTCAAACCGGCTTAAAAATAAAGGGCATTTATTTATTGGTTTATGTAACTAAAGAGAACTAAAGGTAAAGTGGGCTGCAGGGGTGCATTAATTAGGGCTGCAGCTACATTTCTCTGTGACCCTCATAGCTCTCTCTTTATCTTCACCTTGGCATTCTTGCTAGTTGCAAGATGATTCCTCAAGTGTTTGAGTTATCTCTTGCTGCATAACAAATTACCTCAAAACTTATGGATTAAGCAATAAAGGTTTATTCTCTCATAGTTTCTGTGTGACAGGAATCTAGGCATGGCTTAGCAGAAGGGATCTATCTCAGAATCTCTCACAAAGCAGCAGTCAAAATGTCAGCCAGGCTGTGGTCTTCTGAGGCTTCGCTGGGGCTGGAGAATCCACTTCCAAGTTCACACACATGGCTGTTAGTTGGAGGCCTCAGTTCCTTATCATATGGGCCTATATATGGGTTTCTCATGAAATAGCAATGGGTTTCGCCCAGAGCAAGTGATGAGAGAGAGGAAAAGGGATAAGAGAGAGAAAAGGAGGAGAGAGAACCCAGTATTTTATAACATAATCTCAGAAATGACATGCCATCACTTCTTCCTTATTCTGTTGGTCATACAGACCAACTTGGGGACACTGTGAGAAGGGTATTATACAAAACTGTGAAAATCAGGAGGCTGGAATCATTGGGGACCATCTTAAAGTTTTATTACCACATGTAACTTATATAATTCCTTGTTCATATCCAGGAGAAGAGTGTTGCCTCTTTCAGCCATTGAAAAAAGTTCTTAGATTTGCTCAGATTGCACACCATTCTTAAGCCAATCACAGTGGCCAGGAGAATAACAGCGACTGAATGACTTAAGTTTGGGTTATGCCAATGTTTATTTCAAGGAGACAGGATAACAATGACTGGCTTAGAAAAATTAGGGTCCACCTATAGCAGGAGATGTGGCTTGCTGCCACTCAAAGATCATGGTTGCTCTACAGAAGGTGTGAGTGTTTGGGAGGCATGCACAAAGTCCTCTACAGTCTCTCTCTGGCTGCTCAGCATCCATACGTATGTTCCTCCCTACCCAGACACCGTTACATGCATTTACAACCTCTTTCTAAAGAGAGACTATCCAAAGTCCAAATCAACCTCCAAGTCCAGGATCTCTGGGGGTTGCCCTTTCCTCTCCATCAGGTATGGATGCCATCCTTCACAGTTAGGATCTAAGGGGTCCACTTATAACATAATCAATATGGAATTGTGGAGGAAGAATGGAATAACTTCAATAAAACTCCCATTGGGGGGGAAAAAAAGAGGCTAGAATATAGTACATAGCTTTCTGTGGTCCACAGCACAGATTATAACCCACAGGATAGGAATCCTAAACTCTTTGCCCTGCTTGGGATAGCTTGTGTAGGGAGGGTAGGAAGTGAGGTCCCAGGCACTAATTGCTACCAGATTTTTGAGGGCCTTTTAGAACTTTAGCCGATAGGCAATAGAGAAAGAGAGGGGATCATTGAGGATTTTTGAGTAAGGTACTAAAATGATCACAATTGCTTTAGTAAAATTAATTTGGAGGCATTGTGCCGTATAAATCCACAAATCTCCTCAAAATAATGCCCTGAGGGACAAGTTTCCTCACGTAAAATGAAGGTGATTCTTGAAAAGAAATGCTAACAGATTCCACAGTAAAAGTTCATGTATAACTCCGGTTTGTCTCTTCCAAAAAGAAATTATAAGTTGTTTCTAGGCACCTATGTGAAACAAACAGGGTGGTTCACATTGTGTCACTTCCCTGGCATTAATTCCAAATTAAAGTGAATGAGTTTTTAAGACTCTTTTCAAAAGGTTTGTAATAGAAGGTAGACTTGGTAGGTAAAAAGTCACTGGGATTAAGTTTAACTTGAAAAAGTAAGAAAAAAATGAGTAGGGAAAGCTTTTTAGATAGCAATAATCCTTTACTTAACCTGTGCATGGTGAAGGAAAAAATAAAAATTATTGTTTAAATTATTTTACTACTGTAAATTCTATGCAAGTTAGCTAGTTAGAAGTTTGTGTAGGCTGTGGAGCCTGCAGCACCACCCGTGGTTGTGAGGAGTCTCTACTCATTCAGGATAAGCAGAAATATCCTCTTCATTGTGATAAAGCTTATGAGATTTCTCCTCAGATGGTCTGGAAGGAATCCAAGAGGGCAAGTGGTGAGAAAATTGATTATTCCTATTTGAAATTTCAGATATTAGGATTGGATTTGTATTTTGACTTATTCCTGAGACAGATATTATAGGACCCCTTTCCCAATCCCAACACACATTCACACACAGACACCAAAGTTGTTATTTCTCTAGTCTACAGCCTTGAGTGAGTATGAGTGAGTGAAATGTATAAAAGAAAACATTTTTTGAGGTAGGAATAGATTCATCATTGAGTTTCCCTGCCAAATTCAGAATTAGATAGTGGAAAAATTCTATTTATTTTGAGTTTGTGAATCTGCCAGCAAACTGTTGGGAAAAATAAAGACAAGCCAGATGAGGACTTGGGTTATGGAATGAACCATAGATGACATATGACTGAACTTTTTAAGAGAAGAATATAGTTTTTTCTACTTTTATTTCCCAGTTTTAGTTTAGAGTCTTTAATAACTTTGATCTGCAGCATGCTTTTCTATTATACTGAACTATAGAAGCAAAATGGAAAACAGCATATTGCAGTGTTGAAATTGACCTTAAGGATTGGGAAACTGAAAATATGAAGTTTCCATAGTAACACTAATTTAGTCAGATCACACATGTTGTTTCTGAGCCATTAGTTTACTCTTATAATGTTTAAAGGACATAATATTTACTCTGTAATATGGTTAAGTTAATGTTACAATGCAAAGCAATTTCATATTTTCTGTATGTACATTTTATTATGATAGGCTTGATATTTGATTTCTTATACTATTTTAGAAAATGTGAAAATATTCTAAAGGTTTTTAAAAAAGTTTCTCAAGATAATTAAGCAGGAAATCATGAACATATCCCACTTAGAAAAATGATAAGATAAAGATGAACTGGGTTTTGAAAGTTTGCACCAGCATTTTTTCGCAGAATTTCTGAGAATTTGTTTGGTCTTCTAAGTGAATAGCTTTTACATGATCTGATTTTAATTTTCACAGTTATCACATTCTCTATGGTGTATCCTGACATCTACTAGGAATTTGTCCCAAGTCCTTTTAGAATTCCCAAATCCAAGAATACTACCACAGCTCTGTGTGTTGGCTGATTTTTGTGGGCCTATTATTCCACAAAGTAGCATTTTCCTCCACAGCTTTATGAGTTACTACAATGATAATGATCTAGAAAAGGGCGAAGCTTCCTTCTCAGTGGGCCCTCTCCTGGGGCACACACCAAGGTCATCTTTAGGATCTGTCCTCATATTTTGGTCTCCTATTGTGTGTGGTTCAGATTTGCTTCTCAATAAAGTGGAAAATGCTACATGTCATATGTTTAAGGCATGATTGAAGGTCTTTACAAGCAAAATTAGTCTGTGGTTTTATCTTCTACAGACTTGCATGAATATTATTACATATTTTTCCATACAGTTTACTCAAATAAAAAAACAATAAATTCAATGAAAAATGACAGTCATGCTTTTTGATAGATACTGTGAATATAGATACAATTTATTTGGTTGACTGGATTGTTCACTTCTTGCCTGTCTGAGTCTAAGTGATGATGAGAAATTTAACTTAATTCAAGAAGTATTTACTGAATGCCAATTATGCTAGACATTGTGCTAGGTACTGGGTATATATTGATAAATAATATATAGTAGTAGCAATAAAAGAGTAGTATAGTAGTAATAAGTTGCAGAGTGGATAACAGTGCCTGGCAGTTGATAATCACTTGATACACTTTAGCTATTATTACTATTATTATCATTATTTGCATTTCATGTGCCAGTGCTTACATTACTTCATTGAATTCTTACAACAACCCTATTAAAGAGGTTGGCATTACCTTCATTTTTATAGCCCAGAAATGGGGGTTCTAAGGGCTAAGTAACTTGTCTGAGATCACCAATATGGTGACTGGTAGAAGCAGAATTCACACCCAGAGTATGCTTGACTGCCAAGCCAGTGTTCAAATATATTACTCTATGTAGCCTGTCCCTGGCTTAAAGAAGCTCTCACCTAGTTTTTCCAGGAAGCCCTGTCCAATAACTAGCTTAGATTTTTCAAAGTTTCCAGAGGAGGTCTTCTGGGGCTATATTCCAGTAACTTATTCCCCTAAAGTCAGTTAGAAAAAAAAGTCTAAAGCAAATGTCATGTATTGCACTTAAAATCTATTTCTTCCTTAGGATGGAGTAGAAAGTATATCTACCCATATTGCAAACTGAAGTCAATACATCCTAGTGTTTTATGAAATATACTTAGAGAACTCATTGTTCAATGGGGGAAAAAGCACAAATTATATTATGAAATATTTGTTTTTCTGGATTTCTCTTTAATGTTAAAAAGCTCAGTTAAGGAACGAAATCTTTTGTTGCCTCTTTGGATACTCTTTCTGTCCTTGACTTTGATCGTGTTTCAACGTTGTTTTCCAGGGTCTTCTGACTGCCTGCTCATGGGTTAGGTTCTCACCTTGTAGTTTTTAAGTGTTCTCAGTGGTCACACAACATGATGGGCATAAGAGGTCATGAGAGGGTGAGAAGAGGGTCAATAAATAATATGAAGGCAAAACTATGAACATTTAGGGCCAATCTACTGCAGAACTTCTCTTGTGTAGATATAGCTTTTCTGTGATTAAAAAAAAAAGGCTATTATATTTGGGGAACCATGAGAGAATTTTAAATGTAAGGCACCAGGTGAAGGAGTTTAAGCAGACTGAGAAGTAGAAAAGCAATGCAGAATGAAGGTAGGGCTGTGCTTCTACTATAGTCTTATATGCCCTTCAGGGTCAATGACATTGTAGAAAACCAACCGTTTCTCCCAAGAGAAAAAATTGTTCAGCATTTCCTCTTTTATCTTGTTCAGTGACTCTTAAAGGTAATATTTTTAAACTCTAGATTTAAGGGATTGGGCTCACGTTTTCCCTAAAAAGACTTAAAAACGAGCAATATGTAGTCAGAATTGAAGTTCTCTCTGAAAGACGGATGAATACCTAAAAAATAGGCAACTTTCTTGAAGGAAAAGTAGTCTTTATTTTAAAGAAAGAAAATTCCAGTGCATACCAAGTATGACACAAGGCTGATACCCACCCAGTGGCCAGATATATTTTCCTGAGGGATTTTGTTGTGTTTATTCCTCTAGCATTTTTTCATTCCTGACTTTTGGGGTGGCCCTTCTGTGAAGAGTTTCCTCATCCCAGCTGTTATGATGTTTAATATAGAGTTGCCAACTTCTGATCTGGCGGTTCCAAGACACAGGGTGAGGAAAACAAAGCTTTCCAGTATTTTGAATCCTATCCCCCACCCGCACTGGAATTAGTGCTTTCATCTCTGGTCAATCCTGAATTGTTTTCAACCCTAACTTCATCTCTGCTCTCCCCCGGAATAGCAGAACAATTACTAATGGTAAAGATCCATGTCCATGTCCAGGGTTCAAATTACTTATGCCTCACCAAACCTCAATTTATTTCTCTTTTCTTTTTTTATTCCTTCTCTCTCTTCCACCCAAGTAAATTAGGTGGTTTTTTCTTTGGGGGGAAATATTTACTTTAAAGAGCTGTGTGTGTGTGTGTGTGTGTGTGTGTGTGTTTTCAAGATAAAAATTAGATTCTGGTTTTTTAAATGAAGTAGAGTGTAGTTTTTTCTTGGGAAAAACAGGATAATCATCTGGTTTTGATCCTAATGTTAGTCCATGGGAAAGCTTGACATTTCCAAAAAGGGGAGTCAAGGCATTTTATTTTAGAAATATACAAGGATGGCTACTCTCTGCTTCCTCCTGCCCTTCAGCCTGAATTGTTTAATGTTCAGGTAGAATGGTCCTGACTGGTCCTGTGTTTTATGCCTGGCTGCCGTAAGATTAGGCAGATAAAGAATTTGGGGTAAGCAGGAAAAGGCAGAAATGAAGAAAGCAAGGCACAGATATATGAAGGAACAGCCCATTGTACCAAGTGTAGAAAGGTATTAATCTTACAGTACTGTGACCTGTTGTTTTCTTCTTGCATGTCCAACAGGCTATTATATTGTGAATACTTCTGGCAATGGAAAGTATTTGGGAGGTCAAATGGTGAAGTAGGAAAATGTGGTTCTTTGGTTCTCCTACTATTCCCAAGTGTCTGGTACAACATGGCTGTTCCCACATGGCTTTGTTTAAGGACTCCACCCTCAGAGCCCTCACAAATTTGTCTTTAAGCAGTACCCCATGCTCTGGATCTTTTCCTCATCGTTACCATCCACAGGAAAGATGGACTATCCATTGACCCGAAATGATTGGGTCTGCTTCCCTTATACACACCTGTTCCCTGCCCCGTGTAGCTAGATAGCTGGTTGAAAAATATTAGCATCAATATAACATTTTACACTTTTACAACAGGACTCTTTTAGAATTAATTCTTTATCCCCAAAGAAACTCTGCTAATATAACAAATTAGTGGAGATTTCAGATGATGTCAGGATAATAGAACAGGTGTCTTGGAGCAGGCAGGTCTTCTAGGGTTTTATAGGCCCTAATGCATATGGTCAAAGTTGCCTTGGAATCCTTACTTGTTTCCTATGGAGAAACGTTCCTCTTACTTCCATAAAAATGTCTTAATGGAAGCTTGAAAGAAAAATACAGATTTATAATGAAGGAAGAATGGGTCCTTATTTTAAAGATGTTTTAACCATTTTTTTGTAAATTTTTTGAAATTTAAGTTCAATTAGCTAACCTCTAGAACATCATTGATTTCAAATGTAGTGTTTAACAGACCTGCAGTTGTATACCAAAAAATAAAAAGATAAAATGTTATCCCCAATATTTCATAGCAGTCTACGTGAGGAAAACCCAAATTCCTGTGCTGTTTTCAACTATATTATTCTTGGATTTCTGTATGCTTGACAACTCTTGTTCATGTTTCTTCTCTTTTTCCTCTTTCTGCCTCATCTGTGTTACTTATACTTTGTTTCCATATATGAAAAAATATTCCTTCCAAACAGCTGACATTCCTATAAAAGTTTGTTGTTGTTGTTTTTAAAGAAAGAAGTAGGTAGGAATCTATTTTTAGCAGGATGGAGAATATTTAGGAAATCCAAGTCACATTTATATTATTATTGGTATTGACAGTATACTTGACTCTTCCCTCAAATATAAAATATGGTAGAATCTTTAATGAATGCTTGTGTTGAGCGAATTTGAATATCTCATTTACTGATGAAGATTTGGAATTTTTGTTTATGAAGATATATATTGTACATCATCTACCTGAATTTGTATAATAATTAACTTTTGCAGAACTTAAGAAAATAATTCCTTTCTGATTAAACTTTAAAATGCGCTTCTTAAATTTTATACTAATATAAAACACAAATATTTTGTTTAGTATTGAAAAGCTACATTGGTCAAAATATTAAACTATTTTTGGTTTGTTTACTCATTTTCAGTTGTCAAAATAAACATAATTGAAAACAGCTGCATTGAGATTATTTTTGACAACTGTTCACTTTCAGATCTAACATAGATAACTTGAAGAAAATGAGCCTTATCTAATTATGATTTTTCATAGGGTATATATTCAGATTGCTGTTCTGCAAATTAGAAGATAATTAAAAACAGAAACTGATCATTTAAAAACTAGTACCACAGTTTTATAGAAAGACATTTTCCATGGCTTACTCATTTTAGTATAAATTGATTAGCTTCATTTGGCTATTTTACACATATCAACATTTTACTACTCTCTGGGATAATTAAAATGTAGTAGAAGATTAATGAAGTGTTTCTCTAATCTACCCTCTTATTCTTGTCTTCAAGCTGTACTTAAATTTCTTTTAATTTCTAGAGCAACTTAATAATATGATTTAATATTACTAAGAGATTTAGAAATTTTTAATATTTTAATAAATTTTGTGATTAAGTAAGTACATTTATTTTAATAGTTCCTCAGATTAATTTATCTCACTCTAAATGAGCTCTTGATTAAGTTTAGAAATTAGGAAACTATGGGAAATATTTCTTAAATACCAGCTTTTATAAAATCCTATACTATTAGATAACTTTTTATTCTAAATATATCCCTATAGTGCTTATAATTTATTTTAAGAATTTAAAAAGGAAATGTCGTGTGCCTTTTTTTCTCTCCTAGACCAGAGAGTTTGGCAAAGACCAAAATAAGGATAATCAAAGACACCTACCATGCATCTGACAGTATGGGAACTGCTTATTTTACTGTTCATGCTAGGATTCCATTCCTATGCACGCATTACATAACTCACAAAGAAGGAACTGGGCTTCAGAACACTTTGATTTTACATGGCAATATGGTAAGGCTTAGAGAATACTTGACTATGGGTTGACCGTCCTTTGTTCCAAACTTTGGTTTTCATTAAGCCATTTCTCTAGGCCTCATTTTTCCCCTCTAAACATACTGATGAGGGTGGATTGGATAATTTTTCTGTTTTAACCCTCTTTGGTATTTTGGAATATTTGGAATGCAATCTACAACTGACTCCCTCTCATGTTTCCTACGCTGTCCTTCTCAAGCATTTTGCATTTTCTTCTACGTTTACACTTTATCACAGACATACTCATCGACTGCAGATGACTGTAATTCTGAGAGCAACACAAAAAGTACATCATGGAACCACAGTAAAAACAAAACCGAAGCAACAACATGTTGTCTAACATGAGCCCCTGAGTAATGAAGCCTTTCTGAGTCCTTACTGAGAAGTCTCGGATGAAAAAATGTTCATCCCTGACTTGTGCCATCTACAGGTAGGTTGTGATCCTTGCCCATGCAGTAACCATGTGAAGAGTCTGTCCTTACCCACCATAAACAGATTTATTGTTACCTTGGTAACTTTGCATTTTCCCCCCTTAAATAGCTGCTGTATTCCTTTTTGGGAAATCAATTCTATTAATGACTGGACTCCATTATAAAGCATTAAAAGTAAAATCGCTTTCTTTTTTAAAAAAGATCTACTCTTTTAGCAGCTTTCAGTTATGCAATATAGTGTTGTTAACTGTAGTCATCATGCTGTGAATTACATCTTTTATTATTTATTTTATAAGTGGAGGTTTGTTCCTTTTGACTTCCTTCATTCATTTCTCCCCACTGCTGTTCCCTCTTTCTTATCTCTTCCTTACCTCTGGTAACAAGCAGTCCGTTTTCTAAATCTATGAGCTGGATTGCATTTTTTTTTTTTTTAAAGATCCTACATTTAAGCAGGATCATGCTGTATTTGTCTATGACTTAAGAAGTGACTTACTCCACTTAGAGTAATGTCCTCAAGGTCCATCCATGTTGTCACAAATGGCAAGATTTTTTCTTTTTTATGGCTGAATATATTTCAGTCTCTCTTGCTGTATATCCATCTAGATCTATCTGTATGTCTATATTGAATTTTCCTTATTCCTTCATCTGTTGATGGATACTTATGTTGTTCCCATACCTTGGCTTTTGTAAATAATGCTGCAATGAACATAGGGTGCATATATCCTTTTGAGTTAGTGTTTTTGTTTTCTTTGGACAAATACCTAGAGGTGGAATTCCAGGACTACATAGCAGTTCCATTTTTAATTTTTAAAAATTTATTAATTTGAGAAAGAGAGAGAGAGAGTGTGCGCACAAGCAGGGCAAGAAGCAGAGGGAGAAGCAGACCTTCGCTGAGTTGGGAGCCCAGCTTGGGGCTCAATCCCAGGACCTGGAGACCAGGACTTGAGCTGAAGGGATCTCCATACTATTTTCTACATTGGCTGTACCAATTTACATTCCCACCAACAATGCATAAGAGTTTACTTTTCTTTTATTAATGTTTTGGTCTCTGATGAGTTTTCCTTTCATGTTATACACTTTAGTATTACAGATTCTTCTGCCCCAAACAGTGTGTGTTCTTCATCCTTTGGAAGACTAACTTCTGCACTTGTGCTCTTCTGTGTCTGAGAACATTGTTCCCTCATTTATCTGCTCTGAACACCATCTTGCATCTTTAATATTTCCTCATTGTTGTCTTTCTAAAACCATAGTTCTCTTCATTATATAAAAAATGTCCCTTTCTTTTGACTTTACTACTCTCATGTTGTTTCCCCTTCATTACCCTATTCACTTTCTGTACATTAGGGTGATCCAGAAATTCCATAACTTTGTAGCCTGACTTCTGCCCACAAAAATCCACTGAAGCCACTCTGTTTAAGGTGACTAAAAATTGTTCCATTTGTCATTGAGCATAATCCCCTTCTCTCAGTTCTCTAACCCACTGTTGACCAAATTCTGAAACTCTTTCCTCTTCTTTTTAAAGATTATTTATTTATTTGATAGAGAGAGAGAGAGAGTGTGTGCACATGTGCTGGGGTAGGGGCAGAGGAGGAGTGAGAGGGAAAGGGAGAGAGAATCTCTAGCAGACTTGTACTGAGCAAGGAGTCCGAGGTGGGGCAGGGGGCGATCTTGATCTTGGGACCTTGGGTTCATGACCTGAGCCAAACCCAAGAGTCAGAGGCTTAACTGACTTAACGACCCAGATCCCCTGTCTTTTTGCTTCTTTACATTATATTCTCCTGGTTTCCCCACCTTTCTGCCAAAAATTATTTGTCTCATCTTCCTTATTCTATAACTTTAGGTGTTCCTCAAGGATTTGATCTTAGCATTTTTTTCTTCTTTTTCTTTCTTTCTTATTTATTTATTTATTTATTTATTTATTTATTTATTTATTTATTTCAATTTTAGGCTTAGCTGGTCTCTTGGGATCCACTGATAGCTGTATGTGGTTGACCTCCAAATCTGTATCTATAGCCCCTCCCCCTACTAGATGACTCTCCCTCTCTTTTTTCCTTCCTTATTATATTAGTCAGTTTGGGCTGTCATAACAAAATACATAGACTTAGTAGCTTAAGCAACAAAGATTTATTACTCGTGGTTCTGGAGGTGGGAAGCCCAGGGTAAAAATGTCTGCCACTTTGGTTTTCTTGTAAAGAATCTCATTTTGACTTGTAGACAGTTACATTCTCGCTGTGTGCTAACACAGTGGAGAGAGAAAACTCTTGTTTCTCTTCCACTTCTTATAAGGACACTAACTCCGTTGTGGGGCCCCATCCTCATGCCTCATCTAAGCCTAATTATCTCCCAAAGACCTCATTCCCAAACATCATTTAATTGGGGATTAGTGCATAACAAATAAATTTTTGGGAGGTACAAACATTCAGCCCATAATACATACTTATAAAATATCTAAAAGATCTAATTCCAATGGTTAGCTAAATATCATCAGTGGGATATTTTCTGGAACCTCAGTATCATAATGAACAAAATGGAACCTGTCACCTATATGCTCAAATCTGCTCTACCTTACATGACTCTTTTTATGTACTATAGTGATACACACTTCTGTAGAATATCTTGGGCTCATCACAACAGTCCTTAATCCCCATCACCTATTTCACCCATTCCCCCACACTCTTCCCCTCTAGTAACCATGTTTTTTCTGTATGGTTAAGTCTGTTTCTTGGTTTCTCTACCTCTCTTCACCCCTTTATTCATTTGTTTTATTTCTTTTTTTTAAGGTTTTTATTTATTTATTTGCAGACAAAGATCACAAGTAGGCAGAGAGGCAGGCAGAGAGAGAGAGAGGAGGAAGCAGGCTCCCCGTTGAGCAGAGAGCCAGACGTGGGGCTCAATCCCAGGAATCTGGGATCATGACCTGAGCCGAAGGCAGAGGCTTTAACCCACTGAGCCACCCTGGCACCCCTGTTTTATTTCCTTTTTGAAAAAGACTTTATTTTTTAAGTAATCTCTGCAGCCAGTTTTGAACTTGAACTCACAACCCTGAGATCAAGGGTTGAATGCTTTACCAACTGAGCCAACCACAGGCCCCCATTAGTTTTGTTTCTTAAATTCCACATATAAGTGAAATAATATGATATTTGTCTTTCTCTGACTGACTTATTTCACTTAGCATTATATTCTCTAGCTCCATTCCTGTCATTGCAAATGGGAAGATTTCATTCTTTTTCATGGCTGGATAATATTCCATATATATGTACATGTATATCACATCTTTATCCATTCATCTATTGATGGAAACTTGGGATGCTTCCATAATTTGACTATTGCAAATACTGCTACAATAAACATAGGGGTGTATATATCTTTTTTTTTTAAGATTTTATTTATTTTTTTGACAGAAAGAGAGATCACAAGTAGGCAGAGATAAGCAGAGAGTGGGGGAGATGCAGACTCCCTGCTGAGCAGAGAGCCTGATGCGGGGCTCGATTCCAGGACCCTCAGACCATGACCTGAGCTGAAGGCAGAGGCTTAACCCACTGAGCCACCCAGGTGCCCCTGTATATATCTTTTTGAATTAGTGTTGTGTCCTTTATATAAACATCCAGCAGTATGATTCCTGGATTGTAGGGTACTTCTAATTTTTTAAGGAACATCCATACTGTCATTCACAGTGGCTGCACCAGTTTGCATTCCCACCAAGCACAAAGTTTCCCTTTTCTCTATATCTTCACCAACACTTGTTTCTTGTGTTTTTTTGTTGTAGACGTTCTGACAGGTGTGAGGCGATATTTCATTGTGGTTTTGATTTGGATAGCCCTGATGTTGAGTGATGTTGAATATCTTTTTTTGTGTCTATTGACTGCCTGAATGTTTTCTTGAAGATATGTTTATTCATTGACACCAAACATTTAAAAATATAATATTGGTCATTGGCATTTCCTCTTTTGTGAAGTGCTTGTTTAAGTCTTTCACCATTTTTACTCCCTGTATACTTTTACTTTTCTTTATTATTTGTAGCAGTTTCTTATATTCTGGATACTAGTTCTTTATTAGTTATGCATGGCAAATATCTTTTCCTACACTTGGAGTTGAATTTCCACTCTTTCTATACTGTTGATTATAAGTAGTTCTTAATTTTTTAAAAATATTTTATTTACTTATTTGACAGAGATCACAAGTAGGCAGAGAGGCAGGCAGAGAGAGAGGAGGAAGCAGGCTCCCCGCTGAGCAGAGAGCGCAGTGCGGAGCTCGATTCCAGGACCCTGGGATCATGTCCTGAGCCGAAGGCAGAGGCTTTAACCCACTGAGCCACCCAGGCACCCAGTAATTCTTAATTTTATCAGCTACTTTTTTCTATTATGAGTACCTTTTGTACTTGTTTAGAAAAATTCTTCTCTAGTCCAAGGTCAAGAAGAATCATCCCATATTTTTTAAAATTCAAGATTTGAGTTTCGTGTATGATATAAAAGAGGAGTCCAATTTCATTTTTCTCATTATCCCAGTATCTTCTTTTAGAAAGTCCGTTCCATCCTCCCTGCTCTTCCATGCCCTCTCTGTTACAAGTTAAATGTCACACAAACCTATTTCTATGATGTTTCTCAGTTCTGCTCTACTGTTCTTCTAATTCTATGGCAACATCATACTGTCCTGATTACTATACCTTTGTAATATGTCTTGTCTACTAGAACAAATTTTCCTCTTGGTTCTTTCACTTCAAATTGCTGTTATGAGCTGAATTGTGTCCTCCCTACAAATATATGTTGATGTCTCTAAAACCTCAGAATGTGACTTTATTTGGAAATAGGGTGATTGCAGTGGTAATTAGTTAAGACGAGGTCATATTGGAGTAGGGTGACCCCTCATTCACCCTATGTATATGATGATGGCTGTATAAAGATAGACACAGTGAGAATTCTGTGACCATGAAGGCAGAGATTGGAGTTATGCAGCTGTAAATCAAGGAAAGCCCACGATAGGAAACCACCGGTAGATAGAAAAGGCAAAGAAGGATTCTCTGTATGGGTTTCAAAGGATGCATCAACCTGGTAACAGCTTGATTTTGGAATTCTAGCCACCTGAACTATGAGACAATAAATTTGTTGCTCTAAGCCATTCAGTTTGTGGTACGTTGTTGCATACAGCATCCCTGTAATTAAGTACCCTGATTGCTTTTGGACTTTTGCACATCAATATAAATTTTAGAAGTTGTTTGCCAAGTTCCATAAAAACCTGTGATTTTCATAAGATTGCATGAATCTATAAATAAATTTGGGGAGAAGTTACATATTTTAACTACTGAGTGTTCCTTGAATATGGTATTCTTCTCCATTGCTTAGGTTGCCTTCAATGTCTCTGAACAAAGTTTTATGATTTTCTTTATAAAGGTGTTGGAAATCTTTTACTTTTAATTGGTAATGTTTAATACTATTGTAAATGATATCTTTTGTAAACTTCAACTTTCTAACGATTTGTTGCTGGCAAAGAGAAGAAATAGAGGTTTTGGCCATTATTATTCAGTGATCTTGCTAAACATTTTGATCCTAATTTTAATAGTTTATTTTTATTATTAAAAAAGATTTTATTTATTAATTTTTCAGAGAGAGAGACCATGAGCAGGGGGAGGTTCAGAGGGAGAGAAAGAACCATGATCCCTGATGAACAAGGAGACCAACACAAGACTCAATCCCAGGACCCTGGAATCATGACCTGAGCTGAAGGCATATGCTTAGCTGCTGAGCCATCCAGGCATCCCAAGTTTATTTGGATTTGGTATAAATATCATTATCATCTGTAAATAATGACAGCCTTTCCCCTTCTTCTCCTTTAGTTTCTTATTTTTAATTTTTTAAAATTTCTGCATGAATGGGCCCTCCCTTACAATGTTGATTAGAAACAATGATAGCCAGTCTTCCTTGTTCTGTTCCTGATTTCCAATGGAAAAATATCAGCATTTAAATTAAGTATATTTGCTGTATGTTCTTTAAATATCCTTTATCAGGGGTGCCTGGGTGGCTCAGTGGGTTAAAGCCTCTGCCTCAGGTCATGATCCCAGCATCCTGGGATCGAGCCCCGCATTGGGCTCTCTGCTCAGCAGGGAGCCTGTTTCCTCCTCTCTCTCTGCCTACTTATGATCTCTGTCTATCAAATAAATAAATAAAATCTTTAAAAAAAATAAATATCCTTTATCAGATTAAAGAAATTTCCTCCTGTTCCTTGTTTGCTAAGAGTTTTATTTGGTTCAGTCATAAATGGGTGTTAAATCTTATTAAGTGCTTTCATCTGCATCTATTGAGATGATCATGTGATTTTTCTCTAATTTATTAACAGGGTGAATTACATTACTTAATTTTTGAATATTAAACAAACCTCAAATTTCTCGGATAACTACACCTTATTCATGATCTATTATTAATTTTATGTGTTGCTAGATTATCTTTGCTAATATTCTATTAGAATTTTTGCATCGCTATGCTCATAAGTGAGTTTGATCTGTAATATTTTCTTCTTTTCTTTTTTTTTCTCAGTCAAAAATTTTTTAATTAATATGCCTTGGATTTTTGAGAAATTGAACAGAAGATATAGAGTTACCATACTCCTCCCCACCCACCCACAATTTTCCCTATTACTATCTTGCATTAGTGTGATAGACACTTATTACTGTTATTGAACTGATACTACACAGCATTTTTGGGTAATAATCTTTTCTTATATTGTCACTGTCAGGTTTTGGTATCAACATTATGCTAGCCACATTAAATAAATTGGGCAATATTTCTTATTTTTCTGTTCTCAGGAGGAGTTTATATACAACACATAAACTTACTCTTTTTAAGTTTATGAGAAATTAAGAGTAAATTCTAGGCCTGGGCAGTCTCTCTTTTCTATTTTTAAATTACTGATTTAGTTTCTTTAACAGTTAGAGGACTTTAGAGTTTTCTATTGTTTTTTAAAACTTTTTACAGGGTGCCTGGGTGGGCTCAGTGGTTAAAGCCTCTGCCTTTGGCTCAGGTCATGATCCCAGGGTCCTTGGATCGAGCCTGCATTGGGCTCCCTGCTCAGCAGGAAGCCTGCTTCTCTCTCCTTCTGCCTGCCATTCTGCTTACTTGTGATCTCTATCTCTCTGTCAATGAAATAAATACAATCTTTAAAAAAAAACCTTTTTACTAATAGTTATTTATTTATTTTAGAAAGAGAGAGAGCTTGTGCATGCACATGCTTTTTCAGGTGTGGGCAAGGGGAGGGGGAGAGGGACAGAGAGAGAAAGAATCCCAAGCAGACGCTTTGCTGAATGTGGAGCCCAGTGTGGTGCTGGATCACACCCCCCACTGATCATGACCTGAGTTGAAATCAAGAGTTGGATGTTTAATGGACTGAGCCACTCAGGAGCCCCTAGTTTATTCTTTTTTATTTTAAATTTATTCTGCCATTTATTTCAGTTTTGGTTTTTTTTGTGTGTGTTTTAAATTAACATATAATGTGTTATTTGCTTCAAGGGTACAGGTCTGTGAATCATCTGTCTTACACAAGTCACAGCACTCACCAGAGCACATACCCTCCCCAGTGTCCATAATTCAGCCACCCTATACCTTCCGTCCAATTCCCCAGCAACCCTCAGGTTGTTTCCTGAGATTAAGAGTCTCTTATGGTTTATCTCCCTCCCCAGTCCCATCTTGTTTCATTTTTTCCCTCCTTTCTCCCCATGAATCTCACCCTGCCTCTCAAATTCCTCATATCAGAGAGATCATATAATAATTGTCTTTCTCTGATTGACTTATTTTGCTTAGCATAATATCCTCTAGTTCCATCCACATCATTGCCAATGGCAGGATTTTGTGTTTTTTTTTGATGTCTGCATTATATATATATTATCATTATATATATATACATACTTTATATATATATATATCTCACATTTTCTTTATCCATTCATCTGTTGATGGACATCTAGATTCTTTTTTAAAATTATTTTTATTAATGTGTGATGTATTATTTGCCCCAGGGGTACAGGTCTGTGAATCATTAGACTTACACATTTCACAGCACTCACCATAGTACATACCCTTCCCAATGTCCAAACCCAACCACCCTCTCCCTACCGCACCCCCATGCCCCACCAACCCTCAGTTTGTTTTGCGAGATTAAGAATCTCTTATGGTTTGTCTCCCTCCCGATCCCACCTTGTTTCATTTTTTCCTTCCCTGCCCCCCAAAACCCCTGCCCTGCCTTTCAAATTCCTCATATCAGAGAGATCATATGATAATTGTCTTTCTCTGATTACCTTATTTCGCTCAGCATAATACCCTCTAGTTCCATCCATGTCGTTGCAAATGGTAAGATTTCATTTCTTTTAATGGCTGCAGAGTATTCCATTGTGTATATATACCACTTCTTTATCCATTCATCTGTTGATGGGCATCTAGGTTCTTTCCATAGTTTGGCTATTGTGGACATTGCTGCTATAAACATTTGGGTGCACATGCCCCTTCAGATCACTACATTTGTATCTTTAGGGTAAATACCCAGTAGTGCAATTGCTAGGTCATAGGGAGCTCTATTTTAAACTTTTTGAGGAACCTCCATGCTGTTTTCCAGAGTGGCTGAACCAACTTACATTCCCACCAACAGTGTAGGAGGGTTCCCTTTCTTTGCATCCCCACCAGCATCTGTCATTTCCTGACTTGTTAATTTTAACCATTCTGACTGGTGTGAGGTGGTATCTCATTGTGGTTTTGATTTGTATTTCCCTGATGCTGAGTGATGTTGAGCACTTTTTCATGTGTCTGTTTGCCATCTGGATGTCTTCTTTGCAGAAATGTCTGTTCATGTCTTCTGCCCATTTCTTGATTGGATTATGTGTTCTTTGGGAGTTGAGTTTGATAAGTTCTTTATAGATTTTGGATACTAGCCCTTTATCTGATATGTCATTTGCCAATATATTCTCCCATTCTGTCAGTTGTCTTTTGGTTTTCTTGACTGTCCTTTGCTGTGCAAAAGCTTTTGATCTTGATGAAGTCCCAATAGTTCATATTTGTCCTTGCTTCCCTTGCTTTTGGGAATGTTTCTAGGAAGAAATTTCTGTGGCTGAGGTTGAAGAGGCTGCGCCTTTGTTCTCTTCAAGGATTTTGATGGATTCCTGTCTCATACTGAGGTCGTTCACTCATTTTGAGTCTATTCTTGTGTGTGGTGTAAGGAAATGATCCAGTTTAATTATTCTGCATGTGGCTGTCCAATTTTCCTAACACCATTTGTTGAAGAGGCCGTATTTTTTCTCTTGGACATTCTTTCTTGCTTTGTTGAAGATTAGTTGACCATAGAGTTGAGGATCTATTTCTGGGCTCTCTATTCTGTTCCATTGATCTGTGTGTCTGTTTTTGTGCCAGTACCATACTGTCTTGATGATGATAGCTTTATAATACAGCTTGAAGTCTGGAATTGTGATGCTGCCCACATTGTTTTTCTTTTTCAACATTCCTCTGGCTATTCAGGGTCTTTTCTGGTCCTATATAAATTTTAGGATTATTTGTTACATTTCTTTGATAAAAATGGATGGTATTTTGATAGGGATTATATTAAATGTGGAGATTGCTTTAGGTAGCATAGACATTTTCACCATATTTGTTCTTCTATTCCATTAGCTTGGAACGTTTTTTCCATTTCTTTGTGTCTTCCTCAATTTCTTTCATTGAGTACTTTACAGTTTTTTGAATACAGATTCTTTGCCTCTTGGTTAGGTTTATTCCTAGGTATCTTATGGGCTTGGGTGTGATTATAAATGGGATTGGCTTCTTAATTTCTCTTGCTTCTGTCTTGCTATTGGTGTATAGAAATGCAACTGATTTATGTGCATTGATTTTATTTCCCGACCCTTTGCTGAATTCCTGAATGAGTTCTAGCAGATTTGGAGTGAAGTCTTTTGGGTTTTCCACATAAAGTATCATTAATCTGCAAAGAGTGAGAGTTTGATTCTTCTTTGCTGATTTGGATGCCTTTTATTTCTTTTTGTTGTCTGACTCCTGAGGCTAGGACTTCTAGTACTATGTTGAATAGCAGTGGTGATAGTGGAGAGCCCTGCCGGGTTCCTGACCTTAGGGGAAAAGCTCTCAGTCTTTCCCCATTGAGAATGATATTTGCTGTGGGTTATTCATAGATGGCTTTTATGATATTGAGGTATGTGCCCATTATCCCTAATGGTCAAGAAGTGGTCAATTATCCTTACAAGAAAAATGCTGTACTTTGTCAAATGCTTTTCCATTATCTTTTGAGAGTATCATATGGTTCTTGTTCTTTCTTTTATTAATGTATTGTATCACACTGATGGATTTGCAGATGTTGAACCAACCTTGCAGTCCAGGAATAAATCCCACTTAGTTGTGGTGAATAATCCTTTTAATGTACTGTTGGATCCTATTGGCTAGCATTTTGGTGAGAATTTTTACATCTGTGTTCATCAAGAATATTGGTCTGTAATTCTTTTTGATGGGGTCTATGTCTGGTTTTGGGATCAAGGTCATGCTTGCCTCATAAAATGAGTTTAGATTTTCCTTCCATTTCTATTTTTTGGAACAGGTTCAGAAAAATAGGTATTAATTCTTTTTAAAATATTTGGTAGGATTCCCCTGGGGATCCGTCTGGCCCTGGGCTCTTGGGTTTGTTGGGAGATTTTTGATGACTGCTTCAATTTCCTTACTGCTTATGGGTGTGTTCAGGTTTTCTATTTCTTCCTGGTTCAGTTTTGGTAGTTTATATATCTTTAGGAATGCATTCATGTCTTCCAGATTGTCAGATTTGCTGGTGTATATTTGCTCATAATATGTCCTTATGATTGTATTTCTTTGGTGTTGGTTGTGATCTCTCCTCTTTCATCATGATTTTATTAATTTGGGTCCTTTCTCTTTTCAATTTGATAATTCTGGCCAGGGGATTATCAATCTTATTAATTCTTTCAGAGACCCAGCTCCTAGTTTTCTTGATTTGTTCTACTGTTCTTTTGATTTCTATTTCTTGATCTCTGCTCTTATCTTTATTATATTCTCTTCTCCTGCTGGCTGTAGGCTTTCTTTGCTGTTTTCCTCCTTTAGGTGTAGGGTTAGGTTGTGTACTTGTGACCTTTCTTGTTTCCTTTTATTATTATTAATTATTCCTATTAACATATAATGTATTATTTGCCCCAGGGTTACAAGTCTGTGAATTGTCAGGCTTACATACTTCACAGCTCTCACCATTTCATATACTCTTCCCAAAGACCCTTCTTGTTTCTTAAGAAAGACTTGTATTGCTATATACTTTCCTCTCAGGACTGCCTTTGCTGTGTCCCATAGATTTTGAACAGTTGTATTTTCATTTTCATTTGTTTTCCATGAATTTTTTCAATTATTCTTTAATTTCCTGGTTGACCCATTCATTCTTTAGTAGGATGCTCTTTAGCCTCCATGTAGTTGAGATCTTTCCAACTTTCCTCTTGTGGCTGAGATCTAGTTTAAAAGCATTGTGGTCTGAAAATATGCAGGGAATGATCTAATCTTTTGGTACTGATTGAGACCTGATTTGTGACCCAGGATGTGATCTATTCTGGAGAATGTTCCATGTGCACTAGAGAAGAATATCTATTTTGTTGCTTTGCAATGGAATGTTCTGAGTATATCTGTGATGTCCATCTGGTCCAGTGTGTCATTTAAAACCTTTATTTCCTTGTTGACCTTTTGCTTAGGTGATCTGTCCATTTCAGTGAGGGGGGTGTTAAACTCCCCTACTATTATTGTATTATTATCAATGTGTTTCTTTGATTTTGTTACTAATTGGTTTATATAATTGGCTACTCCCATGTTAGGGACATAGATATTTAAAATTGATAGATCTTCTTGTTAGACCAAACCTTTAAGTATGATATAGTGTCCTTCCTCATCTCTTTTTATAGTCTTTGGCTTAAAATCTAATTTATCTGTTATAAGGATCACCATCCCAACTTTCTTTTGATGTCCCTTAGCATGTTAAATTGTTTTCCACCCCCTCACTTTAAATCTGGAGGTGTCTTTGGGTCTAAAGTGAGTTTCCTGCAGACAGCATATCAATGGGTCTCTTTTTTTTTTTTTTAAACCATTCTGATACCCTGTATCTTTTGATTGGGGCATTTAGCCCATTTATATTCAGGGTAACTATTGAAAGACATGAATTTAGTGCCACTGTATTGCCTGTAAGGTGACTGTTACTGTATATTGTCTCTGTTCCTTTCTGGTTTGTTACTTTTAGGCTCTTTCTTTGCTTAAAGGACCCCTTTCAATATTTCCTGTAGGGCTGGTTTGGTGTTTGCAAATTCTTTCAGTTTTTGTTTGTCCTGGAAGCTTTTTATCTCTCCTTCTATTTTCAATGACTGGATATCCAGCCTAGCTGGATATAGTATTCTTGGCTGCATATTATTTTCATTTAGTGCTCTGAATATATCATGCCAGTCATTTCTGAACTGCTAGGTCTCTGGTCTGCCAGGTCTGCTGCCAATCCAATAGTTCTATCATTGTATGTTACAGACCTCTTATCCTGAGCTGCTTTCAGGATTTTCTCTTTGTCACTGAGACTTGTAAGTTTTACTATTAGGTGATGGAGTGTTGACCTATTTTTATTGATTTTGAAGGGGATTCCATGTGCCTCCTGGATTTTGATGCTTGTTTCCTTTGCCAAATTAGGGAAATTCTCTGCTATAAATTGCCCTAATACACATTCTGCCTCTCTCTCTCTTTCTTCTTCTGGGATCCTAATTATTCTAATATTGTTTCATTTTATGGTATCACTTTTCTCTCAGATTCTCCCCTTGTGGCCCAGTAGTTGTTTTTCTTTTTTTTCAGCTTTTTTTTTTTCAGCCTTTTTTTATTCCCCATCATTTGGACTTCTATATCACTAATTCTCTCTTCTGCTCATTTATCCTAGCAGTAAGAGCCTCCATTTTTGATTACACCTGATTAATAGCTTTTTTGATTTCAACATGTTTAGATTTTAGTCCTTTTATTTCTCCAGAAAGGGATTTTATTTATCCAGAAAAAGATTCTCTTAATATTTTCCATGCTTTTTTTGAGCCCAGCAAGCACCTTGATAATCATTATTCTGAACTCTAGTTCTCACATCTTACTAATGTCCATATTCATTAGGTCCCTAGCTATTGGTACTGCCTCTTGTTCTTTTTTTTTTTTTTTTTTGAGGTGAGTTTTTCAACCTTATCATTTTATCCAGATAGGAATAGATGAATGAGAGAACAGAATACTAAAAGGGTAGCAATGACCCCAGAAAAATCTAACCAAATTGGAAGAGACCCAAAACCGGGGGGAAGAAAGGGGGAAAAAATACACACACACACACACGCACACACTGCTGAACAGAACAGAGCCACACACTTGGTTTTGGGTGTATTTTGGTCTGTTAGAAGAAACTGCCTCCCAACATTTTAAAGAAAGAAAAACCATACACACACACACACACACACACACACACACACACACAAATATGTATAAACACAATAAAGGGATGGAATATGACTGTAATGATGAAAATTAAAAAAAAAGATTCTTAAGGAATTGATAAAAAGTTGGTTGAAAAATAATTTTAAAAAAAAGAGGAAAAATGTGAACAAAGCCATGCACTTTGAGAATGAGAAAAAGAAAAGAAAACAAACAAACAAACAAGAATAAGAAAAAATAGAATAAGAACAAAATAAAATTTAAAAAATCTAACTTTGGGGCACCTGGGTGGCTCAGTGGAGGGGTTAAAAAATCTAACTTTGAAAGACTAAAGGATCATGGGAAAAAGGCCATGAAGTCTATATATTGCTTTCCCCTAGCTTTGGCGTTCCACAGTTCTCATTGATTGGTGAACGTGGTCTTGGCTGGATGTTCTTGTTGATCTTCTGGGGGAGGAGCCTGTTGCAGTGATTCTCTGTCTTTGTCTGAGGTGGAATTGCATCACCTTTGCCAGGTGCCAGGCTAAGTAAGCTGCTCTTTCCTTGTACAGCTTTGGAGGATGGGGATGAAAATTGTGGCTTCCCAATCTTGTCCCTGGAAGAGCTGAGATCTTGGGCCCCACTCTTCAGTGCACCTTAGGGAAAAGCAGTCAATTACTCCCGTCTCCCTGGTCTCTGGCCGCACTTTATGCTCACCTGGCCTATGACCAAGCATTTCTATCTCTGTTGCATGGCCCCATTTGGAGTCTCTAAACCCAGGAGTTTCTGCCATACCCTCCCATGCCACTCCTCCTGGAGGAGGAAGGAGGGAGTCTCCCTGGATCTGCCACTTGCAGGGGCCCTGCCTGAAGAGCAGTGGTCCAACTGTGCCTTAGATCATGGTTGAAAGTAATCCCAAGCTGAGAGCCCCCTAACCAGCTCCATCACTGCAGCTGGCTTCCCCCACTCTGATACCTGGGAGCTCTGCCACACTCAGACACCCCTGGTGTTTTTGTGAACCCACGGGTCTTGAGACTGCACTGTCCCTTGAGGCCTCTACCCCCTGCTTAGCTTCTGGAGCATAACCCTCAGTGGAGCAGACTTCTAAAAGTTCTGATTTTGTGCTCTGCTGCTCTACCACTTGCTGGGGGATGGTCCCACCCTCCCAGGTCTATCTTCCCATTTATTGCCTCGGATGCACTTCTCTGCATGTCATAGCTTCCAGAAAGTGGTGGCTTTTCTGTTCCTAGAATTGGTGTTCTTCTCTTCAATCTCCTGTTGAGTTTGTAAGTGTTTAGAATGGTTTGATAACTATCTAGCTGAACTCCTGGGACCTGCCTCCTACTGGCCTAGGTCTCCTACTCCTCCACCATCTTGCTCCTTATTTGTTCTTTTTTTCTGATTAATTTCATCAAAGTTTTATCAATTTTATTAGTCTTTTCAAAGGAGAAATTTTAGCTTTGTTGGTTCTTTTTCATTAGCTCTTCTCTATCCTTATTATTTCTTTCCTTCTACTCTCTTCAATTTTATTTTACTTCTTTTTGTCTAATCTCTTGAGATAAATACTTGGCTTATTAATTTTCAGTCATTATTTTCTACTATATTCAGTTTATATAATTCCTTCTTAATACTGTCATAGCTGCTTCTTAAAGTTCTAATATTCAGGTTTTTAAATTATGACTCAGTTCAAGTTATTTTCTAATTCTCTCATTATTTATTTTTGACCATTTGACCCATTTTATAATTTTTCAAACAAACAAATGGAGATTTTTGAAGTTATCTTCCCACATTGTATAAGGGTCAGAAAACATTATCTGTATGATTTCAGTCCTTTGAAATTTGTTGAGACTTGCCTTGTGATCAGCATATTGTCAATTTTTTGTAAATGTTTCCATGCACTTGATAAGAATGTGTATTCTACTGTAGTTAGAGTCAGTGTTTTATGTATGTCTATTAGACCACTTTGTTAATTGTTCAAGTATTTTGTCTTTTTTTGTTGTTTGTTTTATCATTTACTGAAATCATTCAACATTATTATGGGTTTATTTTTCCTTGAAGTTCGGCTTTTGATTTACGTATTTTGGGGATGTTATCAGGTGCATATAATTCTAAAATTATATCTTCCTGGTGAATTGAAATTTTTATCAATATGAAATCTCTTTATTTCTAATTTTTAAAAAGATTTTATTTATTCATTTGAGAGAGAGAGCACAAGCAGAGGAGGAGCAGAGGGAGAGAGAGAAGCAGACTTCTTGAAGAGCAAGGAGCCTGACATGGGGTTCAAGCCTGGGACTCTGGGATCATGACCTGAGCCAAAGGCAGATAATTAACTGACTGAGCCACGCAGACACCCAAGTCTCTTTATTTCTAGTACCTTTTCCCTTGAAGTTGATTTTATGTTATATTTATATGTATATATCAATTATATATATACATTATACATACATCAATTTCAAAGTAAAGTTGGTTATTATTTGCATTATTCCTATTCTTTTACTTTCAAATTTTCAATGTCCTTTTATTTTTGTATGTATTATTTTTTTAAAGTTTTATTTATTTACTTGAGAGAGAGGGAGAGCGAGAGAGCAAGAAGTGGGGAGGGTTTGAGGGAGAGGAGGAGGGAGAGAGAGAGATTCTCCAGCAGACTCCAGGCTGAGCATGGAGCCTGATGTGGAGCTTGATCTCATGACCCTGAGATCATGACCTGAACCAAATCAAGAGCTGAATACCTAACTGAGGCACTCAGACACCCTTTCAGTGTCCTTTTATTTTATTTTTTGAATACTTAATGACACTTTATTAAGAAATCCCTTGGTAAGAAACCTAAGGAAAAAACAATGACATTAGGATCATATATGACTGTCTTGGGTTCACTAAAAACAGTCACTTTTATAACAAGTTACATAAATCCTAATTAATTCAATTACCATAATTCTTTGACAAAGAAACTTTAGAAAATTAATAATATGAAAATTCAGCAGTGCTGTAATGGTCAAAATTAATCTACAGGTAGTAAAAGTTTAAGAAATAGTTTTCACACTATGAAAATACATGAATTATTACTTTTGAATCTTATCCAAACTTTAAGTGTTTGTGTAATGGTTGGTAATTTTAATAGATGGCTTATAATAGAACTGAACAGGATGCCTGGTATAGACCTTGAGACACAAGCGACAGCTCTGTATGATGGTGTGTATAAATATGTCTTATCTGTTTTTATGTATTTTGCTGACTGGGAAGGATTCTGAAGCCAACATAGGTAATTATCATCTCAACACATCTTAAAGTATTATTATCCAACTTTCAAAGTATCTTCAGAAAATTATAATCTTTGGCATATATGTTTATATATCTACACTCATATATACACAGGTATAATATATGTATATACATAAAGGATACACATACATAATGTTATATGGCAGACAGCCTTTGTGCTATTCAATGTCCTTTTATTTTTTATTTATTTATTTTTTATTTTTTTATTTTTTAAAAGATTTTATTTATTTATTTGACAGAGAGAGATGACAAGCAGGCAGAGAGGCAGGCAGAGAGAGAGGAGGAAGCAGGCTCCCTGCTGAGCAGAGAGCCCGATGCGGGGCTCAATCCCAGGACCCTGAGATCATGACCTGAGCTGAAGGCAGCGGCTTAACCCACTGAGCCACCCAGGCGCCCCTCAATGTCCTTTTAAAATCCGGATTGAAATTCTTTGTTTCTTAAACTGGAACATTCAGTCTGTTTGCATTAAATGTAGCTGCTGATGCATTTTATTTAATTCTATCATTTTATTTATTTATTTTTAAAATTTGATACACCTCACCTATCTCCTTATTTCTCCCCGGATGGTAAAGTATATTTTTAAAAATCATTTTTACCTCTATTATCTTGGTCCTTATATACTTCAGTTTTATTCACATAGTTACTGACCTGTACATTACAATTATTTACTTACTTACTGTACATTACAGTTATAAACTTATGAAGTTTAAAGTTAATACAACTTTGCCCTCCTTTCAGGTAGTACAAGTAATTTAGTATTGCACTGTCCCTGTTCCCAGCTTTATTTTTTTCCCTCCATTTTGAATTTCTGGGTTATTTCAACGTTATTACTCTATAGAAATGGAGAAAGCAATTTAAGAAGACATAATAAATTTAATATTGATACAATCTAACAACAGTTTTAACTAGAAATTCTAAATTTACTGATTGTGTCTTCCTCTGACTATCAGAGCTGCTAAGGAAACTTTTAGTCAGCATATGTAAATCCTCATGTTTAGACTTCTAAAGATTTTTAAATAAGTTGTGCGTTCTAAAGGTTTTTTACTTTAGCGTTTTTATTGCATTGGAACAATTCCTGGCCAAATACCACCACTTATCCCATGTACCACTTGGTGGGAATGTTTGATCTGAAGACTTCTGTATATTTTCTGTTTTGGGAAAATTTATGCCATGTCCTCAACACTCTTTTGGTGGCTCTCCCAATGGACATATATTGGAGACTCCCAACTGAGTCTCTAGTTTTGAACTGCTTTTTTCAAAATAATGTTTTTACTTCTTTATCTCACTTTCATAGATTCTGTATAAATTTCCCAGTATACTTCTATTTTATTAATTCCCTCACCACTATCTTTCTCACCTATTGAGTTGCTAAAAATTTGAACTCTAATTTTTATTTCCAGGACTTCTGTTTTTTTTTTTTTTTTTTTTTAAATGCCTGTTTTGGGGCACTTGGATGGCTCCGTCAGTTAAGTGGCTGCCTTTAGCTCAGGTCATGGTCCCAGCGTCCTGGGATTGAGTCCTGCTTTGGGCTCCCTCTTCAGTGGGGATCCTGCTTCTCCCTCTGCTTGCCTCTCCCCCTGCTTGTACTCTTTCTCTCGGTCAAATAAAATAAATAAATTTTTAAAAAAATGCCTGTTCTCCTTTCATTTTTGCTTGTTTTATTTCACAATTTATTGATTTTTTTCCATAAAAATGTCATTACTTTATCTCTTTGAGTATCCTGAAATTTCATTTTGTTGCTTCTTAGTTTTCCCTATGTGTTATAAACCTTGGATTTGTAGATTCATCTTGGGGGCACATATTTTTTCCCTTTGTCTTTCTTTGCTCACTCCTCTACTTTGTTGCAGTTGTCTTTACATATACCCCGTTGTTCCCTGTTCAGAATCAGGTGGTAGGGACAACTCACTGGTGATTTGGGGTTAGGACAGATCCACTTGCTTAGCCAGTTACAGCTCAGCCCATATCCTGACTGCAAGGATATTTACTTTGTCTCAAGAAGATGGGCACATAGCTTTATATAAGCTATAGCCCCAGCAGGCAGGTCTCTGGTACAGCTCTTTCCAACCTCTTTTCCATTCCAGTCTGTTACTTCAAGCAGTGGGACTGGCTCTGGTCTTCTGCTTCAGATAGGGCACTTTGAGTCTCCATCATCATTGAAAATATGAGCCCCTGGCTGCCTTTGCCTGCCCCATCTGCTAGTTTACTACTTTGTGTTTCTGTTAGGAGTTTCTTCTTTAAGTTCCATAAGAGCAAGGACTTTGTTTTGTTCAGTTCAGGGTCCTGTGACTGAAGTTGTATGTCTATTACATAGTAGGTGCTCAATTAAAGCTCATTAAATGAATGAATGAATGAGTGAATGAACAAATGTTTGGTTACTGAACCACAGAGATGTTTGTTTTTATGTTTGGCTACATATTTTTAAAGATTTCTACCTTCTATATTTTAATCTTTCATTGCTTATTTGTGGTGGAGAGTGAGTGGCTCAAAGCATGAATTTTCAACATCTTGATCTGAAGTTGTGGCTAAGTATATATGTTAGTACAGTTAGTCATTTGCCTATTAGGGTTGAATAGTGTGTGCTATGGTTATTAGTACTTCTATCTCACACAGCCAAATGTTTTAAAGTTTTAAGAATTTGAGCTCCAGAAATTCAAACTAATTTCCTAAGCACATCTTGATTTAATTTTCCTCCATGCTCTAATGGTGGATAACATTAAAAATTTCACATTATATTTAGCTTGATGGAAACCTGCCAAAAATAGTCATTGAACACAGCTTGTCTAATTAGCCCTTTTCCGCATGACTGTAATTGTGAAAGTGGTGGAAATTTCTGCAGAAAATAATATGCCCAAAGAATTAATTAGAAACATGCCACCACGGAGGATTGGCTTATGTATTAGTTTTCTCTTGCTGCTGTAACAAATTGCGACGAATGTAGCAGCTTGAAACAATATCCATTTGTTATCTCATAGGTCTATAGAACAGAAGCCTGGCATGGCATGGCTGGATTTACCACTTAGGGTCCCCAAAAGCCAAAATCAGGGTGTTTATAGGGCTGCGTTCCTTTCTGGAGTCATTGGGAAGACTTCCACATCTAACCTGCATTAATTATGCCTTTTTATGTTCTGTATTTCTGATGCTTTGACATCTGAGACCTTGCTGACCCTGGAGAGACTGACCCTCTCAGGGCTAGCTAACTTCTGGAGATGGTAAACGTACTCAGCAGGTGTGCATTTCATAAGCAAATTAACCAATCCGGAGCTCTTACCCATGCCACCATCTCCTTTGGGCTGTCACACTCAGGGCCAGTATTCCCCTGCTCTCATAATCACAGGGCCAGCTACTGGACAATTGGGAAAGCCCCTATGCCTCAGAACCTAGTGATATTATTCAAACTAGTCAATTCTAAATCTGCCTACCCTGCTTTGCTGGTTCCTTCCATGGAAATCACAACAGAGACAATGCCCACATTTTCCCCTCTGCTCTTGACTTTGACTGACCCTAGCACCTCCCTGTGTGGCTTTGTATGGTATGCCTGCCTATTCCTCTTGGCAACTGTGAATATCAAACTATCTTTTTAATGGCAATGGTCTCTAGATTGCTTGGCTCCACCATTCCTGAATAACAATAAAACCCATGTTTTATTTATTTATTTGTTTGTGTGGGGGGCCGTGAGGGGAGAGCACAAGCAGGGAAGCATCAGGTGGTGGGAGAAGCAGGCGCTCCGCTGAGCAGGGAGCCTAGTGTGGGACTCGATCCCAGGATCCCAGAATCATGATTTGAGCTGAAAACAAATGCTTAACTGACTGAGCCGTCCAGGCATCCCTCAAACCTATGTTTTAAAACACATGCTTATTCAGGTTGTGGGCAGAGTCCAGTTCTTTTTCATGCCTTCCACATGGCCCCTCCACCTTCAGGCCTGCACATCAAATCCTTCTCATGCTTTGACTTACTCTTCCACTGTACCTCTCTGACTTCCTCTTACCCCTTTAAGGGCTCATGTGATTACTTTGGGTCTACATTAATAATCCAGAATAACTTCCTTACTTTAATGTTAGCTGATTAGTGATTTTAATATCTGCAACATCCTTTCACCATTCAGTGGAACGTAGCCATAGGAGTAATACAAGGGGGCAAATATCATGGAGGTCAAAATTCTACCAGTGTAAGTTAAATTAAAAAAAAAAAAAAAAGTGGGATGCCTGGGTGGCTCAGTTGGTTGGACAACTGCCTTCAGCTCAGGTCGTGATCCCGGAGTCCCGGGATCGAGTCCTGCATCGGGCTCCCAGCTCCACAGGGAGTCTGCTTCTCTCTCTGCCCTTCTCACTCATGCTCTCTCTCACTGTCTCTCTCTCAAATAAATAAATAAAATCTTTAAAAAAAAGTGCTGATTTCAAAATTTACATTGGGAAGACATTATCAGAAGTTGTAATATGTTCTTATGTGTTCATGTTGCAGACTGTGGTCTTGGAGTTTATTCGTTTAAAATTTCTATGACTGAAATAGCTTTAAATAATAGTATGATTAAGAGAATTACACTGTAAAGATTTACTCAGGTATGAGTCTAATTTTGCTCCTAACATGCATAAGGCCAAGATCCTAATCTCGTGTGACACTCAGACTGCGCTCCATTTGAAATTCCTTATATTTCTGTAAGGGGGATCTCAGGTGTTTCTGTATCCCTTCATGCACATTCACTCTCACAAGACACCTTAATACTTACCATATTTTTCCATCATTGAGTCTTTATATGGATTTTGTCTATTTTCTTATATATTCATTGGGGGAAAAGTTCTGAGGCACAATGACATGTTGAAAGTTTAAAAGTCTCACTTGATACTTCCTAGTACAAACAGTTAAAAATGCTTTATTCTCTGCAATTAATACAGGACCAAATAATGCAAATGTAAAACATCTCAGAGGCAAACATCTTCCAAAATCACTTTACCCCAGTACCCACGGGCTCCTTGAGATAGTCACAAGTATGTTCCTCTCACCTTGTGATTGTTCATCCTTACTCCCTCTAACCTTGTTGTCATATGCGCCCTGCTTTTTTCTTTTACTTCATTCTTTTTTTCTTATGTCTACTTCTTGCTTTCTCCTTTCTTGTCCTATTTTTTTTTTTTTACTTTTTCTAATGTGCATGTTTTGCTCCTTCTCTATGGAGTTCACTATATGATTTTATCACTCACTTTATCCTAGTTTTCCAGTTTCCTTGGATTGCTGTCTTACTTTTCTCTTTTCATTGTGTTTTTCCAGCAAGCATTGTTGTCTTACATCTTCTTTTTTTTTTTTTTTTTTTTAAAAGATTTTATTTATTTGTCAGAGAGAGTGAGCGAGAGTGAGCACAGGCAGACAGAGTGGAAGGCAGAGTCAGAGGGAGAAGCAGTCTCCCTGCGGAGCAAGGAGCCCGATGTGGGACTCGATCCCAGGACGCTGGGATCATGACCTGAGCCGAAGGCAGCTGCTTAACCAACTGAGCCACCCAGGCGTCCCTTGTCTTACATCTTCTGTTCCTTAAATACAGTATTTCCTTTCAAAGCACAATTATGCAATCAATTGTTTGGCAAATAGCACCCATTGAAGTCTATTGTTAGGTGAGGAATGAGAAATAAAATTAATGAAAAATAATTAGCACTGTGATCCTGGATTTAGACATAGGATCTTCCTCACCCATAATGATTAATCCCATTTTCTGAAGTTTAAGCTTTAGTTTTCTAACTTGAGAATATTACAGGTTAGAATAACATGATGAGGACAGGTAACCACTTGAATGTTAAGCGTTTTTCAATTTCTTGCCAAAACAGGAGGGCATGGCAGCCTTAAGAGTTGGCTCAGGTTCAGAGACATGCTTCTCATGTTTGTCATGCCTTTATAAAAGAAGTTCAGAGTTGCTTCAGCTCTAACATCTCATTTGCCAAGAGTTCTGAATTTATCCCCGTAGGGTACACTGTGGTTAGTACACTATGTGCTTAATGAGTCTCTGGGGATAAAGCTTGACTCAACTCCCTCAAATATGAACTGTCATTATTTTCCCCATGAAAGTAGATTAACCATAGCTTTGCCATTTGCTTAGTATGTTGCTATGCTGCAGCTTTAGCTCCTGAAAGATTGGTGGAGTTTTCATTTGGCTGTGGTCATTTTAACAGAATCAGACTTGGCCTTTGCAAAATCATTTTGCTTTTAAGAAGTCAGACCTGATCTTTGAAAATCCTTAGGACCTTTTGTGAGGCTTAAAAAAAAATATTTCGTGAGAGTCAAGTCCAGTTGTATTTTTCCTTCCTTTTAAAAAAACTGCCACTATCATGGAAAATCTGGGCAGATGAATAATTCCCCCTGTTTCAGAGTTAAAACAAAGCCATACATAATGGTCATGCAAATGATAGCATTTTGCCTGTGTTAGAATCATTCTACCATTTTCTCCTGCTACAAATACAAAAACAAGTTAAAAAAATACATTGTTTCCTATGAAACCAAGTGATTCTGGTCACTTCTCTTTGTTACTTCGTTATTCAGAGTGTCATTTCTTGTCAGCTGTAGAAGTGAGATTCTTTCCTTGTGTACCTCTGATAATCAGGTGGGACATTTTCTGTGATACAGTGAGGCTCCTGTAATTGTGGTGCTTGAGAGATGCTTTTTTGTGAGACTAATGGAATCAGTAACTTAAGGCAGGATTAATACTAGATGTTCCCCTTTCATAGTCTAAAATTCACAGTACATTGGGGCACTGAGAATTTTATACACACACACACACACACACACACACACACACACACACACACACACACATATAATATATATATGTAAGCATATATACATCTTTTTTTGCAGTGTCAAAAGAAATAAAATGTAAAATGTAGCAGGAAGGATTTAAGCTTAAAATAATTTCTTAAATGCTGCAATTGCTAAGGGATTTTAACATTGACTGAGAGCCTACCATGTATCTACACTTTACACACATCCTCTTATTTAATTCTGCTAACTGCCACATGAGGGAGGTATTTTTTTTTTTTTTTTTTTTTAAAGATTTTATTTATTTATTTGACAGAGAGAAATCACAAGTAGGCAGAGAGGCAGGCAGAGAGAGAGGAAGGGAAGCAGGCTCCCCACTGAGCAGAGAGCCTGATGTGGGACTCGATCCCAGGACCCTGAGATCATGACCTGAGCCGAAGGCAGCGGCTTAACCCACTGAGCCACCCAGGCGTCCCATGAGGGAGGTATTATACTCCTCATTTTATAGATAAAATGGAGACTCAGAGAATTAAAAGTATTTAAGGTGACTGAGATTGGGAAAGCCAGGTTTCAATACCAGGTCTGTCTTTATCTAAGTTTATGTTTTTTTCAGCACAAAAAGAGTTAGGACAGCTCTTGAGGTTTTTTGTTTTTGTTTTTGTTTTTTTTTTTCCCACTGAAAGTTTTTATATCCTTATTCCCAGGATCATCTAATTGAGATCTGAAGGTGAAAATAATGGACAGAGAACTGTCTTCAGTGTCAGGAGATCTGGGTTCTAGGGCTATCCCTGGTCTCCACATCAGAAAGTAGACATATAGCTGTTGGCTTTGCTTGGACTTCATCAGTTGCAAAGCACTCTTGACAAGCAGGGTGCTATTCATGAATAAGAAAATGTCATCCCTGGTTTTCTTGTGGTTCCTACTACCACTCACTTTACTTAATCTACTTTTGGTCAGAGTGGTTACTATTAGCAGTGGTTACAACTGCTTGAATGACAAAGAGGTGGATAGTTAGACTAACTCATGTCTGCTGCCTTGCTTAGAGTATCACGGAACTAGTAGAGCAAGAAAAAGAATATAAATGGATCCTATCTTGTGGAAAAAAATAAAAAAAACATAATAATTTTTGGATTCAATCTAAGATCATATGTCTTACTGACTTCTGAATTAAATCCCGGATCACAGGTAGTCAGATCCTAATGAAGTGATCTGGCTCAGTCTACTTTTGGGTAGTCTAGGTTACATTCCTACTTTCTGGGTAAAGGAACAGAGGCTGAGAGTTTATGCATCTTGTCCTAGTTCACAGAAGCATTGTACAGAGAGGAAGAAGAGGTGTTTGTTTTGTTTTTCACTAAACCACTGTCTGGGGGATCCAGAGAGGAAGAAGAGTAGAACTCATTCTGAGTAAAGTGATCTTCCTCCTGCAAAACATCAAAGCAAGTCTTGGTTTTGGAGCTATTTCTTTTCTATGGGAGCCCTTAGTTTTGCATTCCACAGCCAGGGAATGATCTCTCGCCTCACTTTCTAAATCAACCATCGTGTTCAATCTAAAATGATAACTAATACTCTCAGAAGGAAAAGGATCTTATGCAATAGTTCCCTCTAACAGATGCTAAAACATTCACACGTTGCATCTGCTAGCTCCAGACCTCCACATCTTGATCACCCAACATTTGCACAAATCCTCTGGTTTCAGAACCAGTTGTTCATTACCTTTTGACAAACTTTCCTTCAGTAGCCTCTATTTTCACTCCAGGCGTTTAGAGCCTGCTATCTTATTTGTCATTTGATAAACTAAAATGTGAAAAAAATGACCAGTTTCTAATTATACCTGGTGTATGTGTTTCTATGCACCTCTGCAGCACTTTCTGTAGCTCTGGGCTGGAATGACCCTCATTATTGCACATGCTCTGCGGCTACTTGTTAGGGAAGCTGTAGAAAGGATCCATGCATCAGATGAAGTCTTCGATGAATTTTTGACTCTCTGAATCCTATGAAGCTATGATTTTGTAATAGCAACATTGGTTAGTTGAGAGAAATAGATAACTACTTGCTGGTAATAATGATCAATGTAGTTAGCCATTTTATTGATTTAATTTTTGTTAAAAAATTTTAAAACTTTTAATTCCAGTATAGTTAACCTACAGTGCTAGACTAATTCAGATGTACAACACAGTGATTCAACACTTCTATATATTACTCAGTGCTCATCAAGGTATAGTCTTAATTCCCTTCACCTATTTTACCTATCTTCCCATCTACCTCCTCTCTGGTAACCATTGGTTTATTCTCTACAGTGAAGAGTCTATTTTTTGGTTTGCCTCCTTTTTTCTTTGTTCATTTGTTTTGTTTTGTAACTTCCATGTGTGAGTGAAATTGTACTGTATTTGTCTTTCTCTGACTTATTTCGCTTAGCATAATTTTCTGTAGATCCATCCGTGTTGTTGCAAATGACAAAAACCTCATCCTTTCTATGGCTGCGTAATATTCTTGTGTGTGTGTGTGTGTGTGTGTGTGTGTGTGTGTGTGTTTATACACACCACATCTTTATCCATTTATCTGTAGATGGACACTGGGTTGCTTCTGTTTCTTGGCTATTGAAAATAATGCTGCAATGAACTTCAGGGAGCAGATTTAATTTTCTTGGGTAAATACCCAGTAGTGGAATTATTGGATCATATGGTGTTTCTGTTTTTAATTTTTTTAAGATTTTATTTATTTATTCATAAGACTTTGTTGAGAGTGTTTATGAATGGATGTTAAATTTTGTCAAATGGTTTTGACAAAAACCAAATGGTTTTTCTGCATCTGATGAAGTGGTCATGTGATTTTTATTCTTTGTTTTGTTGATGTAGTATATCACATTTATTGATTTGTAAATATTGAGACATCGTTGCATCCCCAGAATAAATCCCATTTGTTTGGGTGAATGATCCTTTTGATGTATTGCTGAATGTGCTTTGTTAAAATTTTGTTGAGGATTTTTGCATATATGTTCATCAGAGTTATTGGCCTCTAGCTTGTTTTCTTCCTTCCCCTCTCCCTCCTTCCTCTTCCTTCCTTCCTTGTTATTATGTCTTTGTCTGTTTTTGGTATTACAGTAATGCTGGCCTCATAGAATGTATTTGGAAGCTTTCCTTCCTCTTCCATTTTTTGGAATAGTTTGAGGAGAATAGGTATTAACTCTTCTTTAAATGATTGATAGAATTTGATAGAATAGATGGCCGTGAGGCCATCTGGTCCTGAACTTTTTGTTTTTCGTAGTTTTTTGATTACCAAGCCAATTTTGTATTAGTAGTTGGTCTGTTCAGATTTTCTGTTTCTTCCTGATTCAGTTTTGGAAGACTGTATGTTTGTAGGAATTTATCCATTTTTTCTAGGTTGTCTAATTTGTTGGCATATAATTTTTATAATATTCTCTTATAATCCTGTATTTCTATTGTGTCAGTTGTTACTTCTCTTTTGTTTCTGATTTTATTTATTTGGGTCCTTTCTATTTTTTCTTGATGAGTCTGGCTAAGGATTTATTAATTTTGTTTTTTTTTCCAAAGAACTAGCTCTTGGTTTTATTGAGGTTTTTTGTTTTTGTTTTTGTTTTTTGCCTCTATGTCATTTATTTCTGCTCTGATATTTCCTTCCTTCTACTCACCTTGGGCTTTGTTTGTTTTTCTTTTTCCAGTTCCTTTAAGTATAGGTTTAGAGTGAGCTTTTTCTTTTTTTTTGACATGGGCTGTATCACTGTATATCCATCTTAGAACTGGTTTTGCTACATTCCAAAAAATTTGGACTGTTGTGTTTTCATTTTCATTTATCTCCATATATATATTTTTTTATTTCTTTGTTGACCCATTGGTTGTTCAGTATAGTGTTGTTTAACCTCCATGTGTTTTTGTTTGTTTGCTTCTTGTGATTGATTTTTAGTTTCACATTGTCATTAGAAAAGATGCATAGTATGATTTGTCTTCTTTAATTTATTGAGACTTATTTAGTGGCCTAACATGTGATCTACTTTGTAGAATATTCCATGTGTACTTAAAAAGAATGTGTATTCTGTTGTTTTTGAATGCAATGTTCTGTATATATCTTTTATGTTTATCTGGTCTTATGTGTCATTCAAAAACACTATTTCCTTATTGATTTTCTGTCTGGATGTTTATACACTGATGTAAGTGAGGCATTAAAGTCCCCTACTACTATTGAATTACCATCTGTATGTTAATATTTGCTTTATATATTTAGATGCTTCGATGTTGTATGCATAGAGATTTACAATTGTTATATTCTTCCATTGGATTGATCCCATTATCATTATGTAATGCCCTTCTTTGTCTCTTAATACAGCCCTTGTTTTAAAGTCTATTTTATTTGATATAAGTATTGCTATTCCAGTCTTTTCTCTACTTCCATTTGCATGGTAAATATTCTTCCATCCCTTTACTTTCAGTCTGTACGCATCTTTAGGACAAAGATCCGTCTCTCATAGGCAACTTTTAGATTGGCCATGCTTTTTATTATCCCTTCCATCACCATATGTCTTTTGATTGGAGCATTTAAGCATTTAGACTTTAAATGCCTTATGAAGTTTTGAAGGGACATTGGGAACTTTGTATCTTCAAGTCCTATTGGATATTGCCACAGAGGCCTGAGGGATGATAACAATAGGATAAATTTGTCAGTTTCACTGCTTGACTCCAACCATTCCATCCTTATTTTCTCATTATCTTTATGATCTAGTAAGTGTTCTATAATGTGGTTATATAAACTTTTCCTGCAAAGGGCCAGATTAAAAAAATTAAGCCTTTTTGAATTTTCTAACATCTCAGTAACATTGTCTTCTCTTTCTCTTCTTTGTTCTCTTCAATCCTCTAAAATTGTGAAAATTATTCTTAGCTTGCACGCAGTACAAAAACAGGCTGAGACCACACTCAGCTCAGGGTTCATTGATGGCAAACTCCTGGACTATACCTTAGCTTTTATTTGTTTGTTTTTAAACATCTCCTTTTAACAGGTTGTTTCCATTTTCACTACGTCAACCAATGCTATAGTTAAAAATCCCACCACTTGTGTTTTTGTTCATGTGTGCCAACAGAATCTTAGAAGTAGAATTAATAATTTAAGTATATTTGTATTTAGCTCTAAGACAGGCACTGCCAAATTACCCTCTGTAATTGTTGTATCAGTTACACTTCCAGTAATAGTGTATGAAATTGTTTTTCCCTATACCTTTGTAAAACTTGATATTATAAAACTTTAAAAATTTTGCCCATCTGATGGGTAAAAAATAGTGTCTCATTTTTAAAAATAATATTTTCTTCATTCCTAGTGATGCTAGGAATCTTTTCATATATTTATGAGATGTTTAAATACATGTTCTATGAAATTTCCTATTAGTTTGCCTTTTTGTCCTTTGTTATTAATTTGTAGGCGTTCTCATTAATCTTTCCTCTGCTTTATATGTCTCAGAATTTCCAACTATTTTGTCACTTGTCTTTTAACACTGTTTAAAAAGTTTTGTATTTATATTTTCGGCCAACTAAAACTTTTACTTTGTGAATTCTGGGGTGTTGTGTCTTGTTTTAGATGTCTTCACTCTCAGGTTAGATGTGTGTCCTTTTTAATAGTATGCTTGACTAAATTTCAATCAGAATTTGAAAATAAGGTTTATGAGGAAAATAATGGTTTCTTTCTAACAAGTTATATGATTTTTTTTGTCTTAATTTTCCTGCAACAGCTAAATCCGTGGTTCAAGTATGGTAACTATCCTACTACTTAAGCTCTTCAGTAGTTACTACAAGCTGTCAGTGCTAAAATGGTAGCTCTACACCTAAAAACTGACGCTGGGTTTAAGTTGGGCAAGTTTGAAAGATTAGCACTAGCATCTGAATAAAATTCCAAGGCAGAAAAATAGGTCAGGAGGAGAGTTCTAATATGAGTGGGACATCTTTAAGAATCTGAATTTGGGAGACAAATTTTACCAGCAATATTGATGTGTTAGTGGAGAAACAGGCCTGGATATAGGAACAGATGCACCCAATCTGGGGGAATCCATAGCCACAGTTTTCAATCCTGTGAGATTATAACTTCTGTAGGCTCACAGTCCTTTATCAGCAATTCTGAAATCCAGAAACCTCTGCACACCCAACTTAAAAAAAAAAAATTATTATTGAAATCTGACTTAAATGGATGTGAGACTATATTGAAAGTCTTTATCCCACTTAGTTTGAAAATGCATACATTTCTCCGAATAAATAATGATGTAGTTGATTTAAGTTGTTCTGGAGGGTATTGTGTAGTATCTGGTATGTGTGCCTCCTTATCTCTTTACTTTCCTAAAATCCAAAAAATTCTGGATTCTAAAACCTATCCAGCCACAAAGATTTCTGTTGAGGGATTATGAACTTGTAATAAATATCTTACCTGAAGGCCCCGGGTGGGATCAGCTTTCTTTTTGTCTCTTTATGGTTTTGGTTTCACTTTCTAACATTATTATTAATAGTAATACATTTAATAAATGCATATGTATTTTTACTATATGGTCTCAATTTTTTTCATGATAGGGATATAGAAGATAGCCTCCAAGAGGACCCACAGTAATACTTGCCCTTATATAATTTTCCCCTGTATTAACTCAGAGCTGCCCTATGTATGCATAGAGAATATGGTGATGTGTGACTTCTGAAGCTAGGCCATAAAAGACATTTCAGCTTCTGCCTTGGTTTCTTAGATCCTTGGTTCTGAAGGAAGCCAGCAGCCATGGCATGAAGACATACAAAGAGCTATAAGAAGAGACCCAGATGGGGGGGCGCCTGGGTGGCTCAGTGGGTTAAAGCCTCTGCCTTTGGCTCATGTCATGATCCCAGGGTCCTGGGATCGAGCCCCACTTCGGGCTCTCTGCTCAGCAGAGAGCCTGCTTCCTCCTCTCTCTCTCTCTCTGCCTGCCTCTCTGCCTACTTGTGATCTCTGTCTGTCAAATAAATAAACAAAATCTTAAAAAAAAAAAAAAAGAGACCCAGATGAAGAGGAATCAACTTGTCAATCATGTGGGTGACACACCTTGGAAGTGACTTCTCCAGCCCCAATTGAGCCTGTAGATGACTGCAGCCTTGGTCAACACCTCAACTGGAACCTCATGAGACACTGAGGTCACAGCTGCCCAACCAAGCTTCTCCCACATACACAACCCACAGAAACTGTGAGAATAATAAATGGCTGTTGTTGTTTTTTAACTGCTAAGTTTTTGGGTGATTGGTTATGCAAAAATAGATCACTAAGGCAATGAGTGTTAACCAATGAATAATTAATTAATTCCAAAACATCTACTGTTTTGGAATTTGTTTTATGCAGGGCCTCACACCAGTGAATAGACTTACTGTGGTATTTGATCCCTGAGGACATTTCCTTTATAATTGTATACGGACAAAATCTGGGATTTTATAATTTATCATACATAGTATTTAAATTTCCCCCCACTGTTCTTTCCCTTTTCCTCTTTGAGAGAACTGATGGTATAATCTTATTTTCATGAAACTCCTGTTGTGTGACTGGTCTGATAGTTAATAAGTAGTTTTGCATCAGTGATCTATTGCTGTGTAACAAATCACTCAAAAACTCAGTGTTTTAAAACAATGACAATTTATAGACGGTCCCCTTATGATGTTTTGACTTAAGGACTTTTTTATTTTATGATGGTGTGATAGAAATAGGCATTCAGTAGAAACTGTACTTCAATTTTTGAATTTTGAATTTTTTTTCCCTCAGCTAGTGATATGATACTCTTGTGATGCTGGGTAGCGGCAGCCAGGCATGACTCCCCATCAGCAACAGAATCACGAGGGTAAATGACTGATACTTACAACCTTTCTGTTCCCATCCAACCATTCTGTCCTTTACATTCAGTCTAGCATTAGAAAAATTACATGACGGGTGACTGGGTGGCTCAGTCATTAAGCGTCTGCCTTTGGCTTAGGTTGTCATCCCCGGGTTCTGTGACTGAGCCCTGCATCAGGCTCCCTGCCCAGTGGGAAGCCTGCTTCTCCTTCTTCTCCCTCTCCCCCTACTTGTGTTCTTTCTCTCACTGTCTCTCTCTGTCAAATAAATAAAATATTTTAAAAAAAAATTACATGAAATATTCAACACTTTATTATAAAATAGGCTTTGTGTTAAATGAGTTTGTCCAACTGTAGGCTAAGGCAAGTGTTCTGAGAGTGTTTTAGGTAGGCAAGGCTAAGCTAGGATGTTTGGTAGGTTAGGTGTGTTAACTGCATTTTTAATTTATGGTACTTTCAACTTACAATAGGTTTATTGGGAGTAACTCTATTGTAAGTTGAGGAAGATATGTACTATTTCTCATGCTTCTGTGGGCTGGCTGGGTAAATTCTCTGCTATTGGCTAGATTTCTGCATGGAGCTTTGTTCATCTGCGGGGTCTGCTGGAGCTGAAGAGTCTAGATGATCCAGTGTCATGCTTGGGACCTCAGCAGTGATAGTTGGAAAACTGAGACTTCTGTCTTCACATGATCTCTCATCAGTATTTGAACCCAAGCTTTTTCCCGTGGTAGCTGAGCCCTAAGAGAACACAGGTGGAAGCTACAAGGATTCTTGAGATCTCAGCTTTGGAACTTTCACAGTATCACTTCTATCACATTCTAAAGGCGAAAGCAAATCACCAGACCAGCTTAGATTCAAAGGAGTGGAGAAAGAGCCCCAGGTCTTTACTGAAGAAAGAGCAACATCACACTACAAAAGAAACACAGTCTCAGGGAGAAGTGATTCCTTGGGAGACATTTTTATAATGATATACCACATGCTTCCTTAGGAGGAATTATGAATATTAATTTATAAGATTCCAGCAGCCTGGGTTCCTGAATATAGAGTCAGAAGATCCAGGATGATCCATTCATCAACCATACATAAATTAAGAATCTACTATGTGTTGGCCCTAGGGAATAAAAATATGTAATCCCTTACTTGAAGTATGAAACAGATTTTTTTTTTTTTGGTCTCTTCAAATTTGGTCCTTTAGAATTAGAAAGGTAAATAAATAGATAAAACACAGCAACGAGTATTTCTCAAGTGCCTTCTGTGCTTAGAATTCCGCTATTATCCCTGAGGCACTTTGCTAGGAGATAAATACGGCAGCCTCTGTGAGTTATTGATGCTCTTTGCAGATGTGCCTATGGATCCCATACTCTTGACCATAACATCTGCCCTTAGGGTGTTTGATAGGGCATCTGAGTCCTATTTGGCTCCACCTGCCTTTCTGTTATACACTCTACCATATGGCAAAAATGGTAGGATTGAACTCTCATGCCTTAAAATAATTAGAGTAGGTGTCAGAAGGAGGTTATGGAATTGTCTGTCTGTATTTGATGTGCAGAACAAAGTACTGAGCATTAGATTACAACGACCTGAATAAGATATGACATAGAATCATAAAGCAGGAAGAAAGAAATGCAAATCATCTAGCCATCCCTCTCATTTGACAGTTAAGAAAATTGAGACTCAGAGACATTAAATGACACACTCATGCTAAAATATCTATTTAGCAATTGACCTGAAAGTATGGTCTAGGAATTCTGACTTTCTATCTGATGTTCTTTTTGCTGGTGTCTTCCACTTTAAGACCTTATATCCAGGGTGCCTGGTGGCTCAGTGCCTTTGGCTCAGGTCATGATCTCAGGGTCCTGGGTCTCAGGGTCATCTGGCTCTCTGCTCAGCAGGGAGCCTGCTTTCCCCCCTCTCTCTGCCTGCCTCTCTGCTTCATTGTGACCTCTCTCTCTGTCAAATAAATAAATAAAATATTTTAAAAAAAGACCTTATATCCATAAGGAAGATTAGTGACAGTATCTAAAATTGATAGAGAATTAACTTAATGTATGTCAAACATGGTGCTAAACTTGGAGTTTCTTAATGAATCCTCACAACAATTGAAAGAGTGGTATTGTTAGTACTTCCATTTATAAAGGAGGAGAGCTTAAGTAACTTTCTCAAATTCTAAGAATCAAAATTTCAGAGACAGTTTCTTATTCAGGCATTCTTACCCTAGACACCATGCTCATAATCCCTGTGCTAGTCCTACTGTATGATTGAGGCTGACAATAATGAAAAATCTAGGTTATATGGGAAATCTTTAGGTCCTGAGTAAGGTACTAGGCTACAGACAGAGGACATGCAGATGTTGGGTGTAGAACACAGAGCCTGGCTCATGGTAGAAGCCTAGGCTGAGTTTGAATGAATGTCCAAATATCCCATGTCCTGGTGAACCGACAAGTCTGTAGATTACTCATTATGATTAGAATTTTTCTCTTTCACCGAAGACATTGCTGATGATAGTCCGGTCATAAATTAGTTAGGTATAGCTATTGTATGGGAGGGATAATACATCTTCTTTTTCATATTCCACTTTATAAATGATTATATTTGTGGTCCATTCACTTATTCATTCAATTATTGTTTCATTCAAGAAATTGAGCATCAGATTTTTGCAAGACATTGTATTAGACACTGAGCCACTTCAGGGTCAGCTTTGGAAGCTGGATAGATAATGGCTAAATCATGAAATAAATTTGTTTTTACTCCTGTAAAATCCCAAATGGGTGTTTCTTATAAATAGGTGGATCTTTTCCAAGTAATAGTTAATACATGTAGCTCCTCTCAAGGCAGCTGCATGCATCCACATCAAGCTCCAGAAGGTGGAAGAATGTGGAGGATGCCACACATGTGAGACTTTTATGGCCTAGACGTGGAAGTGGCACCTATATCTCAACTAACATTCATTGGACTAGAACTCAGATATCTAAGTGTGAGAGAGCCTAGAAAAAGTACATCACTGTATGTCCAGAGAACAGAGGGAATAGTGGAAAATGGGGAAAGAGACTGCGAAACCTTCGGACTTAACTCCACTTCTCTCTTAATTCATCAGTCGTTAAACCTATCCATCCTCTTGAATTTCACATAAATATTTATAAATTTAAGTTTTTTATTTTATAAAATTAAAAAATTCTATTGTTAAATTTCTTTTGAAATCACATTCAACTCTTTTATTTTATAGATGAGAAATATGAGGTCAAGAGAGGTTAAATAACTTGCCTACCTTCCCACAGCTTGTAGACGACAGAGCTAAGATTACAGCTTGGGAGTTTCTTGATTTTCTAATGTACTTTTAAAAGATTTTATTCATTTATTTGAGAGACAGAGAATGAGAGAGAAGAGAGAGAACATGAGAGAGGGGAAGGTCAGAGGGAGAAGAAGATGCCCTGCTGAGCAGGGAGCCAGATGAGGGACTCCATCCTGGGACTCCAGGATCAAGACCTGAGCTGAAGGCAGTCACCCAACCAACTGAGTCACACAGGCACCGCCCCCCCCGCCATTCTGTACTTTTAAATAATATCAATATCTTTCCAAGTTATTATTATATGTTTTATATTTTCACTTCCCACAGAACAGTTTGAATTCGTTTTGTAGAGAGTTCAATAGGAAAATTATTTATTTATTTCACTTATTTTGTATTTCATTTTATTTTTCTTGTTCAAAGAGGTTCTCACTATAGCCTTTAGGTGGCACAAGTTAGCTAATCCAAGGCTGTCGTGCAGCTACAATAATTAGAGAAGGTTCAAGTAAAGTTTATGGAAAACAGGAGCTTTGAAGAAGTTATCGATTGGCTTATGCTATTTATTGTGGATCTCCATAGCATTTGCTAATGCTGTTTGTGTCACCAGGGTGTTCTGAAGACCTATACATTGATGTCTGGAAAGTATTTTATGTACCACCATAGGATGGTACTGCAGCACGATGCTTTGCCTTCGTTAGGGCAATAACAACGATTTTGAAATTGAATTTTCCCACTTGCTTTCCTTTTTCTCATTCTTATCCCTGGAGGGGTTGTAAACTCCTTTCCCAAGGTGTCAAGGAGAAGTGGTATTTACCCCGTGCTTCTTAGGTTGACCAGCACTCTGGCAGTCAGTGTGAGGAATCCTAGGAAAATCTATTCTTTCTTGAGATTAAATTCAGTTCTGAAAACAATATTTAGCTAAGAAAAAAAAAAATCACAGAAAAAGCAATTTCAAATCAAAACACCGAGTGATTATGTGAATAATTAGTCCCTCTGCTGTGAACATGTACAAACACTCATCCTACACCACGTAGGTGAAAATGTGTTGAATTGAGAAAGGAGTTGATAAAATTTTTCTCTACTGTTCACCTAGAGTGCGCTCTTTGGCTTTACCCTCTCTGATCTTCCAAGTTCTATGATTTTGTAAAGAGTATTGGAATCTGAATTGGAGTTTGAATACGCTAACTTCATTTCTCCTGACAATGTCAGTTGCTAGGTTTATCTAATAATACGAAGTAGGCGAAGCTAACTGTTGGTGTTCTTGGATTCAGCATTGTGGGTCCTTTCTCATTTTGGGTGGTATTCTTACCCTTAGCTCATTCCCGCTACCTAAATTTTTTGTGTTGTCTTCCCATTATTCCTCACAAAATCCACTCTCTCAACCTTCACAATAAAGCATATGTAAGTGATGCCAACCTCCATTGTTCCTGATATCCACCAACTTTTAAATTTTAACTTATCTCAACCACTTTGTAAAAATGTATACATGGGCATTATAAAAAATCAAATGATATAGATAAAGACATCCTAATTTCCATTTCCTGAAGTTTCCACTGTAAACACTTTCATGAAAATTCTTCCTTATACATTTATATATGCATACATATGCACAAAAATGGGTGAAATTGAAGTCCTCCAGAGATTAGCCTAGTCCACCAACTATGTAATTTGCTTTGCTTCTGGTAAGACATCTTGCATTACAGGCTCAGGAACTTAAAATACATTGTATCCAGGGACGCTTGGGTGGCTCAGTCCGTTAAGCAGCTCAGTCAGTTAAGCAGTTGCCTTCGGGTCAGGTCATGATCCCAGGGTTCTGGGACTGAGCCTTGGATCAGGTTTCTTGCTGGCAGGGAGCCTGCTTCTCCCTCTTTCTCTGCCTGCCACTCTGCCTGCTTGTGCTCTCATTCTCTCTCTCTTTCTGACATATAAATAGATAAATGAATATTTAAAAATGCATTATGTGCAATAATCCTTTGTGAGTTAATGATATATCTATCTTTCAAATATTCCAAAATGTGAAAGATTATTTCTGATCCATTTCTATTTTGGTATATCTTACTATACAATGGACACCTGCATTTGGCTTTTAGTGCTCCATTAGGAAAACTCACAAGTATGGTTCCTATTGACTTTATGAGGGAAAAGGATTAGAAAATTTTGGGTATGAGTCAGTGAAAAAATGATTAAAAACATTCTGATTCTAGTCCATTGGTTTAGTCACTATTATTTCTTCTAGAACAAAGTTCCGTATCTTTTTTTAAAAGACTATTTATTTGACAGAGAGAGACCCAGCAAGAGTGGGAATGAGAGTAGGAGATGGGAAGTGGGGGAGTGGGAGAGGGAGAAGCAGGCTTCCTGCTGAGCAGGGAGCCCAGTGTGGGGCTGATTCTAGGATCCTGGGATCATGACCTAAGCCGAAGGCAGGCACTTAACAACTGAGCCTCCCAGACACCCCCAAAGTTTGATATCTTGAGACTATATTATGGCTTCACTATTCCCCTATTAAATTTCAAAACTTTATTTAAATTTTTATATGGAAATATCTTCTATAGAATGCGGAATCCTGTACACTTGATCTCTTGAATACTTTTCTCCCATTCCAAATACCTGCCAATCTTTTGTTTTTTTTCTTTTAGGTTTAGATTTTTCTTTCCTCTTGTTCTTATTCTAATCTGGACCAGCATTTTTTCCTTCTTATTTCCATTCTGAAGAATAGGGTTTTTCATCCAAGATAAACTATTAACTAATTAAACAGGTAAGCTTTTTAATAGTGTGCCTAGTACATTTCCAGGTGCTGTGAAGGTTATGGGAAGAGACAGTGTTGTTTAGCTGTTTAGCACTTGGATCTTCAACTCAGGTTGTAGGGGTTTGTACATCTGTTTTACTAGCTGTGAGAATATGGGCACCTTTTCTTCTGTGAAGATGACAGTTAAGAGGAATTCCATCAAAGATTGTTTATATAATTAATAGAAATAATCTACCTAAACCATTGATCCCAGTACCTGGTACATAATAGCCAATAGATGTTATTATTTTTACTTATAATTCTTATCCTTCAATATTATTAAAAAGTGTTTAACATGAAGACTATCTCAAGGAAATACATGGTTTAGCTGAATTAATATTCATATATAAAGACACAAAGAACAGGGGCACCTGGGTGGCTCAGTGGGTTAAGGCAGTGGCTCTGCCTTCGGCTCAGGTCATGATCCCAGGGTCCTGGGATTGAGCACCGCATCAGGTTCTCTGCTCAGCAGGGAGCCTGCTTCCCCCTCTCTCTCTGCCTGCCTCTCTGCCTACTTGTGATCTCTGTCTGTCAAATAAATAAATAAAATCATAAAAAAACACAAAGAACAGAACAAAATGACAAAATTGAGTGACATAGATTGTGAAATTGTCAGTAAGAACTCTAACTAAGGAGGAGTTCATGAAGAATGCAGGGAGTTAGCTGAAACTTAAAGGTAGGTTTAAGTCTGCAAAGAAGATAGACAAAATTCCTTTGTGTAGACAATATATGTTAAGGTTAGTTTTTCTTGAATATCAAGACTTGGGATCCTTCCATCTTTTATGGATAAGCTACTTATAGTGGTAGATTCTGGCAAGACCAAGAGCACTGTAGCTTCAAGGCCCCAGGGTTTGATGAATATGTGCTGTGGGGATTAATAGAGCAGATGAATGAGTAACAGAAATGGTAATTAAGCAATATGATAGGACAGACTGTGGCATAACAATGATTAATGGGATGTCTCAGGTGAGCACTGAGGCACAAGGCAGAATTGAGAGCTCTTGGTGTACCAGAGAAGTGTTATTAATCAGCATTACATCATGCTTGAGAGTAGTTTATTGAAATTATAAAATAGGTACTTAAAATAACATTAAAAGCACAATTTTAAACATGCACAATTGATTCTAGTGAAATCCTATGCCAGAAATGTATTCCAACCTTTCAGAGGACTGTACCCCAAGAAAAAGAAAAAAAAAAAACACCTATGCTTCTCAAAGCTGAAAGTAGCCCATCGACACGGTGTGGCCCTGCCAACTTTACCTTCTTAAAACCATTCTTTTCATTGGAAACTACAGTAGAGACCAGCAAAAACAGAAACGAAATTTTGGCAGTGATTCTTCCTCCCTCATGTGCCTTGTAATGTCGCCCAAGCTGTCAGCCAAGGCTGGCTGTTTCTTCCACACCAGATCGCCAGGGAGTGTGTAAAGGAAGGGATTCTGGACAATGAACAAGCATCTGTTGAATTTGGGACAATCTATTGCAACTCTACATCAAAGAAAAAAGATGGAATTTGGGGGTTGATGGTCCATGAAAGAGATCAGGTCTTTCACCTTGAGCTGCTGTTGTGGGTTCATCCCAGTAGGAGTACAATTCAGCATCTAGCATTGATAATCAAGTGGTTAGACAAGAGGTCAACATCCAGAGTCAGATTTGGGTTGCTACTTAGGAACTCAGGATCTAGAGAAGAGCCAGAGTTTGGAGAGGCTTTTGGACAGAGAAGGGAAGAAGAAGCAATGTAGTACAAAGTTGATGCACTTGATCAGGATCAAAGAGGTGGCTATAATATTAGGCCATCAGAAGCTAGGAAAGAGGCATGAATATGTTCTCCCTCAGAACAAACAGAGGTAACCAGACCTTGATGTTGCCTTGATTTTGGACTTATGGCTTGCAGAACTGAGAGAAGAAATTTCTATAGTTTAAAGCTACCAAGTCTGAGGTAATTTTGTTATAACAGCAACAGAGAACTAACAGCCTATAGAGCTTGCCTCAAGAAGTAATTTTGAGTTAAGGGGTTCAAAAACTTGCTAACTTGCTGAACTCAGTACCCGGTAATAAGTCTCTACATTTCATTCCGGCAGTCTGGGTTTGTGACGCCAAAGCAGAAAGGTTTGATATGGATGAATGGATGGATCACTCTGCCAGTTTTATTGCAGATCATTTTTTTTTTCTTTCTGAAATGGGTGGAAGGCTTTTATTTCACAACTCATGCCTATCTGCTTGCTTTGATAGCTGTCAAGCAGGGTGAGTTTAAATACTTTGATGAATAGTTAAAATACCAACTTAAATGCAAAGTTTCTTTTTCATCTGTTAAAAGAACACAATTCTTGAAACCACAGACAAGGGCTTGGAGCTCTGGTTTCATTAATTTATTCATCAAAGTATATAATAGGCATATTCAAGGGCTCTGTCTTCTTGGGATTCACATTTCATGTGATGAAACTAAACTTCCGTTTAGTACAGTAAACTTCCTTTACTTAGTTTACTCTTCCTTCAAGTTCCCCTCAGTTGATGTATAAAGATTCAGGCTGGTAAAATGGATAAAAAGGAGGACGATGATTTTAAAGAAGGATCCTTTGCTCCATGAAAAGATTAAATCCATGGTTCATTCATTTATTTAGCAAGTATTTATCGAGAAGCCTTTGGGCAGACACCTTTTAACGCACTGAGGGTACAAGAGTGAACAAGGCAAACCTCCCTCACCAAGCTTAATTTCTATTGGGAGAGAAAGACATGAACAGATAAACCAATGACAGGATGTTTCTATCATTTATGACTTTTTTTCCCCCCAAGGAACCTGGTTCCTCTAAAGGCAACAACTTCCATTTGAATTCCTCCTTTCCACTTTTGAATGCAAATCTGTCCTTCATCCAACAACCAAAGTGGTATTTCTAAAGCACAAATCAAGTCATTTCCCCCCTGACTTTGCCTGGCAGGGGCATCTCTTGCACTTAGAATGGAATCCAGACTCCTGCAAAGTTTTGCATTATCTGGCCCTGCCAACCTGTAACTTATTTTCATGCCAGTTGCCCCCCTGCTCACTTGTTCAGCCACATTGCTTTTCTCTCCTTTCCTTGAGGACCCACCCACACAGGTAACTTCCTCTATCTGCAATGCTTTTCATTCCTTCCTCTTTCAAAAGGTCTTTCCTGTTATTCCCTATCATAGCATCTATTACAGACTAGGAATATATTTTTATTTGTTTTGTACTTGCTCCCTGCCAGTCTTCCCCTGACTTTGCTTATTTGAAACTCTCTGAGGGTCTGGGATTACAGTTGTGTACCTAGAACCTAGCCTAGCACTTGGGACATAAAAACTATAGGGAAATATTTGTTGGATGAATTAAAAAAAAATGAGAAATGTAGTAGTGACTAGGCACCAATCTTTTAAGAAATCAACCCATTGCAAAGAGTTACTTAGATTATTTTTATATTAAATGTGTTGCTTTATACAAGTGTTATCTTCTAGTCCTTTTGTGCCTATGGTTGAAGGTCCAGAAAGGAGAAAGCTTACTGGGGGTTAGGTGATTTGTTGCCTTCAGACACACTTTTATGTTCCTTCACAGTAACAATATATTGGTTAACAAATTGAAGACAGCCATTTAATAAATATAGCTGGCTATTGACTATATGTATCACCAATAAAATAGGAGATAAATGAGATCATTCTTCAATATGTTCCAGTAAGCAAGTGTCCAGTTTATGAGCATTCAATCTACCCATGACCTTTGTACACTAAAGATTACTGGCCCATTTTTAAACCAGGTGGTTTCATCTTCCTTCCCACTATGGAAACTTTAGGTACTCCTAATGCTGCTTGAAGGAAGAAAAGCACACAAAGCCAAGTCCTCTCTCTATATAAGGTCAAAGTTAGAAATCACTATTGCTTCACATCCAATATACAGTGCTGGTGGCTCAGAAGTGACCAGTGAAGTCTCTGCTTCTCAGAAGAAGACTGGAGTCTGGTGTCTTGGTGTCATAGCTTTACCCATAGGGTACCCATAAGGTACTGTACCCAAGGTCCTGTAGTTCAGGACTCTTCTACATTAAGTAGAATTTTGTGGGCTGATCTGGCAACCTAATGACATTGTTTTAAAGGAAGAATGCAACCGGAGTGCCAGATAATAAATCTTCAAGGAAAAATTTAGAACTTAATTTACCCACAAATAAGAATGAACTTCATTTTTTTTATTCTCTGGAGAGAATCTGAAACCAATTGTTTTGGAGTTACTGGGACAGTTTAGCTAATTTGGAGTTACTTAGCCAAGAACACTTGATTTTTCTATTTTCTGAATTTTCGATAATGAATTGTCCTTTTTATTAAGAAAAAATATTTTTTTCGAAAGAGCAAAGACGTACAGGGACTACAATGACATAAATATCATAAATGACATAAGGATCCATCCCAAGGGAGGTGAGGATAGGAAATGTGCACATTGCTGGGAATCACTCACACATGATGCTGGGAATCTGTGGTGGAGCTCTCAGTCTCAGTCTCAGCCTGAAGAGGAATGGACCTGAATTAGCAGATTTGAAACTAGAGTTTACACTGATGTGAACAGCTTCTGTTTGAACTTTTGGTTTCCATTCTTGATCGCAAATCTATCCTTCAACCAGCAGCCAAAGTGATATTTCTAAAGCATAAACCAGGTCACTTCCTCCTTGGCTCTGGCCTCAGCTTTGATCCTTCCCTTTAGAAGATGAGTCTAACTCTTGAAAGTACATTATATTCTCTGTTAGACTATGTAGAGGGTGGCCAGAGGATGCGCTTGCAGTCAGACTTAGAAATTGTCAAGTTGTTATGTGAAAACCAACCTAGACCCACTTTCTTCTCCTCATTTCTGTTCTGGGGCTGCTAAAGTCCAGATATTGACAGTTTATACTAGGCTTCTCCTCTTTCCATCATTTATTCTAGATATTCAGAGAAGGAGTATAAGTATGTCACATAAATTGTAAAGGATTAAGAACATTTTTAATAGTTTGCATATGTTTGGCACTTTATAATCTACCAGGTGTTTTCTTTTTAGGAATTTAAGAAAAGTAAGTGTGGTAAATACACATAACAAAAAAAAATTTTCATCTAACCAGTTTTAGGTGTAGGGTCTAGTCAATATCAAATAGATTCCAATTCTTGTGCAGCCATCACCACCCTCCATCTCTACAAATTTTCTCATCTTGTAGCACTGGAACCCTGCACCCATTAAACAACAATTTACCAAGTATTTTCTTTTCTTGTGTGTAATTTCATTTTTCATGCTCTTCTCTCTAGCTCTGAAAGTGAGAGGGAAGGTAATACTAGCTCTGCAGAGCACAGTGGCTAATGGGGAAGGCCCTGGAGTCAGGTTATCTGGCTTAAACTTCACTCATTAAGTATTAACTGTTAACAGTACAGAACCTGTGTTATGAGATTGTTGTGAGGATTACACAGGGTTATTTGTAAAATATTTAGAACATTGTAAACACCGAAATGCTGTCTATAATCACCCACATTTTGCAGATAAGAAAAGATTCAGGGGTGCCTTGCTGGCTTATTCAGTTGAGGGTCCAGCTCTTGGTTTTGGCTCAGGTCATGATCTTAGGGTTGTGAGATCAAGCCCAGTGATGGGTTCTGTACTGGGCATGGAGCCTGGTTAAAATTCTCTCTCCCTACTTGCATTCTCTCTCTCAAATAAATGAATAAAAAACCGTTTAAAAAAGAAATAAGACCCAGAGAACTCAAGCAATTTACCTAACTAAAATTAATTAATATTAATTAATAAATAGCAAAATTAATAAATTAGCAAGTGGACCCCTAAACTGTGATTGATTTAGTGTTCTTTCCTTTCTCTTGTCAATAATTAATCAAGTCCTAGCTCAAAACCAACACAGGCAGCATGCAATAGTCCAGATTTTAGGCTAGCAAAAGGAAATGATTTCACTTGAGCCTTATTTTATGATTTTTTTAAAAAGTAGGTTTCACACCCAGCATGGAACACCAACTGAGTGAGCCAGGTACCCTTATGTTTTGACTTTAGAATCAAGGCCTTGCAAACTTCCTTATCAGCCTTGGAATTCCACTGGACGTACTACACATGACCTTAAGGCATGTTTGGGAATCCAGGAGAGAAAAAGCTGGAGATGGGGAACTTAGAGGAAAGGTGGATGAAGGTCAAATAGGAGTGAGGTAAAGTTAGTCCAGTTCTAAGCTAGGTGCTAGAGGCCCAAGGGGAGCTTCTTTTGAGGGGACTGGCATAGGGAATGCTTTTGAATTGCAGAAAAGCAATGGTGAAGGAATCACGCAAAGCTATGTTAAGAAATCTTTCTCAAAGTAAGGTGAGAAATAGGATAGATTTCAGACCTAGGCACAGGTGTGTGTGTGTGTGTGTGTGTGTGCGTGCATGTGTGCGTGCGCACCCAGGATTTAAGGCAGGATTCTCTCCTCACCTTCCTGCCCCACTCAGTACAAGTGCCCTAACAGCAGAACCCTTCCTGTCCTGAGAGAGGCTAGGCAGAAATGGGCAGAAAAGTGATCTGGTCATCTTATAGTTTACGAATTGCTGAGGGTGAGAAAGAAGTTCTGTGATTAATAACATGATGAAAGAACCTAAGGCTTGGCTTTAAGTTGTAAGATCCTTACAATTTATTTCCAGATTTCACTAGTGCAAGAATTAAAGTCTCTTAGTTTTAGTGTTTCTGGCAGCAAGGTGGGGGAGTCTTTGTACAGGTGGATGCATCCTTCAGAACTGGCAAGAGGCTAGGACAGGGCAGAAGATAATATGGGTAAGATTTGCAAGATGAGCTACATACTTCCTTACGCTATTTCCCGTTTTTCCCTTAGGGCCCACCACACCCCCCTTTTTTTCTTGTACTTTCAACCTCTTCTCCATGGCACATTTTTTTGTGTATAAGCATGTTCAAGTTTCTCATATAACTAAAAATAAAAAAAATAAACCCAACAAAATAGCCCCTCATCTTCAGCTCCCTGTTTCTTCTGGTTGCTGTTCTTGATTCTTGACTGTCTTCATTATCACATATGCTTCTCACCTCTTTATTACAGGAAACTGTTGCTACAAAAAGCCACACAGTTCTCTGCAATCCTGAATCCCATGGCCACCTTTTCTCCTTTTGATGATAATGACCGGGTCTCTGCTTGTTTTTCACTGCTCTATTTTCATTACCCAGTAGCACATACCTGGCACATAGTAGATGCTTGATAAATACTTGTTGAATCAAATCGACCTCTCTGTGGCATCTTATACTTTATCATTCTCTCTGTTCTTCATCAGGCTTCTTTCTTGCTTTCCTTCCCATGTGTACCTCAAAGTCAACATTTTCTGAGCTGAATTCATTCTCTCTGTCCCCAATCTACTTCTCCTGTGATTCCTTAGCTCAGTGAGTAGCACCCACCATGCACCCAACTGTTTAAGCCAGAAACCTAGAACTGGGCTCATTCTTTGTTCTTCCTCATCTCTCACCCTTAATAAATCATGAAATCCTACCAATTCCAACTCCTTAATAGCGCTCAGATCCATCTTTTTTTCTCTAACACCATTGTCATCGGCAAAGTCCAGGTCACTATCATCTCCCCCTCCATTACTGTGGTGGCTTCCTTATCTTTTTGGCCTCTGGCCTTTCAGACTCTTTGTCTCATCTTTATTCTGAATGGATAACTTACAGTCATCCCTCAGTTCTCTAAGTCCTCCCTACCCCTTTGTGTTAAGATATGTTGAGTGTGTCTATTACGTGTATTCCAAGTACTTAATCTTCCTGTTATAATTTTTTATTTAATTGCTCAATTATCTAACTAACCTACTAGAGTGTAAATGCTCTGTTTTGCACTGCTGTACTTTTAGTACCTACTGCAGAGCCTAGAGTGCATAGTATGTAGTAGCGCTTAGCACATAATAGATACTCAACAAGTATTTGTCAAATGAATCAGGGAAAAGATCCTCTAAACCGAAGAAGAACCATTTCGTACTTCATCTAAAAATAAACAAGATCAGTAGTTTAGCAAATAAATTTATGGTTGTGTGCAAACCTCCCCCTCTCAGTTCATGTGGTTGATGAACCTCAACTATGTAAGTTAAACCTTATTTTCCAAAGAAAAACATTCAGTGTGAATTGCAGTGTCCTAATTTTTGGTGCTTCTGGCAACGAGCAGCTGCAACAAACAAAATTAGCAAGGGAACAAAGGTAACAAAACCTCATTTATCTACTGGAATCTTTTCTGTTTAACTCTGCTGTCTTAGTTCAATAATTAAACTGCAAATTTGTTAAGATTCATTGCTTTCCAAGTCCATCACATGCTTAGGCCGATTTGCTTGTCTCTTTCTGCTGGGAAACTATCTGTCTCTAGAGTGGCCCAGAAAACAAATCTTTTCCACGTTAATTACTCAATGATTACAAAAGGTAAAATAAGAGTTATGTAATAGAGGGCTTGTTTTCCTCCTGGACTACTTGCTAGTGAACATGCGTACTTTTTTTTGGGAATGCTTACAATGATGTTATTTTACGAATGGTAGAGTTTCTTCCTGTGGTCCTGTGAATAAGATACTGATTTCCATCTTCCTATCTCCATCAATTAATTAGATTTGTCCAAACCCTTCTGTACCTGTAATTATAATTTTGGACTATTTACTATGTTTACAGGATGTGAGAATTGCCAAAGCAGTAGGAGTTGTATTCTAAGTCCTCAGTACCTATGGGAGCATGGGATCCAAACCCTCGTGAAGCACGTGGGATGGGTTGTGAGGAAGTAATTGTAACCAAAACCTCATAGGCAGGGTACCTTCCTACTAACCATCACCTTGTAAATATTGAATATTTCAACTCTAAGAGTGAGTTTTTTACAAACTGAAAAGTTTTTTTCTCCTTAAATTACAGTCTCTAGAACTGTGGTTGCATTTTTAAAATACTTTTATAATTTTTTAAATACTATAGCATGTATAGATATCTAGTTTAAGAGGAATAATTTGATTCTTTTCTCCCCCCCTTTCTTTTCTTTTTTCTTTTTAGATTTTATATATTTATTTGACAGAGATTACAAGTAGGCAGAGAGGCAGGCAGAGAGAGAGGGGGAAGCAGGCTCCCCACTGAGCAGAGAGCCTGATGTGGGACTCGATCCCAGGGTCCTGAGATCATGACCTGAGCCGAAGGCAGATGCTTAACCCACTGAGCCCCCCCTTTTCTTTTCTTTCATAAAAAATTAATAGTGTCCTGGGATGCCTGGGTGGCTCTTGGTTCTCCCTCTGCCTGCTGCTCTCCCCCGCTTATGCTCTCTCTCTCTTTGACAAACAAATAAATAAAATCTTTAAAGAAATAGCTAAAAATAAATTAATAATGTCCTTTTTTTCATCAACATAATATGAGCACACAGTTTGAAAAGTCAAATAATATTATTAATGTCTTAGAGAAAACCCAGTTATTTTCTTAATTCCTCTGGGCTTCATTGTCTCTTGTCTATCGGGGTGCTCCTGCCTCTCTCCAATAACTATTTTCAAAATCTTCAGCCTTTTAATTCAGTATTTATTTCTAATATCAAAATACTTTGCAGATACTGCTATTGTTTGATATAATATTTTTAGGCATTTCTTATTTTGGCTTTAAAAAAAAAGATTTTATTTATTTACTTATTTGAGAGAGTGAAAGTGGGAGGAGGAGCAGAGGGAGAGGGACAAACAGACTCTGTGCTGAGCATGGAGCCCAATGTGGGGCCTGATCTTATGACCCAGAGATCATGAACTGAGCTGAAATCAAGAGTTGGACACTTAACTGACCAAGCCACCCAGGTACCCAGGTGTTTCCCCCCACCTTTTTTTTTTTTTTTTTAAGAGAGAGAGAGAGAGAGCAAGAGAGGGTGTGGTGGAGGAGCAGAGGGAGAAGGACAAGCAGCAAGAGTAATGATAGGGGCAGAGAGAGAGAATCTCAGTAGACTACCCACAGAGTATGGAGCTTGACCTGGGGCTCGAACCCATAACCCTAAGATCATGACTTCAGTTGAAATCAAGAATAGGATGCTTAACTGACTGAGTCATCCAAGCATGACTTGGCTTTCTTACAGCTCCTATCTGTATTCTATACCTTCCAAAATAGTAAAATCACAATTTTTGGCTGACACAATATTCAGTGATTTCTTTATAACTGTTATGTAGTTATATATGTATGTAATTGGTATGTATCTCATATATAGTTTATATTGTGTATAGATAATAGTATAGTCACACTATGTATAGTTTATACTATATATTGTATTTAGTACAATATATGTATATATTTTGTACTAATATGTAGATTATACTATAAACTATATTACATATACTATACATAGTGTATATATGCTATACAAGTTTAAACATACTAAAATATAGTATATATATGTATATATAATATATATCTGTTCTTTATACTATAATTGCTCATAAAATTTTTAAGTTTTTTTGCAGTTAATGTTTCCTTTATATTTTGATTTGCTTAGTTTTTACATTTTTTAATCTATGGTTTATTCTTTCCTCATGAAGTGGCTCTCAATATAGCTTTCCACATGACAAAATCTGTAAGATAACCTACACGTTCCATTTGTTTCCTAGGAAAACCCATCCAACCACCTTTCATGTTCCTTTTCCAATCAGGATTGGTTGATTTTTAAACCTATTGTACATGTGGTTACTTGAGAATTCCTTCTCAAGAAATTTTCTCTCTACTGTGCTGAATCATTCTTTTTCTTGGTTTATTCCAGCATTTTAGAGGAACACATTTCTCAGGGGCTTCCAGAGAAAGTGTGCCTAGGAGTTTGCATGAGACTTTGTAAGTCTGGAATTCGTTTTATTTTGGCCTCATGTAGTTTGATGTTGAAAATTATTTTTTTCCAGAATTTGTCTTTTTTAAAAATTAGAACTTTTCTTCAAATATCTGGCAATTCTTGGCAATTATTCTTGGTTTTTATTTATACGGTTTCTGTGGGACGAGCTCCTTCCTTCCTTCTTTTTTTCTCTCCCCCTTTTTTCCCTTCCTCCCTTCCCTCTATCTTCATTCCCTTTTTCTCTCTCTTTCTCCCTCTTTCTTTCTAATGTTATTTATTACTTTGAAATTAAAATTGGTTTTAAAAAATAAACCAATTTGGAGGAGAGGAAAAAGACCTGGTCACATAAATTTACAGCTATATTTAAAAAAATATTTTTAAGTTATATACACACACACGGATGCAAATATACAAATATACACACAAATGTCTATATACACATGTAAATGTATATATATATACATCTATATAGTATTTTTCACATACAGTAAAATGCAAGATCTTTTTTTTTTTTTTTAGATTATTTATTTATTTATTTTGACAAAGAGATAGCAAGAGAGGGAACACAATCAGGGAGAGTGGGAGAGGGAGAAGCAGGCTTCCCTCCAAGCAGGGAGACTGACAGGGAGAGAAAGAGAGAGAAGGGGAGAGAGAGAAAACACAAGCAAGGGGAGAAGCAGACATCTACTGAGTGAGGAACTTGTTGCGGGACTCAATCCCAAGACTCTGGGATCCATGACCTGAGCCCAAGACACACATTTAACAACTGAGCCACCCAGGTGCCCCAAAAAGCAAGATCTTAAATGGACAATTGATGAGTTATGACAAATGTATACCCTGTACAACTAAAACCTCAATTAAGAAATAGAATATTTCCTTCAGTTTGGGAGCTTTTAAAGACAAAGTTGAAGGGTGCCTGGGTGGCTCAGTTGGTTAAGTGTCTGCCTTTGGCTCGGATCATGATCCTTGGGTCCTGGGACTGAGCCATATGATGGGCTCCCTGATCAGCAGGGGGTCCGCTGTTCTCCTTCTCTCTCTGCCCTTCCCCCCACTTGTGCTCTCTGTCTCTCTCAAATAAATAAATAAAATCTTAAAAAACAATAAAGACAAAGTTGGAAGATAATTTTAACTAAATATATTTAGCTTTATCACTCTTCTTTTTGAAAACAGCATTGGGGCGCCTGGGTGACTTAGTTGGTTGAGTGTCCAACTCTTGGTTTCAGCTCAGGTCATGATCTCAGAGTTATGAGATTGAGCCCTGTGTCAGGCTCCACACTCGGGGTTGGGGGGTTTGCTTGAGATTCTCTCCTTCTTCCTATGCCCCTCCCCTATTCCCCTCACATGCTTTCTCTCAAATAAATAAATAAATCTTTAAAATAAGAAAAAAAAATAAAAAAAGGATTAACAAAGATATACAGGGGCGCCTGGGTGGCTCAGTTGGCCATCTGCTTTCCACTCAGGTCACGATCCCTACAACCTAGGATCGAGTCCTGCACCAGGCTCCCTGTTCAGTGGGGAGTCTGCTACTGCCTCTGCCTCTGCCTTTTCCCTTACTCATTCTCTCTCTCTCTCTCAAATAAATAAATAAGATTAAAAAAACAAAGAAATACAGAAATGTTTTTAAAAAATAAATTATATAGCTAAATAAACGATTAAATTCTTAATAGAAGAGATATGACATTGTTTTATTTAGACATTATTTTTTCTTTATACCTTAGAGTTAACATAAAAGATTACCAAATTCACTAACTGACTTTGTGTTGATTGTATTCTATTAATATTGTATCTACTTATTCTCAAATATCTGTCACCTTTTTTGTATTCATTAATTTTGGGGGGAGGAGGTTGATTTTTTTTTAATATAGGGATTTAACAATTCTATACATTACTCAGTGCTGATCAAGATCAGTGTACTCTTAATTCTTTTCACCTATTTCATCCATTGCCCCAACCACCTCCCCTCTGGTAACCATCTCCATAGTTTTCCATAGTTCTTTATAGTTAAGAATCTCTTTTAGTTTGTCCCTTTTTTTTCTGTATTCATTTGTTCTGTTTCTTAAATTCCACATTTGAGTGAGATAATTTGGTATTGGTCTTTCTCTGAATAACTTATTTCCCTTAGTGTTATAACCCCCAGCTCCATCCATGTTGCAAATGGCAAGATTTCACTTTTTTATGGCTGAGTAATATTCCACTGTGTGTATGCATGCATGTGCGTGTGTGTGTGCACATTCCTTTTTATCCATTCAGCTATTGGTGGACACTTGGATTGCTTCCATAATTTGGCTATTGTAAATAATGCTGAAATAAACATGGGGGTGCATATATTTTTTCAAATTAGTGTTTTTATATTCTTTGGATAAATAATAGTAGAATAGCCAGATTATATGGCAATTCTATTTTTAAGTTTTTGAAAAACCCCTGTACTGTCTTCCACAGGCTATACCAGTTTACATTCCGCCCAAACAGTTTATGAGGGTTCCTTTTCTTTTACATCTTTGCCAACACTTGTTTTATTTTTTTGATTTTAGCCATTCTGACAGGTATGAGGTGAGATCTCCTTGTGGTTTCGATTTGCATTTCTCTGATGATGAGTGATGTTGAACATCTTTTCATGTGGCTGCTGGTCATCAATGTTTTCTTTGGAGAAATATTTGTTCATGTCTTCGGCCCATTTCAATTTGGTTATTTGTATTTTGATGTGTTGGGTTGTATAAGTTCTTTATATATTTTTGGTATTAACCCCTTCATTGATTTTTTTTCATTATTATTGTTGATGTGGGACTCTGTTGACACTTTGTTTTAGGTCTGCAGTTATTTGAGATTTTTTTCTTTCTCATTTCAGAGAGAAAAGTTAATTTGGGTAGTTACTACATTTCTGGTTAGAATTCCGTTTTTCTTGGAGAGGATGTTCAAGAGACCTGATTTGTTTCTCTTACTCCAAGTGCTTTATCTTACATGATTATGTTAATTGTCCTATGGGGCAGAATTTTTGTACTCATTCTATAGAGTACAACAGAATAAATGGAACCAAAGTCACATATTTAAGACCAATGCCACTGGGATTTAACTCAGGTCTTTTCAACTCTCTGACCTTTGATTTTCCCATTGGAAAATACAACTCTCTGACCTTTGCTTTTCCCATTGGAAAATTTGGAATTGTCTAAAATGTCAGTAGTGCTAAGATTGAGAAATCACAGCTTAAATGCTTTAGGAAATTTAGGGCAGTCAGTTTCTTTAGGTGAATAATATTTCCAGCATACGTCATGCAGATTCTCATCAGAGATTCATTTTGAAGACTTCCTTTTTAATTTTCTCCAGCAACTGTCCAAAATTACACCTGAACAAAAGACAGTAACCCCCTTTTATAGTTGCAGGTATTTACTTTGGCATTTAAAACAAGGTGTTCATTTTTGAGGCAGTTCCGATAGTACATTATTTGTAAATCTTAACTATCATCTTTTTTTTTTCCCCTGTTTATTCAAGGGACTTCATAAATCAGTGAATAAAGAAAGGTGATCACATTTATAAAGCTAACACAATAGACTTGTACTTAACTTGAATCTTTTTTTTTCCAAAATGCTTTTGGATGAAAAATATATTCTCAGCAAAGTCTTTTTAAAACTTGACTATTTTAAAGAGATTCTCAGCATGAAGACAACACAACATTTGTTCAAGAACTGATCCAGCATATATGTCAAAAACTCTCAAGTTGAGAAACTCAACTAGATCAACTTTTCATTCCCTCTGGTTGAACTTCAAGTACTAATAAACACTATAGCATGAAAACATGAGGCTATTTTAAGTTAGGGGTTGGTTTGTAGTCTTGGTGAAAGGTTTTATTATGTTATTTTTTTCTTGTACTTAGGGTTTAAACTAAAATTAAAAAAAAAAAAAAAAAGAAGGAGGAGAGTTGATGCTTTGCTCTGAAGATTTAAAAAGAGAAAAGTCCACTCTGTACTTGCTGATTAATGCATCTTAAACACCAACCAAGCAGATGACTTCCAGACATCCTGAAAAGAACTGGAGTCTCTGTAACCTTCTCATGTTGCCTATGCATATGGCCTTTAGAACATGGGAGTGCATTCCATTATTATTTAAATCAAATATTTATTGACTCCATATTCCCCATAAGGTGTGGGGAATATGGAGAATGGTAAGATGCAATCTTTGCATTTAAAGGATGCATACATTAAAATATAGTCACTTCCCAAACTAGAACCTAATAACTGCAGAAAGAACAGGACAGGCAGTTTCAGCTGCTGACATCCTCTTTCATTTTCTCATGTAGTCTGTCCTGCCTCGAGCTGTGGGGTAAATTCTGTTCTCCCAGGAATGTGTTCTGCATGACCCTCTTGCTACTGGTGTGCTAGAAACACACACTAGCTCTTGCATATCCACATGGACACTGGGGTTTTGTGTCTGTGGCTAGGCTTCCTTGACTTGGTGATTGATGCAGACCATCTTTTCTGGATTACTGACCTCTGTGGTTTGCCTATCTCTACAGCCTGGCTTATTTTGTTCCTTAGCAGCTTCTGGGAGATGACAGCCTAAATTGGGCCCACAGCACCCCTACCAGTGCTGAGAAGCTGACACTTCCTGATAATCCTTTCTCCTACTTTTATTATGCTTTCGCTCCTGCCTGGAAGGAGGTAGGACTTCAACTGAACCTTCTGCAAAATAGAGATTTGAAAAAAATTAATCTGAGAGAGTCATGCACACTGTGGAATAAAGACGGGGAGACTTCATGGAAGTTTTGCTGTAGCCCGGGATCACGAGATGAAGTCCAAATTGGTGGCAATAAAAGAGATTGGTGGTAGAGATGTTACTAAGAAAGAATTATTTATGAGGCCCCTGGGTGGTACAGTTAGTTAAGTGTCAACTCTTGGTTTTGACTCAAGGATTGTGGGATAGAGCCCCCTGCTCCTGGCTCAGCATAGTCTGCTTGGGATTGTCTTCCTCTCCCTCTACCCTGACTCTTGCTCTCTCTCTCTCTCTCCATCTCTCTCAAATAAATAAAAAAATATCTTAAAAAATAAAATTTAAAAGAAAGGAAAGAATGATCTAGACTGGGTGGAAGGAGAAAAAGAGAAGTTTTTGAATTATTAGAAATGCCAGATGTAAAAATAAAAAACTTTGCTCTGAAGGTAAAACTAATCCCCTAGGGAAAATAGGAGAAACTTCTGAGGGATTATACCCTACTAGGGTGAAAAATGTCCCAATTGCCTAGGACTGAGAAGGTTCTCTAGAAATGCAACTTAAGGTTTCAAAACCAAGATGGTCCTTGGCACAACAGGATGAGTTGGCTACCCTATCCCCAACCAGTGTCAATATCACATAGTGTGGTGTTGAATAATAGCTTTTATCTTTTTTTTTTTTTTGGTGTGGGCTCTTTTTACATTTCAAGTCAACTTTATATGGGTCATCTTGGACAGGCATTTCAAACTGTTGTTGGGAAGTTAGTCAAAAAAGTGTGGGATTTTATGACTGGGAGAGATGGCCGCATATGAGTGGCAGGTGCCTTTGTGAGTATAGCCAAACTTCCTGTTTCCGTTTTGCTGAGAGGCAAATTAAAAAAAGTAAAATCTTTCTTTTTGATGTACTTTCAATTCTCTCCCACCAACTCCTTAACTTTGCCCACCCCTCTCCCCCCCAAAATCAGAATTCAATTTGTATCTTGAAGTGTTTTGCTTTTTCCTTTATGGTTTCTTTCCTTATACTAGATAATTTAATAATTACTGACATGGCTCAAAGCAGGAGTCAGAGGGAGAAAGAGAAGATTAGGAGAGAAAAAGAATTCTGAGAGTGAACTAATTGATTGCTGACTGCTGAATTTGGCTGTGCAATACCCATGGACAAATAATCTCTCTGCTCTGAGATACAGATGAAGAGCTGATGAAGAGCTCAAAGGACTTTGAGCAACAAGAATAGATGCTGTACATTCATATACTGATCCTTATGTATTTATATGAGAGGGCTGGGACTCAGAGTGCCATCCAGAACTAATTTACTTTTAACAGAGATGTTGTGTCAACAAACTTGTTTGGGTTTCCAGTCACCCGCAGGCTGGAAGCAATAAACCCATAGTTTGCTTCTAGGGGCTGACATATGAACATCAGGGCAAAGTGAACACTGAAAGTTTGATATATGGAATGACATAGGAATAAAAATATAAAAACTTGCCAAAGTAACCAGGAAAGCATAGTGGCCTATTTAATGTAGAGGGAAATAATTCTAGGCATCTGTTATTATTTTATAATTGATAGTTTAAAGATGACCCTAAATCACCAAGAAGAAGTCAAATACACTTAGCATAATTTGTTTGAGATCCAAGTGAACTACTTAATATCTTAGAAAGAGTTTGTACCAAACCTTTACATTAACAAAGTCTTCAGTTATCTGAAAAATTGACTTTTGTGGAATACTTTATTCCAGGAACTAACAATAAAGGAAATGTCACTACATGTTTAAAACAAACAAATGGAGAAAACTAAGTGAAATTCAGAACTCTATGCTGGGATACCAGGGACCCTGAATTTGTGAGAAAATTGACTTGCAATCTCCATATTTAGCTGGGACTGCACAATGGATGCCAACTGTAGGACAAAGCCGGATCTTGTAGACATTCTGTTGCCCTGACTGCCGGCAGAGAGCCATCACAAGCTTCAGTGCAGTCCCAAGGGGTGCATATATTAAAGAAAAAACAAGAGCCATGCTCCAAAATGGCTTATTTAAAATGCAAAGGGTAACAAGAGAGCTACATTCGGGGGAAGCCCAGCTCTCAGAAACAGGAAAGTAATACCAAATCTTGGTTAAAGTTGCTTGCTCTTGAACTAATTATCTAGGGATTGAATTCAGCATGAGAAGTCAGAATGTGGGTTAAAAGTGAAGGAAAATGTTATTTTTCCTCTTAGGTACCAGCCTGGCACTTCAGAATGTAGTAGCAGACAGCACATGATGAAATTGCAAAATTGTGAAAAACACCATGGGTAATTGAAAAGGGGTTCCAGAGATATAATTTAGTCCAGATGCATGATAAAAGGCATTTTTATCTTCTTTGGTGGTAACATCTTTGTAATAAGATATGGGCACATTTGTCATTAAAGAAAAAAAAAAGAGAGAAATGAATAATACAGAATGCAGTGAAACAACAAATATGTTCTCACCACTTTTGAAATACTATTCCTACTCAGCATTGATCTACTATTGTTTTCTTTCAAATTTCTTTTCTTGTTTTTCTGAGATGGGAGATTTGTGGGAAAAATATACATAAAAGAAGGAAACCAAGATCTTTTGCTTTTATTTCACTTGCAAACCTTTAAGAAAAGGGTAGAGCTTTTTAATGAAGTTGTATTACCCATGGAATGCATCCCCCACTGGATATGCACCCTTGACAGAACATGTCTGCATATGGCAACATCTTTTTTTTAAAATTTAGAATCAACTAGCCAACATATGGTACGTCATTAGTATCAGATGTGGAGTTCAGTAATTCATCAGTTGCATATAACACCTAGTGCTCATCTTGTCACCTAATATCCCATCCCCCTTCCCTTCCACTTCCCTTCTAGCAACCCTCAGTTTGTTTCCTAGAGTTAAGTCTCTCATGGTTTGTCTCCCTTTCTGATGACTTTCCATTCAGTTTCCCCTCCCTTCTGCTATGATCTTCTGCACTGTTTCTTATATTCCATATGATAATTGTCTTTCTCTGATTAATTTATTAGCTGTATAAACAAATTTGGAATTTAGGGAATCATCTATGTCACACAGGAGTGAGGGTTTAGAACCCATTTTTTAATGGGTCCTCCCCAAATTTGATGGTATAGACTGTCTGAAATCCATGCTATCCTCTATGTAGTCCCTTTGACTCTTCCATGGTGTATTCTGTTAATTCGGCTGCCACCTCTGCATTCAGAAGTGCTCACAGTCAGAACCGAGTGTGGACTGATGGCCTCAGGAATAGAGTTACACTGCCCACAAACTGCAGGGCACATTTCAGCAGAGGGCACCCAGCCCTTCAGGTCCTGCCCTGCCAAAGCCCAACAGTTATGTAAGGTTCCCACGCCAAGATCTCTGCCAAATTTGGGGATTCTGTGAATTTCTCATTAGCTCATTGCAGAATGAAGGGAGAAGCAGGTAGAGACTGTGCCAAATCAGGGTTTAGTAGAGAAATGCAATAATTGGTTGTGGCCATCTCTCAGTAGAGAGGATCCACATCAGCATCACTGGTCAGGAATCTACAGGAGAGCCAGGGGTGGGGAGGGCTCTAGTGGGGGTGGTGGTGGTGGTACACATCACCTAGAGTTGGCTTTATCTTCTATGACTGACACTTAAATGGCAGAGCTCATTTGATGCTGTTCCAGGCTCACTGCTGGGTGTTTCTAACTGTGTATTTTAATTAATGTTTTTATTGTACGTGGGCCCAGAGGCTGTTTCAACAGACCAGCATATATTTAGAAGTCTCTGAATAAATAAATGTAAAGCAAGGGAAAACTGACTCTGCTGGAATGATGAGAGTGGTTAGATAGAGGAAGGTTTCAGACTCTACTGCTTGAAATTAACCCCTCTGCAGTATCATGGCATGTCATCTAAACACACCCTTTGGGTATAATGGCGTGGCTTCAGGATCTTACCCAATGTCTGGCTTTAGAAGTCTATACTCTGGGTCTTGAGGCAACTGGGGATACAGTAGAATTTATAGTGTCAATTTTGACTTTAAAAAGTTAGCATAGAAAAAGTAGGCATGTTGGGCTGGCAGTGATAGCAAATTTCTGAGGTGACATTTATTTGGACCAATGTAGATCTCTTCCCACTAGTGGAGAAAGGAAGTAGTTGGAATGGGCTAGTTCTTTTGTCTTCCCTTACTGTTTGCTCTTGAATTTTTGCTTTTCCTTTTTAAGGGCTTTTATCTCTTCTCCATACATTTTAAGTCAGTAGCTCTTTTAGGGAGTGGATTTAATTCACTTTAGCCAATCTTTACTGAGCACCTCTTCACTCAAGGAAGGAGCTAGATTTTGTAGGAGAATGAGATGTTTACAAGTTAAAGAAAATATATTTATGAGATACATCTTGCTTCTGAATACGTGCCAAATTTGGCGTAGATAAAAGCGTCTTCCCTATCTTGTCAGGATCCCTCATTAAATTCTCTAGTTGTGATTTTTTGGGGACCCAGAGAGCTTATGAAAGTTACTGAAGAGCTATAAGCCTAGGGTATTAGCAGATTGCTTGGCAATAGTAATCAGGTCTGGTCCAGGGAAGAAGAGTAAGGTTCTGCAGTGTGTCTGGTTATGTGCCATCACTTTTGCTCATCTTTTCTCATCTTCCTTCTCTTTTTTCTGTCTTCAGGGGTCCAAATTTTTCAATATGCTCTTAATTAGGGGTTCTTTTTTATTTTTTTTATTCCTAAATTTTTATTTATGTATTTATTTTTTAATAAACATATAATGTATTTTTATCCCCAGGGGTACAGGTCTGTGAATTGCCAGGTTTATACACTTCACAGCACTCACCATAGCACATACCTTCCCCAATGTCCATAACCCCGCCCCCCTTTCTCAACCCCCACCTCCCCTCAGAAACCCTCAGTTTGTTTTGTGAGATTGAGAGTCACTTATGGTCTGTCTCCCTCCCAATCCCATCTTGTTTCATTTATTTTTCTCCTACCCCCTTAACCCCTCCATGTCGCATCTCCACTTCTTCATATCAGGGAGATCATATGATAGTTGTTTTTCTCCGATTGACTTATTTCGCTAAGCATGATACCCTCTACCATCTCTAAGCATGATGGTACCATGGATACCATCCATGTCATTGCAAATGGCAAGATTTCATTTCTTTTGATGGCTGCAGAGTATTCCATTGTGTATATATACCACTTCTTCTTTATCCATTCATCTGTTGATAGACATCTAGGTTCTTTCCATAGTTTGGCTATTGTAGACATTCCTGCTATAAACATTCGGGTGCACGTGCCCCTTCGGATCACTACGTGTGTATCTTTAGGGCAAATACCCTGTAGTGTGATTGCTGGGTCATAGGGTAGTTCTATTTTAAACTTTTTGAGGAACCTCCATGCTGTTTTCCAGAGTGGTTGTACCAGCTTACATTCCCACCAACAGTGTAGGAGGGTTCCCCTTTCTCCACATCGTCGCCAGCATCTGTCATTTCCTGACTTGTTAATTTTAACCATCCTGACTGGTGTGAGGTGGTATCTCATTGTGGTTTTGATTTGTATTTCCCTAATGCCAAGTGATGTGGAGCATTTTTTCATGTGTCTGTTGGCCATCTGGATGTCTTCTTTGCAGAAATGTCTGTTCATGTCTTCTGTCCATTTCTTGATTGGATTATTTGTTCTTTGGGTGTTGGGTTTGCTAAGTTCTTTATAAATTTTGGACACTAAGCAGAGTCGCGCAGCGGAAGCGTGCTGGGCCCATAAATTTTGGACACTAGCTCTTTATCTGATATGTCATTTACAAATATCTTCTCCCATTCTGTCAGTTGCCTTTTGATTTTGTTGACTATTTCCTTTGCTGTGCAAAAGATTTTGATCTTGATGAAATCCCAGTAGTTCATCTTTGCCCTTGCTTCCCTTGTCTTTGGCGATGTTCCTAGGAAGAAGTTGCTGCAGCTGAGGTTGAAGCGGTTGCTGCCTGTGTTCTCCTCAAGGATTTTGATGGATTCCTTTCTCACATTGAGGTCCTTCATCCATTTTGAGTCTATTTTCGTGTGTGGTGTAAGGAAATGGTCCAATTTCATTTTTCTGCATGTGGCCGTCCAATTTTCCCAACACCATTTATTGAAGAGGCTGTCTTTTTTCCATTAAACATTCTTTCCTGCTTTGTCAAAGATTAGTTGAACATAGAGTTGAGGGTCTATTTCTGGACTCTCTATTCTGTTCCATTGATCTATGTGTCTGTTTTTGTGCCAGTACCATGCTGTCTTGATGATGACAGCTTTGTAATAGAGCTTGAAGTCCGGAATTGTGATGTCACCAACTTTGGCTTTCTTTTTCAATATTCCTTTGTCTATTTGAGGTCTTTTCTGGTTCCATATAAATTTTAGGATTATTTGTTCCATTTCTTTGAAAAAAATGGATGGTATTTTGATAGGAATTGCATTAAATGTGTAGATTGCTTTAGGAAGCATAGACATTTTCACAATATTTGTTCTTCCAATCCAGGAGCATGAAACATTTTTCCATTTCTTTGTGTCTTCCTCAATTTCTTTCATGAGTACTTTATAGTTTTCTGAGTATAGATTCTGTGCCTCTTTGGTTAGGTTTATTCCTAGGTATCTTAGGGTTTTGGGTGCAATTGAAAATGGGATTGACTCCTTAATTTCTCTTTCTTATGTCTTGTTGTTGGTGTAGAGAAATGCAACTGATTTCTGTGCATTGATTTTCTATCCTGACACTTTACTGAATTCCTGTACGAGTTCTAGCAGTTTTGGAGTGGAATCTTTTGGATTTTCCACATATAGTACATATCATCTGCGAAGACTGATAGTTTGACTTCTTCTTTGCCAATTTGGATGCCTTTAATTTCCTTTTCTTGTCTAATTGCTGAGGCTAGGACCTCTAGTACTATGTTGAATAGCAGTGGTGATAATGGACATTCCTGCTGTGTTCCTGACCTTCACGGAAAAGCTTTCAGTTTTTCTCCATTGAGAATGATATTTGCAGTGGGTTTTTTATAGATGGCTTTGATAATATTGAGGTATGTGCCCTCTATCCCTACACTTCGAAGAGTTTTGATCAGGAAGGGAGGCTGTATTTTGTCAAATGCTTTTTCAGCATCTATTGAGAGTATCATATAGTTCTTGTTCTTTCTTTTATTGATGTGTTGTATCACACTGATTGATTTGCGAATGTTGAACCAACCTTGCAGCCCTGGAATAAATCCCACTTGGTTGTGGTGAATAATCCTTTTAATGTACTGTTGAATCCTATTGGCTAGTATTTTGGTGAGAATTTTCGCGTCTGTGTTCATCATGGATATTGGTTTGTAGTTCTCTTTTTTGATGGCATCCTTGTCTGGTTTTGGGATCAAGGTGATGCTGGCCTCATAAAATGAGTTTGGAAGTTTTCCTTCCATTTCTATTTTTTGGAACAGTTTCAGGAGAATAGGAATTAGTTCTTCTTTAAATGTTTGGTAGAATTCCCCTTGGAAGCCATCTGACCCTGGGCTTTTGTTTGTTTGGAGGTTTTTGATGACTGTTTCAATCTCCTTACTGGTTGTGGGTCTGTTCAGATTTTCTGTTTCTTCCTGGTTCAGTTGTGGTAGTTTATATGTCTCTAGGAATGCATCCATTTCTTCCAGATTGTCAAATTTGTTGGCATAGAGTTGCTCATAGTATGTTCTTATAATTGTCTGTAATTCTTTGGTGTTAGTTGTGATCTCTCCTCTTTCATTTGATTTTATTTATTTGGTTCCTTTCTCTTTTCTTTTTGATAAGTCTGGCCAGGGGTTTATCAATCTTATTAATTCTTTCAAAGAACCAGCTCCTAGTTTCGTTGATTTGTTCTATTGTTTTTTTTTGGTTTCTATTTCATTGATTTCTGCTCTGATCTTTATGATTTCTCTTCTCCTGCTGGGTTAAGGGTTTCTTTCTTGTTCTTTCTCCAACTCCTTTAGGTGTAGGGTTAGGTTGTGTACTTGAGACCTTTCTTGTTTCTTGAGAAAGGCTTGTACTGCTATATATTTTCCTCTCGGGACTGCCTTTGTTGTGTCCCACAGATTTTGAACCATTGTGTTTTCATTTTCATTTGTTTCCATGAATTTTTTCAATTCTTCCTTAATTTCCAGGTTGATCCATTCATTCTTTAGAAGGATGCTGTTTAGTCTCCATGTATTTGGGTTCTTTCCAAATTTCCTCTTGTGATTGAGTTCTAGCTTCAGAGCATTGTGGTCTGAAAATATGCAGGGAATGAGCCCAATCTTTTGATACTGGTTGAGACTTGATTTAGGACCGAGGATGTGATCTATTCTGGAGAATGTTCCATGTGCACTAGAGAAGAATGTGTATTCTGTTGCTTTGGGATGAAATGTTCTGAATATATCTGTGATGTCCATCTGGTCCAGTGTGTCATTTAGGGCCTTTATTTCCTTGTTGATCTTTTGCTTAGATGATCTGTCCGTTTCAGTGAGGGGAGTGTTAAAGTCCCCTACTATTATTGTATGATTGTTGATGTGTTTCTTTGATTTTGTTATTAATTGGTTTATATAGTTGGCTGCTCCCACGTTAGGGACATAGATATTTAAAATTGTTAGATCTTCTTGTTGGACAGACCCTTTGAGTATGATATAGTGTCCTTCCTCATCTCTTATTATAGTCTTTGGCTTAAAATCTAATTGATCTGATATAAGGATTGCCACCCCTGCTTTCTTCTGATGTCCATTAGCATGGTAAATTGTTTTCCACCTCCTCACTTTAAATCTGGAGGTGTCTTCGGGTCTAAAATGAGTTTCTTGTAGGCAACATATAGATGGGTTTTGTTTTTTTTATCCATTCTGAAACCCTGTGTCTTTTGATTGGGGCATTTAGCCCATTAACATTCAGGGTAACTATTGAGAAATATGAATTTAGTGCCACTATATTACCTGTAAGGTGGCTGTTACTGTATTTTGTCTCTGTTCCTTTCTAATCTACTACTTTTAGGCTCTCTCTTTGCTTAGAGGACCCCTTTCAATATTTCCTGTAGAGCTGTTTGGTGTTTGCAAATTCTTTCAGTTTTTGTTTGTCCTGGAAGGTTTTTATCTCTCCTTGTATTTTCAATGATAACCTAGCTGGATATAGTATTCTTGGCTGCATGTTTTTCTCATTTAGTGCTCTGAATATATCATGCCAGCTCTTTCGGCCTGCCAGGTCTCTGTGGATAAGTCTGCTGCCAATATAATGTTTTTACCATTGTAGTTTACAGACTTCTTTTCCTGGGCTCCTTTCAGGATCTTCTTTTTGTCACTAAGACTTGTAAATTTTACTATTAGGTGATGGGGTGTGGACCTATTCTTATTGATTTTGAAGGGGGGTTCTCTGCACCTCCTGTATTTTGATGCCTGTTCCCTTTGCCTTATTAGGGAAACTCTCCAATAATTCTCTCCAATATACCTTCTGCTCTTTCTTCTTCTTCTGGAATCCCAATTATTCTAATGTTGTTTCGTTTTATGGTGTCACTTATCTCTCAAATTCTCCCCTTGTGGTCAGTAGCTGTTTGTCTCTCTTTTGCTCAGCTTCTTTATTCTCTGTCATTTGGTCTTCTATATCACTAATTCTTTCTTCTGCCTCATTTATCCTAGCAGTGAGAGCCTCCATTTTTTTTTTTTTTCAGGTTGTGACAAATAGCATTTTATTTATTTATTTTTTTTAATTAATTTTTTATTTTTTATAAACATATATATTTATCCCCAGGGGTACAGGTCTGTGAATCACCAGGTTTACACACTTCACAGCACTCACCAAAGCACATACCCTCCCCAATGTCCATAGTCCCACCCCCTTCTCCCAAACCCCCTCCCCCCAGCAACCCTCAGTTTGTTTTGTGAGATTAAAAGTCACTTATGTTTTGTCTCCCTCCCAATCCCATCTTGTTTCATTTATTCTTCTCCTACCCCCCCCATGTTGCATCACCACTTCCTCATATCAGGGAGATCATATGATAGTTGTCTTTCTCTGCTTGACTTATTTCGCTAAGCATGATACGCTCTAGTTCCATCCATGTTGTCGCAAATGGCAAGATTTCATTTCTTTTGATGGCTGCATAGTATTCCATTGTGTATATATACCACATCTTCTTGATCCATTCATCTGTTGATGGACATCTAGGTTCTTTCCATAGTTTGGCTATTGTAGACATTGCTGCTATAAACATTCGGGTGCATGTGCCCCTTTGGATCACTACGTTTGTATCCTTAGGGTAAATACCCAATAGTGCAATTGCTGGGTCATAGGGCAGTTCTATTTTCAACATTTTGAGGAACCTCCATGCTGTTTTCCAGAGTGGTTGCACCAGATTGCATTCCCACCAACAGTGTAGGAGGGTTCCCCTTTCTCCACATCCTCACCAGCATCTGTCATTTCCTGACTTGTTAATTTTAACCATCCTGACTGGTGTGAGGTGGTATCTCATTGTGGTTTTGATTTGTATTTCCCTGATGCCGAGTGATATGGAGCACTTTTTCATGTGTCTGTTGGCCATCTGGATGTCTTCTTTGCAGAAATGTCTGTTCATGTCCTCTGCCCATTTCTTGATTGGATTATTTGTTCTTTGGGTGTTGAGTTTGCTAAGTTCTTTATAGATTCTGGACACTAGTCCTTTATCTGATATGTCGTTTGCAAATATCTTCTCCCATTCTGTCAGTTGTCTTTTGGTTTTCTTGACTGTCCTTTGCTGTGCAAAAGCTTTTGATCTTGATGAAATCCCAATAGTTCATTTTTGCCCTTGCTTCCCTTGCCTTTTGCATTGTTCCTAGGAAGATGTTGCTGCGGCAGAGGTCAAAGAGGTTGCTGCCTGTGTTCTCCTCAAGGATTTTGATGGATTCCTTTCGCACATTGAGGTCCTTCATCCATTTTGAGTCTATTTTTGTGTGTGGTGTAAGGAAATGGTCCAATTTCATTTTTCTGCATGTGAGAGCCTCCATTTTTGATTGCACCTCATTAATAGCTTTTTTTGATTTCAACTTGGTTAGATTTAGTTCTTTTATTTCTCCAGAAAGGACTTTTATATCTCCCGAGAGGGTTTCTCTAATATCTTCCATGCCTTTTTTGAGCCCGGCTAGAACCTTGAGAATCATTTCTGAACTCTAGATCTGACATATTACCAACGTCCGTATTGATTAGGTCCCTAGCCTTCAGTACTGCCTCTTGTTCTTTTTTTGAGGTGAATTTTTCTGCCTTGTCATTTTGTCCAGATAAGAGTATATGAAGGAGCAAGTAAAATACTAAAAGGGTGGCAAGGACCCCAGGAAAATACACTTTAACCAAATCAGAAGAGACCCCAAGTCGTGGGGGGGGGGGGGAGAAAGGGGATAAAAAGAGGTTCAGAAAAAAATAAAAAGAAAGAATTAAAGAAGGAAAACAAATAAAGAAAAAAAATTAAAAAAATATATATGTATTAGATAAACTAGTTAAAAACGTTAAAAAAGAAAAGGGTAAAAGTTAAAAAAAATTTAGCAGCAGAAGAAAAAAAAGTGAAAGAAAAAAAAATTAAATTAACTGTAAGACTAAAGAACCATGGGGAGAAAGCCATGAGTTCTGTGCTTTTCTTTCTCCTCCTCTGGAATTCTGCTGCTTTCCTTGGTATTGAACCTGTACTCCTTGGTAGGTGAACTTGGTCCTGGCTGGATTTTGTTGATCTTTTGGGGGAGGGACCTGTTGTAGTGATTGTCAACTGTCTTTGCCCCAGGCGGAATTGCACCACCCTTACCATGGGCCACGCTGAGTAATCCGCTTGGTTTGCTTTTGGGAGCTTTTGTTCTCTGAATGCTTTCTGTAGAGTTCCGGAAGACGAGAGTGAAAATGGCAGCCTCCAGTCTCTGGCCTGGAGGACCCGAGGACTCGGGGCCCCACTCCTCAGTACACCCTCAGAGAATAGCACCCAACTGCTGCCGTCTCCGTGGCCTCTAGCCGCACTCCGAGCTCATACAGCCTGCGACTGGTTCACGGTAACCCCGAGCTGAGAGCTCACTCCTTGGCTCTGTCTCTGTAGCTGGCTTCCCCATTCTAATACCTGCAAGCTCTGCAACACTCAGACACCCCCGATCCTTCCGTGACCCTGCGGGACCTGGGGTCACGCTGACCCCATGTAGGCTTCACTCCGGTTTAGCCTCTGGAGTGATGTCCCTCTGGGGAACAGACTTTTAAAAGTCCTGATTTAGTGCTCTATTGCTCGCGGCTTGCTGGGAGCCGGCCCCTCCCTCCGCGGTCTATCTTCCTGTTGCTTCGGATTCATTTCTCCGCCAGTCCTACCTTTCAGAAAGTGGTTGATTTTCTGTTTCTAGAATTGCTGTTCTTCTCTTCGATCTCCCATTGGATTTGTAGGTGTTTGCAATGTTTAGATAAGCTGTCTAACTGATCTTCTGCTACCTGATGTAGTCTCAGCCTGCTACTTCTCCGCCATCTTGACTCCTCCCTTAATTTGTCTAGAGGTTCTTTTTAAAAAATATTTAATTTATTTTAGAGAGAGAGAGAGAGAGACTGTAAGCAGGGGGAGGGATAGAGACAGAGGGAGAGAATTTCAAGCAGACTCCACACTGAGCATGGAGCCCAATGCAGGGCTTGATCTCATGACCCCAAGATCATGATCTGAGCCAAAACCAAAAGTTAGATGCTTAACCAGTTGAGCCACTGAAGTGCTCTGAAATTAGTGGTTCTTGACCTGGTTGCAAACAGCACTGAAAAAACACTGATGTCTGGACCTCACACCCAAACCAATGAAAAGCACTGCAGGGATTCTATTGTGCAGTTGGGGTTGAGGCTACGGTACCCCTTGCCCACTGTCAGTGATTCTCTTCCATGTAGTTTGGCAAACTTGCTCTCAGGTTCCATTATCCTTGTTCCTTGATTTTAGAAACTAGGCAAGAACTTCACTAGGCGACTATTTATTCCAGGTTATTGAATTGGCTCAGGTTTCCTCTTCATTCCTCATTTACCTTTTTCTAGATAGAGTTAATTTTCTTCTTTCTTTTACTCCATTCTCCTCCCTGTTTTCTCTTTGATTACTATTTTTTTACAAGTCTTTTTTTTTCCGTGACCCTGACTATAGGTTTTCTGAGGACTTGAAGAATATATATTTCATATTTTGCTTTGTCAATAGCCATGACATGTTAAGTTGTAACATATACCATAGATTTAATAACAGCCTTAAAAACAAAACAAAACAGCTTTTTTATTAAAAAGAAAAAAGAACAAGAAAAAAAACCCACTACATTAAAAGCACACCTTAATTTTAGGTCATGGCACACTTTCAGAAACATTAATATCTGAAAATCGTAGAATAGAGAATAACATTTTAAAAAAGATTTTATTTGTTTAGTTGACAGAGAGGGATCACAAGTAGGCAGAGAGGCAGGCAGAGAAAGAGGGAGAAAGGCAGAGAGGAGGGAGAAGTAAGCCCCCCGCTGAGCAGAGAGCCCAATGTGGGGCTTGATCCCAGGACCCTGAGATTAAGACCTGAGCCAATGGCCGAGGCTTAACCCACTGAGCCACCTAGGTGCCCCAAGAATATAATTTTTATTACTATATTGTATGAGAGCAAAAATTTACCTGTTGTTTTTTGAGTCTTTTTGCACTATGAAAAAGGTACTTTTTAAACCAAAATATTACAAATTTTGCCTTAGAAAAAAGGATTTTATTTATTTATTTTAGAGAGATATAGAGAGCACAAGCAAGGGGAGGGGCAGAGGGAGAGGGAGAGAGAGAATCCCAAGCAGACTGTGCTGAGCACAGAGTTTTGTTTTTTTTTTTTTTAAAGATTTTATTTATTTATTTGACAGAGAGAAATCACAAGTAGACGGAGAGGCAGGCAGAGAGAGACAGAGGGAAGCAGGCTCCCCGCTGAGCAGAGAGCCCGATGCGGGACTCGATCCCAGCACCCCGAGATCACGACCCGAGCCGAAGGCAGCGGCTCAACCCACTGAGCCACCCAGGTGCCCCTGAGCACAGAGTTTGATGTGGGACTCCATCCCAGGACCCTGAGATCATGGCCTGAACCAAAATCAAGAGTTGGATGCTTAACCAACTGAACCACCCAGGTGCCCCAAATACTGCCTTTTTAATGATCAGTTTTACAATGGGATGCTGGGCTAGGGAAGGTTTTCTCAATATCAGCACTACTGACAGTTTGGACTAGACTGGACTTTGTTGTGGGGGCTGCTCTGGGCATTGCTGGACATTTAGTAAATCTCTGACCTCTACCCACTAGATGCGAATAGTATCCTCGCCTTCCAGTTGTTATAATCAAAATGTCTCCAAACATGGCCAAGTATCCTCTAGGCAGGGGACATAATTATTCCCTGTTGAGAGCCATTAGGCTAGTGAAAAAGATATTTTGGGAGTGGCAGCTTGTATCAGTTAGTGTTCAGTTGCAGAGCACAGACCCTGCTCTCGCTAGCTTAAGGTGAAATGTATTAATGACAGGGTATTCAGTATTCTACAGAACTGTTCTGTGGGCTGAAGAAACAAACTCTAGGCTGTTGAGCTTCCAGAAATGAATCCCAAAGCCACACCACCACTGAGCCATCAAAGGAACAGCTGTGCTTGCCTTGATCTGGAGGCTGCCTTTCAAATGGAGAAGCTGTGGTCGGCAAGTCATTTTTGCTAAACTGGGGAGTTAGCTCTCCATCTGCAGGATGAGGCCTCATGTCCAGCCTCTCTCCTGTTTAAAAGCCTCCATTCACATTCTGAAAGTGAATCTGATGATGGGGCCTACGTTTTACCTAGAACCCTAGTATCAAGGAAGCCATGGAAAAAGGCAGAAAGCAGTTTTAATTTTCCAGCTTCCCGTAATACACAGGAAGGCATTCCAAGAGGAAGTTGGAGTGGATGTTAAATGAGTTCATCTGTAGGGTTCTTCTTGGAGATCCTTTACTCACACCACTATGCAACCACCTATTCTACCTCATTGGGCTGTCCCAGGTATCCTCTTCACTCCTTATTTACGTTTTTTTTAGATCAAGTTAATTTTCTTTCTTTTACTCCATTATCCTCTCTATTTTCTCTTTGATTACCATTCTTTTCAAAAATCTTCTTTTTCCCTGACCCTGACTATAGGTTTTCTGAGGACTTGAAGAGTATGTATTTCATACTTGGCTTTGTCAATAGACATGACATGTAAAAAGTCTTCAGTGATGGAATGTGAGCCGAGGCCCTAGGATACTCAACTAACACCACCTGTATCTCTAGCTACACAAGATGCTACGGGAATAGATATTTAGGGGGAGGGGCTTGTATATTTGAAGTCTGGAAGAATAGACCACCAATTAACATAAATAATCATATTGTCTGATTAGAACTAAATGTTGATCAGTAGCCTTAAGCTCAAGAGGATAAGAATCAAGCTATGCTATGCTTTCTGTCTCTGAATTATAATCTTTTCCAATTTCAAAAAAGATAACTCCTCAAGGCTGGGCATAATAAGTGATTGCTTGCCACATTTCATATATCTCTTTTCTAGGTTGTTGCTAAAAATCCTAATTATTAATTAGTTTAAACTATGGAATTTTGACCCAAAGTTAAAATTAAGTCAGTATCCTTGGGAGAAGTGAAGATATACAAGTCATTTACTCTTCACTGTAGAGTTGCTACATAAAATGCAGGACAACCAGTTAAATTTGAATTTCAAATAAACAATGGCTAGTGTAAGTATAATTTTACTATAAGTAGGTTCCAAATGTTCCATAGGATACAGTTATACTAAAAATTATTTGTGGTTTTTCTGAAATTAAAATTTAACTGGATGTCCTGTATTTTTATTTGCTAAGTCTTATGTGAATGAGCTGATCAAGTTATTTCTTGAGAGGGATGGGAGATGAAGAAAACATGAGGGTAACGGACTCCTGAGAGGAATAAAAATGACCAAACTGGGCTACCTAGAAAAAGGAAAGGGGGCAACTAAAAATAATCGGGCACTTAAACTGGTCCTGGTAGTCACTGACCATTCCCATAGACATGCAAATAAAGCCCCATGTCAAGATAAATCTCTGTTTCTTCTCTGAAAATGTAGTCACTATCTTAAAGCAATTGGATCTGGTCCCATTGCAGCATTCGTTGCCCCAGTTGGACACGCCAAACTTCGAGGTAAGCGGAAGAGATGAGCAGCTCAGACACTGGATACCTTGGAGCCTTGTAATCTTGCTTGCACAACCCTCCAGATTGCATGGTTCTTGGCTTCAGTGCAGCTGGGCACAATTTCAATGCACATCTATGGAGACCATGTCACAACAACAAAACAAACCAATGTAGCTGCAAGTTACATTAAGGGCTTGAAAAAACAAGTCAACAGACTTGAAGACTGCTCTGGGATCCCCTCCCAGGGAGTTAGTCTTTGGCAGAAAGGGAGTTACTGTGCCTCCTTTTTTGACTTTTTTTTTTTTTTTTTTTTTTTTCCCGGCTAAGATGATTGTATATGATCTGCAGCTTGTCCCTTTTAAAGAGGTTTTTTTTTTTTTTTTTTTTTTTTTTTGAGATAATGTCTATTTGCTTTATTGTTGATGAGCATTAGATCTACCTCAGGTGCAGAGTGTCCTGTATTGCATATAAGTTTCTTGTCCTAAGAGATGGTTTCCCTACTACAGATGTTACACCCATGCAGTGATACATCCTTTCCTCACGCTGCTGTGGGTCACAGATACATTAAGCCAGATTTTCCAAATATTCTGATTCTTCAGTCACTGCTTGGTTGAAAACTGGTTAGTCAAGGAGAACTTTATACACCTTGCAGCAGTATCTCATATGACAACTCTGAAGTAATCTGTTGGAGACATCTTGCTCCTTACAGAGAGGACATGAGTACATACAAATTAAGGCTGGTAGCACCCTCCCCATTCCTGACCTGAGAACAAACTGGCTTCTTAATATTAGTGGAGCAGGCCCAGGACTCTAGGTGGATTGGAGTCTTGCCAGTATCAGAAAACTTCTGTGCTTATATATTTTTTATTACTGATTTTTATGAAAGTTTATGTGCCGTTAATATCAGGGTGTGTGGGTGAACACACTGTGAGGAAGTTGGTGAAGAGCAGGAAAAATTAAACATTTCTTAGCTGCTCAATGTAATCTCTTTAAAAACAAATGTAAGGTGGGCTTTATTTAGCATATTGAATCTTTTTATCTGGTTTGCATATATCCCCAGACTACTATATTTTATCTAAAAAAAATTAGCCCCAGATATACAGTACATTATAACATCTCTAATTTTTACCTTGTTTGGTAACTGTAAGCTTCCGTTTGTAAGAGAATAATAACAAAAACAGCAAAGCCATTCTAATTTTCCTTATTTTTCTTTGGTTGTCTTTTTTTTTTTTTTTAAGCAAGCCTCTTCTGACTCATATCCTGGGCTATCTCAATTTGTGCATGTTTCCAGAATTTGGTTTTTATTGTTTTTTCATTTTCTCTATTTTCTCTAGTTCTTCCTTTTCCTGTTATTCATTCCCCAAGTCCCATTTCCACATACCCCCCCTTTTCTGTACCACCCCTTCCAATTTCTCTAGCTCTTTCTGTAGAGACACAACTTTCTTTGCTCTTTCATCACAGAAATTTCATGAAGTTCTGCTCCAAATCCCCTCAAACTATGTGGAACAGATTGCCCTGGCTCCTAAGAACACACCAGTGAGAGGCACAGAATGACTCGGAGTTGCGAGCATGAAGGGAATGGGTTATGATCTCTCTTACGTCCATTCCAACCTTAGGATGCCATGATTCTATGAAGAGATGCTCCTGGGGTTAGTGTATCAGGTACACTCTTTTTGTGCATTTAGCTTCTTCAACTTAAATATTATAGTTTGAAGTTAAGTTATGCTAAGCTGAAAAACAAACAGACAAAAAAATTTCCAAGCCATAAAAAAGTTGGCTCTTTTCAGAGAAGCCAAAAAAATCAATATTGTTAGATAGCCTGAAATCCTTTTATTATCTGAGAAGAGATTAACTCACAAGGCACACTATAGAAGGATGAACTTCTAATGCAGTTAACAGGTCTTTCTCTGGTCCACCTTGGCTCTCCCAAACTGTTGGTAATTTTAAATCCTCTCAGGGGCACTAGAGGTCATTGATATAGGTAGCATTACAAGCCCTCCCTTGGGATGAGATCTTTATTTGGAATGAGAAAGCTGCTGCCTATATGGAAACCCGCCCAGTATGGGAGCTACTAAAAAGAAATACTGCAAAATTATGTCACAAGTGGTGAGCATAAATTCAAACCTACTCATTTTGTTGAGTCAAAATAATATTTGTTACATAGTGCACCTACTCTATTCCAGGCACACTGTTGCTCAGTGGTGAACCAGGGTGAGTTAAGCCAGACATAAGACTCCTACCTTCATACAGTATAGCATCCAGGGCAGAGGAAAACAGGCAATAATCACATAATCACAGAAATATGTTTAAAATTGTATCAGGAATAAATGCTAAAGAAAAGGGGATACATGGAACTATTGAAACATTAAATAGGTGGGTGTGACATAGTTGTGAGATGGGAAGAGGTCTGAAGGAAGAACAGATGTTGGTTTGAGAGTGAGGTGAGCAGTTCCCTAGGGCCAGGGTCCAAGTTCGAGAACTCTGTGACAGGAGGAACACAGAGAGAGCTAGTGTAGTGGGAATAAAGTGAGGATGGGCAGCAGTGGTGTGTGGTGGGGGGTAACACAAGGTTGGGCAGCAGAGGCCAGATCATTCAGAGACTCAAAGGTCCTGTTATAGATGATTTTTGTCTTTACTTCTAGAAATAGTGGGAAGCCACTGAAATGCTTTGGGGGTAGGATGATGCTTTGTGGGGAGAGGTGTTCAGACTTTCATGTCAAAATATTTATTTAGATGTTATACTAAGCATCGCACAATTTATTAGAGGACCTCAAATATTTATTTTATTTTTTAAAAGATTTTATTTATTTATTTGACAGGTAGAGATCACAAGTAGGCAGAGAGGCAAGCAGAGAGACAGAGAGGACAAAGCAGGCTCCCTGCTGAGCAGAGAGCCCTATGTGGGGCTCAATCCCAGGACCCTGAGATCATGACCTGAGCCGAAGGCAGAGGCTTTAACCCACTGAGCCACCCAGGTGCCCCCACCTGGCAAATATTTAAAACTGAGACATGTTTTCTTTTTTAAAAAATTTTTTGTGGTTGGGACACTTAACATGAGATCTATATACTTAACAAATTTTAAGTGTACAATACATTATTGTTGAATATAGACACAATATTGTAGAGCAGATATCTAGAGCTTATTCATTTTACTTAACTGAAATTTTATGTTTGTTGATTAATAACTTATTTCACCCTTTCCCTATCCCCTGGTAACCACCATTTCAATCGTTGATTTCATGAATTTGACTCATTTATATATCTCATACAAGTAGAATTGTATAGTATTTGTCTTTCTGTGTCTGGCTTATTTCACTTAGCATCATGTCCTCAGGGTCCATCTGTATTGTCAAATATTACAGAATTTCTTTTTTTTCTCAAGACTGTATAGTATTCCATTGTATACCATATTTTTTATCCATTTATTTGTCAATGACATTGGTTGTTTCTACCTCTTAGTTATTGCGAATGGTGCTTTAATAAATATAGGAGTGCTCATACCTCTTTGAGATCTTAATTTTAATTTTTTTAATATAAATTCAGAAGTGGCATTATTGAATCATATGGTATTCTATTTTTAATTTTTTGAGGAACCTCCATTGTATTTTTCATTGCATCTGTACCATTTTGCATTTGCATTTGTGTTTAAAGGTTCCAATTTCTTTCTTTTTCATTATTTTAATTAATTTTTTATTAGCATGTAATGTATTATTTGCACCAGGGGTACAGATCTGTGAATTATCAGGCTTACACATTTCACAGCACTCACCATAGCACATACCCTCTCAATGTCCAAACCCAACCACCCTCTCCCTACCCCACCCCCTTGCCCCAGCAACTTTTAATTTGTTTTGTGAGATTAAGAGTCTCTTATGGTTTGTCTCCCTCCCAATCCCATCTTGTTTCATTTTTTCCTTCCCTGTCCCCAACCCCCCCACCCTGCCTCTCAAATTCCTCATATCAGAGAGATAATATGATAATTGTCTTTCTCTGATTGACTTATTTCGCTCAACATAATACCCTCTCTTTCCATCCATGTTGTTGCAAATGGCAAGATTTCATTTCTTTTGATGGCTGCTGAGTATTCCATGGTATATACATACCACTTCTTCTTTATCCATTCATGTGTTGATGGGCATCTAGGTTCTTTCCATAGTTTGGTTATTGTAGACATTGCTGCTATAAACATTTGGGTGCACGTGCTCCTTCGGATCACTACATTTGTATCTTTAGGGTAAATACCCAGTAGTGTGACTGCTGGGTTATAAGGCAGCTCTATTTTCAACTTTTTGAGGAGCCTCCATGCTGTTTTCCAGAGTGGTTGCACCAGATTGCATTCCCACCAACAGTGTAGGAGGGTTCCCCTTTCTCCACATCCTCACCAGCATCTGTCATTTCCTGACTTGTTAATTTTAACCATTCTGACTGGTGTGAGGTGGTATCTCATTGTGGTTTTGATTTGTATTCCCCTGATGCCGAGTGATGTAGAGCACTTTTTCATGTGTCTGTTGGCCATTTGGATGTCTTCTTTGCAGAAATGTTTGTTCATGTCTTCTGCCCATTTCTTGATTGGACTATTTGTTCTTTGGGTGTTGAGTTTGATAAGTTCTTTATAGATTTTGGATACTAGCCCTTTATCAATACGTCATTTGCGAATATCTTCTCCCATTCCTTCAGTTGTCTTGGTTTTGTTGACTGTTTCTAAAGGTTCCAATTTCTATGCATCTTCTCCAACACTTGTTTTATTTGCTTGTTTCTTTTTTTGTAATAGTGATTCTGACAGGTATAAAGTGACATCTCATTATAGTTTTGATGTGCATTTCCCTGATAATTAATGATAATGAACATTTTTTCCATACACCCATTGACCATTTATTTGTATGTCTTCTTTGAAGAAATTTTTATTCAAGTCCTTAGCCCATTTTTGAAATAAAATTATTAGTTTTTTTTTTTTTGCTATTGAATTATAGGAATTCTCTCTATATATTTTGGAGATTAATCCCTTATCGGATACATTTGTTGCAGATATTTCCTTCCATTCTGTGGGCTGCCTGTTCCTGTGTTGATTATCTCCTTTGCTATGCAAAAGGCTTTTAGTTTGATGTAATTAGTCCCACTTGTTTATTTTTGTTTTTATTGCGTGTGCTTTTGGTGTTATATTTATGAAATAATTGCTAATACCAATATCATGAAGATTTTCCTTTATGTTTTCTTCTGGGAGTTTTACAGTTTTAGGTCTTAGGTTTAAGCTGATTTTTCTCTATGATATAAGATAAGGATCCAATTTTATTATTTTACACATGGATATCCAGTTTTGTCAACAACGTTTGTTGAAGAAACTATCATTTCACATTGTGTATTCTTGGCACCCTTGTCAAGGATCAACTGGCTGTATGTTTGTGGATTTATGTCTGGGATCTATTCTGTTTTATTGGTCTATATAACTGTCTTTATGCTAGTACCATAGTGTTTTGCCTATGATAGCTTCATAACATATTTTGAAATCAGAAAATGTGATGCTTCCAGCTTTGTTCTCCTTTCAAAGGATTTATTTGACTATTTATGGTCTTTCGTAGTTTCATATGAGTTGTAGAATTATTTTTTATATTTCTGTAAAAAAGGGCTTATGGATTTCGATAGGGGTTGCATTGAATCTATAGCTCATTTTAGTATTAAGTCTTCTAATCCATGAGCACAAGATGTCTTTCCATTTGTTTGTGTCTTGTTTGATGTCTTTCCTTGATGTTTTGTAGTTTTCAGTATATAAATCTTTACCTTCTTTACTTAAATTACTTTGGTATATATTTATCTGTAAAAATGTGGTCAATACAGCCCAGAGTGAAAATGATAAGATAAAGAAGTGGATAAAATTACTTTGGACCTGTTTTTGCATTTTTAAGTAAATCTTATCAGCATTTAATATGAGGTCCTGTTCATGATAGGCATGCTTAGTTTTCATTCTTTTCAAATCAGATTTTTACTTTATCTTATTTTAAGGTGAGTAAAAAACTAACTGTTAGGGTCAATATGCTACTTGGAAAGGAATAGCTAGGAAAAGTTTGACTTTTCACATTTAGTCCATAAGTAACCCTTTTATTTCTGCCTATAAATAATATGAATACTTGTTTGGGATGGCTACTGATTATTTAGTTCATATTACACTCACTTAATAAATTCTATTGAATTATAATTACTTGATTACGTTATTTTATAATTTGGTAGTGAGTTTAATTTGTAATTTATGACAGTGATTTATAATTTGACAGTTTAGAAAATTTTGAACAGCTTAAAATACAAGAAGCTGTTGCCTATCATGATCATTCAAAAAAAATTCAGATTTATTTCAAAAAGTGTTTACCTGAGGTTATAGTTAATTTCCCAAATGGGTAGTAATTATTGGAAATTTTCATTTATTCTTAAAGGAAAGTAATCTATAATTTATAATCTTCAAGGGTTGTTCCCAAACCAAGTATAATTTCCCCTGATAAGTTATGAGAGCTAACTAGAAAAAGTGATGAGATGACTAAAAAATACAGATGCTAAATGTTTCATCAAAAAGAGCAATCTTACAGAGAAAAAATTAAAATTCTTGAGAAATATTAAAATAAGTGCATAGCTATAATTCTTAAACTGGATATAGTCTTACATTAATTTATCATAAAATTATCTGGCAAAATTAAATGTGGAGAGGCCGCATGAGAATTATGAGCATTGAATTATTCTGTTTTAGATCAACTGTTCCAAGACATACTCTAAAAAGAAGAAAAACTTAGAGGCATGGGGTGGCTCAGACAGTAAAATATCTGTCTTTAGCTGAGGTCCTGATATCAGGGTCCTGGCATCAAGCCCCATGTATGGCTCTCTTCTCAGCAGGGAGTCACCTTCTCCCCCTGCCCCTCCCTTCTGCTCAAGTTTTTCGCTCTCTACCAAATAAATAAATAGAAATCTTAAAAAAAAAGAAAAAATCTAAAATTTTGTGTATAGAATGAAACTCTTATTTTTAAGTTCTGGGAAAGCATTTATAAATCAGTCTCATGCATGTTGTTTATGGTTGTGTATATTAAGCTTAGTCAATATGGAGTAATGGTCAAGAGGGCAGGCTCTGGAACCTGACAGTTTAGGCTTAGAAATTCTTTCTTTCTCATTTATTAGCTATAGGACATGTGAACAAGTGGGAAAATTACTTAACCTCTTCCAGTCCTGGGTTCTTCACTTCTAAAATGGGGATCATAATAGTCCTACCTCATAACTGTTCTCAGATTAGATGTGTTAATACATCTAAAAATTTCTACCTGTTGTTATTGTTGTTGTTGTTAATATTATTATTAATTCAATGGATCTAAAAATCCTACCTGTTGTTGTTGCTCTTATTACTACTACTATTATTATTAGCTACAGGAGAGAATTTTCTGGCCTATTACAAATAGACTTCTCAGTTTAATATATAGTTGGTGTTTGGAGAATATTCTTTCCTATCTATATCATTTTCTATGTCTAATTGATCTTCATGAGGGAGTTCTAGACAGCTCTGTGAGTGTGTGTGTGTGTGTGTGTGTGTGATCGGTTGCTAAGATTAAAAAATATAGCATACTATTATATTGGGATAGGAATCTATCCTATTAAAGCAGTAGGAACACACAAAGAATAAAAATTATGAGAAGGTATTTATAACTATGTGACTTTGATAAAGAACTTTCTCCTGTATCTTGGCTTGTTTAAATTTTTTTTCAGTCATGTGAAATTGTGGCATTGGACTAACTCCCTAATTTCCTTCCTAAGCTTTAGATCTGTAATACACGACCCCTTGTCTGAAATGCTCTCTTTATACATCACTTTAATGATGTCTTGCATCCTTGGACACTTATAAGATGGTCCAGTGTAGAGTGGATCATCTCTTTTTAACCCACTCAGGTTTGTGAATGGAAACCACAGTCTAAGGGGTAAAAGCATCTAGAAGTGAAGTATGCAATATAGTATGAGTATTAAATGACAAAATGATGATATAAAGAGGGAATCACCCAAACACCTTCAGTACTTAATGTTCATAGGCATTTACTAGCTTCTTACTGAAGTTTCTTTTCTTTTTTTCCTCTCTGCCTGCTTGTGATCTCTCTCTGTCAAATAAATAAACAAAATCTTTAAAAAAAAAAAAAAAGAAAGGAAAGAAAGAAATGAAGGAAGGAAGAAGGAGGAAGGGAGAGAGAGGGAAGGAAGGAAGGAGAAAGAAAGAAGTAGGGAGAAAGAGAGAGAAAGAGGGGACAGGAGGGTGGGAGGAAGGAAGAGAGGAATCCCAGGACCCTGAGATCATGACCTGAGCCGAAGGCAGAAGCTTAATCCACAGAGCTACCCAGGTGCCCCTCTTTCTTTCTTTCTTTCTTTCTTTCTTTCTTTCTTTCTTTCTTTCTTTCTTTCTTTCTTTCTTTCCTTCTTTCTTTCTTTTCTTCTTTCTTTCTTTTCTTCTTTCTTCCTTTCTTTCTTTCTTTCTTTCTTTCTTTCTTTCTTTCTTTCTTTCTTTCTTTCTTTCTTTTTCTTTCTTTCTTTCTCTGCCTGCCTGCCTGCCTGCCTGCCCTTCTTCTAAGGAGGAAGAAGTTTATTGAATCCACCACAAGGGAGTGGAGGGCAGGACAGCAAAGGAGAGGCTATCTGTCAGAGCTGAAGTTTCTTTAGGTAACATTCCAGATAGAAGCTGCTGGAAATTTTTACCTTTAAATTTCATCTTTACTACTCTGTCTTCTCTCCATTTATAAAACTCTGTGGCTTAAAGGACTATTTGTTACAATTGTTGAGTGTCACCACAATCAAGGACCCACCATTTTCAAGCTACTCTTCTGGGTGTTGAGTCAATATTTGTTAATGTTCTAAATGCCAAGGCCTCTTGAGAACCTAAGAGGAATGTTGCTTAGGCAGGGAGAGTGGAAGGGCAGATTGACTCCTGGCCCTGTAGCTGTACAGCGAATTCTGGAGGTCTGGGCTGAACGTCTCCAAAAATGTACCGCTTATTATCATGTTAACTGTTACTGTGTTGGTGCCTGCCTCACCCTCAAGCTGCTTTGAAATATTCTTTCATGTCAACACTGTGGAGGAGAGGGAGAATTCTTCTCTTTGAATTTGAAGAGAATTAAGGAAATCATGGAAGTGTAGGTCTATGAGGGCACGATGAGGCAAGCCATCAAGCTCACAGTGAGGGCTCAGCAAGTTGTTTCATGTTTTCCATTCATAGCTGCCTCTTCTCCGTCAGCAATTTTGAAGCAACCATAAAACAAAATAGGCTCGTTAAATATGAAGGGGTAAGTGAAGTTGGCAGTTGTACCTATTCAAATGGGCCTACCTTTTTAGATGTTTACACTTCAGAAAAATGAACAGTCAGATGATGGATGAATGCCTGCTTATCAGTGGCTGCTCATGGCCTCTCTGTGGGGTGAGGGTCAGTTAGGGTCTGGATGTGGACATTTTGCTCTAGATCTAGCTCTAAAATGGTCCAAGAGGTTAATGTCACAGTGGAAAAGTAGGATGGCCTTGTCACCATCATTTCATTCACTAAGTTTGAATATAAGGTTGAAGACTGTTTCATGTTCTTTTCTAAACAATCAAGGGTATTTCTTCATGACTCTTCCTGCATGGACATGGGCTTAGTTGTACTATCTCCCTGACAGGGACAAGCAATAGTTCTGATCTGTGGTCTAGCTCAACCCATCCATACAATCTCTGCAATGAAATTTTCTCTTCAGGGTGCCTGGGTGGCTCAGTGGGTTGGGCCCCTGCTGGCTGCTCAGGTCATGATCTCAGGGTCCTGGGATTGAGTTCCATGTCGGACTCTCTGCTCGGCAGAGAGCCTGCTTCTTCCTCTTCTCTCTCTCTCTCTGCCTGCCTCTCTGCCTGCTTATGATCTCTCTCTGTCAAATAAATAAATAAAATCTTTGGGGAAAAAAAAAGAAATTTTCTCTTCAAATTTGGCTCTTTTCCTGAATGTACAACATCCATATTTTAATGAGCTGAGGAGGAAGTCAAGATACATAAGAGATAGTTTTAACTCTCAAAATCTTAGTCAGTAAGTGAGGTAACATGTGATGATACTCAGTAAATATCAATTTGAGCTGATCCTTGAAAGATAGAAAACATTTCTACGCTCTTTGATCATTTGAATAGTTTGAACAAAGGCACAGAGATGTTTCCAATCAGTGGACACTGTTTTTGGTTTTTATTTTGTTTGGCGTGAGTAGTATTTGATGCCTTTTGGACAACTTGCTTCATCTAGTTTTCTTGGCTTCTGTGTTACCACATTTTACTAGGTTTTCTCCTGTTATTCTAACGGCTTTTTTCAATCTGACCCCCAGGTTTCTATAACCTCCTGATGCCTGGTCTGTGTCTCTAGGCAGGTTCTTCTCTTAAAGGTTGGACCTATATATCTGCTGTGCACACCTGCATATTCAACTCTTACTTAAATACCTTATGTCCAGCATGACCAAAGCTGAACTCACCATCTTTTCCCCACTTCTGCATCCCTCAGTGTTTCCCGTCTCAGTGGTTAATGTACATCCAGTTACTTAAGTCAGAAACACAATCTTTGATTCCTCCCTCCCTATCACTCTCCATATGATTAAACATCATGCTCTTTTTATTGTCGCTTATTAATATTTCCTGAATATACCCAGGTCTCTTCATCTCCACTGCCACTTCCTGAGTCAGCTCACCATCATCTTTTGCTTGAATGACTGCAGTAGCATCTACCTTTGATTTTTCCTCCAGCTAATTCTTTCTCTATAGTGTTGCCAGATAAACCTTTTTAAAGCACAAACATGACCATCGTGGTATTTTTTTTTCCTTAGAGTCCTTTAATATCTTCTATTTGCCCTAATGACAATGTCCAGTTTCCTAAATAAGGCTACTTACCTTTCTTGTCCTGGCCTTGCTGACCTCTCTTGCCTCTTGCCACCACCACTCAAGCTCCCCGAGCTTCAGCCATTTTGAAGTGCACTTGCAGTTCTCTGACTCACCGGGTGAGTTTTCTTTCTCTAGGACCTTGAGTGTGCTGTTTCCTATCTAGCACATGCTTCTCCTTTGCTGTTTCTGTGGTCTTAGCTGGGAAATCACTGTTTATACTGATTCTGATGGATTGCTTACTTGTCTATACCTCTTTAGGTCAGTCAGTACCTCTTATAGAGTCTGAAACATTTTAGATATTCAGTAGATTTTTTTTAAATGAATAAGTGGTGATATATGAGGAATGGCAGATCACTCAGTTTGACTGTAATGTAGGATACAAGAAGGACAAGAGTGAAAGATATGAAAGAATGATGGTTGGGTGTATTAGGTTGGTTCCTTGAACACAAATTCTGAAATAAAGATTTCAGTGCAAGAAGTTTATTGGGAGGGGACCCTGGATGGCTCCGTGGGTTAAAGCCTCTGCCTTTGGATCACGTTCCCAGGGTCCTGCGATTGAGCCCCGCATCTGGCTCTTTGCTCAGCAGGGAGCCTGCTTCCTCCTCTCTCTCTGCCTGCCTCTCTGCCTACTTGTGATCTCTCTCTGTCAAATAAATAAATAAAATCTTAAAAAAAAAAGTTTATTGGGAAATGCTTGTAGGGTTAACTCTTGTGAGGGAGTCAGGGAAGCAAAACAGGACAGAGGGACAAGTTGAGTCAAAATAAAGTTGCAGCAGGGTGATCAGCTAATCCCACATGCCACATAGAAGTTGGCGTAACTGTATAAAATTGTCCTGAATTGAGACAAGGGGGCTGGGCCTTTGTATTACCATAGTAATCACTTATTAAATGTGGTCTGCCTCTGGGGGGGAAACAAACCTTGGGCCAAACAGTTCCTTTTGGTCAATGGCAATTTCCGGGGAAGAATTAAACTCTGACTTGTCAGAAGCCAGTACTGCTAGCATCTGGCGGATGCTAGCAGAATGCTTTGGTACTGAGAGGAGATCTGGGTGGCATACCACAGCATCCTTGACACTATGCCTAGTTCATGTCAAACTGAGGAATTTATACTTTATTTGGTAGGCCTTGAGATACCATTGAAGGTATTTTCTCAGAATAGTAATGTGATTCAGACCTACATATAGGAAGATTAATCTTGCTGAGGTGATTAGATTAGACTGAAGATGGAGAAGCTGGAGACAGAGAAGACAAAATCTTTTGAAATAGCCCAGGTGAGGAAATAAAGGCCTGAGCAAGGGCATTGGCATTGGAAATGGGAAAGGCAAGTGGTTGGTAATAGGAGATAAGGCAGTGCTAGAATTTGCAGGCCCTGGTGACTGGTTTAATATGGGAAGTATGGAAGAGTAAGGAGACTCAAAAGTGAATCTAAGGTTTTGAGCCTAGATGAAATATAAGAATAATGGTGCCAGTAATAGCAGTTTAAGAAGAATATAGGCATGGTGGTAGATTTCTTGAATTTGCAAGATGGTATTTTCAAATAGAAGTGGCCTACAGGTAACTGGAAAAACATGTTGAAATAAAAAGTTATATAATGATATGAGGATGGTCATGCAGCAGTATAAGTATTTAAATGGATAAATAAACAGTTAATGCTAAGGGAGATCAGAGAAGAGAGAAGTCCCTGTGGCCAAGAAGTCATCATGGAGGAGCTGGGGTTTTGAGTTGATAGATGGGGGTATGGGTTTAGGAGAGAGGGAGAAGGAATGACAATATTCTAGGTGGGGGCAATGGTTTGATTAGAGGCAGAGAGGTAGGAATATATTTCACATGTTCATGATATTGTAAGAAGACCACTTTGACTAGAGGAAAGGATTCATTGAAGGAAGTACTGATTTAAAAATTATACAGTTGATTGTGGAAGGACTTGAATTACAGGCTGAATGACAGGGAGGTTAGAGGAATCCAATTTTTTTTTTTTTTAAGATGTATTTATTTGAGAGAGAGAGAGAGAGAGAGAGTTGGGGGAGAAGAAGAGGGAGAGCATCTTCAAGCAGACTCCCCAGTAAGCATGGAGCCAATGTGAGGCTGGATCCCACAACCCATGGGATCATGAACTGAACTGAAACCAAGAGTTGGATGCTCAACGATCAGAGCCATCCAGACACTCCAGGAATTCAGATTTCTTTTAAAACTTTGTCTCTGTTTCTAAAATTTGGTTCTATCTACTGCTGAATGTAGGTGTTCATAACCCACAGAACTAGAACTTTCAACTTGAGAGATACTCTCTGTGATTTTTTTTACACCCAAGTGGTTCTGATGTAGAAGACTACTGGTCATCGGCATTCTTTTTTGGGAGATTATATGAGGACACATTAAAGGAAAGTCCAGCCTGAATGTATTTCTGTGGCTTTTATATTCACAGTCTTCGCTTAGCTTTCATGAAGTGCAAAAAATCTGTGGCCTAATTGGTCAGCTGGTATACTGGCTCACCCTGAAAAGTAAATATTGTGTATCTGCAAGTGGAAAGTCAGTATGTGTAATCTAGCTGCCTAGTCACGCCTGCTCCAAACACTGTTGAAAACTTTGACCAAGGGCTATAAAACTGTCAAGAGCTGGGGCCCACATTTGCTTCCACATCAAATAGCTTGTAACTGAAGCTATTGGGAAGACAATAGGGCATACATTTGACTTGCTGAGATCCCTTGTTTATTACAGAAGCATCTGGCAGAGCTAAATAGCTTTGTCTTACATCATTTTTCATTTTTTGTTTTTTATTTATTCTCTAGTTGAATTTAATATCGAAACTTGCCCCACCCTCTTCTAAGTACACTCAGAATAAAAAGGATATCTTGATATCAGTGCTATAACTTCAAAATGGAATCTTCAGATTGGCACTTGGACCATTAAAAAATAAAACAAAACAGAAATTTACTTGGTGCCTTTGAACATATATTTAAAAATTTCACCTTCTTCCAAGGTGATCAAGGGCTGCTATGAGACTTCCCCATTGCCATTTTGTGACATTCACAGAAAACTTATTTCCCATTTTTTTTTTCATAATTTCATCAGAATGTTTGAAACATCTCTTGGGAAGGGGATGAAAATTACTGCTGAAGGCACTAATTCTTTCTTTCTTTCTTTCTTTCTTTCTTTCTTTCTTTCTTTCTTTCTTTCTTTCTTTTTCTATTTTCTTCCTTTCCTTATTTCTCTCTTTCTTTCCTCCTTTCTTTCTCTCTTTATTTTGAACAGGAAGTTAATGGTGTTTGTTGAAGCCACATGGTTACTTTCAGAATAGCCTGCTAGATTTAGAACAAGTGATGAAGAATATGCCATTGATGTGCGAGCAGTTACTTCTGTTAAGGTAAAGTAACCCAGGCATGTCTGTAGCTTTTTGTACAGCTAATAGCATGAACTTTCACTCAACAGAAGAAAACATGTCAAATCTTGAACAATTAAAAAACAAGGCACTTGTGTACTTTATTAAGTTGCAACTGGTATTCAATAGCTCTGCATTAATCTCTAAGAAACAAAGGAGGATTTACTCTTTTTATTCATTGCTCAACCTTGCACAACTGATTTTATACTTCAGGCCACAGAAATGTTTACTGCACCATAAAGATTTTTAAATTCTTATATATTTAATTGTGTCCTTTAGAGACTTGGTCTAAAGGGGGGTACAGTTCAGTGATCCAAAGAAGAATCATATAAGAGTTATGTGTGTTGTGCTTTTAATTCTAATTAGAAATCTTACTTGTTTAATGCTTTACTTACTCCATTTAGATCCTTAGTGTATCCAGACTAATTTTCACAGCTACCTTAGATATCCCTTTTAGGAACTTTTCACTTCTTCCCTATTTACCTTGGCTAGAGATGTGGAAGAGTCATCTCCAGACCCATGGTGTGATTTTGAGGGTACTAAGAATTCCTTGTTTCCCAAAATAACTCTCATAGTTTTGTTTGTTTGTTTGTTATACTGAAGTATAATTGACATACAGAGTTATATTGGTTTCAGGTGTACAGCAAAATGATTTGATGTACAAATGATGTACAATTTGATGTACAAATGATGTATGTTGCAAAATGATCACAAGAAGTCTAGTTAACATCTGTCACCATACACAGTTACAGATTTTTTTTTCCTCTTGTGGAGAACTTTTAAGATCTATTCTCTTAATAACTTCCAAATATGTAATAATTTTTATTAGTAATATTCCTTTAAAAGGCACCAAAGATCTTGATGCAATTTGCTTGTTCATGATATCTACTGGTCTCATCCCTAGTAGACAGGGTTTTGGCTTATTAACAGGTTTTTTTTAAAAAGAAGCACAGAAAATATAAATGGCCATACAGAATTAGCCACTGATCAGTAATGAGGTGGTAAGGACTGCAGGCTTTGGAGGCAAACTGATTTGGGTTATAGACCTTGCTCTACCACTTTCTATTTGTGTGGCATCTGTTTCTTATTTCTCTGAGGCTCAATTGCTTCCTCTTTCAAATGGGATGAAAATGTCCATATCACAAAATGAGGTGATATTTGTAAAGCACATCAAATGTCTAGCACAGCTTTAGACCACAGAGTATGGCGTATAATAGCACTTAGTAAATGTTAGCTCTCCTTATCACTATTTAGATAACCTAGGCATTTAAAAAAATGATTTTCTTGGAAAAGGCTAACATAGATTTGCTGACACTAAGGTATACCTTGAAGATGTTTAAAAGATATGCCTTAGATTTTTAACTGAGGTACTAGCCTAAATCCCATTTTAGGAGATTAATGTGAACTGACCAATACCTAAATCCTTGCTCCCAAACCTCACTTAAAATATTTGAATCCAAACTGCTCTGGCAGCTTCTGCCTCTTGCATCTACTTATCTGATGTCTGGTACCGCTTACCTCTGTTGTTGTGGTAGCCAAAGTTTGGACTTTTCCCTTGGTACTCCAGTTCCAGAAAGTTTGGCTTTGTTGTGCCACCTCATCCATCCAGGCCTGACTCTCTGTCCTGAAATCTGTTTTTTTTTTGGCTTTGTTCTACCAGATCAACATTGATGGACTCATCTCATGGGCTCCATATAGGACACTAAAATGTTGAAGTTCTCAGTTAATGGGACTGGTGGACTCTATACCAAAATACTACTGAACAGGCACTCCTATGGAAGATTCTGGTAACCCACTCCCAGATTTAGTTTAATGCCTGGATGTAATTATCTATCATATTCCCAAGTGCCCTATGGCTTCCTTGAGTTTGCTTTGAATTTTTAAAAAAGAACTTTTTTTTTTTTTTTAAAAGATCTTACTTATTTATTTGTCAGAGAGAGAGAGGGAGGGAGCTCCATAGAGAGATAGAGAGCACAAGCTGGGGGGACAGGCAGAGAGAGAAGCAGGCTCCCAGCTGAGCAAAGAGCTCCTTATAGGACTCGATCCCAAAACTCTGGGATCATGACCTGAAGGGAAAGCAGAGGCTTAACTGACTGAGCCACCCAGGCATCAGGATTTTAGAAGTAAAAAAGAACTTCTTAATCTGACATGAAACTCATTGTAAAAAAGGTAATAGAATTGCAGATATAGGAAAGCAGAGGGAAGATAATACAATGTTGTTTCAATCCTATCCCAGAAATAAGCATAGTTAACATTTGTTATACTTTTTTCTTCCCGTACATATATTTATGTGATTGAGACAGTATCTCCTATTTTCTACTTAACACTGTATCATAAACACCCCCTGCTCCATATAAATCTTTTTTTAAAAAAAGATTTTATTTATTAATTTGACACAGAGAGAGAGATCTTAAGTAGGCAGAGAGGCAGGCAGAGAGAGAGCGGGAAGCAGGATCCCTGCTGAGCAGAGAGCCTGACTTGGGGTTCCATCCCATGACCCTGAGATCATGACCTGAGCCGAAGGCAGAGGCTTTAACCCACTGAGCCACCCAGGTGCCCCGACACTTACATATTTATTGAATGAATAAAAAAGTATTGAAAAGGTGACTTGCCTTCTTTAAAAATAAATAAATGGAAATGTGGAAATAAGGATTCTACTTACCCCTGAACATAAGAAGTACACTACGGAAAAGAGAGAATTTTGAGGGGGAAATAAGGATGGGGGAGGTTAAGGGAGAGTTTCCTAACCAGTACCTCCCTTCCCACCTAGGTTAATGATATGCATGCAAAAGGCCTAAAGAGCGAGGTGGAGGGAAAGCAAGAAGGCAAGCTTCACCACAATAAACGAAAAGCAAACAATATGCCTATCAGCATCGTAAGATATACCACTCTGCTAGGAAAACCCAAGACAAAAGAATTATTAGACACAACAGCAACAGTTCAAAGCACATTGCATCTGTCAAAATGTCCATCATCTTGTATAGAAATGTACCATTCTAAGAGAGAAAAGGAAAACTTTGGCAAAATCACTCAGGAACAAGAACTTACTTTGTCTTCTTCATCCGGTCAACTCCTCTATCTGAAAGCCATTTAGCTCCATGCTAAGGATTGTGTGAAAGGACAATAGGGAGGTCTTTTTCATTGCTAAGGACAGGTACACTTTGAAGATGACACTCAAAAGAGGTTAAAATGAATCAACAAACAATTGTTGGACTTATGCAAGGGCATGTGAAGCTCATGTTAAAGCCACACACGCAAGAATCTTGATCTCAGAGAATTCAATTTTAACCTAGGGGAAGGGTGGGATGGAAGGAACAAACATGCAATATTGATTTCATTCCAAAGAAAATTTAAGGGGGTAGAGATCTACCTCAAGATGATTAAGTTAGTGGATGTTCTGGGGATGGTCTTTGTGATTCCAAACAACTACCTACGCTGTGTATTAGAAGGACAGTAACTTGAATTTAAATAAAAATTTGAAGAGAAAAAAAAGAAAGGTAAGTGTAATTTGGGACAAAGTGAGAAAATGTGACTCAAAAAATGATGTAAAATATGGAGGTGGTGCTAATTCCATGCAGGCTATTACATTTGTAAGAATTGTATTTTCTGGATGCACTTTAGAAAATACGTGAACATTTAGGGAGATGACAGGTAAATGGCTAGGTGTGTGTGTGTGAACATATTTAAATGGCAGTTATTACTTCTGTGTAATTTCTTAGATATCCTTAAAAGGAAAGCTTAGAAACCATCTGAGAAGAGCTGATCTAGAGAGAAGTAGCATCGCAGATTTGAATCAGCCTGCCCAGGTTTATGGCCTGGCTCTGCCTTATATAGGTCATGAGACTTTGCACAAGTAACCTAACCTCACAATCCTGTTTCCACTTGTGCAAAAGAAGATAACAGGGATGCCTGGGTGGCTCAGTCTAAGTGTCTGACTCTTGCTTTCTGCTCAGGTCATGATCTCATGGTTGTGGATCAATACCTCTTCTCTCTCTTTCTCTCCCTCTGCATCTTTTCCTGCTCATGCTGTCTCTCTCTTTTTCAAAAAAAGGTGGGGAATAATAATAACAGGTCACAGGAATACTTGGAGCATTAGAGACACTATATCCAGGAGACATAAAAATATATGCTTACACAAAAACTTGTACACAAATGTTTATAGCAGCATTATTCATAATAACCAAAAAGTGGAAACAACCCAAAAGTCCATCAGCTAAAGAATGGATAAACAGAATGGAGTGTCGCCAGAGGATGGAATATTATGTGGCCATAAAAAGGAATGGAAAACTGCCACATGCTACAACAGGCATGAATCTTGAAAAATTATGTAATTCCATTCATATTAAATGCCCAGAATAGGGAAATTAATAGATATAGAAAGTAGATTAGTGATCATTTAGAGCTGGGGGATAGGGGTAGAGTAGAGGGTAGGAAGATGATAGCTAAAGGATACAAGGTTTCTATATGAGCAGGTGAAAATGTAAAATTGACTGTGATGGTGCACATATCTGTGAATATACTAAAAGCTAGTGAATTGTATACTTTTAACAGATGACCTGTATGATATATAAATTATATCAATAAAACTGTTAAAAATTTTTTTAAAAAGAAACAAAAATAGAGAAGGGATACAGAAAAAAATAAACGAAGCCCCAAGTAAAGCTAAAAGTAAATCTGAGAGAAAATTATTCTCAGTGGGTGCCTGGGTGGTTCAGTTGGTTAAGAATCTGACTCTTGACGTCAGCTCAGGACATGATCTCAGGGTCATGAGATTGAGCCCGGCTCCACGCTAAGCATGGAGCCTGCTTAAGAGTCTCTCTTCCTTGGTGATTCACAGACCTGTACCCCTGGGGATAAAAATATATGTTTATAAAAAAATAAAAAATTAAAAAAAAAAAGAGTCTCTCTTCCTTTCTCTCTGTGGCCCTCCTCTCTGTACCCCCCCATTAGCATGCTCTACACCCCCTCAAAAAGGATGAAAAGAAAATTATTCTCTTTTCCAGTGGAACACTCCCATTCCTAGAATAAAGAATATACTCATTTGCTAGCTTCACCATTGAGGTAGAAACTGCTAGCTAGTGACCAAACCCATTTTCTTATCTTCTGGACACAGCCAGACTCTATTTCCCAGCTTTTCAAAGGAAAATGAGCATGGTAATGGAAGCCACTTCCAGGCTGTCTAATAAAACGTTTTCACATTCCATCCATCATTGATCCATCTTTTGATGTAGATGAGCACAGTGACCTTGGAAGACATTTGAAGATGACAGAGCCCCAAAATGAAAGGAGTTTAAATTTCTGAATCTCTGTTTGTAAACAATTGCCTGCCTATCACGTTATGGGAGCCAGAAACCTAGCTCTCTCACTGTCTATGTCCAAGCCATTATTGAATTCATTGCCTCCTATGTGTATTGAATTTGTTACTTTCTCTTCATGCTCTCCACCAACACTTTGTCCAAGTGAACACCTCTTTTCTCGGGCTCCTGGCATAACTTTCTAAAGGGCATCAGTTCTGGTCCTCTTCCAGTTTATCAAAACTTGTTTTTCTTCTACTACCTACACTGGTTCTGGATGCTAAGATGTTAGGACACATTGTATTGTGATAAGATCATTGGATTGGCCTTGAGCCTTTGTGCATACTGTCAACACAGAGGGTAGTAGGAATATTTCTGAAATCAGACAGGAATGAAATTAACTATATATAGAAGTGACTGTGAAACTCAAACAAATGCACCCTCCTAACTTAATTTTTCCAGGTTAGATTCCCAAAAATCCTTGTGACCACTCCAGTGCCATCCACCATGAAAAGAAATATGATGTGATAAAGGAGGAGGGGCAGGCAGGAAGCAGGCAGAGGCTAAGCAGAAAGAGCAGTCCTAATCAATTCAACTAAAATATATTACTCTTGCAAATTTTGCAAAAATATGACCATGTGAACACATTGCTAGGTCCATTCAGGACGTTGGAAGAGACGAGTGTATGGGAAGGGTCTTAAAGATTTATCTTCATTAGCTTCTCTGAAAGTTCACCTTTGAAGGGCAACCAGTTTGTTTTTTTTTTTAAAGATTTTATTTATTTATTTGACAAAGAGAGAGAAAGAGAGCACAAGCAGGGGAACAGCCTTCAGAGGGAGAGGGAGAAGCAGGCTCTCTGCTGAGCAGGGAGCCCGATGAGGGGCTTGATCCCAGGACTCTGGGATCATGACCTGAGCTCAGGGCAGATGCTTAACGCAAAGCCCTGAAGGGCAACCAGTTTTTTTTTTTTTTTTTTTTTTTAAGATTTTATTTATTTGACAGATAGAGATCACAAGTAGGCAGAGAGGCAGGCAGAGAGAGAGGAGGAAGCAGGCTCCCCACTGAGCAGAGAGCCTAATGCGGGGCTCCATCCCAGGACCCCGGGAACATGACCCGAGCTGAAGGCAGAGGCTTTAACCCACTGAGCCACCCAGGTGCCCCGAAGGGCAACCAGTTTTATACAGTAGTCTGTAATTGGACTTGTGATGTGCTTTGGAATCTCACAGGCTCATGGTATTAACCGTATGATTCCACTTTACATAACTTCTTATATGTCTTTGCGTCTATTTCAGAACCATGTGTCTTGGATGTGGTTGGTCCCTCACTTGTGAGGAAGGTGATTCTTGGAGTGGAAAACTAGAGTAGAAGAAGAGAAAAGTAGAGTAAGAAAGAAAACAAAAAAAGATGGAGAATCAACAAAAAAAAAAAGTCAGGAAAGAGGTTCATGTGATTTGAAGCCATCCGGTCAGTTATGCATGCTTCAGGTGTCAGACTCATCATGCATTGAGCTGACCTCAGTCAGCAGATTTTCATGCCTCCTCCAATTCCTTTCAGTCACTTGAGTTTACTGGGGCTGCATTTGAAATTTCTAGCTCCCTGACAGTATCCTTTTGCAGGCAGTTATAAGTGGGTGAGGTGTTAGTGCCCCTGGGGCAACCCCCACAACAGAGTTGGAAGTTAGTAGATAAATGGCCCAGCCTAGGCAGCTAGGCAGCTTCTGGTGGGATGCTTTTGAGGTAAGTTCCACAAGATTTCTCAGAGGCTCCCTAGAGGAAATGTGTACTAGTTATCTATAGTAGTGATTTACTCATTAACTCATTTATTGGCATCTCTCTTCTCCCTGACTCATTTTCCCCACTTCCTTGCCTGTTCTTTCTGAGTTAACCTCTCAAACTATCCACACTCAATTATGTCAGGTTCTGCTTTGGGGGCAATACAAACCAAGACACCTGGTTTATTTTAAGTCACAGGCAAGTAATTTACCACTCAAAGAGAGAAATGTAATCTAAATATTAAAATACAAAAACATGGAATACAGTTTTTAAAGGAAATAAACAATTTGGAGATACCAAGAAAATGCAACAAAATTATTTATTTGGGTTATATGCATCTGTTTAAAAATAATGCTGAGATTCTGCAGAAACTAATTTAGTTTCTATGGGAAGATAAAAAAGAACTGAATTCTTGCATTCAGGTCTTTAAAATTCTCCTGCATTTGTATTCTGACTCTGGCTTAGTAAAGGGGTCTGTGCTCCATTAACATACACATGCGCTTACAATATAAACAGCTTAACTAGACATCTGTGTTGACTACATACAAGAGGCAGTTAACTTTTAGCCTTGTTTCTGTTCAACGATCTTGATATTTTAGTCTGCTGGCCAGATGAAACAAGATTGGTTTTTTTGGTACCAGATGTGTCACAGTTTGGGTTTGTATTTTGCAGGTGCTCCCCCCAGCTGGGAGGATGGAAATGTGCCATCTTTCTGAGAAGATGATTCGGGATAGAAATATAAGTCTGTTAAAAATAATTCGACATATTAATGGAAGGTTTTGTCCCTTGTGGGCTTCTTATGCATACCATATGAGCAGACCAGCAGCTGTTCTATATTTTAAAAGAAGAGTTAGAAAGTTAGAAGCATACACCGCTGTTCAAAACATAAGCAACATCTTGGAGTCATGGAAACAGGATTCAACAATAAACTTGTATTTGTGAAGCTTCCCAAAAATAATAATCCCACTGGGCTGTGTTCAGGTGGTCTTAAGATGCTGAACAATCTTCCTATTTCCATCATTTGGCTTCACTAAAACATCTCCCTTGTAGAGGCAAAGTGGTAAAGAAGACTTTATTTATTCGATATGGGGATTGGTTTCCAACTGATTTCTGCCCTTCAATATTTATATTTTTAAACTACAGTTTTTAAAAAAAATTTTTTTTTAATAAACATATAATGTATTATTAGCCCCAGGGGTACAGGTCTGTGAATCGCCAGGTTTACACACTTCACAGCACTCACCATAGCACATTCCCCTCCCCAATGTCTATAACCCCACCTCCCTCTCCCTACCTACCCCCCCCAGTTTGTTTTGTAAGGTTAAGAGTCTCTTATGGTTTGTCTCCCTCCCGATCCCATCTTGTTTCATTAAATTACAATTTTAAAAGCCCTACTTGTTTTTGCCATTTTTATTTAAACACAGTGTGAACGAACTAAAAACCCCACAGAGGACTGAGTCGTTAATAAAATGAGGCATCTTATCTTACTCTGGGTGATGATGTTCATTTTTTGTTCCTTCAGAAATCACCTAATGTTAGAAGGCATTCATCAAAACCCATGCCCACTTCTCAGGTGAGGTAACTGAAGGCCACAGAGATGAAGTGCCTTGATCAAGGTCACTGAACCAGATAATGGGAAATTCACAAACAGAATGCCTATTTATTTGTCAATAAAGTGCTCACTTTAAACCGTGAAAAAAAAATCCCCTAATGAATATTAACCAATGTCAAGGAATGGCAATAATCTACACAATAATCTCTAACTTTATAATAATCCTATGGAAGGAAGGACTCTGCAAGTGTTTTGGCCCAGCTTCTGAACCGGGAGAGTGTTAGCCTCACTCCCTCTTCACCACTGTTGCTCTCAAAGCTCCCCCAGGCAGAGAGCTACATCTGGATCTTTAGTAATAGACTTTTTCTTTTGGGAATTGCTGTCCTCTCCAATATAGTAAGGTCTACATGATTGGTCCTTGACTTTGAATTTCTAGAGTTTAGGAGTATTTCGTGTAACACGATGACTTCTGCCTCTATGGAGTTTTTAAAGAGAACAAATCAGCTAAAGTTTAAGAAAATAAATGAGAATCAGGTTGGCATCTGTGTTATTTCAACACAATTGCATGTAACAGCAGTGGTGACAACTGGTCACAGCAATCAGCAAAGCTGGTCCACGATTTGGGGTGGAAGCTTTGCAGGAAAGAAAGCGATTGCTTGCTGGTGTTGAAATTTGGAGTATGGCCCATGAAAGAACTTAATCTAAATCAGAAGACCTGCATTCTAGGCACAGCACTGTTGCCTAACAAACTGTGACCTTGAGCAAGTCTTAAAAATAAAATGACCTGACTAGGTGGCATCTGAATTTAGAATCCTATTATGGTTATTGTTATTAAAAAGAAGTGCACCCATGTAATAAGAGGTTTTATGTTTAGAGGGAGTGGAGATAGCAAGTTGTTAAAGAAATCAGTTAAGAAGGAAATTTTGCAGCTGAAGGGATCTTATTTTGGGGGAGGGGGCAGTCTTAATAACCAAGAGGCCTTTCCTAATCACTGTCAGAATGGAACTGTCCAGTTATAGAGCACGGAAGTCTCTGAGCCCAAGAATGGTTAACAGAATGGTGAAGTGATGGAAATGATCCAGTTATGTCTTTATTACTGAAACTTACTAAGAATATACATATTTCCAGGGAAGCATGTTTGGAAGTGTGGGAACCCATGGCTGAACTTTTTTCACTGGTGAAACAAGGCAAAATGACTTTTCATTTAACATGAGTATTTCTGTTTCAGTATCAGTGAAAAGGAGCAAAAGCATGCATAATTTAACAGACCAAATAGCAAAAAAAATATTTTGAATTGTGATTTAAAAATTTATAGCTAGGGTGCCTGGGTGGCTCAATTAAGCAACTGCCTTCGGCTCAGGTCATGATCCCGGAGTCCTGGAATGGAGTCCCACGTTGGGCTCCCAGCTCCATGGGGAGTCTGCTTCTCCCTCTGACCTTCTCCCCTCTCAGGCTCTCTCTCACTTTCTCTCTCTCAAATAAATAAATAAAATCTTTTTTAAAAAAAGTAAAAAAAAAATTATAGCTAAATTGGTCCTTGGCCCCAATTAATGAACCCACAGTGTGAAGATCTATTTTGGGGAAGGCACTATGAATCTTCTCTTCTACCAATGTCCAGTGCTCCCAATAGTCACTGGACACAAGGAGTGCTCAGATGCTTTAAAAAATTTGGCAAATTGAGATAACTTATCTGTCAATGCAGCCCAGGGGCAGGGATTAGTTACAGTTGTTAAAACTGGAAAAGCTCCTTCTTTCAATATCTCAGTTTAATGGATAAAGAAAGCTAAGTATTACAAGTGGTTAATGTTAGAACTGGTTCTTTTATAATACATCACACTCTTAAACGTTGGAAAGGATTACTATAGAAGTTGCTCAATAAATGTTTGCCTCTGAATAATCATGATTCTGGGATGTATTTGTCTTGTAATTCCCATCTATGAGAGCTGGTTTAAATCAGTGTTTCTCATTGAGAAGGGGAGGAGGGAGTCATGTGTAGTTCGAAAACAAAGCAGGTCTTTGTCTTACTGGTTTGGTTTGTTTTTAGTGAACATGTTTACTTTATTTTGAATTTCAAATGACATTAAAAAGAGAACAGGAGATTTTTCTGTTTACTGAGGATTGGTGTACCTGTAAGGGAAATCATGTGTTAGCTTTCCAAATCTCTTTCCAGGATTTTGCTTCTGAGAATGAAAAATATATATTTTTTTCACTAGCTAGTTTTTTTTTCTTTTCTTTTTTTTTAGTTAAAAATGAAACTAAAAATGGGTGATTTAGGTAAAAATGGGTGAAATTAGTGGATGAGTCATCTAAGAATCAGTTTCCTTTTTGTAGCTAAGACAAAAAGGAATTACAGGTGGGAAGAACATATCAGCTTATGTTCCTCAGCTGATGAATGTGAAACAGGGAAACTGAAGGACTCCATAAAAATCTGCTTTTTGCTTCTTTTCCTGGTTTTATTCATGCTAGGACCTGTATCCCCACTTTACACATGCCTTAGAATGCAAATAGTGTATGTCCTCCTTGTAAAGAATAAGGAGTTAACGATTCCTTTAGAATAGAGAACATCTAAAGAAGGACCAAAGCCATCATAAGCATATTCTAAACCACCATTGGAGCTAGACATCTTGACGCCATGACCCCTGCTTCCAAGGAATAACACCTAAGTCCTTGTCTTTGTTCTAACTGGTTTCTGGATGCCTAAGAGGACACATACACCAAACCAAAATCCTCAACAAAAACCTCCAACCCCAAGCAAAGACCAGACTCCCACCTTTCCTTTCTGAGTCTCCCAGACACTCCATCTGTATCCGCTCTCTCTATGTTTTCAGTAAACTCTGCTCTCACTCCCTGCTGGCTCACTGCAAGGACCCTCTTGGCTTGTCCTATGGGACCCCATTCTGGCTCCTTGGACCTGGCCTGCCAGCATCAAAACGGTAAAATGTGGTATGTCTACACTATGGAATATTATTTAGTCATAGAAAGGAAGGAAGTACTGATACATGCTACAATATGGCTGAAACTTACAAATATCATGCTAAGTGAAAAAGCCACAAAAGGGTATCTCTTGTATGACTCTATTTATATGAAGTGTCCAGAAAGACAAATTCAAAGACAGAAACTAGATTAGTGGTAACTCCTGCTACTTTGTGGGTTGGGGAATGAGACGTTACTACTAATGAATATGGGGTGTATAATGGGTATGGGACTAGATAGTGTTGATATTTGCATAACATCGTAATATACTAAAAGTCACTTAATTGTACACCTTTAAATGAATTGTATTGTGTACTTTACAATTAATAAGGGAATCACATCAGTGACATTTCATTGTATCAACCCTTCGGATCTGTCTATGATTTGTGAATAGGGCTAGGCTTTGGGATGAAAGTGCAGCCATTTTGCCTATAGTTAATGCTTTCTCTTAGTTTCTTTCCTTTTTATGATTTCTTTATTTATTTTAGAGAGGGAGAAAGGGCAGAGGGAGACAGTCTTAAACAGACTCCACGCTAAGCAGGGAGCCCAATATGGAATCAGTCTCACAACATGGGACTGAGATCATGACCTGAGCTGAAACCAAGAGTTGGATGCTTAACCGACTGCCCCAGGCAGGTGCCCCTGCAGTTAATGATTTCTGTATCTATCTATCTATTAATTAATTTAATATTATTATAAAAATGCAGTTTAAAAATTCTTATATATTATAACATGTTTTATATCTTAATTACATAAAACAGAAATAATTTATTTACTTATATATTTACATAACATTTAATATCAAATATATTATTCCATTATATATAGGATATAATTATATAAGAGTAATATGTAATTCTACAATATTATATGAATGCTTAGAAGTGGGGGTGGAGGGCCAGGGCTTATACATAAATATTTCAGAGAAATTTCTGTTTCTTCTTCTATAATCCTTTGTAGAGTTATAGATAAGAAACTGTCTTCTTACTTAAAAGTGAAAGTTATTAGAGGTCTTAGACTTTCTTTTTAAACTCTCTCCATTCCCATCACTGATTTGAGAACTGTGTCTATCTGTAGAAAAATCAATAGACTGATTAAGAACAGAGAAGTTTAGATCAAGCCTTAATTTATCTGGACTGCAAGTACTCATGTGGAAGGAGTGACGGGAACGCCCTCACCAGCCCTGCTGTGTTGAGGCTGCTGTTCATTCTGCTTCTTTGTATGGCTCTTGGCCAGACCTGTTCTCTCATCTCCGTTTCTATGCCCCTTTAACAAAAGCCCATCCCCTGTTCACATAAGAAGTTTGTGTTTTGTTTCTTGATTTCTTGGTGAACTGACTTTCTGACAACTACTGCACATTTAGTCAACACTTTGAGAAACACCTGTTTCAGGGCTGAGCTTGCCTGGGTGTCAGAGGTTACTCATATGTGTTTTGAAACCGGATATAAGAGAAAATTGGCTGCACCCTTCTTGTGGTATGATTTTAGCAGTCTTTCCTCCTCCCTTATCTCCTAGATTATCTATTAGAAAAAAACCAAATGGATGTTCTTGTTCTAGCAGCTATAATTAATTTTTTTCCCCAGACAAAATGATATTGACTGTTACTGGTTACACTTAAAAAAACCTCCAAAGATAGAGTGATCCTCTAAAAGAATATTTATTTTTATTTAAAAATATGATACATCAAAGTGAAGCAGTTACACTTTAAACAAATAATACATAAAACCTTTCCTTTGAATTCAGAGGGAGGGCGGTTTGCTTTAGTTCACGGTCACTGTGGATGCTAAGAATAAGAACCATTCTCATTTTCTTCCTCTGTGAGCCTCACATATAAAGATGAGAATTTTAGTTATAAGTGAATCTCTAGAGTTTTAATTTTATTCAGAAGCTAAAGTTTCCTCAGTACAATACCTATTAATACCTATTCTTCATTTTGCTCTACATCTTGTGGAAGACCTGAATTCAGGGATGTACTTACATTTACTGAGTGTTATACATTGAGCTTTTTGTCCTCCCCGAATGCTGAAATCCTAACTTCCAATGTGATAGCATTACAAGTTGAGGCCTTTGAGAGGTAATTAGGTCATAAGGGTGGAGCCCTCATCAATGAGATTAGTACTCTTACAAAACGGACTTCAAGAGAACCCTCTCACTCTCTTTCTAGCATGTGAATATACAAACAAGTCTGCAACCCGGAGGACAGCTCTCATCAGAACGTGACCATGCTGGAACTTTGATCTTAGACTTCCAGCCTCTAGGCTGGAAGAAATAAATTTCTGTCATTTATGAGTCACCCAGTCTATAGTATTTTATTACAGCAGCTTGAACTGACAAATACATTGAATTTGCTTCTTCAGGTCAACTCCAATATAGTTTTAAAATGATTTGTTTTCTTATCCCTCTGTGATGTCTCAGTATAATAATTGTTCTATGGATAACTTATTCACTTTGGGAATTTTGCTTACTGTTTTGTTCACATTCACAATAAAAAATTTCTGACCAAATTTAAAATATTCAACAGAAACGAGCAAATATACAATAATTGTTTATTACTAAGTAAGTAATAAACAACTGTGTTTAGACTGATAATGAAAATAAAAACAACACAAATATGGTAGATCCTCATTTTCTAAAGAAATATATCTTTATTGACTTTTTCCATTTTCTTAAAAAGCAGTTAAAAAATTCATTCTTGAACTTGCATGCTGTTCAGTGTTACGATGGTTGCCTCCTTATGAGACTGTCAGTGGAGCTGTGCTAAGTTTCCTTACGCACCACAGAAGATAATCATTGCTTTGATCCACTTTGACAGAAAAGAATCCAAGTTTCATTGGCTAGGGTATGCTTAGCTCTCTTGAAGAAGACCAGTTTAGTGGATTAATGTCTAATTTATATACAGTAATAAAGACAAATTTTGAATCTTTACAGATTAAATGCCCACTTTATACCATGGTGTAATTGTTTGAATTACTGGTGAGTGTACAGCATATAGATGTAGATGTACTAGATACGTCTATAAATAAAATAGTGCTTTATGGTAACAATATTCTTTGGCTGATTTAAGTGCCTATAGTGGACTCTTTGAAAAGACTAAAATGAAAATGGCCCCACTATTATTGTCAATCTTAACACTGAGCTTGTGCGGAAGGTTCCTATACTGTTCACGGTTAGCATCTCCAGGTCCACGATATATTCTCTTGGTCCTGATAGCGACTTCACCAGCACAAGCATTGCACTTACAGGACTTGTTTGCTAAAATAAAAGAAAAAAGAGGGAGGGAGAGAATAATTTTTCTTGAACTGAAGTTTCTATTATTTAAGAGTATACCAAGTCCTATAAGAATTAGGGGAAGAATTTTGAGGGTAGGATAAAAGTCACTACTTAATTCCTTCTTGGTTTTGACCTTTCTTGGTTCTTTCCCCCTTGTCCACACATAGTCATTAGTTCCATGGTCCTGGGACCTGCTTTCTTGATAGTTCTGTGTTTTCTGTTCATCCCTCTCTGTTAATGTTTCTCTTCACTTTTATTGAGTAGTACCAGCCTTTATAAAGACTGTAGTTCAGGTGAAAATCTGATAATTTTTTTGAACAAGTAAAGAATGTTATTACCTTTCACTTCTTAGCATTATGCATTTGTTTACATTCTAGTAGCCAAAGAAATGTAAATATGTAAATAGTTAATTTCAATAGAACATAGCAAATGCTAAGATACATGAGGTTATGTAGGATATACATAAAGAAGACACACAAAGGGAAAAAGAGGAGGAAACTTGAAGCATTGAGGGGAGACTTTTTAATGTCTGAGGAAAGTCACCAAATATAATTGGAAGTTTTATAAAGAAGTATGTTCAGGAGAAACTCATTCATTTTGATGAAGAATGTAATGGGTACTGGAGAGTAGGTAAATTGGAGGAGCAGGCAGGCAGGCAGGCAAGCAGATGTGTGAATCTGAATGCCAGAGGAAAGCAGGGGTACAGACAGTGGGTTAGGATTTAACAGTTAATGTCCAATGGGTGGACATTTAAACCAGGGGAGAAAATGTATATGTGGTAAGACTGGAACTAGGAGAAGCCACTATTTAAGGAGTGGGCAGAGAAGAAGCCATTGAGGGAAGCTGAGAAGAAACAGATGATGCAGTGGGATACAGACGAATGGCCAGCAGTATCCAAAAGAATAGTAAGGCTGAAGGAGACTGGAACTGAAAAATGCTCTCTGGAGGCGGCAGTATGGATGTTATTGGTGGCTTTTTTCAGAGCAACTTCAGTAGGGTAATGTGAACAGAAGATTGAAGGGTGACTAGGAAGTAAGAATTCAAACACTGTGTTTATAGGCTTTGTTTTAGGAAACTTGGGTGGGAAGGGAGAGGAGAGAGAGGGAAACATGTAGGGGGAGGCAAGTTGAATACGTAGGAGGTAGATGGGAGTTTGATGGAACAAAGTTCTAGAGGAGATGGAAGCAAGAATATAGGTGGTGAATTAGCCTTGATTGACAGAAGTAAAACCTCATCTTTGGAAAACTCAAGGGAGAAGGTAAGAAGGAGGACACATGAACCTAAATTTGTAGGGGATGAGTGGAAAGTTCAGGTAATTCATGTCTCTTGGCCTCAGCTGTTTCAGGAGAGTAGGAGGTGAGGCCACCTACTTAAAAGAAGGGTCCAAGCTGAAAGGATGTCCAGACTGAACTCACTTTCCTCTCTATACTGGCTCCTTCTTCCCTATCTTAATAAATGGCTCCATGATCATTTACTGTTGCTTACAACAGAAACTTATGTTGCTTTGGTGCTATCTTGGTGCCTCCTCTTCCTCCACCTCACCATAGCCAATGATTCACCAAGTCATGTAGTTCTTCCTGTATCTTCATAAATCTCTCCACTGTTTTTGGACTCACTGCTACTGCTGTAGTACCCCATTCTCTTGAACTACTAACTGATCTCTTCATTTCTATTCTTGTCCCACTCCAATCCAGGCTCTGCAGTGTAGCCAGGCATCATTTTTTAACATGACAATATGACAGCCATTCCTCTACCTGAAACCTTAATATGATCTTTAAGGTATTCTGTGATCTGCACCCTGCTCATCTCTCCAGGATCCTCTCAAGCGACTCCACAGGCAGTACTCAGGAGTTTCAGACCAACTGGACTGCTTTTTACTCCTTCCATTTGCTAGTCTTCAACTGCTGGTCTTCAGCTTAAGTCCACTTTTTCAGAGGGTTCTGGACTGCTTCTATCTTCTTAGCAGTTGACTGGGTAGGCACTCATGAATACTTGCAACAATTGTAATATTCAGCATACTTGAGAGCACTTGCTCAGTGTCTTGGCCATGAGCTCCACTGGGACAGGGATTGGCTTGGTTTTATTCACTGTTTTATCTCTAGGACCCAGCATGGTGCTTGACCCTTGAAGGTAATAGTAATACCTTGAAGGCACTAGTTGAATTAATTCATTCATTTAAAAATATTTTTTGAACAACTGCTCTGTGCCAGGTATATTCCTTGGGATGAGTATAGAAGAGTGAACAGTCTGCTCTCATTATACCCACACTGTAGACCATACAAGAAAATAGGCTCAATAAGGCATAGATACTGGGTGGGACGGATGGGGAGAATGGTATTCTACCTTCAGTTTTATGGACTACTTCTTTACACTATATCCTCTTTTCTAAGGAGAAAGGTTTTCTCAGTATTCTCCTAAAAGGAATATAAATAAAATCCTATATTCTATAGATCCTTCAAAGATCATGTCCAGTATCATGACCATCAAGAAACATTCTTTAACTGTTCAGCCAACATTAATTCTTTGATGTCTTGGACCATGGAATTAAACAAACACAAAATTACCTCCTTCCCCCCCCATAGATGTAAACTTTTGCCACATGTAATATTTAAAGCTCTTTAAAGTAAGGAAATATATATTACATGCACCTGACATGGGACTGAGCATACAGTAGGAGCTTAATTAAGGTCTGATTATTGATTTTAATGCATCAAATACCCTCTACACAAGTGGATTTTCAGTAGAAAAATTTTGTAGGATTTAACCCAACTACTTCTTCAATTATGTGATAAGAAATAATCTTAAAGTGACTTTTTATTTCAAATAACTTAATATTTAACTCTGGGATTAGCAAAATTGCCAAAGTTTTATATCATTCATGGAAAAAAAAGATTTTATGTGAGAAAAACACTGTGAGAATTTATACTTGAAAATATCTAGTCGATTAATGCACTGATAGGAATCATAAAACTTTTAAAAGTGCTATGTTTATTGCAAGGAAAATAAAATGCTGGAACTTTGCTTAACTGTTTGTTGATTATGCTAGTAATTTTATTTTCTTAAATAATAGCTAAAAGTTCAAAGTGGAAAACTTTTTAAAAAAGATTTTGAGATGAACCTATTTTATTGCTATGGGTTACAAATAATGTTATTTGTTTGGGCTAGAATTATTAAACTGGCATTATCTGAACTGCATCAAATTCATTTAGAGTAAACTTCTTACAAATATCTAGTATACCTCAAATTTAAAGCATCAAATGTTAAAGAAGTTTATTCTTAGCTATTAGAAAAAAAGAACAGTAATAAATTTTGGGTTGGATTTTTCTCTTCAGAAGTTGGTCATGAGAAATTAATCATTTCTAATTTACTGGCAAAGAAGCAGAATCACATAATTCTGGAGTTGGAAGGGAACTTAATATATCAAAGAATGGGATAAACATGTAAACATTAAAAATCTGTAAACTTTACCACAAGGATGAATTTCCCAATTTATTTTTCATGTTCTTAAAATGAAATATTGGCTTTAAAATTTGATTAAAAATGAAGAGTGCCCAAAGGAGTTTTGAGAAAATTATAACTTGATGAATAACATCCTTAGCGTGAAACAGTTACCGGAACCCTGCAAACTGCTTGGTGGGGTGCCATCATTTGCACATGAAGTGGTGAGCCCTATTTAAAATATGTCAGGATTTTCACCTAAAATGACCTTGCTGAGATGTTGCCTGGGGCCTGGAAGGCTGAGGCACTGGAGTCAGGGAGATCTGCTTGGAAGCCCTTAGAGGGATGAGGGGGTACAAGAGCCAGTTTAAAGGAAGAGAGGCAGGGGCAAGGGGAAGCAAAGATAACCATGAAGAAAGAAATGGCAGAATTGAGAGAAAGATTTCATATAGGCAATGAAAGAAATGGAAAATTCAAAGGTGACCTCACATTGTCTGCCTGGAAGTTTGCAAGAAGGCTGCAACTATTGGCATATTTGGTGCCGGGGGTTGGGGTCATTGCTCAGAGGCTTCTAGGATTCGGTTTTTTTGTGAATGTAAATCATCTTACAGATGTAACAACAAGGAATTTATGGTTTTTGAAAAGCTCTCCAGGCATTATTTTTTTCTATGTACAATGAAAGAACTATCACTGATTTGCGGTATCTATTTGGAGTGTGTATGTATGTGTGTAGGCTTGTGTTCTACTGGTCACACACAACTCCATTAGAGCCTTCAACTTGATATCTGAGTGACTTTAGAGAAGCTACTAAATATGTGTCTCACTGTTCTGCAAAAATGGAGAAGAAGTATCAGTATCTATCTGACAGTGTTACCAGGAGGATCCAGTGAGATAATGCACACAGGAAGATCTTACACAAACTCCTTAAATGTTAGCTTTCCTTCCAAGTGAATACTGCCAAACCACAGCAAACTTGCACCTGTTCCAACAGCTACGGCTGCCCTCAGGGTACTACTCACTCTTAGGTAGAACTCTCCATTTTCATTTCCAGATTTAATCCGAAAAGTATTGATGGTGTTGGCATAAATGGTCGTGGCCTGTATCTGGAAGATGTCTGATGGCACAGACCTATCCGATCGGATGCTCATGTACTTGTAGACTATAGACTGGGGAAGTTCTCGGCACACCGCACTTGAGACTGGGCAAACACATCGGCTGCGGAGAAAAACCAAAGTATTTCCCAGTTTAGTGTGGTAAGATCAGAAGCTTCTCACTTTCAAAAGCTCTGATTTTTCTTACTTCTCTGATGTTAGAACGTAGGGATCTTGACAAGGATTTCGCGGGTAACAACGGAAGCCACCATGGTAATTCCAACACATTTCATCTTCCCGACATTCATTTGTGGTCTCACACTCGTTTATGTCTGTAAACACATAAGATTAAAGAATTTACTGATGTGAGAAAATTGTATAATACTTCGCAGCTTCACTTCTTGTGCTGTGCTGCCCTTGGGCCGTGTAATCTAGTCCCAGAGCATCAAGTCTCCACCCGCATGCCTTGCTTACCAAAACCACACCTCTAGGCTCTACCTTTCTGGGAAGCTCCTGAGTCAGTCAAATGCCCTCTCCTTTGGTTTTGCTTGCTGCTTTGCCAGTGAGAAGGCCCTCCCCACCCTAATGATAAAAATCTCATCTAACCAGCACACTTCAAGGCCAAATTGAGAAGCCTCTTCCTTCCTCAGCCTTCTAACCCTCCAGGCAGAATTTATTCTAATCATTCAGTGCACTTATCCATCTCTTATTTAAGTCCATTTTATCTTAAAATTAACAATTGCCATATCTATATTCTTAACTAAATTATAATCTCCCAAGGGCAAGAATTGTTGTCTTTCACTTTTATATAAGGTCTGTCAATGGCTAATGTCTGGCTTTTGAATTCAACAGTTGAACAACAGGTGCTTGATAAAAAGATCATAAAATGATACATATACACAAATCTGCTCGGAATGACTCAGCTACATCTGTCCTCAATTAAATGCAACTAACTCAGGTCCTATTCAGTCTCACGTCTAAAAGCACATTAAACTTAGCCCAGATCCTCCATACAACCTGAATCTGTCTGGATCTGTTGCACCTTGGGTGGCATAGCTATTTAGAGACAGTGTGGAAGAAGGTGAATTAAAGAAGGGGCTGTGGTGAGAGGCAAGCCAGGAAAAGGCAGTGCGAGTAAGCCAGGAAGGGAGAGAGTCCCAGAAAAAGAGGGCTGTGAGAAGGCCAGGCTGGATACAGACTGGTTTGGGACTTGGGAATTAGGAGCCTCCAGATGACATCTGAGAGAACACTTCCACTATTATATTTACTATAAATATTATAGCCATTATATTTACTATTACAACAGCAACAATGAAAACTATATTAATATTCACATCCCTGGCTATGTCTACCTCCCTTTACATTTGAATAATGATTTAAATTTTATCCATTATAAGGCTTTTCTGAATCTTTCTGCTTCAGTTAACCAGACACTTTCGTTCATTTATTTACTCATTTCATAAGTGATTTACCCAATCCCTGCTGCAAGCCAGAAAAGGGCTAGCTGCTGGGGTTAAATCTGTTTTTCCTATCAGAATTCTCATACCCCATGTTCTTTTTGGGGGGGCCTTTATTGCTCTCTTCTTTACATTATTGAAATCTGCATGTTTGTCTTAACCTTCTCATTAGCTTATAAACCCCTTTAGGGCAGGACTATGGTATCCATCTTTACATCCCCTTACCACCGAGCACTAATGCACACAGGGGCACCTGGCTTTTAAGAAATATGAAATGAACTAAGTTGCTCTTCACACAAATCATGTAGACATAGGTGAGAGAGATATATTCTCTACTTGACATGGAGGAAAAACAAATAAGGGTTAAGTAAGTGGCTCAAGTTCAAACAGGTAGTAACAGGCATCTTTCCACTGTAAGGTAGTACATCTAAATGAAAATAATTCCATGCCTTTTCTTCAGAGGAAAAAAAAAAATTCTTTTAGTTTCCAAACTGGCCAAAGCTATCTGGAACCTAAGAGGAGACTGGAAAATTTCCAAGAGTTTCCAAGGGTCAGTTATACAAAGTGTCTTCTTTTGGACTGGCTATGGCTAAAGAAAGAATTTAGATCCCTTAGAAGAAAGCGTAATTGACTTGTCCTTTCAATATTCTTGACTTCTCTGAAGAATAAAGATGCTGTTAGCTACAAGTTAAACTAGGACTGGTTTGTGACATAGAGACCAGGAATGGCAAAAGGAAACGTTATGTAATAATTTCATTCATTACTTCCATTAATTTAGAGCCTGGCATAATCAATACCTTAATCCTTCTGGAATGTTTTTCAGGAATTATCAATAGTATTAAAATATTTTATGAATGTGCATCTGTGTGTATGTATATTCTCTGTCTCTGTTTCTCTGTCTCCTTCTCTGTGCCCCCCTTCCACCCAAACACACAGAGTTTTCATTTTTGCAAGGTTGTGGAAATGAGCACAGTTATTTCATCCTCAAACTAAGCCTTTTGGTTTTACTTTAGTCTATGAATGAGTTTGGGAAGAGATAATTTTAGTGGAGAAAACCAATTGCTTTGTACCTTAAAAGAATGTTAAGTCTCTCTCATAAAAATGTTTTTGCTTAACTAAACATTCTGGAGCTGCATAGCTTCAAGATATGACACTCATGAATCCCTTATTTGCAATTCCAGTGCATTTTACTCCTTTAATTGTAATGGATATGTTTCCATACACATAGAGTAGGCAGGTAAGATTCTACTGTATGTTAATTTATTTCTGTCTTTTGTGGAGTACCAAATCCACTAATGATCAGAAACACAGAGACATTTATTTGAAGGACTCCAGGGAAACGGGTTAAGATATACCATTGGCTAATATCTTCCTCCATGTAATATTCATTTTAAAGGTTTCAGTCTCAGAAAATAAAATCACTGGAATGCAATGTTTTTCCACAATTAGCATTAGAGTGTCTAGGACCCTGGAAAGGGGTATAAAGGTGTTCATTGTGTGTGTTCTGATTATGCTCATACTTAGTGGTTGGAGTCTAGTTGAATGATCATATGCATACTATAAAATCCCAGGTCCTGGGTGTTTCTCTGAGTTAATATTCTCCTGTAAAATTATAGACTGAGAATCCCTAGTGTCTCCTTTCCTTGATTTTTTCCTTTCTTAAAGGATTTTACTACCATTGTTATGTCTTTTCTCAGTTCTGATTAAAGGGGACTTTCTAGGGCAGATTTGCTACTAATCACTTGTGTTGCTAAGTAAGTTTTATGAAAACACCTTGGATTATAAGGCTTTATAGTTTACAAATAATTTTTATGTATGTTATCTCATTTCATGCTCACAACTCCCTTTTCCAAATGAGAAAGCTGAGGCTTAGAGCTGTTTGATAATTTGTTCAAGATTATACAGCTAGAAGGTGGTACAGCTAGGACTCAAAAAAAAAATTTTCTGTCTTCAAGTTCAGTCATTTTCCCCACTCTTTCACTGCTGTATGTAAATGTAAGTGTCTATTCTAGCTTTTCTAGGATTAACTATACTTTTGATTTTATCTGAGCAGAATTTTCCCTGTTAAAAAAATTTGAAACTACATGTAGCATTGAGGTATGTAGGTATGAAGACCACCTGAATGTTTATTTTAAAACTGGACCCTAGGATATTAGCTATTTTTGGATCAATAGTTTTTTGGTGAAGAATTTATGCACATTTAAATACACATGAGGCTGATTTTCTCAGCACCTAAATTACTACCCAGTTTATAATCTTGGTGTTTTAGAGGGTATGAGACCGCTTTGAGGCTTGTCTAACCCACATATTAATTTTATTCTCTAGACTCAAACTCATGGTGAAATATTTTAATAATTTAATCTTTTTGGTCAGGTGATTAGAAGATGTATATGATAGAGATTATGTAGGCTATATAGAAGAGGTATCAATATTTTATTAAAATTTTTTGTACCTTAAGAAAGAAAAACAATTACTTTAAGTTTTAAGAAGTCAGTGTTGAGGTGCCTGGTGGCTCAGTTGGTTAAGCGACCGCCTTTGGCTTGGGTCATGATCCTGGAGTCCTGGGATAGAGTCCTGCATAGGGCTCCCTGCTCCGCAGGAAGTCTGCTTCTCCCTCTGACCCTCCCCCTTCTCATGCTTGCGCGTGCGCACTCTCTCTCAAATAAATACATAAATAAATCTTTTAAAAAGTCAGTGTTAACTGAATAATTCCCTTTTTAAGAGATGTGCATATTGAAATATGAACAAAGGAAAAAGACCTCAGATTTTATTCAAGAGAGAAAAAATGAAAGTCTATGGTAGAGAATCTTAAAAGTTTCTCCCTGCTTTTACTGGTTAAAAATGAACACTTAACAGATATGAAAACAATAAACTCACCCTGACAGGTTCTACTTCTCACCACTTGGTATCCCTGGGGGCACATACATGAGAATTTCCCAGGTTCATTGACACACTGATACTGACACAGGTAGCTTGAGGTTCTGCATTCATCAATGTCTATGGAATCAGACAAGAGCAGGGACACAGAGTTGAAAAACTAACAGGTCACTACTTTGGTAATAATTTTAAAGATAAAGTAAGACGGTAAAAATACTGCAAACTCAAAAACAGAAATATAATACTTTGTAAGATGCTTGAGGGAAAATTCTATAATATCAGCTCATTTCCTTGAGAACTTCACCACACAAAGAGTTTTTTTACCATCAGTTTTAGTCAATCACTGATGAATGTTTGGCAAATCTTGGACCTAACCATACCAACTGAGCAGACTGAATGAATTGAGAATTAAGGGGAAGAATGCTTTGCATTTCTCAATTGGTGATGTCCTTGTAGTTTGCTCAGATGTGCAGAGGCAGCTGTCCAGAGCCAGTCCCTTTTGGTTTTCAGTATAGTGGCATGATATGAGGCCTCCCTGGGTGGGGTATGACCTTCGTGGCCCCAAGTAAAGCTGGGAGGAAGTCAGAGACCTCAAGTGTCAATGGCATACCCCTCAGGATGTCTTATGCCTTCTGAATTGCACAGTGGAACATGCATGGGCAATGGACTCTGAAGGTCATCCTTCCAATTAAATGGTCCTCTTTTTACTCATGTGAAAAGTGAAACCGAGGCAACTTAAGAAATGTGTCTAAGTCACACAGTGGCAGGAGGAAGGCTAGAGGACAGGCCTCTTGGTTCATATTCTAACGTTTTTGACATGTGATTACCTCTCTTCAAATTTAAATGTGCATACCAGCCACCTGGCATTCTTGTTAAATGCAGCATCTGACTCAGTAGGTCTGGTCTGGGGCCTGACATCTGTATTTCTCCCAAGTAGAGACAAGGAGGTGTCAGTGCCGCTGGCCATCAGATCACTTTGAGAAACAAGACACTGGAACACCCCCTCTAATTATTAGACTCAGCCTACATCTAATACTTCAGTTATTTTGTTCCTTCTCCTTTCACTTTATAACATGCTAAAAAGGCAATTTTATAATTGAACTTAATTATCTGGATCTTAAAATAGAATTTCCATGGTGAAAAATTTGTTTTCATAAACAGGTACAAAATTGGATAAAGCAACAGCAATTATACAGATTGAACTGTTATTACAAATTATTTGGAAAATATTTTACCTTCACAGTTAAGTCTGTCACTGCTCAGCTCATATCCTTGATTGCACTGACAGATGAATGAGCCGAGAATGTTGTAGCATTGCTGAGCACATTGATTGCTAGCATCACATTCATTTATATCTGAAAGGAAACATTATATACATTTATATATCTATGTCTTAAAACATATCCTTGCTTTTTTGTACTTATGTCATCTAATGATAAGTGAATGATTCCTGGGTTGGATTCTTTGCCCTGCAGAAGCTCACTGGAGAATATCCACTCAGGTTTCATATTTGTTGGAATAACTTCAAACGTCTGTCATGTACTTCTTTTAGAAATACCAGAATATTTATTTCTGGGAATGACAGTTAGTTTTGTGTTTGATGAATCTTTCCAAAAGAATTTAATGATTCTAATAAATATACATTCCAGTATCTATTTTCTTTTTATTGTTGTTCAGATGCAAAGTGCCAAGTCTATAAATAATTGATAGAAGACATTCATATTGATACAGTCTCTCAGCATGCTGTGGTGAAGATTTATCTGTGCTATTTATTACTTTTTAAATGGGTTCTGTTAAATTCCATTACAATTATAACATAAGCCGTTGAGACCCATACAGAGTTTTGCAATGCTCTAAGGCACTGAAAATATTGTGAAAAGGCATTTTTCCTGCACTAGATTCTTTCCATGTCATGCCAATCCTAAAACTGTGTGCTATGACACTGCATTCTGAAAGGGGAGAAGCAGCATGTAAAAAATCAGATGCACTTTCAGTGAAAATTTATGTACTTGGACTTACAATAACCCATTGGCACCTTCAGCATTTATATCACACACTGTTGACTAATTAGTGTGTGTATATCAATTGATCTGTAGTTTTTTATATCTTTGATACACCCACAGAGGATAACTAACACCAACAAAGTTTTCCATTCACATCTTGATGTGTTTTAAGAAACAGATTGGTTATTGTCTTTTCAGCTTTACGTAGGGAAGATAATGCCAGTTCACTCAAGAGCACAGAAAACTGGAAATATTGCAACATGCCCTGATGTTTGTTCTGAAGACAGAAATCAGTCACTATGGCAGTTTCCCCAAATCTTACCTACGCAGGTATAGTTGTTTGCGGCCAACTGAAATCCAGGACTGCACTGGCAATAAAATGATCCTGGTGTGTTCACGCATCTTTGGTGGCAATATGGAGGGATGGTGCATTCATCTATGTCTAGGTTATCAGGTACACAAAGAGAACCCCATTATTGACTATCCACAGCTGTTAGTTCTTTAGTTCTCACTGGAACATTATCTAGAAAACCTAGCTGGAGAAAAATCTCATTTTCAAGGTAATTCTTTCCCTCTCTTTCTAAATTAGGATTTGCTTTTAAAAAATATACTTTGGTTTGCATTCTGCAGTTGAGTGAGATGTTAAAAACAAAGACTTCATAAAACTGGTTGAGTGGGTTGAGATTTAAAGACAGAAAAACAATGAAGACTATTTCACATGTGTATATATATATATATGAATATGTATGTCAGTTTGGGGATCTAAAAGATTATCTGTAATTACAGAAGGGAAAAAGGACTATGGAAGAATCAACGGATGTAGCATAAAACTAAGAGAAAGGAGGCGTGGCCTGCCGCTCAGCTGGTGACGTTGGCCAAGTAATATAAACATTTGGCTTCTTGGTTTTTTTTCTTTTGTAAAATGTGGACAGTAATGCTTGCTATGTGTATCTTACGACATTTCTGTGAGAACCAAATGAAAGAACACTGTGGAAGGAGGAGGATGCTAAACAAATTACCTCTTGAGAGTGCCCTCTGACACTCTGGTGAAATGTTCCAGGCTGTGTTCTTCTCAGATAAATATTTCCAGCTATAAAATGGTCAGTTGAGAATGTGTGGAGTAGGATCAACATCTTAGAAGCATAATAAAATTTCATTAACTCTACACTTTGTGACAACTCTAACATGGCGTGTGTAACTTAAAATCACAATCATGCATCTACAAAGTAAGACAGCAGGGACACTACCTTTGGTAAAAAACGAAAACAAAACAATACTTGATGCTGAGTCCCTCTGACTGAAACGATGCTCAAGTGGCCTCAGGGTAACCTGGGATGACTCTTTGTTCTGGCACTTACAAGCATGGTCTTAACCTCTCAGAGCTTCCATTTCCTCTTCTGTAAGTGGTAACCCAACAGTGTGGTAGACTTTTGGGGAGGATAACATGAAATTATATAGACAAACTTCCTCGTAAAAAACAGGTAAAAATAAATGGCAGCTATTATTAATAGACTGCCAAATATATTTGATTTCACTTCAATATTGAAATAAAAGGTAATGACATTGGCATGGTTTTCCACCTCATTTATTGAGGTGTCTGCTCAGATGTCATCTCAGGGAGGCCACCTCTGTCCATCCATATGAAATGGCTTCTTCAGTCGCATCTGTCCTTTTTTTCTGCTTTGTAACCATTTTTTCTTTCTCTGTAGCCACAGACACTCCTTCCCATTGTGTTATGTGTTTATTTGCTTCTTATCTGTCTCCCTCACTATAATGCTTGGCAAATAATACCTGTCTCCTCTTTAGGTGAAGGTAGAAAATTTTTTGTCCGTTCACTGTTGTGTGCTTAATACCTGGTACAGGGTCTGGCATAGTAGGTGCTCAATAAACATCAGTTGAGTGAGTGTAGACTTTATACTAATTAAGACCAATTTTAGCATAGTTCTTCCTACTATCCAGTACTATATCCAGTTGCCAGTATTGACAGCTAATTTGTATAAATGGTCCCTTTTAACAGTTCTGTGAAGAGCGTGATTCTGTAAAATGTAGGCCCAGCACTTAGAACAGTATCTGGTACACAGTCAGCGCTCAGTAAATACTTGATGAATAAATGATGCCTGTCTTCTCAACCAGTGAACATCCAGTGAATCATTGTTACTTTCAAGCACTGTGTTTGGCACTGTAGTTTTATAATGATGATAAATACCTACAGTACATATTATTGCATGGAATGATAAAATCAACGGTAGAAAGCTATACAAGGGACAGAAAGCACCTTTCTGCTCAAGGTGTGATCTGCTGACTACTGTTGGTCCTTGTACTATTTGGACCAGTCTGCAACAAATAACTACAGAAAATGAGGATATGTGTTTAGGAATAGCCATTTGTGTTACCACAACATTTTACTGTACTGTATAATAGTATTGACCTGCAACAGACTGGAAATTAAAAAAAAAAAAAAAGAAAGACTCATTTAGATTTGAGAAGTAGTGAGGTAGAGGAGGGAGTAACTAATCATGGCTGGGTAAATCATGGAAGACTACCCAGAGGAAGTGACCCTGAGCTGGGATTTGGAAACTGAATCGGAGTTTTCCAGGGCTGCATGTTCCTGGTGCTGAAAGATTTTATGTAGAGGCACTAAAGTGTGAAACTGTGTGATGTATGTGGGGAACTATAACTAGTGGACAAGCCTGCAGTGTAATATTCTGGGGGGAGAAAGGTGTTGATACAACAGAGCTGGGCAAGAATTTGATGGAAGAAGACCTTAGATGTTCTGTTGATGATGTGGATTTGGTTCTGTGGGTGAGGGGAACAGCAGGGATGCCACATAATTAGATCTGAATTTAAGAACATTTCCTCCTGCTCTATCATATAGGGCTATGGTCATACATTTTACTCCCTTTAATTGCTCCCATAGTAGGTTGAGTTAGTTCTTTTTCTGTACTTTTTACACCCTCAATTGTTTATTTTCCTGACTAATCCATCAGGCAAAACTTTGGTGCCTGTGGTGTTTTCTACACAGTCTTCTCCTAAATCACAGCTTCAGTCACACAAGGCCTGGGCCTTCCTCAGAGGCTGAGCATTTGCTCCAGTACCTGGACAAAGCCCCGTGGTGAGCAGAACTGGGACAGGGCCCATGACGGGCTCAGTGTTGACATTCCTGATATCGACAATGAACATTCTCAGGCGAAAATTAATGCTAGCTTCCTGTCCCCACACTCTTATCCTCTGTTCCAAAGAGGAAATAAAGACTCCTCACTGATGTATGTTAAAAGGTGGTATGTAAATTGCTATTAATATCATATAGATAGAATTGACACAGGGAGTCAGTAAGAAAGTTTTACTCCTATTGCAGGATGAACCGCTTGACTAAACTTAGAACACATTTACTTTTTACTGTTCACTTCTCATTTGCCAGTCAATCTCCTCACACTGTGTTCTTCCAGTCATTAAAAAATGCACAGAGCAGGGCACCAGGGTGGCTCAGTGGGTTAAAGCCTCTGCTTTCGGCTCGGCTCATGATCCCAGGATCCTGGGATCAAGGCCCGCATCGGGCTCTCTGCTCAGCGGGAAGCGTGCTTCCCCCCCTCTCTCTGCCTGCCTCTCTGCCTACATGTGATCTCTGTCTGTCAGATAAATAAAATCTTAAAAAAAAAAAAATGTACAGAGCATCTACTTGGCAGGCACTTTTCAGGTTCTGGGGAAATAGCAGTGACATAAACCAGACCTGACCCCTGCCCTCAGGTAGCTCAAGTAGAGCTCTCAAGTAGAGACACGTGATGGACTTGGCTTTGCCTTCCCAGGACTGCACCCATGTGCAGCATAATGAATATTTTGTATGTGTCTGTCAATTCGTCACACAATGATAGCACACAGCTCTTCTACCCAGGACTCATCGCAGCTCTAAGCACTCCCACGCATGAGCTCCTGAGTATATAAGTCATTTGTCCAAAGCCTCAACACGAGTCAGGAGTAGAGCTTGGATTTGAACCTCACCATGTGCCCTATAACCTATGCTGTTTTATGAACCAGTGAATGAAGGTCACATAATCAATGTTGTGGTACTACAGCCTCCAAATAGCTAATTTAAAATTATTTTCTTGGTTGCTTTTGTGGTCCCATTCATACTCCAAATTTTTGTTTTTGCTTAGTCTAACATGTAGGCAACACTTTGATATCCAAAATATGCTCACCCTTTAAAGCTAGCTCTTTCCTGTTAATGTGGAAAATGGACCAGGAGTCAATGAAAGAATAATAAGTTGTTAGCTATCCCTCTCCAAATAAATAGGAATGCTTTGTTCTGAATGACTGAGGTTTAAACAAGTAAGAAGTCTAGAACAGGATCTGGGTTACTGCTCTGCTGTACTTACCTACACACTGCTCTCCTCGCTTCTGGTACCCCGGGAGGCACTGACAGGTGAAGGAGCCTCGTAAATTGATGCACACTTGGTCAGTTCTGCAGTTGTGAGTCCCTGCAGTGCACTCGTCTATATCTGGTAAAGATAGCCAGCACAGAGCTTGAGTTGGTTGTACAGATGTTACTATTCCTCCATTTAAAAAAACCCAAAGGAGTATAGTTGACACATAAGTGACATTAGTCTCAGGTGTACAAACATAGTGGTTCGACAACTCCATACAATACCTCATGCTCACCGCAAGTCTAGCTGCCATCTGTCACCATACAATGATACTATTGCAGTACCATTAATTTACCTTCCCTCTGTTGAATTGTCATCATACTTTTTCTTAAAGAAAGTTTTTACTTTATTCTTAAAACAATACTCTGTAATTTTATTATATTAGACATGTTTAAAATAATAAATGATTTCAAGTGTTCAGAAAATAATTTCATAGGAGCCATGCTAACATTAGCCATGCCTGCTTTGGCTCACTTCATTTTCAGAAATGAAACTTTTGAGACATAGCTAAAGACAGTGAATTTTCATCTCTTTACGCATCCACCTACCACTGTCCTGGTAGGTGTGAATCCTTCCCTGAGATGTTTTTATACTTTTATTATAAATCCATCCTTTAGAATATACAGTGTATCCATTAGAATATACAATGTTGTTTTATGTGTTCTAGTGTAAATTGTATAATACTTGCTTTTTCTACCCAGTATACTGCATTTGAGATCATTTATGTTGACATCTCTAAAGATCTGTCCAGATATAAATCAGACTTTAATACTGTGCATTTTCTGTTGCTTTTTTTTTTTTTTTTAACTTTAATTGCAGGGTTGCCTGGGTGACTCAGTTGGTTGAGTCTTGATTTTGGCTCATGTCATGATCTCAGTGTTGTGGGATGAGCCCTGAGTCAGGTTCCACGCTCATTGTATAGTCTCCTTGAGATTCATCCCTCTCCCTCTGCCCCTTCCCCCCATGCACTGCCCCCAAACAAAGAAACAAACAAACAAATAAATCTTTAAAAAACCAAAAAACAAAAATCAAAAAAACCCCAACAAAACGCTTTTGGAGTGCCTGAGTGTCTCAGTCCGTTAAACATCTATCTGCCTTTAGCTCAGGTCATGATCCTCAGCTGGGAGCCTGCTCTCCCTCAGTCCCTCTAGCCCCCTGCTCATGCTCTCTTTCTCTCTCTCAAATAAAAGCAAACAAACAAACAAACAAACAAAAACCCCTTTCATTGCAAATTTCAAGATGCAAAGGATTCAACTTGATCATATTGTTCTAGGAGAGATAGACTGGTGTAGTTTAAAATATAATATTTTCTCCAAGCACTTCATTTCAGTTTAAAAAAGATATTTCCCTAAACCAGTTCTATAATCTACTAAATGTGCCCTAAGGAGTAGGTAGATTATAGTTTTAGAAAAGTAAAATATGCTCAGTCATAATATAATAAATCTGTTATAATGAATTTCTTTGGGTTCAAAATGTGATGTGAATTAGTGTGCCTGCATTCATATTATAGTAATTTATAAGTGAACTTTAATTTTGCCTTCTCAACATTACCTTCGCATTCAATTAACTCTCTCCCATTATGAAGTTAAGTAGGTGAGTTAAGAAGATGAAAGGCTTATGTGATTTTGGCATTCTTCAACAACTGAAGAGTCTAAGCTTTGTTAAAAAACATCGTCAAACTTGGAATTCCTAGATGACAAATTTTGCATGAAAATGAAGAGCCTTAGATCATCACTGTGGCAAACCCAGGGTGGTGCTTTGGAACAGGCAGTGGGCTAACATTCAATACAACAGATGAGCCATCAGTAATGAGAATGTCTTCCTTAATTCCTGCCTTCCCTTAAAGAAACTCAGAGAGTGGTTCCTGCCGTGTTGCCTTTTAAGTCTATTTCCAAGGAGAGCTGTTGCACCAGTGTAAAAATGTAGGAGGTTCCTGTCCTGTGGTAAGAGAGTTGTCCTCAGATATCGGTTTTGAATGATAACAGAGATTCTTTCCAAAAGAAAGAGGGAGGGAAGATGAAAAATACTCAAGGGATGTATGGCCGTTTATTGGATAATACCCTATAAAAGCATCTACTTACTTCACATGATTCTTTGAACGTGGTTTTAAAGTTGTGGTGAACTTTTTGTGTTATTTTTTTTTTTTTCATTTTTGCTTTGACATCCATCATCATCATCATCATCACTATTTTCAAATCAGTGATTCTAACTCTGTCCTTTTAAGGTACTGTGCAGAAGTGCCACGATCTTGCTTTGAAATTATCTGCTCTTTTTTTGTGCGTCTTATTATATTCTCATATGCACTTGATGAAAACATTTCTACTGGGGTTTCTTTCAGAGCTTTATGACTCGCTAATGCAGAAATGACAGCAGAATTCCTATTGTTTTATGTCAAGAGCATCTGCCAGCATTTGCAGTGATAACAGCCCTGAGAGATACCGAAATGTGAGATTCAGATGTGGCAAGTTTCCTCAGTCCATGCTGGCAGGAGATCAAGGACTGGGGCTGGCTGCTGCATTTTCTAAGAGAGGGCTCACCAGTGACTGTGGCTTTTCTTTCCGAGACCTCTCTGCAAACCGCCCCCACCCCATTGCATTCCTGATGTCCTACAATTTCCTTCCTACTTTCTTGTTCAGTTCTAAGGCTCTTTGATAAATAGGCTAATATTTCCAGTGGACTTAATATATCATTAAATGGTTTATTTATTTATTTATTTTTAAGGTTTTTTTTTTTTTTTTTTTAATTTGACAGACAGAGATCGCGAGTAGATAGAGAGGCAGCCAGAGAGAGTGAGTAGGGAAAGCAGGCTCCCAGCTGAGCAGAGAGCCGGAAGCAGGCTCTATCCCAGGACCCTGGAATCATGACCTGAGCTGAAGGCAGAGGCTTTAACCCACTGAGCCATCCAGGTGCCCCCATATAGGTTTTAAACATAAAACTGTGCTACCTGGACCTACCCCTTCCTAAGAACCAGGTCCGTTGAACTTCTGAGAAAGATTATCGAATAAAAATATTAGGCGAGTTAAAATAATTCAATAATAAAGAAATACCACTGCCTCCACTACCACTATATTCTTTTCCTTTCTCTAGCAAAACAAACAAACAAAACTGCTCTAGGACTCACCACACCTAACATTGACTGGTGATATTTTTAACACACTTTGTATATACTTGGACTCACTTTAATTTTTAATTCTTTTGGATGAGAAACTTCCTGAAATTCAATAAAACACAATTGCATGAAATCCCCTCCAAGAAATTATTCCAAAGGAGTTGAGTGCAGGCTTTGTCATATATCTTGAACTGGATCTGCTAGGCAATGAATGGCCTACATTTTCATTTACAACTTCTCCAACTCAAACTGAGACAATTTATCTTCTCCTTTGCTATGAGCAGTTTATCTAATGCTGAAGGACACATCAACAGGATTTCTTTGAACTATCTTCGATTATACTACCAATTCATACCGTTATTTAAATAACACAATTTTATTATTTTAAAAGTTGTACTTTGAGACGCTGTTATTACTTACTCACAGAGCATATGTCATATGAGGCAGTCATGTAAGAATTGTTACACATGTTAAGCTCTCTTACACTTTTTTTTTTTTTTAAAGATTTTATGTCTTAAATAATCTCTACACTCAACACGCTGTGCTCAAACCCACAACCCTGAGATCAAAAGTAGCTTGTCCCACTGGCTGAGCCAGCCAGATGCCTCACACTTTTCTTTCCTACTTGAGTGCCTTTCTGTTAGTCTTAAACATCAGGAGGTTGACGTGATAAGTCACCAAAACCTACGTCTATGTCAGAGACTCGAAGAATATCCATCCACTTGTGCTGGTGTATCAGAAGACCCGGTTTCCCCAGGTTTTTCATTCTATGAAAGGCCTCTGTGTTGGGAGTATCTTAAATGGCAAAAGCACTGCTTTATTCATAAGGTAAAGGACTCAGGTCAGCCATGATTTTCATGGTAATCTAGGAGAAAGTACTCCAGGAGAGGTGTTTTTTTGTTTGTTTGTTTGTTTGTTTTTGTTTTTGTTTTGTATTTAAACAATCTATAATTTATCATCAAGAGCGAAGCTTACCATGTTCTTAAGCAATTAGTTAACACATTCCCTAGGCCCTGCTTCAAGCTCTTTGAGGATGGTGTCTATGTCTTACTTTTTTCTGTACTCCTGATGCCTAGCCGAGTGCATGAACCACTGTGGGTTTTTAATAACTGTTCAGCAAATGGATGAATAAATAAATGAATGAATGATAATCATTTGCTGGAACCCATGCCTGGACTTTGAGAGAAGTAGGATCAGTGTTTTATCTTATGGAACTAACCATTTCCAAGGAAGGGCGATGGGCAAGATGTGAGAAACAGCAAAACCAGCAAGATGTCTGCACACGGAAACTGTAGGAAAACAATGATGTTGAGAAGTGCAGAAATGAGGAGACATAAGGCAGCATTGGAGGCAAGTGGCTGTGGCAGGTTTGCTGCGCCTGGGGAGTTTTGAGCTGCATTTTGAAGAAGGTGGGGAGGCTATTTCTAGGCAGGAGGCAGGCTGCAGTAGAAAACATCTGATGAAAAAACGTGGTCTGCAAGACAGCTGGGAGTCACCATGGCTGAAGGGCCTGTGTGTGAGGAGCCCGCTGCCCAGCCTGCTTGAAGGTGCTCATAAAGTAGGAGCTCAAGTCAAAAGCAAAAATTCAGGACCTTAAAGGTGGGATTGGAATTCGAATTGGACACCACAGGGAGCAGCTCTGAACTATGTAGACACAGCTTAATGTAAACATACCCAAAGAACAAAATAATAGAGTGTGCTTCCTAAAATATCACAACACGTAAATCAACTCACATTTCATCATTCTAATGCATTAAGAATAGCTAAGGGCAGTATTTGGTGATTCCCTCATTTTTCAAAAATGTGCCCACACTCTCCCTCCTAGTGATTTATACTGTTGTGGGTCCCTTTCTTGCTGACTTTGGCACCATCCTTTCTTCAAATAATGCAGTCTGATCTTTGCATGGCTCTCACTCCTAACCTCTTTATCATGCTGACCCCCAGTCTATGGAAATGCTTATTTGGTTTCCTCTCCGAAGTTAATGGAGGCAACTGTGTCCACATCTCTGTGGTGTCCATTAAGTCCCTGCTTAGGCCCTCATTCTCTATGTTTTTGGCTCCTTCCCGTCATTCTGACTCATATTTCCCAAACCCCTGACTCATGCTGCTTTCTCTCTCTTATGCAACATTTTAATCTCTGCAATGTTCTTTTCATAATTTGATAACTTACCACGACATGGACATTCAGTATGTTTTCATGGGCGAATGTTTTCTGTACCTTAAATGCTCTAGGTGACCATGTAGACTTTGCTGCTTTAGGTTTAAAGAATAATTTAGAACTACTTTTCAAATAATACACCACTGACAAGGGATGAGAACATACTGAAATAGGAGGAAGGGACTAAAGTGATTTTGCATCTGTCACTGTCCAGGTGATCTTGGAACATGGCATCAAGTCTTTTTCTCTGTTCCCCCATCTGTAAAATAGGCTATCCATTCTTACTGATGCATGGATTTTTTTTTTTTTTAATTCAGAGTCTTGAAAATATATCTTTTTGTTTCCAGACTGTACACTTTTATAGTAAAGCAGCCACACCTTTCCTAGTTCTGTGAGGAGCACTGTGCATGCTTTGTGAGTATTACTTGATGGCTCTGTCCTTTGAGCTCCTGTGGTTAAAGCAAAGGCAGTGGTTAAATTCAAGTTGCTGTTTCTTCATCTGTATGGATTTATAATCTTATATCTTCGGCAACCATATTAATTTAACCTCATAAATGGAGTAAAGGTAGAAAAAAGGGGTCAGGGATTCATGTTTGCTGTGAGAAGGAGCTACTTTATTCCTAGCCTCTTCCCTTCTGTTCCCTTCCGTCTCCCCATCTTTCCTTCTCACTTTCTCTCTCTCTCTCTTTCTTTCTTTCTTACTATCTTTTCTCTCCTCTCTCCTTCCTTCCTCCCTCCCCCATCTCTCTTTTTTTCTTTCACATTCTTAACAATTTAGATAGATACTTATCTGCTCATCCTTTCTAGTGACAGAACAATAAATTAGTTCCCAGCACTTTTTTTACTTTATAAAACTTTTTAAATGAAAGGAACTCATTGGGTAAGGCTCTTCTTGTTATTTTGGGTCTTTGTTTTATTTTTCGGTATAATCTTGCAAAGTAGGAGCTATCTCAATAAGTGCTGAGAGCATTGCTGTTTTACTACTTCCTCATCCATTCATGGCTCTTAGTAATCATAATGGGAGTATTTAAGACAGTAAATTATATTGCTTAAGCTTTGACTAGGAAGGAGGTGTGGATATTTTATATAACTTCATATACAAATCTATTAAAATTCTAAAATTAACTGGGATAAAAATAGATATTAGCAATAAACATCTATTATTTGATTAGAAAATCTGATCTGTGATCCTCTGATTTAATCCTGATGACAGCTTTGTGGAATAAGTGGTCGCATCATGCACAATTTATGGAAGAGGCAGGAGGACATCACTGAAACGAAGATTCATGAGGTGACCTACCCACAATCACACAGAGTAGCAATTCAAATGACAGATTTCCATTTTGCCCCTAAGTTTAGGTCTCCATAAAGACTTATTTCCTAAGAGCTCTGAATAGCAGACCTTTAACTGTAGTTTTATGTATGTATATATATTTAATTTTTCTTAGAAGAAAAGAGAGGGTCCTTCATCTGTAGTGCCTTGATTCCTCCCTTGTGTCTTTCTTCCACATTAGAATAACATTCACAGCTCTCCAAGTCTTCTGTTTCCCTCCCCAGTCCTTAGCCAATTATCAACAATTTTTGTCAAAGACTTTCTATTTCCCTTGCTGCTTCTTTCATAGTACTGGAATCAGATTTATCTGGGCTAAATGCCCAGTTCTAGTTAGCTTTTCACCCTTCTGAAATTAACAGCTAGAATTCACCCAAGCTAAGCAGTTCTAGTGGAGAAAATAAATACTGATATTAAGTAACAAAAGAGAACTGTCTTCATCTATGGCCAGCAGTAGATTTATAGTTCTAGATTCTTATCTGTTCTGGCAAAAAGGACTGTTAATAATTTGGTGTGCTTTAAATGATAAACAAAAATATCACCAAAATCAACAAACATCAGCCTCCCTGATAGTTCATTTCTTTGTTTTATAGAGTGGTGAATCCAGTGCCCTGGAAGTCCCTGTCACTGCACTGCGTTCTCTCAGAACCTTGAAACATGCTGCTCTCATATGGAAAAATCATGCGACATGTACTTGGAGTTTCTTTTCCAGCAATGATGATTGATTTGCACTGCAGATCGACCTTTTCTCACCCAGTCTCCTTTGTGGCTAGTGGTGTTCATTTGCAAGACGATGGGATGAGGTTACACATACAGTTCATGAACAAGGGGGAGAAAACCAAGTGGCACACAAGGTCAGTTCAACTTGTGACTCATCTTTACTACACACAGACCAAAGGCACCAATTGCTCATAGGCTAAAACAGAACCAGCAAGGAAACAAAGGCCTTAATTATTCTTCAGCTCTTTTTGCACACTGGCAAAGTGAAGCTTAATGCTTTCAGAATCTTCAGGAAAAACATTTTCTACTGATAAATGATTGCTAATCGTTAAGAGTGTTCTCTGGCATCTTTGTGAATGTGTCATTCCCAGCTAAACTTCCTTTTTTACTTCTTTTTTTTTTTTTTTAATTTTATTTATTTGAGAGAGAGAGAGCAAGAGAGAGATGGAAAGGATGAGTGGGGGTGGGGCAGAGGGAGAAGCAGACTCCCTGCAGAGCAGGACCCTGGGATCATGACCCAAGCTGAAGGCAGTCGCTTGACCAACTGAGCCACACAGGTACCCCCTTTTTTTACTTCTTAAACTTAATTATCCATTACAAATATGTTTGGGGAAAGGCGACCTTGGTATTTGGAGTGATATTATAACCAGTCATCAATCCACAACCTTATGGAGGTAGGACTGTATTTTGAAACAAGTAGCGTCATTAACCTTTGCTTAAATATTGAATTAAAGATGGTCTGTGTGAAAGTTGAAGCCGAGTCTACACGAGCTGGGGACCAGCTTCCAACCTGAAGGCCTTCACAGGAATTATGATCCCATCTTATTACGGGAGACCTCTGAACTGACAGTTAGTTTCTGGTGCCTTACACCTCTTTGCCTTATTCCTCCCAACCACCTTCCATCCCCAGCTCCAGATCAAACCCCTGGAGAGTGATGAACTGAATGGACACTACATTCAGCGGAGTCCACCAGGCCCTGCCTAAGCACTGGAACTTGATTTCTGGCCCCCTCCCCGAGCCTTGCAGCCAGATTAGTCAGTCTCCCTAGCCCAAAGCACACACATTCTTGGCTTACTCCTTCAGGCCAATCATCGCTTGAGGTCGCACAAGCCCCTGGCTATGGCAATGCCAATTATAACAAGCATGGCTTGGTGACCTCCTAATTGTATGAAACCAATTACATTATACTTGTTGTTCATTCAACAATAAACAGCTTTTGTGCCCACTAAATTGGGGCCCACTACTAAATTTGCTGAGTGTAATTTGGCAATACTTCTCCAAATCATTAACTGCTTAAGGCTTTTTAAATAAAGCATATCTTTGTGCTTCTTGCCTTCAGAGCATGTTACCTCCTTGTGTATATTTTCCTACCCATTTCATTACATCTTACTTATGATGTTTCTGCACAATGTTTCCCCATATGCCTCAGGGCCCTTTTGTTTTTCTGAATTCCAAATGAAGCTGAGGTAGGATGAAGGAGGGGTGGAACTCACCAAACTTGCACTAAATTCCTTTCTCTCTCTTTTTTCTTTCTCTTTTTGATTCAAAATTCCAGCACAATGAAAAGCAATGAAAGGATAAATATGTGAGTAAATCTAAATGAATACGGACTGTATAAAACAAGAATAGGAAGGTCTTTTGGGATTTATAACATATTTATAATTAAAATACATGAGAATAGTAAGTTGGCAGGAAGAAAATAGAGTTTAAGTACTTGGCGGTCCTTGCATCATTAGGGAAGAGGTAAAACTACTAATTTATTTTAGACTTTGATAAATCAAGGGTGCATGTTAAGTAGCCCCTAGGGGGAAAAAAACCTAAGGGAACAGTAAAAGCCGAAAAATACAAATCTAATATGGGGGAGAAAGGAATAATATAAACTGGTCCATTATTTTAGAGAGAAGGCAAGAGAGGAAAGAAAAGGAAACTAAAATATGCAGAACAAATAGAAGACAAATAGTAAAATGGCAGTTTAAACCTAATCATAGCAATAGTTGCATTAATGTAAACAGATTAAATGCTCTTGCTAAAACCCCAAATTCTCAGATTGATTACAAAAGCAAAACCCAAATATGCTGTTTCAGGAGAAACAATGTAAGGATGGAAAGAAAAGATAGGTTAAAGAAAAAAGATTACTATGCCAACACTAATCAAAAGAAAGTTGGCTTTGTAATATCAGTATCAGACAAAGTTGACCTTATGGGAAAAAAAAGGATTACTAGAGAATAAAAAATACTATGTAACGATAAAAGTTTTGGTTTACCAAGAAAATACAGAAATTCAGAATTTAACTACAGTTAATCACACAGCCTCCATATAGACAAAGCACAGACAGGCAAACCTAAAGGGAAAATGAATACATGCAATTACACTAAGAAATTTTAACATACCTCTCCTGGTAACCAAATGAAAAAATGTATTTTCAGAAATGAATAGAAAATATGAATAACATGATTAAAAACTCCGAACTACTTGACATAATATAGAACACTGTATAGAATATATAACCTATTCGAGCACTGAGAGAATTTTTTTTTTTTAAAGATTTTATTTAGTTATTTGACAGAGAGCAATCACAAGTAAATGGAGAGGCAGGCAGAGAGAGAGAGGGAATCAGGCTCCCTGCTGAGCAGAGAGCCCGATGCGGGACTCGATCCCAGGACCCCGAGATCATGACCTGAGCCGAAGGCAGCGGCTCAACCCACTGAGCCACCCAGGTGCCCCGTCGAGCACTGAGAGAATGTTAAAAGAAAATAATTATATGCTAGCCTTAAGGAAAGTCTATAAATACATTTCAAAAATTATAATATACAGATTTTTGTTCCCTCGCTACACTGCATATATGATGGAAATGACAATGACAATGACAATGACAAAACTAGAAAAATCCCCTTCTTTCAGAAAAGAGGACCTACACTTCCAAACAACCAATGGTACACGGAAGATAAAACTGAAATTTGAGACGTTAAACTGAATGAAATGAAAATATCCTGTATGAAACCTTGTGGGGAAAAAATGCCAGCCCTTAAGAAGGAGTAGAGCTCCTCCTACTCTCATTACATCTCCTTCTCTTTGTCCCCACTCTATTCAACTTACAATGAAGATTTTCAATTTTCTGAGATTTGTATTTTAGATAGTCGAAAGTGAACTTGAGGGATTTGAAGGGCCACTTAGATAAGAAAGAAAAAGTCTTGAACTTGTCTTTTCAAAGGCAGAACTAGAATAAATGGGTAGAAATTTAAGGAACGCAGATTTTAGATTGGGGTTAAGAGAAGAATATGGTCATTGGACTCTTTAATATATTAGGAAGTAGCGAGGTGCCTATGACCAGAAATACACAAATGGTGCGCTGTGGATCTCAGTAGCAGGTGGCGATTTGACCAGTCATCTGTGTTGAAAAATGATGCTAAGGTGCTGCATGCGAATATGGCTGAATGTTAATTTCTGAAACTGGATGATGCATGTTCAATGTTCATTGTATTGTACATTGAATTCTGAGTTTGAAAATGTTACTTAAGGGAGCCTGGGTAGCTCAGTTGGTTAAGCATCTGCCTTTGGCTCAGGTCATGATCTGAGGGTCTTGGGTCACCTGACGGTCATGGGCTCAGCGTCTTGGGATCAAATCCCACATTGGGTTCCCTGCTCTGCAGGGAGCCCGCTTCTCCTTCTGCCTCTCTCTCTTTATCTCTCATGAATAAATAAAGTCTTAAAAAAAGAGAAAGAAAATATTAATTAAAAAGTTGAAAAACAGGGCACCTGGGTAGTGCCTAGTTGGTTAAACTTCGGACTCTTGGTTTTGGCTCAAGTCATGATCTCAGGATTCTGAGATCAACTCCGCGTCTCGCTCCGTTTGGAGCCTGCTTGTCCCTCTCCCTCTGCCCCTCCCACAGTTCTCCCTCTGTCGAATAAATAAATAAAGCTTTTAAAAAACAATTGAAAAACAGGGGTGCCTGGAAGGCTCAGTCAGTTAAGCGCCTGCCTTTGGCTCAGGTCATGATCTTAGTGTCCTGGGATCAAGCCCTACATCATCAGGCTCCCTGCTCAGTGGAAAGTCTGTGTCTTCCTCTTACTCTCCCTCTGTGTTCTCTTTCTCTCAAATAAATAAATTAAGTCTTAAAAAATTGAAAAACAGTTGCTGTCTCCACCCAAATAGAGAAGGTTGTAAGGATTCAACAAAATGAATGAATATCTCTACATTCTCTCATTTGACACATGATGCACATACATATATCTTTGTACTGTTGTGATGTTTACTTTTATACCTTCATAATTTATCCTCTAACATCTGAAAACCTTGCTTTATGATAAAGTATAGCAAGGAAAGATCTTACCTTAAGTGGTTATTTATTTTATCCCTCTTCCTTGAGCAACGTGGCAGTTAAAAACTAGACTTCTTATTCCTTGTTCTGTATGAATGATTTTTTTCAGGAAGGAAGACTCTGCAGCTTTCATCATATTAAGGCATAAGGTTATTCAGTGACTAAAATGTTAAATTTGAACAACTATCAGCTTATGTCCAAATCTTTCATATACCATTTTTTTAAAAAGATTTTATTTATTTATTTGACAGATAGAGATCACAAGTAGGCAGAGAAGCAGGCAGAGGGAGAGGAGGAAGCAGACTCCCTGCTGAGCAGAGAGCCCGATGTGGGGCTCGATCCCAGGACCCTGGGATCATGACCTGAGCCAAAGGCAGAGGCTTTAACCCACTGAACCACCCAGGCACTCCCTTTCATATACCATTAAACCAAGAGAGATTTAACTTTTGGTTTTGTCTCAAATGGACACTATGGTTGCCATTTTCCCCAAGTTATTCATGAATTTGCATGCATATTTGAATTTAGTTTGCTGATAAATTGTGTTTGACATATGTAGGCTATGGGATATCCCCCATCCGTCTATATTAAAACGCTTTCAGTGTTGTGAGGTAATACCATTCAAGTAAGTCCTCTGAGTTCAAGGAGTACCTAAAGGCAATAGGGAACTAAAGAAAATACTGTTCAATGAAACTATTGACCCTGTGAGTGTTTCAATCCTAAAGATTTCTCAAGCTAACATATAAAATAGTCTTTCATTTTTAAATGAATTGGGGGGCATTTTACCTTATATTTCCATCAGAGGCAAAATTATGTTTGGACTCGACATTGTCTGTGCTCGCTTCAGCAGCACATGTACTAGAATTGGAATGATACATAGAAGATTAATATGGCCCCTGCATAAGGATGGCTCTCAAATTCGTGGACTATATGTTCTCTGAGATCTCTTTCAGTTTTCAAAATCTGAAATTAAAGCTCATTTTACTGAATTCCTGAATGCTGTTGTAAAAATTGCTCATTTTCCAGCTCTTACCTCTTCTTCCCTCTCTACCTTAAAATACTGGATCCTGGGAAACCTGAAAAACATCCTCTTGCCTTTTGGGGACCATGATCATATGTCTCTATTTCTTCTTCCCTTCTTTTTCTTTTTAAAAAGATTTTATTTATTTATTTGATGGAGAGAGACACAGTGAGAGAGGAAACCCAAGGAGGAGGAGTGGGAGAGGGAGAAGCAGCCCCCTGCCAAGCAGGACCCTGGGATCATGACTGGAGCCCAAGGCAGATGCTTAACGACTGAGCCACACAGGCACCACTTCTTTTTCATTTTTCAGCAGTGGTTTCTGATCTGTAGAATCAAAAGAGGGTCTAAAAATGGACTAATCTTTCAGGATTAAATGGCTCTGTTAGTAGAGTGGGATGAATAGAAAGTTCTCTTCAGTGTTTAAATGCACTACTATGTACCTGCAAAGTTACACACTTTCAGGAATTTAGAGTTGCTTAAAGCCTGTTTGGCAGCATAAACTAGAAAAAAAATCTCATGGGGAAACATGCCCTGTACACATGTTTCTATGTCTGTAGAATACAAAGGAAGATGGACCTTTGCCAATTATACAGTTGATACATTAAAGGTAAATGCCAAACTAAGTCTTTAAGGAGATTTCTTAGCATGCATAAACATAGAAGAAAAAAAAGACTATGTTCTTAGATCTGATATATGTGTGTGTGTGTGCGTGTGTGTATACAGTGTTACTGTGTGTTACAGTGTTACAGTGTTACTGTATGGAGCATATCCATAGAGTCTATCATATTCCAAGTTTTCGGTTTAGAAGAAAATGGAAAAATTGAGCAATTCATATTGTTAATTTTAAAATTAGCCTGGAATTATTTTTCCCTAGAAATGTAATAATTTGTTTATGGAGACCTTTAAATTAAAATCTTTGGCTTCAGGCATGTGTGTGGTTAAGGGGGATGACTGTGAGGTGGCCAGAGAGGTGTAGGGATCTCTTTCAGAACTGCAACAATCATACTATTTTCTCACTGCACACAATTTTAAAATTCTAAATTTTTTTACTTGAGATCATTTCTTTAGTTTCTTGTGCTACCTTTTTTCTAACCTTATTACACCAAGAATTTATTATACCAAGAATCGATGGGAGGACTTGTCGATCTTTTTAGAAAGTCTGAGAACCACAAAATAACTTTTTTTTTCTTCTGCAACTCACTGACAGAATGCTATGAACTGTAATTGAGACAGAAGAGTGGGAAGATCACGGGATTTAGCATCACTGATCTCAGTTCAAACCCAAGCAACACCACATTTTAGGTGTCTGTTCAGGCCAAGTTCTTTAACCTTTCCAAGTTGCATTGACAAAGTCTGTAAAGAAAAGATAATATCGATTTCATAATATTATTGTGACTACTAACTGAAATAAGACACCTCTCAAATGGTACCTGCTTGACACTAAGTGCTCGCGAAATTGTACTTAACACGTTGTGAAATGGCTGTAAGTTGGTGCACATCAGGTTGGTATTACTGTTGTCTGCAGAGTGAAGGAAGCAAGAAACTGCAGAAAGTCAGGTCTTTCAGTATAATTTGCTATTCATTTGTATATAATTCCCATCTCATCTTCGCTTCCTTGCCCCATGTCATATTTTGAATGTGGTCTGTTATGACTGAAATCCAAACGGGAAGAACATCACAGCTTTGACTGACTTCCCTTCCTTAGCTGTATTCCAGATGAACAGATAGGAGAATAGGCCAAATCAGCCTTTCTTTTTAAAAGCTATTTCTTATTAGGGAAGTTGCAAACATTCAAACAAAAGAGATATGACAAGGCAAAAAGAAAAACATAGCATCTTTTGTATTTCATAATATTTTGCCATATGAAAGGACAGTTAATAACTATAGGACCCCCTTCATAGCAATGGAGTATTAACGTTTATAAAGACTACTTGGCAAACATAGCTCCATTAGAACCTATAGGAACTCTGAGAAAGAACTTTTGTGTGAACAAGTTCCAACTGTGAAAAAGTTATGAAGATACAAATTTCAGCAGCAATTTTTATTATATTGGCTATGTCAAGGACATTATGGTCATCATCTTTCAAGGCAGTGATGAAGTTAGAAATCAGAACTAAAGGACAGATGGGGAGTATTTTCGAATGTAGTGGAAATAACTACATTTAGAGTTAGGACAAGTATTTCCGCTTGTTTATTCATAAGGACAAGACTCTAAGATAAAAACATCGATGTCTGACTTTTTGAATGAGCAGGGGTCTCCACAAAACAGAGTGGAAGATAAAGATGGCAAGGGCACCCTGCTGAGCTCCCAAAGGGTACACAGGAAGATCACAGAACTGGGCCATAGCACTCACAAACCACTGTGGACATAGCAGGGCCAAAGACCTATCCAAGGCGGTTGACTTTCTAGAGAAAGCAAATTTGTCGCTACTGCTCTTTCTTAACAAGGAAATAGCTGTCCCAAAGTCCGCTGGACAAGCTGCTTTCTGTAGTGATCTTACATTGACCAAAGGAACTTGGGAAAAGAAGCGCAAAGAAGGTGGGACCGAGCTGAACATTGAAAAGGAATCTTTGTGCTTCTTTTCCTAGTGAAGGTGTGTCCTTCGCACTTTATCTGGTTCAGGGTCCTAAACACATTTTGCTCCAACTACCAATTCCTGGCATTCTTCGTTAGGAAACCAGCTGCTGAATAACCCTAGGTACACATCAGTGGCCTATATAAATTTTATGGCCCCAATTTGTTGAAGGTACCAACTGAGCTCTCCATTGGGTCTGATGCATAAATTCTAGCACCGTTAAATTACAACATGGCAAAGCATAATAAATAACACTCAATGCTTCCATAGTATTTATACAATTGTTATTATATTTTTTACAAGACTAAGAAATGCCATGCCAAATACGGTGAGCGTGTAGAACTTCTTGTAGCTTCTACAAATTCTGTGTTGAATTTTACTCTCAAATTAGTCTTCCAATAAGTTTTAGTACGAGCTTTAAGATGGAACAAACCTCAAGTAGTAAAAATCCTTTAAGAATTACAGTTATATTCTGGGTGGATAAAATCATAATGACCTAGAACAATGCACTAAATGCTGAGTGAATTTTAATGCTGATGTTTTACACTTTCCTTTGAGCTATGATATTTTCCCCACTGCATTTTGTTTGGTTAAAAATGTGATCTGGGCTATTTTTAGAATAAAATTCATACTTAATTTGCCTCTGTAGCACTAAGTAGAGAATAAAACCTGTCCTAATTACCTACAATGAAATTATCTAACTGGACTAACAAAGTTAGGATTCAGAAATGTTTTGAAAGTAAATGATGTGTTTCCCTCCTCTGTGACCAAAGAGAGTGGACTTAATTTAGATTTGCAGAAGTTTCATGTTTGTTTAGGATATCTTTCACTTGGTGCAGATGAAAACTCATTATGTCATTTTCCAGTGTCTTCAGGATGAAATCCAAACTTTCTAAATGTGATATGCAAGGCCCTTCATGATTTGATCCTTGCTTACCACCATGTACTACACATTGAATCATACAAAACACTTACTCCCTTCTTCTGTCTTTTCTTTAGGACTTTCATAAGGGCTATTCTCTCTGCATGGAACATTCTTTTTCCTTCTGTCCTTCCCTTCCCCCATTTGTTAAAGGCTAATTCCCACAACCTCCTTAGAATGAAGCCTGGTGTCACCTTCTCTGGGAAGTCTTTAAAATGAAACTCAAAATGTCACATTGTAATTACAGTCCCCTCCCTCTTAGACTGTGAGCTTTTCAGGGTGGGCATTACAAGCATTTTTATCTTTGTATTCTCAGCACCTACTGTGCTTTGCACACACTAGTTACTCAGGCTTCTTGAGTAGTCTTACAGCTATAAAGATATTTAGTGGTCTTGTGCCATCTCCCAAACTGTAATTAAAAAAGCAAGTGTCAAAATTTCTTTTCCCCGTCTTATCCCCAAATCCAGCATAAAACAATAAAGTAAATCTAGGCAACTAATACATCATCCCCAGAAGACCCCACTTTTAAGGAGAAGTATAGGCATTACTACTGCTTATGGAGTGTTTTAGAATTGAAACTTAAATAGATCAATGAACAGAACAGGTGTTTTACCTTTGCAAAATTCTAGCTGTTGGATAAGTCTTAAACACACACACACACACACACACACACACACACACACACACTATCATGACTTAGTGAAGTGATATCTAAATCCAGTTAAAATTCTTTTGGATTATTTCATAAGGTAAACTATATATTCTTATGTTTTTAAGTTCTTGCTTTATCAGCTTAGCCGTCCAGCTGTACTCCCAAATAGCCCTTCTAAAGCCCTCCTCCCCTTTTTGTACTCCATTTAAATTCTCATTTTTTAAAATTCTCATTTTTAATTAAGTAGCTGTTAACTAGGAAATGCATTTCCCCTAGCCATGTTGGGAGAACCTTTTGCTCTCCTCTCTTTGTAACCAGATTATTCCTTGGTTCATGCTTATATGCAAAATGGATGGTAGGGGACTTACTGGGGCAAGTGGGCCTTTGTAATTACCTCTTGCCATAATTTCCTGTAATTGTAAACCTTGTTATAATCAGGGCATGACTCTGCCTAGGCTACATTCATTGCATTTCACAGCATCACAGCCTTAACCATATTAGAAATAAAAGCAATTCCTGTTAAAGGTCTATGTTCAGACATAGTTTATGGTTAGAGACTTACTCTATATTCCTTCTGCCATATATTATGACTAATGATCATTCTACAGTTTAATGGATGTGAACACAAGGCAGAAAGGCTGATTGTTCGTAAGATCACTTAAGGGCTTGTTTAGCTTCTAATTGGTTATTTCATGGGACATAGGAGCTGAAATTACACCTAAATATTATTAATTGACTATTTTATGTTTACCTTTATAATATCTATGAATAAATACATTGATAAACAATATTATAAACTGTTTATCCTACTTGGAGTGGAACTTGTTTAGAATGGTCTTTGACTCAGAATCTGACTCATCACCTATGTGCAAAATAGGTGTCTGTTAGAAATGACTTTAAACAAATTTTTATGATCCAGAAAATAGTCCTTGTGGATCAAACTCTTTTTATGCTTATTAGAATTGTTATTTTATGTACAGTACTTGAAAGTTAATTTCACTCATTTCATTCTGAGGAACTTATTCACTTTACAAGAAGTTGGATCTGCCCCCCTGTCCCATCCCAGCCCTATTAAGATGATTTAACACATTTACCCATATGTGCACACTTATGTTTCCTCTCTAATCCTACAACTTTTTGGAGGTAGCATTTTTAGTATATCACTCTTTGCTCAAAATCTTTTCCCAAGTTATGACATTACTAAATCTAAATGGCTTAACTAAGAATTCAGGATTCATACAAACTATGCCCCTGTTTCCCTAAGCATTATTCTGCATATAGGGCATCTACCCAGCAAAGCCTGCCTTTTCTCTTCTCAGGATTATTTATATACAGCTCATCTGTCATGATCCAGATTACATTCACTGCCTCTGAAAAACCTGTTATGGCCCTTGATTGTTGCAAGCAATCCCTCCTCTGGACTCCCACCACTGCTTTTACCATTGACTCCATGGGGACTGAGGCTCTCAACCAAAGTTTTTTTTTTTAAGATTTTATTTATTTATTAGACAGATAGAGAGCACAAGTAGGCAGAATGGCAGGCAGAGGGAGTGGGAGAAGCAGGCTCTCCACTGAGCAGGGAGCCCAGTGCAGGACTCCATCCCAGGACCCTGAGATCACGACCTGAGCTGAAGGCAACTGCTTAACCAGCTGAGCCACCCAGGAGCCCCTCAACTAAAGTTTTGTTGACCTTAATTGTTAAGCTAATTATTTGTATCATTTAATTTTTTAAAAATCCAACCTTACCTTATGCCTGGAAAGTCCTTGCAAGAAAGTGGATATGTCTAGGCATCTAGTACAGTTTGGATACATAGTAAGTGAATACAAGGATGCATGAGTTGATGAATAAATGACTAAAAATTTAACAAACAAATGCATGAATGGTGCAGATGTCAGAGTATACATGAGAAAATATATCCTAAATTTACATGAACAACTTAGGGTCTGGAGAGGGAAAGGTGGAGTTCTTTAAAGCCAAGTCTCCTGATATTTAAATGATCTTTTAAAGTAGTGGATCCAGCAAGAATGGCCAGAAATAGGCTTTTTTTAGTTCCATATTCCCTCAGTTGAGCCCTGCATGTTTGGGGATTTAAGATCAGCATGAACTTGTGGCGACAACTGGCCACACAATGTCCCCCTTTCCTTCTACCCAAGGAGGGATTGTGACCTCATTCTCTGAGAAGTGGATTTCCTCCAAAGCATTCAAGAACTATCTCCCTGAAATACTAAATGAAATGCAAAATGGGTGCAGGATATGACCAGTTTTGCTCAGAGAGCATGCATAAGTTCTGGGGGGGAAGTCATTGCTGAGTTTTATAATTTTTTTCTTTAAAACCTTTGAAAAAAAGAGATCAACTCTGGTTTCAGTTTAATTTAAAAAAAAAAAAAGAAAAGAAAAAGAAAAAAACCTACATGGCCACTTCTTCAAATTTGTTCCAGATGGATTTAGTCATAGAATGATTGATTATCCACTCAATGTGAGCTATGTGGTTAAGCTCAGAAACCTACAACAAACTGGTTTGGAGCTGTGTTTCATGGTAAATGGCAGAAAGGATAATCCTTAAGCTGTCATTTTAGAGTTAATGATGAGGAAAGAGGAATTTAGTGGGGCTACTTATGTCAAGAGAATGTATTAGCAAATGGATGGTTGAATATGAAGAAATCTTATGAGTATAATACTTTTTTTGTTATTTTTTTTTCTTCTCTGGACTTCACGGTAAGGGGAACCAGGGCTGCCAGTCAGAGCTGGTTCCCAGCTCTGACTGGCAGCCCCCTTGAAGGCTTCCCCAGCTCTTACTGCCTGCTTCGGGGACCAGACCCAGCTCCCCAGGATGCTCCAGGCCTGAGACCAGATGCTGGCCTCTACCTGGAAGCTGAGGCATTCATTTATCTTAGCCTACTCAGTAGGCTCACAGAAGCTTTTATTATTGGTATCAGAGACACGTGGGCAAATCTGGAAACGAATGCTGGGGAGAGTGAACCAAAGAGATACCATACTGCATTCTACACAGAGCTGTAACATGCACTTTAAAAGGCGATTTAACAACATTTCATTTTAAGGAAAAAAAAAAAAACACAAACTTCCTTTGGATTTTAATTACTCCTTTTAATAGCTGCCTTAGCCTTTTATCTATTCTTTCCATCTGGTTAATTTACAATTTAGCTACTAGAATATTCTTTTAGAAGAGACTGGATGTGGCTGGTGGTTTTCTCTACCTGCCGCCATTTGATTTTACACGTTCTCCTATATGTTCAATTTTTTTGGTTTCCATCTTCGCTGATTTTTCTATTTTTGCTCATACATCTTTTCTCTTATCTTCTTTCCCTCAGAGGGATCTTCTATTCATTATTGTCTCCTTGTTGAAAAACAAGTCACTATTCCTGCCTCTTAATCAAGATACCTACTCCTTAGAATCCTTTGAAAATCCATGTTGGATTTTATGGCTTCTGAATTTCTAAGTCTTATGTAACATATTTATGGTAACTTAAGTTATGCTCAGCACATGTCTCCTAATAGACATTTGAGGCAAAACAAAAGATGTAAACAAGTGTAAACATAAAAATGACAGTTCAAGGCACGGGTTTTTGACTAGGCTGAAGAAAGAAAAATGTGACCAAAACAGAATAGAGGTTTCTATGGGAGAGATGGAAAACATTTTCCATGACTCCCCAACAAACACACGAATATCACAGATGTCTAGGACAAAGTTAACATGAAGCAAGAAGAATTTTTATTAAATTTATTCTATGTAACAGAACTATAGGTGTATGCTAATCTGCAAGAATAAAGGTAGTTGTTCTGTTTGCTTGTAAAGTTTTGGTTTCATGGATATTGTTTACTTATAGAGTAGATTAAAGGGGTTTTTAATTATGGAGTTTCAGAATCGAAGGACATAGTCGTAATTAGTTAGGAGTGGTTTTGGAGAAGACTGGTAGTGTTTTAGAAGTTCCAACTCCATGAAGGAGAGAAGGGTGCATTCATTCAGAAGGAGCTGTCAGAAAAGCGAGGTTGTTACACGGTACTCTGCCTACTTCAACCACACCCATCAGGCTATGTATCTGAATGAGTCATCTGGTCTCCTGCACTGCTGGGGAGGTGGGTGCATTTTGCTTTTTAACTCCTATTCTCCTTTTCAATACTGTTCAAAGTTCTAGATTTAACTCTAAATGTTTGGGCTGGAATCAATGGAGGGGGAACTTTCATTACAGATTGTGGTAGGCAGCTTCCAACATGGCTCCCTAGGATGCCAGACTTCTGGCATTCATACCGTTGAATGTGGACTGGATCTTGTGACTTGTTTCTAATGAACGGAATATGGCAAAAGAGTTGGGTTGTCACTTTCATGATTATGTCACAAAAGACTGTGACTTCAGTCTTAGTAGCATTCTCTCTCCCTTGCCCCCTCAATTGCTTACTCTGATGAAGAAGATTGCCGTGCTGTAAGATGGCCTATGGAGAGTTAGTTATATGTGGCAAGGAGTTGAAGGAGGAAGGACTCATGACCAACAGAGGCAGGAAGTAAATCCTGCCAACAACCACTAGTGAGGGAGCTAAGAAGTGGATCTTTCTCAGTGAAGCCTAGAGGTGATGTCAGCCTTGTGAAAGACCCAAAGCCAGGGGATCCAGCTAAGCCACATCTCAATTCCTGACCCAGAAAAAATGTGAGATAATAAGGGTTTGTTGTTTCAAGCCGCTGAGTTTTAGGGTAATTTGTTCTGTGGCCACAAATAACTAGCGTGTAAACTTCCTTATGGTTTCTATGTGATGGATAATAATGCATACACTCAGGAAAGACTGGTAACTTCGGTTGTAAACCTAGTTTGAGTCTGAGGTTGCAAATATCCCCAAATGTGAAATGAACAGACTTGTAGAACTTAAACAGATTGCTCTTTGCTGAAAGGTACTTAGGAAGGCAGGAAACCTTAACTGAAGGCAGGAAATCTTAATTCAGAATCAAGAAAATAATACAGAGCCTTTAAAGTTTAGTGTTAGCACCTTTACATATTAAAGCAGTTTATATTAATACATGCAAAAAATTATATTTACTGTGCACCAAAATAAAAATAACTCCTTTCTCTGCTGGGATTGAAATGGAGTCCTGGGCTATGACATGAACCACAATAATTACCCCTGTCAGTGCCTGCGGAAAAGACTGCCGTGATCAAGCTTTAAAGCTTCAGTGATTTGGTCCAGACTTAAACAACCAGTACTAGGTGTGAACTGTTTTGTCAATAAAGCTTCACGTCTTTAGAACTCTCTGGTTTTTTTTGTTTGTTTGTTTCCGAGTAATTAATGCTATTATAATCACAGAATGCACCTGCATTCTTCCCAGGGCAGATTTTAACTTGTTCTGGTATGTTTTCCTGGTAAAAATACCATCTAAAAGGCACTGAAGGACTCCTATCGATACGAGCAGTTTTAAAGGCCAGGCCCGTAGCAATCAAGAGTCACAAAGCTACCATACTTCGAAAGCTTATAACCGAGACAAAGTGCACTCTCTTTACCTCTCTCTTAATTTCTCTCTCATTCCTTTAAAATTGTTTTGAGTAAGAGCTGGGAAGGACAACTTCTTAATTTTAACAGCTGAGAAAACTGAGGCCCAGAGAGGCTAACCAGCTTAATACAGTCAGAGTCACTTAGGGGAAGACCCAGATGGGAACCTTTGTCTCTTGCTGAGTTTCCTGGGGTTTCTGCCACACTTTGCTGCCAAAGATTACTTTCCGGGATCCTCCTGAGCATTCAAGCATAAAAACATTCCACTACAGGAGAAAATTCTGTTCATTAGTAAGCAAAGGAAATATCTATGTATTACAGCTGTAGCTTTAACAATGGAATTTAACGTGGGAGAAAATGAGTACTGACCAGAGGAGAAAAAGATCTTTTTGAAAAAACAAATGAACAAACAAAACTCACCACATGCAAATTATCCCAATTATACCACATTTTGCTAAAGGCAGAGAATAGAGGATGAAGAATCACTAGACATACCAGCTTCCTAGTGGGAAGCACAAACTTTCAACTACTGGAAGACAGGTTCTGTATATATATCCACAAAATCTGGGGGCTTTATAGAAATGTGAAATCTCAGGTCTCATCCCACACCTACTGAATCCAAATCTTCATTTTAATGGGCTCCCCAGGTAATTCGTGTTGCATTGAAGTTTGAGAAGCACTGGTCTATCACACACAGCATACAGAAGACTCTCAAAAACATATTACACAATTGAATCGCAAATGTAAAGCCTCCACTAGCCAATTTTGTAAAAACAGTTAAACTGATTTATTCAAGTCACCCTTCTTCCTTTTTCTCTTCTTCATAAGGTTCTTTTTTGAGGAAAATATGCATTTACACATATGAACATAAGTGGAAAGTTGGTAATTGTAATACTGTTGGATGAGATACTTCAGTAGAACATATTTTCGATTAGTGTAGTCTACACTTGCTCATTGCCCTTAAAGCGTCTATCTTGCTCTCCTTTTTTCTCCCTTCCAGTTCCATTCTACATCTCTTTTTTACTGTCCCCCATTCTTCTTACAGTTGCTCCTGACTCCCAGGGTAAGAGGAGATTCCTGGAAGAGAAGGTTATGGCTCAGCTGTTTGCCTTCTCTTGCTTTTTTTCTCCACAAATGTGTGAATACGGTCTTGGCCTCTACCCTAACAGGTATTTATTCACTGAATTTTTTTTTTTCTTTTTCCCTAGGTGATTGATTTTCATCCTGAGTGGTATGTGGTGATTGCAGGTAGTGCTGGGGGGAGAGTGTCACTGTTACTTGAGTCTCTCAGCAGAAGAGCTAGGGAGGTCCCATAACAGGCTTCACCATTTCACCCTAATAATATTTGGTATATATATTTACAATCAGTTAATGAGCAAGCCACACTTAAGTCATGAATTTTCAGCAACTGCTGTTACTTAGTTGGGATCTTTGTGGATAAGAGGTTCACTCAACTGTCACAGCAAAGAGAAATTATTTCTTCTCCTTTACGGGAAAGTGGTGTTTTCTTTCTGCTGAGTAGTGGAATTGACATACCAATGATGTGTCATTTTTAAGAAAAATTTGTAAATGTAGCTCTCCAAATCAAGTACAAAGACATGGTCTGAACTTGAATCTGCCCTGATTCTTCTTTCCTAACTTGAGAACTACACTGAGTAATTAGCAGGTAGTTTTACCCACTTCTCAGGACCTTTATTTGATTTGTTTAAGCTCTTGAGAAAATTCAAAACACTATTTGAATTTTGATCAGATAATTCATGCAATCCTCCTTGTTGAGGTCTTCCTTATTTTCTCCTGTCACTATAAACTGTTCCCTTAGTATGAGACAAAAAACTGTATTTCACCAAGAAAAACCATGTATTTTACCAAGAAAAACCATGTTATGACTCTGTAATACTTTTGGTAATGTGTAATTCTGCCTACTCCTGACTTGGGTAGTATAACCAGATTTCCAACAATTCTTTAAAACTTTCTATTAGAACCCTAATACTGTTTGTCACTGGGTTTTTACACTGGCAACCAAATAGCCCAAGGTCTTCTAATAGAGAAGTATTCTGTTGGTCTGTTTGGGATTTTAACCATCTGTGACAGCTTGGTTTATTGAAAACTATGGCTCTGGCATGCTTACACAATCCATTTTCCTGCTTAAATTGAAAAATCAATGAAAAGATTTTTTTTAGTTTTCTTAGAGTTGAACTCTAATTTACAATGGTTTTGTTATTTAACATTTTTTTTTTTTTTTTGAATGAGCTGTTCATCAAATAATCTTTCCTGGTATTTCAGAACTATCATTAGCTGCTTAAATTGCACCATGATTAAGTTTCCTTCTTTCATTTAGCTTCTTTTTTTTTAATCATTAGCTTATTTATTTATTTATTTTTCAATCACTGAAGAAGGAAGGTCATGCAACTGAAGTTCAGAACAAAGCCCTGCAACTTTACCAGCTTGTGTGGGAGGACTCCACCCCCCCCCCCCCCCCCCGCCGCCCCCCGCTCTGGCTTCTTCCCTGGATTAGGGTTCTTCTGATATGCCAGGTCATGAACTATTTTTACAAAAAAGACCCACAGCTTTTACTGGGAAGTTTAATTAATCATGAATGACTGGAATTTTCTGCCTTGCTTGTTGAGTGGACTTTTATTCTGGGCTACCTTCTGACTATATAATTTACGGAAGTCTGAAGAATGAAAGAGCATAGGGATTCAGTGTCACACCCAAATAAGCTATTTTTTAATCTGTTCTATGAGGTTCTACCTAAAAAGTTTATTTTGTTAAAAATTCTCTTGCTCATTGTAGAATACAGAGTCAGGATGGAGTCCAGATAAATCTCCAAGAAGGATTAGTGAAGAAATGACCAGGGTGCTGTAGAAGTGTAAGACAACAGGGCCTTAGAGGTCACCCCTAATACTTTTAGTTTTATTCTGTTGACCCTGTCTCTACTCCATCTAACAAAATTACTTGTTGATTAAATAATGCAGTAGTTGTCCAAGGTGTCCTGTTCCCCTATGGTAGGTAAACACATGAATTTAGAAAGCAGTTTCCAATTTCGATTTTACAGAAATAATGAGAATCATTTTAGAAACTTTATCAGCTTTGATTGGTTTGATTTGGATACATGTTAATTTTCTACCAAAAATGACTTGCCTCACACATGTCTGTGCATGTGCCTGTATATGGGTATGAACCTGAGTAGGTGTATGTGTGAGTACATGTGTAGGGGTGGGAGTAAATCCAAGCTAGGTGAAAACGAGGGCCTTGAGCCTGCAGAGGCAGATTTCTGAGGTGTCTTTTAACAACTTCTTTTAGAATGTCCTTTCCTCTTTTAGATGAGGTGTCTTCTGATACCACAAACTGCTCAGGAAAAAACACGGATAAGGAGAGAAAACCATCTTATATAACATTCTCTCTTCAGGCTTCAAATTATGAAATGCGGTGATTAGAAAAAAATTCATCAGTGGGTTTAGTTAAAGTTAAACAATGCCAGGTATGTCAACTGCTCCTGTATTTTGGGAGAATAATTAGAGTTGAACTAATTCTCTAAGAAGCCTCTTCAACAACAGTTTGAAGGATTCAACAGCAAACTCTGAAATACAGATATACTGCTCTTCATAATTAAATGAGTAAAAATTTGGTAATTTTTGGTAGAAAAATTATTTTTTACTACTATTTGGTTAAAAAAAAAAAACCCTGAGATATCTAAGGTTTTTTTTTGTTGTTGTTGTTGTTTGTTTTGTTTTGTTTTTTACCAAATAGTAAAAATGTCAACCACAATTTAATGGCATGCTCATCTGTGACTATAGGTATGACAGGAGAACTTTGCTGCAAAATATTTCACAAGTAAAATCTAACTAATCACCATAGAACAAAAAAAATCTTCCTTAATTCAGATTGTGATAGACCTGGTTTCCAGGGAGGACACTGAATAGAATTCTGTGAGTTGTTTCCCATTTTGGATCATGTTCTACACCTCTACTCAAGGGAGTGGGGTATATTCCTTACAACACACATAGCTGTTTAGGGAGCAAAATTTGTTTCATTACATTTGCTGGAACTTTTTGGGATTTAACAATATGCACAGTGGTAGTTCCAAATTCCCATGATGATTCTTATTTTACCTGGACATACCTAAAAGCTATACATGCAGTTTTTGCAGATGACTCTGATTCCATTTCCTACTTGACACTCTTACTTCATCTACAGTTCAAGTATAAGCTAGTTATTAGCTCCCAAGGGGCCCTCAGTAAGCTGGGTTCTTTCTTCCTGGGTCCCTGGGATCCATGGAGTTTCTTCTTACCTCCCAAGCAATTCAGGTCTTCCTACCTTGGGAACAGAAATGCACTTCTTTAAGTCACCTACACCCAACTAAGTGATTATCCTAGACTCTACCCTTCAGCATTTGAACAAAGCTGACTTGAAAAGGATAATTTCTGGCTAGTAGTTGAGGAAAATGACCAATATGGATTGCTCTGAACCTTTCTTATTTTAGAGCTTTAGCAAGTGCCTTGAGCTTGTTCACAACATCAGAGAATTTATGTATTTTCTAACATTCCCCTCAAACAACCATATTTTCATTATTCATCATTAGATTTCTGAGGAATTATATATTTGATACAAAGAGGCATTCACAATTTAAATGACTTTTCAGAAAGTAAAAAAGAATCTAGTATTTCCAATTAGTAGTTTTGCTCTAGGGATAATAGAAACCTGTTTATTCACCAACGTTTATTAAAACAATCTAGGATATAAAGAATAGACTTTATAGCTCCTTTCAAGCTGCTTAAGCTTAAAATGGGAACAAGGTATCTAAGACCCCAATTATTAATGAGAAATTTGATAACATATATAGTTGGGAAATATATCTTATATGCATTTGGTACTTAATAGCTCATTTACAAGGATGGTTTTAGAACTCAGAGTAAACTATAAGCCTGAGCTCTCTGATGCTTAAAAACCATTCATTTATTCAATTAGACACACACACGTGCACAAAAAAAAAAAAAACAAAACACATTTGCTTAGTGTCTATTCAGTAATAAATAAAACAGGACACAGTTCAGGAAGATATTTAGACAAAGTTGGAGGAACATACTAGTATTTTGCTAGGGAGTTACTGAAGATGGCACTGGTCATAGATGTTTGCTGTGCAGCTCAGCATCAAGTGTACTTTCTGTTTAAGTTTTCCTCCACCTACCGCTTTGCCTTTCCTCATTGGCCTTCCTATCAGCAGCTCACTGTCTCTGGGGACTGTCCTGAGAAACCATTCCAGGGTAGAAGAAACAATGCTGATTCTCACCTATTCTGCTTGGCTACACTGATTGTTACTTCCTCTACTGTTTGGATTTTAATTTCCTTATGAAGCCTCTCAACTTCCTCTCATCATTCTCTTTTAAACAGTCCATTCTAGGGGTGCCTGGGTGGCTCAGTGGTTAAGTGCCTGCCTTCAGCTCAGGTCATGATCCTAGGGTCCTAGGATTGAGCCCTGCATCAGGCTCTCTGCTCAGCAGTGCCCCCTGCTAGTGCTTGAGCTCTGTCAAGTAAATGAATAGAATCTCTTTTTTAAAAAATGGACTTTTCCAGGGAGGAACCGAACTTTTATTCTTTTTTTTTTTTAATTAAATTGATTTATTTATTTTCAGAAAAACAGTATTCATTATTTTTTCACCACACCCAGTGCTCCATGCAATCTGTGCCCTCTATAATACCCACCACCTGGTACCCCAACCTCCCACCACCACCACCCCCCCCCCGCCACTTTAAACCCCTCAGATTGTTTTTCTTGACCACATTTCTGGGGACATCTTTTTTTCTGTCCAAATATAGATTTCAGAAAATTGGAAGGATACCTGTATTACAAACTGGTGACACTTTTAGCAGTTCGCTATGTACTTCTTGTGAAGTCCTGTGTGTTACTTTGCTGGACTATATTGTTGGTTTCTTTTATTGCTTTTTGTTCACTGAAGGGTTGATGATGCCAAATTCTCTAAGAACAATGAGCACTTCTTCCTTCTATCTTGATTTTATCAAAGTGCCCACAATAGATAGTAGTTCTCAAACTGGATTGTGTTCATTGAGCATTAGCTGAATGGGTTTGTGTTCTATTTGATCAGTTTCACTCATGGTATTGCTTGGTTACCCTTCACTAGGACAGATGCACAATTATTTGAAAAGTAGGTCAAGGTTTAAAAATTGATTTTGCTTAAATCTTAAGTTTTTCAGTCTATTTAATACACATTTACATAACATTGGTTCACTGTCTCTCCCTCCTTTGAATCTGTAGGCATATGAAATTGACAGCAATAAGCTATCCATGCTGCTGCTGATATCTTGCCACTCAGCCTTCCTTTCATGTCATTTCTTCACTTCATCTTTATTAAATGTTTACAAATCAGTTAGGTTCAAACTACAAGCCTGAAATTGTGGCTAAATGCTTGCAATGACAGCTGCAGTTTTCTGCCAATATTTGAATGCAGTTTTCTTGATCAGTTTTGTTTTTGAGTGTGCAATTTGCAGATACCTCCTGGAAAAAGAAGCATGCTAATGGATTTCAGATGTGGTGTGAATTACTTATTTGTACATTCGTGCAAAATCAAACACATTTGGGACAAGTTTTGTTTATTCTTTGGTTTCAAAGAACAGAATTGTGCCAGTAATTCAGCAAGTGTAAAGGCAATCCCTACAAAAGGGGCAACTGGTTGATTTCAAAGAATACAGTTTGAAACTTTCTGCTGGAGAAAGAAATAATGAGCCAGCAACCAGTGCACATTCCTGAAGTTACCCAGGCTTGCAATCCTACTCTCATCTGCTTCCTTTTGCTGCTACGGGGAGAGAGAAATTCATTCCACAGATTAAGTGTTAACTAGTTGTTTTCTGTTTTTTTTTTCTTTTTTAAAGATTTTATTTATTTATTTGCAGAGAGAGATATTCACAAGTAGGCAGAGAGGTAGGCAGAGAGAGAGAGAGGGGGAAGCAGGCTCCCTGATGTGGGGCTCTATCCCAGGATGCTGAGATCATGACTTGAGTTGAAGGCAGAGGCTTAACCCACTGAGCCACCTAGGCACCCCAGTGTTGACTAATTTTAACAAGGATCTCATCTTTGATGAGAAGTAAATCTTTGATCAAGTTTAGTATATGTGCTGCCGAAGCGAGCACACTTTGATCAAGTTTAAATAGAACAGAAGACACCATGGGAACACTCTTAAGTAGAGCGAGATGTCAGCTGGGCATCCAGTAGTGGAAGGATCTCCTATCACTTTGGTAAATTGGTAAATGAAAGATGCTTTAAGGCCAAACTCAGAGTCAACCTCCTCATTTGTGACTCTGAATGAACTAAACCTCAAGACAGCATTAACTCATCTTGCCAGTTTGTGCTGTGAGCATAAGGGGGATGCCTATAGAAGGTGTAAGCATCTCTTAGCACCAACCATTACCACAGCCAGAGCAGAACTTAGAGTTTCACTGGCAGTTCAAGACTGTTATGGTATTTCACATTTGCAGGTTTTATAGAGAAATGCACAGTCTCTTGTTTTCTTCTTTAGATGCTTCCTTTTCACTCTAGACTACACATATCATACCCTACTAACTAGAACTCATCATCACTCATGTTTAGGAATCAGAGTCCTGGTGATGACAATAAGAAAGGTGAGAGAAGTAAATCAAATATTCTCTCCTAGAAACAGAATATATATTTTTGATAGTTTCTTTTTCCTACTTCACATTTTCCCACGTGTGAGGGGACCGTGATAACCACTACACTATGGAAACTACACTTTCCCATGTAAAGTATTATGACTTGACCTCTGATTTTTGTAGCTGAATTTAATTTTCTGAAGTTAAGATTAAGTTGGGGCATTGATTCTCAAACTTGAACACACATCAAAATCACAGGATTGTTAAAACACAGATTGTTGAGCATCGTTCCCCAGAGTCTCTGATTCATAGGTCTGATGGGGTCCAGGAATTAGCATTTCTAATAAATTACTGGATGATGCTAATGCTTCCAGTCTAGGGACCACACGCTATGGAAGGTAGTTATACAGCCTAGTCTTTTGTGTGCAGAAGTGTGATCATACTGACCTCTTTCATTCTTTCCCATCAAATAGTTGCCATTTAATTTTTATGAAGAAATTTTAAGGACACTTCTTGAGTCCTTATACATATACCTATACACATTGTTCACAATTGTATATTAGAAATATTTCTTTTTTTAAGATTTATTTATTTATTTGCGGGAGAGTGAGACAGTACATGTGCATGAGGAAGGGGGAGGAGCTGAGGGAGAGGGAGAGAAGAGAATGTCAAGCAGATTCCCCACTGAGTCTGGAGCCTGTAGTGGGGCTTGATCTCATGACCCTGACATCATGCCTGAACTGAAACCAAGAGTCCAACTTAACCAACTGAGCCACCTAGGCGCCTGTATTAGAAATGTCTTAAATTAACTAGGCATTCAGTGACTATAGTAATTTGGAAAAGTAAATTATGAAACTGTGCTAGATTTTTCAGGAGAAAATCAGTCAATTCCATTGCACTGCATCAGCTTATTTAGGAAGTTATTAAGTTATCCCAAAAACTCGACTCCCATTTATTTACATGGCTTTGGAGAATTTTTAGATACTCAAAGGCAATTAACAACTAAAAGCAATGAAAAGCAGTAAGCAAGCTAAATACCCATTTTCCTTTCTGCTTGAAGTATTTGTTTCTGTTAATATCATAATTTACTCAATTATAGTCTTCCTTTTGCAAAATACCTATTTTCTAAGATCAGAGTTCTTCACTGGGTTGTATAATTATACGTAACAAAAATTGGGCTTCCTCACAAAACTAACCAAAACAAAGAGAAACCCTAGTGACATTCGTTGAGGATCCAAAAAAGAAAAAAACCCCAAAAAGATAAGTGTTTGAAAGCTCTTTTGTTATGACAATGCCAGGTATGTTAAGCCACTTGATTATACTATAATTTATAAGTCCTCTTTTGTATATGAGATCATATAAGTTTCAAATGAAAGAAGTCAAAGAAAGACGTTCCTAGCATCTGAGAATCTGTACAAGTTAGTTCAAGTTTCTCTTTTTAAAAGTACATGTATAGATAATAACTTCTTTCCTTTTCAAAATAGTATTTTAGTTATCCTTATGTTTATAAAGAAATGTGCAAAAGATAATAGGTGATCCCCAACAATGCAGAGCTTTTTAAACCCTGAGCATAATTTTTTTTTGTTGTTCCTTTAAGCTTTACAAAAAGGCAATTTTTTCTCTTTGGCTTTTTAGTTGCTCTTGAATCACAGACAACAGTGATAAAAATGAAATCATTTAAAATACAGCTAAATTTTTTTTTCAGTTTGACAAAATTTTATAGTTGAAGCATGATATTTAATTTGGCTGTGTGGTACATTTTTTTCCCCCAGAAGAAATGTGGAAAGATGAGCTACCTATTGTATGACATGTATCTCAGTATGTAGGTGCTAATGTCTAGGTATTTGGCACATGAAAAGTCTAGAACAATGGGGAAACCTGCTTATTGACAAACCAGCAAGTGGGATCTGGACAAAGTCCCCATCCAGGTACTTAAAAATCAGGGAAGTTTGGTTTTTGAAAATTCAAAACAAATTAAAAAAAAAAAAAACCAATTTCACTGGACAAGCAGGGCCATCACCTGAAAAAAAAAAAAATGGCTTTAACGTTGAGAAGTTCTCACTCTTGGCTGTGAGGTGCAAGAGATTCAGTTATTGGGGTGCACTAGGGTGATCAACCACCCCATTTGTTGAGGACAGAGGCATTTCCCAGAATGCGGGGGTTTCAGTTTTCGAACCAGGACAGTCTTGGTTCAACAGAGACAGTTGGAAACCCTGGGTTGTGTTTTCACATCTGTCGGTCATACTTTATATAATACAAGCCAGGTACTGTACTTGGCTTGAGTCCATAATCAGCTTCATTAGGCATTTGTATCAAGTTGATTTTTTGATGTGCAGTTTCTTTGGCAAGTTAGTAATGATACCTGGGAATCCTGACCGATTTTAGTAATGGCTTAACTATCAGCTATACAAAATACCTTATGTTTAATTTTTTTTTTTTAAAGATTTTATTTATTTATTTGTAAGAGACAGAGGGAGAGAGAGCAAGCGAGCACAGGCAGACAAAGAGGCAGGCAGAGGCAGAGGGAGAAGCAGGCTCCCCGCCGAGCAAGGAGCCCGATGTGGGACTCGATCCCAGGACCCTGGGATCATGACCTGAGCCGAAAGCAGCTGCTTAACCAACTGAGCCACCCAGGCGTCCCTTATGTTTAATTTTTTGAAAGTTGACTTAAGTAAACAAATTCCTTTAAATTGAGCAATCAATACTTTCTCCTACTTGCCAGTTCCCAAATGATATTTTTCTACGAGAATGAGGCTTTTAGAAAGTTATATATGCTTTTTAAAATCCTTTCTTAACATGAACTAGTGATTTTGAAATCCATTGCCTTTAAGGAAGATACACAGAGAGTAGACAATAAAGTTGTAGAAAGATTAAGTGACCCATCAATGGGTTATAATCTATTCCCCATTCATTCATCTCCCTTTTGGAGCAGATGAGTATCTGTTGACTTTTATGTAGATGATAGCTCATGGAGAAACAGTTTCTAAAAATTTATTTATATATGACTCCAGGTATGTGACAATACAATGATATTCATGTAGTTTTTGTGATGTAGTTTGTGATGATATCCATGACAGTTTTTATAGCTGTCAAGGATGGTGCCTGTCATTTGAAATTCTCAGTGCAAATTTCTCCCCCAGTATAACCCATGGTTGGCAAAAATTGTCTGAAAAAAATTCCTCAGTGTGAACTGATATTTGGAGGTAATATTGCTTTTTAAACCTCCTGCTTTTGCACAACACTGAAAAATTCTGGACAAATACATGAAAAAGGAGTAAAAAAAAATCATGTTTTCACTGATTGTTAAAACACAGAGGGCTGGTTAAAAACATATTTATAAAATAGGGGCACCTGGGTGGCTCAGTCATTTAAGCATCTGACTCTTGATTTCAGCTCGGGTTGTGATCTCAGGGTTGTGAGATCAAGCCCTGAGTGGGGCTCCATGCTCAGGGGGAGCCTGCTTGATTCTCTCTCTGCCCTCCCCTCTGCCCACTTTCTTTATGTCTTTCTCCAAAAATAAAGAAATAAAATTTTTAACAATATATTTGTGAAATAGAATACACTTAAAATATCTATAGGTAGTTAAATTATTAGGCGTCATCTGTAACTGGTACTAGTGTGTTCAAAGGTACAATTGACTTTAACACCAAAGCACAGTACAGATTTCAGCCATTACATAAAAAAAATCCCCTCAGCTTTAGGTTATGTAATGATAAACTGTACCTGTTGAAAAATATATGTGGAAAAAAGAAATAATTTTAATACAAATATGACTCATCTGCAGGCATTCATTTATTCCGATCCAGCAACCATGGTAAATGTGTTTGGATTACTGGGCATAGTATGAAACATTTAAAAGGGAGTGGAGAACTTTATTAAAACAGAAGGCTCTTCAAACTCTACAATGATGTCAGAAATATAGGTCCTTGGAGCACATTATTGTTTTAAGCGGAGGTCCCCGCACTTTCACATTGGTTATAAAACATTATTTTGTGCTGCTGGCCTGGAATGAGAATGTCATACATCTGCAGGCAATTAGAAGAAGCTGGACTGCATGTTTGATTAGCTCAATAATAAACGGGCACAAGTGTGACTCCACGTATGTTAGTCAGATTCCCTAGACAGATTATCCTGTTGTTATCATATGAAATAACCCCCTTTTATCAACAATTAAGTAAATCCACATTTATGGGCACTTTGCAAAATTGTGAGGTGGGAAGAAATCCAACTTAAGCCTTAAGTCATCCAAAAAACTTTTAACCCTGCTTTCAATGATACAGACCCCAATCCCAAGTCTTAAAGAAATTGGTTGAATTATACAGAACAGTTGGGTTAGAGATACCCTGTGTGCAAACAATCAGTAAGTATGTTTTTAGCATCTATCATAAGCCAGGCATTTAATAGTTTTAGCTTATAACTAAAGAAAAAAATTCTCACAGAATTAAGAATTACAAATGTTTTAATCTGTGAAAAGTAATTTTGTAAGGTCTAAGTCTTTTTAAAAAAATTAAATAGATTTCATTTTTATTATTCACATTTTATTACGCAGTTTCTACTATAACCAAGTGAATCTTGTAAGTCTTGAATATACTCTATCCTAGAACTTCTTCATTCAGTTCTAGGCATTGTTCTTAAATTCAACCATATTTGCCAATGATAGGTATAAGCCACTTTGGGAAATGACCCATTCATTTTTCTGTTTATTTTTTTCTCCTAGGTACCATTAAAATATATAACTGGATCATGAAAAATAATTCAGTATAGAAAAGCCCATACTTAAAAAAAAACTTCAGTATCACTTTCCAGTTTCAGGAAAAACATCACCAAACCTTCCAATTCAACTAGATATTTAAATAACACAATTAAAAGTTGCTGTCTTAAATAAACTCAAGATACTTTTTATCAATATTCACTCAAACACATATACATAAAGTAACCTCATGAGGCTATCTCCTTGACATAATCCTTAAATTAAATATCAGAATATCAAGCAGATGCTGAAGCATTCATCATCATTATTGGAATTCTGACTCATGGCAGTAACACAAAACAGATGCTAATATGATGCACCCTCTGAAAAGTGACACCATCACGGCATGGGTTAGCTCTTGATGTGGGGTACTTAAAAATTTGAACACAAAATATAAAATATTAAAAGTCAGGGTATGATAGGGGTCCTTCATTTATAAGCCATTTCAAATCTATCTCATACAGTAGATAAAACTCCACACCAGCGCATAAAGGGCAGCATCTCAGGGAAACAGAAGATGCTTCTTTTCCTCACTCGGAACAGGTAGAAGGTTAAAAACTCCTGGACCCTTTCTGTTGGCCAGTATGTACCAGGCACCTGTGGTATAAAATGGGGTCTACTCTGTCAGCCCCAGGGCTGTGCAAAAGGAGTCTGGGGCTCCTATGGCCCTTGTCAGTAACGAGCTCCACACCAGGCAGATCTGAAAGGGTTGGCTTAGTAGGAAAAGGGAAACAAAATCTCATAGCACAGTCCAGTTAACTAATATCCTACACATCTTCAAAGCCCAAGATTCTTATCATTTTGTTAGCATGAGTCTACAGCTGTTTCTAGAATACACAGTGATGTGTACTCTTTGTGAAAATAAACAGAAAAACCCAAGCAGATGGTGCCATGGTGCAAGTGATATAAGAGAAATGGGCTCAGATGAGAACTGAAAAAGATAGAAATGTGGAGTGGGGAAGACTCCTCAAAGGTAACGAGAAACAGAAGTCCCATTTCTTTATTCCTCAGTGAGAAAAATAAATTAGTGGCAAGTTCAATGAAAAGCAAACTTGAGAACCCAAAGGAGGACATTTATGGAGTAGCTTGACGCACAATTTCAAAGTCCAAATGAATAACCTGACTGTTCCTTCTGACAGCTGTTGACTCTGGCTCCGCCTGCCTGGGTTTGAAGGCTAGTTCTACTCTCACCACCCGTGTGACCCCTGATTCCCAAACTTGGCTGCAGGCTTGGAACCACGTGTGGAGCTTTAAAAAATAGGGAGGCCCAGAACCCATCCCCAGAGACTGTTATTTAATGGGGCTGGGGTGTGGCTTGGATATGGAGGTTTTAAAAGCTCCCAAGTGACTATAGATGGTTGCTATGGTTGAGAACCACTGATGAGTCCTCTCTCCGAGCCACGGCTTCCTCATTTGTAAAATGAGATCGATACAGGCAGCAACCACCTTTTAGGATTTTTGCGATGATTAAATGATAATTCAGGCAAAGCACTCGGCACCATGGCGTGTGGGAAGTTCTCAGTAAACTGGCGCTGTTAATCCTCACCACGAGGTGCACTTGGACAAGAACGTTCTCATTAGCATAATAAGTCATGCTTACCTTGGCACACGTTATGCTCACTCTGCTCGTAGCCTGTTGCACACTGGATCCGGTGAGAAGGGTTGGAGGGGATGCGCTGAGGGTCAGCTGGGTTTCGCCGGATGACAAAGTTATTTCGGCCAGTCTGCACTTCGGGGCCTGCAACTGCAGCAGCGCTGGCCACGAAGCCGCCCCCGGGCATCACTCCACTGGCTGCCATGCCCGTGGCTGCCACGCCCCCAGCGCCTGTCCCTGACGAGGCGGCTGCATTCGCCGCTGCACCCACGCCTTCCGCAGCGGGTGTTTCTTGCTGAGGTTGCTCATTATTGACAATAATCTGGGCTGTTTTAGGAAGGCAGAGGTATCCTCCGTAGTGGTTGACACATTTCATTCCACCTTTGCAAGCGTCTGGGACAATGTCACATTCATCAATATCTGTGGTCAGCAATAAAATAAATCAGGAATCTTCTCAGAGGGAACACAGAACATGTAAATATACGCTCACGCCTTTTTGGTAGAGTACAAAGAGGACAGGAAGAGTGACATGAGATGGAGACAGAAAGCTATGTTCAGACGGGAAGTCTTTGAAGTTGGCTCACCTTTGCACTGCTGTCTTACAGGATCCCACTCATATCCATCTGTGCATTGCTGTGAAGAAAACATCAAAGATGGGGCCAGGAGACAGTTAATGGGTGTATCCACTTCCTAAGAAGTCACTCTAAAAGCTTCATTCCTATGACAACAATCCTTGCTCTAGAGTCCCAGCTAGATCATGAGGTGGATAGTTTAACATTCCCTAGATTTTCTCCTTCCCTCCCTTCCTTCTCTCCCTCCTTCTTTCCTTCTTCCCACCTTCCTTCCTTCTTTCTTTCCTTCTCTCTCTCTTTCTCTCTCTCTCTCTTTTTCTTTTTTTTTTTTAAAGATTTTATTTATTTATTTGACAGAGAGAGATCACAAGTAGGCAGAGAGGCAGGCAGAGAGAGAGAGAGGAGGAAGCAGGCTCCCTGCTGAGCAGAGAGCCCGACGCGGGACTCGATTCCAGGACCCTGAGATCATGACCTGAGCCGAAGGCAGCGGCTTAACCCACTGAGCCACCCAGGCACCCCTCTCTCTCTTTTTCTTTTGACAAATCTGTGCATTGGATCGCTTCCGGGCTCCCTTCTCAATCACCAGCTGCCTCCACTCTTGTGTTGTATTGGGTACAGTTGCCCATCACCATCTCAGAATTCTTTTCTCTGTTTCAATACTGATCTTCCCTAATCTCCTTGAATGCCTGTTTTTTTGCTTTATTTGCCCTTCTTCCACATTAAAAATTTTGCCAAAAGGAAAAAAAAAATCAACCAAGTTCCTTTTTTTTTTTTTTTTAAGATTTTATTTATTTGACAGACCGAGATCACAAGTAGGCAGAGAGAGAGAGAGAGAGAAGCAGGCTCCCCGCTGAGCAGAGAGCCCGACTCGGGGCTCGATCCCAGGACCCTGAGATCATGACCCGAGCCGAAGGCAGCAGCTTAACCCACTGAGCCACCCAGGTGCCCCTCAACCAAGTTCCTTTATTTAGCCCTTGACTCTTCCCCTCCTCTCTCAATTCTCTTAGAGCATTCCAGCACCTGCCTTGCCTTACCTGTTCAGCTGAGTCTCAAGCCGCCCACTCACACCTTGGCCCACCTCCTAGCTTCAATTCCTACGAGTCCTCTCTAGTTCACTCACTAAACAAACCATCTACTGAGTACCTTCTCCTACGGGGCACTGTTCTAGTCCCTGGACATGCAAAATCATGAAGACCTTGTCCTTGTCCTCAAGTGGCTCACAGACAGAAGAGCAGACAGACAGGTAGACAAGTTGGAGCAAGATGTCAGGTGCTGTGACCCATACATATATGTGGAAAGAGTGATGAACTCTGTCCAGGGCTGTGTGTGGGGCATGACAGAGTGGAAGAGAAGGCTTTATGGGGAAGTCACAAGTGAACTGGGTCTTACAGGATCTTTCCAGGGAAATGTGGGAATTCTAGGAGGAGGGACCATGAGAAAAAAGATGCAACACTGTTAAAGACAGAAAGAGCTGCAAGTAGTCTGAGTGGGGGCATGCAGTTAGAGGGACAAGAAGGAACCAATTCCTACCTTGAATGTCAGCGAATCTCAAGCTTTATGATCAAGCTTAAGTCACCCAAGGTGCTTATTAAAATGCAGACCCAAAGGATCAGATTCTGCAGGTCTGGGTAGGAGACTTGGAATTTGAATTCCTAACAAGCATCCCAGGTGATTTTGACACAGGTTGCCTATAGGCTACTTCTTGAGAAACACTACTATAAGTGATAAGAGGCCTCTGAATAATTTTATTTATTTACTTATTTTCCCTGAAGCATTTTTAAGCTCAGGAAAATATTTGAACAGATGCAGATTTGAGGAAGATGCTTCAGGAAAGATAGAGCAAAAGTAGAGCGAACAAACCAATACTTGAATTCTTTTAATAGAGGTGAGAGTTGCTTATGCACACAACAGATGCTCGGCAAGTAAATAGCTGACTGGAGACAGCTCAGTTTAAATGTTTTAGTGGGATCTGAAACTTCACAGGGTGAAAGCTATACTCACTTTATCTCTGAAGCTAATTCTTTCTAGTTTCTCCAACCTGCCCAGAGCTCCACCACCCTTCTTAGGACCTTGGATTATAACTGTAACACGCACACTGACTTTTCCATTTATTTTCCTTTAAATTCTGCTGACTTCGTGTCCATGTCTGTATCTACCATGTTGGTGTGTAAGCCTTCTTGCCTCGTGAATAGGCAAGGCTGTCTGGCTGTCCTCCATATCTCTGTGTGCTGCACACAGCCTCCAAAACAATCTTCCTTGCTCTCTTGATTGTATTACTCCTATATTTAAGACCTCATACTGACTTGCAGACCTCTCGCCTCCCACTTCTGCCATCTCTGGGCTCCCCTCAGCACCCAGCACCAGCCCACCTAAACTTGTCACCTCCTCAACTTGTCTTGGGTTGTTTTTACCCCTAGACTTTGATCATGTCACTTTCTCTGATTCCGATGCCTCTTCAGCCATTCTAGATTAATCTGACGTCATTACTTCTTTCAAGATTCCGCACAGAACTTGACCTCTTCCAATATGCCAGTGCTCACACTAATTACTTCCTTGCTTTTTCTATCTCTTTAGCATTTATATAATTGATACAATTATAATACGTGTACTTGCTTATGAACTTTGTAGTTCAACAGTATTTTCCCAGCGTAAATTCCATGAGGTAAAGGTCTAGATTTTCTTAGTAAACAAGTTCTTTTGCTGGTGTAAGAACTGCTTATGTGCATGGTAGCTACTTGGCAAGTAAATGGTTGAATGAACCCTAACTTTAAAATGGAAAGGGGATATGATGCTGTCTTGTGAATATGAGCTCAATTTTCCAAAAAGTACCTTTCAAGTCAGGCACAATGACAGTACACTGAATAATCTATTTGCTAACTAGAGAGGGCATGCAGATTGTGATAGGTATTTAGTTCCAGTATATTTAATATGGATCTGCTATTAAACAAGCCTAGACTGACTAGACCACTTGCTGGCTGTGTAGCCTTCAGCAAGTTAGATACTCTCTCTGATCTTCAGTTCTGCTATTGGTGAAAGGAAGATGATACCACTTCCCTCAACCTTTGCTATGGAAATGAAAGGAGATAGTATCCCCACAACAGGGTACTCACAGAGCAGTTATATTTTATTCTTTAACCATAAATTATTAGGCATACACAGTTCAAGAGACAATAGACCTTAAAGGATGTCATATCTGGAAAATATCCTCTCTAGTTCACTCACTAAACAAACCATCTACTGAGTACCTTCTCCTACGGGGCACTGTTCTAGTCCCTGGGCATGCAAAAATCATGAAGACCTTGTCCTTGTCCTCCAGTGGCTCACAGACAGAAGAGCAGACAGACAGGTAGACAAGTTGGAGCAAGATGTCATATCTGGAAAATATGCTATAATAATAATGAACCCTAGTTAGTGGTCTAAAACTCTAGTGTTTAATCCACAGGGACCTTTCTCTGCTAAAGATAACTGTGATTTAATTGATGAACCAAAGAGAAGGGGGTATAAGATAAGCAACTGTAAAAGCAATAAAATATTTTATTGGATGAATATAAAAATGGGTAGTTAATTTAACTTTAGCTCCTTAAGAAAGTAGTAAGTTTAGCCTGAATAACAAAACATTCTCATTTGAAGATAAACAGCACATGTATTCATTTCTCATGTTTTATTTATCTTCAGCAGAGGAAGCAACTACATTTATCATTAAGTTAACAAAATATTTATGTGAAATCCTACTTGATTTATAGTTGATCTGAACAACAACAAAGAACATTTTCCAGATGAATACTAACATTTCGGGGATAATAGGATACCAAAAAGTGAGATAATGTTTATTATCAGTAATTGACATTAGCTCACTTTTAGGAGTTCTTTTTTCAAAAATTTTTCACATTCTTTTGAGTAGGATTACTTCATTTTAAATTGGGAGCAAGTAGAAAAATATGTTTTTCATATTGTGATCCAGGACAAATGTCACTTGCCTCATGACACTGGTTAAAGACTAGAAGACACAAAACAAAAACAAACAAACAAAAAAAGAAAAGAGAAAACAGAGGTGTAAACAAACTCACTGGAAGTGAGGTAAGTACTACCCTCTATTCTCACTACATCCATTCCTGATAGTCAGATGATATTTTCGATATTTTATTAAACATTGGTAATATCTATGCAATCAACTAATTAATCAAATATTACTTGGAAATAATCAGATGTAATTAATTAGAAAATGCAAATTTGCAAAACCAAATTTCACACAATGCATTTTAAGACCACTTTAGCCAATACGCATCCTGGTAGCACATAAATTCTACCTGAAGGGCATTTATATGAATTATCAGTTATACTATAAATGGATATATATAGTCTTTATAAATTCAATAAGGGCCATTTACATGAGAACATAAGTCATATATACAAATGAGGTATGTGCTTTTGTGATGTTTGTTTTTATTTGACTTGTCTTACTCTGCAAGTTTTGGTTTTATCTGCATGTATATAGGAATCCAGGCTTTCCAATTCCTTACCCTCATTAATTTATTGGATGTGTTAGAAACATGTAGCTTACTTTGGTTTTTGTTTTAAAAGGGTCTCCTTTTTCAGTCTTGCCAGAAATCATTACATTTTGGTTCCTATCTCAATTGGTGATCTAAATGAAATTTTGGAGGGACCACGGGTGATTTAAACAAATCTTAAATGTGAACCACACTAAAGCGTTGTTTAATTTATTACCCTCCACAGCCTGCAGACCACATACACTGGCAGGGGTGGATAAAGTCACCCTTGTGTCACCGAATCCCGCTGAACCGCACTTATCTCAAATTCCATCACCCCTTACCGTGTACGTGATGGTTTCTTCGGTGTCCTGTGACTTGACCAGCGCCAGAGTCAGCATAGTTAGGAAAAGGGCTTTCAACATCGTGAATCTCAAAGAAAACACAGGACAAACTGATGCTTAGTATCTGCTGCAGGGGAAATAACAAAACTTTAGCTGTGCAGTAATAAGCAAGGAAGGACAGGAGGGAGAGGCTGAGGTTCCATCATACCCGATTTCCAATCTCCTGTCTCATTCCCCTCCCCCACCTCAACCTTCCCTGGGCCAAGAGGCACCAAAGACTCTAAAACGGCTGCAGAGTTACATTTCACTTTACTCCATCCAGCTGCGCTGAACATATACAAAGGATATTCAGCGAGGAGTTTCTACTGTTCCTTCACAACAGGCTCCAGAAAGGGTGTGGAAGGGAAGAATAGAGGGTAATTAATTTCAACGGAGATGGTGCATTTATTTGTGTGTGTGTGTGTGTGTATGAGAGAGAGACAGACAGACAGACACACGGGGAAGAGAGAGAGAGAGAGGAGGTGGGGCAGCAAATCTCATATTCCTTGAATATTCAGGTTTTGCCTATATGCTCACCTCCAACTAGTGAAGTTCCTTGCACAGCTTAGCAGAAATACCTGTGAACTAATACAAATTACCTTGACCTCAAACTTTTTTTTAAAGCAAAACACCAAAACAAAACTCAAAGAGCTATCTCCTCCCCTAGTAGAATACCTGCCCTTCAGAGTTCCTTCTATCCCCCGAACAAACCCTCAAAGTGACATTTCCGTGCCATTCTCTTCGCGCAGTTTCGTGTGAAAGCCCCAGGTCGTGCGGAGGAGCTGCCCCAAGCGTCCGATTCTCGGTGCCTTATCAGTCCCTTGGTACCCGGCACGCTACCTTCAGGATCGGGCTGCCTAGAGCCAGAACCCGGGGACCACACCGCAGCCGCGTACTAGTTTCCAGGCGGCCGACCTGGCGCCCCGGGGGAGGTGAGGTTCCCGCTCCTAAATTAACAGGCTGCAGCCCCGGGAGCTGCTCTGCGCTCCCGCTTTTCACCAGCTCCTGTGGAATCCAGGTGCGGCTTAAATCTCGTACATTAGCCCCCTGAAACTTTCAAAACTTCGTTTATGGGCACAGCCCAGTCGGCTGATTGCGGGCGCGCACACACTTGCCCATCCAAACAGATGTCACCCCGGTACTCGCACATGCTGACAGATCGCATTCCGAGACCGCACACCTCCACCTCCCTCTCTGCCTGAGAGATCTTGCACAGTCCGGGGGCAGTTCTCGGGTACCCGGCACCCTTGAGGTTACCCCACTTACCTCCCTGCGCGCGGCCCGGCGGGCACTGAGGGCGCCAGGGGCTCCTACCTGCGCGGCCGCGCTGCTCTCCGAGCCTGGGCAGCAAGGGGAGAGCGGCAGGGGAGGGCAGCCCGGTGGGTCTGAACTGGCGAGTTCTGGCAGCGGCCGCGGCGGCAGGAGGAGGAGGAGGAGTAAGGGAGGGAAAGGGGGAGGGCGAAGGGGGGCGGAGGAGAGAGCCGAGGGAGGCGCAAGGGCTGAGCCGGGCGCCGCAGGCTGGGCGGGAGAGCGCTCTGAGCAGCCGGGTCCGCGCCCCCTCCTCCGAGCGCCCTCTCCGCCTTGGCGCCTGCCCTCCTCTGCCAGCCGTTCACCCCAGTTCCCAGACACGCCGGAACCCCAGGCCGAAGATGGCATGCTTGGCATGTGAGGTCTTGGGTTTGAATCAGCCTTGGTGATGCTCCAGCCTTCCCGACAATATCTCATGCCCCCGTAGAGGAAAAACATCTCTCCCAGAGAGCTGCTCAGGGTCCTGAGAAACTGGTTAAACATCCCCCCCCCCCCCATAAGTGAATCCTAGGACAGTTAATTAACCCCATTCATTGGACTGGTTGTTGTTGCCCTTTCTTTCAGATTATTTGTTTATTTATTTATTTATTTGTTTTCTTTTTGCGTGGGGGAGGGTCTGCTTTCTCAAATGTAGAAAAAAGAGAATCCGTTCATTCAACAAGTATTGATGACCTACTATGTGACAGGATTGGCAATGGGCCACGTATAGCTCATGCTAACAAAATTGTGAGGTCAGGTTTGGTTTTGGTCTCACAAACCTCCCCTGTGTATGGGCCCTTTTCTTTACCTAAGCTTCTCTTCTCTCCACTGGTTCACTTGCAAGAGTCCCCAGTTCTGGTCATTCAAAGTTGGACATTTCATTTTCACCTTTCATACTAATGGTGGAATTTAGGGAATCTGGAGAGCAAAAAAAAAAAAAAAATTTTTTTTTCTGGCTTCTTCAAATCATACCACACAGATTGCTGTTATCTCTGAAGGCTCCAACTCTATGGTCAGATTAATAGTTTGCTTCCAAGGCAGTCATGTCTTCTAAGAAGCAAACAGCCAAATACAACTTCATGAATGAGACGATGTGCCAACTGAAGGTACTAAGGACTTTGACCCCCAGCAGGAGACAGAGGGTGGGAGAGAGAGGGTCAGCTTCTTCCCCTTTTCTGCTGGCCACCGCAGAGAAGATGGTAGACAGTGTAAGAGGCAGAGGCTGTTGGGTGGAGGCCTCTCTCCTTATCTCTGGGGTATGCAGTGGGTTGTCTAGACCTTGCCAGATTGGTTGCAAGCCACACAATATTGAGCAAGATCAAAGGAGCTTAATGACCCTGAACCTTACATAAGTATGTGGGATTTTGCTAATGGTATTGAAGATTTTTACTACCAAAATTCAAATAAGTTTGTTTTCCCAGTCACTAATGGCCTCCAAACTTTAAAAAAAAAAAAAAAAAAAAAAAAAAAAGAGGAACTTCACCTTTGTATAATAAGAAGATCTGTCCACACATTTTCTTCTGTTCTTTTTTTTTTTTTTTTTTTTTTCTATCCTTGGCCCTCTCCCCAGAAAAAGCGGATTGAAACTCCCAAATTTCTATCTCCAGCCTGGAGCTCTTCTTACCTGAATATCCAGCTGCTGACATTGTTATCTTCCTCTGTACACCTGATGGGCATTTCAAACTTAGCCGGTCTGCTGAGTCTCACCCTCTCTCCCAGCCTACTCTATCTAGCTGCTTCACCATCTTGATTAATAGGAATTTCATCTTTCAATTTGTTCAGCTCCAAGATCATGAGTCACCCTTGATTTCTTTTTTTCCCCCACACGCCTTACATTCAATCCTTCAGAAAATTCTCTTGGCTCCACCTTCAAAATGTATCCAGAATCAGACCATTCTGCATCACTTCTTTTGTTAACACCCTGGTCTGAGCAACCAGTGTGTTCCACCTGGGTTATGATGATAGCCTCCTGCAGTTTTTTTCTCAGCAGAAATTCATAAAGATGGATCCTAGAGTAGGTACTCTTTCATGTCTTGCTTCCCTCACTTAGCATGCATCCATGTTGTTGGGTGCATTGGAAGTTCATTCCTTTTTATTGCTGAGTAGTATTCCAATGTGTGGATAGACCCTGACTTGTTTATCTCTTTACTTGCTGATAAATATTTAGACTGTTTATGAATAAAGCTGTCATGTATGTTCATGGAGAAATTTTTGTTTGAATATATGTTTTTCTTTTAGGTAAATACTTAGGAGAGGAGCTGCTGGGTTATATGGGAAGAATATGTTTAACTTTGAAATGAAATGCCAAACTGTTTCCCAAAGTGACTGTACCATTTTACATTCCTACCAGCAACATGCGAGATCCCATTTGCTCCACATCCTTGCCAAAACCCGATATTGTCAGTCATTTATAGTGTTGGCTGTTATAGTGTGTTATTTAAGCGGCATCTTATTGGTGATCTCATTTCTAATGATGTTGAGCATTTTTTATCTCTTTTTTATTTATTTCCTAATGTCCATCAATATATATTCTTTTGTGAAGATCTCATTAAAATCGTTTTTTTAAGCAGAGGGAGAGTAGGGAGCAGGGGGAAAGGGAGAGAGAGAGAATTTCAAGCAGGTTCCATGCCCAATGTGGAGCCTGACATGCGGCTCAATCTCACGACCCTGAGATCATGACCTGAGCCAAAATCAAGAATCAGATACTTACCTGAATGAGCCACTCAGGTACCCCATCCTTCCTATTTCTAATGATAGGGTATCTCTTTACTAGTTGAAAAATAGTGAAATTGGCAATGGCTTTCTTGGGCTACTGATTCAGGGGTGAAATATCGTCCCACTCCAGATTAATCAGAACTAAAAGGAAGTACTTCTTTTCCGTAGTTAGGGGAAGGCCTTCCAAGCGCACAGTGGAGGGGAACAATGGAGCCCTTTGCCTCAGCTGCCACTGGCAGTCTTGTTACCACCTGGAGGTAAGCCAGCCTGATCATGAAGGTGGTACATGCTGTGGGTGGCCAACATGTGGACAGAACCTACATCCTGGATAGACTGTTCATAGGGTGGACTGGTCCTAGGGCCCATGATACTTTTAAGGGTTCTCCACAATATCTTATTTTCTTATAAAGTCAGAGGAAAAAAATAAATGTCATCTAGCCTGATTAAGTGTCTTAATAACATTGCAGTCACGAAATACAATTTTTTTCTTTATTTTCCTTTTTCTTACTTATTTGCTTGCTTGTTTGTTTGTTTTAGTGGAGGAAGGGGTTCATGAAGGCAAAAGTACCCAGGGACCATGAAAGTTATAATGTGGCCCTGATTGTTGCACTTCCAAATCAGGCAAATGTGGACTCTGTTTTACCTCTGCACTCCAGTTTTGTGAGGTAATATATTTTCTTATGATTCAAGCCAGTCTGAGTCAGGTGTTCAGTTACTTGCGGCAGAAAATGTACTCACCGCTAGCATGAGGAAGTCTATTCTGGAAGCTCTGGCCCTTGTGATGTGCTATGTTTGCATCCCACACTCCAGAGTGGCAGGCTCTGAGTGTTTCTTGGGAGAAGCTGTTCAGAGAGATTCCCAGCCTTTCTGTCCTTGGGCAAGCTGAGTGTTCCAGCCACTTCTGCTTGGATCAGCTTCTGAGCTCCTCCCCATCACCCACTAGCATTGGGATGTGTGTGTGTGTGTGTGTGTGTGAGATTTTTAAAGATTTAAGACTTGAACTCTCCCTTTAATTCAAGAAGCCAACTCTGCCTTCTCTTCCATTTGAAAAGTAACCAGTGACTAACTTTTATAAGGGGGCCCTCTGCTTCCTAGTTTACGAACTAGTACACTGTATCTATTACAAAGAAAAATTTTTATTATATTTTCTTTAATATTTCCCTTTTTAAAAAAATCCCCTGAAAATAATTAGAAGTCTCAAGGACCCACAGGCTCTTTAATTAATTGAGTAATGGAGTCTACAAATCCTGTGGTTAAAACTTGATTAAGAATGTTCACTGATGTGTGGACAGTTGGAGAGTGAAATATGTAAAAAACAAAACAAAAAACCCAAAATGAATTAAACAAAAAGGCAGTAAATATGAAACAATTCCATAGGGATTAATGGCAAGGTGATCAATTCACCCCAGTTTGCCCAGGACCTTTCGTTTTTGCACTAGCAGTTTTGTGTCTTGGGAAAGTGCCCAGTTCTAGACAAATTTAAATGTTTGTGTAGTGGAAAGAAAACAGGACAAGTAGCCAGGAGTTCTTGCCTGGACTTTGCTATGCTCTAGCTGGGTAACCATGGCAGTCACTCAACTTCTTTGAATCAGTTCTACACAAATGTTGACCAGGGTAACAACATTTATCACTGTTGTTATTATATTATACTTAGCTATATTAGTCACCTTGTTTTTGTTTGTTCCTCATTTATTACCTCTTCTTCTGGTAATTATATCCTGATTTTCCTTTGGAAACAAACCCTTACAGTGATAGGCCATGACCATCCCTGCCTACAGAATGCCACTAAGTATACATTAAGGGAAAACTCATAGACCCTAAAAATAAGGGGAAGTGGCCCAATGCTGGTACAAGAATGTCAAGAGCAGACTTGGTTCTCAGGCCTAGTGATGTGGCAGAATTATTGTCTTCTTAAGTTGTTTCCATGTGCTGATAAGAATGAGGATACAGAGAACACAGGGCCCATAATTCCACGCTCCCTGTCTGGAAGGAGCCCATTGGACATGGGCTGTCAAGGCTTCTAGGCTTTAGGCCTGCCTCTCTGAGCTACAAGGCAGGCAGAGAGCTGGGGCATACCCCTTGAGCCCTTATTTCATTTTATCCTTTGCCGGCTGATTCTTTCTATCCCTGAAAACACACATCATGGTTTGCTCCAGAGCTCTTCCAATCCCTATGATTTGCATGGAGATTATTTTTCCTGTGACTCTGTGGGTACATGTGACCCAGGCTCTGCCAGTCCTAACATCAAATCTCTTATATCCACTGGGATTCGGTCAGAAAAGCAAACCCACTGTAAGACAACCCCCATTGAAGGGTCAGTGTGGCACAAGATCAGGATTTTAGAGTCTGGGTTCAAATCCTGACTGCCACTCACTGGTTGTGGTTGGTTACTTACGCTGTGTCAGAAACTATAGTAAGCAGTTCGTATGTGTCAAGTCAGCAGCACTATTATTATGCCTGTTTTGCTAAAAAGGAAATTAAGGCACAGAACAGTTCAGGAACTTGCCCTGGTCATACAGCTAGTGAGCAGCAGAACAGGGGTTCAAAAGCAGGAGGTGTTGTGCCCAAGCCCCTGCTCTACATGCTGCTTTGTGTCTCTTCCTCCCCACCATCAACTGAACCTCAGGTTGCAGGGACAGAGCAGAGGCATGGGTTGTGTCTTCAATGTAACACAAGCGCACAGATCCAAGCTGGGTTGAGCAGACTGCAGTTGGAGAGTGCAATAAATTCGCTCTGCTGAATTGCTATGAGCTCAAGGGAATCAGATTTTGAGGATTTGAAGATCTGTTTGGTGGTGGGGGAAACCACAATTTCAGAAGAGATTCACAGACTTTGGTGAACCTGCATCGCGCTTTAAGTCTCTGTATGCTTTAGAATGTGTCCCTGAATCGAAGATGTCCTGTCAAGTGTGGCTCAGTTCTAAGAGTGACTGACTAGAGCACAGGCTAACAGTACCCAGCAAGAACCCACAGTGAGTATGCCTGACATTCTAGAGACCAAGACATGAATTGTAGAATTAGCCTACAATTTCTGGTCGTGTAGCCAAACCAGACAATATTTGGGTCCAGTTGATTTGTAAAAGTATATTCCCTTATGAAGCTGTTGAAGGAGAAGCCAAGACTGGAGCCAGAATTGGCTGTATAAGCCTTTGCCTTTCATAGAAAGAGTTCATTTGTTAAATACTAGTATTCTTAGTGACATGACAAAAATTGATCTCTGCCTAATGATGTCCTTGTAACATACTCTTTCAAGAGTAATGTTGATTAAATTATTTATTTTCTTGGGATGCTTTCATATTGATGTTTAAAAATTCAATATTTTTGAATAGCTAGATTTACTGTTATTATTTGTGAAAATATTCTCATGGTGAATACACATATGGATTTCTGATATGCTTGCCATTTTGAAACAAGTCCTTGGAAAAGATAGCTTCTAATACTCTTTTTAGTGCTAAGATTCTTTGATTCTATCTTGTCTTTTGGAGTCTGGACCAGGCCAAGAGAAATTTAAGTGGGCTTTCAGCAGATACATAGTCTTTCCTAATACACCCACTTGACATACCCACATATACAAACTGTTATAAACTTGTCACAGAAGATAATGTGTATTTATTAAATTGATTGCTATAATACCCCAAACATTAAGCCATATAACTTGTGGCTTGTGATTTAGAAGAGAACTCATTGAAATACCTGGAAGTGGGATTGCAGCTCTAGCTTCAGAGAATATTGGCAAATTTACATCTATGTGACATTAATTTGCCTCAAGTATGTCATCGGTGAGTTCTTTATTTTAGTGAGTGCAGATGTATTCTCCTTCAGAATGTATTTGGTGAAATGCTCTTCCTGAATGCCAAACTGACATGAGAAAACTTTCAGTCATCTGGAGCTTGTAAATTGTTCTGAAATTTTTGGAATTTTATTGAAGGCTTGATTTCATCATAGAGCAGAGAATACCTTGGATGAATAAAAAGCAAATCAATCAGAAATGATTGGAACCAGTAATTAAAATTTCCTTGGAGAGATAAAATGTATGATGTAAATCCACCGCCTTGCAAAAAAGATTGCTTTCTAACAAGTTATCAGATCTTACAGAGCAACTTCAGATGCCGACACAGATGTGAAACTTTATTTTGTTTTCGGCTATGAGCTCTTCCCTCTCCTTTCAAACTTGAGTTTTCCGGAAACTTCATTTGGCTAATCAGGGCTGATGGGGTTTCAAGATGATTGCATTATGGAGAATGAAATTAGAAAAAATACCTCCTGAAAGTTAGTAATTTGATTTCAATATGTAACTTAAAAAAATGGATCATTACTCTCCCACTTTTCTCAGTTTGGAATCTTTACATAGTATTTTGTTGACTTTTAGAATTTCTATGTTCTACTTTCCAACTTCATTTTACCTTATGTGAATTATTTTTCCCTCACTCTGGATTTTTATTAAAATAGAAAGTCCTCTTTATCTGTCCTTTTGTGAATACTTAATCTTGTATCTTGATACTGAACACAGATAACAAAATGGGTTTTGACATCTTGAAAATACTTAAATTAACTTTTTAGGAAGCAATGGTTCAAACAAAACTGAAATGTTTTCATTGAAATCTAGAATTTAAAGAAATGTGTAATATTAGTAATAAATATTTATGATTTTTTTCCTATTAATATGTCATATCCTATACAAATGGAACTGTTGAGACCAAAGCCTAAAATGGAATAGACAGTATTGTTTTCTCTCTGCTCTTTGAGGAATTTTAAGGCATAAATTATTCTGATTAAATATCTTTAACTTCTTTCTCAGTGTAGAATGTGGAAAGGCCAAAAAAAACCAAACCCTTTCTACTTGGAATTTATAGTATGCTGCTAATGCAAAAAAATATAAGGAATAACATATCTCACTTTTATTGTTGATTAAATAGGGCAAATGTGGAAACTCTATTCAAGGTAAGAGGTTGAAAGTTTACATATCCGCAAGGGAGATATCACAGGGATATTGTTTAGACATAAATGTTGGTTTTTTTTTTTTTTTTTTAAACTCTGTTCAAGCACATGCTTCAACTGTAGTTGATTTTTAAAAGGACCAAGAGTTATAAAACACTTAAGTTTGTTCAACTCGGTTGGAAGAATGGCAGGATGAGAAAGTCCAATCTGATTGAAGATTGATGTATTCATTTTATGGTGAAAAGGAAATAGAAGGAAAATGGGGTCTTTGCAACCATCTGTGCCAACTCCCTCATGAAACTGGAGCTTAGATAACTTGTCCAAGCTAACCTAGTTAGTGGCAGAGCCAAGGACTAGAACCAGGTGTCTTGACTCCTTGTCTTGGGAGTGTTCCACCTCCCTGCCTTATCTCTCTATCTTCAGCCTCCTTTGTCTATTTGACATAATCTTCGTTGTCATCATCCATCTGTACAACACAAATTGAACATTTGACAGAGGTATGTTTCTAGGCATGGGGAACTATTGGGTGGAGCTGACGCATACATGTACAGAATGAAATGAGGGTTATCTCTCTTTTTCACCAGGCTGTGATCTTGAAGGCAGGGATTGTGTTTGTTCACCTCTCGCAGCCCACATTCCACATATATGCTCCATGAAACTTTATGCAGAATGCACTCAGCCTCAGGAAATTTCTCCACCTGTCCCTATGCAATGAATCCTCTTGTCTGTTTTGATTTCTGTCCCATTGTCTCCTACTAGGAGCCTCCTCTCTAGTACCCACTTTGGACTGACAATTCTCTTGGTCAGCCTGACTTTGATTTTGGTCTCTCTCTTGGAGATTACCTTTTATGTTATTTATGCTTAACACTATGCTCCTTAGGCAAGTGACCCAAATATCTCTCCCTGTTGCAAACTCCCAGGACACTGCCCCAGCCCACCCTAGTGCCCAGGCCTCACTTGTCTGGGAGCTGACATTGACAGTTTTATCTTTGAATTGCTGAGAAAATGAGGATAGCCTGGCACTTGGTAGATCCTCAGTAGAGATTTGTCGAATGAACAGTAAAGACACTTCATAGCGTCATCTTTGTCTCTATCTTCTTCATCTTTTTATTGAACATTTAGTTTGGAGAGATGATGTTAAGCACCCTGTGTGATATAAAATGGTTCATTGTTCATTTGATCCTACTCAGATACATAAATAAAACCTACTCTTAGTCTTGAACCTCCAGATAGTTGGCTTTAGATACTTGGAAAATTCTATAAATAACTGGTTATTTTTCTCCCTTTCTGTGTATTGTAAAGTCTTAGTTTGGATATAACTTTGTGCTATATTAAGGGATTATTTTCTCTTCTCTAATCAGTGATGATTGTGCTATAAACACCTGCTGGGTTTGTATCATTTAGTCTTCTTTCAAACACTTTCAGAAATTCTGGGTTGGAACTAACTAATACCTAGCAGTTTAAAAATAATGTTTGGGGGTACCTGGGTGGCTCATTTGGTTAAGCGCCGACTCTTGATTTTGGTTCAAGTCATGATCTCAGGGTCATGACATTGAGCCCCACATCAGGCTCTGCACTGGCTTCAGAGCCTGCTTGAGATTGTCTTTCCATCTCCCTTTGCCTCTCCCCAGCCCCCTTTACCTCTCTCCCAGCCCCTGAGAATGCCCCAAACTCTTTCTCTGAAAACAAGGAGGAAAAAATAAATAAAAATGTGTGAATCAGTTATATTTAGAAAAAACAAATGTATTTTTCTTCCACAGAAGTATATTAAAGGAGATAGCAGAGAGTTTAAAAAATGACAATCTTGATTAGAATCTCCTTTTTCAGTGACTTCTAACATTTCAACATGAATTTATTATGTTTCTAAACATTCTGTAGTTTCCTTCTTCCTAGTGACTTTCAAATAATAGTATTTTTGTGTTTTGAAAGTAATATATGCACAATGTGGACATTTTACAAAATATACGATAATATAAAGATGTAAATTAAAGTTATCCATAATGAAATTACTTAAATGTTATCTAAAGAGAACCAGTTAACATTTTGTTGTATTTCTTTCCAGATTTGTGTATATATGTGTGTGTGTGTGTGTGTGAATACATATATATACACATTATATATGTGTGTAAGTACACATATATATACATACACACACATATATACATACACATATAAAAGTATATATATATATATACTTATTCAGTCTTCTCTGATTTCTCTCTCCTCCCATATATATTCTAAATACATATGCAAATATAGATAATGGTGTTATTTTGGAGCATATACATTATACTCCTTTACCAAATGTTGTATATTGTTTTTTCTTTATAACATTTTGCTTTATTTTGTTTGGTTTGTTTTTTATTTATTTATTTGACAGAGAGAGAGCACAAGTTGGAGAGTGGCAGGCAGAGAGAGAGGGAAAAGCAGACTCTTCGCTGAGCAGGGAGCCAGACCTGAGGCTCAATCCCAGGACCCTAGGATCACGGACTGAGCCGAAGGCAGATGTTTAACCAACTGAGCCACCCAGGTGCCCCTCAACATTTTGTTTTAAGCGTTTCTTCATATTTTTAATGTTTTGTAAAGCTTATCTTTTATTTTCTCTGTGAGCAATCTCTACACTTAGGTTCTGGTCACTACTGAATTGGATGACCATAATTTCCTGGATAATAATCATGCTCTACCTTCATGGGTTGAAAATCTCCTTTCATGGGAAAATCATCCCTTCATTTTATGACACTCACAGATTGGCTTAAATACTTGTCTACACTATAACAGCACCATATATATTTCTCTTTTCATTACACTGATCTATAGTTTATGATTGCTGTGGGCATATCCATCTGTGTATGTATTTCCCTTATGGGACTAAAAGCTTCTTGGTGGGGTCAGGTCATTTTAATTTTGATATTCTCAGCACTCAGCAGTGTGGCTTTAGTTGGTGCTCCATATGTGTTTATTAAAGAAAAATGAAGAAAAGGAGGCCCAGAAACATTACATGGTCCCAGTGAGCAGGATTATTCTAGATTCTAGGCCTCTTTCCTAGAGGACAGGGTTGATCTTAGTTTCTTTGTTACTGAAGTTACTGCTGACCACAGCAGGCCTACATTGAGAATAATAATTTGCTTTCTGGCTTTTGTAGCTGGGTTTTTTTTTTTTTTTTTTTTTTACTACAGGATTTTCAGTCCCAAAGTCTTTCCTCCTGGGTAGGTCAGATCTGGAGGTGGAGGTCCCACAAGGGCTCATGAATGTGTCCTTCTCACTTCTGCTGATAGCTGCCGAGTCTGCAAAATGGTGCAACTCTCCTGGGAATGCAGTCTAAGGCCTTCTTTTGGGCACTGAAGCTCCCATGGTTGGGTTGGAGGCCTCAAAGTTTCCAAAGTGAGCTGTTTTCTGGAGCCTCCAATGCTCTGACACTGCCCTGGACCCCTGCAGAGGTAAGGGAGATGTCTCTTACTTCCTCCTGAGCTACATTTTATCACATGGGCACCAAAGTGGCATTGCATTGGACATCAGTATTTACCCAGTCAACAGCAGGTAACAGTATCTTGAGTCTATTCTCTCATCGGCCCCTTTCTTGGGAATCAGTGTGTGAGGCCTTGGCCAACGAGACAAATCTGGATGACAATATAATACTCAAGACACGCTGCTACCCTCTTTTCTTCCTCTCAGCAACTGTGCTTTGGTATTGAATCAAACTGAGGAGGCTCCTCAGACTCCTAGTGCAAACCATCTTCCAGCAGGCCTGTGTTACCAGTTCACCAGACAAACTCATATGTCTGGATTTCAATGGAGAACATGGTAGATGTATCTCTATATCAAATTCAACTTTGGTCTGCAAGGGTCTGCAAGGGTCTGCAAGGGTGGTCCGTAGCTCAATAAAAGATAATGAAGATGAAAAAGAGTTTGAACTTCCAGCACAGACCGAAGAACTTTTGAACACTTGCTAATTCTAGATTTCCTTTTTGATTTTCCTTGAAAAGTTTTGCTATTCTTGCTACATTCTGGCTTTTACTGGTATGCTTAATTATTATTACCTTTCTTCTCTTCTCCATAGTATCTGCTATGTTCTTTCTTCCCAAACATCTTTTAGCCCTTCATTTATTTTTCTCCTAGCTGCTGAGGAAAGCCAGATTTCTTAAACGAACATCATTGCATTGACATAACAACTGAGACACAGAAAATAAGGGTACCCTTGTCCCTTTCATCCTTACTCCTTTTTCTATAAATAGATTTGAAACTGGAGTTGGGCAAGGTAGGAATTAGTTTAAATAAAATAAAACATATCAGAGTCTAAATTTTAGCCTGAGGATCCTTTTTCAGGCTCTTCTTTTTTCCATATTCTCATATTTATCAAAATCCTGCAACATTAAACAAGCACTAGATCTTTAATTCTTTGACCTCCTAGGCCGTTTTTGTTCTTTTGTGACTGTACTCCAGAGCTAGAGGTTTAATCCTATTCTATTCTACAGAAGAAGAAATTTACCTGTAAAGAGACATACACACACAGTGAATAGCAGAGCCAGGTCTGGGATTCTGTTTTCTTGATTCTTATCCTATATAATATCCATCCTTTCATTCATTCTTTAGGACTTTTTGAATACCTGCTACGTTCCAGGCCCTGGGTTGGATATCAAGGATACAAAGAAGAAAGCTCAGTCTGGAGCCCATCCTAATTTGGGAGACGAGACAGGTAATGTGTAATCCTTTCCAGAGGGGTCAAAGGTATTTTTGGAGACACATAATATACATTTGTAAGGTGGTTATCCGGGTCTGAGAAATAGTTTATAATAACAGAGTAAACTTACAAATGCATAATTTGGGGGTAAGAGTTAAGAGATTCAGATTTTTTTTTTCTTCAGTGATAAGCTACTCTCAAACATACATTACAACTATCTAAGCTCTCTAGGGGCAAGGGCTGTTTCTGTCTGACCACTTCCATGTCTCTGCTTGCCATGTAATAGGTTCTCAAAAAAAATGTGTTGCATGAATTATTGAATGGTTAGTTTTTCCTTGGAAGCTGTGGTCTAGTTGAAGGCTCTCACAGAACACCATGAGGGTATTATCAAGACTATGGCTTCTTTTCTTCCATCTTCTGCTAAAGATGATTGGCTTCAACAAATGTTTATTGTCTTCCTTTTGCAACTCTTTTTTGCTACTTTTTTTAATATTGAAAAGCCCAAGAAACTTCTTGTTTAAGAGACCTCTGAAAGAGTTCATTTGAGTATGTTCTAGTCTTAGAAAGAGTTAATTTGAGTATGTTCTAGTCTTCCCAACTAGATTTCTTTAGATGCAGATTTGTAAAGTGAGAGTTTATGTCTTTTTCTTTGATTTCTACTTTGGACAACAGTGAGATTTTAAAGCACATAGGATGTTTAAGACATACCCAAATTCAAAAATCCTTTCCAAATGAAAGTGAATGTGTATTTCCGTTATTTGCAAATGGTAATACATTAAGTCTGACTAGCTTCCAGTCTACGGAAATAATGTTTATGTGAGGAAGCTCCCAGTCTGTGTACTAACAGACTGTGTACAGTAACAGACTGTTTACTAAGTATGCAATACTAGGTCCTAAGCACTGGCTTTACCACCATGCCTCTAAGGATATTATAGTCTGGAGGAATGTCAAACACCTAAGCAGGCAATATAGCACAATGTGATGGGGTAGTACAGAGAGGTAAAGGAAGAGGCAACTAATTCCACCTGGGGAGGCCATGGAAGGTTTGCTTTGGAAGGAGAGACATCTAAGGGGAGCCCTGGAGAATCAATTGAGTTAGCCAGGGCAAGGGAGGAAAGAGCCCTTCACAAAGGCTCATAAAGCCTCCAGAGGAGCAGTAAACAGTTCATCTGACTGGGGTAGAAAGAACAAAGAGGGAAGTTGAGGTTGGAGAGATAAACTGGGGTTAAATTATGAGGCCTTTTTTTTTTTTTTTTTTGCCAGCAATTTTTTAGGCAATCAGGACTATTCAGTACTATGTAAATGGATTTTAAGTATATTTGTCTTGAACTGGTAAGTGTTGATGGATTTAGAAACAGAGGTTATATTTGACCTTGAAGAGAACAGTTAATGGGAGGGGTGGGAGTGGAAACCAGAATGCAGCAGATTGAAGAATGGATAAAAAATGATGGTATAGAGACAGTGATTGCTGTCGAGAAGTTAATTTATGAAACAGTTAATGTTTGTATGCCCTTAAATGTATAGAATTAGTATGGAATTTTAGTTTGGTTACAATAAGAGAGGGTAGGATTACTGTAATATATCTCCCTTGATGTATGCTAATTTTATTTTTCCCAGAGTACTATGAGGAAAATAATGTTAGGTGATAAAAATGTTTCTTCCAAAAAGTCTTCATGATCAAGGTAAATGCCTTATATTTAAGAATTATGGTGCATAAGAGATCTGAGAAGTTTCTACAAGGTTTTGTCTCATAGTGACTAGTTGAGACAACTTAAAATAAATTATATTGTACATGGAATCTAATTTAGAAATTAAAAAAAAAAAACCTGAGCTCATAGATAAAGAGAACAGACTGGTGGTTGTCAGAAGCAAGGGCGGGGGGCGGGTGGGTGAAATGAGTGAAGGCAGTCAAAAGGTTCAAATTTACAGTTATAAAATAAATTAGATATGGGGATATAATATATAGCAAGGTGATTGTAGTTAACAATACTATATTGCATATTTTGAAGTGGCTAAGAGAGTAGATCTTAAAAATTGTCACTACAAGAAAAAAATTTTGTAACTTTAAAATGGTGATGGAGGTTAACTAGACTTATTGTGGTTACCCTTTAGCAATATATACGATATTGAGCTATTATGCTGTAGATCTAAAATTAAGATAATCTCAAAAAAAATTTTTAAGTAGTCTCCATGCCCTACATGGGACCCAACAAGGGGCTTGAACTCACCAAGAACATCATGATCTGAGATTAAGAGTAGGATGCTTACTGAACTCAGTCAATTTTTAAATAGTTACAGCTATAAATAAAGCAGTAAACAGGAATTTAATTTTTGAAGATAAATTATTCATTTTATATAAGAATTCTTGACATTATAAAAGATACTGGTTGTAGAATTTCTTTGGCTTTTTTATACATGTAAAATTATTTGATTTATAAGAATTCCTCATTCATAATACTATACAAAATAGTGCACCTGTACTGTTAAGTGCCATGCTGCCTAGCTTTCAATAAAAACTTTTTTTCAGACTATAGCATTAAAAATTAAGCTAATAGATGATACTTCCGTTGTTAAAACTCTAATCAATGTTGGATTTACCATGAAGTTAATGAAACTTCAGAACCCCCTCACTTGCATAGCCTTGTACCTAATTCTGGATTTCTAATTCCTAAGGTCTTGTACCTAATTTGGTATTCATAATTTCAGACTCCTTTTCTTAAAGAGGGCCCCCAAATTATATAAGGTTCAAACCAACAAAAATCTAGGTCTTCCTTAATATCTCTGTAACAGATAATCTCTAGAAAAAGAATCTCTGTAAGTATTTAAAACTTCTTTGAACTTTATCAACAAACTGGGAGAAGAGGCTATTGAAGGGAGAAGCACACATGCCTAAATTTTACACAAGTGTCAATGAGTAGAGATATTCTTGGAAACTAACAAAGCAAAACATTTCTATAATGAAGTCATTTATTGTTATTTTTGTGGGGCATTGTTATCTAGTAAGACCACAATTTTAGGGGTTGCTGTGAACTAGTCTTAACTTAATCTACACGGCAAGACTGGGTAGGATCTATTTCTGCTTTGCATTGCACAAAGATGAGGAGACTGAGGCCTACAGAACTAAGACTGATCTGGGTCTGCCCATTAAGAAAGCATATAACTGGGGTGCGTGGGTGGCTCAATCATTAAGCATCTGCCTTAGGCAGAGGTAATGATCCAAGAGTCCTGGGATCGAGCCCCACATTGGGTTCCCTACTCAGTGGGAACCCTGCTTCTACCTCTCCCACTCTCCCTGCTTCTGTTCCCTCTCTTGCTCTCTCTCAAATAAATAAAAAAAAATCTTAAAAAAGAGAAGGAAAGTGTAAACTTAGTTGTGTATTGTTCAAATGCTTATTATGTTCAAGTGGTTCAAATGGTGAGGTTTTTCTGTTTCATACCTGGACAGTTAACTCTTCACAGAAAAATATATCTAAAGACAAATGCCCTGTCCATAAAGGAACTATTAAGAGCTATGGCTGGCTTAGGGCATATTCATGACCACACAGGAAAAGGGACTTCAAGCATATGTCTTGTCAAGAGTGACTCTGTCTATGGTGTCATTAGCATACATAAATGACTGCTTATTGCTTTTGTATATTTTAGATAGCTGTTTTACCCAAGGTATTTTATTAATTTCCCACCCCAGGAGAGCATTAAACCACTCAAAAACCACTGGTTGTCCATAATTGGAATCTTGTTAGAACATTGAAATGACTATCAGGAAAATAACTTCTGAAGAAAGGAGCCATAAAGCTATCGTCTTCTGACAGAATAAAATGAAAGAGATAGGCCTAAATTAACTATAACCACGGTAAAAAGAAAAATTCATAAAAATATTCAATAAAAATACCCATGAATTGGGACACCTGGGTGGCACAGTGGGGTAAGCCTCTGCCTTTGGCTCAGGTCATGATCTTAGGGTTCTGGGATTGAGCCCCACATCGGGCTCTCTGCTCTGTGGGGAGCCTGCTTCTTCCTCTCTCTCTGTATGTCTCTCTGCCTACTTGTGATCTCTGCCTGTCAAATAAATAATTAAGATCTTTCGGGACGCCTGGGTGGCTCAGTTGGTTAAGCGGCTGCCTTCGGCTCAGGTCATGATCCCAGCGTCCTGGGATCGAGTCCCACATCGGGCTCCTTGCTTGGCGGGGAGCCTGCTTCTCCCTCTGCCTCTGTCTGCCACTCTGTCCGCCTGTGCTCGCTCTCTCTCCCTCTCTCTCTGACAAATAAATAAATAAAATATTAAAAAAAAAAAAAAAAAAAAAAAAAAAAAAAAAAAAGATCTTTAAAAAAAAAAACCATGAATAATTTGTATATGACAGAGATACCTGTTGTCACACAAACAGCCTCAGATTTATTTTGTCACTAAAATACTTCAGTGTTGGGGTGCCTGAGTGGCTCAGTTGGTTAAGCAAATGACCCTTGGTTTCCGCTTAGGTCAAGATCTCAGGGTTGTGAGATTGAGCCCCATATCAGGTTCTGCACTCAGCAGGGAGTCTGCTTAAGATTCTCTTTCTGTCCCTCCCTGACTCACACATGCCCATGTTTGTTCTCTCTCTCACTTTCTCTCAAATAAATAAATAAATCTTAAAAACAAAAAACAAAAACACTTCAGTGTGCATGGGGCTTGTGGTAGACATAGCCAGAGTTAGGAATCTCATCTATGCTAAAGCCATCCATGAGTATCTGAAGAACAGGTCATCCCATTTTTGTACCCAGCTGTCAAAGCATTTATATTACCAAAATGGAGTCATGTTATTCCATAGAACCAAATGGATGTTTAATTGAATCCTCCTGTGGTAACTGTGTTTTCAGACCGATCCCTGGTCTCCAGAATTCTTTCTAGAAGCCTGGAAAGGGTTTCATTGTTTATTACAGGCTTTCCCCAGACTATTAAGGCCTCCCTTACTTTCCTCCCAGTCCAGCAATATTTTATTTTTAAAGAGCACCTGGTACTCTAAGCATAGTTTATTTTTATGTTTCAAATCTGAAATCTAGTTTTTAGAAAAAACAAATAAAGAGCTGAGATCAGGTAGAATCTACTAGTTTTAGCAACATTGTAGGGTCTCTGTATTTATTAAATTACAAAAAAAAAAAACCCTGTTAGAAATTTACCAGATCATTTTATAGCTGAAAGTGCTTCTGAATGTTACATTTAATCTGAATAGCTGACAGATTTATCCTTTCAATAACCTCCCACTCCTGCCCTTCTAACCCCCTACCTACTAATTTTGTCCTATTTAGTCATGAATAAATAACATTTATGATTACAGTATGTGATGGCTCTTGGGAACTGTGAGATGCTCTCAACTGGAATTTAAATTTCTACAAGCAATAATCTGATTTGTCAGATTTTGGGATCTTAGCCATGTATACTTAGCATTATTCAATCACCAGAGTCATATCTCTAGGAAAGAGCAGGTCTCACCACATAAATTTAGTCTCTGAATGAAAGCCAGCATGAGTTAAACAGACTCAACTAATTGGGTCTTCATTATAAAGAACATTTCTTAGAAAGTTGTGGCATAATTGTTCATTATCTGTTAGAAAACTCTTTATTGGTGAGATGTTTTGTTATGAAAATAGAAAATATATGAATTGGGGTTACTTTTGGGGAGGTAATCACTGGAAGGTTTAAATCATGCTTTAAATGTAACAGAAATCTTAGAATTTTGATGCCAGGGAAGCAAATTCGAAATGAAATTTAAGATATTTTAGTATTGATCAAATTTGTCTTCTAATTATAGCATGGTTTACTCTGTTAAACAAAAAGCTGCCAACACTTGTGTAAAAGTTGAAGCTGGATGATTTTAGGTGGAATTTAAGCCACCTGTTTCCCTGAATTTTTTACTCTTTCATTTCCTCTTCCATACATACACAGTTATTTAAAGAATGGGTAAAATCAGGAATGGTCTTTAATTTCTAAAGTGTTTGCAGGGTCCTAGTAGAAATGCCACCTCAGAGGGTAGCTTTTTGGATTGAATAAATTTTCTCCAGGCAAGGGGGACCATGTAACTGCTGGGAATGAAGTGTAGGTTGTAATTCTTAGTTATTTGTTGATGTAGGCCTAATTCCAAACAATGAACTAGAGGTGAAAGTCCCTAGGTCCTATTACGAATCCCCATGGCCTCTTAGGTTCCTTTCGTTTTTCTTCTCCTTACGTTATTAACTATATAATGTCAGGGGATACATCAAATGTCCATAATGGATGCCTAAAGTACAAACAATTTATAACTTAGGAAATTCTTCATTTTAGATATAGGAGTCTCATATTTAATGTATACACACTGTTATTGAGCTCTAAATAACTTTTTCTTTGTTAAGTTTCTGCAGATTTTTTCATTTTCCCCCAGATATTGGATTTTAATTTTGACTTCTTTACACTTATTTATATTAAATTTGTGGCCACATCAAATATGCCATTTTTTAAAAAACAATTTCACCTGTGACTTCCACTATGTTTCCTAGTTGTATAGTCTTGTATTGGACTCCACAGTCCTTTCTGAGCCTCCTCATGTTCCCTTTGGAAAGTGTTGGGTTTACCATAATGGAAAAGGTGAAGTTTTAAAAAGTGGCAGTGGTATTATCTCTGGTGTTATTTACACACTGTATTATTTTTCTAAATACTACATTTAAAATATTTTTCTTTTGAAGTTTTCATTATACATGACTTTTGTACAAAATAAGAAAATAATGACAGGCAAAGAGACATAAATTTCAATCACCTCAAATCCTACCACTCTGAGGTAACAGGTATTAATATACTTTTTTGGGTGTGCTTTATACCCTTCAATATCTTTCCATGTATATACAGACATAGATTAAATATATATAATGAGGTCATACTATGCCTACATACAGCACGACTGGTTTTTCCAATCTAATATTAATATAGACACATTTTTCGTGTCTACGATTAGATATCTATGCTATCATCTAGTGGTTGTTTAATGTATTGTACATTGCTGTAGTTTATTGAGCTAATGCCTAATTATTGTACATTTAAATTGTTTCCAACTTTCTACTGCCATAAAGAGTTCTACAGCCAGTATCCTTATACATAAATCTTGCGATTTGATTGATCATTTTCCCAGGATGAATTTTTAAAAGCATCATTCTGGGTGACAGAGTAAGTACATTTTAAAGCTTTTGATTTCTTTGCCAAATTGTTTCTCAGAGGGATGCCTGGGTGGCTCAATCATTAAGCATCTGCCTTCAGCTCAGGTCATGATCCCAGGATCCTGGGATCCAGCCCCGCATTGGGCTCCCTGATCCTCGGGAAGCCTGCTTCTCCCTCTCCCACTTCCCCTGCTTGTGTTCCCTCTCTCGCTGTGACTCTTTCTGTCAAATAAATAAATAAAATCTTAAAAAAAAATTGTTTCCCAGAAATATTACATCAATATGTATGTTGTCCCTCCTGTTGAATATGAGTGATCTTTTATCCTATAAATCCCTTTATTCTTAATCTTTGACATTCTTATCATCGAAAGTGACATCACGTAATTGTTCTGATTTCTATTTCATTGATTCCTAGTGAGGTTGAATACTGTTTTATGTATTTACTTGCACAGCTATGATTTTTTAAGGAGGATTGTCTATTTCACTGTTTAGCCAATTTTTCTATTAAATCTATTTGCAGGATTTTATGTTTATTTATTTATTTATTTATTTGTAAAGATTTTCTTCATTTATTTGACAGAAAGAGAGATCACAAGTAGGCAGGCAGCAGGCAGAGAGAGAGGGAGAAGCAGGCTCCATGCTGAGCAGAGAACCCAATGTGGGGCTCATCCCAGGACCCTGAGATCATGACCTAAGCCGAAGGCAGAGGCTTAACCCACTGACTCACCCAGGAGCCCCTATTTGCAGGATTTTTAAAAAGGCAATGACTCTTTATTAGATATGATACAAGATTTAAAATACTTTGTCATTTGCCTTTTAATGTTTGTGATATTTTAAATTTACAGTTTAAACCTTTAAGTTTATTTTAAAGATTAAATATTTGTATAGCAGAACATGTAAATACCATACATATAGTGTTTGAACAACAGCAATAATAAAATAGTAACCATGTACTCACATCCCAGTTTAAGGATAGTATATTTCCAAAACACCTATCATATCCCATTTCCCCTTTTTCTAGAGGCAACCAAATTTCTTAATTTTGACTTCTTTTCTTTGTAGTTTTGCCACATATGGATAATTGTTAAATTCCTAATATGGATAATTCCTAAATAATGTATTATTTAATTTTGTATATTTTTGAATAGATACAATAAGAATCATACTTGATGAATTCTTTTGTGATACCCGTTATTTATTGTTTTGACTAAACATAACCCATTGACAATCACCCACATGGAGGCATCCTTTTTAGTGCATGTAAAGTGTTCCATTATGTGGCCATATCACAATTTATTGATTCATTCCATTATTTCTGGATTTTTTTTGTTATTATAAAATAAAAATGCTACCCTGAACCTTTTGTACATATCTCCTGGTGCTTACATGCAAAAATTTTATTCTTAGTATTGGAATTGTTGGGTTGTAGGGTAGGTGCATTTTCTGTTTAAAAAAAAAAAAACCCAAATGGTTTTCCAAAGGGTGTGTACCATTTTGTACTCTCACTAGCAGTGTTTAACTTACTATTGTTCTACATTGTTCTTAACACTTGATAGTATCAGACTTCAAAATGACTAGTGGCTTTAAAATGGTTTCTCATCATGATTTTTGCATTTCTCCAATTACTGATGAAGCGAGCATCTTTTTCATTTTTATTGGTCACTTGTAGATTCTCTTCTGAGGAAAACTTTCTTATGTCTTCTCACATTTTTCTGTTGAGCTGTTTTTGCTTCCTTTTTTTCCCCTTTCTTCCTCCTTTCCTCTTTCTTCCTTTCTTCCTCTTTTTCTTCCCTTCTTCCCTTCCTCCCCTCCCTTCCCGTCCCCTCCCCTCTCCTTCCCTACTCTTCCCTACCCTTCCCTACCCTTCACTTCACTTCACTTCACTTCTCTTTCTTTCTTTCCGTGTTCTTTATATATTCTGGATACTAGTCTTAAGTCAGCTTTATTTGTGAAAAAAATGCCTTCGTTCTGTTTGTGACTTATTTTTTCCACTTACTTATAGTATATCTTTTGGTGTCATAGTTTAATTCATCAAGCTTTGTTTTCATGATTTGTGCTTTGTAATTTTGTGCTTAAAATTATTTTCTATTTTGAGGACATAAAGATATTCATCTATTTTTTTTCCTGAAAGATAAACAGGTTTGTTTTTTCATGATTATATTCCTTTACACATCTGAAATTGATTTTCGTGAATGGTTTCATGTGCTGTGGTAGGTTGTTTTATTGGTCTCAGTTCTTCACCCCCCTCATATCCTCTTTGACATGCAGCTTCAAGTTCCTCCCACAAAGTTAGAAGTTATTTTCCCAGTGCTTTAGTTGGGTTGCGTCACCTGGCTTGTTTTGGCCAACAGAATGAGCAGAAGAGACATCAGTTTCAGGCCTCGGCCTTAAGAGGCCTTGTGTGTTTTTGCTTCTTCTATTGCTATGAGAAAAACAGGTCTAGGCCTGTCTACTAGAGAGCTATCCCAACCAAGCATCCTGAGCTGAGCCCAGCTGATTTCAGTAGAATTCTAAATAACTGAAACTAGTCAGTAATAATAAACCATTACTGCTGTAAGCCACTGGATTTAAGCTGGTTAGTTCTGTAACACTAGTTAACTGATACAAGTGCTGATTCAATTTCATTTTTTTTTTTTTCTGGATGAAAATCAACTGTCTCTCTTTTCATTATATATAGTGATGTCTCTAGTCTTGGTTTTCTTCTGGTTAGTGTTTTCCTATTACTTTCTTTTTTTCCCCCATCTTTTCCCCTTATGGGTTAAATATCTATCTATCTATTTATTTATTTTTTTAATTCTAGTCTAACAATTTTGTTCTTTGAAGGAGAAAACATTGTCATTTTATTTATAGTGATTATTGTGTTTTTTTTAATTATGTTCATTTAGCCACTGTATAGTACATCATTAATTTTTGATGTAGTGTTCAATGACTCATTAGTTATATATAACACACAGTGATCATTACAGCTTGTGGCCTCCTTAATACCCATCAACCTGTTATTATTGTGATTTTGAATTCATCTCTACCATCTTAAATTTCATTTTCTCTTTTTTTTAAATTTAATTAAATTTATTTATTTATTTATTTTTATTTTATTTTTTATTTTTTAATTTATTTTTATTTTATTTTTTTATTTTTTTATTTATTTTAATTTTTATTTTATTTTATTTTATTTATTTGACAGAGAGAGATCACAAGTAGGCAGAGAGGCAGAGAGAGAGAGGAGGAAGCAGGCTCCCCACTGAGCAGAGAGCCCGATGTGGGACTCTATCCCAGGACCCTGAGATCATGACCCGAGCTGAAGGCAGCGGCTCAACCCACTGAGCCACCCAGGCGCCCTCATTTTCTCTTTGTCTTACTTTTTCTCTGTTCTTTTTTCTCCCTTTTGCTTTCTTTGGAACTGGTTTGTTATTCTTTTTTTTTAATTCTACTTTTTCTTCTAGTTTTTAATTATATATACCATTTCTATTAGTTTTGTGTTATCTTAAAATTTTTAGCATGCATATTTAACTTAAAAATGTTCAAAGATAATCACTGTCTTCATCTTCTTGGATATTATATGGGCTTTAGAACACTTTAATTTTGATATCCATATTCTATACTATTATTTGCTTTTACTTTTGCTCTTTTTAAAATGCCACATATTAGACATTGTTGTCATTGCATTCAATGTCTATTTAATTTGACAGCATGTTTACTATATTTTCTCTCCGTATTTCCTCCTGTATTTCAGACTTTTCTTCAGGGCTTTGATTAGAGTAGTTTCTTTAAAAGTTCTTTTTGTAAGTGTCTGCCAGTAATAAACTTTCTCCGTTTGTTAGAAAATGTGACTTTCTCCGTTTGTTAGAAAATTATGCTCATCTTGAAAGATACTTCTGCTGTGTATATAATTCTAGGTGGAGAGTTATTATCATTTAGCATGTTGAAGGTATTATTTTCATAATCTTCTGGCTTCCATGATTACTCTCAAGATGTTAGCACTCATTTTAATTGTTTGTACATAATCTTTCTTTTCTTTCTAACTTCTTCTAAGACCTCTTTAATTCAGGTATGTGGCAGTTTCTGTGATGTGTCTAGATAAGGACTTATTTACAACTGTTATTCTTGAAATTCTTGTTACTGAGGATTTATATCTTTCCACAATTCTAGCAATTTGCTGGCATCTCCTCATCTTCTTTATCAACTTCTTTTGGCTGTCCTTTTAAACATATTTCTATCTTTTCTGTTTTCCAAGTCTCTTGACCTCTCTTTTATAAGGTCGATCTTTGATTCTCATTGCTACATATGGGTACTCAGATTTATGTTCTGGTTTACTGGTTCTTTCTTCAGCTTTGTCTAATCTGATGATTAATCTGACAATTAAGTTTCTAACCTTAATTGTTATAGTTTTCATTTTATTTTTAAAAGCCTGTCCATTTTTATAGTCTCTTATTTCTTCATAATTTTCAGTATTTTTAAAAACACATTAAACTCACATTTTTTTAGAAAATATATTATAATTCCAACACTGCCAATTTCTGTGTCTGATTGAGTGGCTTGGTTTTTCTGCTGACTCTTGTTTATGGTGACTTTTTCCTTATGTATTTTGTGATTTTTATTTGTAAACTCACAATTATTGGAACTCTGTGAGGCTGGAGTTAGTATCTTCTGTAGAGAAAATTTTCATTTGGTTCTCTAAGCCAATTAGGTGCTACAAAACGCGAGAGCTGCTTTGGTCTACTTTAATTTTATTTTCAGTCCCATAGACAATGTGAGGTCTGTTACCAAACCAAAATGAAAGATAACTTGAGGCTGTTAGTTTTCAGGCATTCTCATCTTGTTTTCCAGAATCCAGAATCGAGAGCCCTTCCTCTGTGGGACAGAGGAAACAGAGGATGGTGTTTTTATTTTGTTTTATTTCATATTTTATTTATTTATTTATTTTACATTTGCTTTATTTATTTATTTATTTATTAACATTTGCCTTATTTTGTTTGTTTTTTCAGTTTATCTTTTTTACTGAAAATGTCTCCTTTAATGAGTTCTGTGGAAGTATCTTAATCTTAATTTCTGCCTTGGATTGACTCTATTTCCCACTTCTCATTAAAATTGAAATCTTCAAACTGCCAGGAATCAGAAAATATCAGCGAGTGGCCACTTTAGTGCTTGATTATCTTTTTGGATTCTAACTATTAAGTATTTTTTGCCTCTGAAGAATTCCCTTATTCGCTTCCACTTAAGCTATGCTTCTAAAAGGTTTTAAAAGTGTTTTAGTCTGAATTTTTTGGTACCCTGTACAGAAGCATTCCTTGGTGTGCACCATATTGCTGGAATTATAAATGGGAAATTTAAGTATATGATGTAGTCAAATATATGAACATTTTCTTTAAAGGGTTTTGGTTTTGGTGTTAAACATAAGAAGTCCTGCTCCACTTCAAGAATATTCAAATATGCACATATATTTTCTTTTTGTAATTTCATGGTTTCATGTTTTAAATGTTTAAATATTTAATTTATTTAGAATTTGTCTTGGTGAAACACAAGAAGTAGAAATCTAATTTTATTTTTTTTCTCAGTTAACTTGTCCCAAAATCTATGTAATTTGTCAAAACATAAAAATATGAAATAATTAAGGCTGAAGTAGTTATCACCAATCAAAAGGGTTGTGTTGAATAGAAGTCATAAGCATACTTATTAGCTACATAATACGGAAAGTCAATTATGAAAATGAATACTTTTGTATTTTTACTTAACTATCTTAATTTCCATTGGACTACTTCCTTGGTTTTAGTTACCAGTGCCTACTGTGGAAGAGCTCTCTCTCTTTCTCTCTCTCTTTTTTTTTTCAACAGAAATTCCCAGGATACTATAAAATGGGGCATTAAAATAGAAACCCTGGGGAACTAAAGATTTTTGCTGACCTCATGTATATATTCTGTTTTTCTGAAATCAGAATCTTGCGTGTATTGAATTTCCCTATTGTGACACAATTATTGGTGGTCTAGTAGAGAATTAGAAACAGACACACATTAACTTGGAAGGCAAAATTGGAACTTGAGAAGGGTGTGTGGCTTACTTCTATAGAAGAATATTAGGCTCTTTTTCATAGATTAAATTGTGCTTTCTAGTGCTTCCCTCTATCTATAGACTCATTTCCTTGCAAACTAAAAATTCACTGTTCTGTGTGACCTCACATTATGAACATAAGCTCAGTCATTCAGCAATTATTTGTCAACCCTTCAAAATCTCATGCTGGGTTTTGTGTAGGGTACAAAGAGATTTCATCCCTCATTTATTTAAAATGTTGGAGAATAGGCTAGTTTTATTACTAGAACATAAGAGTTAGTCACATTTTTCCATGAGGTCAAATAATGGGAGTACCTTTGAAACTAAAAGTATATGGAAGAAACTTGGTACTTCCAAATTTTACAGTGATTTTCACTTATTGCCAGAGAACTGGCTGTTATTGGCCTGTGGTTAGAGATGAACAAGGCAGTTTGGAATTGAATCAGGATTACTTTTTGATGTGTTAGAAATTTTTTTATGGACTACATTACTTTTTGATGTATTAGAAGTTGTTTGTTTACTTGTTTTTTTTCCTCATAAAGGGAGAAGTTATGCAATTCTAAGTAATATTTGTGACATATACATCAGTGTTAGAAACATAATAGGCATCCAATAAACACCTGTAAATTAACCGAAAAGGAACATAGGAACACATCAGCCTGTTTATTTTAACATTCTTATTGATTGCGTTCTAGATAAATGGCAGTTTATTGTAGAGAGAAAAACAGGACCTGATGGAATCTAGGAAAGATGTAGAAAGAGAAGGTTTGTCTAGCAGGTCAGGAAATTTGAACCCGTTGTCAAGAGTTCTGAATGTTTTTCCTGTTCAATGTTATGAGGTGCTTACCCATCATTAATTTTAGTTCATTTTTATGTGAGCTTAAACTTTGAATGATTTCTTGACTAGTGCTTTCTTTTTTAACATCATTTTTTTTAATGATTTGCATTTTGTTTCACAACAGTTGCCCAAAATATCCTTGAAAAAGGAGGGCTGTGTTCACCTTTAATACTTAAAAATCACTTGGCGGCAGTTCAATTGAGCATGAGTATGTGTTTGCAAGAAAGTAAAACATAACCAGAATGAGTAACCTCTGTTCTCTGAGGCTTATTGCATATCATTTATGCTTGAAAAAACAGAGTGAATTTATTTGTTTTAATGTCCAAAAACTTTGACCCAAGAGTTAAAAAGAGCTAGCTGACCAATACAGTAAAAATAGCTACAAACTTACTTTTTAACTGGGTTGATAATTTAACCTCACATCTCTTTATCACAGAACATGCTGAAAACAGTTTGAAATAATTTTCTAGTGTTTGAGGCACATTTAGAGTATCTACTCTGGTAATAGGAAGTATAGGTCGGTCAAATTATCTGAATAACCCAGGTCGACAAACCCACCCTAGAGATAAAGGACAGTTGTTTTTTTAGTTTAAATTATCCAAATAGCTTATCTTCATAATCCCATGACACTCAGTAATTGCTCAATCTTCCTCGGATCCCTGCTGCCTTGTGGACAGAGTTATATTAATAAAATGAAAGGATTTAAGGAAACAGTATGTCAGGAATCAGCAGCAAAAGACTCATTTACAACAAAAATGTTGTTTTTAAATTAGAATTGATACATAATAATTGAGTTAAACCTGAAGAAATCCTGATTAATCTTTTCATACATTTATATCTTGCTGATTAATCCTCGGAGATTTTGCTCTGTTGTTTTCTCTTTTCTCGCTCGGAGTGGGTGGATCTTAGCGTGATTTGATGTTCCCTCCCAGGCCACTAATAAAGGCAGGACTTTTTCCCCAAATGATTTTTTTTCTTTCCTATTTTTTTTTTTTTTTACTATCTCTCTAGAAAAATGCTGATGACAATATCTTTTTTATTACCCTTTATACTGGGCCTCTTCATGCTTCCTCATTTCTATAGAAGAGTCAATTACTTAACATTTAATGAATAATTTGGGGTCAAACAAGGGCTTTTCCCCTCCTGCCTGTCATTTCACAGCTGTCAGTATAACCTAGAAGGCACAGTAAAAAACGTGAAAATCACACATTTCGTTATTTCTTCTAAACTCTGAGTTTGATAATAGCAAAAGTGACATGGATAAAATGACCTTTCAACAATTAAACACTTTTTCCCCCCCAAAGATTTTATTTATTTATTTGACAGAAAGAGAGATCACAAGTAGGCAGAGAGGCAGGCAGAGATAGAGGAAGGGAAGCAGGCTCCCTGCTAAGCAGAGAGCCCAATGTGGGGCTCGATCCCAGGACGCTGGGATCATGACCTGAGCCGAAGGCAGAGGCTTAACCATTGAGCCACCCAGGTGCCCACAATAAACACTTTTGTCATTGGTACTGTGCCAAATGCATTGTGGGATATAAAGCCTTAAGCAGCATTACTGTCAACAACTTATAGTCTGGATGAAGTGGTTGTATTTACATCTGAGCGATTAAATAAGGGCACAAGACCATGCATGACTACATGTGAAAATAAGCAGTACAAACAACAAGTACTGTAAGTGCTTCTTATGGAAGATAAGTATCAGTAGAGGACATAGGACTCAGCCAGTGGAGTCACATCTTACTTGGGGGTTTGGTGCCAAAGTCAATACACAATACAAAAACTATGTGAAGTCCATATTTCTGAAAGTCCCTCAAATCGCCCATAAATTTCAAGATATATAGTCACAAATAGGTGCCACATTGGATCCTGACACATGCTCTCTTTTAGCAAGTTCTGTGCAGTTAGTGTTTCATTTACGGTGCGAACAGATCACTGAAGAACCTGGCTTGAGTTTATATTCAAACCCAAAAACCACCCTCAGTATCAGCTTATACTGTGTGGGGTGCTTGGGAGATACATTGGGCTGACGTGCATCTCTGGGTCCTTTATTGGAATAGCTGGCAGAATTGTCCACCCTTTACGGCTCTTTCTCTCTCACTTTCTCCTTCCTATCAAGCCTCTAGGGGTTACTTTACATAAGTTGAATGTGTATATGATACGTTCTACTGTGTATAAGTTACACATACTCTTGCCAACTCTTCCTCTATCTACTCATATCTGTTAAGTTCTGATATGTTTTTATTTGGCTGCATTTAATATCTGTGTGGTATACCTAGCCTTGAATTTTATTTTTTCATGGTTATTTTTACAAGATCAAGGCTCTCTGATTCAGGACTTTTGTATTCTCCTTTATCATTCTTTTATCTCTTCCTTCTCAACCTTTTAGTTTCATGGAAGGAAATATACCTTATCTTTCCATATGCTAAAAACACTACCCAACCTGTGTCCCATTCATTTCCTTTAGAATTCCATCCCTTAAAAGATTTACCAATCAGCAAATATTAAGGAATACCTTCTACAATGTAAGGATTGGACTAAAGTTTGGAAAACACATTTTAAATTGCAGCAGGAAGGAAAACAGAGACATTTAATGGCTCAAAGCACCATGTTGTAAATGCCATGCCAGTGATACAGAAAATAAGTGGTGTGACCATTCGGAGGAGGGAGACACTCACTGCCTAGAATGAAAAAGTCCTTGAAAAGGCTGAGATTGAATCAAGCCTGGAACCTTTAGTAGGATTCACATAAGCAGAAGGCAGGGTGCATTCATAGCCACAATCTTTTAGACCAAGATATATGAGTGCTACCTGGTACTAGTCCTCTGTGAGCTCATGGTCTAGTGATGGAGATAGACAGGTAAAAAAAAAATTTCAATACAATGTGGTAAATGTGCTCAGATAGGGACTGGAACAAAGTCCTGTGAGGCCACAAGGACTCTGCTAGATTCTGATGAGAAGTAGGAAAAGAGGAGTCATTTGAATTAAACTTTAAAGGAAGGTAGGGTCTTCCCCTGGTACAGAAGGAAGAGAGGCACATTATATCAAAGAAAGCACTCTTTCTGGGCATGATTCTAGAAAGGAAAAGAAATCACCCTGGCAGTGACAAAAGGCTGTGGGTCAGTGTTGTGACAATTTGGGGAAACAGATTATGAAACATCTTTTATGACAAGGGGAGGACTTGGGTTTCATCTGGAAGGATATAAGGAGTCAAAAGAGAGTTGTGAGTCACAACATGACATTATCTGATTTTGTTTCCTATAAGAAAATGCATTTAAGCCTGTGGCAAGGAGACCAGCTGAGATTGAAAGCTATACAAAGGCACGGTTGTGTTTATCTCTTTGGTATGCCCAGCACTATCATGGTATGGTGTTCTAGAATATTTCACTGAGGTAAAATTTTTGGTAGGTTGAATAGTCTAAGGAAAGTTTGAGAGCCCAGATTCAGGCCTTAGCAGTAGAGGTGGAAAGAAGAGGTCAAATTTGAGGAGCACCTGGGTGGCTCTGATGATTAAGTATCCACCTTCAGCTCAGGTCATGATCCCGGGGTCCTGGGACTGAGCCCCATGTTGGGCTGCCAACTCAGAGGGGAATCTCCTTCTCCCTCTCCCTTTGCCTATCCCCCTGCTTGTGCTCTCTCTCTCTCAAACGAATAAATAATTTTTTTTTTTTTTAATGAAGAAGTCAAATTTGAGTAATGTTTGTGAGATGGAATCTGTAGGGTCTATTGTCTGATCAGATGTGGTGGGAGGTGATTAGGAAGAAAAGAAAGTTAAGGATAATGCAAGGCTTTTCATTAGGGAGACCAGATAGATTTATCATGAATTAAAACATAAACCACAGGAGACAGCACAGGTTCTCTTTTGGAAGTGGACAGGTTCTGTTGAAAGGGCTTGTGTATTTCTCACTCAACCTTATCCAGTGGGCAATAGGAAATACAGGCTTGGGAAATGGGGTTGAGATTGAAGCTGGGGATACAGCTTCATGAACATAGATTAGATGGGTTGGAAGTAGATGAGATCACACTGGAATGGCACTGTCTGAGGAAATGTTCAGGATTGTCTTGAGTTGAGTAGTGTACCCTGAAAATGCATGTCAACCTGGAATTTCAGAATATAACCTTATTTGGAAGTAGGGTCTTATCTTTTTAAAAAAGATTATGTGAGTTGGGGGATGGGCAGAGGGAGAGGAAGAAGGAGAATCTCAAGTGGACGCCACGTTGAGTACAAAGCCGACATGGGGTTGGATCCCACGACCCAGAGATCATGACCTGAGCTGAAATCAAGAGTCAGTGCTTAACTGACTGAACCACCCAGGCACCCCAGGGTTTTTTTTGTTTTGTTTTGTTTTGTTTTTGATGTAACTTGTGAAGATGAAGTTATACTGGATTAATTAATTAATGATTGGTGTCATTTCAAGAAGAAAACCAGAAACAGATACCGTGGAGAAGGCCACGTGAAGACAGAAGCAGAGACTGGAGTCACGCTGTGTAAACCAAGGAATGCCAAGGATTGCCAGGAACTACCAGAAGCTAGGAAGAAGTAAGGAAGGATCCTCTCCTAGAGCCTGCAGAGAGGACATGGCCCTAATGACACCTTGCTTTCCAACTTCCAGGCTCCAGAATTGTAAGAGAGCTTATTTCTGTTGTTTTAAGCTACTCAGTTTGTGGTGCTTTGTTATGGTAGTCCTAAGAGACTAATACAAAGACTAGGGATGGACGCTGGAACCTGACATTTGAGGGTAGCTGAGGAGGAGGACCCATGAAAAAGGCAGAGAAGAAACAGTCCCAGAGGAGGAAGAGCCACGTGAGTGCAGGTGTGGATGAGCACAAGCATGGTTTGATCAGAAGAGATAGCTTGTGACAAGGGATAGTTTAGAGATAGGGTCCTGCAGGTATGAAGAGCCAGTCTATGGGGACATCTGTGCCAGATGCAGTCATATGGTCAACCTGTGACCATTGTGGGTGGGCAGGGAGTGGAACTATTCCGGGCTATTCCCACGTCTATAATCTTCTGGCTCTCAGGGATGGCCTTTCTCCCTCTTGCCTCCAAATTCACAATCGTCTCCCCTTTTTTGTAAAGGACACAATAAATAACCCTGGGTCAAACCGGTCACCCCTTCTCACCTCTCTTTTTACTCACTGCTTCCATTTTCTCACTACTGACCCTCGGGGATTGGAGTCTCTCTTTAGTTTCCCGATTGCCTTTAACTTGTTAAATCCAGGGCCTTCCCCCCTCCTCATTTTCCTTGACTTCCCTGCATCTCTGCAGTGTTAACATTTCTGATCTTCTCTGCCTTGTTGAAAGTTTCTCCTCCTATGAATCCTCTGCTGCTATATTATTCCAGTTCTTAAATTACATCTCGGTCTCCCCAGGGTTCATTCTTCCTGCTGCTGCAAAATGTGGGCTAGATGATTCTTTGGTTTAAGGAATCTGTGATTCCCTCCCTCCCTCCCACAGTCAATTTATATAACTATTCATTGAATGAATTAATTATGAGTTAATTCAATACATATTAATGCCACCAAAATCCCTTCTCCACATCTGATCTCCCTCAGGCCTAATCTAATTTTGGTCAGGAATATTGAGCATTAACCCTAATCTATGTCTGTTTAGAGTCCCTCTTATTTTACTTAAAATGTTTCCTTAAGGAGCTCGTTGAAGAAAATTTGGAAAATATCGAGAAGGTAAAAGGGAGAAAAAAATTACCCAATCCTTTCATTTTTTTGACATGTCAACATTTATTATTTTTATAAGCATTTTTTAAAGTCTTTTATATATATGTGTATATCTGCAATATATGTTTGTCTTCTGCTTTAAATTTAATATTATAAGCATTTTCATGTCATTACTGATGTTCACAAATATTTCTTGTGGCTGCCTGCATAGTATTCTGTTAAGAGGTTATACTGTATTTTCCTTAATCATTTCCTTTTTTTTCTTTCCTGAAGATAGAAGTGTTTTCTTCTTCTTTTTTTTTTTTTTAAGATTTTATTTATTTATTTATTTGACAGGCAGAGATCACAAGCAGGCAGAGAGGCAGGCAGAGAGAGAGAGAGAGAGGGAAGCAGGCTCCCTGCTGAGCAGAGAACATGGTGCGGGACTCGATCCCAGGACCCCGAGATCATGACCTGAGCCGAAGGCAGCGGCTTAACCCACTGAGACACCCAGGCACCCAGAAGTGTTTTCTTCTTTTAAAAAATTTTTTGTTTAAATTCAATTTAATAAACCTATAATGTAATATTAGTTTTAGGGGTAGAATTTAGTGATTCATCAGTTGCATACGACACCCAGTGCTCATTTCACTAAGTGCCCTCCTTAATGTCCATCACCCAGTTATCCCTTCCGCCCCAGCCTCCACCCCTCCAGCAACCCTCAGTTTGTGTCCTTACGGTCAAGAGTCTCTTATGGTTTGACTCCCTCTCTGTTTTTATTTTGTTTTATTTTTCCTTCCTTTGCCCTATGTTCATCTGTTTTTCCTTAACCATTTTCTTAAATTCAACATACAAGTTTTTTCTCTGTTTTTCTATTATAAATAATGCTGTAGTAAAAAATCTTCATGCACAAAGCTTTACATTAGTCTAGATTTTTTTTAAATGATAAGTTCCCCAAAATGGACTTTTTGGACCCAATGCATAAATATTTAGAACTTAATATACATTGTCGACTTGCTTGTGCGAGGGTTTCACCAACTTGCACTCCAGCAATTTACGAGTACCTCTTTACCACAGCCCTGTGAAAATGTTTACTTAACATTTTTGCTCTTTAAATAATTTACTCTTTTCCTCCAAGAACACTGATGGTGTGTCTCAGTGAATAGATCTACAATTCTTATGTTTTTTGTGGTACATGCATATAAGGACTGATAGCAGAAACTAAGTTGATGACAAGGCTTTGCCTTTCACTAACAAAAGCATGTTTACTTGGAAAGCAGAATCTCAGAAAAAGAAAGATCTGAGAAGAGAATTTGATATGGTTTTAGAGGCAGTCTCTTTGAATCTGTGGGACAGTATTTTGGCTTGAATTTCTCTGTAATTCCTCTGCAGAAAAGAAAATATTCTTAATTTCTTAATTTTAAGCAGAAAAGTGATTCCAGCAGAGAGGGAGTAGCTTTCTCTCTACAGATATGGGGTCCACATCTCGTTATAGACAACGTCTTCCCAGACGCATGTACAGATGAATATTTCTGATGTGCTTGTTATCTGCTAGCCCAATAAAGTGACTGTTTAGCAAACTTTTATGAGAGAAGCATGTATTATCCAAATGTAGGTGTGTGTAGCTTATATGTAGGGTCAGCTCAAAATATTTATTAAATTCTTCTTGCCAGTTTATACAGATCATAGTGTCAGTTCATGGAAGAGAGGTTTATGTGTTTGCAGAGTTCTTTCAAAGAGTCTGAGATTTGATAAATCACATAAAGCAATCCAGGTCTTACCAAGTCTGATTTCTGAAATCACTTTTTCATGGTTTCTGGTTTGTGACACTTGAATAAAAGAGAAAATATAAGTGCTCAATACCATGCAACTGGTATGTTCTGTCTTCCCAACTTTTGGAAAAATCCAGCCACTACTAATATGTTGAAAGCTAAATTTTGTAGAATGTTAAACATTCATGAAAGAAATGATGAAAGAAAGGATAGGTTTCCTGCCAGCTTTGCGGTCAGCAGCAGTGCTCTGGCCTGATTACTTAAGCCCATGTTTTTCCTAAATCAGTCATGAATCAGTAATTATCAAGTTTTGCAATACTAGGCAATTCTCTTGAGAATAGCAAATGATTTGTAACATTGAGTTGATGGCTTTTTAAAAAAAAAGAAATAATTTGGCTCCTCTTGGTGGGTTTCCTTGGGCACTGGGCAGAACCCCTATTGATTTAATGGGGCTTTGTCTCTGGAAGCTTTGCAGATTGATCTTTCGTACACAATCAAATAGCACATTTGCTTTCTTTCCCCACAAAAATAAGAATGCTCCTGGTGTGTAGTGTGTTGGTTTCACTTCCATTCATTTGACTTAACTATTTAAATCACAATTTAATCCCAAGAAGGGGGGAAGAAGTCACAGATCAAAATCCAAGAATAAAGTTTTTGCTTCATTTAGTTTCTTCTTGCATGTTTTGTTCTGACCTGTTTGATAATTGTTTTCTTCAGCTATAGGATGTGCTTTGTGCATTGGGATTATAGACCTTATAGTTGGAAGGGACTTCAGGAAGGTTTTCTCATTCAGTCTCCTCGTTTGTGAAGCTCAGAGGAGTTATAGAATTGATAAAAAGGGATCCAAATGTGGGCATTTTCTCTTACTTGATACCTCCTTCGCCAACATGCCCACATCAACGTAATTACCTTGTTTAGATATGGGAAACGTAGAGCTCAGTTTATCACACACTTCGAAGTTGGTTCTGACGTGGTGCCAAGTGACACCAGGATTTTAAACAGATGTTTCTTGGTTTCTAGACCCTCCTGCCATTTCCTCTCTTTGACACCCACGATCCCATGACTGCCTTTGTCACCCAAGGAGAACTTCATAACTTTTCTTTGCCCATCCTTCGCTTGTTTCACTTTGGAGACGCTCTCCTCCTGGACACATCATTGGCAACACCTTTGCTTGGACATTCCCAAGGATTTTAATGCCTTAATGTCCAGGAGGTCCCCTTAGGGTGGGTACCAGGAGAGTCTTCATCAGATGAGCCTTTCAAAGTACTCTAAAATCCTATATATGTCTTATCCAAGGGGCTTCAGTTTTCATTCTTGAGTTAGTCTCTGTCTTGGGGTGCTCCTTGACTGAAAGTCACCATCTCTTTTACGTACTGATGAATTTTGGCATTCTGAGGTTCTCCCAGACATTCTGACCTTAGGAGTTTGGTCAGGCTCTTGGTAGAAGTTATATATTCCCATGTTTTCTGTTTCCTCACCACCATTCAGTCTGGGCCCTGGTACCCTGAATGAGCCTAACCCATGGCTAATCTGCAACACCGTGACTGTTCCCTGGCAAGGGTTCCCAGATTCGTCTATTGTGCTATCAATTGGGAGCTGCAGAAGTTCACACAATCACAGGATTGGAAGGGAGCCTACTGGTCATTGAATGCTTGAGTCACCTCTACAAATCACTGCCAACTAATTATCTGGCTTGACGGGAAACTTACTACCTCCCAAGGCGGTTCATTCTAATTCGGACAGCTCCAACTGGTGGGAAATTCTTTCTCATACCTATTCAGTGTTGATGTGTTTCCCGTATTGAGTAAAACAGAATTCCTATTAATTAGGTCCCCCAGAGTCTTTCCAGAGTTGACTTAGCCTAATACCTCTGGGAGGAAAACTTATTTGCATTTACAGAACCCGGTGGATGCTGCCTTGTGAAATTCAGAATGCAGCCTTACATCATCAACAGACCTGTAGTGGGCATTTAATATAAAACACTTGTTGAACTAAACTGAATTATTCTCTGAAGAAAGCAGTGATGGCTAACAGTATAGTGCTCCTAGCATGCGTCATTCTTTTGGCAGCTACTGCCTTGGGCCCTAAGTTACTTTATATGCACGAGTCTTGTCTATACAGCTAGTTGTTAAACTCCTCAGGGGTATGGACCTGTGTATTATGTGTAGTCTCTAACAAGCTTTACTCATGACCTTGCATTCAACTAGTGTTTTGCAAGAAAGTGAAAGTGTAAGAATTACTCCTCCTGTAACTGAGTTGCTTTTCTTTCTTGCCCCAGATGATGAATGGTGGTAGGGGGTGGTGGTGGTGGTGGTGGTGGTGGTGGTGGTGGTGTGTGTGTGTGTGTGTGTGTGTGTCTGTTGGCATGAGCCCAGGGTCAACTTTGTCTTATTGAAGGTTTTAGAACTAATCTTACAACAGAAACGAGTTTTCCCAGACTATCCTCAAGAAACTGTTCCTTTTCTGTATCAGTGCTGCACATTAGCAGAGCTATGTTAGGGGTTAAATTTTGACACTGGGGTGTTGGTCTGGCAGCCTGACAATCACATACCAGGAACACCCTTCTCCACTCATCTGTCTAGTGCACACTTCCTCATTCTTCAGCCTGCATCAGGAATATCTCTTTGTGGAACCTTCTGAATCTGCCCAGGCAGAGGGATCACCTTTTCTTTCTTGTCCTTGCTGTACTATATTCATATTATTGGCTTCTACAACTCTCTCTTTTGTTATTTTGTGAACTTCTGGAAAAAAGGGGACCGAGTCTCATTTCTCCTTGTCTCCCTATGCCCAGCACAGTGACTGGTGCAAAGTAGTGAGATAATGAATATTTTTGAGGGAATGACTATTAAAATAAATGAGTTGTTTGTGAGGAGTTGGGAAATGAATTCCCAAGTGCTAGAGAACCCATTTACCACGGAATTTTTAGAATACAGCAGTTTTTGAGGTTGGGTATTGCTTGTTCTGTTTGTATACTCTCAGGGTTATGCCCATCATGGACATGACTGAACAGCATCCTTTCAGTTAACTGTTGAGGGTCATGCAGTCTGGGATAAGCCATGAGCAGGATCAGGAGCAAAGCAAGGCAGGCCCCAGTGATATGAACCACTATAGCTGTCCGGAGGGAGCACAGGGTGACTAGTAGAACATGGTATCCCCTGGGTCTGGCAACCAAGAACATATAAGGCAAGCAGTTGGCTTTATAGAGTCTGTTGGAATCAGTGACAAATCCCAAAGATGGTTAAATAAAGTGATAGGAGAAGTTGAGGAAAAGGTGAACCTCAGGAGTATCCAGTGCCAATTGGTCAGCCAGCATCAGGGAATCTGTCGGCAGGTAAGAGATATGTGTATGAAGGGGATACTGGCAAGAGCCCAGCAGAACTCTGAATGTAGAGGAACACTGGTTCAGCAATATTTGCTGAATATTTGTGTCCTCCCTAATTAATTGAAACCTCAAACCCAGTGAGGCAGTATTTGGAGGGGGATCCTTTGGAAGGTGCTTATGTCCTGAGGGTGGTCCTCATGAATGGGATTAGCAGCCTTATAAAAGAGACCCCATGTGAGGACACAGTGAAAAGACAGCCATCTATGAATCAGGAAGTACATTGTCACGGGACACTAAATCTGCCAGTGCTTTGATCTTGGACTTCCCAGCCTTCATAACTATGAGAAATGAATTTCTTTTGTTTAAAAGCCACCTGGTCTAAAATATTTTGTTATAGCAGCCTGAATGGATTAAGACAGATGTGTCTTGAAAATGCTTCCAAGAGGAGGTAAATTCCTGATCTAGTTGTCTGTAGAAAAAAAAGGAAGTTGCCTGGTTGTCAGCATCAGAGCACATGATCAGGGTTGGACTAACTCCTGTGACAAATATGAATTCCTCGTTATGGGGCTAGAGCTCCTTTAAATACCTTCTGTTTCTAATCAGAATATATCCTAGAGACAGGCCAGGGCCAAGCTTCTAGGGCCGAGTATACCCAGCTGTGGCAAGAAGAAGGTCTGGGGCTGGCTACCAAGGAGGGCTTGATAAACATCTCTTGACTAGAGCTGCATCTAGCCTATAATTGTCCATCAAACCATTAAATATAGTTGACTGGCTACCACGTAGCAGAGGGGAAGAAGCACTGGTTTTAATATCATCTTGCCCTGAAAAATACTCCATACTTACCAAAATACTTTCACATTTCACTATTTCATGAGACTCTTAAAATTCTTTGATATAGGCTGGGGTGGGTACATGAAAGCATTAACAGTTTAAACGAATCCTCTTACTCCTGGTTACCTAGTGGTAGGAGCAGAACTGCAACTATGAGCACCTTATTGCTAAGTCACGGCTCTTTTCCGCAGACCACTGGTTTGCCGTGACATCCCCTGAAGGACCGTGTTCACTGAGAATTCAGTCCAGGTTTAATTGGTTTCTGGGAAATAGGACCCAGCTGGGTCCGAGCATTTCAAAAGGATAGTCTCAGCGATAATGGTGACCCAAGTATTGTTTAAAATACTTGATTTAAAGCACTTGGGTGGCTCAGTGGTTAAACCTCTACCTTCGGCTCAGGTCATGATCCCAGGGTCTCAGGATCGCATCGGGCTCTCTGCTCAGCAGCAAGCCTGCTTCCCTCCTCTCCCTCTGCCTGATCTCTCTCTCTGCAGAGAGAGATCGCTCTGTCAAATAAATAAATAAAATCTTAAAAAAAAATACTTGATTTAAGAAACATGCTTTAATTTTGATTAAGTGGGTTATTTAAAGGAGGTCTCCTTAAATGTACCGAAGCAAATTAGGCCCTACCAGAGATTTAAAATAAAAAAATCAGTTTCTGGTAAAAATGTTAAAAATGTTCCCATTTTTTTGTGATTTCACCATGCTTTTGAATTGCTAAGTTCTTCTTCTTCTTTTTTCTTTTTTTTTTTTAAAGATTTTATTTATTTATTTGACAGAGATCACAAGTAGGCAGAGAGGCAGGCAGAGAGAGAGGAGGAAGCAGGCTCCCTGCTGAGCAGAGAGGCTGATGTGGGGCTCAATCCCAGGACTCTGGGATCATGACCCGAGCCGAAGGCAAAGGCTTTAACCCACTGAGCCATCCAGGTGCCCTGAATTGCAGAGATCTTATGATGGTCTAAATATTATTTTAAACTTTGAGAACATGGCAATAGACAAAAGAGACATAATTTCCTTTGTCATTGGGCTGTGCCCTAGTTGGGGAGAGGGTGTTTGAGGAGAAACTTTATAGAAACCAAGTAAAATATAAAGTATGTCAGATGTTGATAAATGCAAGACAGAAAAATACAGCAGGGAATGGAGACAGGATATGTGGGAATTGGGAGGGGTTGCATTTTAAAATAGGATGATTAGGGAAAGCCCCACAAAAAAACTTGAAAGAAATACATATCTGTGTACAAATTCAAAGTAGTAAACATCCAAACTAGCTATCAGTAATTGTTAGTGAGGACACACACACAACAACCACCTAACATTTACTTCTCAAATTAACTCCCAACTCTATTCATATAAAAAAGTGAAATAAATTTGACTTTATGTTTTTTTGTAGAACTGTAAGGATACGGAATTTAGCTATCACTAATCTCTGCTTTTTGTTTGCAGACCTCCCACTGTTTAACTCAGTGATAAAATTCCACAATAAATTTGACTTGAAAGATTTCAGGATATCACAAAAATGAAAATGACGAATGAAGGCTATGAGATGAGGCAAATATTTGGCAAATCCTGTAAAGCACTTAGGACAAGCTTTATTAAGTGTAGAAAATTCAGATGATTATTACTGTTTTTATTTTTATCTGGGGTCAAACATAATTAAAATAAAACCTCTTCTGTGGGTTTCCAAATTAGCCTAACGATTTATTGGTCTCCAAAGATCTTTGTAGACGGTCATTTTGGCACAAAGTTCTAAAAGAGGGCTCTCTAGATCTGGAAAGAAGTTAGAAAATAATTTGTTTAAAAGCAAAACAAAACAAAAGTCGCAAGAAACAACACCATGAGAGAATGTTCTGTGACCTACTGAGGATTCGGTTGAAAGGTGCTATCAGTGATCTATGGCTGGCTGGGCCCTGAAATGTCCAGTTTGTCCTGGTTTGGAACTGCAAAGATCAAGGAGGAAATGTTGTAGCTGCCCTCTTGTGGCCAAATTGGAGGTTTTTGCCTCTGTCTCAATACTTGCAGGAAATAATATCTGCCCCACCCCCCAACACTTGAGCTATTCATGAAATAATGTAAGAGCATTAAAAGATTTCAGGTTTTCAGATGGGCACCACAGATCTTTGCCCCAAAGCAAGACCCTGCAAATCGGTCAACATATATTTTCAGGTTAAGCAAAACCCCTGGTTATTGGTAGATTATATTAAAATTGTGGCCCCTCCACCATTCCTCAAGTGGAAGTCATGGGTGATTCCTGGGAGGCTATTAAAGATGAACTCCTCAAGTCTACCAGTACTTTTTGGGGGAATTGCAGAGATAGATGTAAGATTAACGAGAAGGGCTTTGGTACCTGTCAGCTGGATAATCAAGGCTAAGTCCCTTAACCTGAGAGCTTGGACTTGTGTCCTCATATGTAAAACAGAAGAGTTCAAAGGCAGCTTCCAATATCCTCATTAGCTCTAAAACTCTGTAAAAATGTGAGTTGATGAACATGGCAAGCTATTTTTTAGTCCCTGGGATTTCTTTCAAGTTAAGTGGCTTCATGGTTAGTGAACTGAAGAGCAGTGGGCAAACTATATGATGAAACCTTTGAAAATTTCAGGGCTTCAGAGAGGTTTGTAGAACTGCCCCATTGGTCTTCTGAGTTAATTTTTCAGTTTATTCATGTAAGTACTAAATTTATTAAGTATATTCTATGTGCTGTGCCTTATTCTAGGTGGAAATAATACAACAGTGATGGAAAATAGGAGTATCCTTGTCTTCAATGAGCTTCTTCTTCGCAAAAAAATATATTCCATCATTTTAATGTATTTTCGTATAGTTTCCTTTTATGTTTATATGGCTCTGAAAATAATAAGAGGACCTGCCTTAAACTTTAAATGCTTCTATCGACCTACTAAGTGAGATTGGCTCAAAGCTTACCACAATTCCCAGTAAACTTGAGAAAGGACTGGTTCTGGAATAAAAAGTTCAAGGTAAGGAAAAAAATGTGCCTTTTGGTGAAGCTTCTAATGGAAGAGGTGCTTGGTTATGCTTTGGTCATTCTGAAAACTATTCTTTCATGGGCTTTTTTTTTTTTTTTAACATAGAAAGAAGGAACTTCTAATAGGTTCTGTATCTTTTTGGAAAATGCCTTTTCTGTGTCCTGGTTTCACATTTATGCCATACTGTGGAATGGTTAATTAAAAAGCAAGACTGTATTTTAAGTGATTCATAATTTTATTTAAAATTTTTATTTTATCAGGGTAAGATTATTTTCTTTATTTTTTTTTCCCTCTTGAAGTCCTTGTGCATGCTCTGATGTTTAGAGAAATTACCATAAGTTTTGAAATACTAATTGTTTTGGATGTGAGAAATCTTAAGCTACACATTAGTAAAATCAAAGTTGCCTTATGTTATTTTTTGTAAGGATATACACATATGTACTATGACCAGGTTACAGTGTCCTGATAGAGATAATTATTTCAGATTACAAGACATTCTGAGAGGAACTCTTCATGACAGAGGTTTTTTTTTTTTTTTTTTCCTGTTGCCTTGGTATTTTCGGAATATCTTACACATCATCTACTATATGTGTCTTTGTTAAGTTAGAGTCTGGTTAGATAGAACATTTGAACTCTACTCAACTTGGCAGTGTAAAGATCCTGGAGTCCAATGATTTGTCTTTAGGGCGGTGTTTGGGGAATAACAAAATATTTCAGAATCATTAAGGGTATCAAGAGGGAATTTGGGAGTGGTTGAAATGCTTTGTGTACTTCTAAGAAAGCAGGATAGGAGAGATTAGAGGAGGAAAATGGTTTTTAAAATTTCACTTAGTGATCTGTAAATACAATAAGCATTACTGCAGGTTCATAATAAAATAAAATGATTATAAACTGATAAAAAGTTGAGTTTATTTTGATCTCAGTTAAATAAAACTGGGTCTAATAAAATTGAGAAGGTAAGAAAAAAAACAATTCAGATGTTACAAAGACAGGGTCATTGGTGAGTAATATTAGAACTCCCTTTTGGGCAAAGATATATCTGTAAGGAAGACTTTTAAATACAGGGTGTGTGATATCATTTTGGTACAAATGGTGATGCCATTTGTAGAGCACTGCTTTAAACAGGATTTTTAGGTTGATAGGCTCTGCGGAAGGTGATATGAAGTCTTAGAAAGAACACAGACTATGTGTTCAGAATATGCTGGGTCAGTTGGCTGTGTGTTCTTGGATAACTTTTTGGTCTCCGTTTTTTTCCTTGTAAATTGAAGTGATTCCTCTTCACTCACAGACTTATACAGAGAAGGTTCCATGACTTCCACTTCCCATATTTTCCAGGTTTCTAGGAGAGTTTTGCTATATATCTGTCAGTTCTCCAAGATCATGCAAATCACCAAAGCTTAAGAGCTAAAAGAAGAAAAAGATGGTTTAGAAGTTGTTGCTTGAATTAAGTAGTACCTAAAAATTTAAGCTACCTTATCAAGTTATGTTTTTAACATTGAAAGCAAATGGTTCTTCACCTCATGGCCTAAAAGGAAACCTGCATTTTTTGCTTTTTGTTTAGGTGTGGAAATATGGAGATGAACGGCAGGGGTTTACAAATCTTGCACATATGGCTTGAAAGCTGGTCCACCATATAAGTGGTTGTGATTTTAATGTAGTTGTTGATTGTTTTTTACTCAGACTTCTTTCCTGCATTCATTTGTTCCTTCATGTCATTCAAACATATTGAACATTGTTCCTGTGTCTTTATGGACAAGGCTCTATTTAGAGCACTGCCTCATTCTGGATCACATGTTCAAATACATGTGCAGGTCAGAAGTGAAGCAGAGGCTACCTAATACCAGTGTGAACACTGGTGACTGTGCCGAATAGGAGAACACATGTTTAGTCTAGAGAGCAGTCATCAGTCCGTGGCTTATTGCTACCAGGATGTGGGCTGCATATTGCCAAATTTTCCAATTTTTGTTTAAAAAAGAGTTTATTTATTTGAGAGAGAGAGAGAGAGAAAGCAGGGGGAGGGAGAGGGACAAGTAGACTCTGCTCTGAGCACAGAGCCCATCATGGGGTTAATCCCATGATCCTGAGATCACGACCTGCGCTGGAATCAAGAGTGGGCTGTTCAACTGACTGAGCCACCCAGGCACCCCAAGATCTTCCAAACCTTTTTGAGAGAAGTCATAAGGGTAGGCTCTAATGTGGACTCTCCTGATTGTTAAAATACTGCCAACCATACAGAGCCCATTACCTGAGGACTACCAAGTTGTATACTCAGATTGCAGAGGCCTTTAGCTCCTTTCTCATGATCTGCTTCCTGACAGCATGATGGTTAAGAGCTAGATACACCAGGCATGAATCACAGTGTGTGTGACCTTGGCAGGTTACTTAGCATCTCTGAGCCTGAGTTTCCTTATCTATGAAATGGAGATGATAGTGCATATCTCAGAGGGTTTGGGGGGAAGAATCAAATGAGTTAAAATGTGTAAGTGCTTAGAATAATGCCTTGGATGTAGCAGGTGATATTGAAGTGTTTAATATTATTAGTACTTCTTTCATGTCCTCTCATTAAAGAGGCCACACCCCTCTTCCTGTGAGGTCTGGGAAGAGAGGAGGAAAAATGAAAAGGGAAACAAGCCTTTATTGTGTACTCGGAGTTATGCCAGGTACTTTGTATGACATTTTCTCATTTAATCTTCATGCAGACTCTTGAGATGAATTTCATTCCCATTTTATAATACCGAGAACTGAAACTCTGTGAGATTCAGTGGCTTGTCCAAGGCAGAGCTGGGATTTGGATTTAAGTGGATCTGATTCTAAAGCTCATCATTTTATATCAGAGACCTTACCATTCATCTTGACCCAAGGAGATTTGTGAATCGGATGCCTGGCTTGAAATTCTTCATAAAGCGTTCTAAGAGAAATTGCCTTCTAAATGAATCTGCTTGGGTCCAGATGAACTAGGGGGACTGTTGTTACCCATAAACCCACCCACCTCTCCCCCAGGCAAGCATGAGCTCCTTAAGGGACAGGACTGGGTCTTCCCTCTCTATGGAGCTGCCAGTATATTCAATGAGCTCAAAGGTGTACAAAGAAAGAAAGAGGGACTCAAAATAGGAAGATCTCAACCCACGGAGTTTTGAAGAGTCTGAACTCGACCTGTGGTGACAAATGATTAATGAATTACTGCACCAAAAGCCCCTGGACGTTAAAGAACTTTTACCTCCCTTTCCAGCAGGGATCCTTCTGGTGTCAGGGAATAAAATCAGAGTGGAGGTCAGAGTGGAAGTGTTGTGAAGGGAAGGAAGTAGGGAGGAAGAAAAGAAAGTGGAAAATCTGTCTGTTTAGATAAAGAGAGCAGGGGTGTGAAAGGCAATAGCCATCAAGCAAACTTCCTGTCAGCTGCACACAATGAACTTGGGCTCCATGAACTTCCCAAATCAGGACAGAATAAAAAAAATCACAACAGTATCTTCGGAAAGCCCTTTTCACCTCCACATGCTCTGCTGAAAACTGCTTTTGTTTTTGGTAGATGGAATAAAAAAGTATGGGAAGTTTACTTAAAAGGATATCTGCTATTATAAAACACATGAAGTCTTTCCCAATTAGGACTTAAGTCACATCCATCTATAACTCTGAAGCAGGAAAACACGAACATCTTTCTGCTGGCTGGTAATGTGTTTTTAAAGGATTTCAATTTCTCTTCCATACGAGAGGTTTGAACATCCACAGACCATGCTAATCCTTGCCTCATTGACTCAAATGAGTTAGAAGTCAGTAAAATTACAAAAACCACAAACTAAATGATTAATAGGTCTGTTTTCAAGAATCAAATGGAAAACAAGCAGGCCAATAGAACTGTGGTTCCCATTCTGTCCCTTGATCACTTTGATCTCTCACTAGAGTGAAGGAACTGTCAGATCTCCTGCACCGTCACACGGCAGCTCTTCTTCACTCTGTCCAGATGGAGTGCCAGGGCTACGAAGGCCACACTTTCCCACCCCAGGGGTCAGGCGGCCTCACAGATGGGCCTTTGGAGCTAATCCAGATGCAGAGCAACACAGAGCCCCTCCATCCTGAGTCAAGCATCCATGTCTGAATGAATGTCCCTCAAATGCTCTTTAATGGGCTTAATCTGGCAAGTTACTAAACCTCTCTCCCTCCCAATCCCCTCACCTGTGAAATGGGAATAAGTTGAGAACTAGCTTCACATGTTTGTGATGATCAAATGAGCTTTACTACCTGTAAAACACAGCAGTGACTAGCAATGCTCATTAATATTTTTAATATAATAATATCTGTTAGAGCTGATATTGATCATAGGTGTAGGTGATCATATTTGTATTAGAAATAACTTGTTTCAGTTCTTTTGATGATGCAACATGGGGGCTTAAGTGGGTAGGAGAAGAATCAATGAAACAAGATGGGATTGGGAGGGAGACAAACCATAAGTGACTCTTAATCTCACAAAACAAACTGAGGGTTGCTGGGGGGAGGGGGTTTGGGAGAAGGGGGTGGGATTATGGACATTGGGGAGGGTATGTGCTTTGGTGAGTGCTGTGAAGTGTGTAAACCTGGTGATTCACAGACCTGTACCCCTGAGGATAAAAATATATGTTTATAAAAAATAAAAAATTAATTTAATAAATAAATAAATAAATAAATGAGGGTATAAACATTTTCCAAAAAAAAAAAAAAAAAAGAAATAACTTGTTTCAAAATGCTCTGACTTTGCAAATGATTTTAAAAGGCCCTTGGTGTGAGAACAAGTACCTTTATTCACCACTCTCTGAAAATTAGCCATGTCTAGTATAGTCAGACTTTTATATCTTACTGTAAATTACCCAGACTTTCAAAATGGTCTTGTTCCTTACAGGGAAAAATGGTGTAACTATATAGTAATTCGATGGGGATAAAGCAGTGGTTGATTAGATGAATTAAACATGACTTTTAAAAATAAATCAAAGGGGTGAAATTTGCTTTGTTGAAGAAGTAACTTTGTTCTACACTTTTTCTCTATACTAGGTTATTTTTCATTTTCACTAGATGGGATAAAAAATTGACAGGCCCAAATTAAAATTTCACAAAGCTTTGTTTCCTAGTTCATACCATAAGGTGTTTTTTGATCAGTGGAATGCATCATTATCAATTCCCAGGGGCTATATTTTAGATATTTCCCCATATCACATTATTGTAGGTAGGAGAACTGATTAGCATTATGGTGGCAAAGCAGAATTCAGAATTATGCTGTATAGCCACACTTTACTTAAAATGTGTTCTATCTTCAGGGTCTTCCTTTGGTAATGTTGGGATGGTGCAGTATAGTTTAGCAAAAGGCCACAGGCTTTAGCACCAAAGGGACTTGTATTTGAATCTCAGTTATACCACCTATTATTGAGTTTTGAATGTATTAACTCTTCCAATAAATTTATGGAATAAATGGTTTTCAACTTCAGTATGGCCCAGAATCACCTAGAAAGGATGTTAAAACACACATTGTGGACACCACTCCCAGGATTTCGGATTGAGTAGGTTTTCTGTTTGGTCTAAGAATTTGTGTTTCTATTTTGTTTCCACATAAATATGACAATGATGCTGCTCTGAGAACTATACTTTAAGAACTGCTAGGATGTGTTATGTGTAATAAATAAGGTTCAGAAGGTTTCAGTTGGGCCAGAGTTTCCATATCTCTAAATGGGAAGAGTAATGACTTTCAAGATTTTCTATGAAAATCAGAGATATTGTGTAGAGTAAGCCAGCACTTACTGGGCAGTGAATAAATAGTAGATATTATTCCCTGGAGTTGGACAGCCATGGATTCAAGTTCAAGGCCTGACTGATTGCTCATTGAATGATCCACTGTAAACTCCATAACTTCTCAAAATGTCATTTATTTGTAAAGTGGATGGTATGGTCTCAACTGTATTCCCCCCAAATCCATATGTTGAAGCCATAGCCCCAATGTGATGATATTTAGAGATAGGGCTTAGAAGATAATTAGGAGAAGTCAAGAGGGTGGGGGCCTCATATGGGATTAGTCTTATGAGACCAGAGAGCTTGCTTCCTCTCTCTCTCTCTTTCTCCATCTGTGAGGACATAGCAAGAAGGTGGCCATCTGAAAACCAGAAAGAGAGCCCTCATCAAGATTCTAATGGCTGGCACCTTGACCTCATTCTTTTTCAGAACTGTGAGAGATTCTTGTTATTTAAGCCATTTAATGTATTTTGTTATGGCAACCTAACCTAATGCAGTGGACATAATCCCTACCCTGAAAAATTAGGGAGATAGATATGGATCTATCTCCCTAATTAGATATGTATCTATCTCCCTAATTTATACACAGTAATATAGATATATATCTGTATTACTATGTGTACAGCACTTGGAACAGTGCTGTCTACCTGTAATAAGAGGAACCAATGAGTATAAATGGTATTATTTATTAATTGCATTCGTCATTATGCCCTTGCTTCCAATTCCTTTGCAGGATTTCTCCTCATGTTAACTTCGCCAAAAACTCCTCAAATCTGAGGATAAAACAATTGCAGGGTATGTGGGTGAGGTGAGAAGTGTGAAAGACTAAATCACATCATTGCCTTTCAACTTTGTTGCCACAGATTAAATTCTATCCCAGCATTTCATCTTTGGACCAGCACATATTTATATAAGAACAACAAGACTATCAACCTTCTTTCTGGGTTCAACCTATCCAAGAGAATAAGTCCTCTCACGTGGCTCATTTTCTGGTGACGGTCCTTTTGTCAGAGCGCAGTTGTCTCCTGGGTGGTATCTTGCACATGTGTTTTCCATTAAAGTAGCAACTAAAGAGTGGCAGCTGTGAATCTTTTCTGGCTGGAGCTCATATTCCGTTTTCTTCTTTTGTAATTAGCCTAGGGTGGAAGTTTTTGGAGGAAGGGAGGGGGAGTCTTCTTTGTGAATTGAAAATTGGACTTCATGCATATGACATTGGGTTAAATTGCTCAAACTTAGCTGTGATGAAAACTTTCCTCAGTTCTCCTTCTCTCATTAAAATTTCCTCGTTTATAAGTAGATTCCTCAGGCTTTACATTGCTACAGTTTTCAAGCATCTAATTTTGATTAAAACATCATGTTAAAGTATTGAAAATATGATTGAAGTTTTAAAAGTGAAAAGAAAAGAAGACAGATGCTTCGGATTTTTTAAGGACAATATTTTATCGTGGTGAATAATACTGTTGGAATCACCTGTATATGTAGTAAAATTCATAGACATAAATGAACAAGCTAGTTGGGGGTCACCTTTAATAGTTTTTATTATTTTACTTATGAGAAAAGACATTGTGTATAGCCATTATTGAAAAAGTTGGGCAGTTTCTTATTAAGTCAAACATATATGTACCATGTGACTCAGTAATTCTACTCTTGGGTATTTACCCAAGAGAAATCTTGTACTTGGATGCTTCTAGAAGTTGTATTCATAACTGCCCAAACTGGGAGTAACTGAAGTATCCTTCAGTGAGCGAATGGATAAACAAACTGTGATACAGTCATACAACGAAATACTCCTCTGCAGCGAAAAGGAGTAAATTATCAAGACAAGGAACAATTTGGACGAATCTCAAAAGCATTTCTGATGAGTGACATGTTACATAACAAAAATTATATGACGTTCTTGAAAAGATAAAACCATAGTGACAGAGGACAGATCAGTGGACTGTCGGTAGTTTATAAATTAGTAGCACCAGGGAATTTGGAGGGTGATAGAATTGTTCCGATCAGCAGTGGTGGTTCCATGTCTCTATATATGTAGAAAAATTCATAGAAGTATACATTAAAATAAGTCAATTTTACAGTGCTAGTTAAAAAGAAAAAAGATTGGTGGTGGGAGTGGGAAGATATTATGCCTCTTCTAGGAATATAAAAAATTGTCCCAGTATGGTATGCAGTGAGGTATTTAAGTGTGTGTTGAGTCATATCTATTATGGAATTTCTGTACAGGTAGGAAATGTCACAGAGAGATTAATTTGTTTATTTGTTTTTAGAGAGAGAGAGAGAAAGAGAGCAAGAGTGAGTGTGAGCAGGGGCAAGGGCCAAGGGAAAGGGAGAGAGAATCTTAAGCAGGCTCCACATGGAGCTCAACTTGGGGCTCGATCTCACAACACTGAGACCATGACCTGAGCCCAAATCAAGAGTTGGATGCTTAACTGACTGAGCCACCCAGATGCCCTATAAAGAGATTTATTTTTGATTATTATGCATAATGAAGGAAAGGAGAGAAGATGGGTTCAGTATTACCTATGGTTTCTCATACAATAACTAAAAATCATGAGACAACATAATGAGTTAACAAGACTCATAAATTTTTTTTGAAACCTGTAATCCTCACCAATTATTAACTTTCTGATCTCCATTACGTTTTCAAAAATGAATTTCATCTGGATTCTGAGATGCTTGAGATGGGAAGTAGTTGGGTCAAAAGTGGGAGTTCACTTTCCTTTATACTGTACATCAGCTATTCATATCCTACCATCTGAAACTAATTTGTTTTGTGTGATTTATTCCATAAAGTTGATGGAGTAAACAATGCATGCACAGTTCCTCAGATGTGTATTCAGCAGGGACGTGATTGCCTGTGTATGATTTTCAGCTTTCTCAGAGCTTTCAGAAATACCATCCAGCACATGGGATGTCATGTGGGTTCTCGGAGGGCCTATGATTTATAGACTCAGGTACTTGCATGTGTCTGTGTTGTTGTTTTATAATCTGTGATTGATGTGATACGGGCCATGGTCCCCATTCCCAAATTATTCCTACGTCCAGTTCAGTGAGTTAATAATGGGGAACAGACACGTCTGCTCTATGTCTCTGGTCCCAATAAGCAGAATGAGATTGGGACTGTTTAGTCAAATGGATGAGAAGTTACAGCATTGTGCTTTGTCACTCTCCTCCTAAGGAAATGAGATGGTGCATTTTCCACGGGTGCACTTAGTTGCTGGGTGTGGCCTGACTTCACTTCTGTGATGTGGATACAAAAGCATTTCACAAAGTTTCTCAAACTCTTCTACCTTCCATTCTTATGGCCAGGAGCTTTGCTAAGTGATGGCACGATATAGAGGAGTAGGACACAGTCCTTCCCATGGACCTCACAAATTTCTTCACAGTCCTTCTAATGCAAGCAAGTCCTTATCACACTACATGTTCTAAACTGCATTTTACTTCTTTTAAAGAGAGGCTACACTAGAGCCAACATGGGTCACATCTGGTGCTCTTTCTCCCCCAAATGCATATTTTTTTGTCCCCATAATAGTTAAGCATTACTTAACTATTTCTCTTCTGATTCCATATGCCATCATTGTCACTTTAAGATAGAGTACAAATAATGTCTTAGAACATTAGTTCTAGAAATATACTTTTGAGTTTCTCCTTGTAGTGAAAGTACTCCTTCTCTAGGAATCTTCTGGCTTAAACTTGAACTTTGGCATGTGGTTCCCTCTTGCCTTACGTTCTTAGAGGCTATCAGTCCTTATGTTATTCAAAAGTATTTTTGGAATATCTTCTATGTACCAGGCACTGTTCTAGGTATTGAAAAAATAAGATAAAGTCACAGGCTTCTTGGAGTTAAGAAGAAATAGAATCAACAAGGAGATACAAATAATTTCAGAGTGCTAAGAAGGAAATAAAACCTACCATAGAGCAAATGTGTGTGTAAAAGTGGGAAGAATGCATGATTTTACACAACAGGTGGTCATGGAAGAACTCTTTGAAGAGTTCACATTTGACCTGAGTCTGGAAATAAGAAGCAGGCTGTGTAAAGATTGAAGAAAGAACATTCTAGAGCAGGTTGTTTAATCTACTGGGCACTGCACTCTTCATGTTTGAGGAATGGGGACGAGAATTGCCTCTCTTACCATTTTACTTAATATTCCGTTTAAGGAATTATTTCTTCTACTTCAAGCCTTGGGCTGGGTGGGATCAGAGATCCTAAGATCCAATAAAGTATCCACTTCTTCATATCCACTTCCACCAGGGAACCAAGTCATAATTCTGTGAAATTGGAGGTTGTTGCAGTTCTGGTTTCTATAACTGGTCATAGGCCTATGTTGATAATCATAACATCAGTTCTAGTCCTTACCCTCTGCCAGAACCTTGGCTGGTCAGGAATTTTTATCAGGTGGTGTGAATCAAATGTTGGTGCCTACAGGACACAAGGCCTTGGTGATCTTGTCTTTATTGCATCACTGCTATCTCTACTGACCAGTGTTTCTGTGCTTGGGAGTACTGTGGTGTGTTACAGCAAATCCCCTGTGTTCCAGACATAGTCTTCCTTGCCGCTATTGTGTAGCAGCCACGCAATTTTCCCTTGGTAATTGAGGCCAATAACCTTGGACAGTACAAAGAAGTGCATGTTGGTGCAGTGGTTTAAAAAGCCCCAAGGAAACTTAGTGCTCAGCTTAACAGAACTATATTTGAACAAAAGTTGTTTCCTTTCCTTCCTTTTTTCTGCTACCTCTTTTGAAGAGTACTGGTGGTGACTAATTTTACAATTTAGGTTTGAGGTAGGTGTAAACTGAATTAACATCAGACTCAGCATCAGTACAATGATTATAGGAAGTTTTGCGGCAACTATGATAGGTACCTGAGTTTTTGTATGGCATAAAATGGGGAAGGCAGACAGTAGGCAGCAATAAACAGTTTTTATTATATCGCAAATTTAATGGGAAATTGAGGATTTCGGGCAAGGGAGTCATGTGCTTTCCTCGTTTTCAGAGTATCTATTGTTCATATGTGTATGGAGCTTCTCTAAGTTGTAGTCAAGCCTCATCTCTAGATAGCCCAGGGCAATGACATCATTACATATACTTGAATTATATTCTGCATTTTAAAAATTGAGGTATAGGGCGCCTGGGTGGCTCAGTGGGTTAAGCCGCTGCCTTCGGCTCAGGTCATGATCTCGGGGTCCTGGGATCGAGTCCCGCATCAGGCTCTCTGCTCAGCAGGAGCCTGCTTCCTCCTCTCTCTCTCTGCCTGCCTCTCTGCCTACTCGTGATCTCTCTCTGTCAAATAAATAAATAAAATCTTTAAAAAAAAATTGAGGTATAATTGACACATGTATTAGTGTAAAATGTAATGATTCAATATTTGTATATATTGCAAAATTATTACCACAATAAGCCCAAGTCATGCCCCCTGTATTTTTAACAATTACTCCAGCTATCTAGGGAGAGAATGTATTTGAGAAACACATAAACACAGCAATAGTAATAAATGAATGATTATTATACTAATGGCTAACATTTGAGTCCTTATTTTATCCCACACACTGCCTTAAGCGCTTAAATACATATTCTCCTCTTATCTTCATAACCTCCTCATGAGGTTATCATTTACATTTTGCAGATGGGAAAACTGAGGCATAAGAAGTCAAGCCACTTGCCAAATCACACTCAGTAAGTAGTGGAGCATTCTGACTCTAGAGTCTTCTCTCTTAACCATTAAGTAGGCATTCTGTAGCCCAGTCAAGTTGACACAGAAAACTATCACAGTTCACCCTTTGTCAGTGTGGCCACCCATGAGCATCTCCTTAAACCATACTTAATCTCCAGATAAATACAATAACAAGGTTATCATTTCATCTAACGTGACAGAGCTATCCTGCATATAACCCAAAAAGCACAAACCCCTTCCCCAGAAGAAGTAGGCCTTTGAGTAAAGTTTACTCTTCTTGATATCCTATAACTTGGGTGTTACGATGTAAAATTAGCAATACTTCTTATGTTACGTGATAAAGGAACAAAAGAGAAAACAAAAATATATGTGTATTTTGTAAATAGAAAGCATATATGTATATGTGAATACACATACACAAACATACTCATAAGAAAATAAGGAGGAAATTCTCATGACAATTGCTATGTTCATTTCTATAGCTGATTATGTGGTTAAGCTCATATTTATAACTACCTTCTTCTACCACCCATTCTGTATTTTCTGCCTTCAAGAAGCACCTCAGCTGGTCATGGTTCTTTACCTGGTGGAATGAGCCAAACCTTCTTACCTAAAGGGTCTGAGACATTGATAGTCTTGCCTAGATCATTGTTGTAGTTTTCCATTAACTTGGGGTGCAGTAATACTAAAAGACATAGGAAGGGATATCTTGTATTCCAGATATATTCTTCCTTTCCTTCATTGTGGAGTAGCAACCCAATTTCTCCTTGATCAATCACCCCAGCCAGCCCAGTAATTCTCTTCCTTGCCTCTTGATACAGAGGCAAGAGAAGTTCAAGTGGCTGGGCAACAGTCTTCACTTCCAATTCAATGGAAATCATTGTTGTGTCTCTTGATGGAAGCATTCCTCCCTTTGGAACAAAGACCTCTAGGCCAGCAGAGCATAAGGTCATGGGAACAGGAAACAAAACTTCTGCTACTGGGTTGTTAGGGGTGATAGTGAGTGCTACCACTCCCATTTCCACCCCTTGATTCCTGGACTGGAGAATCCTGGCTATGGGAGAAACAAGACCATATATGGATGCCGATTTAGAGTGCATACAGCCTTCTGGAGAGCCTTGCTCCAGTCCTACATGGTATTACCAGCTGAGGTAACTGAATCTTCAAAAGGTCATTGCACTATTCTGTCAGGAAAACCACTTTGGGATTGTGTGGAACATAGTAAACCACTTAATTCCATGAGCATGGGTCCATTGCTATACTTCTTTTTCTGTGAAATGAGTCCCTTGCTCAGAAAAAATGCTGTGTGGGGTAACATGATGGTGAATAAAGCATTCTAAGCCCCCATAGATGGTAGTTTTGGCAGACGCTATGCATGCGGGGACGGCAAATCTATATCCAGAGTAAATGTCTATTCCAGCAGGAAGAGAAAGCTGCTCCTTTCACAATGGTAATAATCCAATATAATCAATCTGTCACCAGATGCTGGTTGATCACCCTAAGGAATAGTGACATACTTAGAACTCAGTGGCACTCTACTGCTGGCAGATTGGGTAATCAGCAGTAGTGAGGCTGGCCATGATCAATAGAAATCCATATTGCATGGGGTGCCTGGGTGGCTCAGTGGGTTAAAGCCTCTGCCTTCAGCTCAGGTCATGATCCTAGGGTCCTGGAACCTAGGCCCCACATCGGGCTCTCTGCTCAGTGGGGAGCCTGCTTCTCCCTCTCTCTCTCTCAAATAAATAAATAAAATCTTAAAAAAAAAAAAAAAAGAAATCCATATTGCCGAGCCCATGCAAACCCTCCATCCTTTACACCATGGCTACTTTGTTTATGAGCCCGTTGGGTGATAATGAGAGTGGCTGGAGAAAGAGGTTGACTGATATCCACAGAATGGGTATCTTATCCACTTGATTATTAAAATCCTCCTCTGCTGAGGTCACCCTTTGGTGAATATTCATATGTGACACAAATGTTTCATGGTTTTTTTGCCCATTCAGATAGGTCTATTCTCATACCTCTTCCCCAAATTTCTCGGCTACCAATTTTCTAATATTCCTTCCAAATCCTTGACCATCCAGCCAAATCATTGGCCACAGATGATGAACCAATATATTTATATTTCTGGCCTTTTCTTCTTCCAAGCAAAGTGAACAGTCAGGTTCTGACCACTGGGAAGATTTCCCTTCCTTGCTATCCTTCAAAATGTCCCAGACTGCAGTGTTACAATAGTCCACCTTTGGGTGATGCGTGCATATCATACATAATAATCTGTAAACCGGACCTGAGTCTTTTTTGTCCCCTGTTAACTGGTTATAGGAACTCTCCATGAGGCTATGCAGGAGAGAAAAGTCTGTAGCAGGAAGGGGGACCATGGGCATTTGGGCCACTTCATATAATTTGCTTGTGTCTTTAGGGCCTGCTTAGGCCAGATCACACATATATATATACCTTTTATGTATGATAACAGAGTGCTATTGAGCATGTCCAACTTTATGGCTTGCTGGATCAGATTAACACTCAGTTTTCATGAGTTATCTCAGGTCACGTGGTAACTTAGTCATCCATGGTAGAGCGTCAGTTTCTACCAAGGTCCAATCACAGGCCAAGATGTTTTACTCGAAGGAGAATAGTTATTTGGGGAGCTTGGTAGGGCTTTGAACCAAAGTCCGAAGGGCCTGCACTGTGACTCACTTATAGGGATATGCCAAAGGCTCCAAATAACATACTTATCTGCCACTGACACTTCAGGCACCATTGGATCTGTGAACCATATGGCCCAAGTGGGAGAAGAGCTTGCACAATGGGCTTGTCCTATTACAGAGCCTTCTCTTGTTCTGGTCCCTACTCAAAATGAGCAGCTTATTCAAATACTTGGTAAGTGGGCTTGGGTACCACATCCAAAAGAGGATGTGTTGACTCCAAAATACAAAGAGGCCCACTAGGAATTGTGTCTCTGCATTGGTTGTAAGAGGGCCCAGATACAAGTCCTTCACCTTAGAAGAACTTTTTTGTTGTGCTCTATATCAGTGAATACCTAGAAATTTCACTGAGGTAAAAGGTCCTTGAATTTTCTTCAGATTTATTTTCTAACTTCTGACTAGCTAATGTCTTACCAAATAGGCTAGAGCACTTGCTACCTTTCATTTACTAGGTAATCATTCATTTAGTAGATATCAACATAATATCTTCAATGTAATGAACCAGTCTGATATCTTGTGGAGGTAAAGGGGATCTAAATTTCTGTGAACTGAATATGTCATAGGACTGGACAGTTGATATACCTCTGAGGTAGGACAGTGAAGTAAACTGAAAGAAAAGTGTTTCTGGTGATTCTCATTGACAGGTATGGAGAAAAAAGCATTTGCCATATCAGTATCTGCATACTAGGTACTGAGGGATATGCTAATTTTCTCAAGCAGTGAAACCACATCTGGTGCAACTTGATTAAGCTTACAACAATCCAGTCATTCTTCTAGATCCTTTTATCTTTTGCAAAGGCCAAATTAGCAGAATGAATGGGGATGTGGTAGAAATCACCACTCTTGGCTTCTATTAGATCCTTCATGAAGGTACTAATCACTTTAATTCCTCAAGGTGTGAGCCATTGCTTTTGGTTCACTATTTTTCCTAGATAGATATGGTTCTTTCTTTTTTTTTCTAAAGGGGGTGGTGGAAGGAGAGGAAGAGAGAGAATTTTAAGCATAGAGCCAGATGCAGGGCTCATCTCACAATGCTGAGATCATGACCTGGGCTGAAATCAAGAGTCAGATGCCTAACCAACTGAGCCACCCAGGAACCCCTTGGTAGATATATTTCTAATGGCTACTACTAACTTTTCCTACCATGGTAGCCAGTTATGATCAGGGAACCAGTGTGAGAATTCTGCCTGTTTCTGAGTATATCTACTCTAATTCTGTATTCTGAAAAATGAGAAATAACCACAGGGTGGGTCCAAGTACACACTGGGCCCACTGTGAGACAGACCTGAGCAAAAACTCCTTGGAACACCTGACTTCTATAAGCCCCAACTCTGATTTGTGGACCACAGTAACATTTTGGTTCTTTTGGAATTAGTGTTAGTTTAGAGTCTATATCTGTAGTCTTCAAAGGTCTGATTATTTCCTTTCCCCAGGGCATAGTTACCCTGCTAAAAGTCTGTAGGCCTCTTTGGGAATGGTTGGGAGAAAGATAAAAAGTATTAAATTTTGACAATGGACTAGGGTCCCTCCTCAAGCGGATCCAGCTTCCCTTCACTTAAGCAGTTCTGGGTCTGTAAACTGGCTCAAGTGTGGGAATTGATTGAGAGTAGTCTTTTTATATGGTTCAGATTAGACTTTTGTTCCCTTGACCTAGAACTTTTCTGCTTATACAGATAAGAATTTAGTAGGCTTCCTAAGTATTTTATTTCTAGAGACACCATGATTGATTAGCCAATACCATGCTCTACATGAGTTAGACTATTCTGACTGCCCCTCTGAATCTGCTGTCTCTTATGGGAACTATGCCTTCCTTGCCTTTGGCAGCTGCCATAACCCAGGATCCAATTATTCCCCTCATATTTAGGTCCCCCCAGTGCAGTGACAGCAGTTCCCACTATAAGATCTGATATATTGAGAAGAGCTCTTCAAGGATCTAGGGTTCCCTCATGAATTTATAGGTCTTCTGTACCCTCCCAGGGTAGGTGAGTAGGTCTTAAATGACAAATCCACTCTAACATTCCAATCTCCCTAAGTCTTTGAACCCTTCCTTTACATTAAACCAAGATAAGTCTGTCATTTCTAACTCAACCATTGTAGACCACTTTTCGGTGCATGTTTTAGCCAACCAACCAAACTGTTCGGGCCCTTTCTAACTATCCATTCTGTAACATTAGATTGAAATCTCTATTTAGTGAATTCATATCAATAAAGTTGGCCTGATTCAACTTTATGTTCCTTAAAACATTATTCTACACTCTTATAATCCATTCTCATAACTATTCTTTGGATTTGTCCATATAAGTTAGAGAACTCAAGTAGTTCTTCTGGAGTATAGATACATCTTGATGGGACACATTGTACCTCACCTTTAAGGGACTGCTGAGTGCTGGGACTGTGTCTTCTTACAGGTCTAGAATCAAAGAGGGTGGGTGTGGGGAGCTCCTGAGGAGACTCAGCATTGTCTTGCATGGATACTACCACAGTAGAGATCATTGCAGTTTTCTCAAGCAGTGCAGGGTTAATCCCCTCTAGTCAGAAGGATGAGGGAGGAGGTGGAGAGACCACTTTCACTAGCAAATGTCTCAGATTTAGAAGTTCAATATCCCCAGGTTCATCAGGGACTTCTCATCTGCCCCTATTCCAACTCTAAGGATCCCATTCTATCCAATCAGTCCAAGAGTTGTATATATTGGTCTGGAGCTCAGGGAACTATTAGGACTAGAGATATGAATATGTGATTCATTAGCATATGGATAGTATTTAAAGATATAAGACTTAATTCTAAAACCTCCCAGCCTCCCCTACGCAAGGAGAGACTGGGGATAGAGAAAAGCCTGAAGACCTAATCAGGAGTCTTTCTAAAATTTCATATTTAAGTATACATTATTATTCTGTAAAGAAGAATTAAAATGATGATTTCCTGTACAAAAACCTCATTTACTCAAATAATTACTAAGTCCACCATATGCTGGGAAATCTAGATTCTAGAGACACCACACTGAATACTACACAGGCCCAGTCCTCAAGCTATCTACATTCTGATAAGGAAAACAGAGAATTAAAAAAATCCAAACAAACAAACAAACAAACAAAGTACACCAGATATCAAGTAGTGATAGATACTATGAAGAAAAATCAAACTGGGTATGAGGATAGAGCCTGCTGGAAATGAGAGGTGCTATCTTATTGTTTTTAAGTTTATTTATTTATTTAAGTAATCTGTACACTAAATGTGGGGCTCAAACTCACAACCCTGAGATCAAAAGTCACATGTTCTTCCAGCTTAGCCAGCCAGAGGCCCCTAGGGGTGCTATTTTAAATACAGTAGCTGGGGAAGGTGTTCTTGAAGAGACTTGAAGTGAGAGAGCTAACTATGTGAGTGGTAGGGAATGGAGTAGCTGGGTATGACAAGCAAAGAAGAATGGAAGGAACTGGAAGAGAATCCATGGATCTGACTCTGTAGGGTCTTGAGAGTGAGAGGGAAGTGGGAGATGGCAGGGTGAAAAGGGGAGGCAGAGGGAGAACCCAGGAGATGGAGGAAAGAAGGGGAAAGAAGATACAAAAAGCCAGGAGGGCTGGGGTCTTGCAATTGGCAACTGTTGGAGAATTGAGATTCAGAGGCTCCAGAGCAATTTGTGGGGGCATTAAGAATAAGAGAGGAGATTCCTAGAAGTACTGCTGAAGCTTATGAATTTCTCTTCCTTTAAAGTTCTTTGTCAGATATGACTAGAATTAGGGATTATTTTATAATTACTTATGGTCATTAGTCTATGTTCCTTTTATTGTACCACTCCACTGGTACTGGGTTGTATGGCCATATTTGGATTGTTTTTAAATTTAATAAACATTAAATTTAAGCCTCACATTACCTATAGGAATGATTCAGAGATCCTGCATAGTAACTTTTTCTCCCTTTGGGGAACATATTCAGCTGAGTGTATAAAGTATATTATACACACACAAACACACACACATTTATATTACATATTTATATATAATATAACCTATAGTATATGGTAAATAACATTAGATTGCTTATGAAATTTATTTAACAGGAATGTATCCACAGAAGTTGTATTGTTGCGTGTATACAATATTGTTCGATCCATGTTAAAGCCTGTGTATTTTAAGACTGTTATTCTTCTGGAAACTTTTGATTTCACACAGAATATCATAAATCAATTGTTAGTCTACTCACTTCACTAGTATGTAAGTGACATTAGGATAGTGATTTTGCTCAGTCCTATCACTCCTATATCACAAATGCCTAGGATAGTAGCTTCCATACAATAGGTGTTCAGCAAATGTTTGATAAGTCAATTAGTAAGCGAAGTAAAATGATCTAGCTTGTCAAAATGCCTGGACCCTTCAACTAGAAAATGCTGGAAGTACAAATGACTTTGGGTTAGCTGAAAGTAGAATTTAACTAATAGGTTGTCTTTTATAGTAATTACTTTGTAGTCTTTTTTTCTTATAATATTTATTTTAGCAGTAATGGTGGGAATAATCCCTATTCATATAGCAATACCTATTTAACCCCTGTAAGCCCTTAAGTTAAAAAAGAAACAAAAAACGAAGATAAGGAAAATCCAAAAATTGTCTATTAATTTTTCCCAAGTTCTAAAAATGATCAGCAACTTTAGTTTGCTTTGTTTAGTATTATATTTAGCAAGGAAAGTACCAGTGTGTTATAGGCACAAACATAGGACTAGATTGACTTCTTTGGTTTCAGTGGTAAATTTGTAAGAGTGTAGGCTAATGATAGGTGTTTTAGCATTTGGGGACCATATCTTCTAGAAACATTCTCTTCATGGTTAAATTAAGAGCGCTTCTTTTACTGTATAACCATAAACACATCCTAGCACATCTAACATGAAGTGTTCACTGAGGCTTGTTTAGATGCTGAAGGCAATGCATTAGGAACTGATGGTGACCCATTCTTATCCAATCAGTTCCTGATGCAGTATCTGCGACATCAAAAACTCTGTAATAATTATATAAGGTATTTATCTCCAAATGCAACAACTTTGTTCCTACATATAAAATTTGCAACTAAGTAATCCTGTCATGTGGTAAAATCGATCCAACATCACACTAATGAGTTATTTCCCACTAATGAGACTGGGAATTTAACTGTGTGTCTGTCTGTATTTATCTGAATACCATGTAGACCTGAACATTAAGGTTTCACCATATTTTGAGAGACATTGTGAACATGATGTGTATAAGACTATTGTAGTATAATCATATATTTCATAGCAAACAAGTGTGGGTAAGTATGTTTTAGAGAGGATATTTTAAAAATAGCTTTCCTTAAGCCACTTTTCCCTATTTTTTAATGATAATTTTTAAAATGTAAAAATCTTAAGGTAGATTTGAATGAAACAACCCGGTGAACATTTAATTTCAGATTCACTGATTAGGATAAATCGTATGCACATGCTTAAGATAAGTTTATCATGTTTTTAAGTTTTTCTAGAATTCTAGCTCACTGAAATGATAAGGTTAGAATTAGAATTAGTAGATATAAGAGGCATAGGACACCAAGAAGAACATAGTGGTCAGATGTACAACTCAAAGAATGTCACTGGCTTCCTACCATATTGATCATTTTGCAGGTCAGTTTTTGATGATCTCACCAGAAAATTCTATTAGTCTCTAAAATTCCACCAAATATAGAATGAATGAAGGGCTCTAGTATTACTTAGAAAATCTACCCTTCTACCTAATGGAATTTTTGGTTTACAGGGCTATCTTGGACAAGAAGGGTTGGAAATGACTGGATAAGGGATTTGGAAGTAGAAAAGAAGAAACAAAAAAGTGGAAAAGAAGAGACCATGGAATGGAGACTAGAAAGTCCATTGATTTTTGTCTGACTGTCTTCATTTATCTGAATACAAAGTAGACCTGAGAGTTAAGGTTTCACCATATTTTAATTCTACCAATGACGAAATTTTGGAATACTTTAAAATAATTCAGCTTATTATTTATTCTCTTTCTAGAGTTCTTACCTATGATCAAATATATCATCTCTATTGTTTAACAGGTATTTCCTTAAGGTTTATATGCTTTTCATAGAGAGTATTTAAGTAAAACTAAAGGACTTGTAAACAGAATAGTCCTGGGGAACCTGAAGACCTCTCTTGGAGAAGAAGCCCCAGAAGGACCTGAAAAGTCAGCCCATCATGATATTTCCTTGTAGATCTCATGCTCCCTCTTGGGTATAGGTTTGGTTTTTGCAGGTAGATTTGACAGATTAGGGAAGGAAGTTAACACCTCCTGCAGTAACTGGGAAATTAGTTGGTACTGTGTCATTTGTGAGCTAGAAGGAATGTGATAAGGAGATAAAAATAAGTGAAGAACAGGACTTGGTCCCTCAAGATTCGATTGTTGCACATACACAGTATGATCTTTATGTAATGTCATTTATTCAAAGTAACAGAAGTCTGTTTGTCCACAGATCATGATTCTAGCCTTCTATGGGCTACTTGGAGTACCTAGTATAGAATTACAACAAGCTTTGTAAACCCTTGGGACTGGGACATGGTGGCTGGGATAGTTGACTATGGGAATATCATCTTTAATTGCAAACTGCTACAAGGAATTAGGTGGGAAAAGAGGGATTCATGAAGGTGGGTAAAAGTTCCAAAATAGGCCAGTGGTTATCAAACTTGAGCATGCAGCAGAATTGTCTAAAGACTTGTTAAAAGACTGCTGGGATACACAGAGTTTCTAATTTAATAGATTTGGGATGGGGCCCAAGAATTAGCATTTTTAACAAGTTCCCTGGTGATATAGCTCAGAGACTATAATTTGAGAACAACTGTTCTAGCCTGGCCCAAGGCTTTATGGGCTATTGGAACCAAATGACCTTAACCAGGACTGTGATAAAGTGAGTGTGATGATTTAAAAGGGAAAAGGGTCAGAGTGAAGCACCTACAGAAGTTGAAGTCCTAATAATTATTAGAGTTCAGGAATGTTGCTCTTTAGATGACATATTTCCTGTTTTCATTTCCTTTCACCCCAGAAAAATCATAGAATAAAAACTCTTTAGTTCTCTGGATTATTTGAGCTTGGAAATAGAGTTAGTTTGCCTGTAGACAGGGAAAAATGATAGTAAGGAAAGACAACTCAGTAATCTTTGGGGCATTGTATAGGCTAAGGGCATCTCTTTAAAAGAGAGTCTATGACAGAACTAAAAAGTAGAGGGTCATTTTTTCTAGTGTCTCCCAAGGGTTTTGCTGGAGAGATCCTCCTGGTATGTCAATACCAACTGAAAAGAATGTCAGACATCCACATGGGAGAAGTTATCTGTTTCCAGAGTTGGTCAAACCCTTCCCTTCTCCCAAGATTCACCGTGCTGTTCCCACAACTTCTACCCATTCTTTAAATCATGACCTCACCTTCTGTCTAGATGAGATCTCCCCATCTTTTGCTCATAGCATTTAATTGTCTATATTTTCAACGGTGATATTTACATGTTTGGCTTAAAACCAACTATTCTACCAGGATAGAGATAGTTTTACCACTGCATTCCCATACAAAACCTGGTACCTCAACTGGTTTTAACTACTTGTTGAATGAAACATGAAAAGTAGCTGTATATTATGGGGATTACTTGAAACCAGGGTTTCTTGGTCAAGTATGTTGACTGAGCTTGGAACCTTCTCCATTCTTACCCCTTCCAGACCATCATGTTCACTTCTAGTGGAGTATGGGATGCACGTGTGACAGCTTTTGAGACTGTGTATTAAATAATGCCATAACCTCCCAAAAGAAAGTGTGTGTGTAAGGAGAAGTTTGGACTTCAAAGATAACTTGGAAGAATAGACTAGACAGTAACCTGGCAAGACGACTGATCTTGAGGGGCTCCAGATGATATCGGATTGAGTCTGTAACTAGGAAAGATTTCTTTAACCTTGCTCCACCTTAATGGAAGACAGCTCTGGCTTGGATAGGATGGGCAGCTGTAGACTTCCTGAGACCTCGCAATCATCACTGGACACAGAAGCCTTTTTCATTTTGTTTTGTTTTGTTGTTGTTTCAGCTTTGATTTTTTAAATTAATTAATCATTTACTTAAGAGTAGTATTTGGCAAAGGAAGACAAAGATGGCCTTTCTGGGCATTCAATTAACTGTTTATCCTCCAGGAGTCCAGCCTGGGGAGGGACACAAAAGTTCTAATCTGGATATACATAGAGGACAGACACTGTGAGACTAGGGCCACTTTGTAGGTTGTATGGGGGTGCTGCTAGGATGCCTCTGGCTGCTCTGACTTTGTCCGTGACTTCAGGGGCCTTCTTGGTGGCTGATGGAACTTTTACTAGCTGATTTGAGTCTGCCCACATTCCTTGCTACATACATTCAGATGCAGAGGACAATAAAACCCTTTGAAGGTAGAAGGGTGGTTCATCTAGCTAACTTGTTCTCAGTAATGGAATAAATAAAACCTCCTGTCAAGTTGGGCTTCCTCACAGTTCCTGCAGCAACTGAAACGTTCGGTCAGCCTCCTGAGCCAACATCGTTAACAGTCTAATGATACTGCCTCGCTTTTTGAGCAGGGACTGAAATGTTGATTTCTAGCACTAAGAAAGCTCAGTCAAGAGTTGTTCAGGGCAATGAGCTCAGGAGGAGAGCTTTGCTTGTCTGGGGACAGTCCCGGCAGTATGGAAAGCCAGGAAATCGGTGGGGAAATCACAAGACCTCCAGACTGCTGTCATTCTGGTAGACACCATAGCCAGGTAGTGTTGGGATAGCTTGGGGCTGGCAGTCTGTACCTGGTGAGGAAGCCAGAGATGCTTAGAGAACACTCAGTACAAGTTTGGGGCAACACAGGTTGGTGGGCAGTACATACTGGGACATATGGTCAGGGAAGAATCAGGCAAGATCTAAAGAAGGAGTCTTGGGATGTCCTTTGCATGGGATCCCAAATAACTAAGGCTGTAGGAGGCACAGGGTCCCTGTGGCTCCTACGGGCAAAGCCAGATCTGGGCATGGAGGTGAGGTCTGACTTAAGCAATGCTTCGAGCCTCAGTGAGTTAGAATCTGTGCTCAGACAAGAATACGCAGGCTGGAGGATGAAGAGATCATGGTCAACTACACTGAGCAGGAATAGAGTTCAGGTTTAGTGCAATAGCTCAGGATCCCAAATTGAGCACATATCTAAGGTGTGGAACAGCAGACCAGCAATAAGCTCGGCCTGCTTGCTCTCTCCCTCTGGGAAAGGGGTCGGCTACTTTTTGATGTAGGTAGTCTTCAAGGCATAGGTAATGAAAGGGTAACAAGGGCCACACTGTAGGTGCTGGCGACATAGGGAAGGACTTCCCTCCCAGGAGCCCTAACAAGGTCTTTGATAATGAACAAGACAGAGCCTCCCTACGAAAAGGCTGAGAACCATGTTGTACTCTTTCCATTTGGAAGGTCATACACCAACCCCAACTAACAACAATATATCGAATGTCTCACTGACACAGATGCCAAAGCCTTCCCTTATTTTGATGCTAATTACTCCAGGGTGCAGTTGTAGAATTTTTAAGTTTTTTTGTTTTGTTTTGTTTTGTTTTAAGTCAGGTTATATGTGGCTAAAAAAAAATACGTGATCAGTTTTTTTCTTAAAACAGTAACAGAGCTAATCAGGCACCAAAAGGATTTGGGGCTTCTAATTCAGAAACAGTTTTTTGTTTTGTTTTGTTTTTATCTCAGCTCTCCTCTTGATAGGAACCTGCATATCCCATGGTCTATGTTCCTGAAGTTTAATTTTGAGGAAGTTATTTGGAACCCACAACAAATATTTTTCCTTAGAGTGTATAAATTATGAAGTTCTGAGAAAATCCTCTTTGATCTATGTGACCTAATAAACAAGTCCTGTTACCCCTCTAATTAAAACTCTCCCCATGCTTTTCAAGTCATTCACAGTAAAACCCCACATCCTTACAATGGCCCACCCAGCTCTTGCTCGGACTCCAGCTCCGGCCAGTTTCTCTGTCACTCCATCCACAGCCTTCCTGTTGGACTCCTGATTCTCACCTCCAACGGCACATTAGAATCTGCTGGGCAGCTCTTAAATAGTGATGCCTAGGCCCCAGGCCCAGTCATTCTGATTTGACTCCACTGTGATGAAGCCCTTGCCAAGGGCATTTCTAAAAGCTCCTACAGTGCCTGAATGGGTGGACAGTATAGCAAACATCTACAGAAATTACTGTGTATGCCTGCATGACCACAAACACAGTTCCCGAGAGACAGTATGGGCTCTTCTATTTAAAAATGATCTCTTATCCTGTTGAATTACAGTAATTTTCTTTCTTTTTGAAAAAAAGGATTTATCTTTTTTGAAAAATTGTCACCAAGAGTTGGAAATGGTAATTTTCTAATGTTTGCGAGGGTGGTAGTTATTTCAACCAGCAGGAAGATACAGATGACCTTTGAAGAATTGCATAGCTTTATGGACCCTAATCGGCCCTGAGGATTGATATGAAGCCCTCTTCCTATTAGAGGTAGGTTATTTTCTGGCTTACAGTTCAGGATTTTTCCTCTTAGTCTGGGAATAACTAGTTCTCAAATTGACTTCCTACTACCCAACATCAATTTCTGGCAAGAAAACCTAACATATCACAATAGCAGAGGTGTAATTTAATGAGATAGGCATATAGACTTCTTTTCTTCCTGAAAATACCCAAGGAATAGTTCCTATGCATCAGCCAAGACCTTCAAAATAGCATCTTTAATAATTTCTGTTCTTAAATTAATCTTACATTAATTATAAATTTGCTCTGTCTAGTTTGTTTTGTGCTGCTGGGTGAATGAGAAAGAGAAATGGACTTCATTTTTTTTTTTATCGTGGGGAATCACATTTGTCCTCAATCTTTTTCCAGAATATGGTCTTCTGCCCCTGTTTCCAGGGATCACCAAGAATAGGAGTTAGGTATAGCTTGTAAAAGTCTTGGAGGCCAGTGCCAAATTGATTCTAAATCTGAGTATCAATTAGGATGTTGAATGCAAAATGTTTACAGAAGGAATGAGGAAGAGCCATTCTGTGTGATAATCTGGGCTGTTGAAGTCTGAGTAGGCCTGGCAGATCATATTCTCTTGGACTGTTTGTAATTTGACAGACCAGCATCCACAAAAAAAGTGGGAGGAATTTTCAGAAGGAAAACCTTTTAGGTTCCGCTTCTAACACCTGAACTCTCTTGGTTGGTTTTTTGGTTTTGTTTTTATATGTTTGGCTTTTGCACTCCAGCCTTGAAGGAGTGCTATAAATGGAACATGAATTCAGTAAAGGGAAATTAATTCCCAAGGCTGGTGGCCTTTCCAGTATAGTGGGACTTCAGAAAGACTTTAGTAAGACGAAAGGAGGTTGAGTATGAAATGGTAACCATAGCAGCTTTGCTTTTTCGTTGTCATGAAATAGAAATTCTGTAGTCTAATTTTGGTTGCCTACAAGGCTATTGATCCATGAGGGCAAGGAAATTGCTCTGTTTAGCATAATCCCAGAGACCACTGTGGGGGATTGTATGAACATCTCACAGTTGCCAGCTGAGATTAAGCCAACTCACAGCCATCCAGGTTAGACCTGCAAGAAGAAGAGAATCATGTGAGCAGAGGCACATGGGTGCCTTGGGTAAAAGCAAAGCACTGTTCACTGAGCCCGTCACTGAAGACTTGTGTCTCCCTGCTTTTATCTTGATGAGACATCATCAAGCTTCTTTTCTTGGTGAATAGAAACCTGATTTTCACACATTTCTGGTATGTACAGCATTGCGTGTAATGTTCTAATCTTTGCATTTAGAGAGGATTTGTTCTATTTAATCCTTACATAATAAGAAACACAAGAGTATAGGTGGTTGTAAGCAAATCACTCAAAAACCCATTTACAAGTGAGCTTTCTAAAGAATTTGCGAATACCAAAGCCAACACCCTAAAAGAGTTCTTCAGGTAAAACAAAACAGAACAACCCCTTCCCCAAACAGCAATTATGTAAGTGAAAAAAATAATGACCATCTACTCACCAAAGGGGCAGATGTGAAATGGGGGGCCAGGCCTTCGTCTTTTTTAGATGGTAGTCGCTTTGCCCATGCTGCTTCGTTCAGCTAAATGGGATTGGGCCATGCACCTCAGCCCTTTCAATTCACTGAGTGGGGCTGATCAATCATAGGAATAATGATCAAGAAAGGAGGGAGGGAGAGCCTGCAGAGGTGCTCCATTATCTGCGGCAGGGATCTTCAGCTTCAGGGAGCACAAGAAGCACCGGAGGCCCTTGTTCCAAGCACAGATCCCCAGGATCCATGCCCAGATTTGGATTCCGTAGGTCTGGTGCGGGGCTGGGATTTGCACTTTGGTGTGGATTTGCCCTGCCTTTCTCTCCACCTTCGTGACATACCATTTCTATAATCCATTTCTTATCCTGCATTGTGGACTCCGGGCGTAACAAACTATGTGAAGTTCCAAGAATCCAAGGAGCTGTAGTATGCCTTTACACATACTTGGGATGGTTTCCTCTTCCTCACTCCTTTCCTGACACCCCCCTCCCCAACACGAACACCTATGTGACTGACACACACATAGACTCTAACACCAACATCAGACACTGCTTTCCCTCTTCTCTCTTTCTCTGTGATCCTGTTTAACTTGTACCCTTTCTATTTTGTCACCTGTTACGCACAGTGGTGTTTTCTTGCTTACTTATTGCCTCTCTCATTAGACTATGAACTACCGAAAGTCAGGACCACCCTTCTTCATCTTTATAGTCTCAGACATACCATTCTCAGTATGGTATCTTGTACTTAAAAGGTACACAATAAAAATTTGTTGAGCTAAATGAAATGTCTTTTGAAGCAAATAATTACAGATTCTAGCTCATAACTTGTCCCTAAATAACGAAGACTTGACAGAATTAGGATAGTGATAATTTGCTAAATTAGAAAGATGGCTTGAAAAAATTCAGATAGATATAAAGTCACAAAACAAGAAAGAACAAGGGAAAATAATGTTGCTTTTCATATGAACTCCTAAGTAAAAGGCTACTTTTTGAAAAGTAAAAATGTCTTCTTACTGAAATTTAACATTTAAAATATTTCTTAAATCTATTTTCTGGAGTCACTTTGCTCAGGATCAAAGAAAAATAGAAAATTTTATCCTAAGCAGAAAACAAGGGCCTATCATTTCTCATGTCTTTTTTTTTTTTCCTCTAGGGGTTAGGATAAATCAGCTCAAACCCTGAAGCAACATGCATGCTGGTTCACTTTTTCTTTTTTCTTAACCTTAGATTTGATTTTCCTTTCTCCCTAGAAGGCTTAACACTGAAAAGTGACTATAAAGAGAGAACAAGAATAAAGATGTAGTTCTTCTTCCCTCTACTGGAAAACATTAGAAAAAGATCATAAATGAAAATACTGCTCATTGATGAGGAAAATGAATAGCTTCAATGAACCCAAGACATAAGGCATGTTATGCCGACAATCACAGTGGGGAAGACTCCGAAGGGAAAGGATAGACACACAACTGCTAGGCCTACCTTACTGGGTTGTTGTGATAGGAACATAAAAGGAAAAAGGAGGGAAATGTTATAAAGTGGTTTTGGTACCAAAGCTTTACTAATTTGGCTAGATAGTCCATAGGCCAAATAAATGGAGAAAATAGTAGTAAAGTATCAAGAAACAAGCTATTTTTAACGCTATTCATCCCATTCAAAGATATTAGGGATATTACCAAAGGAAGAGAGCTTCTAAATCCATAGTCAAGTATTTCTACAGGCATCTTTGGGGGCATTGCAATGTATGCATTTGTGATCTTCTGTAAATTGTTAGACCTTACTTTCTATAAATTTGTACTGAGATGTAACACATTTGTCAGGTCATTGGATCTGCTCAGATAGTGCCAATTTTAATATTTCTCTGAAGACCATGTTGTTTACTCAAAGTTGGGTGTTTTTTAGATACCTTCTGAAAACTTGGAAGGATTGTTCCTCCTACTGCAAGTTTTACTATGGGGCATAGCATAAGTTGTTGGGAAGCACATGAGCTTTGGAGCAGGGTAGGCTGGGTTGTGATTTTTGATACTGTCACTTACTAGCTGGGTGCTTTAAGATGTATCATTTCATTTCCTGAGACTCGAGTTTCTGCACTGTTAATACTGTGGGTGAGACTATTAATGACTAAATGGGGTGCTATTGTGAAAAATTCTACCTAGCACAAAATCGGATACACAGATATTCAATAAATTCTGGTTTTATTTTTACTATGATGTGCTTTGGTGGACTCAACTACTTTTTTTTTTTTTTTTTTTTTTTCAAATTTCCAACCTTTAGATTTTAGAAAAGGTGCCCAAATTCCACCATTTTTTATGCTTATGTTTTCTTGTCATTTTATTCCTTCCTAGAAGTTTTTTTTTTTTTTTTTTTTTCCGAATCTACTTCTGTATGTTGCTCGAGTTACTGATTTATTGTTGTTGTACCAAGATGTTCTAGGGTGTAGGTCAAGAGATATCTCTGTTTCTATATTGAGGGGCTTCTGAGTTAGCATGATGTTTATGGTTTCTCAGAACTCCATGGTATCCAGAGTTGATATAAGCTATTTTATATTTCAATTTTCTCTTATTTATGGATATGAGCACTCCATCATTTGAAACATGTTTAGAAATCAAGTCCTACCTTAGCCTTCAAGTCAGAATTCTGAAACATCTCAGGTGCTTCGGTCCTCAAACTCACTTTGGTGCTGGAGTAGGACTAATTTTGTTATATCTGAGTATCTTTTGCAAACCTTCTTTTGGAAATGAACTCCAAACAAAGGCAGAAAAATCTATAAAAACCAACTGGAAAGGTGTTGATGGGTGAGAGAAATTATAAGAACACATTCAATTTGACTCTTTTCTATATCCCCATTTCCTAGCAGTCATGGGGACCACCTGAAGTTACTCCAAACAAACTTCCTCTCACTGATTTCTGGGTGAGAGCCACTCTCCAGACAATAGCCTTTTTCAGGTCTGCTTCCTTTTTACCTTGCCTCCTTGTTCTTTATGGGATTGGGACTCTGAATCCCCCAAGGCTTGAAAGATAGCCAAACATTATTTATTATTTTTGTAGCTTTGTAGGCATTCAAAAAATGTTTGGCTTCGAATTGGTTTCAATAAAATAGTTGGCTGCAGTTACAAATGAGCATTTTGGCTGGAATTTTGTTAAATACCAGTTTGAAGCTGAATTTTGGTAAAGCTGCCCTGAATACATCTATCTTTGTCAATGGATTTGTTTGTTTATTAAGTGCATACTTTCTGGATTTTTGTGGGAAGAGAAGGTCAGACAGAGGAGCATGAGGATTAGAAGTGATTACGAATAGAGAAAAGGATTCATGGAGAATGGTGTCTAGAGATAAGGCGTTACGAGAAGGGAGTCTGAGTCATACTGTGCATAAGTGGGTGTCCAGCCCAAAGCCAAAGCCAGAACTTCCATTGAGCTGAGCTTCCCATTGGCATGTTTTCCACATTCTGAATGGTGGAGACATTCTTGAATAGGTAGTCACAATTAATGACAGAGCAGAAGTGTAATTGATATAAAGAATGGTTCCCACAAAAAAAAAAAAAAAGTCTTTTTATACTTCTGTAGTTTAAACTTCTAGAAAGCATTAGCTAGAAGCCAGCCCTGGTTTAAGGAACACAATGTATCTTTCAAAACTGAAGCAAAGCAAAAGATTAAATAACCTCTTCAAGGAAAGCCATTAGCAGGTTGGATAATGATATCAACATGAGTAACTGGAGAGAAATAAATAAACGATGCTTTTAGAACATTCATTAAGGACTGCTTGTGTATAATTGGGTGTAACTCTTAAGACTGGGTGTATGCCACTTTCCATTTCTTAAAAAAAGAAAGTATTTTGAAGATCCTCTTTCTGAAGGCCAAAGACAGCAAGAACTGGCTTCAGTGACATGAAGCATCGATCACGACTCACGGTGTTGTAGTCTTAGTGGCTGAATCAGCTTAAACTTAAATCTTTTGTAGAATACACCTACAGTAAAAGAAGGAAGGAAGTTTATTCTGGAAATTTTTAGGAGAGAGTGTCTAGAATTCCAGACCCTAAAGATTCTTGCAGCAGAGAGGAAACTTTAGTCTCTAAGTTTGTTACAGTTTTCTAAGACGATTACTTGGTTTGGGACTATGGGGGAGATGCTAAAGGCAATTAACACAAAGAGTACAGGACGATTAGGTCCTTGAAGTCTGCAAAGCTTTAGGTCTCAAAGACAAAATGCTGGGCGAGGTGGTGACGGAGTTGACTTACCCATCATCTGCTCCTTAGAAGCAGGGGCCAGGTTTGAGGTTTCTTCGTAATTGGGACCCAGTGGCTTCTTACTGAGGGGTTGAGGGCGATGCCATAAGCTGGCAGGACACACATCCTGCAAGAAGGTGGTGATTTCAGAAGAAAATGCATCTCCATAGTTAATTTAATTGGCAAGTACCCCAGACAAATGGTGTAACCCCTACAAAACTCAGTTTTCTCATTTTAAAATAGGATCCCAAATCTATCTTGTACTATTATTAAAGGCTTAAATAAGACTATGGTGGCGGCTACTTTGTTATTCCCTTGGCATTACAAAAGTTTTCACAGGCTAAGAATTTGAGTTGACCCAACTGTCATGACAAGCAAACAAAAACATCCTTACCTAATCATACTATTACTAACAATAACAAACGCTGATATTTAATGAGTGATTACTATTGGTCTGTTTTACTTAGTATGTGTAACTAAGTGTTTTATGTAGATTATTTCCTTTGATTTTTGACAGCAATCCTAGGAGGGATTCTAATAGAATCCAGGAAGGTTCTTATAGAAACTAAATGGAAAATGGGAGAATGTCCAATAGTGGTACTTTTCAGTGGAGTTGCAAAGAAACATGGGACTCATTTTCTGGAAATGCAAGTTTCAGAGGTATAATGAAAAAAAAGAGAGGGAGAGAGAGAGATGAAGAGAGTAGGAGGCATAGTAATTTTTAATCCTATGAGCCCATCCTGAAGAGGAACCTGAGAAAGCCATCAAGCCAGCACCTGCAAAACGATATCTGAAGGTTTGTGGCAAGGGTGGCCAGAGAGCATACTGTGGGAAAAGATGAAGGAAACCAATTTTGCACTGTTTTTGAGCTATTAAGAAAATAAAAGTACAGGTGCCTAGTTGACAGAAGAAATCCCTTGGTGGGGGGGGGGAGCATAAAAGGAGAATATCTGATGAGAGAGAGACCCTACAAACAATCTTTTGGATTGAGGTTGAAGAGCTATAAGTCCCCAAGGCAAGAAATGAGGGCTCTAGGAGAGGGTAGAGAAATATTCTCATGTAAAATCAGTTATTCTGACTGTGGATTTGCATGTAGGGAGGGGATGTCAGGATTCTTCATACATACATATTTCTAAGTTATTTTGTTGAGGTAAACACTTATAGAAAAATGTACAATTTGTAAGTGTACAGCTTGATGAATTATCACAAAGTGAACACACCCATGTAATCACCACCCAGGTCAAGAAAGAGAACATTACCTTCTTTATAAATATTTACTACACATAGTTTTCAAATGCTTAGTTTCTTAAATGAATGTGTGTCCTTCTAACATGCTATTTAAAGAGAAATGGGGCCAGTTAGGATGTTTTATATAGAAAGTGAGAAAAGAGAGCTTGTTCTAAAAACAAGTTGGGGAAACCACATAAAATCCATAAAATTACATAAGAGTGAGATATTGAAGCCTGAATAAACTGTAATTGAATCCTGAAACAAGGGATACTTTTGTGCACCCTCCCAAACCAGTGGGGCATTGAAAATTAAGTTTTAGAGATGAGTCCCTGCTAGAAAAGGGAATACCCCATCTTAGCCTAAAGCCTTCAAAAACACACAGCATTTGGCACTGTTCTGAGCACATACTGTGCTCAGCAAAAATTAGTCCATAATGACAATGGTGGTGAGTTACCTTTCTTATAAACTACAAGGCAATCCCTGGTTTCCTTAAAGCAATCACCTGTGCAAAGAAGCATGCCTTTTAGTTCTTCTGAATCTCTGGGTTGGAGCCTCAGGGGAAAGGATAAAATCTATGAATTAGTGGTGATGTATCTTACACACCAGTTGAAATGATTTTGCCCTTCACCTCCATCCTGCCCCACAACAAAACACGGCTCTGAGTTTTCCAGAGATGAGGGAGAGGACAGTCGGAAGGAAAGAAAATAAGGAGCAAGATGGTGAGGAGCATGGATAGGAGGGAAAAACAAAAGCCAAATTAAAGTCCCTTTGTACTTTGTTTTGCTTCAAAGAATTAATGTTGCAATTTGGCATAGCAATTAACCACATTTTTTATTAGATTAGATTTCATTTTGCGCTACTCGTATCTTGGTAGTAATCATTTGTGGTATGAAGGAAGTTTTCCATGGCAGCCACCGCTGTGGGTGACCACTAAGACAGAAAATGAAAAGGCATTTGTCAAATGGAAAGGTTATCTATTTTTTGCATATTGTAAAATCCTTAATGGGCCCTTCAGCTGAAACTTTACAGAGGACAAGAGTTGACAAATGACATGAAAATTTGATGATGAGTAATGAAGTGGTAATATTTACCTGTTTATAAGTGCAAATTCAAGCCTGGTCTTACAAAACCCCAAAATGATCCCTGCTGTGCTACGTGTAGATCTTTCTTGATTTATGATGGGGTTACATGTCAATGAAGTCACTGTAAGTTGAAAATGCTATAAGTCAAAAATACATTTAGTACACATAACCTACAGAAAACTGTATCTCAGCTAAGCCTACTTTAAATGTTCTCAGAATACTTCTATTAGCCTACAATTGGGTAAAGTCATCTAACACAAGGCCTTTTTTATAATTAAGTGTTGAATATATCTGGTAATTTAATGAATACTGTACTGAAGTGAAAAACAGAATAATGGAGTGGGTATAGAATGGTTCTAAGTACTTTAGTTGTTTATCCTCACTTATCCTATGCCACTGAATATGGGAGAGTATTGTACCATGTATCCTTAACCTGGGAAAAGATCAAAATTCAAAGTATGTTTTTTACTGAGTGTGTATCAATTTCATACCACTCTCAAGTTGAAAAATCGACAAGTTGAACCACTGAAAATCAGGGACCATCTGTATTAATGACTGCTTTTGCCTTGTTTTTTAGGTTGCCAGAAGAAATTGGGAAGCGGATCTGTTTCATAATGATGAGTATGAATTTTCATGTTCTCAAGAGTGGAAAGGCATGAGTTTAACACTTACCATTTGGCTTCAAGTATTAATAGAGACAGAATTCACATGAAGTTTTCTTCCTTGGTGCTCACTGTAGCTGGCAGAATTTAAGTTAGCAGCTTTGATTTCAAGACAGCCAATAGGCTTATATGACAGATTGAATAATTCTTTGGACATCTTTCTAATAAGATAGATTGTTCAAGTAGTAACAAGTGTCACATGGTATAAAGAAAACTGAAGTCTAGTTTCAGACTTATCACTAACCAGTTGTGTGACCTGGGGCCACTGAACCTCTGGGCCTTAAAACTGGGGGGTTAAGATGATGGGCTTTGGAGACAAACAGATCTGGTTCTAGGCCCTTATTTAACCTCAAGGACCTTCAGTTTTCTCATCTGCAAAACTGTGCCATTAATAATCTTATTTTATACTACATTGTTATAAAGATTAAATGAGACAGTGCATGTGAAATGCCCAGCATACACAATCAGTGCTCAATAAATAATAGAGTTGGAATAAGTAGTCACTATTTTCCTTTTTGGATCTGAAATATCAAAAGTCTATGAATGATAGAGCTTATAAAGTGTCTGTCAGGATTGGATCTGTTAGGAATTTCGGGTTGCTGAGGGGGTGGTCCATTGTAGCCAAGCTCCACTTCTGTATATGCTTTTGGGCACTGGTCTATTTCAGTTATACATTTATTGCAAACCCTGACATCCCTTAAAAGCAAAACAGAGGAAATCTGCTCCCCTGTCAAAAGAAGAAAGACCTCATGAACTTGTCTGGCACAACCCTTCAAGAGAGGCTGCTGGCTTGCCTTAAAGATGAGTGGCCTTGGAATCACCAGAGTGGGACAAAGAAACATGGCTGGGCCTGGGAGGGAAACTGATCAAAGACAGAAGGCCAGAGTTTTGCTAGAGGCCCATGATGGGGGCCAATTAGTTATTTCTAGCAACATCCTTTCTCTTGCAATTTGCACAGCTCCAAATGCAGTTTATGGTTGGGGGTGGGGGAAGCAAAGGACCAAGCTATTCCCAAAGCTTGCCCCATTCACCCTAAGCAAGATCACAGTCTCCTATAGCTTTTCAGTTCTTTATCATTGGCAAGTGTTTGCCCAGCCATGGGAAATAAATAGGAAAAGAGGATATATTGTTTTAAAGATGAGGAAATTTAGATGCAGAGAGGCACAGATAAGGGCATCAAATATTCCAAACCCAGGTTTGCTGACCTGTAGTTCCCTGCTTGTTCTCCGTACTATTTTGTCTCAGAATTATAGTTGTAAAGGTTCTTTTCTTTCCATTTATGTCTTTCTCAACTTCAGTTTCTTTGCTCACAAAATGGGACTGTTAGTAATACCTTCCTCTTCAAGTTTGCATTGAGGACTAAATTAGGTAATGTGTATAGGGTGTTTCACATTGTTGGTATCAGACAGTTTTAGCTCTCCTACTGCCTAGGAGGATGCTAAATTCCTAGCATCGCTTTTTATTTTTTCCTCCAATGAACCCCATGTTTTGAAAGATTTTGTCTATCAAATTGCTTATACTGGTTGATAATTTTCTTTTATTATCAGAGACATTTAAGACTGCCAGTTGGAGAAACTGATCAGCAATTCCATCAGTACGGAATTGATTTAATCCTAATAATTGCAAAGAAACCTGGCATTAGAGAGCCTTCTTATCCTTATCTAAGTAAATGTACTTCTTTCGGGGTGTTTGGAGTCTGAAACATCTTGCTGTTCTCCAGTACAGACTTTGTAGATTCTGGACATAGCTGGGCTCTCACTTGTCAATGAATAAACCAAACCTTATTATGATAATCTGAGCAAGTTGTCGTTTTGTGTGTGATCTAATTCAAGTTTCGAATATTACAATTTTTTCCATCACATCATGGGAAATTGGTGTGGTCCAGAAATAATAAAAATGAATTCATTATGAATGAAACTGAAGATGAATTTTTAACACTACCAGAAGTTACTGATTAACAGGCATACTGACATTTCATACTATATTCTGATACATAAGAGCTAATTTGTGTATTTTATCTATTGTCATTAAAGGCCAAGTTTGATCATAATTTTTAATTTTATTTTTTTACCCTTCAGCCATGCAATTTTTATAATATCAGAGAGGAAAGAAAAATAATTTTTTTAGCATGCAGAAATTAGATCTTTTATAGCCAAACTTAACTATTAAGAAGGGAAATTATCAAAGATATTGAAAAAGACAAATTCATATAGACTCATCTCTTATTTTGAAAAGATATATTACATAGAGAACAAGTCTTGAGTCTTTCAGATATTATTGGGTCAGCCTAAAATAATTTCATTGTGAGAGCATTTTCCTTCTCTGTGTGCAGTCTAAGTGCATATTTTGTGCTCTTAGGAATAACTTTCCAAAGCTGTGTGAAGAATGTAGCAATAAAATCTAATAAGAATTATGGCTCATGACTTGAATGATGTCAGTACCCTTTTAATCCTCCCAAACATGAAAACGTTTTCTCCTCCTAAATAAGATTTCTTAACTCTTTATTTCTAAGGAAAATTGCCGAGCTCTGCAATTCCATTGGCAAAGTAAGAGTTAAAGGAAGATGTTCCATTCTATTATTAATCCTTCACTTATTATTAAAATAATCACTTTAAGAAAGAAATGTATCCTGACAATAATATTTTGTGCATACATATTCTTTTGTATGATTTTTTCATATATTACATAACATCAGAAGATCTCTGAGTTCAGACTTCCAGCAGTAGTAATCTTTTGTTTTCTGTAAGCCAGTGGTTCTCAAACTTGAATGTGAATCAGAATCACCTGGAAGGCTTGTTAAAACACAAATGACTGGGGCTCATTCTCAAAAGTTGCTGACTCCGGAGGCCCAGGCTGGGCATGAAAAAGTGCATTTTTTTTTTTTTTAAGATTTTATTTATTTATTTGACAGACAGAGATCACAAGCAGGCAGAGAGGCAGGCAGAGAGAGAGAGGAGGAAGCAGCCTCCCTGCTAAGCAGAGAGCCTGATTCAGGGCTTGATCCATGACCCTGGGATCATGACTTGAGCCAAAGACAGAGGCTTTGACCCACTGAGCCACCCAGGTGCCCCTGAAAACGTGCATTTCTAATAAGCCCCTAGGTGATGCTGATGCTGTGAGCCTGGGGAGGTGGGGGTCACACCTTTCTCTTAACAGCTTTAAGCCATTTGACCTTCTTATCTTACAAATCAATTTGACGGGATTTAACCATCATGAGACTTGTATGCCCCCTTAGCTTAGAAGAAGCCGAAGTTCAGTATACGTTATCCGTCGTTTGGTTACATGGCCAGTCCAGATTTACTTCAAGTCAAAGGATGCATCTGGAAAAGCACAGCCGATGAATGGTTCGATGCATGAAGATGTCAGACTGTAGAATCTCTACGGGTAAGTGTGTGATTTCTTTAGTGACATCACATTTGCCTGCAGAGATTTTCCAGTCTGTCACTTTTGAAGTTGTACTTAAGAAGGAAAAAAGCTGTCTTCATTCTACAGTGATCTTTCCAGGAAGGCTAGATTTTAAACCTAATTTATCCAAGATCAAAACAGAATGGTTGGGGTTCAGATAAGAAATTAAACGAGAAAGGATACTCTGATTCTGGCACACAGCTCCATGGAGAATGAAGGAAAATGGGAAAAGTGAACCGTCCCCAAACCACAACCAATCTCATTTGCAACAGTGTTTTTGCCACACTGGAATCTTTATGGTCAATCCAAGTAAGTATCGTTGAGTTTCAAGCAATTTTACCTAATAGCTAGACCTCGCAATTGGGTTTCTCCGTCTTAATTTACACACATGCTTAACTAATCACAAGACAGAGGAGGGGAGTGAGGTGTGCTTCTCACTTGTTTTCTCCATTTCTCTTCTACTTAGGACAACTATCTTACAAATGACATTACCTGCTGCTAATTTTTTAAGTGAGAAAATAGAACATAAAAAAGGCAATATTTACTTCAGAAGCTCATTAATCTGTGAATATTGTAATATTATTAAGTTGATAATGTCGGGGTCTTTTGTTGTGGTGGTTGCTGTTCGTTTGTTAGAACATACTTTTTCCCCAATGTTAGCTGTAAATTTATTCAATATTTGAGTACAACAGGGACTTTGTGTATTTTGTTCCCTCCTGTATCCCAGCATGGAGAACCGTTCCTGGCACGTAACAGGTACTTGGTAAACATTTATTTAATGAATGGACATTAATCTTACATAGGCTGTATTTTTCTTGGAAATGCTTATTACCATTAGAAAGGTAATAGATATATACATCAAGTCATGTTTTATTGATATCAAAGTGAACATATTTAACTTTACACAAGACAAAAACAGAACATTTAAATATCAAAAATCTGTCTTGGTATTAAAGGATATTCCTATAATAAAATAAATTATAATGGAGCTTTAAAACTTCTTGCCTTATAGTCTACCCATGTTACATTATGCCTTTCTGGCATGCAGTTTTATTTTAGATGATGAGTTTTTAGTTCTGGATTATATCCAGATTTATGTAATGAATCACTAAAATTAGGTTTGATTTTGTTTACACTGCACAACGCAGTGTCTTGATTATCTGTTAATCTGCCACATACACATGCTTTGACCTCAGGATGACTTTAAAAGCATCCTATCAATTGCATTCTGAGTTTTCTAGATGAACCATAAATACAAACATAACCTTAAATCCCTCATAAGTGTGCAGAGGATGTAACAGGTGGCCCTGATCTGATGTGAGTGGAGCTAAATAATATGTTGAAGTAACTGGAGCTTTAAGATAGAAGACATCTGGTTTCAAAGAAGTCCATTTCCACCCGTTTTACTGCTTCTTTAAATAGAGAGCTACATCATTCTGGGTTACGTAGAAAGAAAGGGCCAGTATTAGGAACTCTATGAGCCTCATTCTGTTCATCTAAGCTCCAAAGGGTGGGACTAGTATACTTGATTATGGAAGGAAGGTTTCTTATGCCATTTTTTTGTTTGTTTTGTTTTATATGTGTTTGCAGGGCCTGGTTAACAGTATCACTTGTTCTTTTGAAGGGAAGTTGAACTTGTGAATGATGGAATCATAGTTGCCATGTCCCTCACTATTGACATCTTGTTTGTTTCTGTGCTCCATGAGAAGGCGTGGATGGAACAGATCTTCGGAAGAGCATCATCATTTTAGCCCCATAACTAGGCTCTTTAGAGGCAGCCCGACTATAACACAGGGACACTTACACAGAGATGCCTTTATAAATGCAAATATTTGACATATAAGCATTATCTGCCATCAACATATTACAGATGAACTTAAACTACCATACCTATCAGAGACTAAAGGTCTGAAAAAAAATCAAGCAGTACAGTTACGTTTTGAAATATCAGAAGACTAAGATCTACCCAGTAGTTCTCAACTTTGACTGCATATCAGCGTCATCTTGGAATTTATGGAATAGACAGATTCCTATGCCCCAGACAAGACCTCCTGAACATGAACTTCCCAGGTGTGATTTTGAGAAGTTTCTATTAAAAAAAAAACAAAAAAACTTTATTTTTTAGAGAACTTTCATGTTCACAGAAAAACTGAATGAAAAAGTTCAGAGAGTTCCCATATGCTCCATTATCCTTACACACGCACTGCCCTCCCCATTATGGACATGATGCACCATAGTGATACATACATCCATTGCAACCAATGAACTTGCATTAACACATCATTATCACTCAAAATCCATAGTTTAAATGAGTTATTCTTCGTGTTCTCTGAGTTTTGACAAATACCTAAGGACATATATCTGCCACTGTAGCATCCTACAGAATAGATTCAGTGCCCTAAAAATTCTCTGTGCTCTACCTATTCATTCGTCTGTTCCTCCAACCCCTGATCTTTTTACTGCCTCCATAGTTTTATCTTTTCTAGAAAGTCATAAGGTAGGAATCATACAGTGTGTAGCCTTTGCAAATTGGCTTCTGTCACTTAGTAATATGTATTTACATTTCCTCCATGTCTTCTCATGGCTTGATAACTCACTCCTGTCACTGAATAATATCCCACTGTCTGGATGTCCCAACAGTTTATTTATCCATTCATCTACTGAAGTACTTGGTGGTTGCTTCAAAATTTTTGCTGTTATGAATAAAGCTGCTATAAATATCCATGTGCAGATTTTTACGTGAACAGAAGTTTTCTATTTTTTTGGATAAATAGTAAGGCGCATGATTGCGGGATTATATGGTAGGAGTACATTTGGTTTTCCAAGAAACTGCCAAACTGTCTTCCAAAGTGTTTGTACCATTTTGCATGGTACCAGCAATGAATGAGAGTTCCTGATACTACACATCTTTGTTTTGGATCCTGTCCATTCTAATAAGTAGGTAGTAGTCTCTCATTGCTGTTTTAATCTGTAATTCTCTCAAGACATAGGATATTACAGATATTTTTCTTATGTTTACTTGCCATCTGTGTATCATCTTTGGTGAGGTGTCTTTTTAGGTGTTTTACACATTTTTTAGTTGACTTGTTTTATTCCTGTTGAGTTTTAAGAATTCCTTACATATTTTGGATACTAGATGTGTCTTCTGCAAATATTTTCTCCTAGTCTGTGGCTTTTCAGCTTATTCTCTTGACATTATCTTTTGAAGAATGCAATTTTTTTATTTTAATGGAGCCCAAGTTATCAATTATTTCTTTCATGGATTGTGCTTTTGTTCCTGTATCTCAAAAGTCAACACCATACCCAAGTTGGGTTTTCCCCTATGTTACCTTCTAAGACTTTTACAGTTGTGCATTTTACATTTAGGGTGTGTGATCCATTTTGAGTTAATTTTTGTGAAGCGTATAATATCAGGTCTGTGTTTTTGTTGTTATTTTGTAGTTGTTTTTGATTGCAGATGTCTGGTTTCTCCAGCACTATTATTGGAAAACACTATCTTTGCTTCATTATATTTCCTTTGCTTCTTTGTCAAAGATCAGCTGACTATATTTATGAGGGTGTACTTCTGGATTCTCTATTCTGTTCCAGTTTTCTATTTGTCTATTCTTTCACCAATACCACATGATTTTGATTATAGTTTATAATTATAGTTTATAGTTTATAATTATAATTATAGCTTTATAATAAGTCTTTAAGTTGGGTAGTGTCAGTCCTATGACTTTGTTCTTCTCCTCCAATATTGACTTGGCTTTTCTGGGACTTTTGCCTCTTCGTATAAAAATTAGAATCTATTGATATCCGCAAAATAGCTTGCTGGGATTTTGATTCGGAGTGTTTTGAATCCATAGAGCAAGTTGAAGAACTAACATCTTTTTTTTTTAAGATTTTATTTTATTTATTTGACAGAGAAAGACACAGTGAGAGAGGGAACACAAGCAGGGGGAGTGGGAGAGGGAGAAGCAGGCCCCCACCCAAGAAAAGAGCCTGATGCGGGGCTCAATCCGGGGATCATGACCTGAACTGAAGGCAGCCGCTTAACTGACTGAGCCACCCAGGCACCCCCAAGAACTAACATCTTGACAATATTGAGTCTTTCCATCCATTACCGTGGGCTATCTCACCATCTACTTAGTTTTTTCTTGAAATCTTTCATTAGAGCTTTGTAATTTTCCTCATACAGCTCTTGTACATCTTTTGCATTAATTTATAACTAAATATCTCACTTGAGGTGCTAATGTAAATGTCAATGTGTTTTTAATTTCAAATTCCACTTGTTCATTGCTGGTATTGAGGAAAGTAATTGACTTTGGCATGTTAACCTTAAATCCTTCAACCTTGCTTTAATTACTTACTAGCTCTAGGAGTTATTTTGTCAATTCTTTTTGGTTTTCTATGTAGATAATCATGTCATTTGCAAAGACAGTTTTATTTCTTCCTTCCCACTATATATACCCCCCCACATACACTTTTTTTCTTTTTTGGTCTTATTGTATTAGCTAGGACTTCTAATACTATGTTGAGAAGAGCAGTAATTGTAATTCTAATACTATGTTGAGAAGAGCTGTATTTCTGATCTTAGCAGGAAAGCTTCGAGTTGTTCTCCATTAAGTATGATATTTGCTGTAGAATTTTTAAATAGAGTGGAGGAAATGCCTCTATTCCTAGTTTTCTGAGAGTTTTCATCATGAATAAGTATTAGATTTTGTCGAATGCTTTTTTGCACCAATTAATATGATCATATGATTTTTTTTTTTCTATTGTCTGTTGACAGAAAAGATGACATTTATTGACTTTTTTGAATGTTGAACCAGCCTTATATTCCTGAGATAAATCCCACTTGGTCATGGCATAAAATTATTTTTATACATTGTTTATTTGATTTGCTAATATTTTCATGAGGATTTTTATACCCATGTTCATGAAAGATTGTTTGTATCTATTGTTTTATTTTCTTTTAAGTCTTTGTCTGATTTTGGTATTAGGGTAATGTTGGCCTCGTGGAATGAATCAGAAAGTATTCTATGTTTCTGGAATAGATTGTAAAAAATTGGTGTAATTTCTTCCTTACACGTTTTGTAGAATTTAGCATCGAAATTACCTAGGCCTGGTGTTTTCTGTTTGGAAGGTTATTAATTATTGATGCAATTTCTTTAATCACAGAGGTTATTCAGATTATCAATTTCATCTTTTCTGAGTTTTGGAAGATTGCACCTTTTAAGGAATTGGTCCATTTTATCTAGGTTATTAAATTTGTGGGCACAGAATTGTTCATAATGTTCTTTTATCCTTTTAATGTTCACAGGATTTGTACTGGTCCCTCCCCCTTTCATTTCTGTATTACTAATTTATTTTCTCTTTTTCTTCATTGGCCTGGCTAGGGACTTACTGATCTTACTGATATTCTCAAAGAACCGGCTTTTGTTTTGCTGATCTTTCTCTGTTGATTTCCTGTTTTCAATTTCTTTGACTTGTAATTATTATTATTTTTCTTCTGATTAGTTTGGATGTGTTTTTCTTTGTCTAGTTTCCTATGGTGCAAGCTTAGATGATTGATTTTAAAGCTCCCTTCTTTCCTAATATATGTATTCAATGCTATAAATTTCCCTTCAAGCACTGCTTTCACTGCATCCCACAAATTTTGATAAGTTGAGTTTTCATTTGAATTTAGTTCAAAATACTTTAAATTTTCTGTTGAGATTTCTTCTTTGATCCATGTTTTACTAGGAAGTGTACTGATTAATTTCCATGTATTTTGTGATTTTCCAGTTATCTTCCTGTTACTGATTTCTACTTTAATTCCATTGTGGTCTCAAAGCACATCTCTATTACTTTAAATTTGTTAAGCTGTGTTTTATGGTCCACAACAGGGTCTATATCGCTGAAAGTTCCATGTGCTTGAGAAGAGTGTGTAATTTGCTATTGTTTAGAGATGTCAATTATTTCCAGTTGATCGATGGTGCTATTGAGTTCAACTGTGTCCTTACTGATCTTCTGCCTGCTGGATCTGTCCATTTCTGATAGAAGGATGTTGATGTCTCTAACTAAAATAGTGGACTCATCTATTTCTCCTTGTAGTTCTATTGCTTTTTGCATCATGTATTTTAATGCTCTTGTTAGGTGCACACATCTTAAAGGACTGTTGAATTTTCTTGGAAAATTAACGCATTTTCCTTATATAAATTCCCTCCTTATCCATGATAACCTTACTTGCTCTGAAGACTGCTGTGTCTGAAATTAAAATAGCCACTCCTATTTTCTACTAGTGTTAGCATGGTATATTTTTCTCTATCCCTTTATTTTTATTCAATATTTGTCTTTACATTTAAACTAGGTTTCTTGTACACACCATATAGTTGGTTCTTATTTTTTGCTATACTCTGACAATCTCTGGCTTTTAATTGTGTATGTAGACCATTAACTTTTTTTTTTTTTTTTTTTTTGACAGAGAGAAATCACAAGTAGTCGGAGAGGCAGGCAGAGAGAGAGAGGGAAGCAGGCTCCCTGCTGAGCAGAGAGCCCGATGCGGGACTCGATCCCAGGACCCTGAGATCATGACCCGAGCCGAAGGCAGCGGCTTAACCCACTGAGCCACCCAGGCGCCCCCAGACCATTAACATTTTAATTGATTATTGAGGTAGTTGGAGTAATGTTTACCATATTTGCTATTGTTTTTATTTGTTGCCCCAGTTCTTTGGACCTATTTTCTCTTCCACACTTCTGCCTTTCATTACTTTAATAGGGCATTTTATATGATTCCATTTTCTCTCCTTTCTTAGCATATCAATTATACTTTTCAAAACTTCTTCTTCATTGTTTCCCTAGAATTTGCAATCTACAGTTAACCCAAGTCCACTTTCAAATAACAATATACCATTTCTTAGGTAGTGTAAATACTTTATAATAATAAAATATTCCTAATTCTTCCATACTATGCCTTGTATCATTATTATAACTCATTTTATTTTTACATATTTATGTAGATATAGATATATCACACATAAACATACATAATTTAATATGTTGTTGCTATTACTATTTTGAACAACTGTTAGATCAGTTCAAGAATGGGAAAAATAAAAGTTCTTATTTTACCTCCACTTAGCCATTTTTGAATGCTCTTCTTTATTTGAATCCAAGTTTCTGGCCTATATCAATCTTTCTAAAGACTTTTAACATCTTTTGTAAGACAGATTTTCTGGCAACAAATTTCCTCAATTTTTGTTTGTCTGATAAAGTCTTATTTCTTTTTTAACTTTTGAAAGATAATTTCACAAGTTAAAGAATTCTAGGTTGGTGGTTTTGTTTTGTGTTGTTTGTTTTTAGTACTTAAAAAAATTTTATTCCACTCTCTTCTTGCTTACATGGTTTCTGAGGATAAAACTAATTCAGTTATTATCCTTACTTCTTTATAGGCAAGGTGATTTTTTTCTTCTGAGCTTTTTTGATATTTTTTTATCATTGATTTTCCTAATTTTGAATACGATATGCTTAGGTGTAAGTGTTTTTTGTTTGTTTTTGCTTTGTTTTGTTTTGGCGTTTATCCTGCTTGGTGCTCTCTAAGCATCCTGGATCTGTGGCTTGATGTCTAATATGAATTTGGGGAAATTCTCCATCATTATTGCCTCAAACATTGCTTGTGTGCCCATGGTTCCTCTATATTTGATATTCCCACGACCTATGTTAAACTTTTTGTATTTACCCCACAGTTCTTAGATATTCTGTTCTTTTGAAAATATTTTTATTATTGTATTTGATGTACAATGTTATATGGGTTTCAGGTATACAACATAGTGATTTGATAGTTCTATACATTATGCAATGCTTGCCATGGTAACTGTGGTCACCATCTGTCACTGTACAATGTTATTAAAATATTATTGACCACATTAATTTTTATTCCTGTGACATACTTATAACTGGATGTTTGTACTTTTTAAATTTATTCTCTTTGCTTTTCCATCTTAAAGTTTCTATTGTCATATCCTCAAACCCAGAGATTCTTCCTCTATTGTGTCCATTCTGCCAAATAACTTACCAAAGAAATTCATCATTTGTTAGTGTTTTTGGCCTCCAGCATATCTTCTAGATTCTTTATTAACACTATCATCTGTCTGCTTATAATAACCATGTATGTTGTCTATTTTTTCCAGTAAATCCCTTATCATAGTTTAAAAAAAAAAAATCCTGACCTGATAATTCCAACATTCTTGCCATTTCTGACTCTGGTGGTTATGTTTGTTTAGTGTTGTCAAATTGTGTTTTGCCTTCTAGTACTCCTTGTCATTTTTTCTTTTTTTTTTTTTTTTTAAGATTTTATTTATTTATTCAACAGAGAGACAGCGAGAGGGAACACAAGCAGGGGGAGTGGGAAAGGGAGAAGCAGGCTTCCCACAGAGCAGGAAGCCTAACATGGGGCTTGAGCCTAGGATCCTGAGATCATGACCTGACCCGAAGGCATACATTTAATGACTGAACCCCCCCAGGTACCCCACCTTGTCTTTTTTGTTGTTGAAATGTAGGTATGGTGTACTGGATAAAAGGAACTGTGGTAGATAGGCCTTTAATATTATGCTGGTAAGGTGTTAGAGGAGGAGAAGCATTCTACAGTCCTATGATTAGGTCTCAGTTTTTTGTACTGCACTCCTGGGCTATGAACTTCAACAATGTTTGTCAGTACCCCTACTCCACCACCTTAGGTATTACAGGATGGCTAGAAGGAGCTAGAGTTGGGCTTATCTCAAGTCTGGTAAAACCCCAGTAGAGGTTAGGCTCTGGTAGAATAGTTTCACCTGAGGGTAGGCCTTATTAAGAACAGAATGGTCTGGCGTATTTAAAAATGGTTCCTTTTCCTTCACCCCTATCAGAAGCACAAGGTTTTTTCTCCGATATAAACCAAAAGGACCTGGCCGAGCAACTGCAGGTAAACTTCAGAAAAGTTTGGGGGTCCCTCTGTGACTGAGTTTTACTGGAGTTTTTAACTCTCAGCCTTGTCCATGCCAAGCCTCCAACAATTCCTCAATAGTAGTTCAGGTTTTCTTACCTTGGTCCTGGTTCGGGTGGAGGTTTTTGCTCTAGTAAGTTGTGATTTTCTGTACTCACCAGCCTTTCCAATTTGGGGGGCATTCGTTTGTGCTACAAATTCATTTCTCTGACAAATCTGAGAAGAGTTGTGGATTTTTTTTCAGTTTATACAGATTTTATTGTTAGGATGGAACTGTGACTTCTAAGCTATGTGCATACCAAATGGGAACATGGAAGTCTAGAAATCTACCTTTCAAGTTGAGTCTGATAATTGGGTTTGGGGCTCTTTGACTTTTAAACATTAAAAAAAGGAATATGATTTGGTTTCTGAGAAAACCTATGAATTTATAAATTTATAGAACAACCTTAAATATAAAACTGGTAAAAGTGGAGGCTGTTCTGTTTGGAGTGTGTGTGTTGGTGAGGCAGGGACCCATTGTTTTGTCCTCTCAGACAGACCCTCATCTGGTGGCAGTCCCAAATGCCTTGCAGAGTCCTTCCTTCATTGACCATTATTCAAAGGGCTCTCTCTAGCGTGGAATAAGCAAACTATCTCTGAAAGCTCTAGGAGATGGTTGCATATGTATGTGCATGAGTGTCCTACCAAGGCAAGGAAGGACAGCACCCAAAGGGGCACGGACTTCAGGTATCAGGCCTGAAATTGCTACTGGGAAGTGGAGGGGCAGGAAGGTGACACAGTTGGAATAGAAGTTAGAAATCTCTTTGCTGGGCAAAAAACCCTTTTGAAATGTGCCCCCTTTAAACGTTCCTGCTGGTGCAGGGTATTATTTAGTTAACCCAGCCTAAGGGGGTGTTTTAAAGGTGGAGGATTGCCCTAGTGATGAACAAATATGAGAAATAAACTTCCAGTGGGGCTGGGTTGCAGGCTGACTGTGATTTCCTGATGATCTATAACAATGGTTATTCACTAACAGCTGGCGCATGTCTCCCTCGGACAAAGCCACTGGGAAGCGCAGGCGCTCAGATTGGTGAACCAGAACGGTTTCCCTGGTAACCGTTAACTAGCACGTGTTTTATTGTTTCCAACTGCTTTTCCTGGGGTATTTGCAGGTGGTGGGAGATGCTTTCTTAAAGAGGGGTCATAACCTCATGAACTTTCAGATGTTGCAACAAATTGGGGAACAAAACATTTTTTTTCTCTTTCAAATATATTAAGTAAATCTTATTACATAGTATTTTCAAGACAGATGCAGCCCAACAGTTTTTCTATTTTGCCATTATTTCCAGATGTTACCAATTTTAAAGTCAGAGTTCCCTTTTATGATTAGGATCTATAGGAAGGCAATGTTAGTGATGTGTATGGCAGCAGTATATTATTTAGGTCTTTTTGGGGTGTATTCTGCTTCTACATTTTGCTATAAAGTGGGAAACCCAACCATAAAATCTGACTGTATTTTTAGCTGGACTTCTAATGGTTCATATATTTTTGCCTCTTCATTAATTTAGCTCAATGTTTTTTCTGCCTTTCCTGGAAGTTTACTTTTTTTTCTTTTAATGCACCAGAAAATTTCTAGTGTTGCTATAAAATACAAGACCAAATAAGGTAAGACTTCGTCATGTTAGAATTTCCTTCTATATTTATGTGACATATTTTTGAAATGATCAGTTAATTTCCAGATAGATAGCTCCCTCTTCTGTCTGGTTTCTAGAATTCGCATCTTCTGAAACCACAGATGGAAGATGTGTTATGTATCACAGAATTAGTAGCTTGACTGAAGGTAAACCTAGTTACTATCTATCGAATGGCAAATTCATGATTAGAGTATGGAGAGTGTTTCCACTGTAATTATTTGGTTTAAAATAAAGTCATAAACTCTGTAAATGCTGGGTGGAAGTAAATGAAAACATTCTTTTAAGTTAATATTGAACAGATATTCCTGGAAAAAAAAAAAGGAAGCCCTCATTGATCGCTTGTCTGAACTCTATTTGAAATACCTGGACTTTGGTCAGATAAGCATTTGTCACTTGATTTGCAAAGAATTCAAACAATACCCCAACTCAAGTCTTTTCTTGAGCCTAATTCACAAGGCCTTTTCTTGGAAATGTTATTCATGGGTTTTCAAACCTGCACCTATTTGTAAATTACATCAGTGACATTCAAATGCTCTCCTCCAGGACCTTAGAATGTTTAAAAGGCTTTTTTTTTTCTTTAAGTATTTAAAAAATATCTTTGTTTCCTTGGGTCCAGGTTAATCACTATAAGCAAGAGTTAGGGTTATGCTCTGAAAATGAACACAGAAAGATCAACAACCTAAACTCGTAGCCGTAGAACAGAAGAGCTAAGATACTATTTATGATGATGAGGGCATTTACATACATTTGTTTTTGTTTCTAGAGATAAAGTGATAAATTTTCACTGCAGAGGAAAATGTAGATTCATTGAGACTTACCCTTCTCATTCCCTCCAGTGGCAAGTTTTTATATGACCCTAATCATGTAAATATGTATGTATGTGTGTGTGTGTGTATATATATATACACATATATATACATATATATGTATATACATACATATATACATACATACATATGTATATATGTATATACATAATGAACACTGTTCACAATTCTTTGCTTTTGTTGGGACAGACACACCTGAGTGAGAGCTCTCATTTTCCCTCACACAGGCCTACTGGTATCGTGGCATTGTTGTCTTAGTTTCATTCAAGGGGTCTAAGGAATGATTTGAGCATAGTGGAATGAGAATCAGCAAACAATCGATGACCAATATTGGAACACTGAAGCATACATTTAAACTTTTAAAATTACATCCTCATCTCTCAAATAATGCTCCAAGTCCTGAAGTACATGGTAAATCTCATTTGGAATGAGGGACTGTCGGAAATGAGTACACTGAATTCAACTTCCCCCTCCCCAGCACTGAGCCCAGGAAGGGTAGCTGCCTTGCTGAGGGTCCTGGAATATGGTGGTGACATAGATGTCTTTTTCTGGTTCATATCTGAGTGCTCTTTTAGCCAAACCACACGCTCTGCCGTGGTCAGAGAGTTCTTTACTATTTGGCTGTGGCTCTACAGATAAGACTTGTGAGATTTCTTCCCTTCTCCCAGTGCACATACTCCCTTCCCCTATCATTTCCCAGCTTGGCATCCCAATGACTTAATAGCTGAGTGACTTTGGACTAGTTAACCAACCTCTCTGTGCTTCAGTTTTCAAATGAGGCTAATAATAGTGCATTGCTCATAGAATTAATACCAATGATAGGCATGACACTGTGTGAGCATATAGTAAGCCCTTGATAAATATTGGCTATTTTTATTGCTATATTTTTCTACCATTCTTCATCTAGTATGTACTGTGGTCTTCATTTACTCTGTAGCATGCAGTAATCACTTTCTAAAACAACTGAAGATTGTTTACCCCCATGTTCATAGCACATTATTTACAATAGTAAGTGTGGAAGCAACACACATGCATGGATGAATGGATAAATAAAATGTAATATATACATATACTAGAATACTATTCAGCCTTAAGAAAGGACACTTGGACACATGCTATAACATGATTGAATCTTGAGGATATTATGTTAAATAAGCCAAATAAGAAGGCGAATACTGTATGATTCCCCATACATGAGGTAGCTGGAGTAGTCCAATTCAAAGAGCTAGAATGGTGGTCGGCAGATAGATGGTGGTTGGCAGAAGCTGGGGAGGTGGGCATAATGGAGAGTTGTTTAAAGAGGACAGTCTGAGTTCTATAAGATGAAAAAAGTTCTGGAGATTTATTGCACCACAATGGGAATGTACTTAACACTATGGAACTTCAGATTTAAAAATGGCTCAGAAGGTAAATTTCATGTTGTGTATATTATTGCAATTTAAAACTTTTAAAAAATAAACACAATTGAAGGGTAGAGATCAATTAGAGCATATTAGTTACATTGGTCGACCCTGGACATTCTAACTTTTTGGTCCCAGAATTCTGGGTCATTGCATTGGGTTCAAACGGAGAAAGTTATGGGGTTAAGTGTGTGATAGTAGGTCACAGGCATTTTAGTTCTGTTTTCTTCCTCTAGGATTGCTGACTTCTTGGCAAGGATGATCTTAATTTCCAGGGCCTTATAGTTTATGGACTCAGATGAAATTACAGAAGCACACTGTGCCCCTCCCCCCAGACATATGAAGAAACCCCAGAGACTTTTCAAAAAATGCAGACACATGAAAAGCAAACTTGATTGAGCAAGTTTACCATTAACAAAAACGTCATGGGGAAGGGGATGGTATAGGCTGTTAGAAAGAAGCTTAGAAATCACTTTATTGAACAAAGCAAGCAGATAGAGAAAAAGAAGAAAATTTCATCTGGGTTTAGGATTTCTTTTCAAAATTCCTATTTATCCTTATTGTCTACAGAGATGATGAAAAGCATCCTACACTTCAAGGATAAAAAGCAAGCATGACCAGAAATGAGTTTATGCTAAATTGACATTTGATAATTTCTTGTCATAATCTGATATAAAAGTTATATCCCCTTTCAGTTCATGAGTTCCTTTTATTCAATTTTAATACCCTTTTAATTTCAATTCAGTAACATTTACTGAATCTACTATATAGTATCTTAGGAGACTTCTGGTTGGAGTTTAAAAAAAAAAAGCTGAAACCTTTTTAAAAAAAAATGTTTGAAGTAATTGAATTTACTGGAAATAATAACAGTTCTCTTTCCAAATAACATTTCCATTATGATCATGGAACTTACATAAACCAAATATTTGCAGAGGAAAATTCTTCAACTATATTGTAGCAAGACTGTCTTCTTTCAGACATGCTAGTAAGTCACCACCCAAGTGGATGGGTTCGCTCAAGCCAGCTCAAAAAATGGACAAGATAGGTACTTTTACAGCTCATCAAAAAGAGCAATGAAAATGCTTAGTAATAGGCCATCACTGAAGTGTGTCCAGCTATGTCACTTTTAAAATGGCACATTTTAATTTTACTTTGTTCTTATGAAATAACAATGGGAAGTTTTACTTTAAGTGTTATAAGTTGTACACTGACATACAATTATTAGATTATTCAGGCACACTACCACAATCCTAATTTCAGCATCCTCTTAGTAAAAAGCCTGGATTTATGAATCCACTAACTGGCCCTTTATTGGAATCCAAAGAGGTCAGTAACAATCTGGAAATCACAAAATACGCGTGAAGAAAAACCATAAGACTTACCAAGAAAAACAGCTGTAACAGCGTCAGACAAAAGGCCAATTTGATGACATTATTCATTCTTTCAGTCTCCACTACTTATTCCGACCATCTGAAGGCTCTAGACGTAGTTGGGGGGGAAAAGAGGGTGGTTTTAATAAAAGCTGTGAAAGGTGAGAAACGGACTTTGACAAACACAACTAAACACATTTCTGTATTTCATAATAGAAACATTTTCCTTTTCATTCTCAATATCACTAGTTGAATAAGTCCCCACCACTGCAAGGATTTGTAACAGAAACATTTTTCCCTTTTGAGAGAGCGAGACATTAAGTGCATTTAAAAAGGTTCACATTTAGCTTTTAACCAAAAGCGAACCTTTGGTGGCTTTCCAATCCTTTTCAAGTCAAGAAGCCTTAGAGAGAAACTGAAGTGTAAGAGATTAGATCTCGGCCTACCTCTTTTCAGCCCTTGAGAATTCCTTTTCCAGGTAGTTTCTCAAATAGTGACGCTATATCGGAACTCTCAGTTCTTCTCCTTGGAAGTTATTAAATCAGCAGAAAGACGGACAATAATGGCACATGAAATCTAAGTTTTGTATAGGAAACGGACAGGCAGTCTACACTTTGTTATTTACTTGATAGACAGAGCCATTTTGACAGCCCTAACCTTGGAAACCACAGGTCCTGCTGAGCTCAGCAGGAGTCAAGCGCTGAGTACCATCTGTCAAAGCTTTATTTCCCCCTCCTTCTTATCCACGCGTTTACTATAAGATGCTGAAAAGAGCACTGAATGGAAAGTCTGCTACCTACAGTTAAACTTGAGCGTCTTGTAACGCTAATGTTGGGGTAAGAAATTCCCTTTGCAGTCTACCAAATTTGGGTGAACTGAATTAGGTATGCTGTGTCCTTTCTTAGTGGCTCTCCTCTGACAAAACCATGGGTTGAGAAACCATTTAACTGCACTCCAAACAATCATGCTACAAAATTAGCAAATTGCACCTAGTTACAGTTTTTGCCAACTCTGTGACTAAAATCGTGGATGGCTTGGAAAGTTCTCAGTTCTAAGGATTTGTGGGTTTTTTTCTTAATGTTGTTTAATTAAACCTGTATAAAACAACAAATTTGCTTCTTTCCCAAAGGTAGACTTTAATGAGCTAACCTCTTGCTTCATAAATAAAATCCTAGAACACATAAATAAAATCTCCCCCTCTGTGTGGCATAATCAACTCTTAAAAATTACCAGGCCTAGTCATAATAAAAATCAATTAAATAATGTTGCACTTGTATAGAAGACGATGTCTCAACTGATAATAAAGGAGTCAGAAGTGGCATTGCTTTTAAGTGCTACCAAAATGCTACCTAATTTTTGAAGTACACATTTATTTTGCATTAAAATTTTTGTGTATTTAATGAGTAATTTTAGGTGTCTATTTGAAATCTTTAGAATACCCTTTCTAGCATTCACAGTTCATTCAGAAATTTAGAAACTTTCCATAAACACAGAATCATAAAATAGAAGTTTTGAATTTAAAAGTTGAAGAAACTTATCTTTTTTAGAAGTATTATTCCAAATTTAAATTTTCAATTAAATTTTATGCTTAATTCTGACATATTCTTTGTTTTATCTAGTCTTTCTTCTAATTTTCCTAAATGCTACAAAAAGAAATTTAACATAGTATATTGTAATAATAATACTATATACACTATATAGTATATAGTGTATATAGTATATAGTGTATAGTAAATCTATACACTAGATTTACTATATTATAGTAAATATATTCATTGTTTAGTGGGTAATTTACATTGCAAAGAAGACATTAGAAATTAAGTATTTTAGTTGATTACACAAGTAAGTACTTTTTACATTTTATATTTTATCCCATGTGCTATATGTATGTTGTGCAGAGATTTGAGACTCTTACACATAAACGCTTAAAATGCTTAATGTAGAATATTTTTAATAAATTTCACACCCAGGGGATGATTTTTTAATTTGAAGTGACCAAGAAATGATTTACTTTGTAGTGTCAAAACTAGTTAATGAATAACAAATTGTTTCTAATTATTGCCAGATTGAATTTTTGTGCATCAGTTTCACAAGACACTTAAGCCTTATATTCTTTCATGAATACATGCAGAAATGCATTTGAACAAAGTCTGAACATGTAATACTTGAGTTGGGACTTGGTCCCTTTTCTGAGCTTCCCTCACCAGCCCTTGTTCCTTAGAGGGACTGAGCGCTTTCAGGGGCTGAGAGAGGAAGCTGACTTTGCAGACAGACAGGGCCCCTGCTCCATAAATACATAAATACGTCTTCCAAAGGTCTTTTAGTGCCTGAAATCCTTTCTCCTGGGGGCAGGAAACAACTTTTACCACACTGAGAGAGAAAAATTCGAAGACAAATGCCCCCAGGGAAAGACAGCACGTGGATTTAAATTAATCTTGCTGACAGTTATTCTAAGAGCAAAAAGAAGCAGAAGAGAGCAGGAGGGGAGGCCCTCCAGATGGAGAAGGGGGAAAGGAAGAGAGAAAAAGTGGGTCTTCCTCAGGGATTCACCTAAGGGCCAGTTCAAGCGTCCACAGAGCCGTCTTGCTTGGCGTAATACATGCATAAGTTTTCTTGAGTCTCACTGTTACGTTAATTGTCAAAGAATCAGAATCTGAGCGTTCAGGGGATGTCAAGGATCATTTAGTGAAACTGCATTTATAGAAATGAGGAAATTAGGACACAGGTAAGCCTACTCGATAGTTTATCTGAACCTTGGCTAAAAAGTTGTTTCAGTGTGATTCGACTGGGTTTAAATCCTTCCAGAGAATTTAACTTAATAATTTGCTTTCCAGTCTGTCAGTAACAATTACACCCTGTATTTTCTATTTTATGTATATATTTATACCATAGCTGTTTCTAAAAAGGGTGGAGGTAAGTCATGTTTATGCTATAATTTGGAGTTTATGAAGGGCTTTTTTTTTTTTTAAGATTTTATTTATTTATTTGACAGAGATCACAAGTAGGCAGAGAGGCAGGCAGAGAGAGAGAGGAGGAAGCAGGCACCCCACGGAGCAGAGAGCCCGATGTGGGGCTCGATCCCGGGACCCCAGGATCATGACCTGAGCCGAAGGCAGAGGCTTTAACCCACTGAGCCACCCAGGCACCCCTATGAAGGGCTTTTTTGCCTTGACTTTGTTACTGTCTTAGTTGATCTGGCATAATAGTTTTTCTTTTTTGTGGCGGGGTGGGAAAGCGGACTTTAAACATCGTTTGTTATTTCTGTAGTCCAAGTCTCCTGGGTTTATTTGAGCATGTGTTAGCTGTACAGTTCCATGGCAGTCTGGGGAATAATTTTCATTCAGAATAATATTTTGAATAAATTCTGAGTAATTCGGAATAATTTCAGAATAATATTTATTCAACAAAGATTTATCAAAGACCTGCCATGGGTGAAGAATTGGAGATACTAAGAAAAGCCTCTGCATTTCTACATTATAACAGGTTATATAGGTTATAGCAGGCAATGTGACAATAACAGGACATACAGAAACGTGAATTACAGACTCACACAAATATTATGAAACTACCAGTGCACTGAGTGGCATGAAGGAAAGGGACATGAAGGGGTGAGCAGGTGCCACAGGGTAAGTTTTTCCTGTGGGACAGGTCTGCAAGCCTCCCTGATGGAACTGAGGCACCTCGGAGAAGCGCGGAAAGGAGAGAGATACCCAGGCAGAGGATGCATGAGCCAGTGCGAGGACCTGCGAGAAAGCTGTGTGAGGGCAGCTTGGAACTCAAAATGGAAAGTGACAGGGGAGGGCCAGACCCCACAGAATTGTGTGAACTGTGCTAGGGATGATGGGGGTCTATCTTAGGGACAACTGGAAGCAAATGGTTTGCAGTAGGGTAGAAGTGTGGTGACCTGACTAGACTGGGTTTTGAGATGGCCACTTTGCCAACAATATGGGGAAAGTTTGGGCAAAAGTGGAGTCGTGTCTGAGAGGGGCTGGCTTTCTTGCTGGGTGAGCAGTACCAAACATGTGTCCGCACTGCACAGACGGGACAGCCGAGGGCTGAGAAATGATACAACCAAACTCCGAGCCCATGTCTCCTATTTCTAGGACAGATATTGCTGGCACCTTTATCCCACCTTGAAGCGTAACACAGATTTCTGTTGTTTAGTGTTTGTCCGCTGAAAATGATGCTGTCTCAGGGGTGTTTGAGGATACCATGCGAGTCCACACCGTTCTGCAAGACAGTCTAGTGTGGTGGCAGTCTATAAGGGTCACCGCAATTGGGAGCTGTGTCTGTCCCCATCTTGACAGGAAAATGGAAAGTCCCTCCCTGCCCCTAGTATAGTTTCTATCTCTGTGTGGCCTTTTTAAAATAGAACCATATGGGTTAATAAGACCCTATTTTCATTCTTACAAGAAAGCTTCAGGGTACATAGATCGTATGTGCAGTGGAGTTTCAAAGAGGCTAAGCATTGTGTGTCCTGGTTTCCTCATCTGTAAAGTGGGGGTGATAACATTCTCAGAGGACTGAATGAGCCAGGCTGATGAAGCTTTCAGCACAGCCCCGAGAACAGACAGCTCTGTCGTTGTTCATTCTTGTTACCATCCATGGAGTTCAGGCCAGATTTAAGGATACTTTGTAATAACTGTATTAGTTCTCATCATTACTACATTTGTTTCCATGATAATTATTCTAAAGAGATAAAGTAATTGAATAACTACTGAAAGTTTAGGAAACAGCCACCTATATCCTATTTATCCTGATAAAACACGAGAGGTTTCACAAATGTTTTCCAGAAGTATACCTGTCTTGACATAGTGGAATTGTAATGTTGCCACAGTTTTATAACCTGCTTTTGCTCTTGACAGTATACCAGAATTTTTCATGCTGCTGCCAAGTCTTGGCAAATATGTTAAATGAGCAACTGTTCCATAATTTAATTAGCCACATATCCTGAACAGAGAGCATTTTGGTTGCTTTCAGTTTTTTTCTATTATAAATAATACTGTAATCATCATTTTAGTACATGTAAAATTTTCTTCCTTGGGAATATTTTCCTGGGATACATTTCCAGAAATTTATAAATTAGAACTTGAATATTTTTTTTTAGTATTTGCTACTTACTGCTAAATCATGGCCCTACTCTTTTATTTTTACTTTAATAACTTTATTTTATAAATGTCCTTTGTTTTGTTTGGCTTCCAACCTATTTTTTAAAGAAGTGATTTGTTCAAAGTTACGAGGGTGAATAACAGTAGAAACAGTACTTGTAGTCTTCTTTCCGTTATACCAATGATACCAATAGGAAAAAAAAAATGAAGTTCTCATGGCCCAGATGTGAAAGAGCCATTCCTTAGGACTAGCCGAAGCAGCTGAAAAGACAAACATCCAAGATTTGGAAATTTTGAGTTCTACCCCCTGTCATTTACTGTTTGACTTTGGTCTTCTCAACTATAACATAGATGCATTGGCTTCCATACTGCACCAGAGTGCTCTTGGAGCAGTGTAAGCCACTACACTGGTGTAGGGCAGACCTTGCTCTCTGAATCCTGAGCACTGAGTTGCTCTAAGAAGCTGTAACATAGTGCAGTTCAAACTTGGATCTGCATAACAGTCATTTGGGGATCTGGTTAAAGATTTATTTATTTATTTATTTATTTATTTGAGAGAGATTTTTTTTTTAAAGATTTTATTTATTTATTTGACAGAGAGAGATCACAAGTAGGCAGAGAGGCAGGCAGAGAGAGAGGAAGGGAAGCAGGCCCCCCACTGAGCGGAGAGCCCGATGTGGGACTCGATCCCAGGACCCTGAGATCATGACCTGAGCCGAAGGCAGCGGCTTAACCCACTGAGCCATCCAGGCGCCCTGGGGATCTGGTTAAATATAGTTTTCAAAGGACTAGGGTAGGGTTGAGGTTTAACTTTTTTTTTTTTCTTTTTTTTAAGTAGGCTCCACCCTCAATGTGGAGTCCAGAGAGGATCCTGAACTCAGACCCTGAGATCAAAGGCCTGACTTAATGTTAAGAATCAGATGCTTAACTGACTGAGCCACTGAGGCAGCCCGAGATTTTACATTTCTAACAAGCTCCTAGGCAGTGTCTCATGCTGCTTCTGCTGGTCCATGGACCACACCTGAAGAAGCTGGCCCAAACAGCCACGCTGAGTGGTGGTTCACTCGCACAGGTGACTATGTCCACATGCAGAGCACCCTGCCCACAAAGCGATAATAAGTGGAAAAGAATAAGAGTTAATAGTAGTTGGCCAGATGCTCCTGAGGTGGGGTCTAACATGCTGGAACGTGTGGTGTGTGGATATTCCTGACCTCTTTGTAGAGGAAGCACTCTCTGATCTGTTTCCTCTTCAATGAGGGAGACTCCCTGAACCTAGGCATGTCCCCTTTCCTGAGATGTGGTAGGAAGTGGAAAGCAGTAACCTGGAATAATGGAGTAATATGGAAAGGTCTAAGCCTTTTATTATTATTTCCCTTATCTGAATTCAAACCCAAGAATGAATTTTTCCATCCTTGTTTTACCTTGGTGGCAATCTCACCAAAGTCTCCTTAAGAGCTGACCGAGAAAATTTGCCAGCAGCAACTTAGAAGCCATAATGCATCGTTACCAATCTCTCCAAACATCTGCTGCATGAAAAGAAGCAAGATCTTGCAGTGGCGGAGGGCAAGAGGGCATCTCCAAAGTGGGATGTCCCAAGGCTGCTCTGAGGCCGCCCTTTCTCTGCAAGCAGGCTGCCCTGGGAGGCTCCAGCACCTGTTCTTACACATTCCTGCTGGCTTCTGTTGTTTGCAGTTGCTGTCAAAAGCCTCCCAGGGGAGGGCTGGGACGAGCCTTGTCAGGGAATAAGAAAAGCCTGGAGTGTGGCAGTTGGCCTCGCAAATGCGAGGACGTTCACAGTCCCAGTAGGGACCCTCTTTTCCCTTTTCACATCACCACATGCCTCTTGTCAAAGGGAAATCCTTTGAGTTTAGGTACTGCAGCAGAGAACTGTTTCTTTGAAACTAAGGTGATATTGATAGCCTAGTTCCATTTTTTCTAAACTTGAGACGCCAGGGGCAGGACCTGGAGGTACACAGCCTTCGGCCTCATGGAGTTGCTGCCCAGAGAGCCGGCCAGTACCTTTTCAAGAAGGAAGAAAAGATCCCGAGGTTGGCGCACAGGAAAAATAGTCCACCTGCAAATTTGACTTGAGCCTTGAAAGAGTAACGAAACTTTTGAAGAAACATTCAGAGGGAGGATATAATAAATGTATTTTTATTTTGAATTTTTGCCTGAAAAAACCTCCTTGGGAGGACCACACAGTTCCTTCAGTCCAAGTGCAGGTGGCTCTGTCCTTGAATGTCATTGTAAGTCTGCATCTTAGGATGTGCGAACAGTTTTTGATATAATGAAGACACAACTTTGGTCATTTTTTTGGTATTTATCTTTTTTAAGATTTTATTTATTTATTTGACAGACAGAGAGCACAAGTAAGCAGAGCAGCAGGCAGAGGGAGAGAGAGAAGCAGGCTCTCTGCCAAGCAGGAAGCCCGATGTGGGGCTCCATCCCAGGACCCTGGAATCATGACTGGAGCCTAAGGCAGCTGCTTAACCAAATGAGCCACCCAGGCGACCCTTTTGGTATTTATCTTATTGTAAGCAGTAGTGAAGTAGGATTCTTGGTCTCAAATTAAAGGTTTTTCTTCTTGTTCATTAATCATCAGAGTCTCAGTTTAAAATTTAAAGCACAGAAAATGCAGAAAACAGCTTTCAAGGGGATTCTTAGCCAACAGGTTTTATATGATTAAAAATTAGCTCCATAAAAGATACATTTTGGCATGCTAAAAGATAATGTTTATAGCTTTAAAATGCTGCCTTTCCTTTGCATGAACATCTCTCAATATAGGACAAAATGAAGTTACAACTTATATTTCAGAATACAATTTATTTATTAAAAAACGTAATCCCTATCAGGGTCCTGAATTTTTTTCACTCAATATTAATATGATTGTCTTAGTTAAGTTTTGATTGAGATAAAAGTTGTTTGAGCTATGCAGGCTTTTGGGGCCTTTAAAAACCTAAATATCAGGACAATAGTAACGTAAGCTTATTTACTTTAACAGAATACAGTTTACGTTTAGGGACTATATTCAGAGTATATCTGTTTTAAGCAAGAAACAAAAGCTCTGCTTTGAAATGTTCTTCTCTTTTGTCCAAGTATAATCACCGAGTTTTGGTTAAACTGATATTTATTAAATCCTCTGGTCCACATGAGGTTTTACATACATTTTAAAATAGAATAACCTTGGTGCCTGGGTGGCTCAGTCCCTTAAGTGCCTACTTTCAGCTCAGGTCCTGATCCCAGGGTCCTGGGATTGAGTCCTGCATGGGCAGGAGGCGCGGGCTCCCTGCGCAGAGGGGAGCCTGTTTCTCCCTCTACCTGCTGCTTCTGCAGCCGTGCCAGTGCGCCACCCACTCCCCCACCCCTAATTGCACAAGCTTTCTCTCTCTGACAAATAAATAAGTAAAATCTTTTAAAAAGTAAGTAAAGTAGAATTATCAATAGGTAATTATTTCATTAGATAACTGTGAAATGATGTCTTTTACATCAAAATCAGGTCACTTGGCTACTAAAGAAATCACTGTTTTCCTTTAGGGTTTTAAAATTCTGTATTATTAGAATGCTGATATTTTAATATAAATTATAAATACATGATTTTAGGATTGCTAAATTGCTAATGAATGTAATATAAATTTAAAAAGTGTTTTTGAGGGGTGCCTGGGTGGCTCAGTCATTAAGCATCTGCCTTGGGCTCAGGTCATGATCCCTGGATGGATCCTGGAATCCAGTCCTGTGTCGGCTCTCTGCTCAGTGGAGAGCCTGCTTCTCCCTCCCCACGTCCCCTCCTTGTGTTCCCTCTCTTACTGTCTCTCTTTGTCAAATAAATAAAATATTTTTTAAAGTGTTTTTGCAACTGGTATTCAGGAATAAGGCAATCTGGTTTTCAAAATGTCTGATTTTAGCTATTGTAGAATTTCACAGAAGTCCATGTGAAAGATCCATATAATGAAAATTCAGAAAATCTGGTTGCCTTCCTCACAGGCAACTGTTGAAATACTTAAGATTAAAACCGTCCACCTAAAGGCCTGTGTATTTTCAGTCTTCTACAGATACAGGAATGTCTTCTGCCAGAGGAGATTCTAAAAAGTGTTTTTGCAAGGCTCTTCCAGAGGACATTGCCCTGTTTCAGCTCCCTCTCACCATCCTTTGGGGGTGGGAGTCATGGCTAAAAGCTTGGCTCTTAACTGATAGCAAATGGGGGAACTCTCCAAATTTAGGGTAATCTGATCCCTTGTCAAAGGAGACCTGAAGTACTTCCAACTCTTGCTTGTTCTTGAAAAGAGGGCATAAACTGCAAGTCTTTCTTTCAGCCTCTCCAAGTTCCTCTTGCTCTTTGTAAAAGCCAGCAGTGGGAGATTGACTCCAAATGGGACTTACCATTTTGGGGAAGGAACTGGAGCTGGTGGATCTCGAATCATCTGTATCTACTATCCTTTTGTCCAGAGGTGGGAGCACCAGAAATCCTGCTGGATGGAAGCCTGATTCTGGAGGAAAGGTGCCTTCAGAAGGGAATGCCCCAGTAAAAGGACGTCTTGTCTATATGGGCAGCCATGGAACCTTCACATTTTTTAGATTGTTTTGGAGGAGCTCTGAAAAGAAAGAAATCTTTCATTGTAGGAAAAAGTGCCTATACTTCTAGTGTGAACTACCTAAACCAAATTTAGTTTTTTGGTGACAGTAAAAATAATTTTGGCATTGTACTGCCTAAAACGTATATATTTTTGAAAGACCTTGAAAGCACACATATTCATTGGTGAGCTCATGTGGTAAGAGACTTATAGAAACTCTTGAATATGTTCTATCGGTAAAATCCTGTTTTGTGGCTTATTCAGCCTGTAGAACAGATTGCTCCCGCAGAGTATCCTTCCTAGCAATGTGTATTGTCATTTATTTGAATACGTCTTGTGGGGTTAAGCACTTCTGGTATATTTTTCATGCCAGAACCTAAGGAAGCAACAGAGGCCCGGCATGATGAAGCTGATAGAGGTCACCAGATAAATTTACATGGAGAGGCAAGTCTCCAGCTTTAAGCAAATGACTTATCTGTAATGTGATGCAAGTACAAAGACTGACCTTTCAAATGTTTGTTGGGCTTCAAGTGTCCGGAACGATCAATATGTACATTATTGTTTATATTTTATGTTCCCGATCCCATTAATGTATGCCTACGGAGTGCCGGGACACCATTAGTTTCTGATACTTCTGCAGCTACTGGGTGGCATTCATCAAACAGAAAGGCAGCACTTACTGACTTGTGACAGTTTTTGAATTTCTCGAGCTCAACATTTCATGAGCTGCTTATCTCATTTTGGTAAGCAAGGCCTTTATTGCTCTGAAGCCTCCTCAATTAAATAGTAACGAACCCATTTGTTTAAGGCAAATCTTTAACTTGCAGACTCATTAATTTCTCCATCGTGAGTGTGGGAAGATGTGTTCTTGGGCAGGGGAGAGCAGAGAAGCTTGGTGCAGTGATTGCTGGGTTGGGGGGCTGGGGGGGTGGGACTGTCTCTAACTGGCTTGGACCAGTGACCTTGGACTCTTTCTCTTTATTAACATATAATGTTTTTTATTAACATATAATGTATTAACATATAATGTATCATTTGCTTCAGGGGAGTACAGGTCTGTGAATCCTCAGTCTTACACAATTCCCAGCACATGGACAGGTCTCTTAATGTCCCTGAGCTGGTTCTGCAATGGTGAAGGGGGGGAGGGGGTAAGATAATCACTAAGGTCCTCTTCAGCGTGGACATTTAAGAGGTAATGGAATATCAGTATGCAAATACGTGAGGAGCAGTGCAACTTTACCAGTAAGTGCAAAACTGAGAGTGGAGAAATCCTTCAACCACCCTGCCTCCCCTCTGAATAAGGACATAAGGGAAAGCTGCACTCCTCCTTATTTACCCAGAACATAGTAGACTCATTGTGGGTGCCTGGGAGAAAGGTATTTGTGAAGTAAATACACCTGTAACAAAATACATATAAACACAGATATACTTGTATGTAAATAAATACATAAAAAATATAAATATACGTAAAAACAAATGTAAAGATATAAACACCTCACAAATATATGCAATTATATGTATACAATTAGACATAGGCCTATAATTACATATATGTATGTGTATGTATGTGTGTGTGTGTATGTATATATATATATATTTATTTATTTATTTATATATAGGGTCATATTTTTTTTTTCTACTTCATTTTCTCCCATTCTATATACCTTATTCTCACCCTACCCTAAGAATGCTCAAAGTGAAAAGGAACACCTGTTATTGGGGCACAAGAGGAACACTTATTCATTGAGTTAGTTAAGGTACTCACTTCTGTATTAATTAACTCTCTCTTTCTAGGGTTTTATTATTGGAGGGTATAATGATTTATAATTAACCATCCATGGTCCAATAAAAAAAATTGTGAATTGATGAATTGGTTTCTAAATTCTCCGTGTTATCGACAAGTTGCTGCATCACTGAAGCTGTAAGACATGTCGTCCATTATTAACTTTGATGGCATTAAAAAAGATAAATTAGATCTTTAAGGTAGAAATGAGTTCTCACAAAGCCTACCCTTGTAAGTGGACATGGTCTCAATTTTCCCTGAATTTTATCCCACTAATATTTGTTTAAGTTTATTCTGGTTTCACTTCGATTTTATTGATTGTTTAGTAAACATTAACTGATGATAGAGCCTCCTAAATATGAATAGATAATAGATAATCAATGCGTAATGCAGTTTAAGAGATAAAATACTTTTGGACTGGAAATGCCTTATTTAAAAAATTAAAATTTACAATGAACATTTTAGAAAGTAAACCTATCTCTTCAATGTACAAAAAGTTAAATTTACGTTTAAGACAACAGTACTAGAAAGGAAAATATACATAAAACATACTATTTCTAAGGCACATTTAAAGTATAAACATACTTTTAAGGAGAAACTAGCATCTTTTGAGCTCTGATAGTTTGTGCTAGGACAAAGGTAAAAGGCAATAATAAATTCAAAATAGCATTTGAAATTTGAGCTCAATAGTTGATTTATTACAGAGGGAAAATGTTCTTACCTTGGCTTTTGCAAAAATCCTTATTCTTACTATTGTTTACTCCTCCAACCTAAAACAGTCTTTTGTTTCATAGCCAGAATCTTACTTTTCTAACATTGCCCATTAACGGCTCTGCTATCTGCGGCAACACAAGATGTGTTGGGGGAAAAAAATGACTTAGGCAAGTTTTTAATACCTTAAATTGGACCCGCCTTTTATCCCACAATCCCTTTTGTGTGTCTCATTATTGATCAGACATATGCTGTTTTTTGAAGCCTGGGAATTACCAGGGCAGTGTTTTATTCGACTGTTTATCTCTTTAGCAAAATTGTTGCCATCTCTGACCTTTCAAAAATGTTTATGACAAGGTGTTTGCTGTTAATTGCACACAGGAAGGAATGAAAAGTCTCCCGGTTAGATTTTGTATTTACCAGAAGAAAAGATTTTCTTGCAAAATCAGTCTTAGAGGAGGCAGATTTGGGTGGTTGTTTTTTCTTTTACATAGCAATATTGCTTGAAAAAATTACTGTTTTTCTAATTAGCAGACCTATTAATAGCATGAGTAAAGATATGGCTTCATATAAAATATGCAATAGCTTTGCTGGCCTAGATCTGTTTTCATACCTAGTGGAAATGCAGGAATAGAAATATAAAAGCACAGGCTAGAAAGGACCTTAAAGATCATCTAATTAAATTCATTTCATTTTGCAGCTTGCATAAAGAAGTTAAGGCACTTGGCTTCTGTCCCTTAGCCAGTGAGGACCACTTCAAAGGTTACTGACCCCCAATCTAGTGTTTTATCACTGTCCATACGATGCAAAGCTCTACACAGATGTTGGTAATTGTTCTGGCTTGGGTTGTCTTCATGGAGACAACAGGTTGCTTGAAGTCTATGTGGATGGGCCAAATTTTTTAGTTACTTACAAGATGGGGAGGCAGTCTATATTCTTATAAAGTCCTCCCTGATTTGGTCCACTTTGCCGTCATTTCTTACCCCTCTCCTCATCATCCATGATGCCCCAAGCGCGCTACCCTTTCTTCTGTTCCCAGGACCCTCTCATGTTCTTCCCCACCTTGGCTTTTTTTCTTCAGTCTGGAATGATCTTCCTCCAAATCTTTCCCCAGCTGGTTTCTAATCGTCATTTAGGTTTCAGCTGAAATGCCTCCTCTTCAGATAGGCCTTTCTTAACCACCTTTGCATTCCAGGGAAACTGGGACCTTAGCTCTCTCACTTACTGCTGTTTTCACCAGGTCTAGAATAATGCATGGATCTAGTTGTTTCTCAGTAAATACTGCATGAGCGAATGAATGAATCCGAGGAGAGGCAGCTGGACAGTGAGAATGGAGGAGGCTGGGGGTTGACTCCCTAGTGAATGCGCAAGAGGATTCTCCCAGGAGCAGAAGCCAGACTGGTGAGAGCAGGTATAAGTGAGTGGGTGTGTTAAGAGTAGGCTCATTTTTCAAGAAGGTTGGCAGTAAGGGGAGGGGGATGTTTCATGGCAGTAGTTGTTTTATGCTTTTGTCAGAAAATCGGAGCCTTCCACCCTTGCAACTGAAGAATATCCCCTCACTGCTCTTTAATGAAACATGGAGACCAGTCTGTGTCTCATTTTCCCAACAATATGACCTGCTGAAAAACTGAAATCATGGTTTGACCACAGAGTTTCTGTCCATCTTCCTGTGTTTCACCACAAGTGGACTCCTGGGCAGTCACTTCCTGGGATCATCCTTGGGGTAGCAGACCTTCCCTTGTCTCTCTCTGTGCACTCAGGAAGTCTAGAAGACGCCCACAATGGGACTTGGAATCCCGGCAAACACGCCATTCCTCCTGTCCTATACACCCTGAGGTCGCCAAGAGCATTACAATGATTTCTTTCCCTTGATTTTACCCCAGGAGGGAGACCATAGAAACAGCGAGTGCTGATATGAGTGGCCCCAAACCATTCCCACTTTGGTCTGTGTCCCGCATGGCCACTTAGAAATGTCTCCATTCCATTGTCCTGGTTCCTCATGTGTGCAGTAAGTAGTCCCTCATCTCCCCGACAGCACTTCCTGCCATCAAAAGGAGGACAGTGCCAGAAGTGTCACATGTGAACGCTAACCCCTTTAAAGGTGGTTTTGGGCAGCAGTCCTTCTGGTCTCTAATGAGGCACTGGTATGAAATCATGAAACTGCAGTGGGGAGGGACATTTTATTTTTATGAGGACCCTATTACGAAGCCAGATCCTGCTATTATTTCAGGAAAGAAAACACTGCTGTCCTTTCAACTATAACAAAACACGTTGTCTCTTTCTCAGCATCAATTACAAATAAAGATTCTCTGTGGAATTCTTTTCTGTGTGTGTTCTCTGGTTAGTAACTGCGAAAGGGTAATAATTCAAATAGAGCCAGTATTCTAAATCAGAAAAATATTAAGGTGAAATTGCAAATGTGGCCCAGGACCCAGCCCGGCCCAGAGTTTCTCCAGTAACGTGCCACAGGCACTCAGGGACCAACAAGTCTTCTGCAGGAGCAGCTTTCCCAGGCATTGCAGGATGGCGAGCATTCCTGGTCCAGGTCACAACTTCCAGTAGCATCTGCCAGTTACTGTGACACCCCAAACCCCCTCACACCTTGCGAAAGACCTGTGGGGATTGGCAGCATGTCCTTTGGCCATGACCTGGCTCAGGATTCTTTCACACAAATGCCAGTGGTGCCTGAGGCTAAGGTAAAATGAATGTGTTCATCTGGCCCCACGTAAGGCAACGGGGAGTCGGGGTATCAGGTAATTGCTGGAGAAATGTGCATGGTTTGCCTGGAGGTGTTCCACATGGAAGTTTAATAGATGGTAATTCCACACAGTTTCTCAGTGTGTCCACCTCACCCCTCTCATCTCCAGCCTTGGCTGTTCCATCTGCCCCCTCTTCTGTCACCCTGACCATTTACCCAGGGTCTCCCATTACACTGTGACATCTATGGTGAATCGTGTTGTTTTTCACTTCTTTTGTTTTGTTTTGTTTTTTTGTTTTGTTTTTCACTTCTGAGCTGTGAGCTCTGTGAGGGCTCCTGTCTTATTTTGGCCCTATATCTCGAGCATCTAATGTAGCACTTGGCTCCTGATAGGCTGTCTTAAATAGTAGTTGGGTTGGTGGATGGAAAGATGGATGGATGAATGAATGAGTGAGTGAAAATTATTCTAGGCCTTTAACCAATTTCCAAATTTATGAGGGACATTGATATTTTAAATTTCCCCTTAGTCCATCTCTGCTGAGTCCTTAGGAGGCATGTTTGGGTTTCCTATAAGTCCTCTCCTGGCACACGGTCAAGGGTTTATTTTCACGTCCCTGTGTCTGTTCTGTTTGGGAATGCACTGGTTTTGCTGCACAAAATCTCATCTCCTGAGCTCTCATGGCTGTGCTTTGGCCAGGATCACATTCTGCTTTCTCAGATGTATGAGGATTCAGTGGCTCGTGATTCTTGTCTCCTAGCGATGTGCTCTGTTTCTTGCTGCTGCGCATGGCAGGGGGGTAGGTGTTACCTCTGTTCCAGACAAATCAGCCCTTTTGGTGTTGGGTAGTGACTTCAGTGGAGATAAAAACTCCTCCCACTCCAAAGTCAAGACTTTCCAGAGCATCTTCTAGATTCCCCTTCCTTCCTACTTTCTTAATTCTTGCTTCTTTTTTTTCCCTCCCTAATTCCTTCCCTCCCTCTTTTTTCCCCTCCTCCCTCTCATAATTCTAACCTGTTCCTTTGGGCTGAAACTATATGAGAAATCAATTTTGCTTATTCTCCACCCTCTTCCTCCCATCTTATTTGGCTATGGAGCCCCTAAACAGAGCAGGAAAAGTGGCATTCGAAGGTAATATAGTAAACTTCTCCTCTGTCCCTAGAAGCTTAAGCAGGATTTTCTGTAGAAAATCTTTTTACCAGTGGGCTCAAGATTCCTAGAGGCTTACAACATACCTCCTCTTGTTTCCAGTCATATTATTCTTTCCTGACAGTGTTTTTAAACATACAGAGATATTCTTAATTCAAATATTTCTTTCTCCTCGCATGGATGCAGTTTGGGGTTTGGTTGTCTTTTTAAAGAAAGCACACACTTGACCAGCTGTTTGGTTTCCCACCGCCCACATGCACAGGCCCAGAGTGTTCCCCTGTGATTTTCAAGGTCTGGCTCTCTCCTGATAAGGTCAGCAGCACACGCAATGTTATTCACATCTGCTGTGTTCCTTGAGGTCAAAGTATTCTTCCTACTGGGGCTAATGGGGATCTCCCAGAGAGAGACAATTATTGTACTTGAAAAATCCATTGATCTATATTGTATGGTTCACCTGGTATTTGGGGTTCAGGGAAATGTTTGAAACTGGAAGATCAATTCGAGGGATTCAGAACAAGAATACACTAGCACATACATTCGTGCCATACTCACTAGTATTTGCTGCTACTCCTGTTAGGGTGGCAGAATGCTGAATTCATTTGCCACAAACTGTCAACAGTGTAGGTCATCTAGCATTATTGACTTTACTGGTTGAAATTTAACTTCATGAGAACGGCACCGAGCACAGCCAGAGATCAAAAAACAATCATTGGAATCATAAGTGTTTCCGTTGGTATGACTCTCCATTTCCCCTTTTCTTTGCTTAAATTTGAGGCACTTTTTATGTCTCCTTAACACAGCTCTGGATAGAAATAAGAGGAACAAACAATTCGCTGTTGTAGAAAGCAAGAGCACTGCGCTGTCAGCCTTGACATTTCACTACTCACATAGTCCATGTCGAAATTTTCAAAAGAAACTTGGGACCGGGATGACATACTCTCTATTGCCATCCAGGTCCAGGAATTGAATAAATAATTAAAACTCTTCAATAATCTATTCACACTCCCGCCCCCGCCCCACTGCAAGTCAGTTAGCCAGAGTCCTAGTTTCTTATCCTCCTTTTGGAACTTGAAGACCTGGAACTGTATCTCATTCTCAGCCTTTATCAGTTGGGTGTCTCTTTGCTCTGGGTTTATGCCTGTACACCGTGAAAACTGAAAGATACTGTCTCATAGTTACATTGTGAAAATAAAATAATTCACAAGTATACTATCTAGCACACAGTAGACCATTAAATTATTGGTCTAATTTGTATTTTTATATTGTGGAAAGCCCAATGAGCAACAAAGTAACCAAAATGCTGAAGATATTGAATAAAGTCTCAGGGTGATATCATTGAAGTTTTGTGGGATAATACTTGGATATGAACTTTTGCTCCTTAGAAAGATATTTTCTGAGGGCTTAAGAGGTTTTAAAAAAAAAAATGCAAGTTGTCATTACACTGAGGTATAGAACTAAAGCAGTTTTCTGAAGATTTTTTGTTGGGGCATTTACTCATTGTTCTTATATTCTTTTATTTACAGAAGAGTCAATGGAATGTTCATTGACTGGTAGCCATAGTCTTAACCATGTATGAAATGGGGTTTGTAATTATAACAACCTCGTGGGATTTGGTGAGGATTGAATGAAATAAAGTATAGAGAGAGCTTTGCAGACTACCTGCCACATAGTAAGTGTTTAATACATATTTGATTGATATTATTACTAACATTAATAAAGAGCCTACTGCAGCGGTTGCTGCATTTCCATATAGAGGTTGAAAAGGATGGAACAGATTACCTTTAAGCTCGTTTTAGTGCAAAATACACCCTCTTCCAATTTTGATAGATCTAAGATCATAATCACCAGAATAGCATTGAAGGCTCCATTTTTTGAATTTGGGTAATTTTAAATGGCATCTCTCAATATGAAAGTCCATAGTTTTAAATCTCAGAATGTTGAAAAGCCCCAAGACAAACATCTAGCCATTTCTCTCTTTCAGATGGGTGTCATTTAAAGATGATTTATCCTTTCCAATTGCAGAGATCCTCAGATCTGATTTAGAAGTTATTCCTTTTGTCGTAGGCACTTAAGAGGAATCAAATGGAAATAAACCAGTGTGTATGAATTTTTTCTTCTGATTAGAAAGCATGATGGCTTTGGTTGTTTGCAGGGTAAAAGTGCTGATGCAGGAAGGCCTAATTGATTAGAACAATATATGGGCCAGCTTAATGCTTTAGGTCAAATCCTTGGGAAGTTTACATTCCTTATGCAAAATTAAATGTGTTGCAAGCATCTTTCTTGTCAAATGCCTTTTTTTTTTTTCTTTTGTTCATTTGGCTCCAGGTTTGACTTGTGGGAATGAATCATGGTAGCCTTGTTACAATAGATTTCAGATGCTATTCGTAGACAGCAATTAAGTTCTGACTATTACTCTCCCTGCTATTTTTGTATTTTGTTAATGTCTCCTTTTGCCATTTGAACAGCTCAGCATTTCTCATTCTCCCATTTTGGTAGTCTGTAGATTGTGGTGTGGTCCTCTTCTAGAATAGGTTTTTGTTTGTTTGGTTTTGGCTTTTGTTTATTGTTTTTGTTTGTTTGTTTTTGCTTTCTCTCTAAAGTGATTCACACTTTCATCATGTGCTTGAGCTCCCTGGCAGGTGGGGTATAAGGTTATGCCCAACTTCTGACTATATCAGTCCCTCAGAGAAGTTAGAGGTACCATCACCTAAGGTGGCAGTTTTCTCATTGCTACTGCTCTCCCTTGTGGGTGTACATCTGTTGCCGACTCCCCTGGATTGGGTTATGCACATGTGACCTGGTGACCACCAAGCCCTTTGTTCCCTTTTTCTGTTCTTTGACTCTCAGAATCTATGCCACTTCATTGCTGATAGACACTTTCTGATCTAGAATTGATTGGATATGACAAGTAGATGGATGTAAGGATGAGCGAGAGGGGTTGAAAATAACTCAGGCTTATAGATTGGGCTATTAAGTCATTGGGGCTTGCAGTAATATTAAGATAAAAAACAGGACATAGGTTGGTTGAAAAATGATAAATTCAATTTTGTATATGAGTTTGCTCTGTGTTCAGATCATCCTTTGGATGGAGATGCAGCAAGAGGCCGTTAGAAAGAAGATCTTAGGATTAGCAAGGCATTAGAGGACCATTGCTCAAAGCGATGATCTGTGCCTGAAAGTTTCTTTGTTTTTAAAAATGAACATATTGTTTATTTACATGAAATCAGCCGTGGATTGCATGGAACACATGGGCATCCTTTTTCGTAAGAGGTCCCTCTCAGATGTGTCTTCTAACTGATAGAAACTGATGGCCACAACCTCTTTTATTTCCTCTTTTATCATGGCAAATTTCAAACATATATGAAAGAGAGAAAATAGTGTAAAGAACCCCCACTTAACCATGACCTTGCTTTACCAATTTTCAACTCATGCCCAAATGTGTTAGGCCTGAACCACTCTACCCACTTCTTTTCTTTCCCAGGATTATTTTGAAGCAAATCTCAGACATTATATGTACTACTGAATCTTTACACATTATATCCTGTTATCTCTCAAAGATAAAAACATGTTTAAAAGAACAAGCACAATATAATTAACACTAATTCCTTGATATTATATAATATCCAGGAGTGTTTAAATTTTCTTATCTCATAATTTTTAAAAATTATGATTTATTGAAATTAGCATGAAATAAAGTTCATACATTGTGATCTGTTGCTATGTCTCAAAGTTCCTTTTAATGTATGGGTTTTCTTCTCTCTCACTCCTTTGTTCCTTCCAATATATTTGTTGAAAAAAATCAGGAAGTAGTCTATTTATAAATTTTAGCACATTAAGTACATTAAGTACATTGAGTACATTAAGTTCTCAAATCTGCTGCTTTCGGATAAGCCAGTGTCTCAGAATTTCAAAGAATGAACGTTAAGGAAATCCATTCCTAAGCTCAGCATGGGACTGTGTGTGACAATCATGCAGCAGTAGAGAGATGCCCACAGATGGGGAGGTTTTCCATGTGTGAAGTAGTGTAGGTGGACTGGAGACAGGAAGATTTCTTAATTTATTTTTTGAGAGAGTGAAAGCCAGTGCATGGCAGGGCGGAGGTTGTGGAGGGAGAAGCTGACTCCCTGCTGAGCAGAGAGCCTGATGTGGGACTTGATTCCAGGACCCTGGGATCATAACCTGAGCTGAAGGCAGATGTTTAACCAACTGAGCCACCCAGAAGCCCAACTGTATTTTTAAGAATAACTTTTTAAACCACTTTATGTTTGTGTCTTTATCAATTGTGTCCTCATCTTTAGGTTAGGGGCATGAACTTGGGCTTTATACCTTGTAAGACTTTCTCCCATTTCTTTGGTTAAAAAGAAGAAAAATGAAACCCTAGAGAGTCAGAGGTGATTACTGACTGGATCATGGGCTCTTCAAAGCACCAAGGAGCCTGGGAATCAGCACACTGGCGTGAATTCTCCTGGACATTACAGACTAGCAGAAGGAAGCTGAAGGAATTTGGCAGTGTTGCCATTGTATGAAAAGTCTTTTTTGAAAATATGCAGGGGTAGACTTTGGGAAATTCTCTCTCTCTCTCTCTTTTTTTTTTTTTTTAAAGATTTTATTTATTTACCTGACAGAGATCACAAGTAGGCATAGAGGCAGGCAGAGAGAGAGGAGGAAGCAGTCTCCCTGCTGAGCAGAGAGCCAGATGCGGGTGGATCCCAGGACCCTGGGATCATGACCTGAGCCGAAAGTAGAAGCTTTAACCCACTGAGCCACCCAGGTGCCCAGACTTTGGGAAATTCTCTTGGGCTTTCCTTTCTTTGGCAGCTGAAGTTATAATGTTCTCCTTGTACAGATGGAGAACTGAATCCTTCACAGGGGGCTCTGGGGACCTGGCCCGTGTCACCTTGTACAGAAGTAGCAGAGGAGGGAGAAAGGAAAACGGGTATGCTGATAATGGCTCGCATCAACACCTCATTCTGCTACCCAGAAAATGCCACCGTGGAGAAAAGAGAACGTGTGCTTCCTTCACTCTCTCCGGCTGTTGAAGCTCCTAAAGGGTCGTGCTCCGGCAGCATTTCAGGACTTTATTCTTCGGGCTCCATTTTAAACCCTGCCAGAGAGACAACTGTGGGCATGGATGAAGAACTTGGCCACTGGAGTCAGATAGCTCTGGGTTATGCCTGCTCTGCCACCACCAGTTTTAGGACCTTGGTCCATCCTGTCCCCAGTCCTCAGTTTCCTTATCTATAAAGTGGGGAGAATCGTATCTGCTTGATTTCGGTATCCAGGTTAAATATGTGAGAATCTCTACAGAGCACACAGCACAGAGCTGGGCACGCCGATGCCTAGAAATGTTGGCTCCCACACTTGTCATCCTCTTACCACTCCGGAGTGGGGAGAGGAAGTGCTTCATGCCTCACGTGTCTGATTTGGGCCTCATGATGTTGAACCAGCTCCAGCCATTTTTGCCTAGTTTTGTTTTTTTTTTCCCACAGCGTCGGCCGTTGCTAACATTATGCACAGTGTAAAGAAAGCAAAGCTGCTTTGCTTTGTCTTTTTTGTACCTTATACTGCTTTTGCCTTCTCTGTCCTTCTTTAGAGATGCTCTGGTGTGGAGCACTCTGGTGTGGTGCTCATGCTCACTCCTGGGTCTCTGGCAACAACCCCTTTGCCAATTTAAACCCCCTGGTCTCTCCTTCTTCCTTTTCACCCAAGCAAAAATTATCCTTAGATGCCTTTTACCTAGAGGATATAGTTCCTGGTCTGTAAGTTGGCTCTAGCCTCAGACTTACTTTCTTTGGCCAGCACAGTGTTTACTTCTTATTTATTTTTTTTTAAAGTATTCATTACTAAGTTTTAACAGTGGGAAATTTCATATAAAAGGCAAGAAATGGTATGTGTCTTGGGACCTATCCTTCCTAGAGGTGATCAGCAGCTGTGTAGCCACTGTCCTCTTTAGATAACTTGATGTAGTTCAAGTTCGCCATAGTCTCTACCCCCTTCCTTAAAGCATTAAACCTAGTTTGCCTTATGATTTGCCTTCCTTTAATTTGCCTTCCTTTGATGCAAGAGTTATTTGCTTTTGTAACCTAACAAATTGAAATCCTATAAAGATAGTTACTGGTGGGCTGGTTTAATTAAATACATGACTTTCCAATGTTCCCCATATATTCAATATCAGTATATATGAACTGCCTTTTTCATGCTGAATTAGGATGATGAGTAAGCACTTCAAGCGGATGTGCAGGGGTACTACCTGTCAGTTTAGACTTGGGAATGTTGCTGTCTCTACCTATATCAGTATTTGGGTGATATGTGAATCTTTGTGTGACTCTTACTTTTTCTATTTCAAATGTTATAAAAATTGCAGCGCCTGGGTGTTTCAATCACTCAGTCATCTGACTCTTGATTTCAGCTCAAGCCATGATCTCAGGATTGTGAGTCTGAGCTCAGCTCTGGCTCCACACTCAGTAGGGAGTCTACTTGTCCTTCTCCTTCAGCGCCCACCCCACTTTCATGCTCTCTCTCTCTGTCTCCCTAAAATAAATAAATATATGCATACATACTTATAAAATATAATAAAAATTAACGGAGACAATAAAAGTGCTAATGCCAATGTTAGAAAGTTTGAAATCATTCAGTGCAATCCTTGCTAGGCTCATTCAGCCCCTCATTGCAGTTTCAGCTGGAAACTTTGAGAGGATGTGTTAAACCTAGAAAAGGATATCATCGAAACCCAGGTCTATAAGAAGAGAAATGGTTTCTAACAGTTTAGCTCTCTGAGAATGAAACTACTCTTAGAGCATACAAATCATGTTGTTCCAGTTGTCCGTTTTTCAGATCTGGTGAAAGTTTTCGGGAGCATTGGGTATAATATATACTATTTGTATTTGTTGTGGTGGTGGTTTATTTTTAGGGTACTGCTAGAGACACAGGCTTTACCCCAAGGGAACAAATTTCATTGGTTGATTTTCTTGGGTCTGACATAGATCATTTTGAAAGATTTGGGGGGTATATTTATTGAGCACCTAGTAGCTGTAAGGCTCTCTTGAATTGTCATAGGAGTCCTGGCAGTCGGTATTGTTCCCATTTAATAAGACAGCACAGTGTCTCAATCTGTGTGGGTCCATTTCCCGGTTCCTCTCCTGACTTGCTCAGGAAACTTGAGCAAGTAACTTAACTTTTCTAAGCCTCAGTTTTATGATCTGTAAAATGGGCTGTTGGGAGCATTTGTGAGGTAATACATGTTAGCACAGTTAGTGCAATTGCTGGCACAAAATAAGAGCTCAGCAAATGTTGGTTATTGTTGTTTAAATTTAGACTCTTGAAATCCTTCCACTTTGGACAGCTGCCTACTCTTCCTCCAGGCTGGTTTGGGCTTAGTTTCCCAAAGGTAGAGGTGGGTATTTCTTGTGTCGGGTGGCCCCCCTCCCCCCTCCTCAGGCCATCTGTACAAACTGCTTGAAACTGGCGGCTTATGCCAGTCTGGTTCCATCTTTGGTCCCTCCCTTCCTCACCCTGACCTTCTACACAGCTTGACTTCCAGTATACTGGCTCTTCCTTGCTGAAAATGAAATTAGTTCCCTCCCTCTGACACCCTTCTCCTCAGTTGCCTCTCTGCTATTTCCCCCTGAAGTTCAAACGATTTCAGTGTTTGGGGGAAACTTTTTAAGGTGAACAACCATGGAACTGAGGGTCCTCAGCCTGGCCAGCTTAATTAGAATGACCGTGGAGTGTGCTGTTAATTAAGTAAGGAGTTATTTTTAGATGCGAGTGTTCATTAGTCCTCTGGAGCACCTCTTCCTTCAGATTTGTTAAAAAACAGGTTAATTTATGGCCTGGTTAGAAGTCATTAACTCTTTATCTTCACCCTGTTCAGCAAAAGCACTCATGAGCCTTCTCAGTTGCTAGAAAACCTCAGGGAGGGCAAGATGAACATTTGGGAAGCAAAGCTGCCTTTCTTCCTGTAGTGCGTTTCTTCCCAGTGATGCCTTCCAAAGACCCTGATCTAGGCTGTGGAGATTTGCTCCAAATACTCTCATATTAGTTGCCTTTCAGCTTTATCATAGAATCTAGGTCTTAGAGCTATTGAGCCATTTTAAAAGCACGGAGCCCTGCTGTCTGTCGTGGGGTGAGTCACCCTGCAGACCACACTCTGGCAATTTTCTCCCCCGGGCTGTCTCTAACGTCTTGTTGTAGATTGAGTCAAATTGAACTTAGAAACAACTTTAATAAAATTTGAGGCAAAATTATACCATGTAAATATATGAATGTGATTTTATATATATAAATGTAAAAAATACAAAATTATATATATATATGCCATATATGTACTTTAAAAAATAGGTGAATCTTCAAAAAGAAGACATATCCCATATGATTTCACTTCTATCACACTCTAAAAATGACACCATTATAGAGAGAGAGAGACGAGCTCATGGTCGCCAAGTGTTAGGGACAGGATGTGGCTATAAAAGGATGGACAGAGAATTCTCCATGGTACAGATCAATTCTGTATCATGATTGTGGTGGTAGTTACAGAGATCTTTACACGTGATAAAATTTCACACACTCACACAAATAAAAAAAGAAAATCGATCCCAGCAAGATGATTATATGATATGCCATGCGTTAAGTTGAATATACATAACTACCACCAATAAAGTAGAGAACAACACACATTCCTAAGATTTGGGGAGGACTTGCTAGTTGTAGCTGGACAGGCAAATGACCACATTTATTCAAATCCTGTTTACACTCAATGCCAGCTGGAGTGGGCTCACTGAAATATTCTGCTTTATTGTACCTTTTAGTGCCTACTAAGGAATAATGATGCATTTGAATTCCCTACAAGGATGTCACAATTGTAGTACCTTGAATTTTGCTTTGGGTTTTGTTACTATTTACACGTGGCTCTGTGACTGAGGCACAAGGACCTTAAGTTAACAAAGGTTTTTTTTTTTTTTTTTTTTTTTTTTGCATTAGAATAGAGCAGGCATTTAATGGATGAGTTTATAAATGCTCATTCCTGTTGTGGACATCAGCCTCTGTATGGTCAGTCATCAATAACGTAGAATTTATGGGAAATATCTCTTTTTTCTCTTTCCCTTTATCACCATCATCCCACTTCGATATGACTATTGATTCTGATTGATTTTTAGGGGTGTGGGGTAACTGAGAAGACCCTACCTTTTCTTTTTGTTTCTGACTCTTGATTTTCTTGGTAACATTAACTCCTTATACACAACTAGTCAATAGACTGAGAGGAGTTTAAGCTTATTTTAAAGGATTTTTTCCCCTGCCTTTTGTGTATATTGTCTTCCTTTTAATGATTCTTCTTTTGCACAAAATTCCCTGAGCCTTCATGAGGCAGGGTTCCTATTTCTCATAGTGGAAAGTGACCTGATAAGTAAATAACACGACAATATGTTAAATCATGCATGTACGATCATGCATCTTAAGTGAGATGATCAGAAAAAAGGAATCTATTATAGTAATTTATTTAGCTGATTCTTATATTTAAAATGCCAGCAATTAGTGGCACCTGGGTGGCTTGGTGGGTTAAAGCCTCTGCCTTTGGCTCAGGTCATTGTCCTGGGGTCCTGGGATTGAGCCCTACATCGGGCTCTCTGCTCTGTGGGGAGCCTGCCTCCTCCTCTCTCTCTCTGGCTGCCTCTCTGCCTACTTGTGATCTCTGTCTGTCAAATAAATAAATAAAATCTTAAAAAAAAATTTTTTTTTTAAATGCCAGCAATTAAATGTGCCTAGGAAGATCTAAATAATGACCCTTGGCTTTGGAAGGAAATCAGAACAGGGCTTAATGTTAACAAATGAATTTCTAAAATATGACAGTCACTATGACACCTGGGAAGGAAAGAGAATTTTTTTAGGGGTGCAGGCAGTTAGCTTTTTTCATACTGTTTGTTATGGTAATCAAGCTATTGTCTATAAAAGGAAGTTTTTCTTACCTCTGAATGTTCGATATGTTAAAATTTATATATATATATATGTATATATATATATATATATATATACATATATATATATATACACATACACACATACATATACAATAGAATTTGGGTCCTCAACACCTCTTAGCATCTCTACTAGAGTTTAACTTCTCTGTGAGCAGATGTTATGTCTTTTAAATAGCTTTGTGTCTTAGTACTATTTATGATTTTTAATATACTTATATTCAATATTCTTAATATAATTGATAGTAGATATTTAATAAAGATTAGTAGATTAATGAGTATATTGATATCCTCAAGGTTTAGAAGCAAACATGTACTAGTACAGGTAAGGTCATTGGTTGCTATATTCAGGTTCTTAGATCTCTGAGTCACCTGAACTGAGATCACATTTAGCAACGATACAGCATATTGCATTGTATGTTTTGCTTTGACATTGCCTAAAAGATCGTTTGGGATATTAATGTTAAATTTATGTATACATGAAAAAAATCCTGTATGTTCATTTTTCAAACATGCTTCCTTGCTTATGAAGAAAACATCTGTTCTTTGGGTAAATGCCAGTGTGTTCTGTAATGGGTATCCACAATTATTGCTCAAAGAGAAAACTTAACATTGTTTTTCAACATAAGTGATGGATAAACAACACCTATCATTATCAATAATGTTTAAACTACATTTCTGAGTTTATATCCCCAACTTTCATTCCCGGGTATAGAAAAACAACTGTATACTATTCTGCTCTAAAGAGAATCCTAAATTCTGAATTCTAAAATTAGAGAAGAAAAAGATTTTAACTTTCGTTTTCCATTTTTAGTTAAAAACAAAAAAATCTATATCACAAAGCAGAGTTCAGACTTTTTCTGTAAAGGGACAAGACAGTAATTACGTTTGGCTTTTGCAAGCCAAATAATCAGTTTCTGGTTCAAAGACTCAGGGCTGCTCTTATAGGGAAAACAGCCACAGACAATATGGAAAGAAACAAAGTGTGGCTGATTTTAGCCCACAGGCTTTAGTTTGCTTACCCCTATTATAGACATTGTTAAAAGAATGTCTATATATATACATATATATATATATATATATATATATATATTTTTTTTTTTTTTTTTCTTATTTGGTGGAACAAACAGGTGTCATAGAGGAGATTCACTTGGAAGCACTATGGAGCTCTCACAACACTGGCAGTAATGAATGTTTAGGAAGAGATTAATGATAAACCTGTGGCTTTGCAGGAGTGGCACACCAAATTGGCACTAGCTTCAGACAGAAAAATTAGGTCCTCTGGTGCCCAGATGAGAGGATGATAATTTTGTTCTTAACCCCATTTTAGTGATAGCAGCTGGCAGGTGTCCACTGGTGCTGAATCCAGAGCAGATGGCCAAGTACCAGCACCAAGCCGAAGGCTGAGAGTTGAGTTCTGATGGGTTACTCATTGCCACCACTTTGATACGAAATGGGTATCTAATGAGTATCAAAAGAGGGACGGTGGGCACTCGCACGCTATATTAGGTAAAGGGGAAAATAGCAATCCATTGCTCTTCCATTTAGACCAATCTAAATTGATTATCCTCCTCCTCTCCCATTTGCCCTGCCACATGTCTCTCTCAAACCGTAATTTCAGGAGTGAAAGTATTTATACATTTTTGCTGAGTTCAAGGATTTAATGTGCTGAGCAACATATCCTTCAAGAGCTGACCTGCAATTTTCTGACTGATAATGGCAATGTTAATGTATTATTAGCCCTCTTATTTTTGGCCTAGAGTGAGCTAGTAAATAGAATCATTATGTTGTGCCCGTAAAGTGGGCAAGTCAAAAGCGCAGGAGTGGAGGTCTGTTTCTCCACTTAATTATAATATTGGAAAACAGGATTGGACAGAAGGGAATATCCAATTTCAGACCCTTTTGCTGATGGAAAGGGTGATAGGAGAACCAATTCTGAACTCCATACTGCCAGTCTTTCGAGCAGTTTACTGCAGAAAATATTACCCCTGAAGCCCTGTATCATAATTTTTAGTTCAACACTCACAAATGTGGAGCCTGAGCATTCACCGAATGAAAACACCCATTCTCTGGACTCGTCAGCCTCTCGGCCCCAACACCCTTGTGTCACCATGGCATTGCATGGAGCGGTCGCCCAGTCATGTTGGGCCTCCTGGCCCTGTGCCTGCAAGGCTCAGACTGAGTTTAAAGGAGAGTGAGAAAAAAGAATGAAAAAGGAACTCAGAGGCGGTACCCAGGAAGTGTCCTGTTGCTTCTCAACCCACAGGGCAGGTCTGCGACTTGTGTTCTTAAGGGGAAGGGTATTGCCCCTGGGGACAGGGGGTGTCACTGTTGAGGAACCAAAAAATCCAAGGCATTACAACAACTTGTGGTGGCCTCCCAAGGGTCTCAGAACACAAACAGATACACACTGCATCTGTGGCATTAAAATGTCAAGGGGGGGGACAATTTGGAAAAAAAAAGTCTAAAAAGAATCCTTAGTGGGATGATGAAGGTTGAGAAGACTGCCTGTGAGGAAGAAAGAGGCCCTTTTCACCTTCCTGTGCAGCCTTCCCAAAGCACCCATTTGATCAGATGAATGATGGCAGCCTGTTTGCTGGCGAATTGTGTCAACATCTCAGACATGCCCTGTGTTTGCCTTGAGGTGGAGGTGGGAAGAAGCCTGAGTGCCTCTCGTCTCCACCAGACCTGATCCCCCAAAGTGCTGTGCCACTCACAGTATCCTCAGGTCATGGTTCTCCACAGCCATGTGCTGGTAGGCCAAGAAGCCAGTCAAATGCTAGTTATGGTGTTTGGAGCTATTTGTAAGGCGAGACTCTAGGAGACCTGGAAATCCTGGGAGCATTGTTATGCTGACCTGTTTTGCTGTCCTTGGAGGAAAGGATTGGGATTTTCCTTTCCACTAGAAGAATTTAAGTTTTTTTAATTGTGAAAATTCCAAGTTACAGTCCCCTTCTCTAATATATTACTAAGGGAGGGGAAAGAGGAAGAATAAACACGTCACTACCTCAGTAGATTTCCTGGGTCCCACCTTCTCCCTCTGTGAGGACAACCAGTTTCAGTGGATACCAAGGGCTCTACAAGAGTGAGGTCATTCTCCTGATTCTGTCTCCTTTGCCTTCAGTCCTCCCAGCTCTGTTTGCTCTGGTAAAACAGCAGCTGTGTGTTGTGGACCTTGAACAATCTAAGATCCAATGAACAGAGTCTTGGCCTGATGTGTTCATACTCAGACGCCTCTTAGGAGACAGGCCACGTGGCACTTACTGAAAGGATGTTGTTCTCACCTCTGGGGCTGAGCTCTGTCAGTCAGGAGTTGATGAAGGAAAAAAAGAAAGCATTTCATGAAATTCAGGAAAGACATTAGAGAGAGTACAACGATCCCTTTTCTTTGCCATATAGTTTCTCAGAGTAAATCCTTCTGTGGCTTGGGAGAAGATTAGTTTAAGGTCAAGCAGGTGTTTCACAGTGCCAGCCACTGCTCCTGGCATTACCAAGAGGTAAAAAGCCATCTGATGTGAAGGAAAGAAGAAAGTATAAGGCCAATGGCGATTGTAAAAAAAAAAAAAAAAAAAGAAAAAAAAGAAAGAAAGAAAAGAAAAGCAGAAGTCAAGTGTGTCCAAAGACAGGTACAAGAAAAGGGCTGTGGGTAATCCAAGAAACATAGAGCATATCTGGTTGGAAAGACTTTTATTCTATGGATTTATGGCCTCCTGGAAGAGATGCTTGTGAATTAGGCCTGTGGACAAGGGTAGGATTTGAAGGGGGGACGGTGGTCTGCATACTGCAGGGGGAGGGGAGGATGTGAGCAGAAGTCACTGCTGGGAAAGCAGCAGGTGTGTTAAGGGAACGAACACCTGCTCTTTGGACTGGGAAGTTACAGGTGATGTTTGAGAGTGCAGTTTCCCCGAGTGGAGGGCAGAAGCTACCTTGCAAATGTGGAGGAAGGAGGAGGAGTCGAGTTGGCAGAAGCTGCAAGGTTAGATGGCCCTTTAAAAGGCCCAAGATGGAGTTCAAGGCCAAAGTGGCTCATTCTGCAAGGACCGCCATATGCATCTGAATTATGGAGGATGTGTGAGCTGATGCCCTTGGTTGCAGGACCAGGTATCTGGGTGTGAAAGACCCAGTGCTGGAGAAGCATGGAGGAGAGCCTCAGAGAGAAAGGCTCCTTTCTCTGCCACTATTCAGAATTCAGTGTGTCTCTCTGAATCCAAGAGGCTGTTCTCAAGGAAATGTGTGACTCAAGCATGATAGGCTATAGGACACCAGCTGGGAGGCTTCTGGTCTTGCTGGAGAAGTAAGACTCAACCAATGGCTTAGATGCTGGTTTTATTGGGTGACAACATCAAGTCCTGACCTTTCTGAGCTTCCTTTTTTTGGTGTGGTAACTGGTGCCATGGTCTTCCCAATAGAGGCAAGATCCAGTGAGGCTCTCGAGTGATCACATCTCTGAGAGCAACTCAAAACTTTTTATTTTTATGCTAACATGAGCTGGTAGTTTTGATTCATAAATTACAAATACTTTTCCATAAACTCTTTGCTCCAGTAGTCTAAAATATAGAAACCAAGGCTTTAGGGTTCATCTGGAACCCATAGATCAATAGAATGTAAGCACTGAGAGGGACATTAGTACCTCCTAGTCTTACCTGCCGAAAGGCAACTCATCATAGCGCTCAAGAGAGTAGATGCCGGAAATAGACCACATCCAAATCCCATCTCTGCCGCTTACTAGCTGCATGACTCTGAGCAAGACGATTTTTGTTTCTCTCTGCTTCATTGTCCTCCGCCTGGGAAGCAGGTCTGAAGACTGCTTTCTGTCTCACAGGCTGACTGTGAGGATGAAGTGAGTCAGTCTGGGCAGAGCCCCCGAGAGTCTGCACAGAGTGAGAACCGCACACACTGTTATGGCTAACGTTTTTCAGATAAGGAAGCTGAGGTCTGGAGAGGCAAAGTGACTTGCTCAAGGCATTTCTTTGTTCGGCGTCTAGGCAGGGACTAGAACACGTCTACATGACTTCCAGGTCAGCGTCCTTCTACTGCTTCCTGTTGCCCTCTGTTTACCCTTCAGTCAGCAAGACTTGCTTCTCAAGAACATTTTGAAATAAAGAAAAATCTGCCAAAATCGTTCAGGAATCTTCAAAGGAGGAAAAATCACCTGTCTTTTCAGAGAAGGAGGAGCCTCTCCCAAAGAACTGTAAAATCATGTCCTCCCACTGCATAAATCCCCAGAAAGCCCTCCCCCCTGAGTCTGCTGGTTGTGTTGCCTTTTCTTGCCTGCCTGTGGCCCAAATATCACACCTGCTGGTCCGGGTCTCTGGCATAATGAGTGAGAATTATACAAGGCTCTCCCTGGGCTAGAGGAAGAAATAAACTATACACTGTTGCCCTGAGAGGAGAGTCTACATGTCCTCATGCTTTTAGGCAGGGCCCCAGCACAGGGTCTAAAAGGGACTCAGTAAATGCCCCCCTGGATTGACGTGGAACAAAAAGTCATGCTCAGCTTGTGACCCTGGGGAGTTCTGTGTGTGCAGCCTCATTGTTGCCTGGGAGAGACATCCATTTTCTATTGTTCCTACCCTGTCTTGGGACTCAAATAGGCTATAGAGAGGGCTCATTCTTGCCTCTCTGGGGAGAGCCTCTTGACCCTTGGGACCTCAATCCACGTATCCATGACAGGGTAATAATAATATGCACAGACTCCTGCAGATCAATGAGCATCTGCCTGCAAAATGCTGACCCAGCTGAGGTGAAAGACGCCGGGAGGCATGGGGGGTGCTGGGAAGCATCACCTAGCAGCCAGCACCCGGGAGCCCACTTGGGCCTGGAGGTCAGCCTCGGTCAGGAAGGGCGGGCACTGCACACACACAGATCAAGTGGCTGGGAACTTTGACCTTTCCATTCCTCATGGGCTCTGAAAGTGTAGGTGGCCATGGGATCCAGGACCTGGAAGAGGTCTATTCCTACCATGTTCACCTGGGCCAAAAACAGTAGGAAAGCCATCTAGAGTGCAGGGGAGGCCAGCTCCAAGGTGATGTTAGCCGGGGGCCCCCGCTCACATTTGTGTACCACTTGGCATTCCATGGTAATATTTTCCCCATTAGCAATAAAATGCGAAGACAAGGCAGTGTGTGTGTATGTGTGTGTGTGTGTGCGTGTAACAGGCATACTTTTATTTTCCTGACTGATGTGCGGCTCAATGATAAAATGTCTTTTCTTTCATGAAACATCAGTATTGAGAGATGGTAGATAAAAAGAAAACAGAACAGAATCTCCTTATTGAGAAAAAGCTGGTGCCTGATTTTTGAGCCCCATGGAGGAATGTATAATTAATAAATATATAATAAATATTTATATCTATTATGTATATACATATGTTTCCTGGTGTGTGAAATCCCAAAGTCTGGGTACCACCTATGGGAACAACTTGTTTAGGCTTCCACGAACACAGAAGTTAAATAGTAGTGCTACCTTGCATGAAGCCTGAAAGCTGGGGGAGTCTCTCTGAAGGAGCTGTTCAGAGTCTGGAGTTCAAAGTCAAAGGCAGGACTTGTGCTCTGACCCCAGCCGCATAAAGGGCAGTATACTTAATACTATTTGTAGTAGTCATTGGCTGATTATCTTCTGGAAGAGTGCTGGGAAGTTTATGTATCTTTATTTTAAGCCTATCACAGTCTTGAAAGGTGGGTGAATTATACTCATTTAATAGTGAAAAAACGGAGACTCAGAGATATGTCATTTTGTCTAAAATTATCTGACAAGGAAGCAACTGGGCTGGAATGTTAGAGACTGTGCCATTTGTTCATAACGTGGGCTTTATAACTAATAGCTGCCACTTACCCGGGTCTTACTGCATTCTAGCCACTATGCCTGAGCTCTTTTTATGCATTATATTATTCAAATATTCTTATAACTCTTGAGGTACGTATGTGTGCATTATTATTCCCACTTTACAGAAAAGTAAATCAAGGCTAAGAAAGGCTCAGTTATTTCTCAGGGGGTCATAGCTAATAAAAGACTGGAACCCAACCTATCTGGCCCGAAGGCCCATGTCCTTCCCCACAGTACTAAGATGCCACCCCCCAGTAGAAGCTTCCTGAGAAAGGGATTATGTCACCTTGTGTGTCTTGGCAATCTCTTAGCTCATTTAAGATGGAGAAGAGAAAGGATCACCTAAGGCTTGGTCGAGATGTGAGTATTCGGAATTTCTTAAAGGGAGTTCTGTGGATACAGAGGATTGGTGGAAGGCAAGATATTTTTTTCTGCCTTAATAGCAGAAAACTGGAGTTGCCTTGAAGTTGAATAGAAACAGGAAAAAACAGCACTATTCTTAAGGAGCCATATAATCCATATGAACGATAGGGCTAGGTCAAAATGAAGTGAAAACTGGAACAGAGAGGCGGGAAAGTAACAGAGTGGTGTCTGAGACCACTAGCATTAGCATTTCTGAACAGGTGAAAAAGCCTTTGACCAATGGAAAGGTGGCGGTACATTTTAGAAGTAGAAGTGTGAAATGCAGAGAAGAGAGATCTCCTTCTTATGCACGTGAAAACGTGAGGAGCGCCGTGCTACTGTCTTCTTCCCAGGTCCCATTTTGGGGTAGCGTTGGAATGGCTAATATTCTGTGTTACTCTTGGAAGGGCTCCAAGCTTTAGGACACTACAGCACCCAGCTGTCAGCGCTGGAACCCTGAGCACTCATCACTCATTTGTCACCCGGGCCTGATGCTCCGGACCACGACACTTCCTCTCAGTCTCCATAAAAACTCAACAACCACTAGAGAAGTTTCCGTTGTGGGTTCTGTAGGGGATAGCCTTACATCCCATCTCTGAAGACACCAATTCCAAGAGATGACAAGTCACGTCTTTCTCTGGCACATGAGGAAGAATCGATTGTGAATGTGAAAATTCTTCTATGTTAAACCTTTGGGTAACATTTTCTCTTCAAAATGGGAAACAGAGAAGTCTCCTATAGAAGACAAACCCCAGGGGCCGTGGATTTCAAGAGCAAATCCACGAGCTTTAAGAAATAGTTAAGGGCAAGTGCTTGAATCACCTGCCTAGTGAGGACCAATGTTTGTGTTCACTTTGGGATGAATGAAAGCATGTGACCTGTTGTGCTGCAGGAAGCTTTGACCGAACACATCCTGGGCACTTTCCTTTCAGTTTGTCACTGGCCCAGAGAGCACTCAAAGCGTGACCTGGCAGGGTCTAGGAGAGTGACACTTACTTCTAAACACCTCCTTCAAGAGCACCCAAATTGCCTGAAATGCTGTCATTCCAGATTCGGTGCTTATGTATTCCAAACCCAGGCATCCTTCTCACGGATGTGGGGGAAATAGGCCCTATTGACATGAAAGCCCATTTGAGATAGGACTCTGAGGAGCTGAGATATCTGGGCATGTGATGGGGAGGGAATAAGGAAGGAAAGAAATTATGCAGAAAGGAAAAGAAAACCTTTCTTAAGGTTTACCTGGTGAGAACCCTTCACTCTCCCTGACACTTCTTCAAGCCCCACCTAACCAGCCTAGAGTCAGCGTTAGGAGTCGGAAGCCCTGCTTTCATGGAGTGCCCTTGGCTAGGGAGCCCTGACCGGAGAATGCAGTTGGTTCTTCTGGCTTTGGTCTATAATTGAGGAAAGGACAACTTCTTTGACCGGTGGGGGACACTGTTGTCAACCAGCTGACAGTTCTCCCTGGCTAAGGCTGCAGAACTGGATGAGAGGCTCTTTCAGATAGATGCTCTTAGCTCCTCCCCTCCGAAGGGGCTCAGACGCCCTTCTGTGCATCTCTATTGAGATGAACCATCAGCCAAGCCATGGTGTTCCGGGAGCTGAAAGTCCCTGTCTGAAGGCGAAACAATGGCAAATGCAGCCATCGGGCTGGTAGCTGGTTCTATTTTTGGAGGAGCCCATAACAATCATTCCTTTAAAGTTTCAGATGGAAGCAAGGAGCTGAAATCTCAAAGTAGCTCTGCAAACAAGTGGGCAAAGCGTTCTGAATATTCAGTTTCAAAAGACTCCCCCAAATTACTTTAGAGGCTGTCTTAATCTTTGAGACTAGAGAAAGGAAGAATGGAAGCTCATTTGAATCTGATTTACTCTTAGTTCAGAGGGACAGGGCCACAATTGGTGTTTGAAGGGGGGAAAAATAGAGCCCCAGTTGCTTCCTGGAGCCAGGAAAGCTTCTATTTTCTTCTCAGCTTTATAGAGCCCATGCTTAGGAAAATGACTAAAGCCTGGGAAATTATGAATATCAAATTAAAAAAAAAAACAGTGAACAGCTGCAATTTACTGTCATAAGTTTTGTTGTTGTTGTTTTGTTTTTTTGATTTAAGGGCTAGGAAACCTTTTATGCATTGGGTTTTCCAAATTGATTCCAAGAGTATATTATGCTAACAGACATTAGCTTGCAACATGAAAAGGCCTTTGGCTCTCTATTCTGAATTTCAGGCATGGGGGTGTCATCTCCACTGTCCTATCCTACTTATTCGCTCTGATGAAAGAAAAGAAGATTGAACAGTAAAAGCTGAAGGTCATCCATACAGTTGTCCCAATAGCAATCTGTGTACCTTTAACCCTGTGGAGGAAAAGTAATTACCCTTTGGCTTCTGGTGACCTCAACTAACCTTTGTTGAAGGGCCAGAGAAAATAAAGGCTGACCATCAGCCTGCCCTGGCTGCCCTGGGCTTAACCTGCTGTGTGAATGAAGAACAACCCAACAATAGGAGGAGAGGGTGTTGCCATGGAAATAGCCCCGGACCAAGGAGCAAAAATCAGAAATTTATCACAATTAATTGTTTTATTAAGAACCTCCGATCTTTTTGGATTATTCCCTGGGGAGAGGGGTTGGCGGAGGTGGGGGGGTTGTGCTCTCATTTAGATCTCACCAGAGAAAAACATTCTATTCAAATAAATGAAGCAGCTTATGCAGTAAACCCATCTGAGTTGTGGCTCCAACTAGACAGCTTTTTGAGACATGAAGGGACCTATATCTCCCCTAATCTATAAAGATGCAAATGCAGACAGCCAGGAGGAGGGCCTAGGAAGCTGGTGCTACCAGACACATGGGTCGAGGGTGAGGGTTTGGGCCTCTGTCTTTTAATAATTTCAGTAGACTGCTGCCTCTGCTTCCATGCCTTGGCAAGGTCTAGGAAGTACAGGTAATCATATGTGATGGTTTATCAGTGAACAGAAATGCAATGTCACATTTTGCTGTCCTTGTTTAACCTTCTGTTCAATAGAATCCACCCTCTACGTGCTTTTGAGGTGAGCTCATTGAGAATAGAGACTAGAAATTTGCCATCCAATTATGTTCAGATTAAACTGGGCTAACCCAAGACTCTCTGGCTGCTGTCAACTAATTGAAGGAAAAAGAAAGAGAGTGAGAAAGAGCTCTTTTAGGGAGAACCTACAAGTTATCTCCTTGTAAGCAGATTTATTTAGGAGGAATAGTATTTGTTTTTAACATCAAACGTTTTCATTTGTGTTCATTATATCTGTCATTCTTATTTTAATGCAAGGACGAAATTAGATTTTAGAAAGTAAAAATGTAGAATTTTTTTTTTCTTTTCTTTTTTTTTTAGTGAATTAAGGAGTTTCTAAGCAAATAAGAACCAGATATCACCTTATCTTTCTTTTTCTTTTTGGGTGGAGGCTAGAATGGCCATGTGAAACATTCATCTGTTGTATTTCCTAAACAGTGAGTTATTTATGTTAATCAGTTTTTAAAATAATTTGAGGTACTAAAACAAAGCAGGTGGTTTAGCTCAGATATTGATTTTTTCTCTTTAATGGGTATTTCATCAGTGAAATCGTAACCACCGATGAAGGAGAACAAACCATAGCAGGTATTCACTGAAGACCTCGTTCACAATGAGATTTGCTTTTTTGGTCACAGCATAAGATGCCAACCTGGGTTTCATCTATGCAGTTTAACTCCAGATGTTTTAGGAAATTAATCTCATATTGGGGAGAGGGTATCTTTGGCTTTCATTAAAAATTGGGAAGTTATGTTCAGTAGACGTAAACTTTTTAAACAAAAAGACACTGTTGGCGCTCTGTTAACTGACGATGAAACCCAGCTCTTGCGCTTTTCATTTCCCCACCTCCGGCCTGCAGTTACTTTGTCCCTCATTTTGTTTGTTGCTGCTACTGTTAGGGCCAGGATTTTCTGTCTGCTAGCACGCTGGGTACCTGTGGCCATGAGGCGCATCTCGAACAATGTAATAGACATGGCCAGCCTCCTTGACCACTCTCTGTGGCCTTCGGCAGGCTTTGAATCTTTTCCTCCGCTCTAGGTAACAGGTTTTCCTAAGCGGCATCAAGAATCCCCAAAATAAACCCACAGCAAGGTCCTGCTTGTGCTTACCTTGTTGTTCAGTGGCACCAAGCTCGCGATCAGGCTTTTTCATTTCAATGTGCCTCAGTGTTTTGGTGAGTTCGTACCTGCTCATGGGGCTAACAACATTCCTTCTGGCTCTGGACCTGCCATGCTGAGCTGGTCTTCACACGCCTCACCGTATTTGGACCATCTCCAGGTTTTCTGTTTTTTATTAACCCTTTGCCAGACAGCTTGAGTGAAGCAGCAAAATGAAAAGTGAAGACGATAAGGGGCTTTCTGTTGTTTCACCTGTTTGGGCCAAGAGAAGAGTGAGAGAAAGAATGAAGGTCGGGAGCAAAATGTAAGAACTGGGGCTCATGTGTCCTGTGTGGGGGCAGTGAACATCTCCTTGGTCTCCCCCATTCAGGGAGATTATGCATAGTTTCTGCTGATTTGGGTAATCATCTTGGTGTGACAATTAACGAAGATATTTCACTACATATATAGTTCACTTGCGGGGTGCATTTTTATTGTTCGAATTTTGTTGAGAGGAAAGACACCATATGTATTTATTTAGTTTTCATAGAGATCTTTCCAGAATAATTTTGCAAGGAACAGGATAGATCAAATCTGTCAGTGACTAGATACTGTAATGAAGACATGAGAATATTTACTAACTGATAACTCACAGTGCTTCAACTTTAATTGCTCTTCAATAACACCCATAAAGATGGTATTGAAGTACCAAGAGTCACTTGGAAGAGGACTACTGAGATGGTTCTTCATATTTTTCTAATTTTCTACTCTTTTCTTCTAAGCCTTAGCCCTATGTATGCACTTAGTTACAATATAAATGTTCAAACCATGCAATGTAAATGAGCAACTAAATACAGTGTACTAGGAACAAAAAGATAATTAGGTAATAAATGAAAGAAAAAATTAGATAAATATATATGTGGAAAAATGCTAAAAACTGCCATTTGGGACACTTTGAACATGCATAATGGAAAAACAACATGGAATTTTGTTGGGAGAGTTTGTGATAATTTTATAGGGTTAACGTCCCTATTTTAAAAACAACACGTAATTTTGTCAACGGAGTTTAACATACTTTGTATAAAGTAAACATACATATTTTAAAATAATATGACATTTTGTCATGAGAGTTTATAATAATGTTAGGTTGAATGAATACTTTCCATGAAGAAAAAAACAAACAACAACAAAAAACAGCTAGTTAAATAGCTGATGGGTGTTAACACTCCCGGCTCCAAATTCAGCATACATTAATGGTATGGCATTATTCTGCCACACTCAGTATTTAAAATATCTTTCCATGTCTCATGATTCAGTGTAATGAATCATACATGGAATGCAGGATATTTACAGGGAATACCTAGGTATGACATTAGCACTGTATCTGAGTTAAAGGAGGCAAAGACATAAAAAAATTATATGGCATCAGTGTGCCTTCTGAATGGACACAACCCAGTCTTCTTCAGCAGACTGATGGAAATATGATGCTCTCAAACTTCCTGTAGTTTCAAGCACAATGCAGAAAGCAGGCAACTTAAATATATATATATATATACACACACACACACACACACATATGTATACATATACATATATGTATATATATATATATATATATATATATATATATATATATACTTTTTAATGCCCATCAAAAACCAAAGATATTCCAAAGAAATGGTCAATTGTGCTTATCACAGAGTCCTACGTGGTTCATCCTGAGTTTGAAACAGGAGTAGGATTTTCAGAAAATATTCCATTTAAAATATCTGTTACATCCTTCTAAAGCAAACAATTAACCCAGTTTAAAGTCACAATCACCAGAATTCAATATACCATAGTGCTGTGTACCCGGTTGCGAAGGAGTGGGGCTCAGTGCGATGTGCACCCTCAGACCACAAGCACGTCACGGCAGTGAGGATCTGAGCTGTGAGCAAGAGTGTCAGCCTAAAAGTTACCTTCAGGATGCAGTCGCTTCATGCTGCAGCGCCCTGGGTTTCCAGTTATCCAAACTCTGTTTCCAGCAGAAAGTCCTGAGGTAGAGTTCTCATCTGGAAGCCCTTCCCGCTGGTCTTCTTAGGAAGCTCGCTCTGGAACATTTTATTTTTTCAGTCCTGCTTGATGACTGGACTCTGTCAACTAGCGCTTGTCGACCCATCCTTAGCCTTTCTTAGGGTGGAGATGACCGGAAGGCTGAAGGACTGCAGGCCACACATCAGGCTCCCCTCCTCTGTACACCTTAGTGTGAGCATGACATCGGGGCTCTGAGGGGAGCTGAGCCATCCCAGAGTCCACGGATCGCCGGCTTTCCCCACGTCCTGCAGTGTTGGAGAAGGGGATTATTGCTGCAGGAAAAAAAAGGAAAAATCTGGCCGCACTGTAGAAATAATCACCGCAGTTCAGCTCACACCCCCCCACCTCCCTCTGTGTGCTCTCTCTTCCTCTGTCTCTCCCTCTCTCTTTCTCGCTCTCTGTGCGAGGCCCCAGCTGATTCAGGCTGCATCCATCCATACATAAATCATTCCCCTTATTCTATTGGTTACATGGTACATGGCAAGTATTGATTTTTTCCGTTGCCTCATTGCTGGAGAACACTTGGTTTTTGTGAGACAGAAAAGAAAAAAAAAATACACACACACGAAACAAAACCTAAACCAAGCAACAACAACAAAAAATCCTCACCAGAGTTTTGTCTAGACAAAAAATAATGGAGCAGATGTGTATCATCCTAGTGATAAACATGTTGGAAGAAGAGCATACTTTTGGGAGGCCTTTTGCTGTTTGTTTGCATGTGTTCATGGTCTACCCCATCTCAAAATAAGAATTGTTCCCACTCGTCAAGAGCTCTGGATTAAAGAAGTAGGAACCACATACACAGAGTCTCCCTCCATAACTGTGGGGGCAAGGAGACACCTAATTGATCACTAAGTCTAGGAAAAAAGAAAGTTTAGTTAAAACATCACTTGCTCAAACAACAAGAATAAGGAGGCAAAAAATAATGCCTCATGGCCAAATGGCAGGCGCAGGAAGAAAGAGAGGCTGATCTGGGTTTATCTTGTGTGGTGATAAAATGTGCAAGTGTGACTTGTTTGTGTGATCAGTATAGAATGTGCCTCAGCTGTGAAAATAGTGCGTCTTTTAGTACTCAGAGACAGGACAGAGCAAAAAAGTGAATACATCTTAGTTTAGGATTCTGACACTGGAGTATCCGAGAGAGAGAATGTTCTTTGGACCATAGTTAAAACACACAGGAATCTTAATATATGACTTGTCACAAAGACCAATTTGTTTTAAAGCAGCTCTTGGAGTCTGTCCAAAGGGATTTTATTCGTGAAATATCAAAACGACTTCTTTATGAGGTAATGCTGTCCCAAGGATTGGTGCCATGAACAAGGGGATTATTGCAACAAGGAAATCGTTATAGGAGGGTTGCAGGGTATCCATAAGACTTGAAAAGATGGTTAAAAGCCCATTTTAAATTTTATAAACTTATGTGATAATTGATCATCAGTCTAACAAAGGGTGAAGTTTAGGAACAAAAATAATTTAGCACGTTACACAGGTCACAGGACATTTTCTTTTAGGTTCTACTTAGAGCCATCGACTAAGAAATTTACTGTGTGCAAAGTGTAAATGAGCAGTGTAATGACTTCTTGAACCTCCTTTATGGCCAAGAAGAATTCCTCCTAACCCAGAGCACTTACTCTGTACACAAACTGAGTTTACCAAGTTCAACTGTCACTATCCTCAGAAGTCAGGTGAGGATTTCTCCTCTTTGGCCCCACAAAAACTGTCCTGGGGAATTCTTTTTGTCCTTTTCATCCATCAGTTTACCTAGGGGCCCTTGGCTCCTGTCGGTGTCAAGGGTGCTGGACAGAAGATTCTGTGGAGCAGGGCTGCCAGGGGTGTGTCCACGTGGCGCTGGGGCAGGTCTGTCTGGGTGTTTTGTCCTTCAGTGCACAGAATTACGCTTCTCTTTCTTCTCATTGTTAATTTCTTTTTATTGAAAGACTCTGAGCATCTCTGTCTGCATAAATGCACTGGCTTCTCTAAACTGCCCTTTCAGGGGAAACCCTGTGATTTAAGGTGTAGGAGGAGGCCTGTGTGGAATTTTGTCCAAATAAATGTTTTTGTTGTTTTGTTTCACTTTGAGTGGTTGTTACAGTTTGGGGGCTGCAATCCAGCATGTTCTCTCAATCTCCTATCCATGCACTGGGGAGGATGGTAAGCTTGCCTGTCTATTTACCTGCATGGTGAAGGGGTTCACCAAGGATGTGAACATTTCAGATTTAAAAGGAAAACAGGGAAGAAAACCACAGCAGCACCTATAGAAAACCCACTGAATGTGACCTCTTTTCTCTGCCTCATCCTTTCCTGCTTCAGCAATTTGAGCAAATGTTTACAGACCACTTACTCTGGGCTGGTGGTTTACTGGGGCGAGGGAAAGTGGCAAAGCTAAATGCCCATGCCCACTACCCGCCCAGGGAACTCTCTGAGCAAACACACAGGTGTCCCAGCTGCTGCCCAGGCGGGGACAAGCCACTCATGCGGTGAGGCTTCTGCCTTGTCACTGCTTCCTGTTCTCTGTAGGCTTGTTTTTCTAGAAAAGTCCTATAATTGCACTGAGGACCGACCACCCAGAGAGTTCTTTGCTTTAAAGTCTTATCTTCATTGAACTTGAAGGAAATTTTAAGTGACCAGCACAAAGCTTTGTCCACACACAATAGACATCTGTTAGTGTTATTTTTAAGACAATGTAGTTCCAAAAGGAGAGCTAATTATAATCAAAGCCCACAATTATTATACAGTTAGGGTATCAGTGCATAATGTCATGTAATTTTCACAATAATCCTGTTTTTAAATAAGTTTATTTTTATGCCCATTTTAAAGATAAGAAGAGTGCCTGGGTGGTTCAGTTGGTTAAGCATCTGCCTTTGGCTCAGGTCATGATCCTGGAGACCTGGGATCAAGTCCCATGTTGGGCTCCCTGCTCAGTGGGGAGCCTGCTTCTCCCTCTCACCCTCCCCCATCTTGTGATCTCTCTCTCTTGTTCTCTCTCAAATAAATAAATAAAATCTTAAAAAAAAAATAAGATAAGGAAATGGAGGCAAAGAGGTCAAGTAATTTGCCCAAGGCTGCTCAGCTAATAAATGGGGGTGGGAGGGATCAGGTTTCAGACTCCTCGACTCAGTGTGGAGCCCTTAAATTCCAGCTGAGAGTCTGGACAGAGGGTGTCACCAAGAAAGTGGCATCTTGCATCCCATAATTTTTATACCCTGTACATATAAAATGGGTTTCACCTTCTCATGATTCCATTTCCTAGAAATAGGTTCTCTCTGGTGCCCACAGCGGGTCTTGGGGAGGCATGAGGGGGAGGGATCGTAATGATGTCTTCTCTAAATTATTCCGGACATTCTACTCTGCAACCAAGTGGCAGAATCCAAACATGGCCTCTGAGGAACAGTGACTTTCCACAACCAAGGGGAAAGCATGCTTCAGAATTCATGGGTTGAATTCATAGATTTTTAAAAGAACCAGAACATAACTCTTATTTTTTTCTACTCAAACACTATCCGGTGAGACTATAAAAATAGCAAGCAGAATTTACCTCAGAAATTCACCTGTAATATTTCCTGACCTCCTCAAAAATTTTGAGGTAGCAGGAAATACAGTTATAGAGCAGGTTTTTAGGCCCTTTGCAAGGAATCCCTAAGAGGAGGAAGCTGGATCCAACCTGTCCTGAAGGGGACTGACCTGAGATTTGCCTGCCTGAGTCTCCTTCTCAGAGCTCTTGGTCTCCATAACACACAGTGATTTACTTAAAAAGCATTCATTCAAGCATTGAGAGCAAGGAGGTATTTCAAGATAAACAAATATTAATAATGACAATAATACTACTACTAGAGAGTTGATACTAATGTAGACAAAATGTCATCACACACACATTTTCCTTTCTTTCCATGAAATCTCTGTCATTGGTTTTGGTCTTCTTTGTGCCTGCCTGACTGATACATCCACCAATCCCAAAACTGAGATCCAGAAGGTATGTGAGGACATCACTGTCATCACCATCTGAGAGCACACCCCAGTACGCCCTGCTCCCCCTCCCCACATGAGCAGGAGACAAGTCCCAGAGAACATGAGCTGTCCAAGTCGTCACACTCATTTTACTGCCTGGGAGGGAAAACAAAAGAGCAGTGGGCAGCCTGTTAGGGATACAACCTAACCTATACCTTGTGTTATGAAACTGGACCGATAAGAACCAGGGAAGGGATTTTTTTTTTTCAAGATTTTATTTATTTATTTGACAGAGAGAAATCACAAGTACACTGAGAGGCAGGCAGAGAGAGAGAGAAGGAAGCAGGCTCCCCGCTGAGCAGAGAGCCCGATGCGGGACTCGATCCCAGGACCCTGAGATCATGACCTGAGCCGAAGGCAGCGGCTTAACCCATTGAGCCACCCAGGCGCCCCCAGGGAAGGGATGTTTTACCTGAATTTATTGTCTGGCAACAAAGCCTCTACCTCAAGAAAATGCTGTTCTGTGGGTTACCAAGTAACTGGCTATGACAATTACCCAACAGCTGGCCAACTAATCTACATACCCTTTCACCCTAGCCAGCTGAACACAGGACCGTGGACAGCTCACTAACAATAGACACAATCTAATATTTTATTTAAGAACTCACAGGGGCCACAGTGGTGTGTGCCCTGCAGTCATGTGGATTTCACCATTTTAATTTGGACATCCGGTTCTCCAGGACCTGCTGGGCTGAAAGAGTTGAAGCAGGGGAGACACCCAAACCTGTTTCCATCAGAAGGCTACCCTGTGGAAATTTGGGGGAAAATATTTCTTGTAACTGAACACAAAGGGCAAGGTATTTGGTTTTTTTGGTTGTTTTTTTGTTTTGTTTTTTTTTTTTTTTTTTTTGAGAAAGAAGAACATGCAAAGACAGTCCTTTAGAGAAAAACAAAACCAAATTTGGTCCTTCCTAATTTCTTGTAGGTAAATGCTGAGTTGGCATTAGAATAAAACACATGGGGAATAGATTAGAACCTTTCAGTATGGTTAGATGTAGACAAGTACTGAGAGCTGTTTTGATACTAGGAAGATTGGATTTAGATGTTCTTGTTCTAAAGCCCTCAATTATAAGCCGTGATTACTTATCAAGTCATTTCTGTTCTGGACTCCAAAGGAAAAAAGAACACAACCATAGATATGTTTGTTTGCATACATTATTCGCACTCATGTCTTTAGGATTTTTCCTTACATCTGGAAATACTTTCCCTTGGGCCCCCCAAAGAGTCAATGCTTCAAGTTGTAGACTTATATATCCACCCACAAACAGCTGTGGAAGGTGAATCTATTGCAGAGTAGAATGTCCAGAATAATTTAGAGAAGACATCATTACGATCCCTCCCCCTCATGCTTCCCCAAGACCCACTGTGGGCACCAGAGAGAACCTATTTCTAGGAAATAGAATCATGAGAAGGTGAAACCCGTTTTATTTATTTATTTATTTATTTATTTGTCAGAAAGAGAGAGTGTGCACAAGTAGGGGAGTGGCAGGCACAGGGAGAAGCAGGCTGTCCCCTGAGTGGGGAGCCCCATGTGGGACTCAATCCCAGGACCCCAGTGTCATGACCTGAGCTGAAGGCAGATGCTTAATGACTGAGCCACCCAGGTGTCCCTGAAACCTATCTTTTAAAAACAAACATACCAGATAGACCCTCCACATGTTAGTCACTAGTGGGTCATTTTTGAACGCTTTGTTTCTGTTTCAGTTGTGCTGCTAGGTGCTGCGACAGACTTCACTGGAACTCTTCAGAATTGGTTTACTCTCACTTGATAAGGCATGGTCTTCATAGCCACATTTCATCTGGGGCCAGTAATCCAGCACCTACAACACTGGGCACACAGCTGTCCTCAGTCTGAATGAACAAGTGAATGAACCCAGCCTCATCTACCCGTCTTATTAACCAGAAAGCTCTAAGTAAACCTGACTCAAAAATTCAAATTGACATTCACTAGATGGAGATTTACCATTTTTGAGACTGTTAAAAGGGATCTAATGTTCCTAAGAAGGCACATCCCTCATTCTTTGATTGATTAAACAAGTGTTTATAAGGCGCCATCTACGAGCAGGTACTATTCTAAGTCTTGGGCTACGGTGGCGAACTAGACAGAAGTGCTCTTGGCTTTCAGCCAAGGGAGACAGAAAATGAGTACATCTATAGTAAAATGGCAAGTAATTATAAATACCAATGGAAAAAACAAAGCAGAAAACAGGAGAGAGAGAGTGAGGGCTGTAATTACAAGAGTCTCTAAGGAAATGGCATTTGAACAGAGACCCTAGAAGATGAGGGGGCAAGACTTGTGAAATCTGGGAAGAGTTCTTTATGGGGAAACAATGGGATGTGCAAAGGCCCCAATGTAGCTATTATAATTTAAAACACAATCACAATCAGTGTAGACAACTTAATAGTATTTTTGTAGTAAATGAATCCCCTCCCCCCCAAAGCATCCACTTTGTAGGAGGGAAATATTTACTCTATGCATAAGCTTTAAGGAGGCATTTACTGTATAAATCTTACTAATCCAATCCTAGGACTGCTATGGTTGCTGTTGAGTAATTTTTCAGTAGGTGTTCTGAATGTGTTTCTTATGCGATAATCTTTCAGTGCCGAGAGTCCTTCAAAACCATATAATGTCTTCAGGATGATTAAAATGTACGCATCATGATGCGTATCCTGCATGACATGATGTTGGAGTGGTTTGTCAGTTTGTGATGCTTCCCTGCTAGAGTGGAAGCTTCTGAGGGGCATGGGCCCCATTTTTACCTTTGTATCCTGCCCAGTCCTCAGTGTGGGGCCTTCCATACAGTAGGTGCTCAATAAATATGCATCTTAAAAGGGCATGAGTATAATAAAACAAAGTGTTTAACACACAACCAAGCTGACTCTGCCCCACTCACAATTTCCCACCCACAAGTATCCACAAGAAATGCTGTCCCACCTGAACCATGCTTTTGAGAGGATTCCATTTTTTTTTTAAGAGAGAGAGAGGGAGGTGAAGAGGGGGGAGAGGGAGAGGTAAAGGGAGAGAGAAAGAGAGAGAATCTTTTATTTTTTATTTTTTTAACTAACATATAATGTAGTATTTGCTTCAGGGGTACAGGTCTGTGAATCATTGGTCTAACACAATTCACATCCATCACCATAGCACATACCCTCCCCAATGTCCATCACCCAGCCCTCCATCCCTCCCCCCCAACCCGCCAACAACTTTCAGTTTATTTCTTGAAATTAAGAGTATCTTACAGTTTGTCTCCCTCTGTGGTCTCTCTCTCTCTCTTTTTTTTTTTTTTTTGTCAGAGAGAGTAAGCACAGGCAGACAGAGAGGCAGGCAGAGGCAGAGGGAGAAGCAGGCTTCCTGCTGAGCAAGGAGCCCGATGTGGGACTTGATCACAGGATACTGGGATCATGACCTGAGCCGAAGGCAGCCACTTAACCAACTGAGCCACCCAGGTGTCCCGTCTGTGGTCTCATCTTGTTTCATTTTTTCCCTCCCTACCCCTATCACCCCCTGCCCTGCCTCTCAAATTTCTCATATCAGAGAGATCATATGATAACTAATACCCTCTAGTTCCATCCATGTTGTTGCAAATGGCAGGATTTTGTGGTTTTTTATGGCTGTATAGTATTCCAGTGTGTGTGTGTGTGTGTGTGTGTGTGTATACATATATGTGTGTGTGTGTGTGTGTGTGTGTGTGTATAAATACATACATATTACATCTTTTTTATCCATTCATCTGTTGATGGATGTCTGGGTTCTTTCCACAGTTTGGCTATTGTGGACATTGCTGCTATAAACATTCAGGTGCACAGGCCCCTTCGGATCACTACATTTGTATCTTTAGGGTAAATACCCAGTACTGCGATTGCTGGGTCTTAGAACAGCTCTATTTTCAACTTTTTGAGGAACCTCCATGCTGTTTTCCAGAGTGGCTGCACCAGCTTGCATTCCCACCAACAGTGTAGGAGGGTTCCCTTTCTCCGCATCCTTGCCAGCATCTGTCATTTCCTGACTTGTTAATTTTAGCCATTTTGACTGGTGTGAGGTGGTATCTCATTGTGGTTTTGATTTGTATTTCCCTGATGCCGAGTGATGTTGAGCACTTTTTCATGTGTCTGTTGGCCGTCTGGATGTCTTCTTTACAGAAATGTCTGTTCATGTCTTCTGCCCATTTCTTGATTGGATTATTTGTTCTTTGGGTGTTGAGTTTGATAAGTTCTTTATAGATGTTGGATACTAGCCCTTTATCTGATATGTCGTTTGCAAACAGGGAGAGAGAGAATCTTAACCAGGCTCCATGCCCAGTATAGAGCCCAACCAGGGGCTCAATCTCATGAATCTGAGATCATGACCTGAGCCCAAATCAAGAGTCATATGCTTAACCGAATGAGCCACCAGGTATTCCTAAGAGGATGCAATTTATCCAGATCCAGTTTCTTACTGTGTGTCTTTCCTTGCCACATCATATGTCAGGCAAAGAGAAGAATTTCTCTACCTTCTAGGTCTGGCTTGTTCATTCCTCTTAGACTGTTCTTATTGATAAGTGGTCCATTGGGTTTTACCTTGTTCACAGCTAAGAATAAAGGAAAAATCTGACCCGACTTGCCAGAACAGTGCAATAGCAGAGTTTGACAACCTGAGGGTTGTTTAAAATAATGTGCTTCTGAAATGGTGGGTTGAGTACTCAAATTTGATCAGATAGGCCCCTGTAAATTCTTTTTTTTTTTTTTTTAAGATTTATTTATTTGACACAGAGAGAGAGATCACAAGTGGGCAGAGAGACAGGCAAAGAGAGAGAGGAGGAAGCAGGCTTCCTGCCAAGCAGAGAGCCCAAAGCGGGGCTCCATCCCAGGACCCTGAGATCATGACCTGAGCCAAAGGCAGAGGCTTAACCCACTGAGCCACCCAGGCGCCCGCCCCTGTAATGTCTTTAGGATTTCACATAATTTTACAATTCTGTACATTCCAGGGGTAGTGGCTTTTCGATACCCTTATGAATATACTGGTTATTTTTAGTGATAAAATCCCTCTTAATGTTTTGAGAAATAATTCAAATATTATGTATTTTCTATGAGTATGTAATCCTCTGGGTATTTCATGCCTATTTCATTAATCAAGTTAATAATCCCAATATGAATAATAGCTATCATTTATTAAATGTGCCAACCACTTTATATATTTCACCCTTCATCCTCAAACCAACTGCATGAAGTAGTGTCATCCCCATTTTGCAAATGAGGAGACTAAGGCTCCAAAAAGCTTGGGAGGCTAGGTGGCTCAGCTGGTTGAGTGTCCAACTCTTGTTTTTGACTCATGTCACGATTGCATGGGTTGTGAGATCAAGCCCCGCCGCAGGCTCTATGCACAGTGGGGAGTCTACTTGAAAGACTTTCTCCCTCTGTACCCTCCCCTGTTCTCTCTCTCTCAAATAAATAAATAAGAATTTTTTTAGACAACTATCATATGATCTCCCTGATATGAGGAAGTGGAGATGCAACATTGGGGAGGTTAAGGGGGTAGGAGAAGAATAAATGAAACAAGATGGGATTGGGAGGGAGACAAACCATAAGTGACTCATAATCTCACAAAACAAACTGAGGGTTGCTGGGGGGAGGGGGTGGGAGAGGGGGATGGGGTTATGGACATTGGGGAGAGTATGTGCTATGGTGAGTGCTATGAAGTGTGTAAACCTGGCGATTCACAGACCTGTACCCCGGGGATAAAAATATATTATATGTTTCTAAACAATAAAAAATTAAAAAATATCTTTTTAGAAAAAGAAAAATAAAAAGCTTAACAATTTTGGGGGGATTTAAAACTGGTCTACTGGGCTCTGAAGTTCATGGTTTTTTTTTCCCCCAGTATATTGCAAACACCTCATTCTTTTCCTTAGTTAAAAATTTTTTTGGTATGAGAACAATTTGAAGTCTCTCACTCTAATACAGAAATAATTCCCTGAACTTCAACATTTATTCAGCGAGATATTCATTAAGAACCTGCTCTTGTTCACATCCTGTAGTATCTGCTATAAAACAGCATTACTAAGACAGAACACCTCCAAACAAGGATGTGTAAATGTAGCTGGGAGGACAAAGATATATTCAGCTTATGAACTCACAGTTGGGATGAGGGTTACAGTAGAGCTACAAACTCGAGGCTAAAAGACACAGATGAGTAGTTTGGCTGGTTGATGGCAGTTGAGGAAGATTGACTGTTTCATCTATGCCTTGAGGGGTGATGGGTATCCACTGGGCAGAGAAAGTCTGGTGAATATTCTAGCCAACATGACCCTGAGGATGGTGGAGTGGATCAGTATGGGTAGCAGTTTTCAGAGAAGTTGCTGGACTGTAATAATGACTGGGGTGGTGGTGGGGTTGAAATTTGAAACATATCATAAAAAACATGACCTGAGAATCACCCTAAAGTCAATACTTGGCAGTTAGCTTCCCAAACTGCTGGTTTTTCTTCTTTGTCTTTTCTTTCTTTACTGATTATTGGATTTATGTAAGTCTGTAGGGGAAATTTTAGAAAGTACAAACAGGTGTAATCAATCAGAAAAATAAAAAGTCACCCCTGTCTAGTACTTCAAACATAGTATTCTTCACATATTGGAGGTAATTTATAAGTAATAAAACTTTGTAGTAGGCTTGTAGTAGGCTTTTCTTGCTTAATGACGCTCCATATTTGCATCATGATACCATCATAAAAAGTAGTTTTGTCTTTGTTGCCTGCCCATCCTTTGTCCCTGTCTTTGGGGTTACCTTGGACTCCAGAACCTTCAGAGAAACAATTAGGCCTCACCAGTTCCCAGCCCATGGGACACTTTTTTTTTTTAAGTCCAGTGGCCATATCTGGTTGAACTATGTACAGATACCTGACCCAAGTTGGGCCAGTTATACCTTCTCAGAAGTTTAAAATAGAGCCACTGAAAGACTGAGTCATTACAATGGTGCTAGGTTCTGAAGCTAGATTTGGCATCAAGTCCAGTTAAAGACACATGAGACTAAAGTTGTAGAAGAAAAGTGGTCCTGGTTTCCTTAAGAGATAGAGAAAGAGAGAGGTGGAGTAGAGGAGGTGTGCAGAGGGCCAGAGAAAAGAGACCAGGTGGACCAGAGAGAGATAAGGATGAAGAGGGGAGCTGCCCAAGCATCTTCCAGTTCCCATGAATCCACCTGTACTTCCTGTATTTCGTTTCAGTTACATTCTTCCCCAGTTTTTCACAGGAAGTCATTGGAATAGATATCCATTCCTTTCAACAAAAATCATTCTTACTTATAGCAATTTCTTTATCTTTTGTTTAAGCCTTAAGATTTGTCCCCCCAAATTTTGCTTTTGGTGTTTTTAAAAAATATATATGCTTTGCCATATTTGATAGTTATGTCTTTGGTCTTTTTCTTGGTCATTACTTACATTGCCTTTGCACTTAAATATTCCCCCCCTAATCAGAGATTAGGTAAAAATTCACCCCTAAATTTTTTTTATAGATTTGAAAAAAATGATATTGCCTTTATTTAAATCTAAACCATATGGAATTTATTTTTCTGTATGTGTGAGACAAGGCTCTAACTGAATTATCTTTTAAAATGCAAATAGCTAATTCGTTGTTGCAGAATCATCCTCTCCTTTCCCACTGATTTGTGATATCTCCTTGATCATATGTTAAGTGTGTATATATATAAAATTCACTCGGGTCTCTTACTAGGTTATCTATCTACTCAAAAGAAAATATTTTTAAAAAATAAAGCAAACACTTCTAGTCTGTGGTCAGTAATGATCCCTGGAGAGATTGACTGGATTCAGAGGAGAATGGTGCTATGTTAGAGAACTTAGGTTGGCACGTCATTTGATGCCTATGACTTTACTCTCTGTACTCTGAAAGACAGCTTGTTATTTATGTTGGAATGCTTCCCTCTTCTTTCTGAGGCAGCTTGGGTAACCCTGACAATTCTGGTAGTTTTTGAAGACTTGATATAGGTTTTCTATTACAGAATTTCAAGTTACGATATTGTGTTTTATTTTAGAAAACATAAAACTATCCAGAGTTTAAAAATGTGATAGATTGGAGCTCCTGGCAAGAGATGACAAGCACATCCTGTCATTTTCTCTTTTTGTTTCTGTAGTGAATATGTTAATTGGTTAGGGTCTCCCTTACCACTGAACTTGGATACAACATCAGAATCTTTCTTAACACAGTACTCCAAGCAACTACTATTACCAGTTAGTATTAACGGGTAAAATGTAATTTATTTTCAGATAAATTCTAGCAAGGGATATAAATTCCTAAGTTAAAGGTAAAATAGAGGAAAAACCCTCAACAAAGTGGATTTAGAGGGAACATACCTCAAAATAATAAATGCTATATATGAAAAACCCACAGCTAATATCATATTCAAAGGTGAAAAAGTGAAAACTTTTCCCCTAATATCAAGAATAAGACAAGGATTGACCACTCTCACCACTTTCATTCAACACAGTATTGGAAGTCCTAGCCATAGTAATCAGACAAGAAAAAGGAAGGAAGGAGGGAAAGAAAGAAGGAAGGAAGGGAGGGAAATAAAAATACATCCATAGTTGTAAGGAAGAAGTAAAACTTTCACTATTTGCAGCAGATGGCATGATTTGATAACAGAAGTAGAAACTCTTAAACACTGCACAAAACACTCTCAGAACTGATAAATTCAATAAAGTTGCAGGATATAAAATTAATATACAAATATCCTTTGTGTAGTTCTATACACTAATAATGAAGTAGCAGAAAGAAAAATTAAGAAAACAATCCTATTCACAATTCTATCAAAAATAACAAAGTACCCAGGAATAAACTTGATCAAGGAAGTGAAAGACCTATATTCTAAAAACTATAAAACATGGATGAAAGAAATTGAAGACAACACAAAGAAATGGGAGGATATTCCATGTTCATGGATTGGAAGAACAAATATTGTTAAAATATCTATACTGCCCAAAGCAATCTACACATTTGATTTAATCTCTATGAAAATACCAACAGCATTTTTCACAGAACTAGAACAAATAATCCTACAATTTTTATGGAACCACAAAGACTCTGAATAGCGGAAGCAACCTTGAAAAAGAAGAACAAAACCAGAAATATCACAATCCCAGATACCAAGATATACTACAAAGCTGTAGTAATAAAAAAAGTATGGTACAGCATAAAAATGGACACATCAATAAATGGAAGAGAGTAGAGAGCCCAGAAATAAACCCATGATTATATGGTCAATTAATCTTTGACAAAGGAGGCAAGAATATGCAATGGGAAAAAGACACTCTCTTCAACAAACAATGTTGGAAAAACTAGACAGATACATGCAAAAGAATAAAACCAGACGACTTGTCTTACACCATACATAAAAATAAACTTGAAATGGGTTAAAGAGTTAATGTGAGACCTGAAACCATAAAAATCTTAGAAGAGATCATAGGCAGTAATTTCTCTGATATTGGCCATAATAGCATCTTTCTAGATGTATCTTCTGAGGCAAGGGAAGCAAAAGCAAAAACAAACTATTGGAACTACATCAAAATAAAAAGCATTTGTGCAGCAAAGGAAACAGTCAACGGACCTAAAAGACAACCTACTGAATGGGAGAAGATAGACACAAATGACATATCTGATGAAGCATTAGTATTCAAAATAAAAAAAGAGCTTACACAACTCAATACACACACAAAAATAGAACAATTAAAATATGAGCAGAAGACATGAACAGACATTTCTCCAAAGAAGACATACAGATGGCCAATATCATTAATCATCAGGGAAATATAAATCAAAATCACCATGAGATGTCACCTCACACCTGTCAGAAAGGCTAAAACCAACAACACAGGAAGCAATAAGTGTTGGTGAGGACATGGAGAAAAGGGAACCCTCGTGCACTGTTGGTGGAAATGCAGACTGGGGCAGCCACTTGGAGAATAGTGTGGAGGTTCCTAAAAAAAACAGAATTGCCATGTGACCCAGTAATTCCATTATTGGATATTTACCCAAAGAATACAAAAACACTAATTTTCAGGGACACATGCACCCTTATGTTTATTGCAGCATTCTTTACAATAGGCAAACATGGAAGCAGCCCAAGTGCCCATTGATAGATGAAAGGATAAGAAAGAAGTGGTATATATGCATATATACAATGGATCATTACTCAGCCATACAAAAGAATGAAACTTGCTATTCACAAACAACATGATGGATCCAGAGAATACAGTGCTAAGCAAAATAAGTCCATCAGAAAAAGACAAGTATCATATGATTTCACTCAACTGTGGAATTTAAGAAACAAAGAAAAAAGAGACAAACCAAGAAACAGACTCTTAACTATAAAGAACAAACTGATGTTTATCAGAGGCGAGGTAGGCAGGGAGGATGGATGAAATAGGTGATGGGGATTAAGACTTACCATGATGAGTAATGTACAGAATTGTGGAACCACTATATTGTACACCTGAAACTAATACAACATTGTATGTTAACTACACTGGAATTTTTTTTTAAAAAAGGTAAAGTAGAGGAGCTATATTATAGAAATGGCTGGAATAGATTTAGGGAAGCACTCTTAAACTTTTTTTTACTGCAAACCATAATAATTAAAACATTTTGCATTTCCCAATTTAGCCATATAAACAGGAGGACAGTTGGACAAAAATTGATGGATTTTTTGAAAAAGGTACTTTATACTAACTCTGCAATATTGGAATGAATAGGTTAGTCTTTAAAAAATTCTTTTTGGATATTCTAAGATTGGTATAATCGGACAGAATGATTTCTGTTCCAGTCTCTTTGTGATTAATCTGAAGGGGAAAATCCAAATTTTTATTGGATTGAACTCAAACTTGGACTTAGGTACCCTGTCAAAGCTTAGAATAAACCTCAGTAAAAATTTGCTAATATATAGAAAAAAAAATTCTACAGTCATCGGTTTTTAGCTCAGACAATATTCATTTGGGTTGTGATAGATTGATAGGTTTAAGGACTATCATCTCCCCATATGCCTCATCATTATTTAGTTGATTAAAAAAAAAAAAGTTCTGGACTGGACTCTTAATATTGCAAGCTGTGTGACCTTACCGAGCTTACTTAAACTTGCTAATTTGAAACCCTACAATAGTTTTATATTTCTTAAAAGTCTATGTGCTTAAAAAAACTATCAAACTTGAATATCTCTTCATTTAAGAAGTTTTGATCATACAGATGGAGTTTGCATTTGCTCTTCTCTCAGTATTTTATCCTGTGTTAAACTAAATAAGATGAAGTGATGCTAAGAAGTGTTAAACCAAGCAAAGTGAAATAATGCTAGGAGTATGTTAAACCAAGCAAGGTCAAGTGAAGGTAGGAGTGTGCTTAGAGGCTTTGTAAGGGTGGAGAGTGGAGAAAAAATATGGTGACCTTGCATCTTCCAAAGCAGATTGCACAGCATTACCTTTTATCCTCTGATGATTTAGCATTTGGATTTGGTGTTTTAAAGTAGGCAGAAGGGATATTTCTAGGGTTTAATAATCATTGTTTCCATCTTTGTCATTAGGGTCCAGAAGTTTCTAAGATTGCAAGTGCTCGGAAGTGTAATTAGTATCCTCTGCTAGGGCTCAGAGTTGGAATGTCTTGTCAGGATTTCAGTTCTGGCAGCTTCTTCTTTTCTGGTAGTTCCAAAATGAGAAATCCCTGGATTTAATCAGGGCACCTTACTGAAGAGACCTAGCGAGAGATTGATGATGCTCAGTGGTAAGATAAGATGACATTCACAGAAAATGGGTGATTCTGGCAGGAAAAACAAGTAGGCAGTTGGAGAGGGTTCTGAATTATCTGCTTTTACAGCGCACAAGGTTATACGTGCCAGACTTGGAGAGTGCTGGTGAGGCGGCTACTGACCTTAGAGTTGAAGACCATGGGAATGTAATCATCTTTTTTAAAGAATGTATTTATTTATTTGACAGAGAGAAATACAGCAAGAGGGAAGACAAGCAGAGGGAGTAGGAAAGGGAGAAGCAGGCTCCCTGCTGAGTAAGGAGCCCAATTCTGGGCTCAATCCTAGAACCCCAGGATCATGACTTGAGCCAAAGGCAGATGCTTAACGACTGAGCCACCCAGGCACCCGGAAGATCATGGAAATTTTACCTGCTGTCAGGCTTTAATCACTGTATGGAAAGCATTGTCTCAGTGGTTAAGGATTAGAAAGCTGAAAAGGTAGAAAACTTGGAATGTTATAAGTCAGCCTACTAATGACAATCTTAAAAGTACATGCTTATGGAAATACAATTTCAATCAAAGGTAAGAATGCCAAGTGAAAAGTGCATCTTTTTCCATGAGGCATAGCCCTATTCCCAAGAGGCTACCATCCACAATATTTTCTGTTTTTAGCTCTTCTAATGGTTATCACTAGAGCTCTAGATATCAGTTTTATAAAACTTTAAGTCTATTTTTTAGCTTATCAGTTCCTCTTGTAACTCTTTACTGTAAAAAAAAAAAAAAAAAAAAAAAAGAAAAGAAAAAAAGGTGTATTTCAGCTTACATCTACCAGCCCTCTTCCTTTTCCCTTGTATCTTCATGCTTTGGGATTTTTTCCTTTGTTTGTTTTGTTTTGTTTTTGCTTTTGGTGCTCCTATTGGTTATACTTAAATCATAGATTTGGCTTTTATTCTTATTCCATCAATCTCACTTACAGGGTAACACCATGGTACAAAGTATGTTAGAGTTGATGACCTCTATACTTTCTCCCATCTCTCTTCCTCAACTGCTCTACTGCTGGTCAATTCACCATCACTTTCACATCACTAAGGTTAAAACATTTGCATTTTAAATAGTACCTTTATCTAAGTCGTCCATGCTTTTGCCTATATATTAATTCTGAAAACCAAAGAGAAATGAACATCATTGATAATATTATGATGTTGCTTAATATCAACTGCAGAACCAGAGTGTGACTGTAGCGATGTAATTTATGTTCTTAAATCAAGTCTGCTTAGAGTAGAATATTTCAAATTCCAAGTTCAAGATTTTCTATTCTTAGACTCCATTAATGTATTATAATCATGCCTCATATTTTTGCCATGAATTTTTTTTTTTTTTTTTTTTTTTTTTTTTTTTTTTTTTTTTTTTTTTTTTAAAGATTTTATTTATTTATTTGACAGAGAGAAATCACAAGTAGGCAGAGAGGCAGGCAGAGAGAGAGAGAGGAGGAAGCAGGCTCCCTGCCGAGCAGAGAGCCCGATGCGGGACTCGATCCCAGGACCCTGAGATCATGACCTGAGCCGAAGGCAGCGGCTTAACCACTGAGCCACCCAGGCGCCCATGCCATGAATTTTTGTACAGCATTTTATTCTTCCTGGAATTTCTAGTTTCCTTTCATTTTTCTTGTCGACATCAGAAACAAACTTTCTTCATTATTCACTACCCAAAAGTCAACCCACAGATTCTTCAGTCAGCTGCATTCATGTCTGCTTGATCCAGGGCTCATTTTGTGAAATAACAGCTCTCACCTTTGTTGTGGCTTCTCCTGTGCCTTCTCTTGTACTTGGTGCCTTTCTCTCTTTTCTTTTTTACCTGTTAGTTTAATCTCATATGCTATTCATTTTCAAGAAATTTGTTTTTAACCTTTGGCCCACTTATGTTCTAGTCTTCACTTCCTAGAACTCTTTTGACTTTTATTTATTTATTTTTTTAGTATCTTCAATGTCATTTCAATGGGTTCGAGAAATAAATGGAGGTAAAAATATTTTCCAGGTCCAATGTTTTATATTGGAGGTCCCTAATTCTTGATTTACTGGCAGACGATAACAGAAGGAAAAATAAACATCTAAAATTTAAAGATTTCTCCCAGAACATAACTTGTGAAGCATTTACTGCAATGTGCATGAAAGTTATGTTTATTTTTTGTTTTGTTTTGTTTTAAAGATTTTTATTTATTTGACTGACAGAGATCCAAGTAGGCAGAGAGGCAGGCAGAGAGAGAGGAGGAAGCGGGCTCTCCGCCAAGCAGAGAGCCCGATGGCGGGGCTCTATCCCAGGACCCTGGGATCATGACCTGAGCCGAAGGCAGAGGCTTTAACACACTGAGCCACCCAGGCGCCCCTGAAAGTTATGTTTTAATACTGGCATACTCTTTCCATTTATTTGATCTCATAACCTGCTTAGAATTAAGACATCACTTGAAATTAATGGAGCTACAAAAACTGCTGGTGTCACATTGCCCCAATGCAAATCTGATCATCCTAAGTCCTAGGGATGGGACATCATTTTATCAATAAAAGAGATTCAATGACTATGACTCCAGAGTTGTCTGGGGACAGAATACAGTTCCTGATAGAGACTTTAAATACAACATGTGAGTTTATTGGATTTTGGAAATCACCAGGTAGGGCCAAGGAGTTTAGGTCTTTACTGGAAAAGGAGCATGCATTGCTGCTGGCAGTTTCTAAAAGGAGTTTCAAACTTGCTGAGATGGTTGTTTCCTCCACTCTCAAGTATAGAAATTGCCTCCTAAAAGAGATAATGTGGGAATCATTTTGTAATGTTAGACTCCAGAAGGAGAGGAAGTTGACTAAAATGATGCCTTGGGAAGTCTGGAGACAAAGTTTGTGTGTGGCAGCCAAGCGGGGAAATAGAAGTGATGGGCTCTAAGGCCCACTGGATTAAGAATATTCTTTATGTGTTCTTGGAATGGCTCTTTTATTTGTCCATTTTGAAATTGCTTTGTGGTGCTGGGAAAAAGCTGAAAGAGCTATTTATGATACTTACGCACTGGCCAGTGATGTTTCCAGAAGTCAGTGGTAGTAGAAACTAAGGGAGATTTTGGAGTAAAGACCATTGATGTTGTTGAAGTGCATCCTCCTAACATGGCTCTCTCAGCTTGCCTAGGTACAGAGAGCTGAATCCCTAGCTCTACAGAGAGAAATTCTTTTCATGCCCTGGAAGGTGTCTAAGGAGTATTTGGTTAGTAGGTGGGGACGATGAGAGGACTGAGGGTGAATAGCATCAAGAGACTCTGATATAGGTAAAAAGTCAGAGTAATATGTGGTATTTATAAAATGTGAAAATAATAATATGTGAATTTATAAAAACTCTAAATCAGAGAAATAAGACATGAGTACCTGAGTTCTAACTAGACGTAAAACATTGCTACTAAAATCCTCTGTTTGTGAAGAAGTAACTCCCCAACTCCTACCAATTAGAAGTTTGTTTGAATCAGTACACTGCTAGTTAGGTGTTACCAACAGTCTCATCCTTTTAAGTAAAGTTTTTGTCTAACATAAACAAAAGTCTTTCATAAATTTTTGCAAAGTGAGCACACCCTGTACCTACTACTCAAATCAAGAAACAGATGTAATTTTAAGTGGAATTATTTTTTAAAATTTCTCTTTCTGGTAATTCATTATTAATAGGGTATAGAAATACTACAGATTTTTGTGTATTGATTTCATATCCTTCAGCTTTACCAATATTGTTTTTTAGTTTTAACAATTTTTTTGGAGTCTTTAGGGCTTTAGTATCATGTCATCTGCAAATAGTAAGTGTCTCTTCTTCCTTTGCGGTTGGGATACCTTTTCTTTCTTTTTCTTGCCTAATTGCTCTAGCGAGGACTTCCAGAACTATGTTGAATAAAAGTGGCAAGGGTATTGGCATAAAAACAGACAGATAGTCAGTGGAACAGAGTAGAGAGCCCAGAAATAAACTCATACATGTATGATCAATTAATTTTTGATAAAGGAGGCTCAAATAAATTATGGAAAAGAATTATCTCCTCCATAAATGGTGCTGAGAAAACTGGACATCCAAATGCAAAAGAATAAAACTCTACCTCCGTCTTACATCATATACGAAAGTCAACCCCAAATGGATTAAAGATTTCAACACAAGATCTGAAACCATAAAACTATAAGGAAATATAATGGATAAGCTCTTTGACATTGGACTTGGCAATGCTTTTTTGGATTTGATACCAAAAGCAAAGGGCAACAAAAGCAACAAATAAGTGGGGTTACATCAAAACTTAAAAGCCTCAGCACAGCAGAGGAAACCACCAACAAAATGAAATGGAATAAAATAATTTGCAAACCCATCTGAAAAAGGGTTAGTATCTAAGATATACAAAGAACTCAATAATTCAATAGAAAAATGCCCAAATAACCCACTTTTAAAACAAAAATGGGCAAAGGAATTTACTAGACATTTTTTTCCAGAGAACACCTACAAATGACAGATAGGTGTTCAACGTCACTAATTATCAGGGAAATGCAAATTAAAACTACAATGACATGTCCATCTCACACCTATTGGAATATCTGTTACCAAAAAGCAAAGAGATAACAAGTGCTGGTGAGGATTGGTAGAAGGAAGGGAATATTTGTGCACTGTTGGTAAGAATGTAAATTGGTGCAGCCACTTCGGAAAACAGTATGGAGTTTCCTCAAGAAATAAGAGATACAACTACCTTAGGATCCAACGGTCCCAATTCTGGCTCAGTGTCCACAGTAAATGCCATCACTTTCTCGAAGAGATATCTGTACTGCCATATTCACTGTAGCATTGTTCCCGATAGCCAAGGGATGGAAACAACGTAAGTGTCCGTCAGTGAATACGGGGATAAAGAAAATATGGTATATACACACAATGGAATCTCAGCCAGCCTTAAAAAAAAAAAAAAAAAAAGGAAGGAAATCCTGTCATTTGCAACAATATGGATGAACTTCCGGGGCATTATGCTAAGTGAAATAAGCCAGATCGATCCGGCTTGTTTAAAGACAAATACTGCCTTATATATGGACTTTTAAAAGAAAAAACAAGTCAGATTCATAGAAACAGTAGAATGGTGATTGTCTGAGGCTGGGAGGTATGGGGAAATAGGGAGAGGTTGGTTAAAGGATACAAACTTTCAGTTAGAAGATGAGTAACGTCTGGGGATCTCATGTATAACATGGTGGCTATAGTAGATAACACTGTATCGTATAATTGAAATTTGCTGAGAGTAGAACTTCAGTCTTCTCACAAAAAAGGGTAAATATCTGAGGTGACACATGTTGAGAATCCTTTTGTGATGTGTATAGATCCAGCCATCATGTTGTTTAAATATATTTATATTTTGTGATTACACCTCAGTAAAGCTGAGGTATAAAAAGGTGATAAAAGAAAGAACATTTGGGGCTGGAACTAAAACATTGACTTCTTAAACTGTGATTGAGTCCTGGTATATAATTTCCATTATTGGATAAGATGGCACCGTAAGATGAAGACAGGGATGTTCTAGAAAAGATCACATCAGTTGGTGATCTGCGGGATTATGTTTGCTTTCCGTTTGAATGTTTTACAATCTGAAGTTTAAACCATACCTGAGTTTCATCTGATTATCTAAGAAACACTTACTGACTACCCAGCATTGTTCAGAGCTGGGCATTGTGGGCAATAAAAAGACAAATCAAACATATTCTCTCTCTCTCACGTAGAACAGCAAGAGAGCTCTAGCACTGAAACTATTACAAAATATAAAGCAGAAAGTAGTAGGTATCATACGAAAGCTATAGGCAGGTGAGATTTTTCTATATAATCTGAATCCTTTTTCTTTTTATTGGAGAAGGATAAAATTGGTGAACTTGAATGAGTGAGAAAAAAAATTGGGTTTGGGTCAGAAGGTCTGAGTTCTGTCCTGCTTTTTACATTTCCTGTGTGGCTTAGAGCTGGCTTCTTAACCTTTTCCACCCAGATTTTACCATCTCTGAAGTGAGGACAATAGTGCTTTTCCTGCATATAGCACAGATGGCTCATAAGAGACAATAGCGATAGTTTTTTATAAACACCTTATGTAGAGTAGGCTTTTATTTTTTCTAGAGAACAGTCAAATATTTGGTTTTTAAAAGAAGAGATTAATTTATACTCTTCTAATTCCAGTGAGGCACAGAATATGCATTTTGCTAATTTAACAGAGACGATCAAATTGCCTTTCAAATTGGTTATCCCAGTTTACACAGATACATACACCTATACACACACCAGCCCTGTTTTCCCTCATATATGTCAGTGTTGGAACTGCTTTTCTTTCTGTCTTTTTAACAGTTGTGTCTCATGAACATCTCTTGCACAGAAGAAGTTTAGGCAGAATTCTTGATTTATGACACGTTTTTATTATTGATCACGTATTTTCTACTTTATTTATTTTTAAATGGTTTAGTAATACAATAAGCATTGGTGAAGTAACTACCCAAAACATATGGCATGACCTCGAAAAATAACTATTACCGGAGGCCAGTCTTAGGAAGAGTTTCATGGATGCAATTTAATTATTTTAGGTAACACACATAAGATAGCAAAGACCTCTTTGTGGTGCCCCCATCAAATGTCACTCTCTTACTGGCTTGGTGAGAGCCAGTGATTTTGGCTATGACACCAACTGCTTTTTTTTTTTTTTTAAGACTTTATTTGACAGACAGAGATCACAAGTAGGCGGGGGGGAGGGGGGAGCAGGCTCCCTGCTGAGCAGAGACCCCCCCCCCCAATGTGGGGCTTGATCCCAGGATCCTGGGATCATGACCTGAGCCGGAAGCAGAGGCTTTAACCCACAGAACCACCCAGGTGCCCCACCGACTGCTTTTGAAAGCCTTTGCTGCAAGGCAGTGTGCCTAGGGTTTAGCTTTCCCACAGACCCTGGTATTTGTTTGTTATCCTTGCTCCTCTCCCGTTCTTTCCCAGTGCCCAGTGTTTGCAGAATGTAGCTGCTACTTTAGATTGTAAGTGGGCTAAGGCAGGAGAAGCCCCTGAGCCAGTGATTCTCAGCCCTGATTGCCCCTTAGAATCACCTGGGGAACTTCAATGATAGGCTGATGGCCACCCCCATCCCAGAGATCCCGACTGATCCATCTGGGGTGACCCAGATTTTGTTAACAAAATCTCCTTTGGTGATTCTAATGCATAGACGGTGCCGAGAGGCACCACCACTTAGAGAATGCTGGTTCTCCAAGATTGGAGGGCACTAGAATCACACAGAGAACATCAGGAAATGCGGGCTCTGGGTCCTCACTCCCAGAGGTGCCGAACCCAGACACGTGGAGCCCACACATTAACTTTTAAATAATTAAATTTATTTAATTTAAATAATTAAATAATTCTGATCGGGCGACCACACTTTGAGAAACACTGTTTTAAACAGTGTCTTAGAAAGAGCTAGGATCAATATGCTAGCAGCCGTTTTGTGACCATTTCACTAGGTGGATTAGAGGTCAGTGGAGAGTCGCACTTTTTCCTACCTGGAAATTAATATTTTTAATGGATGCATTCGAAACAGTTTCTCTAACATCTCTCTGTTCAAGACACTGTGTTGGGGCAGCAGGGGGTACAAAGAGTGAGTCAAACATAGATGCTATTCACTAAGAACCTACTGGAAGATGGGATTGAATAGAAAACTCTAATTCATAGCTTGCACACGGGTTTACTTTTAAAGTTGGTTATAAGGGTAAGGTGAAAATCGTAACTAGTCAAATCACTAAGGAAGGCAACACTTTGGAGGCCAACTGTTGTCTTCAAAACAGGTAGCATAGGACATTCTCCAACTGTGGGACAGACTGCTGCTTTCTTGTGGGGGCATGTGGCTGGCTTGCAGTTAGGGATAGCATCTGAAGAAGTAAGTCTTTAAATACTGAAATCTTATTCAGTGCACAGGACATGGCAGATCCAAGGCTCCTTGCAGAGGCTCACTTGGTCATGTGTTCTTAGGGTGGGATCCGGAGGGAGGTGGTGTGGGTAGGGGGTGTGGCTTGCACTATTTAAACAGGATTTCCTTCTCACGCTGTCACTCTCTTCATCTTTGATTTGTTTATCTAAAATTTTCAAGGTCAGTGGGTGCCCAATATTTTGAGACCCTTTTCTACAACATATTATGAAAGGCAATTAAGGTGTCAAGATGAACACAGGCAGCCTGGCATCGAACACCAGAAATGTTAGGGAACTTCAAAAATAACTGTGCAGAAACTGCCAAAAAGAGAAAATTTACCAGACTTTAATAATTTTTCTTTACCAATGTAGCATTGTGTGTCAATACTACTAAAAAAAAAAAAAATGTCTATGAGGAATAAGATAAAATCCAAGAGTAAGGTTGTTTGGGCAGATTAACTGTAGTCAAAAAAGACACCAAGAGATTGGCAAAATGTACAGAAAGAGTAAGACATTAATGTATAAATGAAAGATAAATGTGTTTCTCTCCAAGGGCTCTGAAACGAAAAACCGAACATAGAATTGTGTTTCACCGTAGCCTTGTTTAGACCTTCGTGGATATCCTGCTGCCGAGCCAGACCCACAGAGACCATCCAGCTATGGCCAAGCAGGAATTTCAGGGCTGATCAGCTTTAAGCCTCAGTACCCCCGGGACACAGCAGCCGCTGGCGGGGCTTCTAACCACAAAAAGTCCCTTTGCTATTTTCATATCCTTTGTACTTCAGGGGGCCTTTAACTGTAGGCACGAACTGCATCCATCCGGACGGAAGAGTCGTTTCAGGAACACTTGGCAAAGCTGAATCGATTGGTCTTCGAGGATAGCAGTTCCACAGATGGAAACAGTCTCCACAGACTCACGTACCTGTACAGTTCCACCTGAGACTGACAGCGAGTAAGTGAGAGAAAGCGGGTCCTGACTTCAAGAAAGCAGAAGAAGCTTATTTCCCTGCATACCTTGTTGGCTTACTTTGGGGCTTCAGTCGTTTAATGTTAACTTCTGGTGACTTGGAGGCTGGCAGCCATCCCCCCGCCCCCCCCCCCCCCAATATTTCAGCACCTGGGATGAGAGGAGGAACAGAGACTCACAGACCATATGTCTACACACATGAAGGTTCTAAATCAAGCTAACATACTGCTAAATAAAATATGTTCTTTCTTTCTACTACGTACCTTCATAATGAGAAATAAAAACCATGTGGGTAAAGCCATGTTTTTTTATATGATAGAATGTTGGCAAATGTTAAGAATGACTAAATTTAGTTATTATTGTGCATGCTTTGGTGTTATGGTATGGGCTGATGATGTTTGGCTAAGTAATAAAATATATGCATGTTTTATCAATTGTTATATATTTATTCTGTAGGAGACTCATTTTAGCAAAATCACTACTTATATTGTTATACCTAATATTTTTGATCATTTAAGTGCTATCTATAGAAATGAACTAAAGGATTAAAAACAAAATATATTTGTACTCTAAAGTGTACAGTTGATTATATTTTATCAAAAATATACATTATGGGGCGCCTGGGTGGCTCAATGGGTTAAAGCCTTTGCCTTCAGCTCAGGTCATGATCCCAGGGTCTTCGGATCGAGCCCTGCATTAGGCTCTCTGTTAAGCAGGAAACCTGCTTCCTCCTCTCTCTTTCTCTGCCTGCCTCTCTGCCTACTTGTGATCTCTCGCTCTGTCAAATAAATAAATAAATAAAATCTAAAATATATATATATATATATATATATATATATACACATACATTAGAGTAAGTATAGAAATAAAAACATCAAATTCTTTTATCATGTTTTAAAAGTTACATTTATCTTAAAATATTCAAGATTTAATGACAGCTAAAAATACAAATTGTAATTTATGAATATAAGAATTTTTAAGTAAAAGTGGTATTTAAAATTTAAATTCTGAGCATTTTTATAAACATAAAACTATTCACAATTCCAATGTTGAGAGTTCTTCTGGTTCCCAATATAAAGAATTTTTATTATTCTTCACACATATTATGTTCAGATCTACATGAAGACAAATTTAAGAGTAACATCAGTTGTTTGATGTGGTAAACTTCCGCCTGCAGCTACCGCAGATACAGTGCTCATTGTGAGTGTCTGCAGAACCTTAAGGTGGTACTTGAAGAAAAGTAACTTATAGTTTTGTGAAAAACTACCATATTTATTCTATCTGTGAGGGAAGGTTTGATAAGAGAATTAATTTGTCCTTTCTCTTGCCTAAGTGCTTTTGCTACTCATATTCTATTCTCCTCTTAAGCAACGTCCATTTGGACCTCAGCGGTGTCACTGTCCATAAACTTTCACAGCATTTGGACACAGTTGCCTTTTGTTTTGATGATATAAGACAAAAGATATAGGGAAGCCTAAGTGGTATTAGTTACCAGACAGAAAGTTTAGGGTTTAGGTGGGTACTCGGCCAGTACTGAGGGTCAAATCCTGAGTTGTGACAGAGATGCTCATGTGTTTCTTTCTTATTTATTTATTTATTTATTTATCTGCAAGGGAGAGGGAGAGAGAACCTAAGCAGACTCCATGTGGAGCCTAGAGCTGGACGTGGAGCTCATCTCATGACCCTGAATTCATGACCTGAGCCAAAACCAAGAGTCGGTCGCCTAAACAACTGAGCCCCCCAGGTGCCCCAGCCCTCCTATGTTTCTAACACAGCGTGTGTGTTTGTGTGTGAAATAGCACAGTTGGTGAGTTCCCTGAGAGCAGGGATTCTATTTCCTTCATTTTTATAACCACAGTACTAAGCTCCTTGCCTGACGTTTAGTATATGCTCAGTGAACATCTGGTGAGTTGATGGATAAATCACTGCCCGATGGAAGAAAGCTTCAGGAAGAGTTGCTGCCTTTTTTCTGAAGCTATGTGCTATTCCCATTTTGGTATATTTCAGTCAGGGACAGAGATTCGAACCAGGGTGGACCCAAAGACTATTCTGGATGTCAACTACTGCACAAGATCTGGCCCAGCGGCAGCCTATCTTGTCCTACATATAAACCTGAAACTGTCCTGGAGGGTCTCCTTGTATCTCCTGAGCTGCAAATTCTGTCACATCCCATCATTTCTTCTCTTGTTGCTTGTACTAAGGCAGCTTTTTGGCCGTGTTTATGTCTCTGGGAAGGAAAAAAAAATAGAGCAGCTTGTGGAGGTTGTCTCCCTCTCTCTGAATCCAGCTCAACTGCCAGGGAGCTTCCGCAAGCCCCTTCATGAGCTTTGGAAGAAACAGGCCCTCAGCAAACTGGATCCAGGTTGTGGACTGAAAAACCAAGCCCTGGGCAGGACGCAGGGAAACTTGGATTCTATTCTTTCTCTGCTATTCACTGGCCTTGATTTACTTCTTGGGAGTCTCGGATGGGTTCATCATCTATGAAATGATAAAGGGATTTGTTCTAGATATTCAAGACCACACTTGTTCAAAAATTATGTGATTTTATTTTAATAGTGTAATTGGGCAAAATGTTTTTTAGGCTTTGCATATAATGATGAACTATGGCAAGGACCTTATGGGACCACTAGGTAGGCAGACAGCAGGTTGAACAGATACTTCCACTATCTCATGGGCTATGACTTCTTAAGATCGAAGAAAATCTACTAAAAAACCGTTTTTTCATTGCCACCCATGTGAGTTGTTGAGGCTTCAAAGATGAGGAAGCCTGAGCTCCTGCTCTCCAGAAATGTGCAAACAAATAATTTTGGTAGAATGCAACCATTGGCGTTACTGAGAGATTTCAGAGCGAAAGAGTGAGGCACAAAGAACAAAGGGGTTCCTGCTAAAGAAAAGGAGGGAAGCATCAGGGAAGGCATCCAGGTAAAGAGATCCTGGAGGGGATTATTAGGAGATTTTCATCTCTAAGTTCCTAGGAGTACAGGAGTGATTTGAGCAATAGATTTTGATCAGTCTATTCTTTTCAGCAAACCACCATGATATCAGTGATTGCAATTACTACAGTGGCCGAGCCAGTGAGCATTGAACTTTGCTGTGGGCTTTTGATGCATGAGCTTTTCTATGGCAGCGGATGGTTCATTTCAGATTGTGCATGTTTTCCTGCAGTGGGTCCCGGGGGGAGGGGGCTCATATTGTGGAGCAGACCCTTAGAGATGGATTTACGGACACATTGCTCAAGCTCTGAAATTTCTTTTCTCATTAGCAGTGGCGGGAATGGCCAGGGTAGAGGAAGGAAGAGGCCAGAGATGCTTGGCATGCAAATGATTTCATAGTCATAAACTCAGGGCTCTGAGAGAAAAAAAAATTCTCATCTTGGTTTCTGAAGCATTTCAGCCAAGGACTTTAGTACTGAGTCTGCATATAGTGAGTTCTCAAAAAACATTCTCTGCGTCAGTCGTCACTACACACCTACTATGTAGCAAGAACTGTTGTAAGCATTTAATAAATATTTGCGGAATAAATTAATTTCACTTAACTCATAAAATGCCAAAGGACAACCAAATAACTTATATGAACTTTCGTTGCCATGAAAGTGAAATGAAATATTGATTAACCTCTAACCACACATTATATAAATGCATCCCTCCCTGAATATGTAGCTTGTCAATGCCATCCAAGGGAACAATAAGTTTTGTCTTTGTAAAATGTTTACTTGTTAAGTAAAATGGGAAATGAAGAGATTTGTTTGGCGTTGTATCTCTACTGGGTATTCTGCTAGTGGTCTTTCTCTGATGGTTTTTTCTCTTATACGAAACACATTTATTTGAGGTCACCTAGGCAATACCTAGAGACCAAAAATTAACATTCTAAATAAATCAAAGGTAACAGAACTTCCTCTCGATATTTATGCTCGTGGGGGATGGGGTGTAAACCAGGTATTCATTTGTATTATTTCAGGACTCTAAGGGGGTGAAAACAAACATGAACATTTTTTTATTGTTTTTGGAAGATGGAGAAAGAAAAAAGAAGAAATAAAGAGCTCTGATGCATTGTTCATTTCTTAATCTTTTATTCTAAGGATGTAGTGCTCTTTTTTTTTTTTTTTTTTTTAAAGATTTTATTTATTTATTTGACAGAGAGAGATCACAAACAGGCATAGAGGCAGGCAGAGAGAGAGGAGGAAGCAGGCTCCCTGCTGAGCAGAGAGCCCGATGTGGGGCTCGATTCCAGGACCCTGAGATCATGACCTGAGCCGAAGGCAGCGGCTTAACCCACTGAGCCACCCAGGTGCCCGGATGTAGTGCTCTTAATAAATGACATTTGCAAACTATGGTTTTTCTTATGAATACTTTTTTTTGGTTACAGGAGAATAAAACATTCCTCAGCCCTAGTCTTTAGCCATCTAATGTACAATTGGCATTTGGAAATCATACCCAGAAAGACAGATCCTTTTGTTGTGTCAGAGAACATTGTCTCCTCAGACATCACCCAGACCAAAATATCACAATTATGTGTCCAACATTTCCAGATCAACCCAAACCCTACCTTTAGTACCGGTCCTTTCAGAGCACTCACAGAAAAATTGGATAGGACCCAGCATTCTCTTTCTGAAAATGGCCAAAGCAGTTCTCAGAAATAAATTGGAAAAAGATAGGAATTACCTAGAAAACAAGGAGTGGAGGGAAGGAAGCCATTTAGCTCCTAGTAATCTCCACAAGCTTGTGCTAATCTGGAGAAGGAAAAAGGCTGTGTTGGAATGGATTTCCAAGCATCTAGCCTCATCTTTACCTCATTTACTAGCAAAGCTAATTCAGTACATTGAGCTTAAGGGCAACATTTGGACCTAGATTTCCTTGCTAAAGGTTCATGCCTTTCTTTGAATTTTGTCTTACCCCTTCTCACCTTCCTGAATGCATTTCACCTGCCCTCTCTGAGATCTGTTTTCAATTGCTTTTGCCAAGTGGCCTTTCTCAGCCATTGGGCACCAAAAAGGGCTCTCAATATTTGTAGGGGTTTTGGGGAATGAGACATTTTGCTGACTAAAAGATGAGGCCATAAGTTATAAACATGGTAGGAAAAGGTAGAGAGAAGGCAATGACCATAAGTAAAACCATGTTTACTGGTCAGTCTTCAATATTTGGATAATGTTTGGAAGAATAAATGAGCTTCTAAAATTATACAATTTAAATTGTGTCGTGGTGGTGGAGGTGCTAAAATCAAAGTCAAGGGGTGCCGGTGTGTCTCAGTCAGTTAAGTGTCTGCCTTTGGCTCATGTCATGATCCCAGGGTCCTGGGATCCATTCCCACATCAGGCTCCCTGCTCAGCAGAAAGTCTGCTACTGCCTGCCACTCTGCCTACTTGTGCTCACTCAACCTCTCTCTCCCTGTCAAATAAAGCAGTGTTTCTCAAAATTTAGTGAACCTCAGAGCCACATGGAGGGCTCCTTAAAATACCCATTGCTATCCCCTATCTGCAAAGTTTCTGATTCATTGGGTCTGAGGTGAGACCCAGGAATACCATTTCTAACAAGTTTCCAGGAGACACTGAGTTGCTGGTCCTGGAAACCATTGGAAATCATTACTCTAAAATCTAGGGGGATTTGAAAAGGAGAAATAGAGGAGAAGTAGGGCTGTCAGTACAACACAATGAGTGAGGTTGATTCATTTTACATACCAGCATTTTACTACAAATAATTTCCCCCCATTTTTCTATTTTTTTAGTGTTTGTTTTAAGATACAATTGGTTCCCTTTGAGTGGCAGGAACATTGTGCCTCCTTGACATTCCTCTTCCAGGGAAGGTTGAGTCTTTTTGCCATCAGGCTGCCTATACTCTGAAGTCCACAATGTACTATCAATGGGGGTCACTAATAACTTGGACACCACTGAAGTAAGGACACTTGTGCCCAACTAGGACTCAGGAAGCTCAACAGACTATTTTTTAAGTCCCCATGCCCTTCATAAAGCATGTACTTTGTTTAAATAATTTTGTCTAATTGTGGATCCCTTATTTGGAGTTCAGAATGAGTTTGGGGTAAATTATATGGGGATATCATCTCTAGGTATCAGGTAATCTGGACAGAAAAAAAAGAGTTTTTATTGTGAGAAGACTTAGGGGAGATGATGAATGCGTTGTCGCCTTGAGGGATGATGTTGGAGGAATTGGGTTAGGATGATAATGTCTGTACCATCAGAGAGAGACGGGGCCTGGGCAGCAGAAAAAAAACCATTTGAGAAAAAAAATTCAAGTCTGAAATTGAATATCTTCTGCTTTGGGTGTGTGGAGACATCGAGCAATTCTTACTTTTCATAGTTGGAATGTCAGTACTTAATGTTGAGTTGACCCACTCAGTGATGCGATCTGCTGTGAGTTCTTTAGGATATCTAAAAATCTAAGCCAGTTGGATAAGGGTCTCTTTCCAAGAAGACTTGTGTAATTTATCTGGTAGCCCCCAGGCACCTGAAATTCTTAAATTTCTCAGGTTGTGTTTAGAAGTTGGAAGCTCACATGTACCAGACTGAGACCAATTCCCCCATCCACCTAGGTGGTTGGAACAGCTGGGTCTCAGGTCCCTGTACCTACAGTGAGTGGCATCATCATCTCTTATTTCTTAGCGGACCATGGTGCTGACCTGAGCAATTAGAACATCAAAAAGAACTTATCGTTCCTAGAGGATTTATGACTTGAACAGTCACCGAGGTCTAGACTTAGGGTGGGGGGAGCTTTGCTCACTTCAGCAACCCACCTTCTATCCATCAGAGTCACTTGAGTGAAAAAGGGCATCCCAGGAATAGAAATGCACATTGGGACATTTGGGGCAATGAGTTAGTCATCTTGATACTATTTGCTTTAATCAGATCAATATTTAGCTTAAGTAATTAAGACACTGGAGTTTTAAATTGGATTGGGAAAAGGAAGAGAGAAATACACAGATTTTGAAATCAGTCACTTTTTAGGTCTTCCATTGTGACATCAAAACAAAAACAGAACAATTAATGTACTTGCTGGTAGGTTTCACTATCACTGAAGGATTTCATTTCCTTTAATTCTTTGGGAGGGATATTTGAATTTGGTTCAAGTTTCGACAATAATCTTCAAATATATCAGGATTTATTTTCTAGCCTATTCAATAAAGTACAAAATTTATAGTTTATCCCTAATTTCAACAAGTTTAAATTTGCAAAATCTGAAACATTAAAAAAATGGACCTTGAGATTCCACTTACTGTAGTTTTCCCAGAAAGTGAAATTGAGATGCTTATTCAAAATAGCAGAAATAGATTCAATATTCTTAAAACACAGAAAGCGATTTTTAAAATATACTAGTTCACAGATACAAGCAAAATCTCAATAATAAATTCCTAGGGAAAATACAGAAGATAAAAGGTTTCTTTTAGTTGTTATTTATTACACTCTGAAACTCTGATATCTATCATCTGTCAATCTATGTATTGATCAATCTATCAATCTATTGATGTATGTTTACAGGCCAAGCACTGGGAGGGAATCATCTGTCCCTTCTCCTTGCTGCACACGTGACTGGTAGGGCTGGCAGGAGGATAGGACGCTGAGCCCTTCCCGATGTGTCATCGTCTTGTTTCCGGCAGTGTGCGGTGATCTGCCTGGATTGGATTTGTGGGGAGGCTGTGGTTATACAATTTTGTCCCCATTGGACCGACAAATTCATTAGAGAATTTTGGCCAAGATCTAACTGCATTTCTCACCCAGCCTTATCAGTTTCTGAGCTTTTACTGTATTTTGACTAATGGACTTTTATGGCTCCCTTCTTTGAATGAGTTCCCCATTCATAGCAGATTAATGGTGGTGAACAGTTGTCACCCTATTTCCAGACTTCCACTTTATGATAAGGTTTTGCTTTTTTGTTTTTTTTTTTAAGATTTTATTTATTTATTTGACACAGAGAGAGAGAGAGATCACAAGCAGACAGAGAGGCAGGCAGAGGGAGCGGGGGAAACAGGCTCCCCGCTGAGCAGAGAGCCCAATGCAGGGCTCGATCCCAGGACCCTGAGACCATGACCTGAGCCGAAGGCAGAGGCTTTAACCCACTGAGCCACCCAGGCACCCTACGATAGGGTTTTAATTTTTCTTCCATCCTTGAGCTGTGCTCATGAGTAGAGAAGAAGGGGTGTGAGAACCTCATTATTTACTTGACCTCATCCTCCTTTATGCCCCCTCCAGCCACCTGCATACACACGGCTTTCCACCTCTCTCCCTCCTTCCCTGGCTCCGCACTACCAGGTACGAACTTTTTCTTTTTCGCTGTCTTTTGGCCTTTTCTTAAATTCTTTCTTTCCCTCTAAGCCTATACAAATTTTCTGGCTCACTTACTTTGAGTTAAATGTTTATTTATACCCTTCAAAAAAAAGAAGTATTTATACTTCTTTGCAAGTTCCCCTCTACTGGATTGTCTTTGTGTTGTTGCTGTTGTTGTAATATAACATTGCATTGTTATATAACAGGGCTCAGAAACCCTTTGGGGGCAGGCACGTGGGTTTATACTCACTAGTGCATCTCAAAGGCTTTGCTTCGTGATTCTTAGTTGGCTGATTTACCGACTGGACAGTCTTTGCAGTAATGTTGTTGGGTAAATATTAGAAAAGTGGGTTCTCTGACAGGTGATTGACTCATTTTAGCCAATGGTTTTAAAATACGTAAACTATTATTAGCTGTACTTTGAATAAGTTGCTCATGGCAGTGAATAGAGAGGAATAGTTGCTTCTGTTTGGGGTTACCGTAGATAATAGCACTATTCTGGAATCTCTGTAATACAACAGCCATCAAGCTAAGAGTTCTTCCATATTAATCTTATTTGATCCTTTCAATGATTATGATGCTGCTGCCATCATTACCCTTTTGTCCCTAGAGAATCTGAGGCTCCAGCATTTTGCCGGGTGGTAGGGGTCAGAGCTGGGGTTTGAACTTGAGTACATGAGGCTTCCTGACTCCAAAGCCCCATATTTTTGCCGCAATGCCATGCTGCCTCTCAGGAGGTTGTATAGGCATTCAGCAGGTGTTCTGTGCTCTTCAGCTCTGGTGTTACCCAGTGGAAATGTGTAGGATGCTGGTCCAGTGGCTGAGAATATTGCTCTAAAATCAGCTGGGCCAGAGCTTGAATCTCATCCTCCTAAAAGCTGTGCCATTGGGAATGGCTTCCTTAACCTTTCTGATCCTCAGTTCCGTCATCTAAAATGTCAAGATGGTAATGCTCTTAAATGAGATAATACTAACAAACCACTAAGCCCACACCTTAAGTGCTCAAGAACTGCTAGCCATTCCTGTTGCAATTAAAATCCTGCTGCAAACTACTGAAGATCACATTAGTGGAGGAAGTGAGGAAATTGGCCACAGGAGTCCTATGTGGAAAGGATACCTGGAAAGACTGACAGAACTGCAGTCCCCCTCTGGGCTTAGAGATATATGACATATGAATATTTTCTAAAAACTTTATTATTTTCTTTATCATAAGAGGAATCGCGTGGTACCTGCCCGTTAATCCTGTGAGGTTACCAGCAGATCAGTAAAGTCGTGTGTGTGTATATATATGGACATGAAAAGATATGGGGAATGAAATCCTCACAAACAAGTCCCACAGCCTCCCTACAGGCTGTCTCATTCCCGCTGTGTAGGGTGTTAGCAGAACCTCATGCACTGCGGGTGGAGAGCTCGGAGGCATGCACCTGGAATGCCGCCCACAGAGAAGGAGGAACAGGGCTAGTCAGGAGTAAGAGCTCTTGGAAATTTGGAGGGCTTTCCTTCTTTTTTACCCTTTTCTGTGTTTCTGTAGGTTCTCTGCTTTGTTTGTTTGCTAAATGAACTGAAGGCTGTGATGGCTTTGTGTTTAACGGCTGCCGTACTAGAAGGAACGCCGTCTTTAGGCTGAACAGATCTGGCTTGGGATCCTTACTCTTCCACTCATTAACCTAGTGACCTTGGGGAAATCCCTGGTGGGGCTGAACCCCTGTCATCTCTCAAGTGGAGACCACAGGGGTGTTACTTTCTTTAATGCTCAGAGTTGTCATTGGGCTCAAGGAAGGCACACGTGTGAAGTCCAGGGCTATTAAAACATTTACTGAAAGAGCTGTCATAGAGCAGCTTTACACCTTTGTCCCTCCCCAAATCCTCTTTTCTTTGCTTACAGATGATTATTATTGAACTTATAGAATGAACTATTATAAATTTATAGAATGTGCTCTCTTTTCTAAAAAGATTTTATTTATTTGACAGAAAGAGAGATCACAAGTAGGCAAAGCAGTAGGCAGAGATAGAAGGGGAAGCAGTCTCCCCGCTGAGCAGAGAGCCCGATACAGGGCTCTATCCCAGGACCCTGAGACCATGACCTGAGCCGAAGGCAGAAGCTTAACCCACTGAGCCACCCAGGTGCCCTTAGAATGTGCTCTCTTGCTCCCTGTACTATTTCCCCAAAACCTTTCCACCTTCCAAATCTGTAAAAAAGAATAGGAGAGTTTAAGAACTGAAGAACTCATCAGTATGTTTTTGCTGTTGGCCTTCATTTCACCAACGTTGAGTGAGCATCTCAGTCCAGCCAGGAACCAGCTGCCCTCCTCTCCTCTCTGCCAACCACCCCTTACTCCTGGAGCTCCTGCTACAGATAGTTGGGACTGGAACCCAACTGGGAATGCTTGGTTTTCTTCCATGTCTCCCAATCCCAACCCAAGTGTCTTCTCTGACTAGTTAGTTCACTGAAGTCCTGTCACCAGGCAGGAGATAATGTGTAATATGTGGGGTAGCAAGGTCTGGAAAAGGAAGTTGCTAACCTGAGGCTAAGTGAGGGAGCAGACCATGGACACCAGGCTGTGATTCCTCCAGTCCAGGGAACGAGGGAAGGACAGAAAAACTGGGACCACATGAGAGGCAGAGTAAGAAGAGTATACATAAAATGAAAACTAGAAGTGGCAATTGAATTTCCTCTTCCAGTAGTAAAAACAGTTATACAAATATACATAAATTCTAACGTGTGCATGATGTAGTACACAGGCAGCTACATGAGTCCACTGGCTGCTCAATACAAAAATTCCTGGAATCTGGAAGATCTAGGATGAATTCTTACCCGATATCCCTGGTCCAACTCTAACCTTTGCTTTAATTTTATTTTTAAATTTAAAAAATTACAGAAAAAGCAAAGGTGGAACTATAATAACGTCTATTTCCATGACTTAAAATGAACCATGGTTAATATCCTGGCATATCTCTTTCCAGTCTTTTTAAAGATGAAAGTGCTTTATCATTATCTTTATAAAACTATAAATACTATTTATAAGTAAAAATTATTAAATTTAGTGTTACTCAAAATTATAGAAGTAAGATCAGAGGAACTATTTTATTTCAAATACGTATTTCCTCATCTCAGAGAATATTATTTCATGAAATGTCTTTCAAAAGTTAAGAAAACATGAAACACATTATTATTGGAATAAAGATTTTTAAAGTTATATGTTTGAATTTTCAACATTGTAAATTTACTCCCTGCTATGAAAGAATAAGGCCCTAGTACAATCACATGTCTTCTTATCTTTCTCTCCTCTACCTTCAATTTTTGTAAGTTTTTTAATTATTATTTGTACATTGTTTGGATTTATAGCATTGCATTTTATCCTGTAACTTCAATTTCTTTATGCTAAGAATCAGTGTTTAAGTGGATTGAATGTTGACAATTAGTCTTAAAAAATCATACCTTCTCTATTTCTGAGATTTTAATTTTAATTAAAAATGAATTGGCAGGTGTTCATTGCCTAGTTTTTTTTTTTTTTTCAGACAGGCTCATGGGTGGCATGCTTCCTTAGTCCTTCTACACCTCATAATGCTTTTCTGTTTGATCACCACCATGGGTATCACATTATTGGGTTGTGCAATTCTCACCTCAGAACAGTTGTTCCATTGTCTTACAGCATTGATTGAGCTAAGGCAGCCTGGTTTTAATCTCTGGTAGGCTATTTGCTTTTTCTGTCCAGATGCCTAAAATTGTTTTATTCCTGAAATTCAGGAGGTTGACTAGAATCTGTCCTAGTATAGAGTCCTGTATTTAATTTTCTAACAATACGTGTTCATTCCAACTATAGATAATTTAAAAAATGTTTCTTCGACTCAGATAAATTTTCTTGTATTGTGTTTTTGAATACATAATCATTCCAGTATCAGGCTTTTTAAAGGACTATTGTCTTCTTTTCATTGCTTTATCTTTTTAAATGTGCATGTATCTTAATTATTTCAAACCTTTATTCTATGCTGGTAATTTGACTATCAGTGGTATTTATTTTGTTCCTTGCTTTTCTAACATCTTTGTTATTCCTTTAGTTATTCTGTTTTGGTTTTCTAATTTGTTTCCATGGGCCTGCAGTTTTCTTTTGCATAATATTCTTGTTTCAAAGTTTTATCTTTGGCTCAATATTGACTTGGTATTTTTGTTAAGATGTTCTGTATCAAGAAGCATTTGTGAGAAAAGTTCCTTGACACATGTCTCTTTAAGGATTAGGTGTTGGGTTTTGTTTTGTTTTGTTGGATGTTTGGGACAGTATGCTTCTTCTCTGATCACAAAGAAAAGTCCTCCTCAATTGAATTGTGACAAAAAAGCCCCAAATTATGTGGAGACACCTGTATATTTTCATTCTGATTTCCTAACCAAACTATCAGACAGAAACCAGGAGCACAAAAGGGCTTTGTACATAACCAGGGTGAACACAAGTATCTACACAGAAGTCTCACACTGGGTCACCAAATATTTCCTTATCACGACTTATAAGTTTTTATTCTCCACTCTGTTCAATTCCCAGGCCTCTTGTAGACTTTGTGTGCTTTTTACAAAAGAACATTTCTAATTTTAGCTTGCTGGGTTGCTTAAGCACATGTATTCCCATAGAGAAAGATTAAAAAAAAAAAATCTTCCTTTAACCCACATATTCTTTTGTATGTTAACTAGAAAACAAATACATTAGAAACTTCTAAATTAAAATTAAAACTGTTACAGGCTGACAATCTTCTCTGTTGATTGAGTAACTTCATGCATCCAACAGTACTTTCTTTTAGGCATCAGAAGCTAACAAATATGTAATAAGCTGAGAAGATGAGATGCAAAGAAATTAATGTGGAATGATGTCTTTCTAAAGGAAACACCAGCATATTCAGGGGCAAGATACAAAGACTTAAGACGTATATTGTATTTAAACTGTACTCAAGTAATAGCAAGATAATGGTCAGAAAATGAGCCAGATTCATGTATAGGAACTCAATCCATCACAATACCCAGTGTTTTTATAGTTTCTCCCCACAGTTAGAAGGAGGCAATACCTTCCGATACATGTGCTAAATTTTGTGGTCTCGGAAATGATATACAGTAATGGGCTGTTTCAGCAAATCTAATCAGATCATTTCATTTACTTTAGCATGCAAATTCAGGCTCCTACTGCAGTTTGAAACCGAAAAGAAGTTGCTGGCGTGGCATATGCTGATGGCTTTGTTTTATTCTCCTTAGGCTGAGAGCAGGTAACAGTTAGCAGATAATTTTGGTAATTTTATATGGAAGATATTACAACAGCATGCAAAACATTTAATGGTACAGTGATTTTTGCTTAGAGTACATATTCACCAGAATCTCCTTTATCAATTACTACCCTCTGGAAATATTTTTGAAAGTATGAAATTTAAATTTTGTTAAACCTTGCCTAGGAGTTGATTCTATACACATAAGAATCCATCTTTCCTTTCATTGTCAAAATGGAAGAAATGTAAAAGCAAGAAAAAATTAGATGTCCTAAGTAATGTTTCTCTCTTCTGGTAACTCGTGTTTCACTGAGTTACTCATGATTCATTGGTAACTCTGAAGAATCGTTGTGAAAATCTGGGCCCTCTGGGATGTCGCAACAGAATCAAAGATGCCCCTCTTTTCTTGCCCTTTTTTTGTGTTTATCAAACTTCACGTTTCCTTTCGTTTGGCGTCCTAACTATAGGTATCTGTAATGTCTAAAATATGTTTGTCTCAAAAAGCCAAGAGTAACAAACAGAAAGTAAATTTATCCGCCCAGAAGATGTGGTGCCAATCAGAGGGAGAGCCATGTTTATTGATCTCCACTTTCAAAACCTGAACGAGTGTTTGCTTCAGTACTACTGAGATGGCCATTTTCTCAAAGAATACATATGATAACACCTGCGAAGAGCCTGGGGGGCAAAACAACCCCTTCCAGGACAGCACTGAGAATTGAGAGACAGTATGGTTCCATAAGCATAGCTGGGGCTCCTGCTTCTTTCATATTCTGTTTCTTTCTGGGACTCCTTGGTTCTCCTGGAAATCTGTGGGATTATAATAGCTAGAGATTGTGTCTGCAGGAGAGGAAATAGAACACTTGGCACGAGGGAGGTGAGTGGATGGACTCCTGTGGGTGATGGGTCATCTTTATGGTCTAATTTCTAAATTCATTTCCGGTCAGGTGTGTGAGCACCAGGCTCACCTACCCATCCACTTTTTTTTTTGACACTTCGCACCTCACAGACATTACAAAATGAATGTGTGTCTGAGACAGGACACCTGACTCCCCACCCCCTGCTTTTCTTTTATCACTTCTAATTTGTAAATGTGCCTAGAATTTATCTACTGCTTTTCCACTGGTCCTGGCCACCACTGTCACTCATTTAGGTTACAGCAACAGTCTCCAAATTTACGATATTTCCTTCCAAAACCTAACTTGTGTTCTATGTGATGGCAAAGGTAACCTTTTAAAATATACATCAGGTTATGTTACTGCCTTGAGGAAAACCTACCAACAACTTTTCAACAAATTTAGCATAAAGTTCAAGCCCCTTCTGATGGTCTGCCCCTAGCCTAGCCCTTCACCCCAACCCCATGCCTTCTCCCCCACGCACAGTGTCTTGGGGTCTCGTGCTGAGCTCTTTGCCGGCTGAGGACCTCTTCCTTCCTTCCTGATGAGCTTTTCTCCAGTAGCCCACCACTCAGCCTCTTGTCTGTTTTCTTCATTACCTTATTTATACTCCGTTACACTAGAATTATTTTACTTAGTTGCTTATCGACCTATTCCTTTATGTCTTTGCGTGATAGTACATAATGACTATGAGGAAAGGGACCGTGTTTGTGGTCCTGTCCTTACCAGCAAGCACTTAGAGGGAACCCAGTAAATGTTTGTGAATGAGTGAATGAATGGATGACTAATGTGAAGCAGGCAAGATTGAGACAAAAAGACACACGGTAGGCTCTGCAGAGGGAAAAGCCCAAGCTAAGATAGGAGCAGAATCTATAAAGTTATGAATCAAAAGGGAAGTGCAGTCTGATTATCAAATCCCAAAACACTAGGCTGAGGAGGCTGCCTTTGACTTTTCAGGGAGGTGATTTTAGAACAAAAACTTTGTGAGGCTCATTAGTTTATCATTTTTTTTAAGGTTTTATTTAATTATTTGAGAGAGAGGGAGAGTAGAAGCAGGAGGTCAGGAGAGGGAGAGGGAGAAACTGACCCCCAGCTTAGCAGGGAACCTGCCACGGGGCTCGATTTCAGGACCCTGGAATCATGACCTGAGCCGAAGGCAGTCGCTTAACTGACTGAACTACCCAGCTGCCTGAGTCTCATTAATCTAAGGAGGACACATAAATGAATGGGAATGAATATCAAGGAGGATTGGAAAATTTGCAAATGACAGTGTCCTAGAAGGCCACCACATGAGGTCTGGATGACAGGAAGTGCTAGAGTTGAAGGCTGAGGAAGATCTGCCAAGCATCCCCTTTTAGGAAGACCGTCGCTCTTGTCAGTCTGGGTTTAATTCAATATGAACAAAAGTAATCACCATGTTTTTTATTTGGTTTGGTTTTAAACCAAGAGCTATACCAAGTGCTTTATCCTCCCGACTGTATTTGGGGGACGCTCCTGTTTTACTGGTGAGGGAGCAGAGGCTCCAGAGGCCAGGGAACTGGCTGCAGGGCACACTTGGAGAGGGGAAGGGGCAGGGAATGGAAGTAGTAGTCCTGGCAGCTCTGTTCCTCCCTTCTTCCCTGACCCTCATGCATATTCAGCATCCTGAGCCCTGGGGGAAATGGCCAGACAGAGACGTTTGCCTTTAGCATTTATTTCTCCATCTTTTACCCTTTTAGGAGGTCCCTACCCAGGCCATCCCTGCTAGAATCCCTTTAGAAAGCAAGCAAGCTGATAAGTCATTAACACCTTAGCATGAATTAGCTAATGAACCTACAGGGAAACCACTGACCTTTGTGAGGTGAAACTATTTTCCAGTGGCCTTCTCCTCCCCCTCTAGTCCCAGACTCAGAGCTGCAACTCTTGGGTCCATGCTGGCTAATGAGCATGTGCAGGTGGAGGAGCTCAATAAAGATTGACTGATTTATTGATCAATGGGACTGAGGCCGAGCTTAATCTTCCCTTGCAGCTGCTCCTTTCCGTATCTCTGGAGAAGGCTGTCCGCCCCGCCCAACAGCCACAGGCCTTGCCCACCCCACTCTTTTGAACTGGGCCTTAATGGGAGTTTGGTGAGGAGTTAATCAGTGGCAAAGAAACATCGAGAGGAGGGGCTGAAGTTGCAGCCCCCGTGCTCATCCCGGCAGGAATCTCCATATCACACAGGAGAAAGGCTGGCCAAGGGCTTCCCCAAGGCCAGAAGGGGGGACAGGGGGAGCAACCTTAATCCCCCAGAGAAGCAATAAGCCAGGGATCCTTGGGGTTCCTGGCCTCTGTATATGAAGCTGTGAAGGAACTGGGAAGGGCTCAGAGACTCTGGCATGGGAGGAGGAAAGGTGATACTGGTGCTCCTGGCTCTCTTTGCATTCAGGGAGAGAAGCCAGCATCAGGGCGGTGGGGGGATGGGGAGATACTTAGCTGCTGAGTGGGGAGTGCCTGGCATCTGGCATGGAGCTGGGCATGTGGTGGCCTCATGTGTGCCTGCTCCCAGGTGCTGGGGCTGTGGTGTGGCTGTGCTGTGTCTGTGGCCAAGACGGCAGTAGCAGGGATGTTGCCTGCAATCAGGAATGTTTATCTTCAAGGCCCAACTGCACATTTTCCATGTAGTTCTGGGAGCTGCACTTTGCAAAGGAGGCATAACAACCAGCACCTACACCCAGTGCGGAGAGGGGCTTTCACACTCTGTCATATGAGCGACCATGGAAATAACCTCATCCTTGACGCAAAGACACCTAGAGGGCAACTGAGAATGAATTTTAAATACTGGTAAAGTGATCACACCAAAGAAAGCTTTGACTTATTCTCTCCCCAGGGGCAGGTGCTCGGACCCATGGACAGCAGGTGGAAAGAAGAGGGCTGGGTTTCTAAGCCAAAGTCATCTGAAAGTGAACCAGGCACCCTCGGGGGGCATGGCAAGCTGCTCACTGCTGGGGTGTAAGGTACTCAAGCACTCGGGAAGAGATTGGGCTGGCCCACCGAGGACCCCTGCAACGTTGAGGTGTAGGGTTCCAGGAAGTCAGGATGGTAGGTGAGAGCATCCATGGAATTCTCTCTGCGCATGGGGGCCTGGGTACCAGGGCCTTGCCTGTTTCCTTACAGGAAAAGACTGACTTTGGAACTCAAAAATGACCTTTCAGCACCAGGGCTAAAGATGACTTCAGAGTTCATTTCCAAATATCTCTAAAATCCGAGGCCTGGAAGGACAGAGACTTTGTGAAAGGAATGTGCCTTTACCTAATATTTACCATGTCTTAGGCCTGTGTCGCCTCATAGCAGTCATGCTAAAAAGCTTGGCATGTGGCTAGTCAGCACTGAGATGTGTAATATACAGACAAGATTTCAAGTGACCAAAAGAATTTAAACTTATCTTATTTAATATTTTATACTGATGTTGTTTTGTAATGATTATATATATATGTAAAATTAAGTTTACCTGTTTCTTTTCTTATTTTATTTTATATTTCTTTTCAGTGTTTCACAATTCATTGTTTAGGTACCGCACCCAGTGCTTCATGCAATACGTGTCCTCCTTAATACCCACCACCAGGCTCACCCAACCTCCCACCCCCTCCCCTCCAAAACCCTCCGTTTGTTTCTCAGAGTCCACAGTCTCTCATGGTTCGTCTCCCCCTCCGATTTTCCCCAACTCACTTCTCCTCTTTATCTCCCAATGTCCTGTGTGTTATTCCTTATGCTCCACAAATAAGTGAAACCATATAATTGACTTCTCTCTGCTTGGCTTATTTCACTCAGCATAATCTCTTCCAGTCCCAACCATGTTGATACAAAAGTTGGGTATTCATCCTTCCTGATGGAGGCGTAATACTCCATTGTATATATGGACCATATCTTCATTATCCATTCGTCTGTTGAAGGGCGTCTTGGTTCTTTCCACAGTTTGGTGACTGTGGCTATTGCTGCTATGAACATTGGGGTACAGATGGCCATTTTCATTACATCTGTATCTTTGGGGTTAATACCCAGTAGTGCAATTGCAGGGTCATAGGGATCTTTTCCTTTTTTAAAAAAATGAAAACTACTAGAGAATTTAGGATTACATATGTGGCTCACATTGTGTGTCTATTGAACAGTATTGCTCTAGACCCAGGGTAAGTATTTCTTTCATTTTTTTTCTTTTTTAGATTTTATTTAAATTCAAGTTAGTTAACATATAGTGTATTTTTAGTTTCAGGGGTAGAGTTAAGTGATTCTTCAGTTATATATAATACCCTATGCTCATTACATCACATGCCCTCCTTAATGCCCTCACCCATTTACCCCATTCCTGTACCCTCCTCCCCTCCAGCAGCCCTCAGTTTGCTCCCTATAGGTAAGAGTCTCTTATGGTTTGCCTCCCACTCTGTTTTTATCTTATATTACTTTTCCTTCCCTTCCCTTGTGTTCATCAGTTTTGTTTCTTAAATTCCACATATGAGTGAAATCATATGATAATTGTCTTTCTCTGATTGGCTTATTTCACTTAGCATAATACCCTCTAGTTCAGTCCACATCATTGAAAATGGCAAGATTTCATTCCTTTAGATGGAGAGTAATATTCCTTTATTTGTGTGTGTGTGTGTACCACATCTTCTTTATCCATTCATCTGTTGAAGGACATCTGGGCTCTTCCCACGTTTTGGCTATTGTGGACATTGCTGTTATGAACATTGGGGTGCATGTGGCTCTTCAAATCACTATGTTTGTATCCTTTGGATAAATACCTAGTAGTGCAATTGCTGAGTTATATGGTAGTTATATTTTTAACTTTTTGAGGAAACTCCATACTGATTTCCAGAGTGGCTGCACCAGTTTGCATTCCCACCAACTGAGCAAAAAGGTTCCCCTTTCTTCACATCCTCGCCAACATCTGTTGTTTCCTGAGTTATTAATTTTAGCCATTCTGACTGGTGTGAGGTGGTATCTCATTTTGGTTTTAATTTGTATTTCCCTGACGCTGTATTTCTGTATTCCAATTAATTTCTATTTTCCTGAAGCTCCACTGAAAAGTGGAGCACTTTTTCATGTGTCTGTTGGCCATTTGTATGTCTTCTTTGGAGAAATGTCTGTTCATGTCTTCTGCCCATTTCTTGACCAGGTTTTTTGTTTTGGGGGTGTTGAATTTGTTAAGTTCTTTATAGATTTTGGATCAGGCTAAGTATTTCTATCCATTATTTTATTTCTGTTGATTATCTTCTTTATCATAACTGTTCCATAAGACAGGTAGTATTATTATTCCCATTTTATTTATGAAGACACTAAAATTTAGGCAGCTTGAATATCTTGTCCAAGAACACACAGCTAATAATTGGCTGATGTGGGACTGGAACCTGGGTCCCCCAGACTCTGTGACCACACTCTCCCATTATTTTATGCGGCTATATTGACATCTCTTTAGGGAGTGGCTGCTATGTTGTAGAACACTGAAGGAAGAAGGATCATGAGAAATGGCTGTGGAAATGCTGACAGGGGCCAAACTACAAAATTAAAAATGCGATGAGCCCTCTGAAAGTATGTGCCTTAGGAGCAGGAAGGGAAGTGAATCTGGCTCCAGATTTTTTGACTACTAAATCTGTGCCCTCAGCAAAGGGAAGCTGTCAACCCAGAACTTTGGAAGTGAACATCATTTAGGGAATTTTAAAGTTTCTGAGATATATGGAGCCTGGTTAAGATTCTCTCTCTCTCTCTCTCCTAAAATTAAATTAAAATAGACTGAACACTTTCTGTGAGATTATTTGGTAGGACTGCTGAAGGAGCAGGAGGAGAAGGACAATTAGGAGGTATCTTGCAGAGAATTTAGACAGCCCCTTCAGTTCTCCCATAAATGACCATACTGTATTTGGAAGTGCTTTACCTGACACAAGAAAGCACTTTCCTTTCCCTTTTTTCAAATGAGTGTCATAAGGGAAATTTGGAAGGAGTTCTTCATATTTTTCTATACACGAAAATACCTCTCTCCCTATGCTACCCCAGTGCGTCCCTCGAGGAGAGCCTGTTGCTTCCCCTGGCCTTGTTGTATGCTGGGGGCATCTCCAGGCCAGGCTGTGGTGGGCTGAGGGCTGCTTGTTGAGGGGCCCTCCAAGGCTGTGCCTCAGGAAGGTTTCTTTGTGGGGATCATCCACCCTTCAGTCACACTTAGCAAAACAGAAGGCGGCCCAAGGCTGTGGAGGGCGGGGAAATCAATGACAGGCCTTCTGCTGCTCTGAGTTAAATAAATAAGTCCACCCCCCTGCCGCCACCACCACCACCAAATAACATTCAGTTGAGAAGATTCATGAGACATAAGGTAAATGGCCTGTATAAATGTCTGGCAGAGGGGAGAAAGGAGCCATGGTAATGATTTTACCTGCCCAAAGGGAAGAGGAACCAGAGTTGCAAGGAGAGTGATTGACTTATAATTACACTGGCTGGGGACCCTGGGGTTGTGACCACAGAAAATTACTCGAGTTTTCCATAGCCTTAGAGCAACAACAAAACCCTCAATACCCAAGGCTCCAAAGCAGATTGACTGTGGTCACCTCTGGATCTCTCAGCAAGCAGGGGGCACGTGGAGGGGGCAGTGGGAGGCCGGCCTGTTCAGGAGATTCCAGGCAAGGCTGTAGTTGGAGCTGTTTCAAGGGCCTCCCCAGCCAGGACCATGGAAGTGGGGAAGGGAGGGAGGGTTCGAAAGGGAAAACTTTCCATGCACTAGCCATAAGGAAAAATTGAGGATCCCATCCTCCCATGTTTAAAGGAGTCTGGAATGGTGTGGTGGGGCCCAGTGGATAGGACAGATGAATGACTCAGTTCAGAGCACAGTTCCTTCAGCTCTGCATTCTGGGTCTGGGGGAGACATCCGGGAGTGACTTGAGGGAACACAGCTGTTCTTCTTAATGGCCTCAGAAGGTTGAGGCTGCACCTGCAGATTGACCCTCCCAGACCTGGCTGTTGGGAATTCTCCACCCCCTTGGAACTCACTTTTTACATCTAGTGAGTTTCCACCAGTATCATGGTTAGCAGTAAACGGGTGTGACCAATTAGGGGTCAGAGCAAGGTAATATAGGTCAAGAACAGCATCTTTTGGCCAAAGGCTGCTGACCTAGGATCTGTTGTAGTCTGTGGTTCTGTTCTGGGGGCCTGTGGAGAACAAGGAGAGAGTCCCCAGCTCCCATTAGCCCCAGAAAGTCCACCAAAATTCTTACCAGAGTCTTAAAAAGAAGGTGACTTAATAAGCTTGAGTTTTCTGTCTGTGTATTATCCCAGCCCACATAATAAGTCTGCTTTGTAGTGATGCTTCTCCAAGGACCACTCACTATATTCCTTCTGAAGTAAGTAAGCAGATGCAAGAGAGACTAAGTGAACCAACTGCCTTGAAGGTCCAGCTTCCCTTAGAGCCTTCCCTCCATGACATCACCAGTGACATGTCCATTGGGCTATGCCAACTCGGCCTGAACAATACGCAAGTCCCCCTTTTTGAACAAGGAGAGCACATTATTTTAGGCTGCTTAGGTGAACCTTCTAGAGTTCCAAACAGAGACTGAGCAAAGCTTGTCAACAGCAGCTTTGACAACAGCTCCAATAAAAGCATCAATGATTGCAATGATTCTCATCATCAATGAGAGCAATGATTTCAAAGCCCAATACAAGTTGTCCAAATGGCATCTGGAATTAAAGAGGGCTTAACAGTGAAAACTCGCTCTGCATCTCCTCCACCACCCCACCCCTTCCTCAGAACTGTATAGAAAGTCAACTACCCCCCCACCCCAGTCCAGTTCCGCCACACAGTGTTAGCAAGCAAAGTGCAGAGCAGGTCACAGTATTTCTAATTCAGATTAATGACCCCATTCAGCCTTGTCTCCTTAGCAGGAAATTAGAAAGTGTAGGAAGGAGCAAATAGTGATTCATAATGCGTGACTCTGGGTATTGGCAGTTGTGCTTGTTAAAAGCTAAGATATTGTTTTGATATAAAATAATTGAGTCTGACTTATTTATGGGATAAAGTGTTCTCCATAATGCCAGGTCCCTCTTGTAAAGCCAGCTGGTTCCATGCCCACGTGTTCTTGAAGGACGGGAGAAGTGCCCTCTGCCCGGTTTGTGTTTGTGGCAGCTCTGTGGGAAACTGCCCGTTATGGTCATGGTCTGGTGGGGTGCTGTACTTCTCCTACACTCTGCTTTTGCTTCTGTGCCTCTTCTTCCTCCCCTGGGCCAGCTCTTCCACTTTGACCTAATCCTGGCCTTTCATTCTCCAATCTCGTCGTCCACTTCTTCAGGGACCTTCTTTAATAAGGGGGCTTTGTCAACCATTTGCATAACAGAGTCATGACCTTTTTTTCCAAACCTTTTTCCCCTACTCCCTAACACACACTCACTTCGATTTGATTCACATAGACTTGTGTCTAAGATCAGACCCCTTGTGGACCTCGTGTAAATTCCATTCCTTCCCTACATCCCCCCGGACAGCCATGCATATCCGTCATTTCCCTCCTACGGAGACATAGGAGTAAAAGCTCTCCCTTTTTTCCTCTTTGGATTCAGCCCTTTTCTTCCACTTGCACACTCAGTATACAAACTTGGTTCAGGCTCTTGTTTCAGAGGAAGAAATGATTTCTTTAAATGACAATCATGTGGAGCTCAGTCCCTGGGCATGTCCAATAAACCTTACCCTGGGGGGATGCATTCTTTGTGTCTGTCCTCCGGGGGTGTGTCTACTCAGCTCACACACCAAAGTCACGTGGATGAGAACTGAGAAAAGTTGGATGAGCTTTAGAAATAAGTGCAACTGAGAAGTCATTTCCAAACTTGGATGTGTAGACTCTCCTGGGGAGCTTTTAAAAGATGCAAATTCCTATTAAATCTGAATTTCATCTCCTACCATTCCCTCTCTTACACAGCCTCCTTCTGCCTCCTGTCTCCTCAGTTCTCCTTGAATACACTGAGCACATTTCTGCCTCAGAGCCTTCATACTTGCTAATTCCCTGTTGGAACTCTCTTCACCTACACATCCACACGTGGCTTGTTCTCTGCCCTGATGGATACTGTCTCCTCAGAGAGGTGAACACCTCACTAAGATAGCATCCCTCCATCTGCCCACCTTTTTTTTGTCTTTCTTTGGACCTCCGGTCACATTATATATTTGTTATTTCTGGTTGGTTGTCCCTTCTAGATAGTGAGCTCTGTGAGGGCCGAGATTTCTTCTTCTTAGGTTACAGCTTTATCCTTGGAATGAAAAAAGAAGCTTCCCATACAGTAGACACGCCAGCAATGTCTGCTGAATCAGTGTATAAAAGATGACTCAGAGAAGCTGAGTTAATCCAGGAAGACTTGTTCTAAAACAGTGGCTCTTAAAGTATGGGCTCAGAATGAGCAGCCTCAGCATCAATTGAGAAATTATTAGAAGAGCAAATTCTTGGGCCTCCTAGGGGTTCCTCTAAGTCACAAAGTGGGAGATGGCCATGTATGTTTCAGCAGGTCCTGGGGGGGTCTCTCAGGCTGCCTAAAGCTTGTAAACTACTGCTCTGAGACATTGATTTGGTCCCATGTTCTGTTTGGCATGTTTGGCATAATTATCAAGGCCAAACGAAATCTGTGGCCCTCCTTGACATTTGCACTCATCTTAGACTATTCCCGAATTGTTTCAGGTGCATTGGATTAGGAACTGGCTTGTCATGGTGGCCCTCAAGCGTTCAGGAAGAGCTCAGTATGTATCTGTCAGCAGGTTAATTTTGTACTATTCCTTGGATATTCATAAATTACATAAGGGAAGAGAAAATTTATATTATTTTACTTAGAGTTAAGACAATATATATTTTATTAGAATATAGAAAAGACATTGCTTAAAAACACTTGTAGGTTGGTTTTGCCTCATTGTTTAATTACTTAGTAAGAAAGTATTAAAGTAGTAGGAACATGGGCTTACGGGTAAGATTTGGGCTGGATCAGGCTTTAATTTGGTAAAATGGGCAATAATACCTGCCTTAAAAATGAGTATCACTGACACACGGTGGGTACTCACAGTAGTTATTAATAGTGATAATAATAACTGGCATTTTAAACGTATAATATGTAATGTTTGTTATGCTGGTGTGTGTGTATAATTATGTTCAGACAGAAAGATGACAGTGAAAAGTGAATTTTAGAACAGTGGTTCTCACAAAGTGGTCCTAAGACCAGCAGCAGCAGTGCAACCTGGAAATTGTTAGAAATGCCCATTTCTGGGCCTCACCCAGACCTACTGAAATGACTGTCCCCGTGGGTCTGCAACTGTTGTAATAAGCCACCTAAGGACTCTGATGCATGCTTCTCTTTGGGAGCCCTGCTCTAAAATCACACATGTGCACGTGCGTGCGCACACACACACACACACACACACCCTCCCTGTGGGGTGCCTTTTTGGGGAAATAACGCAATAACACATGGAAGAACCAGGGTAGTCAACAGCTAGAGAACTCCTGCAGAGAGACAAGTGAACAGAATCTGAGTCATCTGAATTCGGAAAAGAGACCCAGTTCACGGTTTCTGTATTCAGCCCATTCCGTGGACTAGCTTCCTGACAGGTCTTTGAAAAATGAGGTCCCCACGAACAGAACAGCCGTCTCTCCCTTGAATGTTTCCCTGGCTGCAGCAATTAAACCGCCGAGCAGGAAACTGGACCTGACGTTCTGTTAACCCTTTGTCAGCTGAAGCCCCCAGGTGATCTGTCTCACTGGAGAGATTTTCTTCTCAACTTCTCTCCCCCCACGGCACCACAATGGGAAAAGCTCCTAAACCATCACCTGGTCGAGTTTTTTTGAGTTTTGAGTTTCGTTTCCATGTCTGTGTAATTGAAACAGCCAGGTCAAAGGTCAGCAGAGGGGAAAGGCCATTACAAACTAAATGTGGCTGCTGCATCTCCTTGTGCTTCTCCTTGGTGTCATGAAGACAAATAGCAATCGAAAAGAAAAGAAGTTCTCCCAATGACGCTCTCCTTTCTCATCAGCCTCTGAGCATTTCTTAACAAAGTAGGCTCAGCCCCCTACGAGCCTGATGGTCTTCAGCCTGAGCAGAGCCTCCCTGGAAATGACCAGAATAGCGTCGATGGGTTCATCTGTCTGAGCACTTTTGTCCTGGCGTCCTTAAGCTCAGGTCTTTGCCCCAGCCCAAGTCCTCCCTCTTACCACTTAATGACAATATCAGACAAACACATGGCCTTCAGGGCCAGGCAGGACTGGGCCACTGGGCCATCACTTCTTGGTGACAGTGGTGTGTCTCCCCCTTTGTCTTTTTTTTTTTTAATTTTATTTATTTATTTGACAAAGAGAGAGAGATCACAAGTAGGCAGAGAGGCAGGCAGAGAGAGAGAAGGGGAAGCAGGCTTCCTGCCGAGCAGAGAGCCTGATGCAGAGCTCGATCCCAGGCAGAAAGCCTGATGTGGGACTCGATCCCAGGATCCTGAGATCATGACCTGAGTGAAAGAAGAGGCTTACCCCACAGGTACCCCTTCCCCTTTGTCTTTTAAGAACATCCATTTTCTTATTGTCCAAATACGCCTGATAGATTTACTCTGTAAATTTTTGATTCTAGACTGGCATTTCCCACCATTTACCATGGGATTTCTCAGCCAATTTGATGTGAATTTAAGCAAAATGTAATTTGTTTTTTTTAAGCCACATGCATTAGAACCAGTTACTCTTTATTATGGAAAGACAGTCCTGCCTTCCCGTTTCTCCATTTCTGAAATTGAGGAGTTTTTTATTTTGGTGAACAAAATGGGGCCACCCCAAAATATCCAAATATGTCTCTTTAGAGATGAGAATCCCCCGTACTCACCCGAAGCTGTTTTGTGAGGTCTTTCTTGTTAAAAGCATAGTGTTTTGCTTGCCAGATGCCCAACGGCTTTTTTGGATGATTCGATATTATTTTCAAATATGAGTTTTAGTCATGTAAAGCATGAAAACTGAAATAGAAATATAAGAGGTAGAGATATCTGATTTTACAGTAAAATGAAGATTTATTAATCAAATTTGGATTTCTACTCTGTTGATGCAGATGATAGAAGAAAGAATTGGACTCCTGCTTTTAAATGAAAATATGTGTATACACCAGCCAATATGGACCCACTTCTGTCGCGTAAGGGCTCAATGAATACGATTTCTCTTCTCCTCTCCCTGTCAGGTGAACGATATCCCTTCCACATGCCAAGAGATAGCCATGCTAAAGAGTGGACAGGAATCAAAACTGTGGTCAGTGATTTCCCACGTTGGCCTGTGGATATCTACAGGCAGGGTGGGCAGGCAGGGTTGGCGGGAAGGTTAGCAGAGTATCTGCAAAACTCTTAAATTCATATGTTTGTGCTCTGTGCATTGCACAGAGATGGATTCAACACTATCTTTCACAGAGTTCCTATTCTTTCTCAAATACTCATGTACACAGTATTACAGAAATAAAACACATATTTGTCTATAATCATACAAAATGAATTGTAATTTTTTGGACATGCTGCATTTTTCCCAACTGCTATCAAGGGATGTCTGAGGAATTTTTTGAGTTCAAGATTTCCTCATATTCACAAACAGGGAGCATTGCTATTCGATAGCATATGGCTGAAGGGGCTTCCCAGGGCTTCCCAGGTATGGTCCCAAGACTCTGCGATACCATTTAAAGTGCAGATTGCCTGGCCCCATCCCTGGCAGTCAGGATTAGGATTCCCAAGGGGAACTGGAAATCTGTCTTTTAAACAAATTTCCCAATGCAAGTTTTTCCCATGCATTGGCACCGGAGAACCATGGGCTTAAGGGAAAACCTTCATACCACCAGGAATCAACTTCAGAAGGTCAAAGCTTTGTGTTTTCAGTTTCACCTGAAGATGGAATCTGTCCTTCCTCTTTAAATCCTTGCATACGGTCCAGAGACTTGTTAGAATATCTATCAATCATGTCAGATAGTCTATTGACAGTTTGAAAGCACGGTATCCCTGCTGGAACTCTCAAACAGCAAGAAAAAAAATGGTTTTGGATCATCTACAGATGTGGCTTAGTCACATGACTGTTTGCCTGGATCGGTGTGCACTGAAATGCCACGTAAATGAAATTACAGTGGGCAGAGGAGCTCGGATCTGAAATCATTAGTGACTCCTGGGGGCATTCACCTGATTTGTGTGTATTTAAATATAATCTTCAATAAAATTAGGAAACCTTTACCACCATCTGTGTTGCCATAGCAAAGTGCAGGCGCAGCAAATATCTGGCCTATGTGTTAACACCCCCTCTCCAGCTGCATGGTGGCTGGACATGTCTAATCAATTCCAGCAGTCCTTTCCCTTGAACCAAGATAGCTATGCCTCAAAGTCCCCTGCCCCAGGTGACTGTTAGCAGATGGGATGACGGGACAATGAAATCTATTTGCTGCATCACGATGGACAAAGGTATAGGCTCTGCAGTCAAATGGGATTGGAAAGCTCAAACCCCAGTTTTGCCACGTGGAAGCTGTGGGACCCAGAGCAGGAGAAGTCAGCTGTGGAGATACTACAGCAGTCTCATTGTCCTTTGCAGGAGCAGGGTGATGGTCTCGTTTTACAGGATTGTGACAGAAAGAACCCAGGTGACTTGCTTGGTGTTCCTGGTTCACACTGCGTATTCGATACAGTTTAGGTGCTATGAATTTTAAATACAGCTGGAAAAGAAGCTGGAGTGATGAACACAAGGGGAGAAGAGCCCATTTTGAGAGACAGCTTGGGTTCTATAAGAAGCATGGAGAACTTTATAGCAAAGTGCATCCTTCCTGCAACCCCTTCTCTGGGATGATGGCTTATATGGCCCACATTTATTGAGAGCTTAATAAATTCCAGAAAGCGTCCTAAGCACTTTATGAGGAGTAACTAATTTAATCCTCACAAGAACCCTGTGAAGTCGATGTTCTTATCACCAATTTATAGATGAGGCACCTGAGGCATAAAGAGGTGCAGTAACTGACCAGGGAGGCAGTTAGGCCTGTGCTATTCACAGTGAGCACCCCCCACCCCCACCCCCCCTTCCCCCACCTCCCCGGCCCAAAGCAAACTCTTAGGCCCCACCCTTAAGTCCCCTATCCCTAAACCCTGTGGGTGGGCCCAGAAGTCTTTGTTTTCACAACCCCTCCTGGTGATTCTAGGTTCCTTACCCTGACAGATGGAGGAGCAAGGGTGAACCTGTGACCAACCTGGGGGCAGCCAGAGGGAATTAGAGAAGCCGTATCCTGTTAAGGACCTGTGGATGCCTTTCCACAGACTTTTCATTCCCATCTGTATCTCTTCCAGTTAGCATCCTGGAATTCTGCATGACTTTTTTTCCTATTTAGGAGGAAGATTGGTTGGTTTGTGCTATTGTGTAGGAACTAGTGTGAAAAGCACCCAAGTCTCTTTGAAATCCCTGCTCTCCTTACTTTATGCAAAGGCGAGTTCCTGCATTTCCCCCTCTGTGCACCCTTGCCTTCTCCCTGTCCTTCAGTTCGGCTCAATAACTTCTGACCATCAAGGAAGGTATCAAGGGGCGCCTGGGTGGCTCAGTGGGTTAAAGCCTCTGCCTTTGGCTCGGGTCGTGATCGGGGTCTTGGGATCGAGCCCCTCATTGGGCTCTCTGCTCAGCTGGGAGCCCGCTTCCTCCTCTCTCTCTGCCTGCCTCTCTGCCTACTTGTGATCTCTGTCTGTCCAATAAATAAATAAAATCTTAAAAAAAAAAAAAGAAGGTTTCGAGCCCTCTCTGCTACATGAATTCGAAAGGGCCTTAGTTGGAGGCCTGCAGCACATATTAGAAATTACAATAAAAATCCAAATGTGTTAAGAAGTCCAGTGCTAAGGATTGCCCAGTCACTGCTTCACTGAATCTTTGTAAAGATCTTAATATGGCTCCCATTGTTACCCACCCCCCACCCCTACCACCCATCCCTGAACCCCATGCGCAGGAGAACACTACTCACCCTTAGCTTTGGGAGGGATCTCACCTGCCCAGCACGTGAGCCACGGGGCCAGGATTCAACTCTAGGTCTGTCTGACACCCAAACCACTCTCTTAGCCACACACTTTATGAGGAAAGATGGATGGAAATCTGAGGCCACTGACGTCACGAAGGTGGAAAAGCCAGAACCCAGCTAGAGAGCAACTGGCTGCTGGGATTTAGGGACTTTTCCTGGTGATTTCATCCTGATCTGCTTTTAGCTCCAGCACATGAGCATGAACCCCAGAAAGCTGTCTAGCTCGTGTTTGTTGCCTGGGTTCCATCCGACAGCTCTTTAGCTTCAGAAAGACAGGGGAAACTGCGTGGACCTGTGTCCTTTGTGGGATGTCCTTGTGGAGTGCTCTGGGGAGCCCATCTCATGACCCTCCTGTGAGCTGGGAGATGAGGGAGGAGCTATCCCAAAAGACCGCGTGTCCTTCCCCAGTGACCTTTGGGGGTAATGTGCACTTTGGGGAAAGAGGGAAGATGGAAAGGGATTCTCTTTGAGCCTGAGCAGGTTGGCTCATGCCTGTGTGTTGCTTTCCTGCCACCTCTCTCACGGATTTGTTGGCTTCCGCCAACACAGTCTGGAAATACAGGAATACCCCGTCACAACACATTAAAAAGGACATAATGAAACCCAGCCATGGGTTGCCCTGTATTTCTGGAATGCAGCCAGCCCTGCTTTCTCTCGTGTTGGCCATATAGACCTTCCCTAGCTTGCCTTTTGCTTCTCCGACTCCAGTCTCCTTCACTACAGTATTTTAGCGCCCTGTGTTCATTCCAGACTTTCTTTTTCTAACAACCAACATTGGACCTTCATCCCCAGGCCTCACTCTCAGCCTGCTCTGTGAATGCTTATGAAGTTGGTCCCGGGGCCCATGCGCCCCATCTGTGGTGGGGGCTGTCACAGAGTTCTAGCGCTGTGCCAGAGCAGGGAGTTGGAGGGTGGGGGATCAAATACCTTGTGGCGTGGAAATTTCCCAGCTCCCAAGATCTGGACAGTGGATCTGAAACTTCAGAGTAGTTAAGAATCTACTGGGGATTTTGTTAAAATGCAGATCCTCAAGTCCCTTCTCCCTGAACTCTGACTCAGTAGGCTTGAGGTAGAGCCCAGGAATCTGCATTTTAATGAACAGCTGGAGAGTTCCTATGCTTCACTTTGGAGAATAGAGGTTTGCTAGAGACATGGTGGTGCCAGACCATATCACACTCAGCCTTTGGTTAGTAGGAGACCTGAGAGAGTTTGGGGGTTGGGTTGGGGGGCTGTTGGGGGGCCAGGGCTGGGGAGCAGTGGTGCCAAACTGATGCCCAAGCTGGGAGCATCAGACAGTACTGTGGGAGTCAGGGGAACAAGATGGCGATGGGCATCTTCATACTCTTCCTCCCCTTCTGTCCTTTTCTCACCACCTTCTCTTCCAAAAGGAATTTCTTCACAGGATCTCTTACAAGGAAACTCCATTATATATAAAACAGCTGTCAACAAAGCTTTGCCAGTGGGTCTGAGGGAGTCTGGAGGGCTCCAAGCTGACCTCTCTTCTATTTCCTCCCCTGAGGAAGCACCTAAGGTAGACTCATGGACACTTCAGGATACCTTCAGGATTCCTTTGAAAACAGCCTTAATCTAGCCCCCATTTTACAGATGAAGAAGCTGAGACCCAGAAAAGTGAAGTGACCCGCACAGAGCTGGCTAGAGACATACCTGGATGACTACCGGACTCTCAGGCCACTGAGATTTTCCAGACAGCTCATTAGAACACCAGCAACCAGTGTGGGGCCCCTAGGAGTTCTCGGGGACGGAGGGTGAGCTGTGGCCTCATAAATGAGGTTAGGCAAACCTGGATATAGCCTAGTTAAGCAGGTTTCTTTACTGCAGGATTTCACAGCCTCCTGAATATTCTAATGGGAGCTGTGAATCGCCAGGAAAGGTCATGGAGGCAGAATTTTCCAAACTCATTTAATAACACACACTTTCTCCTCCTTTGTAATGCATCAGTGTTTCAGTGGATACTATTGTAAGGAGTCCTGCTTGGGGGATTGCTCTCATATACTATCCTTGCCCTGAGGACAGCCAGGTACGGTCCATAGTCACCAAACACTAGAATCTTCTGAGGGTTATCCATCCCATAGGCTTGCTCTGGACCAGCCATCTCTGACAGCTCAGGGGCCGCACCTGGGCTCCAGGTGCACCAATGAGACCCATTCCATGAGAAGGAAGCCACAGGCCAGGAACATTTGTCAGCCGGCTGACAGAGTGGGTGTCAGGCCTACTGCTGGATGCAGAAATTTGGCTCCCGGAATCACTTCACCTAAAGGACAGCATTGAGGACATGAGGAGGGCATGATTAGCTCAGCGTCCCGGTGAAGACACCAGGATCGCTATGGGCGAGGATGGAGCCAGGGAAGTGCCACCAAGGAGGCAGTTATGGGGAGCACTCACCAGCCACCTGCTCCTGGAGCAGACATGGTACCAGGGAAATCCGCAAAGCCAAGAGGTGCGGGGGCCTCCGTCAGGAGTCAGGCCCGAACTGACTAGTTAGTCCAAGGGACATTACGCTGGCAGCTGAGCCTTTTCTGCCCTTTTTTGAAGCTGTAGCTGTGATTTGTGGACATTTGCAGTCCATCCTTTGAAGGCTACCTACAAGTGAGCAATGTAGGTTCTGTCTGCAGATGAGTCAGAGACTTGGCAAGGAAAGGAGGCTAGAGAAGAAGCAGGCACTGAATCAGAGTCTGGGAAAATGGAAAGGGTGGTTCAAACCAACCGTGATTATTAGATCCCTGTCATATAACCTTAGTTCTGAAGCCGACCACCCAGCGAGCATTCCCAGGGAGGGCAACTGCGAAGGAGGGTGCTTCTCATGGCTGGATATTTGCAGGGTGGGGTGTCCTGCAAGCCCTGGGCCCAGGGTAGGCCGAAAGGCCTTTAGCCCAGGTTAACCTTTATGGCGGAAAATTCAGCAAGCCCACTAAGTTCCCATGTCCTGCCTAGTAATCACGCACTGAAGAAGATTTGGTTCCAGGTCTGATTTTATCTTACTCTTTAATTTTTTGCATGATTGAGAAATAAATACATGTCCATTATTAGTGAAAGGCACCAGTGTGTATGGTTATGAGCAAAGTCCTCAGAAATTGAGTTTGAGCCCAGAACTCAGAAGCTGTATGATTTGGGGCATGTCCTTTACCATTTCCTGTTTTGTAAAATGAGAACAATGATGATATCTGGCCCCAAGTGGTTGTCATGAGGATTCAATGAGACAATTTATATATTGTTCTTAGCAAAGTCTCTGACATGTAGTAAGCACTTAGATTTTAGCTATTATTATAATTGTCATAATTACCAACCCAGATGATCTGTTAAAAAATGTTTTAGTATATTCCCTTTCAATCTCCTAATAATTTAATCCTGCATTTATATTTTTAAATAGGTAGGATCACATTAGACCTATGTAATGCTGGGTCCTGCTTTTTTTAATCGATTTTTGTCCTATGTGCTGAGTTTCTAATGGGTAGAGATAAGGGGGCCGGTTTGGGAGTAAGAAGTACTGGGTTAGAATTAAGCTTTACCACTTACAGACCCAGCTGTATGTTTGTTTTTTTTTTTAAGATTCTATTTATTTATTTATTTGACACAGAGATAAAGAGCAGAAACAAGAGGAGTGGCAGGCAGAGGGAGAGAGAGGAACAGGCTCCCTGAAGGGCAGGGAGCCTGATGCAGGGCTTGAACCCAGGATCCTGGGATCATGACCTGAGCCGAAGGCAGACACTTAACAGACTGAGCCACCCATGCACCCCTGGGAAGTCTGTTTAAACATGCTGAGACTCAGTTTATCAGCTAGTGTGATCATTGAGTTCCTTCACAATTGGTTATGGTAAGGGAACTGGGTTAACTATAGGTGTTAGTTAAGCTGACCTATGAGCCTGGTGTCCAGAGCAGCTGGTTCTATTGTTTGCCAACTGTTTTTTCAGGAACCCCAAGGGTTCCAAAGAGGCACCCTTGGGATCAGCAAGTGGGAGAGGGCTGCGCAACACTCTGTGTCTGCTTATCTCCATGGTTCAGCCCTTCCAACTGTCAGCTGCAAATAGAGCCCCTCACTTATTGAAACTTACATGCAATTTTATTTGAAGACTGTCATGGTGCTTAAAAGCAAATTTGAGTATTGTTGCTTTAGAGAATGATACCTAAGCCGGGTCCATTCCAGTGGGAATATTCCGCATATTATAATACTTCGAGAGGGTTAGATATCACTGCAATTAATAGCAGCATGCAGGAAATATGACTAGAATTGCTTGAAAAGGCTCTGCATCCTACTAACTGTTATTAATGGAGGAGGCTTCTCCACTATGGAGCTACTTATCTGGGCTGAGACATTGTAATCAGTATAGAGGTCTGTTACCGTAGCTATCATTGTTTGCCCTGCATGCCTCTTGTGGCAACGAAACCCCTAATTTCACTCGGGAGCCCTTTCTGAGTGCTTTAGGGTGAGCATAGGACATAAGGCCAACTAATTAGAATACACAATCCACCCAGCCACAGTAAACGGTTTAGGTGTGACACATGATTAGGTCAGCCAGAGTACATGCTGGGATTTGTACTGGAATTATTGGGAATATTGGGATCCCTAAAAGTGAAGTGAATCTAGAGCTGCCGGTGACCACTTTGCTAATGCCTGAGGAGGCCGCACCTTAAAATGAAGCTGAGACCAAAAAGGCAGAGCTAAGAAATGGTGCTATATTTCTGAGGACATTGTCTAAACTCCTGGACCCGACAATGCCTGGAGTCAGTTTGCCCCTTGAACTTCCTGTCTATGTAAATTTCCTTTGTGGTTTAAGTGTGAGATGAGTTTCTGTCTGTTCCATCTGAGAGTCACAGTCCAATCATTGCATGAATCTTGCTGATGGATGTTAGAGTGGGGCCCTTCCTAGGGGAGCAAACAATATGGAGAGTTGCTACAGAGCTGTGGAGGCCACTTGAAGCCACTGGACCCCTGATGGGGGACAGGAAGGGTAGAGCACGAAAGAGGAGGGAGGTGAGGGGAAAACTACTTCCCACTGTTACCCTGAGATGTGAATACCTGTCCTTTGAATGCCTCACTCCTGGGTATCTAACCCCCTGGACGCATTCTGCATCCATTTCCTTGCACATCACTGAAGAGCCATCTAACACGGTATCAGAAACGCCTTGTAGGGCTCAGAGATTGGGGCTGTGAGCACCAGCGAGGGTAGGAAGTGGAGAGTGGACTGGCCGGAGGGTGCTCTGGGCAGGACGGACGGACAGCAAAAGAGCACTAGAGCCTGGAGGAGATTGTAGATGGGAGAACAGTGATGCTACTCCTGGATCAGAGACAGACAACTCCCAGAGGCAGAGAAGATCCGGGGAAGCAATGTCACAAAATGTCAGAAGTCCCTTCGCATTGGGATCCGTGCCTGTCTTTCAAATCTGGCTGGTTGATTAAATCTGTCTTGTGATAAAAGGGTCAGGCAAACCTCTAGTCACCAGAATTCAGCACTTAAAGGTTATTAGTATTTCTAAAGCTGACAGGTCTGAGTCTGTGTTCTGAGTTGTGCACTCCCCGTATGTTAAAACAATTAAAAATCAGTCCCATGTGCCCTATTCCATTCCCCACCCGACCCCCCCAAGAGGGTGGTATTAAAAACCTAGTTCACACACATCAGCCTCAAATTTCTTTTCACCTACTGCCATTTTACTGTCCCAAGTGAGAGCAAGCAAGGGTAATCAAGTTCCTGGCAGGAAATGGTTTTCTTCCGTGAATAGCCAGAGTATTCCTGAGTCGCTGTTGCTGAGAGAGGGGCAGGCTGGGCTATATATCATCTGAATGGTGGGCTGGGCCAAGCAGCTGGTTCTTCACGGAGGCTATCACTTATTTCCATGGTTCCCAATGGCAGCTTCAATAAGATCTTGGGGGAAGGATAACCGGGAATAGAATCAATGTTGCAGCTGAAATAAATGCAAATAAAAATCTGCAAGATCACCTGTCCAGGAGCAGTGCGTGAAAGCAAACATGCTTTCTGTTAATAGACTGGCCGGTTGTAGGAGGGTGATCCCATTGTTAGAAACTGCCTATTGTCACAGTCCTGATACGGTAACGACTTCTTTTCTTCCCTCTGAAGCTGGATAAATCAGAGACCAAAAATATCCTTAACATAAATCATCCTATTCCAGCATTTGACAGCCTCTGTCTCAAACTCAATTAGTCACTGGGCACAAGGAAAGCCGAGATCATCACAGATTCACACATGTTTAATGGATAAAGCACGACTGGGGAGAGATTTCTTCCATTTAATCTCTGCTGTTCGATGTTCGTTAGTAGATCACATGGCTATTAAAATAAATAGGATGGTAGAAGTTTCTTTTGGGCAGGGTAAAGCAGATGTGTTCTATTTAAAAAGATTGAATGAATTATATCCCAGAGAGATATAAAAGAGGCAGAGCAAATGAAAGAGTCCCAGGAGGATATCAAGGGCATTTAATCAAAAAGCTTGTCTCATTGCCTAGATGAGGACCCTTTTGACCAGGGAGCTTATCTCTGAACCTGGGAATCTGAGCACTGGCACAAAACCGGACCTTTAGGATATCAAAATCTGGTTCAGATACTTCCGGAGAAAGTGCTAGACAAAAGACATGGTTTCACTGGGACTAGAAAACTTGAACTGCTTGGATCATTACTACTAATCCTGTTCAGCGATTCTCTAGGTGGTGATGTCTCCACTTCCTGTGTCCTCTTGCAGTAAGAGTGATTGTCATCATTTTATTATACTAAGTGGGGTTTATCGTGGTTTCTGCATGCCGTGCTGCTGACTGGTTCCAGGCTGGAGACGTGAATACAAATCAGGTCTGGGAATCAGTTTTAGACAGTACCTTTCTCTTTAACAATTCAGAATATTTACCTAATGCCTTGTAATTGCTTTGCTTGTCTAGGTCAGCATTGTCTGGTTTTGCTTCCTTTTTTTTTTTTTTTTAATTTATTTATTTACTTTTAGTAATCTTGACACCCAATGTGGGGCTCCAACTCACCACACTGAGATCAAGAGTTGCATATTCTTCTGAGCCACCCAGGCACCTCCTTTCTTCTGTTCTTAAATTTGAAAGCGAAGAGACAATGTTTATCCATCGTTGAGGGTAATGTTGTATAAAAAGAGGCTCATAAGGGCACCTGGGTGGCTCAGGCTGTTGAGTGTCCAACTCTTGATTTTGGCTCAGGTCCTGGAGCTCAGGGCTGTGAGATGGAGCCCTGCATCAGGCTCCACAATGGGCATGGAGCCTGCTTTAGATTCTCTCTCTCTCTCCCTGTGCCCGCCATTCCTCCACCCCTGCTCTCTTGGTCAATAAAGAAAAAATAGAGGTCCTTAGAACTATAAAAATCCTCCTCATGGGTTTTTAAGGTTGTTCTGAGAAGTCACACTGGTGGGTAAGTGCAAGAATCACTCCTTTTTAATATGGAAATACCAAGACCCATGAGGTTAAACAGTTAATGCCAGATTGTCTGAATCTCAGGCCTGACTCCTGGCCAGCTAATGTGGCCCAGCTAAGTAGCTGGAAGTGGATTAGATTTTGCAGGGTCAAGGCTAGGCCTGTGAGTTCCTATCAGGGCCCATAGGGGACCCCAGGAACCCAGAGGAGACCAAAAACAACGTCTGTAGTGGAAATCTTGATGATGGAAGAAGATGTTTAAGCATCATGTTTACAGGGGCTAAAAACAAGGATTAAATTCAGAGGTCAGAGTCAAAAATCAAAATTGAGAAGAAGATGGATCTGAGTACAGCAAGCTGGAAATGCTCAGGATCGGGGACAATCGTCTGACACTGCAGCTTGGCAGGGTCTGGGTGGTAGGGCTTACTGAAGGACCAGGACTGGCTCTCCTGGAAGCAAGTCCTTGGCAGAGCCTTTCTTTTACAGGATTTTTATGTGCCTACCCAAACTCAGGAAGGCTTGTCATTTGAGATCTAACAAGTTGAGGTACAAAAAAAGAGATAAGAAAATCAGGTACTAAAGTTATTCTCTTTCTTGTTCTTATAAGTATTTTAGATTTGGCAAGATGGAAGACAGGTTAAATAAATCACTTGGCTAGATCAAATTGACTTTCTGTTTCTGAGTCCTTTTAGTCATGTATTTATTTTAGCCAAGGTTATTTGTTCATGGTTTTCTCTAAAAGTATCCATAAGAATTCCTGTATATAAAGAACTGGGACATCAGTATCAATGCATGGTCCATTTGTGCTGCCATTTTATTGGCTAATAGTGGCCTGAGGGACATCCACAATGTGATATCTCTTCCTTCCCTCACACCCATCTTAGTGCTCCCAGTCTTAAAGATCTGAACTTCATTAGAACATCCAACGGGGGGTGGGGTCAAACTTTCCTCCACCCTTCTACGGTCTCAGTTTGGGACTGACATAATAGAAAAACAGGAGAAACATATGAATTTTATGTATATATGAATAAAAACTATCACAAGAAAAACGAAGATCCAAAGAAGTGGTTCTATACTAGGTTGAACAAAGAGAAGGACTTATGGAAGGATACTATAATACATGGGGAGACTAGAGGAAAATAAGAGTTATTTTAACAAAGGTTTGTTTTTTCAGATTTCTCTTGGCCTTGACTCCCTGTCCCTGGAGATGAGAATATTTCTTCCTTTGGTACAGAGAGGGCAGCTTTCACATGGGAATTTTATTACCTGTTTGCAGGAAGGAAAAATGAAGGTTGGGGTGTCTTTCTTGTACCTACTGTTTCTCAAGTGCCCTTACTCAAAATAGTCAATATGGTAGCATGTTCTGAACTCCTTTATACCCAAACTTAAAAATATATATATATTTCCTGCTAGTTCTGTTTGGGGGGTATCAAGTTTATTATTCTTTGCAAGAAGCCAAAGATTTCCTTCTTTTGTACTAAAGCAACTGAAAAGTCCCCAGAAGGTGATATAGAGCTTGATTCGTAGACCCCCATCCCCATGTGAATGTTGAAGGAAGATCGAAGCCAGTGAAATCAGGAGGCTTGAGAACCTTGAGGTGAAACAAGAGGTCCTTGGAGTCTCCAGTAGTTCAAAGCAAATCTCAGTTCTTTGATAGATAGAATGACCTATGTATCCCCGTTTTCCTGGAAGCTTCCTGGCATTTGCACTGGAATTACCACATGCTGGGATACCCCTCAGCCCCAGAAAAACTGGGACCACTGGTCACTCTATTGGAAGACTGCAGTGTTGGCCCATCTCAGATGTCCTAGGCATCTCTACATCTCTTCTCTTCCATGTTCCTAAGTTGCTTTGGAAGCTGGTCCTTATCTGTATGTTACTGGTTAACCTCCTAAAAGTCTTGGCTTGAAATTTATGAGTGAAGTTTGGTAACACCTCTTCTTGGGCTCCAGAGCTCCTGCAAAGAGACTTGTCTTGGTCACTGCTGTAAGCCTGGTACCTCTTTATGGACTCAATGGCTCATGTAATTCACATACTTGTGCGCATGAAGCTGAAAAATGAATATTTGTTGTCCTTTCTGGCTTGTGGCATTTGAAGCAAGTATGGCCATCTTTTCTTCTAAAAAATGGGGATAATACTCACATTAACCCCATAGAGTTGTTTTAAGAATTAAGTAAGTTAGTACAGGAAAAGTGCTTAGAACGGGGAGCAGCACAGAGTATATGCTAAATAAATATTAGAAAAAAAAAAAAAAGAAAAAAGTGACATAATAGCAGAGAAATACAGGTTCTTGGTAGAATTGTCCTTGACATCCTCATTTGCCAATTCCTGTGGCCCAGGGCTTTCAGGCTGTAAAGCAAACATATTGAAAGTTAATATGAAAGTAATTCAGAATTAGTGAAGGTTTGCCCAAGGAAACCTAACCTGGGAGTCAGGCGGCCTAGTTCCCCTACCACTTAACTGAAGCTGTAGCCTCATACCCTTAGGAAACCAGTAAACTGTGCCCATAATCAGCAGACCATCAAAACTACAAATTGGTGCGGTAGCCCGTGGGTGAGGCTTCGACCACCAGAGGGAGCTAAAGGAACAAATCACTGAAAACCCAACTCAAAACTGGATTGGTTGCCTCGGAAATTTTTTAAGTGTTCAGGTAAGCAGAAGTCTAAAAGATCATGCAACTGACCTTAAGGGTTAATTCAGCTGTAAGAAGGAAGGAAGTTAGAGGCAGATGTTGATATTTTCTCCAGGCAGAGAGCCAAGAGTTAATAGTGTAGAGATGGGTCTGTGGTGCCCATCTCTTGCTGGAAAAAGCCAGGGTGCTTAATCCCAGGAGTTTACAGAAGCTCATAGCAGTGGGGAAAGAATGTCACCATAGTAAGCAGGGCTTGAGGTAGGTTTTAGGAGGTGGAGAATAAAGATCTTGGAACCCAACACTGAGATGAGAGCAGGTAAGGATACCTCAGTCAGATTCAAGGTGGTTGTTGGTCGGGCCGGGTGTTACATGTTTGCACATTCCCGCATGCAGTAAAGGGGCTAGATTCTCCCAGAGAAGCCGTTCAGGGCTTCCATTCCAGGAGGGTAACAGGAGTATATGCAGGTAATAACTGATGAGGGTTCTAGCTCCAAGGGTATCAAGTAGCCAGGCCGGTCCCAGGAGCTCTGGGCTAAGGGCAACAAGACCAATCCTGGTAACACCTGTCTGGGTAGTACTGGGACTCCTAATCCACTGCCAGGCTTGAAGCGGGCTTTGGTTCTTCCTGGATCTAGGCTGGTCAGATCTTTTTTCGCTTTCTTACTTTTCTCAGAAGTTAAAATTCAAATTTCTAAGCTCATGTTTCCCAGTGCTAGAGGCCTTTCCCATCTCATTTACCGGCTTCTTTGCTTGCCAGTAGCCTAGAATCACCTTCCTACCATAGGGCCCATGCTCTACCCCCTCACCCCCACCCTATGGCAAAAGCAGCCTGCTGGGAGACAGAACATATGGGCTGAAAATAAGGTACTAAGTGGTTGAGTGCTACTCCTTCCAAAATCATTAAAAGTGAATGGTCAAATTTCATTGTGGAATATTTGCAAATAGCTTTTCTAAGGGGAAATTTAAAATACCCAAACAACTCTGGAATGGGAAGATGATCCAGGAAGATGGTGCTATTGGGAAGGGATTGTCATAAGGAGGCACTGAGACTTTTTTTTCATATAGGCTGCAAACTGATCAGGAGATTATATTTCTGGAGAGTGATTTTCTAAATGTTTCTTAAATGGCAATGTGACAGCATTATTTGATGAGCTGTGATTTCAAAGTTTCATTGTTTTGAAGGGCAGGACTCAGTTTTAACACACAATAGTCTGGTGTGTCTAGAGCAAAACATTCTAAGGTGTTTACGACACATTCTATGTAGAATCTAAATGATTGTTTAAATTGTAGAAAAATCAATGAATATCTTAGGTGGGTGTTTAACATGAAGTTCCTCTTCTTTATCTGTGTTTGGTAAACAAATGCTCCCCACATGCTCTTCACTGTTTTCTGGGTTGTCTGCCCTTTGCAGGCGGAAGGGAACTGAAAGTTGTAATGGGGCGCCATCTACTGGGGAAAGAGAACAATAGAGTAAAAAAAGATGTGATGGGGGGGATCTCATTTGCAGAGAAATGAATACTTACAGAAAAGAGAACTTGATGAAGATGTAAAAGCAAACATGGAAAAAAGAAGGGAAGTACATTTAGTTTACTCTGGAAAATTCTTTTTTGAACTCTAATGTCCTTCCTTTGATAGGATGCTGTGTTTTACATTAGGTCAAACATGAGTTGTCAGGAGAAACCCTCAGTCTATACTTAATACCCTGAAACTGTCAAAGGGCTGAGACCTCTGCTATCACCCAGTCCAATGCCCTCAGGTTCCACACGGGAAGCAGGGGCTCAGAGAGGAGAAGAGATGCTCCGGGTTCCCGGCTCCGTGTCCTCCCAGCATCCGGATGGTCTGCATTTAGATGACTGGCCGTTTGACTCAACATAATGACGGAAGAGATATCTAGAAATTATCCAGGGCCCAAACCATCCTCTCTCTTGCTTGCCAGACAGACTGTCAGAAATGTCATGATTAGAGTTGCTCCTTTGAGTGGAAACTAGTGCTTCTTCATTTGCCCTGTGTCTCCACAAACACCTTCACACACATAGGGTTTCTCTGATGAGCTGTTATTTCCCTGCTTATTAGAAAGTGACCAGCAGAGTTGCTGATTTAGATCTAATTCTAACCAAGAGAGGGTGATGGGGGGAGAGAGAGCCCTGTGAGAGTGACCATGGCATCCCAGAGGCAGTGAGAGCCCAGGAGGAAGGCTGAGTCTCATAAGGCATGTGCTCTGGGCTCCAGAGTTCTGAGAGAAGCACGTACTTGGAGGGAAGGTCATGCACAGGGGATGAAGAACTCTCAAAGCCTCAGAGGTGACTCTGTAAATGGAAATACACCCAATGACAAGTAATTAACTGGATGTTTGGGAAACCAGGGTGCTTCCATAGGAGCTCACCCATGAGTCCTGATTTCAAGAGAACACTTACAAAGGAAGGACAAAAGAAGTGCTTGAAGCCAGAGAGGAGAGGCAAGGCCTCGCTTGTAAGAAGTGCTTAGGGCAACAACAACCATAAAATGACTTTCAGAGTACGTCCTGCAAGGGGTGGGGTCATGCGTGTGGGTCTGCTGCTTGGAGAGATTCTTGTGTTCTGGCCAAGAAAATATATATATATATATATAAATCAGAGCTCCTCACTTGAGTTCACCTTCATGTTTTGTAACAAAGAATGATCTCTGGGTTGAAAAGCACAGAGCAAACACTGATGAAAGGGAAAGGAAGCCCAGCCTGGGGGAGCCGAGTATCTCTCAGATGGTACCAGGAACGCCTCTGGATGCTCCCAGTGCTCAGTGTTTTACCTGCGTGATCTCATTTAATTTGGCCAATAACTCTATTCCTCTATGGTTTCAGGCACTGTCTTATTTAGTTACTAGGAGCCTTATACTTAGGGAGGTGAAGTTAATTTGTTGAAGTTCCATGTCATTAGGAGGAGGGAAGAGGGAAGATCTGGTGGCTCCATCTGCAGCCGGAGAGCCGAGCTCCCCAGGGAGGTCAGGTCTTTGGACAGAGACACAGGACACCCCGGCTTCTGGGAGAACCTGCAGACGGGTAGTGGGGAATCCAGGGATGGGAAAATGGGTTTTTGGCTTTGAAGTTTGTTTTTGTTTTTGTTTTGTTTTGTTTTTTCCTAAAAAAGGAGACTAGACAGAGATTCTACAAACTTCAAAGTAGTGTGTTTGGGGTGAATGAGGGAAATCCTAATATAGACCACTGAAAGATTAGTTTAAACCCCTGGGAAAGGAAGCATTTGCTCCAAGCACCCCACAAGGGTTGTTTCAGAAAATACAGGGTCCTGCTCTGTGCCTTTTGCTTGGCGGACAGCCTGATAAACAGAGTCCCCCCCTCAAAGGAGTCGTGACCAGCAGGGGAGACAGGCACACAGGTGATCTCCACACTGTGGAGGCACCAGCTAGTGCAAGGTCAGCAGCACAGTGTGACGGGGGTTCTGGGGAGGCTCACACGTTGGCCTAGAGGCAGAGGGACAGGGAAGGATCCTGGGGCAATGCGTTCCTTTTCCTTTCATTGTAAAGCTTTTCTGAAGTAAATTTCTGTTACATTTCTAGATGAACTATATGACTATATAGCATTGCCTTTTTAAAAAGCCATAAATGGTCAAATATTGGCAATTTCATAGGTTCTGACCTAACCCAACGTCTGAGAAGTCCAACAGCAGGACAGACACGTGTTAGTATGGAAGGGGCCGGAGTTCTCTGCTCTGCATCTCCCCTCCCAGACTTTTCTCCCCAAGGCTGCCTCCTTCAACTCCTGGAACCCTTTTTAGCTATTTGTAGCTACTTATTGCCACCTACTATGTTTTGCTGTTGCTTCTTGACTTTCCATTTTGACACTCTGCATTGAATTTCTGTTATAAAGATAGGGCTTTAGCTGTGGTATGTTTCTACGATCATAAACGCCTGCATTCCTTCACACTTACACTGCTCTGTTACAATTTCTGGTGAAATCACTATGTTGGCGTTGTTGGGGTGGGGGGAGCCTGTTCCCTGCTCCTATGGTCTTCTTCCAGGAGGTGGGATTTCCCCTAAACATTCTGGGTTCTTTCTTGCCCTTCACTTGGTGATTACTCCCCTCTCTCTAGGGGAGAAGGAGCAGCTTCATCTGGATGGTAGATTAGGATCAGCCCTTTGTCCTTCTGCCCACTGGAAGCTCTTTGTTGCCAAGAAGCAAGCTTTGCCTGGAGCACTGCCCTGCCTGGGTGGGGAAATCTGCCTAATTCTGGGGTTCAAAGCCAATTTGGCTCTCAAAACAAAGTTACATTAGCCAAATAAACCTTTATCATGAAGAAGAAAAACAAAGTGATCTGAATTCCTACTTTTACTTATCAAATTATTTAAAACTTGGGTGGGGAAGAAGAGAAAGATTTATAAGGTTGCTCGGAAGGACCCTACAATTAAATTATAATTATGTACTTCTAAATTTATCCTTTTCCTGTAGAGCCCTCTCTTTTCTTTAAAGCTGTTGATTGGCTGTGTTTATTTATTCACTTAGCTCATCCCTAAAGGCCTGAGGTCTGAAAATTCTCTATCAAGTCATCTCTTCAGGTCATTTCTGCACACCCACCCTGCTCCATGTCCCTCTTTCGACCTTCCCTAACTCTCAGATTCCTCCTCCCCCTTATTCCTGTCCATCCTGTAGCTCTTGGCTCTCCACTCTCTGGGCCTGAAGCTCAGCTGTCACCCAGGGGCTCTCTGTACCAGCTCCCTGGGCATTTTCTTTGCTTCTCTCTGGTGTTGAATCCCATTTTTTTTTTTTTTTTTTAAATTTAGATGACATGACTTTCTATTTCTTGGTCTACATTCTACCCTCACACTTAACTAATGATTTTGCTGACTGAGGAATTCTGTGTTGGACAGAATTTCTCTTAGACTCTGAAGGCCCTGCTCCATTGTCTTCCAGGATCCTAGAGTTATGAAATTTCACAGGGATGGAAACCTGGTAGGTCTATTCAATTTAGAAACATATTCTCTGATGTTCTGGGAATTTTACTGCAGTCTTTCTTTTTTAAAATATTGATTTATTTGAGAGAGGGGAGGGGTGGGGGAGAGGGAGAGAGAATCTCAAGCAGACTCCATGCTGAATGTGGAGCCAGACACGGGGCTCAATCTCATGACCCTGAGATCATGACCTGAGCCCGAACCAAGAGTCAGATGCTTAGTCGACTGCACCACCCAAGTGCACCTGCCTTACTTCTTTTATGAGGTTCTGCTCTCTGTTTTCTCTGAACTCGTTGTCTACCCACCTATCCATGGAACTTCTGTTATTTTAATGTTTAACCATCTGGATTGATGCTCCAATTTTCTTGTCTTTTTTCTTATTTCCCATCTCTTTGCCATTTTGTTTTCTTTCTAGGACATTCCTAGACTTTGCCTTTAATACAGAGCATTGTATTCAATTCTCCTGGTTTTAGTTGACCTTCTTACTCCTCCCTCTTCTGTGTGTTGGGTCCCTTGAGTCCAGAGTCTGAGACCTGCCTCTTCTGTAGAAAGGAAACCACTTGTTGGTTCTTATCAGAAGAAAAAAAAAATTGTAAGTATGCAAGGTGATGAATATTAACTAGACTTACAACTATTTTGCAGTGTATAAAAATATGGACTCATTTATGTTGTATACCTGAAACTAATATAATGTTATATGTCATACCTCCATTTTTTTACATTACATTACGATTTTTTACATTACATAAAAAAATAAAAAGAGGAAGCCATTTGTCTCTCTCCATCGAAGGCAGCAGAGTGGGGGTGGCGGTGGACTTTGTAGCCTAGCTTCATGGGTTTAGGAAGGGGATTTAATTATGTCTTATATAAACTTTTGATCAGCACTCCAGTTTTCAGCCTTATTCCCTACCGTGGTCTTCAGAATTAATTGATGCTTCCAATTTCTTCAGAATTAATTGATGCCTCCAATTTGTGAGCCTTTCTGGAGATTTCTAGAGTGTAAGTATTCTATCCTGTCTTCTCCTACAGGCTTGGTTTTCAGTTTTCTTCAGTCTGCTAGGTCAAGGTGATGCTCAGGCACCTACTTTCCAACACCCAAAATTGTGTTGGCATCTTCCATTTGCTGTGCTCTCTTCTCCCATAATATTTGTCCCTGAAGGATTATGTCTTTTTAAAAAATTCTTTTATCACCATTTTATTGGGATTTTGGGGAGAGATAAAGGAGTATGTAATATTAGATACTTAAAAAGACCTCTCTCTTCCTCCTTCCTTCACTCCATCACTTGTTAGTTACAACTTTATTAAGATAAATTCATAAATCCTACAACTCACCCATTTACAGTTATTGTTAGTATATTCAGTTATTTTTAGTATATTCACAGATGCAACCATCACCGCAACCCATGTTAGAATGTTTTTGTCAACCCCAAAAGAAACCTGTACCCATTGGCAATCATGCTTATTTACCCCCAATCCCTCCAGCCCTAGACAACTACAAATCTACTTCCTGTATCCATGGATTTGTCTAATCTAGCCATTTTATATCGTGGAATGAGATAACATGTGGCCTTTTGTGACTGGCTTCTTTCACTTAGCATAGAGTTTTCAAGATTCATCCTTGTTGTAGCAGGATCAGAATTTTGTTTCTTTTTATCAATGAATAATATTCCATTATAATATTGGAATGGGATAATTCATTATCCAATAATATCAATATTATCCATCTAGATATACCACTTGTTATTATCTATCTTTTTTATTTTGACCATCCTGGTGGATGTGAAGTGACATCTTGTGGTTTTCATTTGCAATTTCCTGGTGGATAATATTATTGAGCATCTTTTCATGTGCCTATTGTCCATTTGTATGTCATCTTTGGAGAAATGTCTATTCAAACACTTAACCCATTTTTAAATTGGGTTACCTGTTTTTTTATTATTGAGGGGTGTGTATGTGTGTGCTTGTGCACACAGGCGCACATGTGTGTTAAATGCATTCTAGTCCCTTATCTGTTATATAATTTGCAAATATTTTCTTCCATTCTGTGTGTTGTCTTTTTACTTTTTTTGTGGTGTTCTTTTGCAGTACAAAATATGCCCAATTTACCTTTTTTTCCTTCAACTGTTTGTGCTTTTGGTGTGATAGGATGAGTTATGAAGTATTCCCTTCTCTTCTGTTCTTTGAAAGCATCTGTAATGATTTGGGATTATTCTTGTTTACTTTTTCTTTTTTAAAAGTTTTTTTTTTAAATTCCAGTTAGCTAACATACAGTGTAATGTTAGTTTCAGGTGTACAACATAGTGATTCAACACTTCCACACAACACAAGTGCACTCTTCAATCCCCATGACCTATTTCACCCATCCCCCTATCCCTCTCTCCTCTGGTAACCATCAGTTTGTTCTCTATAATTAAGGTCTGTTTCTTGATTTGCCTCTCTCTCTCTCTTTCCTCCATTGATTGTTTTGTTTCTTACATTCCACATATGAGTAAAATCACATGGTATTTGTCTTTCTCTGATTGGCTTATTTGGCTCAGCATTATGCTCTCTAGCTCCATCCATGTCATTGCAAATGGCAAGATTTCATTCATTTTTATGGTATGAGTAAATATGAGTAATATTACATCATATTTATCTCTCTATATATGATGTATATATGTATATATATATATGATGTATATATGAGGAAGATGTGAGATAGATCTAGATAGATCTATCTATCTCACATCTTCCTCATTCATTCATCAGTCAATGGACACTGGGCTGTTCCCATAATTAGTCTATTGTAGATAAGGCTGCTATAAACCCTGGCAGTGCCATGTATCCCTTTAAACATTAGGGTACATCTATCTGTTTGAATTTGTATTTTCCTATTCTTTGGGTAAGTACCTAGTAGTGCAATATCTGGATTGTAGGATAGTTCTATTTTTAACTTTTTGAGGAAACTCCATACTGTTTTCCAAGTAGCTGTACCAGTTTGCATTTCCACCAACTGTGTGAGAGGGTTCCTTTTTCCCCTGCATCTTTATCAATACCTATTAGTTCTTATGTTGTTGATTTTAGCCATTCTGATGGATGTGAAGGGATATCTCATTGTAGTTTTGATCTGTATGTATTTCCCTGATGACCAATGATGTTGAGCATCTTTTCATGTGTGTGTTGGCCATCTCTATGTCTTGTTTGGAAAATGTCTATCCATGTCTTCTGCCCATTTTTAATTGGATTATTCATTTGAGTATTGAATTTTATAAATTCTTTATATATTATGAATACTAATCATTTATCAGATTTGTCATTTGCAAATATCTTCTCCCATTCCATAGGTTGTCTTTTAGTTTTGTTGATTGTTTCCCTTGCTGTGCAGAAGATTTTGTTTTGATGAAGTCCCAACAATTTTCTTTGGCTTTTGTTTCCCTTGCCTCAGGAGACATAACTAGAAGAAAGTTGCTACAACTGATGTCAGAGAAGTTACTGCCTGTGTTCTCCTCTAAGATTTTTATGGTTTCAGGTCTCATACTTAGGTCTTTAATCAATTTTCAATTTATTTTTTGTTTGTTGTAATAAAATGGTCCAGTTTCATTCTTTTGCAACAGCACCATTTGTTAAAGAGACTTTTCCCCATTGGATAGTCTTTTCCCATTTGCTGAATATTAATTGACCATATAGTTATGGGTTCATTCCTGGCTTTCTGTTCTAGTCTATTGATCTATATGTGTCTATTTTTGTGCCAGTATCATATCTTCTTTAATCGTTTTGCTAGAATTCACCAGTGAAGATGTGCTGGCTTGTGCTTTTCTTTGTGGGTAGTTTCCAAATTATTAATTTAATCTCCTTATTAGTCTATTCAGACTTTCCATTTCTCTTTGAGTCAATTTCAGTAGTTTGTGTCTTTCTGGAAAATTTTCCATTTCATATCCTTCCATTTATGTGTTTATTTTTGTCTTAGACACCAAGAGTAGGAAAATCACAGGTTGAGGCAATATGGTGGTGTGTCTGGGTTCAGTCTGCTGTATGAGATTATGTAGACTGTAGTCATTTGAGCTATCCTCCTCTAAGTTGTGTGGTGCACAGGTTGTGGGCAAACATGGTGGTGATCTTAAATAGTAGAAGTGTTAAATGTGCCATCTTCAGAGACAGATCACCTGGGTTTGAATCCTGTTTACACCACTTTCCAGAGGCTTTGGGCAAATTACTTAATCCCTTGAACTTTAGTTTTCTTCTATATTAATAATCGTGCTTTTTTTCAGGGTTTATTTCTATGAGGATTAAATGACACAATACATGTAAAGTGCTTAATGTAGTGCAAATTTCAATAAATGTTATTTCTTATTCAATATCTTTATAGCCTTCGCTAGATGCTTCATTAGGTTAGAAATGGGCCCTTTTCTTTTTTCCTTGTCTTTTTTTTTTTTTTTAAGGTAGACTCCCTGCCTAGCATGGAGCCCAACAGGCAGCCTAAACTCATGACCCTGAGATCAAGACTGGAGTTGAGGTCAAGAGTCAGACACTCAACTGACTGAGCCACCCAGGCACCCCAACTTTTTTCCTTTTTATTGCTGAAATTTTAGTACCTACCAGGGTGCCTGGTCCATACCAGGAGGTCAGTATTGTTTGTTTAATGTTTTCATGTCAAAAAACTGGATTTGAGGGCAAAACACCTTGTTTAGTCATTGATTAGCGTACTCATTGTTAAGGAATGTCAGCTGGAAGAGATAAGAGGTGTGGCAAAGCTAGTTTGACCCTTGTTGGACTTAACAGAGTTTGAATGGCTTGAATAAAGTCATGGAGCCTATACCTATAACATTTGCACTTGACATAAAGTTATGGGGGAGAACAAAGTTTGGGTAGGCATGAGTTTGTGTGTATACATTCCGGTTCTTGGGTCCTAAAATAACTGATAAGCAAACAACAGAAATATGTGATTAGCAACAACATAAAAATTTCTAGGGGTTCTTGTCAATAATAAACTCATTATGAATAGAAGCAGTGATAGCAATCTGAAGCTACATTCATTATATGAGCAAGAAGGGAGAGGACAAGCGCGCGCACACACACACACATACACACACAGATGTATTGTCTTTTTACCCTTTTCAGCACTTTTAGGGGAAACTTCTCTCTCTTTTAATAAACTAGTTGTAGACCCTCAAGCAAAAGGTAATAGACATGGAGGGACACCTGGGTGGCTCAGTGGGGTAAGCCTCTGTCTTCGGCTCAGGTCATGATCCCAGGGTCCTGGGATCGAGCCCCACATCAGGCTCTCTGCTCAGCAGGAAGCCTGCTTCCTCCCTCTCTTTCTGCCTCTCTGCCTACTTGTGATCTCTGTCAAAAAAAAATAAATAAATAAAATCTTTTAAAAAAAAAGGTAATAGACATGGAAATATTCTTTTTTCATGACTAGGATAAGTATGTTATTTATTATGCTCTTAGTAGACAGGTTGCTGTCTCCTAGGTTCAGCATGTCATCATGATTGATATAAGGATGTTTTCTCCTATCACTGAATTGCCACTGAATGGGTGTTGGTCTTTTTTGTAGACATGAGTCTTAGGCTCTTTGGATTTTACACAAGGTTATCAATCGTATTTCTAGCTCAGCTGAACTGAAGCATGGAATGAGGATACCTCGTAGTACCCATCAGTACTCAATTACTTTCAAAGCCAGGACCAAGAGAAATAATGGAAAACAACCTGCAGGCTCTCCATCCATCTATACTCTAACGTTTGTCCCTGAATGAAGCCTGTCAGAGAATTAGACTTGGAAAACATTTTTGTGTAGCTCGTGTAAAATTCGCTATTATTTCATTGACTTTGGCATGAGGGCATCAAACTATGTATCTTCAAGGTCGTTGTAGGAAACATCTTTACAAAGTATGTCTTTGACTTTACATTATTCAAACATGTTTCATTATAATATCGCTTCCCAGAATGAATTGTTTGAATTAAGCCTGGAAGGTAAAGGCCTTCCTGGGCAACTATGATAGAGGAAGTAGTGTTGGGGAGAAACAAGGAGGCATTAGAGGTAAGGAAGCACAGTGGGTAATGTGGGAAATGATGATTATCTCAGTTTACCTGGAGTGAGCTATGCAATTAGGACTGGAAAATAGACTACAGCCTTATCATACTAGGCCAGAGAATGAATATTTTTGGGAATGAACAAAACATCCCTCATTTGAAAGAATACTCTTTGGCAGGTGGTAGATGTGGAATGAGAGATAAATGGACATAATGCTTGACCCTCTAGACCTATTATGGGCAGGGAGACAGATAATAATCCAGTAAGTAAAATCCATGTTTGTCAATAACAAACTCATTATGAATAGAAGCAGTGATAGCAATCTGAAGCTACATTCATTATATGAGCAACAAGGGAGAGGACAGGCACACACACACGCGCGCGCGCGTGCACACACACACACACACACATATATAGATGTATTGTCGTTTTACCCTTTTCAGCGCTTTTAGGGGAAACTTCTCTCTCTTTTAATAAACTAGTTGTAGACCCTCAAGCAAAAGATAATAGACATGGAGGGGCACCTGGGTGGCTCAGTGGGTTAAGCCTCTGCTTTCGGCTCAGGTCATGATCCCAGGGTCGTGGGATTGAGCCCCACCCCACATCAGGCTCTCTGAACTCATCTCTGAGGAGAGGACATTGATCCAAAGACCTGAAGGATGAGAGGTGTTGTCCAGATGGAAGTAGATGAGGAAGAGTGTTGGTGCAAAGGGAACAGTAGCTGTGAAGGCTCTGGAGTAGGAACTGCTCGGCACCTGAAAGGAAGGAGAAAGACTAGCATGGCTGGAATATGATAAGGGAGGAGAGAGGCAACAGGGAAGATGGAGGAGTAAGCCATGCCCAATCATGTAGAACATACTATTGATTGGGAATTCTTCTATGTGCAATAAGATTTTTACAAACTTTCTGAAAACTGCATGTGTGGGTATGTGGGTGTGTGTTAAGATCCATTGGTAGGGTAATTCAGTGGTACAGGTTTTGGATTAGGGCATTTTTTTATTTAAAGTAGGGAGAACTGGAAAGAAGTTAAGGCTGGGCAGACTGTTTGCAATATTAAACTGCAGGAGTTAGAAACATTTTCTGTGAAGGGTCTAAGAGTAAATATTTTGAGCTTTCAGGGCCAGTCTCTGTCTCAACCACTCAACCTTGCTGTTTTGGTGTGAAAGTACCCATAGGCGATACAGAAAAGAATGAGTATGGCTGTGTTCCAATAAAACTTTATTCATCAAAAGCAGGTGATGGGCCAGACTTGGCTCTGGGGCCCCAGGGTAACGAAGAACTGGTGAGGATGAACAGAAAGGATGAGCTAAGAAGGAGCTAGGATGAAGCACTGCTAGGCTTTGTGACCACACAGGGGCTTAAATGCAAGTCATCTAGAGATGGGGTTCGAAGCCTCAGAGACAGAATGGTGGTATTATGAGGGGTAGTAGAGCTCTATGGAAGTCTGGACAAAAAGCTGGTTTTAAAAGCAAATGATGCATTTACTTTTGGTTTCTACACAGTTTGTACCAAATTTTCAATTTGGTTTTGGCCAGTGTGGAAACATCCAGAAGTTTGGCAGTCAGAAGTGATATCCAAGGCATGCATAGTTTGTGAACAAACCATGTGTGGGATCCCTTGTCTCTGTTTGAAGACAGGGGTGACTTCTCTGATCTGGCCCACAAGATGGCTATGAAACACTGTCCCCTTTACAGTAGAGGAGCACTTTCTGGAAGGTGAAGTTTCAGCTAAAATATGCTCTTCTCTCCAAAGGATTTTGAAAGTTTTATTCTCTTTAATAAATGCAAGGATGCATTTATTTTGGGGTGAATGTGGTAAACCATTCACTGTAGGTGCCACAATAAGTGTCACCCCCTAGACTCCGACCTGACACTTATGGCCCACCTGCTTATACTCACCAACCTTTGTCCCGCATTTTCCCTTAAGTTCTTTTTTCCACCTTATCTCATAACTCGGGTGAATGGAAAGTGAAACTATCCCTCTAGTGATAGGGACTGCCCTGACAAGACCTCCAGCTGGACCCAGGGCACCTGGGTCAGTTTGAACTTAACCCCTGACTTGTGCCTGCACAGATGGACCAGGGAGTGGACGCTACTGTGACCAATGACTACCTTTATCTCATTATAATATTAAAACCTCCACCCAAGGAGTAGCACAAGCCTCATTTACATAACAAACAATGTGTGTATAGGCATGCTTCCTTAAGACACTCACACTGGTTCTGTTACAAAAGGTCAGCAGTGCCTCTGGTTCTATGCAGTGAGTAGCCACCACCAGATACCACGTGTGATTTGGACACTTTGTCTCCCCCCAAGAACACTGTCTCCTGGAGTGGATTTCCCAAATTAGGATCTCCCTTAGTTTTAACCTCTTTGTGTCTTAAAATATATTACTATCTATCACACTGACACATTTTTCATTTGTTTATTATTTAAACCCTAGAAAATACATTTGCTTAGTGAAAGATGCAAAGTATGTCTGAAACATATCTTAAAGCTAATATAGGAGTAGATGGGAATCAGGGTGTGGTTTTGCATTGGATGGCAGCATGGTTCCTACAGAAGCACTCTGTGCTTTGCATTTTATGGGTGAGTTTGGCAAACTGGGGACAATTGTAATCTTTGCTGTAGCCCCAGGTTTATAAGACTGAAGAAGGAGCAGGACAAGGTCTGGCTAACATCAGGCCTCTTGTACATCTTAGGATAGTTCTCTAGCTAGAGACTTTGTAAACTCTTGCCCCCACCCACCCCTTTCCTCAAAAGCCTGTTCTTTTTTTTTTTTTTTTTTTTTTTTTTTAAGATTTTATTTATTTATTTTACAGACAGAGGTCACAAGTAGGCAGAGAGGCAGGCAAAGAAAGAGGAGGGGAAGCAGACTCCCTGCTGAGCAGAGAGCCCGATGTGGGGCTTGATCCCAGGACTCTGGGATCATGACCTGAGCCGAAGGCAGGGGCTTTAACCCACTGAGCCACCCAGGTGCCCCTCAAAAGTCTGTTCTAAATGTTCCCTATATCCTATACTCCAGCTGGAGTGGCTGATCACAACTGTTACCCTGAGTGGTCATGTCTGAGCCAAGTTATATCTTCCATTTCCTATTCCCTTCTTTTTGGGGGGGGGGACTCCTTTCGCCACAACCCTGGTCATGTGGTCTAAACAAGGATTGGCATCACTTTACATGTCCCTAGCTCCCTGGACACAGTGATGGGTCTAGAGATGGCCCTGAGTTTTCCCTTGGAAGTTTTTAAATGGGAGCTGCCCCACTCTGCTGATAGAACCACAGGGAGGCTAATTTGCCAGGATGGTGCCATGTCCACAGCTGGGCAATGGAGCTTGTATGCAGACAGAGAGGATAAGGAGCACCCTGGGAGAGCAGCACAAAGGCGAGGTGGGGAAAGCCCAGGGGATGTGCATGTTTCCATTTTCTTCTGAGGTCTTTAGGGCTGCGCTCCCTGTCCTGCTCAAAGCTCAGGAGATAAGATTTTTCTTTGATTCTGTGAGCTACCCTCTGAGCTATGGTGCATAGCATCATAACAGAGCATTCTTCTGCAGTCATACCATCAAAGAGAGTAGTCTCTTCATTTGCTCTGAATGGATGAGTGGAGGGACCACCGTCATGTAGTTTATCCGAATTAGTCTGAAGACATTCAGAATTTTAGACAAGGGCTGTCCCTGAGGGCATAGGTCACTAGAACACTTGGGGCCCATCTTGGGATGAGAAATCACACGTTGTCGTCTGACGATCGCTAGCGAAGGATGAATAAATGGAGGGAAACATCTGGAGTCTTGTCTACCTTTAGTTCTGGCTTTGTGCTGGGAAGGAGACCCATTTGATTCTCTTGGTTCTCCTTCTAGCGGACCCAGGCCATTGGTCCATTTTTACTCTTCACTACTAGACATGCCGGCTATTAAACCTTCCTTTTCTTGCCTCTGTCTTAGAACAGAGTGCCCCTCCTCCCCTCACTTTTCCACCTACTGAAATCCTACATAGATTTCAAGCCTTATTGACGATGTCACCCCTTCCTTGCCTATCATATTGATCCCAATTAAAATTAACCTCTGCTTCTTTAATTCACAATAGGGATTTTCTAGTTCCCTTAACATTCATGTCTTACTTCTTCCAGTAGTCACTGTTACACTTCTCTTATTTTCATGCTAGCTGGTAAAACATTAGGTCACGAGGTTGGCCTATATAATTTCTAGGCCCTTGTAATAATTCTGTAACTTCTGTAATTCTATAACTTATGTGAACTTCACAAACTTAGGGTGCAGATAAAGGCATGTCTTCTAATTTTTTTAATGATTATCCTAATACCTTTTATTCCTCTTTATTTTTCCAGGTTTATTGGGATATAACTGACATATACTATCATGTGTGTTTAAGATGTAGAACACATTGATTTGATACACTTCTGTATTGTGAAATGGTTACCTCTGGAACATTAGTCAACACGTCCATCTTCTCCTAGAAATACCATTTCTTCTTTGTAATAAGAACATTTAATATTTTCTCCCTTAGTTATGTATAACACTAATCCCCACACTGTACATTAGGTCCCTTATGGTCAAAATGTTTGTTATGTCTTTCTTCCTGGAGATTTCCCCTCTTCCTGAAATACCCAATAAGTAGGGAGGCTATTTGCAATAGAAATTTCTGCCATGAGGGTATCTGCGTGTAGTTATTGAACACTTGAAATGTGACTAGCTCAAACTAAAAACTGAACTTTTAGTTTTATTTAATTGTCACTAATTTAGATGCAAATTTAAATAGCCATATGTGACTAGCGGCTATCATATTGGATAGCACAGCTATAATGCTTGCTCCAGACTTTGTAACCAAGTGGAGTATCACTGGACTCAGTAACCATAGTAGTTGATGCTTCCCATCACCAAATTATGTTGCTTCTCAAAATTCAGGGTTGCACTGCCTTCTTAGAGTTGCTGGTTACTTGCTGTGAAGGGAGAGGTGATTGAACCCTGCTTTTCCTCCTGCAAGTCTTGGGGGATATGATCCTACTCCCTCAGGCTAACCATAGTCACACTGCTTGCAGTTGGACTCCAAGATGTATTCTTATTCATGTTTCTGCACAAAAGTACCACCCAGGACTCTGGCAGCAGCCAACTTAGAATCAGGGGTGATTCTGTTGTTCATCATCTCATGGACCCAGAATTAATGACCCTTCTTTGTCTAGTTATCCATCACTTGGAGGCAGATTTTTCTTTTTGAATCCTCAGAAGCACAAAGGAATTGCCTTTGGATTTCTCCCAAAACAGACTGTTAGACAAGGGTTCAACTCTGAGGAGTTTATTTTAGGAGGCAATGAGGAGATACTGGGAAGCCGGTGGAGAAGTGAAATAAGGAGGTAAAGGAAGCCACTGAAGAACACATATCAGGTATCCTGGGCAACTGAAGCTCAACCCTCCTGGAGAACGATAGAAGGTAGTAAGTATAGAATATGCTTCAGAGTTATTTCTGCTGAGAGGCCAATAAAATTCAGTCTGTCCACCCAGTCCTCATTGGTCATTGGCTGAGCACTTCTCCTGGAGGCATTACTTCCCTAGCAGACTCGCTCACCCCCAGAGAAGAAAGACATTAGGCAGAGTTAGAATCATTTGCAGTAAGAAGTCCCTGGACTGTAGAGGTGAGTGAGGGAGTGACAATGCATGGTCCAGGGCCCTGGATGAGGGAGTACTCAGGCTTCTTTTTATAAGATTAATTGCCTTAACGGGTGCTGGAGTGCTCACACCTCCCCATCTAGGGACAGCACCCCCCAGAAATTTCTCACAAGAGAAGTAGAATCCACTACGATTATAAAATCTGGGTAGGGGCTTCATCTCTGATAAGCTACCCCATTCCAACTTGGTTTGTCTGTTAGATGGTATACTCACCATTTAATGCACTAAAAACACCAAATAAAACTGGTATGTGGTCTGAAAAGCACAATGAAAAATTTGAGAGGCGCCTGGGTGACTCAGTGGGATAAAGCCTCTGCCTTCGGCTCATGTCATGATCTCGGGGTCCTGGGATCGAGCCCCACATCGGGCTCTCTGCTCGTCAGGGAGCCTGCTTCCTCCTCTTTCTGCCTGCCTCTCTGCCTTGTGATCTCTGGCTGTAAGTGAATAAATAAAATCTTAAAAAAAAAAAAGAAAATTAATTTGAAACCACCTCCATGGGTTCTAACAGTAGCACCAGCTTTGTATACAGGAGAGTGGTTTAGAATTTGAAGATATCTTATGATTTCATATTTTAAATGTACACATTTTCATAAATTCCTGCCTTCCCCAGTTTCAGTAGGAATGAGCAGTATTGTGTTGGCAGAAGGTGAAAGGGATATATGGGGTCCCATGTGCACTGAGTGAAAAAACAATTTTTCAAAGATAAATCTGCTCTTAAATCCAGTCAGGTGGAATTTAGTGATAGGAGAGCCACTCTAGAGGTGACTTGGTATTCCTTCATGGTAAAATCTTTTGGCTTTGTTTAAAATGGATAATTTTAGAAAGCTCCATGGTGACAATATCTTCTATCACTACTTCCTGGGGCCTGAAGTAAAAGGCTTTTTGACTTTACATTTAATCACAATTTTAATTTGGTCCATAAGCAAAGATTTACAATCTCTCCAGATATGCAGGGTATCAATAATAGAGACGCTGCTGGGCAGTCCGCTGCTTCTCGTTGAATATTCAGTGTGTGATACGTAGATTTATCTTGTAACTATCACTGCTTATAGCCTTGTAAATTCAGAGATGCATCATCTACAGTTGAGCTTTGAAAATAGAGCAAATGAAGGAAGAATGGATTTTTTAAATGAAAAGATCAAAAAGGATAATTAATATTTCTTAACCTTAATTAACTTTTCCACTGCACATTGATTTTTGATGCTACTTGGGGTGTAAGGTGTGATTTTTGCTCTCATAGACGAATCAGATAATCTGGTCACAAACTCGGATGTTAAAAAGGTTATGCGAACATCTTGTTTGGCTTGAGAAATTAGTCATTAAGTCCCTCAATTAGTTCTGTGCTTATTCTGGGGAAATTGCATTACACAAGTGAATAAGCTTTTAGAATAAGAAACAAGTCATAATAAGCGTGTTGGGTTGGAGCCCACAGGCGAGAGATGTGTGAAGTGGTGGCTTTGGGGGGAAAGAAGAACCCTGCCTTGAAGAGCATGGAATAAACCCTGTGCATTTGCAAGCGTGATAGGTTTGAGCAGATCACCTGGCATGGTAGATTGTTCAGGGCATCTGTGCTGGTAGACACTGATCCTTGAGGCCAGCCAGAATTACCTCCACAAATGTACCCACTGACCCAACAGAGGTGAGCCACATGCACCAACCAAGCAAGAAGGACTTGCCCAGGACCATCCACTTTTGACCATGCCCCACTTTCCCTTCGGCCTCATTGTTCCATCCTAAAACACCAGCTCCAAGACTCTAAGACTTTAATTCCTACTTCTGAGCAGCTCTCAGATTTAGCTCACTTACCCCGATTTCTAAAATGTCAACTCTTTCTCTCCTTTTCTCCTCCTTGCTCTATCTAGAGACTCCCTGCACCAGCTGAAAACTCCCTGTTCTGTTCTCTGTTCTGGTGACTGAGCAAATCCCCAGCTGGGTTAACTCCTGACCTCTTTGGGGATGAGGTAGGGTTTGTGGGGAGAAAGGGAAGGAGGAAGGCAAATGATAAGCTCCAGGATGATGACTAGAACTTCACATTCTTTTTTTTTTTTTTTTTAAGATTTTTATTTATTTATTTGTCAGACAGAGATCACAAGTAGGCAGAGAGGCCGGCAGAGAGAAAGGAGGCAGCAGGCTCCCCACTGAGCAGAGAGCCCAATGCAGGGCTCGATCCCAGGATTCTGGGATCATGACCCGAGCGGAAGGCAGAGGCTTTGACCCACTGAGCCACCCAGGTGCCCCGGAACTTCACATTCTGCATGTGCTGCAGAGTCTGCTGGAATCAGAGAGGCAAAGTGGGACCCAGTATGAGAATCTTGGAGAGGTGGCCAAGAGCAAGAGACCCAATTCTAATTTACGGGCAGGGATTGAATTTGACGTCTAAATTAGGACGTACTATATTATGCAGGAATAACACACAGCCCCAAATCAGGGTTTGAACAGAATTTGACTTAGACGAAGTATCCGGGCGGCCTGGCGTAATGATCTGCTCCACACAGCCTCTCAGGAAACCCAGCCAACCAAGGCTTCGCTCTTTCAGTACCTGTGAACGTCTGGGTCATGTAGACGTTGTGCTCTGCAGCGGGAGAAATTAGGCCCAAGAATTGTTCATCGCCTTTCTCTGCCTCAGGGCAAAAGTGATGGATGTCACTAGAACTAGTGAACAAGTCAGATGGCCCTGTAATGTTAAGGAAGTCAGGAACTGTAGAAGAGTTAAGTATCATATTTGGTGAGAATTCTAGCTCGGTTACCACGAGATCCATGGGTAAGAATCCCACAGAAGGAGTGGTGGAGGGGGCTGCTGCTGAAGAACAGGCCAGAAGTTCGGGTTGGGGGGCAGATGGTGCAAAGGAACCCATCCAAAGGAGAGGTAGAGAAAGGCAACAGGAGAGCCTCGTTTTGGGGGAAGACATCTGGTAGGAAGACGCAGCTGGCTGGTCCTCAGGCTGAGTGTTAGGCTGGCCTGGGGCAGGCAGGGACTGACGTGCAGGCTCTGAAAGTTACTTCTAAAGTTCAGTATTTCGTGCAATTACAGAGGGAGTGTAATAAGTGCCTCTTGACTGCAGAGAACGCATGTGGCTTTCAAAGCCACGTGCATTGCTTGTCTGACATTTTGAACTAGCCAAGCATTATCTCAGGAGGAAATGGGTCATCTCCTGGGAATCTCGTGGTTGAGGGAGTCACCCATCCTTCTGCGTCCTATGCTTCGCCTATAAAATAGAGCTAAGTTTTGATAAATTTTTGCTACCACTTTTACACTGGTACTTTATGGGCATGACCTTGTGTAATCTTCTCTATAACCCTAGAGGATTGTGACGAGCAAGCCCACTTTACAGGTGAGGCTACTTTCGGGGAGGTTAAAGTCGGAGAGCTAGTGAGCGGCAGAGCTGGAATTCGAATCTAGGTCTCCTCTTACTCCACGGCCTCCTAGCTGATGGTTGGAATTAATTAGACTATAGGACATCTGGCATTAACTATGAGCTCAGTAATGTTGATTTTCTTCCTCTTCTTTTCTCTTCTCTGTTCTCCTTCTCATCCCTGGGACTCCAGGCAAAGGACTCTTCACTTGTTGGGCTTTTCTCTTTTGAGAAGAGCTAGAGAAACACTGACATGTGATTTCGCCAACAGAGCTGGCTAGGGGAGGGAGAGCTGGGGGTCTGGAGCGCGGCGCACGGGCTCTTGCTTCTGTTCCTCTGCCTGCTTGGGCACTGGGAGCGGTGGGCGAATGAGGGGGCCAGAAAGAGTCCTCTGCCTATTTACCTCCCTTCTCCCTTGCCCCTCCCCTCTCCCCTTTTGCAATATTTCTGTCCTTAGTGCTCCTTCAGTTTGTTTACGGGCTAGAGAAAGTGATTCACTCGGTAATAGAAACATTTCTCTTTTTGAAGCGAAGGAAGCTCTACCAATTCCCAGCTCTTCTCAGAAATGAAGTCATTTTGACATTCTCAAAAATATGTGACTCCATCAACCAGATTCTGGTTCCTTTCCTGGAAAACCAGGTTCCTAGGACAGTGGGGTTCAAGGTCAAGGGCTGGAGGTAGGAGGATGTGGCTCAACATCTTAAAAACAAGATTCTCTCTGTGCTTTTTTAAATTTAGAGGAAAACAGGGATGCCTCTTTATGGAACCCAGCATGGAGCCTGAGGATATGTCTTTTCTTTTATCTCATTCTATAAATAAACTGGATGACTGCCAGGGATAAAGTAATGTGGGCAGGGCTCTTAGTGTCTACTACAGTGAATTACTCCAAAAACCCTGGGATGCCACTTGGTACAAGTTTCAGGGTCTTAAAGGCTATTTGGAGTCTTCATGCGTGGGAAGCTTAATACTTTGTCTTTTTTCTGTAGTTTTCACTTAAAAAAAAACCAACAGACTCGCAGAATGATTTAGAATCTCTCTGTAATCAAATGCTAACAAACACCCACCTCAGCAAGATGTCCTGCTGATTTGCTTATTGCTTGTGGTGTGCTGGGCAATCGGCTGTTTTCCTGGTAATGTAAAAAACAGTGATGATTCACTACCACTAGTTCAACAAGACCAAATTATTTTTTTTTCTTATTTTATTTTATTTAAGTTCATTTAATTAACATATAGTGTATTATTAGTTTCAGAGGTAGAGTTCAGTGATTCATCAGTTGCATATAATATCCTGAGCTCATTACATCACGCACCCTCCCTCATGCCCACCACCCCATCCCCCCACACAACCCACTCCAGGAACCCTCAGTTTGTTCCCAATAGTTAAGAGTCTTTTTAAAGTTTATCTCTCTTTCTGATTTTGTCTTATTTTTCCCTCCCTTCCCCTATGATCCTCTATTTTGTTTCTTAAATTCCAGATATGAGTGAAATCATATGATAATTGTCTTTCTCTGATTAATTTATTTCTCTCAGCAAGATACCCTCTAGTTCCATTCATGTCATTGGAAATAGTAAGATTTTATTTTTTTGATTTCTGAGTAATATTCTATTGTATATATATGCCATATCTTCTTCATTCATCTGCCAATGGGCATCTGGGCTCCGTCCATAGCTGGGCTATGGCGGACATTGATGCTATAAACATTGAGATGCAGGTGTCACTTTGGATCACTATGTTTGTATCCTTTGTATAAATACCTAGTAGTGCAATTGCTGGGTCTTAGGGTAGTTCTATTCTAAACTTTTTGAGGAACCTCCATACTGTTTCCAGAGTGGTTGCCCAGTTTGCATTCCCACCAGTAGCGTAAGAGGGTTTCCCTTTCTCCGCATTCTCACCAGCATCTGTCATTTCCTGACTTGTTAATTTTAGCCATGCTGCCTGGTATGAGGTGGTATCACTTTGTGGATTTCGATTTGTATTTCCCTGATGCCGAGTGATGTGGGGCATTTTTCATGTGTCTCTTGGCCGTTTGTAACTCTTCTTTGAAGAAATGTCTTTTCATGTCTTCTGTCCATTTCTTGACTGGATTATTTGTTTTTTTGGGTGTTGATTTTGATAAGTTCTTTATAGATTTTGGATACTAGCCCTTTATCTGATAAGACCTTTGCAGATATCTCCTCCCATTCTGTCGGTTGTCTTTTGGTTTTGTCAACAGTTTCCTTTGCTGTGCAAAAAGCTTTTTATCTTGATGAAGTCTCAGTAGTTCATTTTTGCCTTTGTTTCCCTTCGTTTTGCAGACAAGATATATCTAGCAAGAAGCTGCTACAGCTGAGATCGCAGAGGTTGTTGCCTGTGTTCTCCTGTAGGATTTTGATGGGTTCCTATCTCACATTTAGGTCTTTCATCCATTTTGAGTTTATTTTTGTGTATGGCATAAGAAAATGGTCCAGTTTCATTCTTCTACATGTGGCTGTCCAATTTTCCCAACACCATTTGTGGAAGAGACTGTCTTTTTTCCATTGGATATTCTTTCCTGCTTTGTCAGAGTTTAGTTGACCATAAAATTGAGGGTCCATTTCTGTGCTCTCTATTCTGGGTTCTGTTAATCTACGTGTCTGTGTTTGTACTAGTACTGTACTGTCTTGTTGATTATAGCTTTATAATATAACTTGGAATCCACCAACTTTGGTTAGTCAGGGTCTTTTCTGGTTCCATACAAATATTAGGATTCCTTGTTCCAGCTCTGTCAAAAATATTGATGGTATTTTGATGGGGATTGCATTGAATGTGGAGATTGCTTTGGGTAGCATAGATGTTTTAGCAATATTTGTTCTTCTAACCCAAAAAAATGTCTTTACTTTTTTTGTGTGTCTTCCTCAATTTCTTTCATGAGTATTCTATAGTTTCCAGAGAATAGATCCTTCATTTGTGGTTAGGTTTATTCCTAGGTGTTGTATGATTTTTGGTGCAATTGTAAATAGGATTGATTCCTTAATTTCTCTTTCTTCTGCAGCAAGATCAAATTCTTAGTTAAAAGTGTAAATTCTGCACTGCTGACATAACTCAGTGACTGAGGTATAGCCCTAGGAAATGCCTGCCTGCAGGCAGAAAAACAATCAATTTGTTAGTTTTTAGGATTTGGGCCTCAAAAATAGTTTTGTAGTCTCCTACCTTTTCTGTTCATGCAAATTGCTATTGAGGGCGCGGAGGTCTTAAATCAGGATGGCAAGACTTTGACCATGGGGCACTGTGTCTTTGAAGAGAGGACATGCTGCATCTCCCAGGCAGCCTAAAGATTTAGAAAATCATTCTCTTCTGTCTGATTTTTATATGATGGGGTGGGGCCATGTAGAAAGTATGTCTTTATTTGGGGAATAGGCTAATCTGATAAATCAACAGAAGACCACAGGGGAGCTTGTTATGAGAGAACGGAGGAAAAATAAATGAGCTCTGCTGGAATTGGCTCATCTATCAAATTTCTTTTTAACCTTAAAGGAAAATCTTTCCCTCCTTCTTCCGAATGCTTATTCTCCTATTGTCAAAACCATCCACTTGGCAGTGGCCCTTATCACATTCTATTCTTATTGTGAGCGGGATTTTCACGTGTAAGCACCTGCTACCTCAACTAGATGGGGGGTTCCTCAAGCCAAGGGGCTGGGCTTTCCAGTCCTTTGCGCCTTGCATCTTCCAGCTTTGAACTTCCTCCATAATGATGCATAATGAGCCAATCATTATTATGAATTATGCATTATTGTTATGAATTATGATGATCATTATTATGACTCATTATTCATACTTGTTAAAAACTCCATCAAAGTTAAAAGTACACAACCTGCTCTCTTTCCCCTGAAACTGTGTAGAGTCAAGACAAGTTTATTTTGACTCAGGACCCAAAGCTCCTGTGTAGGGAATTTTCTTTATAGAAGGCTTATGTTTAGGATGCAATTTATTTAACTCAGTGAGAATTTACTCAGCTTCTATCACATGGAGGTTTATAGACTGTAGAAAAGAGATAAGATAATATCCAAGCACTCAATGAGTTTGTAGTCTAATACATGAATGGCAAACAGATCAATATAAATGTATCTATCTATTGATGGTGACTGCTTGGATTGCTGACATGTATTATAACATGTGGTCTAGATTCAGTAGGAATGAATGCCATGATCAGTCAGTAATCAACCATTCATTTAGGAATGGAGCATGGTAGCACAAATGCCATCTCTTTGTAATTTCCAATATGCAGAATGAATTCAAAGTCTAGATAGTAGAAGAAGCTTATATATTTCGTGGAATCCAAGCAGTTAATATCTTAATCAAATTTGGTGCACAGTACCAATAAAATATACAAATTACAAATGATTATTTATTAGTCTGCTTCTGCCACCGAAACAAAATACGGTAGACCAGATGTCTTAAACAATAGAAATTTATTTTCTCACAGTTGTAGAGGCTAGAAGTCCAAGATAAAGGTCCTGGACAGTTCAGTTCTTGTAGAGCTCTTTTTCTGGTTTGTAGGCAGCTGCCTTTTGTATGAACATGACCTCTTCTTTGTGTTTTGGAGAAGAAAGAATGCTAAGGCCCTATGGGATCATGGCATCAACCTTATAACCTCATTTAACCTTAATTATCTCCTCAGAGATCCCATCTCCATATACAGTTTTCCTCAGCTATCCAAAAGTAGAGTGTTCCTGGGAAACCTTTTGGAAGCTGAAATGACATGAAGCCTGGACTATACCCCACTTTTGGGACGTTCTCATTATACCACTTTGCTTTTACAAAACACCTGCATTAGTACAATAACTGCTTTTTTTCATAACAGTGGGTATTCTATTTGGATTTTTTTTTCAGCTGGTGAAAACAGGTACTAATGTAGGTCTTTCATAAAAGTGAAGTGGTGTAATGAGAACTTTCCAAAAGTGGGGTACACCCATAGCTACACTGGGGTTAGGGCTTTGATATATGAATTTAGGATGACCCATTCAGTCCATAACAATATGTGATATAAATGAGGTTTATGTCTTATATTTGGAGAAGTGAATATAGACAGGGCAGTGAATGAAGACAGATGTAGACAGGGTTATCATTTTTTTTAAAAAAGCAAGACATAAACATTGATTTCTTAATGTTTTTCACATTAGCTGCATTTATGAGTTTTAAACATATCTGATCTTATAGGCTGTTCATTGAAACTCAAGTAATCTACATAACACAACAAAAGATTATATCAAAGATGTCAATAGTTCAAGTTAACAGGCGGTCAGTGGACTTGCAAGTGCACATTTAACAAAAAGTCTTGTACTTTTGTAATCTTAATGGCACCTTAAAATAATAACCAACCATTGAAAAATACTGCCCTCCAAATGTTAACTGCAAACTTTTTGCCTTGGATTAAGTCACCTTTTGTCTAATTACCAGCATGCCTCAGTTTTGTATTGATGTGTGTTTAATAGGCTGAAAAATCACATTTATTTTATTACTATATTCATTACAGTAGAATTAAAGAATGTGGTTTCTTTTTTGGTACACATTTAGTTTTATTGTAACAAAGCAACTTGCACACCTTTAACGTTTAAAACTGAGCATCATCTTTCCTTTCCAGTGAAACAAAAAGAAAATTTAAAAATAAACAGGAACAAAATTACAATAGAGAATGTCGATTCCAAATAAGATCCTGTAAGTTCTGCTGATTCCCCCATCGAGTGGCAGGGCTCAAGTCATCATTAGAAGAGAGTTTTATTTTAAAAGTGTCATCTTAAACTGCAAGGATGTCCGTTAAACATCACAATTAAACATGCCAAAGGAGTAGCCATGTTGTCAAAATGCCCACTTAACCCACCCAAACATCTCAAACCCACCCTTTGCTGACTTTCTATAACTCCATTTTTTAAAGTTTTTTTTTTTATTATTTTTTTTAAACAAGAGAAAGTAGACAGGTCCATGTTGGTAACTGCTAACTGTCCATATTCACATAGAGACACAGTGTAATCTCTGAGCCCAATATACAGAGAAAGGAAGGAAAAAGCTAGAATTCTATGCACTACTACACAGGGGCCGGGCACCCTCCAGCTTCCAGCGGAGCTAAGCGACCATAAGGTTTTTCTTCTTTCCCACAGAGCACGGTGGTGTTGATTCCATAAAGTTTTTGTTTTTGTTGAGACAGGAAGGGAAAAAAATGAATTTGGAACAAAAAGGGGTAGAGATTCTTTTCCCACTGTGTTCTGCTCAAGGTATTTCCCCCCAAAATTAGCTGAGAACCGTGGTATAAAGGGAGAGAAAAAGGAGACTTCAAAAAACAGGGTGAATGAGCACGAGTGGAGAAAAGAAAAAGAAAAAGGAAAAAAAAAAAAAAAAGACGGCAACTTGCTCCCAGGGACTGAAGAAAATTAAAAAAGGAAGGTTGGGATCCATCAGTGTTCCATCGGCATCTTCTCCTTCATCCTGCTCTCCTTCCTCCCCCTCATCATCAGCTTCATCTTCTTCACCTTCACCCTCATCTCCTTCCTCATCAATATCTTCTGATCCTTCATCATCATCACCATCATCATCATCATCATCATCATCTTCTTCTTCTTCTTCTTCTCCTTCCCTTCTTCATCATCCATATGGGGAACCCAGTAGTACTGTAATGGGTTTGGCCAAATATCATCTTTGCTGACCTCTCCTAACTCATCTGCGCCTGCATCCTGCATCAGAACGGTCAGTCAACCAGGTGAAGAAGCTCTCTGGTGCCTCATGCTGTCTCTCCCTGCTGGCTTTATTCTGTGTTTGACTTGAACGTTTCATCAAATCCTTTCCAGATTTCCATTTGATTTCAGTGGACTTTGAAGACGGATCACCACTCTCATTCAGAGGAAATTCTTTGGAGAGAACTTTATTTTCGAAGTAAGGGTTTTCATCAAAATAAAAATCTATTCTGTAACCTGATTTAATATCTTCAAATTCTATCACTTCAACTCTTGTCAAATAATGCAGCGCCTCTTCATCCTCCTCCCCAAGCAGTGCAGACACTTGTGGATGGTTGACAAATGTTGTCACCCAAAAACTGGGGATTTGGGCAATCAATTCCGACCTCTTCTGAAAAAATGGTTGACGGAGTTTGTTATATTTCTGTTCTACTTTCAAAATCTCCTCACTGGCTTGTTCATTAAGTCTGTCTATTTCATTTTGCACTTCATCAATATGTTCAATTGTTTCTTGCTGTTCTTCTTCTGAGGTCTTGTCGGCTGGGTTATGGTTGGAGTCGAGCTCCTTTTTACTGACTTTGGCCGCCGGCGCCAACTTGGTGCTGCTCTGGGGTCGGGGTGGGGATGGGGTTGGGGCTGGGGGTTGGGGGTGGGAGGGGAGGCAAGAATGTGGTTTCTTAAGGTAACATTTGCTGTCAGTAAATTTTAAATCTGGGTCCAGGCTAGTTTTTGTTTTGTGTATGAGGTCCCCCCCTCCACCACCACCAGAAGATCCATTTATTGAAGTGACAAGATACTAGAATAAGCTATCATCTCTAGGAAAATAGAACATATATTGGTGTTGGATTTTGACTCCATCCGCTTCTTGCTTATCTACCTATCCATCCAGGGTTTTTCAGAGTAAAAAAAAAAAAGTTTAAATAACATTATGCTTAATTAGTTAAGTGAAAGCAAACCTGGATTTTAATATAACTCTCAGCTTCAAATGGGTCATAATGCCTTGTCAGTTTTTGTCTTGACACGACTGAATGGCGCCCTCACAATGACAATAAAACAGATTCCCTTCATCTTAATCACAAACAGAATCTTCACAAAATGTTTAATGAATTCTTGGATCAGATCTAGAAAATTATAGGGACTATTTTGTTTATCCACAATCCCACCTCAAAATGTTTTCTTTATAATCATTAACATGGGAATAATGCAGTAGCTCAGAGTAGCACAGTAAAGTATGACTGAGTAATGATTGGAATGCACATGTGAAAAAGATCTGACAATTCCAGGGGCGCCTGGGTGGTTCAGTGGGTTAAAGCCTCTGCCTTTGGCTCGGGTCATGATCCCAGAGTCCTGGGATCGAGCCCCACATCGGGCTCTCTGCTCAGCGGGGAGTCTGCTTCCTCCTCTCTCTGTCTGCCTGACTCTCTGCCTACTTGTGATTTCTATTTGTCAAATAAATAAATAAAATCTTTTTTAAAAAATCTGACAATTCTGTAAATAGGGAAGCATACCACCTAAAAAAAACTAAGTGTGGGTGCCCCTAGGTGGCTCAGATGGTTAAGTGTTTGATTTCAGCTCAGGTCATGATCTCAGGTCCTGGGATCAAGCTGTGCGTAGGGCTCCGTGCTCAGTGTGGAGTCTGCTTCTCTCTCTCCCTCTTCCCCCCTCACGCTCTCTTTCTCTCTCTCTCAAATACATAAATTTTAAAATAAAATAAAAATTTAGTTTGGAAAAATCTTTTCATTCTTTTGAGACACAGTATAACTGGTAGAATTATAACCAGATTCTCAATCTCATTGACGTTTGTTATTATGGTATTTTCCAATTAAAATTTATACCCCCTATATATTAGGAAAAAATATATAAAAATCATACATAATTCCACCACTCAATGTTCATTCAATTCATATATTAATATGGAGATACCTACCATGAACAATTTATGTACATCTTTCCTGTTTTCAAAATTGGAATTGTATGGCATAATTTTAGAATGCTGTATTTGCTTAATAATCTATTATAAACATTTTCTTATTATTACATTTTAATTAAATACAACTCTATCATATGGACATAACATAATTTATTTATCTAGTACCCTTATTGCTGAGCATTTAAGTTATTTGCAATTTTCTGTTATTTCAATTAACATTGCCTCAAACATCAGCTCATAAAATTTGATTGTATGTAAGTTATTTTTCTTGTGAGAAATTCCTGAAAATGGAAGTTTTGGGTTAAAGACTATGAATATTTATATGGATCTCAAGAACTGTGGGTTTTCAGAAAGACGTACCATGTACCATTTTACATTCCTATTGGTAACCTGAAAACACTCCTTTCTCCATACTTTTGCTAACACAGTGTTATAGGTTTTTTTTCTGTTTGTCAATTTGACAGGCAATGGGCATGATGTATCATCCTTCTCTACTTATAGACTTACCTCTGGGCTTAGATCAGAAAATAGAATATGGAAGTGGAGAAGGAAGACTTAGCAATTTGGCTCTAAAGACACATTTTAGATTGATGACTTTTCATTAGTCCATTCGACAAATGTCTTTGAGTGCCTCTTCAAACAAGGAAAATAAGATGTAAAATTCATATCTGACATCTTAGTAGTAATCCTTAGTTGATGGCGCATTAGTACCACGGTTCACGCCACGATGCTCTCTCGTTCTGTCATTTCCCTCCCTTCATCCAGATCCCCACTCCTTTTCCCTGCTCCTCCGTAAGCACCTATTCGAGGATGCGTAACATAAATAACGGATATGCTTGCTTCCTTGGAGCATATACAGTGTTATGTGGTTTGGAGAATATGTGTTTTCTAATTTACATAAATTGTATTCATAAATGTTATCTTACATTTTCCACTCCAAAACGTTATATTAAAAGCAAATTAAACTCAGTCTTATTGTTGCGAGCATGTTTAGATTTTTCCCTGCAATTGCAGTCAAAGAGTCCATGGTGTCCACCTGAGGTCCCAAGAAGGAAATTGTGCTTGATTCATTATTCTGAGAAGCAAATGCACATTTATGGGTTGTTATTTCTTGAATAAAGGAGATCATGATGAATTATGTGGCTACATGTGTCTATAATGGATCTCTAAGTTTCTAAGATGGCTGCAAGACCTTTTAGTAATGTTTAAATTGGTAGCACCCCCCTTACAACATCACTGTTCCTGGGAAGAGTAGGACTGTTCTGTCCATCCTGAATTTACGCCAGTGGGGCATGTGCAGCATGCCACTGACTTGAGGTGGGGGCAGTTGGAATCATATTGTGGTTTCTCGTGCCCCCCACCCACTATGGGGCACTGCAGCTAGGAACATAAGGTCACCTCACATAGTCTTGTATCTCCAGCATCATTCACAACGTCTGGCACATAAGAGGCATTCAAAAAGCATTTGTTGAGTGGATGAATGAAGAGGAATCACTCTGAGATGAATCTTAGAACAATAAGATAGGGAGACAAAAACCTTTATTGCCCAAGCAGTGAAGGATTTCCAAGGAAACAGCTCATAGTTCATGATAGAGAAAAGCACCCATGTCTTGTTCTCCTTTCCTTCTTGAGCATGTAGAATACTACACTTCCTAGCTCTTTTGCAACTAGGTAAAACTGTTTGACTCCCTGTAGCTGATGCACTATGCAGGAAACCGGTCTGTGCCATCCCTCTATCCCAGGCGGGTTAGAGCTGGTATGTCAGTTCTAAACTCTCTCTCCCCTTTGCTGGCCCCGGAGGGCACGTGTTCCAGATCACTCCGTTACGAGATGGTAAAACATTAAAGAGCATCAGACTCTGGGTCAGCGTGGGGAGAGACCACCTCCCTCCCGCTCTTTGCCAGTCCACACGGGGAGGGGGTTATGTCTGAAGCAGTGTGGCCAGGGAAGCCCTTATGGAGGTATTCAAGTTGAGATCAGAAATCCTGAGGGAATGAGGTACCTGGAAGAGGAGTATTCTGAGCGGAAGGGGCAGCAGGTGCAAAGGCCCAAATGTGGGACCAAGTTCAACATATTAAAGGAAGGGGGACAAAGTGAATCTAGAGCAGAGTGAATGAAAGGGAAAGTAACAGAGATAAGGCAAGACAGATGACCAGAGGTGGGGAGAACAGGTTGGAAGTCCTGATAGGTCATTCTAAGGACTTGGGCTTTCTCTCTGAGTGACGTGGGGGTATTGAAGACTTCTGCACGTTGGAGTGACATGATCTGACTAGTCTGGTTTGAGAATAGACTCATGGTGGCAAAAGGAGGAGGTGGGCTGTGCAGTTAGGGGGGCTGTGGCAGTAATCTAGGCAGGGAGTGATGCTGGCTTGAATTAGGGTGATAACAGTAGGAGCAGTGCAAAGCAGCCAAATTCTAGGTATATTTTGAAGGTAGCGCCATTAGAATTGCAGATGATTAGAGGAGGGGTATGAGAGAAAAAGTCAAGAAGGAACCTATGGCTTTTGGCCTATGTAGGCGGGAGAATGGAGCTGCCATTTGCTGAAATGGGGGGCCCACAGGGTGCGCGAGACTGAGAGTCTGCCAGGAGCCCAGGTCTGGACCGTCTACGTTTAAGGCAGTCACTGGACACGCAAGTGTGCATGAAGGGAGGTTGTGCCAGGTGAAGCTGGCCAGGCAGCTGGACTGGGGAGGGCAACAAGGATGATGACTGTTTTCCTAGGAGACTAAGGTCCAGGTTCTCTAAGTGGAGGCTCAAGTACTAAGGGCATTTGGGACCCCAGTCCATGGTGTCTGTTGGGTAGGCTGGCCTGGAACCAAGTTTCCAATCACTGTGATTAAGCTAGGTTTCTACCAGACTAGCCTTTGATCTAGCAGCAAATGCATCTCTATATGACAACCATCCATTTGGCTATCCAAAGGCCAGAAGTTCATTCACACTCTGTGCCTGAAATGTCATCTGAAAGCCCCATTCTCGAAGCTTCTCTGTCCTTGGATCTGGGCTCATTTCCAGGTTTTTAGATCTCAGGGACAGACTCTGAAAGTATATTTTAAGGCAAGGCAGTTCGTGCTTATTCCTCCAGAATAAAAGATTCTGTTTCCACATCAGAGTCATGTTTGGTTTCTAAACCTGTTACCATAGCAAGGACTGTGTTCTCCAGCTCTCCCTGGTGGCACTGTTTATATTTCGTAGCAGACAACATGTAAACCTTTTTTTCCACTCACTTGGAACTGCCATTTATTCCAACTGTTTGCTTCATGAAACATTTATAAATTGTACACGTGAGCCTTCAACAGGGAACTCTCTTCTTTTTGGAGACACGATAAAGGTAGCATTTGTTTGCTTCCCACTGCCAGTCCTCAACTATGGCTGTCCTGGCACAGCACGTTCCACTCCTCATGGTTGCACATGCGCTGAGACTTGACAGCAGCCTGGCCATTGCTGGTAAACAATGACTCACGCCATATGCTATGGTTCTGTCCAGGTGTCATTGCTGGACTCAGGACTCAGTGAATGTTTTGTCAGTGGTTATTTCTGTTTATCTCCCTGTTTGTTTACTTTCTTCCTTTGTGGGCTTAATTTTTAAAATTTTTATTGTTTGGTCCTCTTCCTGCTGTTTTGATTTCCTCTGTTCTCTCATTCCTCACTGAGAGGGAAGTGGATGTGTTGTACAGACCCACCAGTCCAGGGGAATTTCTGTGCTTCCCTCAGTGGAAGGAAGGGTTCAACATTGTAGCCTTGACCCTCCCTAAGTCATAGAACTCAGATGCTTGTCTGGGGAACCCTGGGTAAAACATTAAAGAGAGGCTACATTCAAACAAATAGTAAGGTAGAATGCACTTTGTTGGGGCATTCTGTGGAGCCCAAACCATGATCGGTCTAGAAGCTATGATGGGATTGAGGGAGCCATAAAGGCGGGACTACGGTGTTCCTGGTTCTGGAGAAGAGGACATTTCTGACAGTGGTCCTTCACATGGAGGGAAGTTCACTGTGTGTGTGTGTGTGTGTGTGTGTGTGTGTGTGTGCATGAGTGTGCCCACCTGATAGGCTGAGGGGGGTTGGAACACAGCCTGTGGTCCGCCATGCACCCTGCTTGTGATGGTTAATTTTGTGTGTCAACTTGCCTGGGTGATTATGCCCAGGTATTTGGCCACACATTGTTCTAGGTGTGTCTGTGAGTGTGTTTCTCGATGAGACTGACCTTTGAATCAGTAGAGTGAGTAAAGCAGATTGTCCTCCCTAATGTGTGGGGCCCTCATCCAATCCGTTGAAGGCCAAAGTGGAGTGAGGGGGAATTTGCTTTGAGCTGGGACAGCGGTCTTCTCTTGCCTTCGGAACTTGGATTCAGACCAAGACACATACCATCAGCTCTCCTGAGTCTGCAGCTTACCGACCACGGATTTTGGGACCTCCCAGCCTCCATGACTGCATGGGCTAATTCCTTATTTTATATATATGAAGAGTTAAGCACTATTGGACATGCCACTCAAGAGAGGGGAGCCTTTTGCTAATTCCTGCATAGTTTTCCAAAGGCTCTGGCAGTTTGGTGGTATGTTGGTGAGCATAGCTGCGTCTCATAGGTTCTGGCAATGGGTATGGAGAGGTGGGAAGGGGGCTGATGAGCCTAATTTGAAAAATTACCCCCACCCCACCCCGTCCCCTTGTAGCTCAGATTTGTCTGTGCTGTAAAGCTCCTGGTCTCAGCGTGAGTCTTAGAATATGGGTGATTCTTCCAGAGAAGAATGGAAGCAATGGAAGCAATTAAGGGCTTTCAGTCCTCTGCTACGTTAGTGGTGAACCCTGAGAACGCTGTTGCTTGCTGGAAGGAGATTCAGCAAACTAGGGATGAGTAATATCCATAGAAATTACCCGAGCGTTGCATTTGGTGAGTCAATGTGTAAATTTTCCAAACGTGTTCCTCTCATTGTATTAATACAAAGAAGTTCTACTGATGCTTGTTATCACTGTCATGGTAAAGGTGTGCGAGTAGAGCTGCAGAGGTGACCCTCGGATGTCTCTGTGGTGAGGTGGTGGCTGGGGGGGGTGTCTCTCCTCTGGCTGAGTGACCGTCCTGCTCTTGCACTCTTTCTAGCCTTCCTCACAGGCCTGTGGAACTCTCAGAACATTTGTGCGTTCTTTCTGAGTATTTCATTTTTTTGAAAAAAACATAGAACAGTATGATCAGGAGCGTTCTCTCCTTCAAGAACAAATAGTAGAGATCCTCTCTGGGGCAGATTTTAATTTTTTACTTTATTTCTTGAGAAAATGGTCATGTTTACTTGGGTTGAATTATATATGTTAGCTTAGTTTCCTTCACCGTCCAAAGTCTCTTCTCTTCTAATTGCTGTAAAGGCAAGGATCCGCACATACACAAATGCACACACACACACACACACACACACACACACACCCGCACCACACATATATATCTCAGGACTGTTTTGTTCTGTAATTTTCTAAAAAAGCTCTCAAACTACACATACTCTGGGCACCACAATATCTCACAGATCCCTGCAATAGAGCCTAAGTGTGAGGTCATGTTTGCAGTCCCATCAAAATAAGAACTGTTGTTGGTGATCATTCACAATGGTGGGGGGGGGGCGGTGTGAGGGGAAGGGTGCAGAGTGGGGCTGGGGCGGGAAGGGAAAGAGTACCAGGGATATTAGGATGCACTTGAGAGTTCTTTGTGCCTTAGGGAGAAGATGAAAGTCAATGAACTAGAGAACCAATGTTTTGTTTTTGTTTTGTTTTTCAGCTGCTACCCAAATTGGTTTCTTGATTTCTTGCAATTTTATGTAACCTTGCCTCTGGGGCATTTAATGCAGATTAAAGCAATGTGGTCACACTTCCGACTCTGGAAAGACCCAGCTCTGAGGAATGGACATTATGTTTATGAGCATTTGAAGAACAGATTCCTAAACCACTTTCTAAAATTTTGTGATCTTCTTATTCAGACATCATCTAGGCAGGCTGGCGAAGGTTCCTAGGCCCAGAGTATTTAAGAGAAAATGCCAGAAGCAGATCTAAGTCAACCCCCAGAATGATCTTTACCTGATGTTACTGCCTACTGAAAACCAAATTCTAGCTCCCAAAGTTGCACGCTGTGGGAACAGTAAGTTTAGGGAACATTCCTTGGCCCCAGTTAGCATGTACCCTCCTCAAGGAAATAGGACATTCAGGAATGCAAGAGTGATAAGCCCCGTTTCCCTGACTCACACTCTCCTTGGATATGATCAAGGCTTGAATATGTCCAAAGTGGAATTTCCTCTAAGCTAAGGAATTCCTGAATTCCTCTGGTTCACCGAGCTCCCGTTTGCCATCGATGTAAGTCGGTGCTTCTCAAATGTTGATGTTCTCATAAATTGCCAAGAAATCATCAAAATGCAGATTCCCATTGGGTAGTTCTGGAGTAGGGATGGGGATTCCCATTGTCCAGCAAGGTGCTAGGCAAACCTGATGCTGCTGGTCCCCAGGCCATTCTATGAATAGTAAGGACCGGGGCTTTACCTCACTTCCGCTGTTTCTTCTGGTGCCACCACTGTGGCCAGAACGCTACACCCTACAGCTGCCTATCTATGGCTGCAAGAGCCTTTGTGTGTCTGGCCACACAAGCCTGCAGAGAGCCCATCTGGTCAACCTCAGGGGCTTCCAGCTTCCAGTTCTTTTACAAGCCCCCAAAGGATGTATGTCACTTTCAGGTTCCAAGGACCTTGGAATGAGTTTCCCAGAAAGCCCAATTTCTCCACTGTCCTGAATGTTCTCCCAAAGACGGTGGTGAGTGTTAAATCACGATGTATAGAAGGTAACGTTAGCCTTAAAATTGTATTCACGCTTCTCATGGGCATACAAGTGGTACGCATGAGAACAGGATTCAGAGGATACTCTCAGGCATCCCCAAGACCCAGAAACGAGTGTGTGGATCAGACTGTTGTCGTGACTCTCACTGCGAAGAGAATAAAAATTGTTCGAAGCAGGCAGGCACAAGGGTCTGTTCCACATGCTGTTGTACTGACTGATGACATCGGAATTAGCCCTGAAACAACCTCCAGACACATATTTCCAAGGCCTAGCCTCTGGCTAAGTGAGTTAGTGGTCCTGGGGGTGGGGTGTATGGATTATTATAAAGCACGAGCAGTTAGAGGCTGGCAGTGCTGATGAGCAAATATTAAACACCTGCCAGTTATCTGGTCCCAGAGTTACTGAGTGTCTTTTGCATCAGGCATAATACACACAGCTCCTTCCTTCATCCCTCCCCCTGCTCAACGCAGGAATGTAAACAAACTAGAAATAATTGCAAAAGATAAGTGTTATGAAGGAAACAGGTGCAATTAGGAGCAGATCCTTTAGATAACCTGATTAGGGGCGGTGTCTCTGGGCCAGTGATATCAGGCTGTGATTTGAAGGGGTAGGAGTTATCCGACATCTTCGTGGTGCCCAGGCAGAGAGCGTCCCATGAGAACATTCCCCTGGGAAAGCACATGCTATATGAACATGGGTAAATGCTACCAGACAAACGAAAGAAATTTTACGATTCCCTTGGAAATTGTTCTGCAATTAGGACTCTTTTCTGTAGGTGGCAAAGGCATCAAGACTCCATTTCTGTCCACTCCAGAGCCTGTTCTCATGCTTTGCTTACTCTACTGCTAACGCCAAAAAATTGGGTCTCACCAAACACACAAGTGAAGACCCCTTCTGGAAGTTTGTATGGAAGATTGGGGGCCTGAGAGACACCCGCGGAGTCCTTAACATCCTCCTGTCTCTTTTGGGGAAGGTGATCATGAGGATGATCGTCCGCATTCATTAACTATGAGTCTGGTCTGAGCCTCTTCTGTAAAACAGATAAGAACACCTCTCCCAGGGCAGATGCCTTAAGACGGTGTGCCTCAACCATGGTTGTTCCTGTCCAGTCACTGTGTGGTGATGGCACCCTGGAAGGTTCCTCTCTGAAAGGCAGGGAGTATACCTCCGTGTTCCAACTGTCATTTATCGTTTTTTAGTGAATTGCAGGTATGATAAGTCAACTTCTCAGGTGATACTGATGGTGCCAGGGTCGGGCTATTTGAAAAGCTGCCTAAGAGGGACTTCCTAATCTGCCCTGCACACCCTCGCGGCAGCTGATTTCTGTGTGAGGAGAAAAAAACTCTCTTATTGAGCAAATGTGTGAAGAGGCATTTTCACTTGTGAGACGCTTAACTCTGTCTATTTCAGGCAGCTTAGCAAAAGGACTGGAAATTTCCAGATTGTGTGAAGGTGGGTCTGCGTGGGGACAGGCGGGGATAGGCCAGGTCCTGTGGAAGGTCAGACCCGTCAGGCAGTCCTGCTTTTAGCGCCTTCTTCCTTTTCTCTACTCCAGGGGTTACGGCTTCTCAAAGACGCTCCAAGTGACAAGGGCAGGCAGGCGTTCCAATGGACGTCTGTTATGTTTGTGATCTGTTGTTTTCCCATATACAGACCTCTACAGGAGGCCGCCTTTTTTCTCGCTTTTCCTGCATGTGGGCATCCCTGAGGCTGAGATTCAGATACTTTGCCCTGCTCTGGCAACGGACACTTTACTTGCTAAGTGTGGTAGAGAGCTCCTGGATGAGTAAGACAGTTCCCTGCCCTCTGGAAAAAAAAAAAAAATCAATAGGTATCCAACCAGCAATAAAAGAAGAAATACTCTGATAACTTCAATCATACAGATAAAAAGGAAGTGCTTTCTTATTAAATGGGCTGTATTTGCTTCCTATTGTGACCGCAAATTTAGGAGCTAAAAACAACAGAAATTTATTCTCTCACAGGAAGCCAGAAATCTGCAATGAGTCCTTCGGGGCTCAAATCAAGGTAGCAGAAGGGCTGTGCCTTCTTCTGGAGGCTCTTGGGAGAATCCATTCCTGGACTCTCCTCGTTTCTAGGGGCTGATGGCATTCCCTTCCTCATCACCCCAATTTTTGCCTCTGTGGTTACATCACCTGCTGTTCCATTTGTGAACTCTTCCTTGTCCCTCTCCTACGGGTATACACATGATTGTATTTACCCCCTAGGATAAGTGAGGATGATTGTTCTATCTCAAGATCTTTACCATAATCACATCTGTAAAGTCCCTTAGTGCCATTAAAGGGTAGCACTCACAGATTCTAGGGATTATTAGAAGGATAGGTGGGGTAAGGTCATGCACAGCCCACCAGAGGTGTCACTCCTATTCTTCCACTGCCTCCCCCCGCAAACCAAACGGTCTATGGCCATGATGTCCAATATGGCAGCCACTGACTGGTGGTCACAATATTGGCAGTCACAGGTGGCTCCTGAGCCCTTGAAACACCGCTTGTTTGGATTGAGATATGCTGTACATGTAAGATACACACTAGGTTTTGAGGTCTTATTACCAAAAAATGCAAAGTATTTCATTGACAATTTTTTTGTTGTTGTTGATTCCATGTTGAAATAACATGTTCAATATGTTAGGTTAGATTAAATATATTATTGAAACTAGTATTGCTGGTTTCTGTTTACTTTTTCAGTGCAACTACTAGAAAATCTAAAGTTATATCTGTGGCTTGCACTTGTGGTTTGTGCTATATGTCTGTTCGTGCATTACACCAGCTACAAGAGTAATTCTCAAACTGCTGCACGGCACAATCAGGTGGGGGAGTTTTTGAAAACCCCAATAGGCAAGCTGTGCCCCAGACTTATTAAATCAGAAGTCTCGGGCACCTGGGTGGCTCAGTGGGTTAAAGCCTCTGCCTTCGTCTCAGGTCATGATCCCACAGTCCTGGGATCGAGGCCTCACTGGGCTCTCTGCTCAGCTGGGAGCCTGCTTCCTCCCCTCTCTCTGCCTGCTTCTCTGCCTCCTTGTGATCTCCGTCTGTTAAATAAATAAATAAAATCTTAAAAAAAAAAATCAGAAGTTTCTAGGGAGAGGCCCAGGCATCAGTCTTATTAAACTCCCCACCCAAGTGATTCTAATATGCAGCCAAGATTGAAAATCTGTGGGGTAGAGACCTCGAGGAGGGCTAATAGTGGAAACTGCATTAGTGGTTCAGGGATGATCCAAAGGCTCTGCTCATTTTCTTTACAAACAACAGAAAATATGGGCTTCTGAAGTGCCCTCTGCTTTTGGTTTTCCTCCCTGAGACGCATGCCTCACCTTACCCACAGAAAGCAGATGGGGTGGATGTGGGGAGGGAACAGAGCAGCTGTTTTCATGACTCGGTAGACACCGAGGTCTCAACGCTCTGAGGGTCAGGCTGCCTGGACCTCTGTCCCTTGGGTGGTTCTGGCAGTTAGATGAATCCTTCCCTGGCAGTTTCTGCTACAGGACCTGGCAGAACCAAATACAATAAAGGCCAGTGAGCTTCTAAATGTTCGGTTTGTGGGGCCGGATCAGGGCAGAGCACCTTCACAGAGGCTCCCGGAGACAGCAGGTTTGGGAGACATCCATCACAGCATCTACCACGGCCAGAAGCTCCTGCTACTGCTGGGATCCCCAGCTACATTACGTCCCATTTCCACATGGCTGTCATGTTCTCCAGATCTGGACTCAGAATTAGGTAAGGAAGGAAAAATCCAGGGCACTTCATTGAGTTTTTTTTTTCTTTGCTAAAGGTTTTATTTATTTATCTGAGGGAGAGAGACAGAGCTAGCGAGAAGAGAACATGAGCGGGGAGGAGAGGGAGAAGCAGGTTTCCCGCTGAGCAGGGACCCGATGCGGAGCTCCATCCTAGGACCCTGAGATCATGACCTAGGCTGAAGGCAGACACCCAACAGACTGAGCCATCCAGGTGCCCCACACTTCACTGAGTTGTAAAGTATGGCTTGGGAAACTGGTTCTTGGTGGAGCGAGGTGGGCTATTTCCATAGCTGCCTGTTGCCTGCCACAGTGCAACACAGGAGATTAACCACAGCCTTGTGCATGTGGTACCTTTACTTATGTCCAGCTTCATCAGTGGACGAACCTATCACCTGAGTGCAGTTTACAGTGATTTGAGGCTAACGCATTAAACACCGTATGGTCCTACACTTAGACGATTTAGAAAAATTTTCTGAACTGCATAGCACTCATGTGGGTTGCAAAGTAGCTTTCACTAAATGGTCATTAACATTTGCCAAAGGAGGAGGTTTTCTCTTTCCAAACAAGGGGATTAAAAAAATGGAACAAAGGCCTTGAGCAAGCCTATTCCCTCCTTCCTTCCCTCTTTTATTTAATACTGACTCTAGGTTAGCAAGCAGGCCTTGTCTTCACAGAGTTTAGGAGCTACTAGAGGGATAAGTCCTCAAAGTAAGACAGAAAACATTATAGGATCTCTGACTGGAAACAAGGCCTCCCTTCCCCTTTTGCCCCTTTCTTCCAATCACACACACACACACACACACACACACACACACACGTGCATGAGACTTTGCAGCAGCTCCCAGGCAGGGAGCACGTGTGTGTGTATGTATACACGCATATGTATGTGTTTCCAGGAAACTTAGAAAGATTAAAAAAAAAGATTAAGAGGGAGAAATTTGAAAGTTAGAAAATGATAAAAGTCATGTTAATTAACAAGTCCTGTTCTTTAAGTCTTATTTAAATTGCTGAGAATGGGCCACAAATTTAGATCTGACTTCCCAGCAGCCAGTGCAAAAAGAAATGTACACCAATTGTATAACTCACAGTGTCTATACGATTAAAACTAATGAGCCCCAAGGAACCATGTGGATTAGGGTGTAATGTAATAAGGCATATGGGATATACTCGGCAATGTCTTTGACAACATTCTGATTGCCTCTAGGAGTTTCACAGGGCATGACAGAAGTTCACAGGGTTTGGGGAACGTGAAAAAGAGATAATATTAAATTCTAGGTAGAGCTAAACTATTCTGCTGGGGTTGGCCTGGGTTGATATGAGCTTCCACCTGTAACATCCTGTAGTTCAATGTTCTGTTTTAGGTTCTGGGATACAGGTGTGCTAGAGGTTATGGGAGTGGAGAGGGACCCTCACTTCTGCTTTCATTGGAGAAGTATGGGCTGATGCTAGGAATCTGGAGGAGAAGAGGCTGGTAGAAGGATCCAGTGGGATTTGACCAGAAGATAAAGGCAGGTAAGGCCTTTCATACATGAGAGAATAGCATCAGGAGACACAGAGGAATGGGGAGTTGGCACTGGTAATGTAGGATATGAGGCCAGGTGTGATGCAGGCGGAGGCAAGGGCCAGACTGCACCTGTCTTACGTGCTCTGCTAAGGAATGTGACTTTGTTCCGGGATCGGTCCGGAGTTGCCACTGAAGGGATTTGGGGTGAGGGGGGAGCTGTAGCTGCAGACTGTTGCATTCATGCTGCACGATGTATCTGGCCAAAACTTAGGGACTTAAATAGCTGTCACACACTCTCGAACACAGGTGTGAGAGTCTGCGAGGGGAAGGAGGCTCTACTGCAGGGTTCAGGTCTGTAGAATGCCTGGGGTGACACCGCGTGGGGCTGAGCCCCAAGGAACAGCAGCTGCCCAAGGTCAGCTCTTCTGCCAGTGATATGTAGGAAGTACAAGATGGTGAGGGGACAAGCAGAAGGGAACCACTCAGGTACGCCCACATTCCATTAGCAACACCAGCCCACGGCCAAGCACATCATCCCTGGGGAAACTGCCCCCCGGCGTGGGAGCTGCTGCAAAGTCACATGCAGAGAGTGGTCTGAATCAGACTCGTGGGCTGGCAAGAACTCTGCGCAAGGATTTGATCTCCGTTGGAGGGGAAACAGCTGGACTTGACTTTGTAGATAGCTCCCTGGGGCAGCTGTGTGGAAAGCAGATTTAAGACAAGTGACACTGGTGTCAGAGGGACCAGTGAGGAGGGTCAGGTGAGACCTAGTGAGGACCTGGTCTGGGTGATGGTGAGTGGTGGATGGAATGGAGGTGGTTCAAAACAACCGAGGAGATAAAACCTCCAGGGTTTATGGACTTAGTGTTGTTTATAGCTGGTTTTTAGATACGCAGAATCTACTGCTAGGGTTGCATACCAAACTGTTAGTTGTCCATCACATATCATGTGTTCTTATTTCTTATTAAAACAACTCTGATTTTACTTCGGGGCATTAATGTGCTTATCTTTTTTTTTTTCATGTGTGGAGCCCAACATGGGGCCTGAACTCATGACCCTGAGATCAAGACCTGAACTGATATCAAGAGTCAGATGTTTGGGGCACCTGGGTGGTTCAGTTGGTTGAGCATCTGCCTCTTGATTTCAGCTCAGGCCATGATCTGAGGGTTGTGGGATTGAGCCCTGTGTTGGGCTCCATGCTCAGTGGTGAGTCTGCTTGAGATAACCTCTCTCCTGCTCCTCTGTCCCTCCCTCTGTTTGCACACTTTCTTTTTCTCTCTCTCTCTCTCAAATAAATAAACAAAATCTTAAAAAAAAAGAAAAAAAAAGGAGGGGGTTGTGCTAAGGTGCTTAACTTTAATGTTTCCTAGCTTCCCTTATAGCGGGGAGGTGGTTCCATGGCAAGCCCTGGCTATTAAGATAGAAATGAGATTCACTGTGTTATATTACCAGGACACATTTTAAAATGGCATGTGTCCTTTTGGCATTTGGTCCTATCTTTGTCCTGCCCCAAATGTAGATGGATGGCTGGCACTCCAGCAGCCACCTTGTTGCCAGGAAATAGTCATCCTAAGTATGGCTGAGCAGAGAGAAGGAGTCAAAGTTGTTTTAAGATTATATTTATTTATTGGAGAGAGAGAGGGAGACAGAGGGAGTGTGAGTTGGGGGAAGGGGTAGAGAGAGAGGGAGAAAATCTCAAGCAGACTCCACACTGAGGGCAGAGTCCAACGCAGGGCTTGACATCATGATCCTGAGGTCATGCCTGAGCAGAAACCAAGAGTTAGTTGCTTAACTGACTGAGGCACCCAGGTGCCCCAGGAGTCTTAAGTTTTTTGATGATACCATAAAGACATCATACCAACCCTCAACTGAATGTCAGTTGTGTGAGAGAAAATACATGCCTTCTTTAGGTGACTGAGTTTTGAGCCGTCTGTCTTTAGCAGCCAAGTTCCCGATACCACCATGACCTTAGCAACATGAGTCAAAAGCATTCATTCCATAATTATCTTGAATCAGTGACCAAAATTAGAAATATCAAAACTTCCTCACGCTGATCTAGCCCAGTAGTAAGTAGCTGCTAGGGTATAGAAGTTTGTGGAAAATTTTTCTTTGCTTTCTTTCCTCCTTGACTTCTCCCCGCATGTCTTGTTCCTCCACTCAGCCATCTATCTGCCTTTCAATAGCTGCTTAGTGGTTAACTGTCCAAGAGAATTAGCAATGAAGAGTGCTGGCATTGGATTTTGGAACTGGACTCTTAAAGAACAAACCCGGTGGAGGAAAAACCACCCAGATGTGGTGGTTCCTATACCCAGAGAGTGGGCTAGGTGGATGTAGTATCAGTCATAACAAAGTGGCATTTCTGTAGGTAACTTGACAAAGGATTTCATGTCCATTACCTCATTAGCTGCCAGAGCCCCAAGAGGTAAGATGATTTGTTCAAGCTGACAAATTAACAAGGGACAGGGACAGGACTTGTATTTTCCCTTCCTGTATCAAAAGAGATCTCAGGAACTGTGCTGAAGAGAGCCTTCTGCCCACATGAGAGACGGGGAGGTGTCAAAGACAAGTTTCACTTGCAGTTAAACCCAAGGGGAGAGAGACTGAAATTTACTCCTCTGTCATAAGAGGCAAGAGGGTGTTTTTTTTTTGTCTTTGTTGGTTTTTTTGGGTTGTTGTTGTTCTTTATTTTTTAAGTCGGCTCAATGTCCAACCAGGAGCTCAACTTGGGGCTTGAACCCAAGACTCTGAGATTAAGACCTGAGCTGAGGTGGAGAGCCAGATGCTTAACCGATTGAGCCACCCAGGGCCCCAAGACACAGTAGGGTTTTTAAGCCCCCAGGGTGGGCTACTGGGAAAATACTGGAGGATACTGGGAATGGGAAGGGGTGAGGGGAGTTGGTTAGTGTGATTAGACCATTTATGTTTGCTAATTGGCACTTAGTGAAGTTAGGCTCCACACCTTTCAGAGAGAAGGAGAGATGGGGTGGGGGTGGGGTGGGAGGGGGCTGTTTTCCTTGGTAATTACATTTCCAAGGGATGGCTTCCAGGTCCTGGAGAAGGACATTCCTGAGTGGTGAAACAGGCGAGAAGCTGGGAGGTGATTTACAACTCAAGGCAGCAGAGAAAGAATTCACAATTCCAAGTTTGCTAAATTCACAATTCCAAGTTTGCTCTAAGAAAAGGGAGGTCAGGGGCGTATAGTCAGGGAGAAACCTGTCTAAAGTTTATAGTCAAGCTGAGGGGTACTTTAAGGCCATCTGGTCAGAGGGCTGCACCCTCTTTCCTTGCTCTCTTTCTTGGTCCCAGGAAGCTAGGACCCAGAAAGTCCCCATCTGATGATCTGTTATCATCAGGGGATGCACACTGACCTGCTGGTGGAGGAACTCTGATTCAGAGCCTCGCCCTACCAGGTGATTAGCCCATCTGCACCCCTGCTTTCCAAAGCCCTCTGGGGGGAAGTTCCTGCACTCTTTTGGCCCTGTCTCCATCCTGGAGAGGAGAGTACTCATCAAAATGATGTGCCCAGGACAAGTGCATCTTACTTCTTCAGGCAAGAAACAGATGCTTTCAGCTCTGGTTAGATTTCACGTAACAGGAGGGTAGAACTGGGGAGGTGGGAAAGGGAATTTTGCAGCCCAAAGATAGGACCCAGGGACAAGGAACACCCACTTCCAGAAATTACCATCACAAAAAGCCAACCCACTAAGAACTGACTGCCAGCCTGGGAGGAAAATGGAAATGTCCCTGGCAGTTCTGGCTGCTTAAGGGGCTGTCCTCTGCTCAGAGGGGAGATGACTGTGTTGACTTTAAAAATCCAGGGCTAGGGAATCTGGAGGTGAAGGTATTTTATTTTCCCCTTAAGGCTTTGATGTTTTTCAAATAAAACTTAAATGATCCAATACCGGCCCCTGAAGCTCTTCACAAAGTAGTGAATTTTTAGAAAAGACAAGGGCCTGGGGGGGGGGGGGGTTGGTCCCTAAAGAGTAGTGCCCCAAAGCAAAGCCTTTCTTTGCTCTTTTCAGAGCACTAGGGTTTTCTTCAGTGTTCCTTTCCCACCCCACTTACACTCCCCCCCCCCCCCTTTTTTTTGCCATCCACATTTTCTTCCATTCTCCAAAGCAGAAATCGACGGTTATCCTCTGGGTCGGTCAGTCTATCTATATGATCAATCTATCTTATTCTTTCTATCTATCTAATGTATGTATGTATGTATGTATGTATGTATGTATGTATGTATCTATCTATCTATCTATCTATCTATCTATCTATCTATCTATCTATCTATCTATCTATCTATCTATCTATCATCTAATCTGTCTAGTCTATCTTCCCTGACCTCCAATCACTGCATATACCAAGTGTCTCTCATTTTGGTCCTGCGTTGTTTCCCCGCAGGGTCACAAACCCCGCGCGCAGGGGCGGAGGAAGGAGCTCCTTCCGCCACATGGTGGCGCGCGCGAGCCTGCGAGAGCCGGGCCGCTTGGCTTCTCATGCTTCTCCCGCATCCCGCCCCACCCGCGCCGCGGCGCTGGAGGAGCCGCGCCCCCGACCTTCCCCGGCGGGATAGCGGGGAGCGCGCCTCGGGAGCCCGGGAGGCGATCTAGCTGCAGTTGCGTCCCGTCCGCGCGGGAGGTGCGGGCGGCCGCGGACGGCCCCCGCTGCAGGCTCCTCCTCCTGCGGGTCCAGCCTTTACCCCTCCACCCTCCACCCCTCCTCGGCGCGGCTCGGCTCGGCTGCAAATCGCAGGCTTTCCCCGAGCAGCCTAGGAGAGGCGGCGGGCGTAGAGAAGGCGGCGGGAGGAGCGCAGCAGGCGGGCCGCGCCGAGCGCTCGGGCAGCGGCGGCGGCGGCGTCGCTCGAGCAATCCCGGAGGCGCCGCGGCGCCCGGCGCGCCCTAGCTCGACTAGGAACGCAGTGAAGCCGGGGCTGCAGCGGGGCGAGGAGGAGGAGAGTGCGCGCGTGTGTGTGCGTGTGTGCGAGAGTGTGGGGGGCGACGGTCTCGCATCGGAGCGGAGGAGAGGGCAGGGGAACCGGGGCGCGGCCCCCGGGCGCCCCCGCCGCTCCCCGAGGTTTTCCCGCGGCGGCGCCCGCTCCCCGGCGCCCCTCACCATGGACTCGCGCCGAGTTGGGACGCGCCTCGGCAGCAGCGCGCGGGTAACTGCCCGGCCCTGGGGCTGCGCGGGCGCGCGCGCGGGGATGGCGAGGTAGGATGGCCGCCCAGCGCGACCCTTGCCGCCCCAACCCAGCGGCCGCCGGGCGGTGCAGCTGACTCGCTGGAGCGCATAGGGGTGTGGGCGGAGGCGGCCCCGCCGCGCCCGCGCCTTCGGGAGTCGCTTTGCCTCTTCCACCCACTCGCACCTGCCACCGCGCGGATACCATGTCTAAGGCGGCCGGAGGTCCGGCAGCGGCGGCGGCTGCGGAAAGTTGTCCCTCGGCTTCTGCCGGCCCGTCCGCCGCCGCCGCGGTGGAGGACCTGTCCAAAGTGTCGGACGAGGAGCTGCTGCAGTGGAGCAAGGAGGAGCTGATCCGCAGCCTGCGGCGCGCCGAGGCGGAGAAGGTGAGCGCGATGCTGGACCACAGCAACCTCATCCGCGAGGTGAACCGCCGCCTGCAGCTGCACCTCGGCGAGATCCGCGGGCTCAAGGTGAGCGCGGGGCCGGGCGGGGAGCGGGGCGCCCCGGGGAGGTGGGGCCAGGCAAACTTTCCCTCCCTTCGTCAACAGGTGATCCTCCCCACTCTCCCGGTCACCACCCCCTGCTCCCCTTCCCCAGCCCTTTGGAAACTTTTTTTTCGAACTTTGGAAGCGATTGGTCTCCTCTTCCTTGTTTGGGGCGAGCCAGTGTGGACCTCTCATTCAAGGTCTTCTGTGGCCGGAGGAGCGGGCGCCGAGGACGCTGGAAAGTAGGGAGGGAGGTGATGGGCATGCAGAACCTTTATTTTCCTGGAAAACCAGTGGTTTGGGGAGCCGGGGCACAGGCAGGGGAAGGGGTGAGCGAGGGAGTGAGTCCAGGGCATCTTTGTCCTTGGGGGTTAGGGATACAGGTGCTCTGGAGCCGCGACTGCTCCGGCAGATGAGGAAAGGGCGCCAATGCTGGGGAGAAGGGCTGGCGGGGTGCCCAGGGAGAAGTCGCGGGCGCCACCTTCGGAGCTGACGTATGTCACCCAGTGCAGAGGACCTAAAGCTCTGCCTTCACATTTTTTACCTGCTCCTGCGCTTTCCATCGCTCCTATTCAGATGGTGTCATCTGGGGCTCCTTGGCCCCCTTGGCCCCCTTCAGCCCCGGTTTGATTATAATTCCATCCAGCCTTGAGGGGGGCGAAGGGATTTGAAAGGTACCACCCCAGCTGTCAGCTTTGACGCTTTGGTTTTGGAACCAGCCTTCCCTCTTTGCTATTAGAAAAAAAAAAAAAATTAAAGAAAGAAAAGAAGACCCAAACCCCACCAACTTATTTTCTCCTTGGAGAGCTTTGAGTGTGGGAGCAGTGTGCCCGCCCGCGGGGCTGTAGGAGACGGGGGCCGGGATCCGCCCTGCCAACGCACGCCGCAAACTTCCTCTCCTCACCGCTTGCGCGGGTGCTTGCTGGTATTCCTTCCTCTCATTGTTCTGCTTTTGTTTATAGGAAGCCAGACACAAACGAAAACACTGCGGGGACATCAGGGAGCAAATTCCTGCAGGCACAGGCTGTTCTTGTCCCCTTCCACTCTCACCCCACTAGGGCTGTAGACACTTTCATAATTGCTTCAGTGCTCCTGCTCTGGGATTCTGGGGCAGAGAGGTGCGGAGGGACAGAAGGCCAGAGGCTCACCTGGGTGCTGGGTCCAGTGCAGGTGGAGATGGCCTTCCCCAGGGCTCCAACTCACTGTCCTCTAGTTGCTAGAATGGGTGCAGTTAGAAAGATTCCACAGTCAGAAAAATCCCAAGGCTTCCACTCTTCTTTGGTTTAATTCATTACTCGAGTATTTCTTATTAAGTACCATACTCTTGGGGAATTACAGACAGGCTAGTATAGTGAGAAGATCATCTCAGAAGTGGGTTTGCATCTAGAATCTTCATTTGCCAGGAGGGTGAGCTTGGGTAATTAATTTATCAGAACCTCATTTTACTCATCAATAAAATGCAAATGATAAATACCATCTCCTAGGGGGTTGCAACAAGACATTAGTATAACATAGGAGAAGCTTTAATTCTGGACTTGACTGCAAGACAGTGGTAGACATTGTCATCAGGAGAGGGCTTGTAAATGTATAGGTGTGCGCCTCCATGATGGGGATTTTTAGGCAAAGCTGGGCAAAGGTATAGTTCATAACCCTCCAATTCCATGGTTTGAACTATAATGTAGCTTGGAAGAGTTTTTAATTAAGTAATTAATCAATTTCCTAAGGATTTTAATAGTATGGAACATCAATACAATAGTTCAGAAATACTTGAAGGTTCTCTTGGGTTGTGTGGATTGTCTTAGTGTATGTGTGTATGTGTATGTGTATGTCTGTGTCTGTGTCTGTGTCTGTGTGAGTGGTGGGAGAGGCTGGTCTTCTTTCCGGTAGCTTCATTTAGAGAAGTACCTATTAGGCCAGCGAAGGGCAGTTTCACCCCAAGTAGGAGAGTCTCCTGGTCTAGATTCATGACCTGGCTTAAAAAGACTTTCCTGTCCACCTCGTTATCAAGTTCAGAAAGGTGGGGCTGGATACTTTTTGATGCGGCCTCTACTCCTTTCCATCATCCTTGGCCAGGTACAACATCATAGCCCCCAAGGCCTCTGGGCCACCCCTGAGGGGCTGTGGTGAAGCCTGGCTGAGGCTTCTATCCCTTCTATCCATCATCTTAGCTCAGAACATCCCTGGACACTCTCGTGATGCACTAATGTGGTTGACTGGAGTAAATTATATGTGCACTCAACTTATTTTGGCTTACCTAGAGGGAAGGATTTTTTATTTTATTTTTGGCTCTGATGGTGTGGGTCTCCCACTTGAGGGCCTTAAAGTTAGGGTTATGAAGGCCACAATATTTTTAAAGTTAGGGTTATGAAGGCCACAGCATTTCTCTTTTTTACGTTCCTTTCTGTGATCTGCTTTTGAAATTGTAATGAATATTTTCAAGGCTACTAGGTACTGCAGCTGTAGAGATGGGGAGATGGGAGCACTAGGTCTTTCCCTTGAGGGGTCTCTGACTGGGTCCAAGCCCTGGCTGACTTGTCTGGTGTTTAAACATTTCAGAGGTAGAGCAGTGTGGGGCAGTGGAGAGGTAAAGGATTTAGAGTCTGACAATTTGGGCAGCGTGGGCAGTCTGTTAACCTCTCTGAGCCTCAGTGTTCTCATCTGCGAAATGGGGATGCTAATTCCGGAAGAGGTTTGATGAGGATTACATGAGACATTTGAGGTTAATAGCTTTCTCAAGGTCACACAGATATACAGTGTTTAAAATGGGCTGACTTTCTTTTCTTTCAGCTAGTTGACATTCTCTGGTTAGAATGTGTGATCCTGCAAGGGTGGAAAAGGGGATTCTGGTTCTGATCTTATAAGGAGTTGGATTCTGAGAACCATGTCTGTGCGCTGCTGAACCAGTGCTCAGGTTGCTCTGACCTGGGGTTTCAGGGGATGGGGGCAGATTTGGGGGAACCGGCTTTGGAGATTGGTTATGCATAACATTAATGTTCCTCTCTGCTCCCCAACACATGGATTCCTGCTCCCTGCAATGAAGAAAAATTACTAACTAGAACAATTCTTTAACCACAGAGAGAGTACTTGGGAGTCTTACTTATGAAATTTTGAGTGGTAGGCCATGAGGTGGGTTGAATCTTTTAAATGTCCACTTTAGACAGATGGATAACATCTGGTAGCCAGTGTCAATGTTCAAAGGACACTTTGTGTTCTGAAAAAGAAAGCCCAAATCTTAATGTGGCAGATTTGAAGAAGCTGGCTTAGAAGGTGATTATCAAATCAGTTGCTTAGCTTTTCCACAGAAGAGAAAGGACATAGCCCAGAATTATATCCCCAAGAATATTATTTGCTCTTAGAAGAAGGCGTGGTGATAAAGAAAGCTAAGTAGGCTGTTACCCCCTTTACCCCAGCCAGAATTCTGGGAAGTATATGCTTCCCTCCATTTGGAAAGTCATTAACTCCACAAAGCCCCAGTGTATTTCCCAGTTCTGGAGAAGTCAGGAATAGCTGTGGGATAGTCGAAAGGAAGTATTTTCAGATGGAAGTTCATTGAGATGGAGAAGGATATGACTTGAACTTTCTATGAAATGGCAGGATTAAACTAAATGTCGAATAATTTTTGAAGCTGAGAAAGATTAATTTTTTTTTTAAGTTTTATTGTCTCACAGTCTCCACAGCTTCTGATTTCCCCAAAAGCATCAATGTCAACAGATCCTTTACTTGCTTATGACATATACTCCAACCTTGCAGGGGCGTACTGAGACAATAGTAAGAAATCCTCAGTAGCCAGAGCTATATCCTGTTTTGGCCACAGGCCTAGGGTTTTTAAAGCATTGGTGAGTCCATAAACACATATTATTTACTGTACACAAGGTGCCATGCCAGGCGCGTCAGCTACACAAAGGATGACTTTAAAATGGAGTCTGGCCCCAGAAGCTGGGATATCTACATTGGAAAAGGAAAAAAAAAATGATGTCCAATGAGTCCTCCAGCTACTGTACCTTAGAGGCATTAAGCAGTAAGTGGGAAAGTTACTTCATTCATTCATTTGTGGTTGTTGCCACCATGGGCCAGAAGCTGTTCCAGGGCTAGGGGAGACTTCTCAGAGGAATTTCTCCTCGTAGGTAAGTTCGTGTAGGGGAGAGGACAGTTTCTTCTAGTTGGGAAGCTGGGATACAAGCAAGCAGCACAAGTAGCTGACAAAGAGGGAGCTCAGGAGAAAGCCTTTCTGGCTTGGCCAAAGGGTTTATTCATCTTCCTGGTAACGGGGAGAAGATGGGATTGATGCAGGAGAGAGAACATTGATGGAGTGATTTTGAGGATCAGTCTGGCCCCAGAGAACTTGGCTTGGGCGGATGAGGAAAGATAGAGGAAGCGGCAGACAAAGGCAGGGGAGGCCACGTGGGAGGTGTTTGGAAACGGCCAGACCTGAAGTCAGAGAGTGATAATGAGAAGAAAAGGGCATCAGAAACAAGGAAGCCGATAGTCAGGATGCCAAGAGTTAGAAATGGAGTTAAAACCACACTGCACAAATCCTCTTCTTCATCAGGGTGACTCTCATCTTAGGCCCCAAGACCGTCAGGGGGTGCTGGGTGTGGGTGACAGATGTTTTAGAGTGTATTTTCTCACCAGTGTCAGACAAAGGGTTAGAATGAATCTGAGTTTACCGCGTTCAGGTCTCCTCTAAGTGCCTCTAGTTCTATGTTGGATGACAGAGTCACAAGACCGGAGCTTTTCTGGCTTTGGAAAACAGAAGAAAGCACCAAGGTGCTTCAAGAAACGGTCCCTTTACTCGATGTGTGACTGGAGAATAAAGGGGGATCTCACAATGTGTTTTCAAAGTTCCTTGGTTCAGGTGTCTACAGTGGGGGTGCTCTGTTCTGGGCACACAGGTGGAGAGAATAGATGGGGTTTCCATTCTCGGGACCAGGGTCTGGTGAGTTCTCATAGCCACATTCAACCATATGTGATTGAAATGAGCGCCACAGAGGGAAAGTCAAAGGGGGTTATGGTAGAAGTGTATAAGGCAACTTCTTTAGATAGGCGGTAGTGGTCAGGGATGGCTTCTTGGGAAGTGATTTATGAAGTGAGGCCTTTAGGTTGTACAGAAGGTTAGGGGAACACATTCCAAGTGAAGGAGGGGAAGGGCTTATTCCTTGGGCCCTGAAACCAGGCCAGTGTTGGTGGGGCTCAATTGGGGGTCAAGGGATGGGTCCCCCCTTCTCCACTGCTGCCATCTGTGTAAGCCACTATCCTCTCCCTCTACCTGGACCAGCCTAGTGGACTCTTAACTGATCTCTCCTGGCTTCTACCTTATCTTGTCTCCCTTTCTTCTCTCCACCGTCCCCTCCTCTGATCTGTTTTCCACACAGAACGATGGTGATTCTTTATAAAATGAACCTCTTGAGTCACTTCTCTATCCTCAGCTCACCACCAATCCAGAGTCCTTCCCGTGGCTGCCAAGGCTCAGCATTACCCAGCCCCGACACCCAAGCTCCTGGATCTCCTCTCTCCCACCTCCTCTCCTAGCTCGGCTCTCTGTGCTCACCATGGCCTCACAGCAACGTCAGCCATGTTTGTCTCAGGGCAAATCCTTGCCCTTCTCTCTGCCTGCAATCCTCTTCCGTCACGTTTGCTCAGTGAGGTGCCTTCTCTTAAAAAATAGTAATTTTTAGCCTGCTTCAGTTTTCTTCCCAGCACTTTCACAACATGCCGTGTCAGTTTTTCCTGCCAGAATGAAAGCCGTAGGATGTCAAGGTGGCTGCGGTGTCCACTGATACATTCCTAGCACCTGGACTGGTACCTGGCGCATACTAGCTGCTTACTAAGTCCTTGTGAATGAGTGAGCAGACCACGATTCATGCAGGAGAAATAGGCTGGGTTAAGAGGACTGGGGTCTTGGGAGACTTGAAGGATTCTGCATTTTATTCGCAGGGCAGTACGGTGGTTTTTAGCATGCTAAGCATGGGGGTGACAAGATGAGTTAAATTTCAGAAGTGTAGGGCCCAGAAGAGCTGCTTAGTTCAGGAGTGAAAGGTGAGGGAGAAGCAGCCAGCCACCAGCACAGGCTCCTAGGAAGAGCAGCAGGTTGAGTGGAAGCGGCATTTGCTGAGAGGGGCAGTTTGGGGAGGGGACTTTGAAAATCCCACAAGAGGGCCACCTGGGTGGCTCAGTCAGTTAAGCGGCTGCCTTTGCCTCAGGTCTTGATGATTCCAGGGTTCTAGGATTGGGTCCCCCAGGGGGCTCCTTGCTCAGCAGGGAGCCTGCTTCTCCCTGTCCCTCTGCTTGTGCTCTCTCTCAAATACATAAATAAAATATTTTTTAAAAAAGAAAAGAAAATCTCACAAGAGCTTGGTGGTGCTCATGTTTCATGTGGGATGCCTGGGATGTGAGCAGAGGGTACGCCAGTAGGGCTCAGATGTGCGGGACAGAAACGCTGCTGGAGGCCAGCTGTGCTGGTCCCCTGTGGGAGCTAGGCTGTTGGTCCCGTGTCAGGAGCTGAACACCGGGCAGTGCTGCATTTGTGCTGATGGAAGGCCGGTTACCTCAGAGCTTTTAAGCATTTCTCAGTTGCCGAGCAGCCATTTTCTTCCAGGAAGAGGGTGGGGCAGGAGAGGGGGTCCTTGGTTTTAGGGTCTTCTTGCAAATTACTTGGCTACTCCCTGGATATTGGCCTTGGGCAAGTGAAGCTTTGTGAGAGGTCCAGTCTCCTCCTCTTTATTTTTTTTAATTTTTATTTTTTTTAAAATATTTTATTTATTTATTTGACAGACAGAGATCACAAGTAGGCAGAGAGGCAGGCAGAGAGAGAGAGAGGGGGGAAGCGGGCTCCCCGCAGAGCAGAGAGCCCGATGTGGGACTCGATCCCAATACCCTGGGATCATGACCTGGCTAAGTGGGTTAAAGCCTCTGCCTTCGGCTCAGGTCATGGTCTCAGGGTCCTGGGATCGAACCCCGCATTGGGCTCTCTGCTCAGCGGGGAGCCTGCTTCCTCCTCTCTCTCTCTGCCTGCCTCTCTGCCTACTTGTCATCTGTCTGTCAAATAAATAAATAAAAATCTTTAAGGAAAAAAAAAAAGAAAAGAACCATGATAATCATCACTTCCCAAGTGGTTTGTGAAAATCTGATGAGATAATACAAGCCCTGGGTGGGGAGCATAACCCAGACCCATTATTGTGATTTTTATGACACTCAGTAGCAGCCTCTCAGCTTCTCACCTCTGCCCCTCACATCACAGAGCATTCACCAATTCCTGTCTCCCTCTCAGGAGGTCAGGGCCTGAGGCTGTCTCACCTTACCTGGGTACCGCCCTTGAATGGCTGTTTCTCTCTTTTCAGGATATCAACCAGAAACTCCAGGAGGACAACCAGGAGCTGAGGGACCTCTGCTGTTTCCTGGATGATGACCGGCAGAAAGGCAAGAGGGTGTCCCGGGAGTGGCAGAGACTGGGCCGCTACACGGCTGGGGTGATGCACAAGGAAGTGGCCTTATACCTGCAGAAGCTGAAGGAGCTGGAGGTGAAGCAGGAGGAGGTGGTGAAGGAGAATATGGAGCTCAAGGAGCTCTGCGTGCTGCTCGACGAGGAGAAGGGCGCCGGCTGCGCGGGCAGCCGCTGCTCCATCGACAGCCAGGCCAGCCTGTGCCAGCTCACCGCCTCCACCGCGCCCTACGTGCGGGACGTGGGCGACGGCAGCAGCACCTCCAGCACCGGCAGCACCGACAGCCCGGACCACCACAAGCACCACGCCAGCAGCGGCAGCCCGGAGCACCTGCAGAAGCCCCGGGGCGAGGGCAGCCCCGAGCGCGCCAAGCACCGCAGCACCAGCCCCGAGCATCTGCAGAAACCCCGAGCCGCCGGAACCCCGGATCACCCCAAAGCACTCAAAGGACCCAGTCCCGAGCACCACAAACCCATGTGCAAGGGCAGCCCTGAGCAGCAAAGGCCCCCGCACCCCGGGAGCAGCCCTGAAACGCTGCCCAAGCACGTGCTGAGCGGGAGCCCAGAACACTTTCAGAAGCACAGGCCCGGGGGCAGCCCGGAGCACGCGAGGCACAGCGGAGGGAGCCCCGAGCATCTGCAGAAACACGCCCTCGGCGGGAGCCTGGAGCATCTACCCAGAGCCAGGGGCACCAGCCCTGAGCACCTCAAACAACATTTTGGGGGGAGCCCCGATCACAAACACGTGGGCGGAGGAGGCGGAGGCAGCGGCGGAGGCAGCAGGGAGGGTACTCTCCGAAGACAGGCGCAGGAGGACGTGTCCCCCCATCACCGGAGTGTCTACAGTGGCATGAACGGTGGGTCAGTACGTGCTGGGGAACCGCTTTGGCTGGGGCGACTCATTAGAGAGTTAAGAGCCATGAAGGGCTTTCCAGACACGTTAGGAGTGCAGGCGCTGGATGGAGGGGTGGCTGGGGAGGGGAGGTAACAGGTGCTTCCGAGGCTCGAGGCTCCGAGTGTTTCCTTACCTCGATTTGTTTTGGATTGTACTGTTCTCAGCCGAGTTAGCCTGGCGAAGACGGTGGGTGAGGAGTTAGGGAAGGAGAGGAACGACAATTCCAAGGGACTCTGAGTGGTCAGAGTGAGATGTGTAGAGATTGAAGAGAAAAAGAGAACCAAGCTAAGGCTTTCCGGTCTTGAACTGGGGTATTTTCCTAGTGTGTGCCGTTTCCTACAGGGGTTCTCATCCAGTGGTTGACCCAAAGGTTTTTGAATCCATTTAACAGCTTAGTGTGTAAAGAAATGAATTTTATTATGAAGAACATTGGAAAAGAAATATGGTATCCCTCAGCAAGCTCGATGCCCCATTGCCTGAATGCCTGTAGCTATGCCTTACCTTACCTCAAGGATTTTATCCGTGTGTTGGGGCACTTCCCTTTGTAGGAGAAACATATCAAATGGTTTCCTTCCACACTCTTGCAAAACCCACCACCCTCTCCCAGATTCCCTGAAGCATACTTTGAACAGCATGTTTTTACACTGAGAGATAGCCTCCCAAATGTTTAAATGTTCCTCTTGAAAATGTACAGATGTATTTGGACGCTCCTTTGGTTTCCAAAGTGTAATCTCCACTGCATTTGGTGACACGGCCCTAAACCAGACCCTAAACCTTTCAGAAGGGGTTTACTTTCCTGTGTCTTGGTTCTAAAATCACTTTGAACTCCAGAAAGGGGGAAAAGAAATAATTTCTTAAGACCAGCAAACAAAACCCCCTCCCAAGCCTTTCATGTTACTTAAGGTTGAGTTGGAACTAAAAGGTTTGTTTTTATAAACTGCGGGTTTTTTTCATCCAAGATACCTGAGGTTTTCTGCTTTATTTGAAAGCTGCTACGTAGTCCGTGCACAGTCAGCTCTGAGCAGTGGTGGGGGGTGGCCAATGTGAGCAGTGAGTAACGGGAAGGGGTACATTTTCAATACTATACCTGGGGATTTACCTGTTGGAGCCCATTTCATCCTAATCCTTTTCTCCTAGTGCTGAAAATTGACTCCTGAAGCTTGGCTTCTAATGCAGCCAATGCTCTTTTATGGGCAGATGGAATTGGAAAGATGGGGAAGACGGGATGCTGCAGCTTTCAGGGTTGGGCTGGAAAGCAGAAGGTGGGAGAAGCCAAGTGACCTGGGTGCAGAGGCCTCCTGCCTGGCTGATTGGGGTTTTTGCTATGTTAGCTACGCCCTCCCTCCCTCTTTCAAGGACTGGCCAGAAGCTGCCCTGATTGCTGTGGGCAGTGGCAGTTGTGCAGTTCTCACAGGAGGTGAAAGTCATTTAAAAAGATATTTTAGTCGCATTGCCATGGATGAGGTGAGCCACTAGCCATGAATCGTGTTCTTCAGGGAGCAATGGGTTAACGGGAAAGTTCAAGTTAATGACTTTTCCATTTCTCCATTACTTTTTAATGAGCATGAGAAATACATATGTACACTGTTTAAGGGAAACATGGTCTCTGGAACAACAACAACAAAAAACTTACTTAGGGGCCAGGTAGTTCACTTATAAAACAATTTTTTTCTTTCCCAAAGTGCTATTTTAAGTAAAGAACTCCTCTAGTTTAATCAAGACATGCTTTAAAGAACATGAAAAGATTTCAAGTGCAATTTTAAGAAACACCTTGCATGAAGTAAGGTATATTTCTAGATGAGGATGACATTACATCATGGCTTATTGTTGCCTGATTGCAGATAGACTTTGTGATCTGGCAAATGATTTTTAAAATTTAGCCATTTTATTTAGTTAAAAGTTTGGTGTGGCAGAGATGCATTCTTTAGAATGACACTGTATTTAGATGCTTTTTTTTTTTTACACTGTATTTAATTCTTATGTTTACGGCAGATTTTCTCATAAGTAACAAATCTTCTGGCAGTTGCTATCCTTACCAAAGTATATTTCTAGTGCATAGGCATTGCATTTTTATTTCAGTAATTAATTAGAAAATGAAGGGGCACAATGAAGTGTTTATGGATCATCAGCCTATAAATTTGGGCCTGTATGTATCCCACCATTACAAATTAATTTTTTTTTAAAGATTTTATTTATTTGACACAGAGAGAGAGATCACAATTAGGCAGAGAGGGAGAGGGAAGCAGGCTTCCTGCTGAGCAGAGAGCCCGATGCGGGGCTCGATCCCAGGACCCTGAGATCATGACCTGAGCCGAAGGCAGAGGCTTAATCCACTGAGCCACCCAGGTGACCCTACAAATTAATTTTTGATATGGATGGTAAGACATGACTTGTCATATTTTTAATCCCCCCCACACTCTGGTTGAATCATTGGCCTAGCCTAGAAACAAGTAGGAACCGATACCAAGATAAATCCCAAATTGTAGATCTGCTGAGTCATGTATAGTCATAATCTATAGTTTGTGTGAGATAATGAGTGTTTTTAGATGAACACTTGGAGATTTTTGAGTGAAGGAAAAAAATAGGGAAAGCTGGTGGAAGTGTGTCTGCATTGTGGCAGAATGAAACTGAAAAGAAACACATATTGGCAGAATACGGTCTTGTAACATTCCCTCCAAAAAGACACACATACACACAGCAAGGGAACATTAGTGAAAACAATTACTGCTTTAGTTGACTGTGCCTTGGACATCTTTAAATCTGCTACAAACTCCGTGCAGGAGGCAGTTGAAGAACTGGGTATCCAAGAGTTTCCTTTGGTTAAAACAGCTTAATTTCCAACTGGTTACAAGGGTGAATTTGGGGATATTTTTCCTTTCTTAAAAAAAAGCTAAGACTGTATAGCCATGTTTAAATTAGCAGCTGACTGAAAAACAGCAAAATCCAAGGCGAAACAGAAAAAAACCCTCCAAGCTGAATAACATGCTCTTGAGTGCATTTGCTTTTTTAGAAGTTATGATTCAGCTGTTTTTCAGTTTGCAGAGAATTCCGTGTGTGACGAGGAGGTAGATTCAACACTTTCATCTAGGCATTAAGGCATTTGTCTGTTCATTCAAGTCACTTGCTGTGCACCAGATTTGTAAATGAAGTAGTTGAATAGCCACTTTTATCCAGACATGTACCCAAATAGAGAGTCCCCTTGAGAACGGGGGATTCGCTTACCTGATCCCATTGGATTCCAAGGTTGGCTCAAACTTTCTTAGTTGAAAGTGTTCCTTTCCACAGAGAAACCAAAGCGTTTCGCTTCCAGATATCAGCTGGCAGATCTGCCCTAACAGGAGCTCCTTAGCTCAGGTCGTGGGCGATGCGGAGAGCTCAGGTCCTTCCAGCAACAGCTGTTTGTTGTTTGTTGTTGTCCTTCCGGGCAAACATGATTCTGGTGAGCAGAAGCCCATACAAGTGGTTCACCCATTGGGCATTATGAATCTAGTTGAAAAGGTCATAAAAGTAGCTTTATTTTTTTAAAGTATTTTTTTTTAAAAGAGTTTATTTATTTATTTGACAGAGAGAAATCAGAAATAGGCAGAGAGGCAGGCGGAGAGAAAGGAGGAAGTAGGCTTCCGTTGAGCGGAGAGCCTAATGCTGGGCTCCATCCCAAGACCCTGAGATCATGACCTGAGCCGATGACAGAGGCTTAAACCACTGAGCCACCCAGGCGCCCCAAAAGTAGCTTTATTTTAATTCTAGGGGCACATATTGCTGATTATCAGCAACTGAGAAGGGATGATGACAAGAAACGTTACTCTCTTTTTTATCATCCATCTAAAAAAATTGCTTAGCTATCTTGGTGGGTGTCGGTTACTTTTCAGAACTAGAGCATGTTCTAGTGACCAGTAGCTTCACACTCCCCTTCATCATCACCCTAGCCAGTGAGAGCCCCCATGAGGAAACAGACAGGGTTCATCAGTGTCCAGCTCCCTCCTGAAAGCTTCTTAGTGCTTCCTTCCTTCCTTTTGTGAGGGTATCTCTAGAGACAGAGCAAGCTGTTTCTCCCCCCAGTTCCTTCTCTAGAGCAGTGTTTCTTAACAGTGGCATCACTCACATTGGGACCAGATAATTCTTTGTTATAATAGGTTGCCCTCTGCATGTGAAGAGGTTTGGCAGCACATGGGGCTCTCCCCACGAGCAAGCCCCAGTTATGGCGAATAAAGCTGTCTCCAGACATGGTTCCACGGGTTAGGGAATGGGAAAGATTGTCCCTGATTCAAAACCACTGCTTCAGAGAGAGCAATGTTTTTCAACCTGACTGCAGATTAAAATCACTGTGGGGGCTTTGCATAATCACCAGAGCTTGGGCCCCACAGGCAGAGGCGTATTGAATTGGCCCTGAGCGTGTTGCAAAAAGAGCTCCTCAGATGATTCTCATGACCAGATGATTCTCATGACCAGACCAGGTGAAAGCCATTGCCTTACGTGAGTGCGTGCTGTATAAGATGGGTTGACGTGCCTTACGTGGTGAGGAATTCAAGTTTCTTGGGAAGAAGAAAGTTAGTTTTTTTCCTTCTCTTGTCGAATTCCGTGCCTGAGAGGGACTGACCCCAGCAGGTACTGTGAAACTTCATTCCTTATCTCCAGCCCAAGGTTCTCAGATAACACCTTTGGGGTATGGGTTAAAAATTTGAGTTTTGGGTGGATGGGATTTTTAGGTTAACTTGGGGAAACACTGGCATATGTGTAGTTCAGAACTACTTTTTAAAGCCTTCCCATCCAGACCAAAAGGGAAGCACATGAATTTCCAACCCATTTCTAGTGAGTGCCAATGGTGCGTGTAGATTGTGTGATGCCTGCAATGCTAATGAGTATTTCCCACCAAAGATATTACGTGTCACATCGCCCAGTTTATAGGTTTTACTCCGAATTTTCAGATTTCTTCTTATTCTCTGTTGAGGTTGTTAATGAGTGAACAAAAACCGCTGATAACACAAAATGACCTTGTCGACGAGGGGGAGGATAACCCGTGTGTGGAAGAGCCCAGCAGGAATTCTCTGAAGCAAGGTTGTCAGTAAATTAAGTAGTGGGGCACTATAGCATGAGTAATTGCTCTCATAAATCTTCTATTTTGCTTAGAAAAAGTCAGAACATCATTTATGAATGAATTTGGACAATAGAAATTAAATGTCTCTGGGGAGGAAAATTTCAACGGTTACAGAATACCAGAACTGATTTAAATTGAGGACCCTAGAGTGTTGGTTTTTCTTGTGTGAACAGACGTTTAAGTGGTTAAAGGAGAAGATGACGTTTTTTGATCTTTAAGCTTCAGTATGGTAATTTGGTAGCCTTATACACACTTTGATGGGACATCAGTTTAAGAAGTTCTGAAAAATAGACTCAATTATCATACTATATCTGTGTGTGCGAAGCACAGTGCATTTTTCATGACAATACGTGTTGGTTTAATGACACAGAAAGCTTAATACTGGACATACAGTTTAAGAAATTGCTAAATATCTAAGAAGTGAGCTACCATTGGAAAACCTAGATGACTTAGGTATTTTTCTGGGAGAATTTAAGGTTTTCAACTCCACCGACAATAATAAAGCTCTGAAAATTCTTTAAATCTAGGAGACCATTTTCTTTTTGGCAAAGGAGAGCATCTGTATCTATAATCTATATATGTGTGTGTGTATATATTTCTGTAAATAAATAAAACTGTACCTGAACAATGGCAAACATTCAGTTTGATTGTGTTTAGTCAAACAAGTGTCAGCTGCATCTGGCCTCCAGCCTCCATCCACTCGAGGAAGCCAGTTTTTGCTATGAAGTCCCGAACCCCTTCTAGCTGATGGCAGTCATGTTCTTTAGACCCCGTTGAAGTCAATTAAATGTTTGTATTTTTGGTTCATTGCCAGAAGATCTAACAGAAAAAAAAAATAATCATTAAATTAGTGATTCATTTACTTTCTTAACGGAAGTAATTTAAAGCCAAGCAGGAAAACGTGCAAAGTTACGGTGAGTATTGGCTACCTTTTCAGAAGCATCACAGGAGTACAAACACAGGAGTCTGATAGAAGGCTCTACGCATTCACTCACAGTGACGATAGATTATTCTGGAAGCATCGGTGTAGGGACTTAGTCAAGATCCACTGGTCAGAAAAAAGAACGTGAAGATAAACTTTGCCAAAGTTTTAAAAATAATAAGTTTTACTTGTGTAATCCCATTGGCCAGTGTTTACTTGATGGAGTAAATTTTCCAGACAAACTTATGACTTTAGGCTCTCAAACTTCATGAACTTTAGCCACTTCTGATGCTTACAGGCCTCACAGTCTTATGTTGGAGAGAACCATGAGTCCTTACATCAGAGAGCCCCACATGGCTATTCTTTTCTTGCTCCGTGTTTACTTTCAAATAATAGACTTCTGGTCACTTCAAGCACCCACCTGCCCACGGCAGTATTCCCTGCTGCCCTCAGCAGGCCTGACTTTAACTTTCTTTCTCATTGCTGTTTCTAAATTCTGTTCTTTATGCTGGCTGGTCATACCTTGGGAAAGTGGATAACCACGTTGATTAGAATTGTTTTTTAAATCGGAGTGAAGAACCTTAAATTCTCCTTCTGTCTGTAAAATGCATGAGCTATAGTGCATGGTCTATGGGTCCTACATCATTAAGTACTTTGGCTTTTTAGGGCTCCTCTTGGCTTATTTTCTGGGTCTTGATTATATTTGAGATAACTGCTGTTTCTGTACTATAAGAACTCAGAAGTGTTTGTTTTTTGGGTACTTGGGCACAACCAAGTTTCCCTTACTACTATCTTAGTCCATAATGTTTATGGGGAAAATAGTGTTCATTTGAAAAATGATCTTGAATTTGATTCTAGGAAATAAAGAATATTTTACGTTCTGAATAAGAAATTAAGACTATTTCATGTTGTGACAAGAGCAGATTTTCAAGAGTTCTAGGAAATGTGAGATTCAGTAGCAAGAGTAGACCTGGGGACACTTGAGAATACAGGCATGACATCTCAGCTCTGTTATAGAAGTCTCCAGTCTGCAGAAAAATGAGGTTCTGGTTACTGCTGCCCCTGACATAAACGGCCTCATCTTGAGAGTGCTGTTCCTGAGTTTCCGATACAAAAAGTGGCTTCTCTTTCTGAGATAGGGCATCCTTAAGAGGAGAGAGGCAGAGGTGTTAGAGAAAGTGGCAGAGAAATCGTAAGTTACATTATCACTCTTAGGAAGGCAATACTGGTTTGTGTCCTTAACATAAAAGACAGGAACTGGGTTATTCACACATGGCTGGGTGGTCATTTACAGTTCTTGCCTAACAAAGAGGGATAGTATAGCGCTTCTGTACCTGAATCCTAATGGAAATGATGGAAGGTCTTGGGATGTGGTCTTGGACATGGATTGGAACTAGGCATTGATTTAATTACCAGGTAAGGGAAAACTTCAGGTTTTTTCCTTCAGATCCTTATGTAGGCCTTTCTGTAAGACAGGATATATTAGGGAGAAGCATTGGGTCTGGTGATTCTCAAAGACTATTTCAGTTTTTTGTACTCATGCCCATACCCACACTGTAGTTTGTATTCTAGTATGCATATTTAATAGAACGTTAAATGGATTGACTTTCACTCTTGGATGACTATATTTATACCCCTTCACTTTCATTTTCAGGTACATAAAAGAAAGTGGTGAATCTTTACATTCTAAAACCCTGCAGATAGAGGCGCCTGGGTGGCTCAGGAGTTAGAGCATCTGCCTTCGGCTCAGGTCACGATCCCAGCGTCTTGGGATGACCCCCATATCGGGCTCCCTGCTTGGCCGGAAGCCTGCTTCTCCCTCTCCTACTCCCCCTGCTTGTGTTCCCTCTCTCACTGTTTCTCTCTCTCTCTCTGTCAAATAAATAAAATCTTTAAAAAATCTTGTGAACAAGATATTTATAGCACTAGTTTTGCCGGCTAATACAGTTGAGGGATAGAACATTTTGGTTAACTTTTGGCCACAAACTCAAAGTCTCTGATGCTTCCTCAGTGAGATGACTTTTCTAGCCCGGTGTGATTATTATTGCATTAAACTATTTATTTATTTATTTATTTATTTATTTATTTATTTATTTTTTGAGAGAGCATGTGAGAGGGTGAGCATGAGCACCTCAGAGGGGCAGAGGGAGAAGAAGGCTCCCTGCTGAGCAGGGAGCCCAATGTGAGGTACCATGTGGGGCTCCCATCCCGGGACCCTGGGATCATGGCCTGATCCGGAAGCAGATGCTTAATTGACTGAGCCACCCAGGCATCTCCTTCCTTCCAATTGTTAGAGGGTCTTTTCGCTTTTAGAAGAAATCCCTCATTTGGATTGTGTATGGCTACAGCTCCCTGAATGCCCATAATTGCTAGTTGGTTCATAAATGATGAGAAGCATGAATTGTATGTGGGGGTGTGGTGTGTGCTGCCAGTAAAAAAAAAAAAAAACTAGGAGATGGATTTGCATGTAAATGAATATTTGCATGTAAATGTAAATATTTAAATGAATATTTACATGCAAATGTATGCACACATATACACACATGTGTATGTTTTTGATTGAGAATGGATATCTTCATGCTGAAAAATTGAAAGAAATTGGGACAGTATGGTTGTATTTAGCTCAGGAAGTCAGAATCCTAGAATTTAAATCTGTAAAATACTCTGTATTTTATCTGGTTCAACTTTCCCATTTTTGAAGGAGAAAATTGACTTCTAAGAGAAGTTCAATGAATTCTCCAAAGCCAGTTGCCAGTTAGCAGAAGGCTAAAATCAAGCTGACTCACAGGGCACAGAATTCATTTTATAAGGAAGACCTTTAATCTTATAGACTTGAAGTAGGGGTAGTGTTAATAGTAATGATCCTAAAGGGACTAGAGAACCATTCTTCCTTCCATGCTGTTGGAAATTCCTGAAAACCAGAGCCCTGCAATGATAAGAATGAGGCAAGGTGAACATCCACAGACTCGGGCTTAGCGGACTTGGTCTAGCAGGTGAGTTGTACCTATTGCTTGGGAACCTCTGATTAGGCCAGATGGGGTACAGGGTTCACAGCTCCATGGACAGCTCCTAAAAGGTGGTCTTAGTAGGAGTAGTCAGGTCCTAGCCTCAGGCTAGCCCCTTACTGCCCTTTTTCCTCCCACATGGACTCTTCCTCACTCTAAGGCCATATCCCTTCCAGATAAATCTTCTTGGGACGATGGACTGACCTTATTCCTGTCTTCACACATTCACTTGCATTCACAGCCAAGACACTGTGTGTCTGGAGAAGTGTCAGCTTCTGGACTGCAAGGAGCAGAAGGGAGAGAGACCAGGAGCAAGGGGGTGGGCCAGATGGCAACACCAACTGCTCTCAAGGAGTTGTGTTTTTTAATAACTCAGCTTGCTGCAAACAAAACTAATTAAGCCAGTTACTCTGATTTATGCTACTATAGGCAGAAGTAGTGTACACTTACGTTACACTTTTGATAGCCTTTAAAAGGTCAAATATCTTGAGTTGCAGATTCCTGTTCGAAGGAGCCTGGTCTGCTGAACCACTCTTGAGAATTCAAATTAACTATGCTCATTAATTCAGCATCTCTTCTCTTTCCCTAGATAGAAAGTGCCAGTTCACCTAAACAGAGTAAGAAGACCTTGCAAGGCAAGTTAATAGTCTTATCTGCAGATGATGGATGAAATGCTGCTCTCAGGAAAGTGAGCTAAGGGTCAGTTTAGGGTAAGAAAGAGCAGGAGCTAGCAGACAAAGGTGGTGTGAGGGTCAAGGCCATGAAGATTCAAAGGGTCTGTTTTGGTAGCACATGTCCTTAACAGGCACCTGGGGACCAACCAAAATTGCCCTGGTCATGGAGCCGTGGGGGGAACTGGTTGAATTTACCTGTATGTTTGACATGTGAGGCTACTTTGAAAGAGAGTGCATTTAGCATTAGGGTCACTTAGGGGTCTAGAAATCAACAATATCCAGGTGGTTTGCCATGAACAGCTCCCACAGCATCATGACGTTCACGAGAAACTGTTTAGCACCATCAAGCTTTTCAAAATCTGCTGAAGAGCGGGCTTGAAAATGTTTTATTTCTATAGTGTCCCTTGAACACTTACACTGAAGACTAGTACTTCAGTCCTTCTTGCCATACTGCTCTGTGCCACGAGGTTATCACCCTTAATCTCTTTGGCTTGACCTGGCGCATTCTCAAAATGGCCCACTTTGGGGTTGGCTGGTCTAGTACATAAATCTGTCTTTGATTGAAACCTTTTTCTCACTGGAGTCTATAGCTGTTTATACAAGAAGCATTCATTTTAAAAAGAGAGCTAAGCTGTACTATCACACCTATTCACAAAGCTAATTTGGTTATTTTTCTATTTGTAAGTATCTATTGGATTTCACCCACATATTAAAGTAATATGTAGGTAGCCATCCTTAAATTGGTGTATGGCATAAAAGCTTTACAGCAGTGAAAGGACTTTATAAACCTTCTTTAGCCAAATTCTGTTTTAAGTGTGAGTAGAAATGACCGGTCTTCTAAAATGTGTCTACAAATCCTTAAAAATAAAATCTCTCATGGAGTTAGAGCGCTAACCTTAAAAGGCATCAAGACACCTGAAAGAATGTTCCGCCTCACTCATGAGGCAACTTCGAATCAAAACCACAGTGAGATGTCCCCTCACACCTGTCAGAATGGCTCGTATCAAAACAAGAACTAGCAAGTGTTGGCAAGGATGTGAGGAAAGAAGCCTCGTGCACTGTTGGTGGGGATGTAAATTGGTGCCGCCACTGTGGAAAACGTATGGAAATGAAGTAAGTTAGATAGACAAATAGATCCTTCATATGTGGAATCTGAAACAAAACAAATGAATCTACAAAAACCAGAATTATAGCTAGAACAAACTGGTGGTTGCCAAAGGGAAGGGGGGATGGAAGGATGGGCCAAATGGATGTAGAGGGGTGAGGGATAGAGGCTTCCAGTTAGGGAATGAATAAGTCCCGGGACCAAAAAGTACAGCAGAGGGAGTACAGGCAGTGGGGTTGGAATAGTGTTGCTCTACAGTGACAGCCGTGCTCTGGGGGAGCAGAGCATGACGTATGGAGAAGTTGAGTTGCTATGTTGTACCCCTGAAACTAATGTTAACATCGTGTGTCAACTATCCTCAAAAGAATTAAAATTAAAAAAAAAAATTGGAAGAGAGTCAGTTACATAAGTACACCCATAGAGAAAATGACCTCAAAGTTGTTCACATGGAGTTCCCTGGATTGTTGAAGTCCCCACAAATTCAGTATAAATTAAAAATTAAATAAAGGCATCAATTGCCTAGCTGTTGATTCGGATATATAGAATTGACTTTGCTACTTTTTTGCTATGTGACCTTTAGTCCACCACCAACTTCTGTAGGCAAAATAATTTCTCCCTCAAGTGAGGGGCTCCCGATAGAGAACTTGTAAGTTCATAGTCCCAGAATTTAAATTTTCCAGATACATAAGACCTAAAAATAAACTTGGAATTGCCAACTTTTTACTTTTTTAAGGAGGGGATTCTAAAATAATAATCCTCATCTAACGCCATTATCTCCTAGAAGATCATTTGGACATTTAAAGCAGGAGAAAAATTTGTTTACTAAAGGACAGTCTTTCTCCCAAAGGAAACAGCTGGCAACATTGTATTGCTGCATCTCCCTTGAAAAATTTTTTTGGAATAATGCGTAGCCCAGAGTTCAGATTTAACAGTGCAACACCAGGTACATTTCCAGTATCCAGTACATTTAGGAACTTTATTTTTATCCTTGCTATTGCAGGAAATCCAGTTTCACCCAGATTATATAGATAAACAGAATTCTCAGAGTTAATGGAGTTTCACTGATGCATGGTCTGTGTGACCCAGTGGAAGCCCCGAATCACAATCCAGGTATTACTACCGGATTCTTGCCTCTTTTCTCCCCAGGACAGGAAGAAAGAGGATCCATCAGTCTGTGGGGCTGGTCAGCTTAGATTGGGGGTTCCCTTCTCTGTCTGCTACCTCTCCCGTCTTCCTCCAGTGGTTGTGCTGCTGCGGCTGGGCTCCTAACCGAGAGCAGTGAGGATGGTATCCAAGAGGGCATCTTTGCTCAAGAGGAAACTTCACTGTGCATGGCACAGCATGAGGACCATTGAGCTAATGTGCTCTCAGCACCGTTCATTGTGCCTTGTAGGGCCCTTGTCAGAGTTGCAGAAGTTCTAGCAATGTCAAAACGGACCCATCCCCTTTGAAGTGGCCACCCTGAGGAGTCTGAACAACTTGTTGGTGAACAAGGAGCTAAAGAGGCTATCGTAGAGGTGACTAGGTCTTTGTACAGTTCTAAAGTCCCCTGATCTCTGGTTTCTCCTGCTAAGGAGGGTCTCCACGGGGGAATGGCTGTGTGTGAATCACGTGCCTTCTGTTGGGTTCTTAGATGTTTTCTCTCGCTGCTTAGTGGAATAGTGCTCTGGAAAGTCAGGATGAGGGCTTTCATTTTCTACTCTACAGTAGACTGGATTTTTCTCAAGTTTCTTTGCTATCTCTGCCCTAGGTGGAAGAGTATGGCTGTCAACTAGAGTTTCCAGGAGAGTAAACCGGTGACCAGTCCATGACACCAGGCTGTTCACATGAGGTTATGTCCCATTTAACTGGATTTCAGTGGTCTTTCTCTGAAACCTTTGGACAGAATGAAGACATTTTCTCCTTCATTTTAATCCTTTTACTTTATAGCTGGTATTTGAACGAGTTTGGAGTCAGGCTTTTGAATGAAATTGGGAGGGTAATGTTAAGTGTGGGGAAGGGCAAAAATCTACAGCAATTTCATTGTAAATCACTGCCTTGACTCATCAGGCAGCTACAAGAAATAAGCAATGCCAGGGATAATAGAGATTTATTACAGCAAATTAAAGGCTAATCAGAGTGTGTCCTGTGATAAACAACATAGTAAAACAAACATAAATGACAGGGAAAGCGTGAGTTGATGGGAGACTTGTGAGTGTGTGTGGCAGTAGAATGCCACATTCCATTCATGACTTACTCACTTTGTATAGTTCTGCACTGTTGCGTGTGTAGATGGGAGGTGGTGGGGAAGAGCATGCACATTGGTTCAGCAGCTAATGTGTGTTTCATGTGGGTGCAGCATGGGGATAATGAGTGAGGTAGAGCAGGAAAGTGACTCACCGCCCCTTCATGCTAGGGATTCCAACATGTCCGTAAAGGAAGGCTGGAAGTGACCGTGAAGGTATAAGACTAAGAACCAAATAGAATGAACTCTTGGCGCCATGGGCCTTTGTGGGTCTGGGAGATGGTTTGTGGGCTGCCCTGCCAGCGCTGGCCTCCTCCGGAGGGTAGCTGTGAACTTGAATCCTAGGGAGAGCTTGAATCTGGCCAAGCGGGCATGAGGTGGCAGGAGTCAGGGCGGCGGGGGGCGGGGGGTTGTCTGGAGAGATAAAATTGAGCAAACAGTGTTGGAGAGATGATGAAGACCTGAGCAGATCTGTGCTGGTGTCGTTGTTAGAATGTGGCAGATAGTTTTTAGGAAGTAAATAGGGGATAGACAGAGTATTAAATGTTGCGCGTGGGTCCTTCTACTGGCAGGGTTCTGTCCAAATGGGGAGAAACGTCACATGTTCTTCATTCTCTAAACGTTGTAATTAAATGAAGTGGACCTGGAAGGCAGGTTTCTTAGCTTGAAAAAAACAAAAACAAAAACAAAAATCTAAACTCTTGGTGGGATTTTATAACTCCATTTAATTCTTATGGTTTTTCCTTTCTCTTCTTAAGTGTTCATGGGCTAAGCGGTCTTACGATGATCGAAGCTCTATATACGCAGATTTATGCTGTCATAGAAAGCTCTTTCATTATTTTGTCTTTTTCTACTAAAGGTTATGCTGAATTACTACTTCCTTTTAGTGGAGGAGTTTTACAGTGAGTGTTATCCATTAAGAAAATCCATCTTCTGACCACTCTCTTCTGAGTCAGTAATGAAGATGTTATAAGATTTGGGGGAAAATATGGCCCAGTTGCCGGAAGGCAGAAAGATAGCGCTAAATAAAAAATCAATAAACTAATTCTGTTAAAACAATAAAGAGAGAAAAATGATCTGGAAGCCTGTTGACCCTTTGGTTCATCGAGATAGGAAAATTAACGTAATCTAGCCTTTGTATTTCATTCATTTTGATGTTTTTCCACTTTGGTATTGTGACCTCATTTTTAGCCTGTGGTGTTGTATGCTAGGTCTCAGATCATTTTTGAAGCGCTAGCAGGTCTGTGGAGCCTCTTTGGGAGCAGGCTGAAGCGACCGAGGGGGAATAGACAGGCTCTGCCACCCCTTTCACCCCAACCACTGGCACCCTTCAGCTGGGGCAACCCTACTGTCACCTGCTTTGTTCACACTTAGCTTTTACTTGAACAGATTTGACTTTATAAAATTGGAATATATTTGTTCCAACCCAAGGACACCAGAAGCGAACATTTGGACCCACCAGCCAGATTTCTGGACCAGTGTATAGATGGTCCCCCCAACACCGTTTCTGAATTCTTCTCATCACCCAATGTGTGTGCTTGGTCACATCTGTAAGGGGAGGCATGGGGATTTAATTTAACTTGTAGGCATGGGGATTTTCTTTTTCCGTGGTAGACATTCAAATTGGCACATCTTCGAAATCATGGACATTTAGGTTTCCTCCTTGGTCTCTATCATGTGTTTTTGTTTTGTGGTTCCTTCTGGGGTTAGAGAGGAAACAAAATAGAAATTCTGTAAAGGAAACCCAGCTTTTGCTGACCTCTACCTATAACTGCTGAGGTGCTGATAATGTTTTTTTTTAAGATTTTATTTATTTATTTGACAGAGAGACACACCGAGAGAGGGAACAGAACCAGGGGGAGTGGCAGAGGGAGAAGCAGGCTTCCCACAGAGCAGGGAGCCCAACTGGGCCTCCATCCCAGGACCCTGGGATCATGACCTGAACTGAAAGCAGACGCTTCAGCTATGACTGAGCCACCCAGGTGCCCAGGTGCTGATAATTTTTAATTTTTTTTTCCTTAAGAAAGTAACAAAATTTGCTACATAAGTATAACAATGTTTATCCTTGAAGCCACCAAACACCTAGTTGTTTCCTATTGCACCTTCCCTTTTCCTTCCTTTGTTATGGAAATATCTGGGCAGGATTTCTATTTTAATAGCTTAATTAGGTAAATGTGATCTTTATCGTGACCTCAGTGAGGTTCTTTTTTGAAAAGGTTAAGTTTGAGTTTCCTTTAATTGCCTGTCTTATAGGAGTTCTTTATAGGAAGGTTTATTTAAGAGCTAGTTTTTTTTTGTTGTTGTTGTTAAGATTTATTTGAGAGAGAGAGAGTATGTGCACGTGTGCATGCACACAAATGTTGCTGGGGGAGGGGCAGAGAGAGAACCCTCAAGTTGACTCCCCACTGAGCAGGGAGCCTGACCATGAAGCTCAATCCCAGGCCCCTGAGATTGTGACCCCGAGCCCAAATCAAGAGTGGGATGCTTAGGGGCGCCTGGGTGGCTCTGTGGGTTAAGCCTTGCCTTCAGCTTGGGTCTTGGTCTTGGGGTCATGGGATCTAGCCCTGCATTGGACTCTGCTCGGCGGGGAGTCTACTTCCCCATCTCTCTGTCTGTCTCTCTGCCTACTTGTGACCTCTCTCTCTCTCTCTCTCTCTGTCAAATAAATAATCTTAATAGTGACAACAAAAAAGAGTGGGACACTTAAATGACTGAACCACTCACATGCTCCAACACCTAGTTTTTAATAGTTTTCAACATACTAAATCTTATTAGCACAGAAAAAATAAAATTGCTACTTTTATCTATAAAATGTAGTTTGGTCCTGGGTATCTCCTTTCCATTTTACACACACATGTACACGCAAACATATGCCTCATCTCTTACCAACAGATACCTGAAATCACCAAAGATACAGCTTCACTGTCGCAGAGTGTCTTGAAGCAGCGGGATACATTACAGCAACAATGGGTCCTTTACCTTCCCTGCTATCACTGCTCCCGGAATCCTAGGTTAATGTAAATCAAGACAAGCCTGGATTGATTCGTAGAATTTTAGAATTTATTGGGTTCATGGTGAAGCCCTTGCTGTGAAGTCAAGCAATGTTCTTGAGCTCAGCTTGACTCCGAAGCTTTCACAGTGATTTTTATAGTCTTCGAGATGACCAGCAGGCTTTCCACATTGCTCTCTTCCAGCCTCGCCTAGAATGTGTGACAGAAGGGATATGGAGGAGAAAGGAGCCTTATTCAGACAGCCGGCAGCCTTGGCTCTTGGTCTCCAGGGTGTTCCCTCCCATCTACTTGTCCACTCTTGGCACTTCATGGTCTTGCCTCCACTCCTAAATACTGGAGAAACCAGAATTCCTTTGGTACCCCATATCAAATCTCAAAAATTCCTCATTTATAATCCAGACCGGAGATAGCTGGTATTCTTCACCTGTTTTAAGGGCTTTCTTGAGAATGGGGTCTAATGCAGGCAGAAAAGAAGGGGAAAGATCTTTAGGCCACGGGGTCAGAGTCTGGCCCTTTGGAGCCATCCTTCTCTGAAGGCCGCCTGACCAGCTCACAGAATGGTGGTGGTTTTGACTTTGTGATCTGAGTTCATATTCCAAGTCATCTTTAATATTCAGTCCTGATAGGGTAATTATATCCTAGCTCACTCGTGCAGATGGCTGTGGTACAGTGATTTCACAGAAAGTAAACAGAATGCTAATTTGTTGAATGCAACCTATTTGAAAGTAAGTATTCTTGCCTAGTCTCATGTGACTTTTTTACTTTGCTTCTTATAAAGAAAATTAAAACAGACAAACAAAACCCTAGTCACTTGCAAGATTAATTTAGGTCTGGGTGGTACTTTGTAAAAATTACAAAGATGCAAATAAGAGTCTGTTCTTTTCTTTCTTTGGAAACTCAATGCTGGCTTGTATATAAGACTCCCTACTAAGTAAATAAGAATGGCCTTTTCATGTTGTTTAATACTTTTATTTTGAGCAGAGGTTTTAATTTACAGTGAACTGTAATGAACTACCTGTAGTGGTTGGTCCCCATCAGGTACAGAAACTTGGGAGAATTGGTCATTTCTATTTTAGGGACTTAGTGACTTCTAGACATTACGTGAACTTAGATTAGGTTGTGGCTTTGTGTTTTTGAAGGTGCCAGAACGCAGTGTAAGGGAAGGTTAGACAAGTCATCTGTTGAAATGGTTCCTTATCCATCCATTTATTTAAACATTTATTTTTTATTGAGTTGCTGTGGTGTTCTCCGTGCTCACCTTTGTTCCCACCCCTGAATTCCTGGTCTGCTTTGTGGGTCTTGGATCCCAGGAGTGCCCCTTGAGCTCCTATTTATGATTTCCAAACTTGTCCTTTGCTTTTTTTGTCCTCACCGTGGCTTGAGGTGTTAACCTAGGACCTAATCCATTGGAGATTGAAAACCAAAGAAAATCCGGGAGTGTTTTTTAGGAATATTTTTGGGGAATTGCTCAGCCTTTCCTAGAGCTGACTCTTGCCTGGTGTTCCCCAAGGAAAAGCAGCAGCCACAGCTGGTCCGGTGCCAAGGGGTGATGGTGAGGTGGTCTGAACCACTGCCTGTGTGCCCTTTGAAAGTGGTTGTCATCAAGGGTGCCTCTCTTGGCCTCTATGTAGAATCTATATACTACATGAAGAGTCGCACGCTGGTGGGCCAAGGACTAAATCCAGTCCTAATCATGTTTTGTTTGGCACACCTAGTGTTTTAGCAATTGAAAAAGTCCCCTACAAATCTAAGCTTCTGACTTCTTTTAACTAATGGGAGGATCTCCAGGCACTGGCCTTGCTCACTCTCAGGTTAGCATCAGCGAGAACAGAGCAGGGGCTACATTTCCCTTGAGGGACTTTAGTGTCCTCTTGCTGTGTAACAGACCATCGTGGCCCTAGGAGCTGTAAGACATGGACCTTTTCATTCTATTCATGGACTCGGGGAGTTGGAAATGTGGACAAGGCATGGTGGGCATGGTTTGTTTCTAGTCCATAGTGGCTAGGGCTTCAGCAGGGGTGACTTAAATTTGGGGAACCAGAATCACCTGGAGGAGTAGTAAATTTACATGTGTGCCTGGGCCAGGAGAGCTTGGGGATCCTTGGGAATCCCCCAAAATCAGTATACAGTGTCCAGGCTTTCCATGTGTTCTTTCTAGGCATGTTCTGCAACATGGCAGCCTTTCAACATGGGGACTCTGTGATCCAAGATGAAGCTGGATAAGGCAAAAGCCACAGGGCCTCTCGGGACCTAGCCTTAGAGATTGTGCTGTGTCACTTTCTTATATTCTATTGGCTTGAGCAATCTCAAATTCACCAAGATGGAAAGAGAAGCAAGGGCCAGATACCCCACCTCTTGGTAGGCTAATTATACAAAGATTGGCAACTATGTTTTGAAAGCAACAAAGGGAGCAGACTGGTTCTGTTTGCTGTTCTCTTCACTCCCTATTACATTGTATCCAGTCTGCTTTACTGATTTCTGTTACCTGACTGTCCCTGAGGGCATTTGAGTTAGAGATGACTGCTCTTCCTTGGGACATCTAAATTTAGATGAACTCTTAACTAAAACTAGTATTTAGAGTTGATCTTCTGTCAACATTTATAATGGTAAGTGTTCCCTTTAGGGGAATGAGTGGAAGACAACGTGGACTTGTGCTCCAAACATCTTTTGGGAATTGGTGTAAGAGTTTTCGCTGGGGGTGTTAACCCCCGAGGTAGGATTCATGCTCATGTTGGCCATTCTCTGGATTTGCATTTGCAGAAACGGGCTCTCTCACTCATGTGTTCACTGCTTTATTTCTTTGCTTTGGATACGTGCATTTCCTCCTGCATTTCCTTATTCTAGAGACTGTGGGTCAAGCCATTTGTTTATTTTTTAAATTACTTAAGAAATATCCTGTGGATGTCATTGTAAATAATGTCATTATAAATAATGAAATCTTAACTAGGGGTGCTATACTATAAGGAGTGTTATAATTAAAGCAACCATGGTTTAAAGAGACACTTAAGGAAAAGTATCTAGAATTATCATCTTTTTCACCCAGCTCTGACCTTCCAGTGAAGGTATCATGGTTGTCCTGCTTGGGGTACTGGGGTACTGGGTGTTACCCCATCCCTTCCCTTGCCCATCATCCTGGACTGTCAATAAATTTGGCAATTTATTCTCCTAAATAGTTTTCTATCTGTTCCTTAGCTCAGACCCATGTAATTGGGCCACATGCCTAGGTGTTCTGCTAATCTGTAATATCTCCCCATTCCATTCTGCTCTAAGAGTGATCTTCCTAGAACATTCATCAGATCATGTTAGTTCCCTGCTAACACATGGACAGTGGCCTCACTATGCCTCTGGAAAAAACATTCTGTTGTAAATGGCACAGGAGGGCCTACCTGATCTGGACCCAGTTTAGCTCTTCGACCTCCTCTCCAGATTGCTTCTCCCTGCTCTAGTACATTCCCACCCTAAGTTGCTCCAGTCATAACTGGCCACTTGTCTCCAGGCACTTTCTGGATCCTGCCAGCTGAATCCTACACTGGGAGCCTTGGCCCAAGTTCTGTCTTTTCTGTTCTGTGCTAAAAGTTCTATCGTTGGCTTTCTATAGCATCCCAGTGCCTATATCAATTTTAATGTTTCTTTTTCACCTATCTTCCAAGTCTAATTCAGATTTCTTGAAGACAGAAACAATCTCTAGTCCCTTCGTATTGATGTTGGGCATAGGTAGGACTTTGGGTAAATGTTTATGGGATGGCTGCATGACTGAACCCTACTGGTGATTCTATGCTGGCGTTATTCTTGCAGAATAGCAGTCTATTTATAATGGGGTAGAGGACCTTACTGTGGTTTTGTGTCTGACAGGGGGAAGGAATCCTTCTCTGTGCCTTTCACACCAAAAGGGAGCATATAACATTGATTTGGGAGGAGAACAAGGAAAATCTTCTAGATATGTATCTTGCTGATATAGTTGTGTGTATTACAAAAGTAGAAGGTAGTAAATGTAGCCCTCTCTGGTAGATGTCAAGATGTCCTTTGCGTGCACCTGCATGTTTCCTGGTTTCCTCTGTGAGCAGCCTGCATTTCCACTAATAATTCTCCCAAGAGCATCCTGTATGGTAAATGGGACACGAATTCGGAACCAGACACACTCTGCAAATTCTGGTTCTAGTTTCTTCCTAAGCTGCATATTCTAGGAGACAGCTTTACTTCATTTCTCAGAACCTCCCTTTACTTTTAACAGATGGGTAGCTGGCTAAGAGTAGCAGGGCATAAATGCTAGGTCCCTTCTTTCCTCCAGAGAGGAAATAATAGTGCACCTAGTTTTGTGTTGGTTTGACAGTTGGAAAGCCATCTCACTCACGTCATAGCTCCTTATTATGTCATTTTAATCTTAGCATCTTAGGAAATGGTAAGCCTCCTACTGCAAATTAATTGTTGCTAACTGAATGTAAAGAGCCTGTAACATCACAGAATCAAGGGAATGAGAGGGGAAGACCTGGCGATTGACTCTGCAGTCTGGGGTAGGGCTTTACAATTTTTTCCAGCCAATGACTGTTAAATGAATCGCCTTGGTCACTACTATTTATAAAAAGAAATAAGCATTTGAATGTGCTTTGTGCATGTCCAGAATTTCAGTTCAAGCTCACTGCTTCGTCTAGGCCTCTGTTGTCTGCTATGAGGATATTAAGCTAATATTTTACATTTACCTGTATTTCAGTCCCACCTTGTAGATTTAAGCTCAGGAGGGTTGGGCTGCAGGGTGGCATAGTAGCAGCCAGGACCCACATTTTTGTCTTATGCAGACTTGAGATTTGGCTGTGATTGGCAGCAGGTTCTTAGTGCTGCCAAGAGTTGAAGCTAAAATTACCTGTGTTTCAAACAAAAGTTCTTCTAGGAACAGCCTTTTTCTCGGAGGTTGGAGGAAGAGGAGAGATAGATGACTTTTGTCTGACTATCCAGACTCTAGGATCTATGCCAATTGGGGATTGAGCTGCCTCTTAAAATTTTTATTATTATGCTCTCTAGGAACCCCTTGAAAAGAGACTAATGCACTTTTAATGACTGGATATTAAAGATATTTATATCAAGTATAAAAAAGTTGCTGTTGAAGTGATTTTTTTTTTTCTTTCTTGCTTCAGCTCAGACACAGAAGGAGCAGTCTAATAACTGAAAATAGAAAAACCAAAAATAGTATGTTCTCATAAATGTGACCTGATCATGTATGACCCAGTTTGGGTAGGGTACCCCTTAGCTTTGAACTGGCATTTTGGTGAGGAGGGTTCCCAGTGAGCTGCAGTGTATGGCCGGTGGGTGGGAGGCCAAGACATAGCAGCAGATAGGCTCCGTGAGGCTGGATAGGCTTTGGGACGTGGGCAAGACCGACAGTACATGGTGAGCTCAAGTGCTCTCTTGAGACAAGACTACACAGTTAAGGATGGTCCCCTGTGAGAAAGCTGATCCTTGGCTTTTCCTTTCTACTTGTCTGGCCTCTGACAAGTTACCTTACCTCTCTGGGTCTCCGTTTTCTTATCCGTAGAAAGAGGAGAGTAAAAACTTCTACCTTCTAGGGATGTTGTGAATATTGAGTCCATGTATAGAAGACATTGAGACTGATGTCTTCTATTGGTAGGTGAAGTATAAATGTTTAATGAATTATTAGGACTTTTCATTGATTGCCACAGGACTTCGAAACTATGGGTGAGCGTTGATGGTAACAAAGGCAAAAGACTTTATCTGGATGCTCATTACCTAGTGGGTGAATTTTCTTTCAGTTTGCTGGCCAAATTCCTCTATTTATTCCCTGGATGATAGCTAGTATCTAAGATGGCCTGAAGATGGCACAATTAAAGGGAAAAAATGGGAAAGGAGGAGTTGGTATAAATCATGGTTAACAGTTGAATTTATTTGTGGGTCAAAGGCAGACCTGAATTCAAATTCAGTTTGAGCCTTGAGTCCAGACTTCAAATCATATCAAAGTGAAAGTGATATGCCTACCTCCTCCCCCCAAGAAAAATGACTTCGTTGTTTTTATAAAAATGGCACATTATAATAAAAAAGTTCCTAAGCAGCCCAGAAAGTTAGAAAAAGAAAAAGAAAAAAAAGCCAAGACTGTGTTATCCAGAAATAAACACCACTTAAATTTGTGAACCTTTTACATCTCTCCAGACATAATATAAATGAAAGGTAGATGGACAGAAATTATTTTATAAACTGAGGTAAGTCTACACTCTCCCACCCCCTGCCCCTGCCCTGCCTTTATAAAGGGTTGCTTTTTTTTTTTTTTTCCCCACCAGTCCCTAGCTTTTCTTTATAATGTAGTCTATACCATCTCGGGCCATGAGTACTGGGGGCAAGTTTAGCTTAACTGAACTTATACTGTATGTATGCTTTATTTACAAATGACGTTGAACTTTTTTTGTGTGTGTGTTGGCCACTTGTAAGTCTCTGGTGAGAGGTTTGTTGAGATCTTTTGCCCATTTTACTAACTGAATTATCTTATTTTTGAATTTTAAGGGTTCTTTGCATATTTTGGAGACAGTTCCTTTACTGATAAGTGTTTTGCAAATATTTTCTCCCAGTCTGTGGCTCGTTTTTTCATTTTCTTAAGCAGTGTCCTCTGTGGAGCACAGTGTTTCAGCTTTAATGAAACCTAATGTAACTTGTCTTCTTTCATGGATCCTGCTCTTGGTGGTACATCAGACAATTCATGGTCAAATCCAGGGTCACCTAGATTTTCTCTTACGTTATCTTCTAGGGGTTTTTTTACTTTAACATTTGGATATAGGATCCATTTTGAATTAATTTTTGTGAGAAGTTTAAGGTTAGTGTCTTTTTCTTCTCTTTCTTTCTTTCTTTTTTTATTTTTTTGCATACAGATAGCACCGTTTGTTGAAAGCACTATTACCATTGCTTCTTGTCAAAAATCAATTGACTATTGATGTATCTTCAAGCTCTCTATTCTGTTACATTGATCTATATGTTTGTCCTTTTGCTAATTCTATACTGCCTTGACTACTATAGCCTTGTAATTATAGAAGCTGAGTTTTGTGAGTCCCTAAATTTTGTTGTTCAGGGTTATGTTGGCTCTTCCGGCTCTTCTTTTTCATATAAACTTTAGAAACTATTTGTTGATGTCCACAAAAGAGTTGGCTGGATTTTGATTGGGATGCCATTGAACCTATAGATCAGGTTGGGAAGAACTGATGTCTTAAGGAAATCAAGTCTTCTAAATCCATGAGCACAGAATATCTCATTACTGTAAGTGGTATTGTTTTGAAGTTTCAAATTACAGTTGTCCATTTTTGGTATATAGGAAAGCAGTGGACTTTTATGTAAGTGTAATGGAGATCAGAGGCTCTCCACGTGGAAAATATTTACCACCTAGCACTTTGCGGGAGAGGTTTGCTGACCCCTGTTGTATGGTAGTCCACTGCAGGAATATTCCACAAAATATGTACCCATTCTACTGATGAGCTTAAGGATGTTACTGGCTTTTGGAAACTTTTTTTTTTTAAAGATTTTATTTATTTGAGAAAGAGAGTGAGAGTGGGAAGGGGGTGGGGCAGATGGAGAGGGAGAGAGAGAAACTCAAACAGACTTTGCACTAAATGTGGAGCCCAACATGGAGCTCAGTCTCATGCCGCTAAGATCATGACCTGAGCGGAAATCAGGAGTCAGAGCCTTAACAGACTGAGCCACCCAGGTGCCTCAGTTTTTGGCAAATATAAAAAAGCTGTCCTGAATTTATGCATGTATTCTGATGTGTGTAAATGTATGTACCATTGCTTGGTGTGTCTTTGAAGTGGCATCGCTGAGTTGTGGATTGCGTCTGTCCACAGTCATAGTGGGTAATGCCAGAGTGGCTGTTTGTGGCTACAGTGTCATTAGCAGTGGATGAAACTCCTGGCACTCCATAGGCTTGCCAGTAACCACAGTTTGTAGGACTTAAACATTTCTATTAGTGTGAGAGATGTGACATGATCTTTCATTTAGGTATTAATTTGTTCCTTGACCACCAGCAGGACCTATATTGGAGTCTTTTTCTGCATGCTCTTCTTCCAAAGCACTAATTATATGTATGTTGTTCCCCCCCTCCCCCATTCCTTTATATGGTGACTTAATCCTCTCCATCTTTTCTTTTATTTTTTTTTTTAAGATTTTATTTATTCATTAGAGAGAGAGAGCACACAAACAGGGGAAGAGGCAGAGGGAGAAGGAGAAGAAGACTTTCCGCTGAGTTGGGAGCCTGATGTGGGGCTTGATCCCAGGACCTGAAGATAATGACCTGTGCCAAAGGCAGATGCTCAACCATCTGAGCCACCCAGGCACCCCATCTCCACCTTATTTTTTATTGTGATTTTAGCTGCATGTATTTTACCTATTTTTTCCTAATGTTTTCGTCTCTGTAAAATTTTCATTTCTTTTTTTCTTTTTTTTTTTTTTTTTAAAGACTTCATCCATTCATTTGATATAGAGAGAGAGATCACATGTAGGCAGGCAGGCAGAGAGAGAGGAGGAAGCAGGCCCTCCACAGAGCAGACAGCCCAATGCGGGGCTCGATTCCAGGAGCCTGGGATCATGACCCGAGCCGAAGGCAGAGGCTTTAACCCACTGAGCCACCCAGGTGCTCCTTCATTTCTTTTTTTATCTGATCTCTGCCATATAGATGTATATATACATACCTATGTATATATATACACACACACACACACACACACACACACACACACACATTTTTGCTGTTTCTGAGCTCTTTTATCTAAAATTTCTCAGCAGACATGGGGAACTATTTGAGAAAACCCTCAGTTTCATTGTGGGTTCTTTCTCTTCTTCATTTTTGTTCATGAGGCAAGGGTAATGTAAACTGGACTAATCTGAAGTTTCCATTTGGATTTCTGTTTCAAAAGTCTTCTCACCAAACAGGTTACCATTTTTGCCATGTGGGTTTGTCCTCCCTTAGATTTTAGCCTTGAACAGATAATGGAACTCAGCAAAGGCATTGAAGTTAGAGACTGTGTCCTCTCCCGCTTTCCTGCTGGAGGGCTCTCTCCTCTAAGAGTAGGTCACAGGTATGCTGGGGCGGGTGTCAAGAGGGTTTATGTGAGCTGTATGTCCGGGATGTTCTGTGGTGTCTTCTGCAACTTACTTGCTTCCAGATATATTCCAACTACTCCCTTGCAGACCTACACCTCTCCATCAAGTTACTCTAATGCTGGGATGGGCCTCTTCAGAGGTCTCGTCTGACTTGAGCTTTTAAGGAAACCCATTTCCAGTGACTTACCAGGAATGTAACCACCCTCCATTGCTTAGGTGGGCTTTGTATTTTGCCTTTGGGAGTTACAACTGTGTTCTTGTTCTAAAGAAATTTGTTCTAAAGAAATTTTTTGGTTGTTTTGAAGCAGATGAATTCCATTGTTTAGCCATTTTCAATGGGAGGTCATGACTTTTTTTTTCTTTTTTTGATGCCATAAAAATACATGAATGTTAGTGTTAGAATCTAAAATAAGTGGATAATTATTATTTCACTTTTTTATCCACATGTGATGATGCCCTATAAATATTTGTAAAGTGTTTTCTTCCCAAAGTTATAAACATCAAGAATGGAAGGAAAAAAGATATTTTAATATGGAATAAAGAAGCAAAATGCTCAAAATAATGAATTTCTTTGTAGAAGCTTAATGTAGTGTATCTTAATTATCCAAGGATTAAAGCATACAATGTACAGTTATTATATTGTACATGAAAATCATGGCAAACATCCTAATACACATCTCTGAACGTGATTTGCCAATATTTTTTGTTAGTCATAATTATCTCTTTCTTAATTAGGTTTGCCTCATTATTGGTTTCTTAAAATATGTGCATATTTTAAGGATCATAGGGAAGTCAATTTATGGAAAAGCATCATTAAATTTGTTTTACAGACTCCGAGTGGTTCCTGCTGAGGTTTGGGGGACATATGGCATCTTGTCTGATGCAACATCTTGTGTGAAAAATCTTGCTCTGAAACCAAAACAAAAGCAACAAAAAATGAGAATAAACTTAAGCAATGTGAAATTTTCCTCAGTCAAAATGCTTTTAAGTAATTTCAGCAAATACATCGTACATTACGACTGTGGATATAGCGCTGAATATTTTCTATTTGTGAGAAAGAGAGTTTAGAAAACAACTTGCAAATGGGATCTCTAAACTTAATACAGTAATCTAAAATATTTAAAGCCAAAGCTGTACTTGTTAAAGAAGCACTAAGTCGCTCCCTACTTTTTTAAAATTAAGAGCCTTTTTATTACAATAGCAATAAGTAGACATTATAGAAAATTATGCAGTATAAAAAAGTGAAAACCCAGCTTCCTGCCGCTAAGGATTACTGTTAACACAGTACATTTTTTCACATGCATTTCTGTGTACCTGTTGTTTAGCCAAAAAAAAAAAAAAAATCATACTTTATCATACTTTACGTGCCATTTTGTAATTTTTTTCCCAGTTAATAATCACCAGCTTTTGATATCAGTAAATTTGCCTCTCACATATGACCTGGTTCACATTCAGAATCAACAGTCATTTCAAATATCCTGCTTTGTCCAGTCAGGATTGTGTCTCCATCTTCTGTTGGCAGCTAGCTGCCATAGCCCTTGAGTTCCTTTTGTTTAGCACAGTCCCCACCTTCTTTCTTGTCACACTGACTTGTTGGAGAAGTTTGGCAAGTCGTCTTGTGCCCAGAAGTTTTTAATGTGAAAGTTTTTAGAAATTGTAATATGACTCCCTTGAATCCTTCAAGTCACGTCTTAGGAGGTGTGGGGAGCGTGAGCAGTATGAGGAGAGGGAAGGTGGACCCAAATGTGGTCACTGAAGTGAGAAAATCCTTTTCTCAGCAAGAGCATGCTGGTTCTCATTTACATGTCGGGTCTATGAGAGGTTGTCTCCTGAGCTGTGAAGCTTGGAATTCACCAGGCCCTGCCTTTATTTCTTACTGTAGTAACAAAGCCAATGATGAACATTAATTTATGGAAGGTTGGTAGCCACGCAGGCGTAAAGGACGAATTTTGTGGAGACTGTTGCTTGCCTTCACACTGTGTGTGTACACACGCAGATACGTGGCCGCGAGGTCTGCAGCTTTTAGCTGTAGAGAGTCCTACAGCGTGCCAGGTCTTGTTACATGTTCTGTGAGGTAAAGCTGAGTAACATAGATGAGTAACAGACTCCTCTCTCAGGCATCTCTGTGGAGTCATTATGGGGAAAGATCTGCCAGAAATTGGAAGAAAGAATGTAGCGGAGACTCTTGAGACAGTAAAAAAGATGATCTGATCTTGTATGTTAAAATCCTCTCTCCTGAGGGGCATGTGAGGGGCTCAGTCATTTGAGTGTCTGCCTTTGGCTCAGGGTCCTGGGGTCGAGTCCAGCCTGGGGCTCCCAGCTCAGGGGAGAGCCTGCTTCTCCCTTTTCCACTCCACCTGCTTGTGCATTCTCTCTCACTAATAAATAAAATCTTTTTAAAAATGTGCCCCCATTTTAAAGTATCTAGCCATATTTGGTGACCACCCCCTGCTTCATCCTGCTGCAGTAACAAAATGCTTGTGAAGTCGAACACAGGTTCCACCTTCTCCTTGCCCTTCCGTCTGTTCGGCGTGTTGTGTGAGTTTGCCGCTTCCTTTTCCCACCGGCTTCTCAAGATCCATGCCTCTGCCTTTTGCCTCACACCTGGCTGTTAACCCGTCCTCCGTGCTCCCTGGTCACCTTGTGTCACACCATTGACCAGACGAAGTGTCCGCTTCATATGCTTCCAGGCCATTTAAACAGCCCACTCACTTTACTTTTGACCTTGTATTAGCAACCTTTTTTCTTTTCCTTTTTCTGTTTCAGCTGTTTAGTAAACATTTTCCTCATTTCCATTGTAGGTCAGACTTAATGCTCAATCCTGAGGTAGATAAAGCTTAGACCCAGACTTTGTCCCTCTCTTCATGGGACTGAAATAGAGCAGGATTGACAGGAACAATATCAGTGCGGTGTGATAAATGTCACAGAAGTGCTATGATCCATGGGAGCGAGGAGCACGGAGCCACTGATTGTATGGGGGAAGGAGAGCTTCCTTGAAGTTTATTCCAAAGCGCTAAAGATTTGCTAGCTGAGGAAGAAGGCTAGCTGTAAGAGTGTAGCAGACAGTACGTGTGAAGACATGGTGTTCCGAAGTCAAGACACTCAAAGAATTCTGAGGTATCGTGTTCTTGGAAGATCCTTTCTTCACATGAATTTATTTGTCAGTGTAGGTACAAATATTCCCTTCTATATAATCCCTTTTAATTCCATTTTCTATTTAATCTTAAGCTCCATCACCCATCATCATATTTACCTAAAAGGCTGGTAAATCAAGTAAACTCCATGTGTCGAATACGCATTTTAAACATTTTTTTTCCTTGTAATAAAGCCAAGTTTGCTTGATCTAAGAACACAAAACAGAGACCTAACACAGAATAAAATGTGGTTATTTATAGTGAGTCCGTAAGCTATCACCAAGCTTCTGCACACTGCTTACCTTTTCATAATGATTCTGAAGAAAGATAAACATGATTTCAAAGAATAAGCTAGGACGACAAAACCACATGGCGTGGCACTTTGTTTTCCAGAAACTCCATCATTTAATATTCCTCTCAGTGCAGACCGTTTAGCAGGTCAGACGTTTCTGAGAAGGCAGCTGTACTCTCTCATTTCTTAGGAGCTGAGTGGCATTCCGGAAGATCACTTTATAGAAATGTCAGCATGCTTAATGCTAGGACAAACCGCAAATGGATCATCTAAAAGCTAAGTAAGACTGGCTTTATCTAACAAAATAGCAATAAAAGTTGATCTCCATTGATAACTTTTATCTCTCAGCTCCCAAAAATAGCTTATAATAACTTTTTGCATGAATCCAGAGGAAAAGCAATATGCAGGAGGCCAAGGATGTAGTCTCTTGGTTCTTAGATGGTATCTCCATTGCCACCAAAACCATTTCCACACTTTTGCCTCCTCCCCCTGACATGTGGCCCACTCGGTTGGATCATGTGGGGAAGAAGGTGGACTTCACTGAGGTTAATTCTAACAATTTAAAGCATCTGGGTGTAGGAGTGCTGACAACACGGACTCCATCTTTGATCCTCAGTCATGTTCTTGCCCACTGGATGACCTCCCTCAAGGTTACCTGTTCCAGGCCCCTGGAAGTTACTGTAAGCCCTGACTAGAAAGCTGGTTCTGGGTCTTCCCTAAAGTGGTGCACAAAAGGCGTCATATTAGGTAACTGCCCTTTGACCTCAGCACCTGCCCCTCACTGTGGATTAAGGTTCTCATAAGGGCTGGAGAACAGCTGCGTAGCTCTGAGCCTTTTGTCGGTCTGAGCCCCCCTCAGTAAGTTACCCTGAATAAAACCCAGCATATAAATAGTACGGAGTGGCCTGCTTCATTTTTCAGTCTCACGATGCCTTCTGAGGGATACGTTAGTGACCCTCCTCTGGGATTTATTTGCCAGAGACGTACATCCTCTTTTTTCCAAGACGAACATGCATTCTGTGAAAACCTCTCCATTTCAGGTCCGCATTCTCTTGATGTTTTCTGTGGTTCTTTGCTTTTCTGACTCCATTTCCTGGTACACTAATAACCAGCACTTGCTTGAATAAGAGATGAGCCACAGATCATTTCATAGAGAAGTCTTAGATGGACTTGGACTTCTAGATGGTCACACAAGAATAGAACGAGACTGCATGTAAGGTTTCTCTGGGCATTTGAAACTTGCCGCTGCCAAGGCATTTAGGTCGTATCACAGAGTTGTGTACCACATACATGCTTACTAGGTAGTAGCTGTTGACTTAGCCGGCTGCCATTCACCCTACTTAATAGACCAATACTTCCCATTTTTGCTGTAAAACCTGCTGATGCCCTTGGCACTTGCAGCTAGAAGGATACTCCTTGGTAAGCTTGTGTATTTCTCCCGACTAATGGAATTGGTTTCTTACTGGGAGTTAGCTGTGTGTATTCCCAAACCTGTGTACGTCCATTGCACTCATTGTTATTGAAATCTTAAAATTTAATGAAATATTGCATGGACTGATGGACTAGAACTATAAAGGAGAGTTATTTTCCTCTGAAAAGGAAATCAAATGCTATGGAAAGATTCAGTAAAGGCAAGTTGTCTAAAAAGATTGTTGTCAAATTACAGAGGGGCAAGAAAATGGGCAACTACTTGGAAACAGAATTATAAAAATTAAACATTTTGCTAGGTTAGAGATTTCTGACTCTTTAGAGCTTTAAGTGTTGATTTTTCACTACACTTTAAGGACCACAAAAGCAGAATATCTGAGTGATGCATTTTGTGTTGGCCTACAGTATAAATTCTGAAAAAAAGAACTTGACCTATGTTTATCATTTTAAAAGTGATCCCCAACTTTTGAAATCAGTGCAGTAGCCCTTGTTATGGTGTATCTTTGGCGAAAGACTAGGAAAGCATCTGAAGTACAGGGACATCACTGCCCCCCCCTTTTTTTATCTGCTCTCACTCACAGAAGAGTATGCCCTGTTAGAATCACTGAGCTGGAACATTTCTCTTTTATAGAAGAATGAATTTCTGAACCTAGTCACCGAAGAAGATACGCAGACCCTCCCGCTATTAGGAAGCACATCAAGGATAATTGAACCATGGAGAGTTAATGTGTTTGTAAATCTGTTTTCCTGGCACATAATATTCAGGGGCACATCAGACACATTTTTCCACCCATTGATAATAAATGTATCCAAAGTCCCCAGTATGAGATGTGACTGGGAAGTAAAGAGACTGGTTTAACCAATATATCAGAATTTATACATCCAAATGAGCTTGTTTTTCAAAATAATGGCAATAGGTGGTTCATCAATTATTCCAAAGATTCTGTCTCAAAAATCATTTTTGGAACCCATTTGAAATTGCCTTTGAAGGCAATTTACATGCTGCACGAGAGTGCCAGTTGACTTGTTTCAGGGTTAAACTTGATTTTAAACCAATGATAGTTTAACCCATCTTGATTTGCCATCTTGGTTCCAAATAGCTACCTACTACTTACAAGTGCCAAGATCTTCCATTGCTAAATTTTTAAAAAGCATACATTTCAGATCTTAAAGACAGCCCTAAAGGGGAGTTTCAAAAAAGCCTTGAGCACTGATAGCATCCCTGAAATAAACATAAACCATCTGATTAAGTGGTTGCTTTGAAAAGGAGAGTGTTGGATTTGGATATGCAAATCCTTTGTTGAAAAGCTGAAATAGGGGCACCTGGGTGGCTCAATGGGTTGAGCCTCTGCCTTTTGGCTCAGGTCATGATCTTTGAGTCCTGGGTTCAAGCCGCGCATCGGACTCTCTGGGCGGCAGGGAGCCTGCTTCCCCCCCTCTCTGCCTGCCTCTCTGCCTACTTGTGATCTCTCTCTGTCAAATAAATAAAATCTTTAAAAAAAAATAAAGAAAAGCTGAAATAGTCCTTTTGTTCTAGAGCAGCCATTAGCAAATTTTTCCATGGAGTCCCAGACAATAAATGGTTTAGATTTTGCAAGGGGGGGGGGCTGTGTCACAACTTTGTACAAAAGCAGTCAGAGACAGTATATAAATGAATGGGCTTATCTTTGTTCCATTAAAAATATTTGCAAGCCCAGGCAACAGGTCGAAGGGCCATAATTTGTTAAGCACTGCTCTATAGAGCTCTGAAAAAAAAATGACCCTCAAGAGTTAAGTCTCTGTCTCATCCTCTGAAAATACAGATTGGAATCATTGCTTCAGTCTTTGATACAATGATCATCGTTTTAAATGATTGCTACTTGTGTCCAAGAAGGAAAAAATACTTGACCTTCCTAACATACGATTGCAATTGGTATATTTAGCCAGTAGCCTAAATTGAAAGTCTAAAGGGGAATTTAATTCTGTATCCAATCTGCTGAAAGTGCTCCCTACTGTGGTGTTATTGTGACGAACACTATTGCTGCCCCAAAGGTTGGTCATACAAATATCTGGACAGCTGTGTGAAAGATCTAAGAAAGACATGAGGACATGGGTCTTCCCATTCCCCTAAATAAACCCTCTAGAGTTTATTTCAACTGCCTGGTGGTACTTACTGTCTTTTCTCTCTTCCCTTCCTTCATTCCCCTTAGTACTTTTCTTCTCACTCTTTTCCCTCTCTTCAAGGTATAATTCACATATAAAATTAACCCATTAAATTAAATTAACGCATTAAATAAAATTAACCCATTAAATAAAATTAACCCATTAAATATATATATATACACACACATATATATAATTGATTTTTAGTATATTCATGCTTGTACAATAATGACTGCAGACAATTTTAGAACATTTCCTTTACCCCCAAAAGAATCGTCTTTAAGGGGCGCCTGGGTGGCTCAGTGGTTTAAGCCGCTGCCTTCGGCTCAGGTCATGATCTCAGGGTCCTGGGATCGGGTCCCGCATCGGGCTCTCTGCTCAGCAGGGAGCCTGCTTCCCTCTCTCTCTCTCTGCCTGCCTCTCCATCTACTTGTAATTTCTCTCTGTCAAATAAATAAATAAAATCTTTAAAAAAAAAAAAAAAAAAAAAAAAGAATCGTCTTTAATTTTTAATTCCATTAATAGCTGATCCCCAGTCCCCCACAACCATGAGGAAACCACTAATCTACTTCCTGTATTTATAGACTTATTATGGATTTCTTATAAATGGAACCATACAATGTATGGTCATTTGTGACTCGCTTTCATTTTAAGATAATGTTTTTAAGGTTCATCCATCTTCTAGCATGTATCAGTAACTCATTTCTTTTTATTGCTGAATAACACAATACAATAATCATTAGATGCATATACCAAATTTTTAAAATCTGTTTCTCAGTTGATGAACATTTAGACTTCCATATCTTGGCTCTTGGAAACAATACTTCCATGAGCATGTATATAAAATGTTTGTGTGGGGACATATGTTTTCACAGCTCTTGGATAAATCCTTAGGAGTAGAATTGCTACATCATATGGCACCTATATGTGTTTAACGTTTTGAGGAACTATTGGCTGTTTTCCAGAGAGGATGTACCATTTTTACATTCCCACCAGTAGTGTGCGAGGTCTCCACTTCTGTACCTCCTAGTCAACACTTGATGTCTTTTTTTTTTTTTAAATCTTAACCATCCTAATGGGTATGAGGTATCTCCTGGTGGTTCTGCTTTTTATTTCTTTGATAACTTATAATATGGAACACTTTTTATGTTTAAAGACCATTGGTGTATCTACTTTGTAGAAATGTCTATATGTCTGTCCTTAAGCCAGTACCACACTGTTTTAATTACTTTAATTGTGTAGTAAGTTTTGAAATCGGGGAAATGTGAATCTTTCGACTTTGTTTAGTTCCCCCCCCAAGAGTATTTTGGCTATTCTGGGTCCCTTAAATTTCCATCTGTATTGTAGTATCCAATTGTTGGTTTCTTCAAAAAAGGCAGCTGAAATTATGGCAGGGTTTACATTGAATTTGTAGATCAGTTTGGGGCATATTGCCCACATGACAATATGGCTTTTGATTCATTAATATAGGATGTCTTTCCATTTATTTAGATCTTTAATTTGTTTCAGTAATGTTTTGCAGTTTTCAATGTACAAGTTTTATACTTCTGTTGTTAAATTTATTCATGTGTTTTATCCTTTTTGATGCCCTTATAAATGGAATTGTTGATTTCATTTTTGGATTATTCATTGCTAGTATATAGAAATAGAATTAACTTCTGTATATTGATATTATGTTCTGCAATCTTGTTGAATTCATTCATTCTAATGAGTTTTTAAAATTATTTTATTAGCATATAATGTTAATATTATATGTTAATATACATGTAATAATATGTAATTATTATATTACATATAATATTATTATATATAATATAATATGTAATAATATAATACATAATATAATATGTAATACATATAAGTAATATTATATGTAATTATTATATTACATATAATAATATGTAATATGCATATAATAATATTATTTGCCCAGGTGTACAGGTCTGTAAACTGTCAGGCTTACACACTTCATAGTACTCACCATAGCCCATACCCTCCCCAGTGCCCATAACCCAACTACCCTATCCCTACCGCCAGCAACCCTCAGTTTGTTTTGTGAGATTTGAGTCTCTTATGGTATGTCTTCATCTCATCCTGTCTTGTTTCATTTTATTCCTTCCCTACTTCCTATAATCCCCCACCCTGCCTCTCAAATTTCTCATATCGGAGAGATCATATGATAGTTGTCTTTCTCTGATTGACTTCTTTCACTCAGCATAATACCCTCTAGTTCCATCCACGTGGTCGCAAATGGCAAGATTTCATTTCTTTTGGTGGCTGCATAATATTCCATGGTATATATATACCACCTGTTCTTTATCCATTCATCTGTTGATGGACATCTAGGTTCTTTCCATAGTTTGGCTATTGTGGACATCGCTGCTATAAACATCGGGGTGCAGGTGCCCCTTCAGATCACTACGTTTGTATCTTTAGGGTAAATATCCAGTAGTGCAATTTATGGGTTGTAGGGCAGCTCTATTTTCAACTTTTTGAGGAAACTTCATGCTGTTTTCCAGAGTGGCTGCCCCAGTTTGCATTCCCACCAACAGTGTAAAAGGATTCCTCTTTCTCTGCATCCTCATCAACATCTGTCATTTCCTGACTTGTTAATTGTAGCCCTCCTGACTGGTGTGAGGTGGTATCTCACTGTGGTTTTGATTTGTATTTCCTTGATGCCGAGTGATGTGGAGCACTTTTTCATGTATGTGTTGGCCATCTGGATGTCTTTGCAGAAATGTTTGTTCATGTCCTCTGCCCATTTCTTGATTGGATTATTTGTTCTTTGGGTGTTGGTTTTCATAAATTCTTTACAGACTTTGGATACTAGCTCTTTATCTGATATGTCATTTGTGAATATCTTTTTCCATTCTGTCCGTTGTTTTTTGGTTTTGTTGACTGTTTCCATTGCTGTGCAAATTCTTTTGATCTTGACAAAGCCCCAATAGTTCATTTTTGCCCTTGCTTCCCTTACCTTTGGTGATGTTTCTAGGAAGAAGTTGCTGCAGCTGAGGTTGGTGCCTATGTTCTCCTCAAGGATTTTGATGGATTCGTTTCTCACATTGAGGTCTTTCATCCATTTTGAGTCTGTTTTTGTGTGTGGTATAAGGAAATGGTCCAGTTTCATTTTTCGGCATGTGGCTGAATTTTCCCAACACCATTTGTTGAAAAGGCTGTCTTTTTTCCATTGGACACTCTTTCCTGCTTTGTTGAAGATTAGTTGACCATAGATTTGAGGGTCCATTTCTGGGCTCTCTATTCTGTTCTATTGATCTCTGTGTCCATTTTTGTGCCAGTACCATACTGTCTTGATGATGATAGCTTTGTAATAGATCTTGAAGTCCGAAATTGTGATGCCACCAACTTTAGCTTTTTCAACATTCTTCTGGCTGTTTGGGGTCTTTTCATTCTGATGGTTTTTAATGGATTCCGTAGAATTTTCTGTATAGCAGGTCATATAATTTGCAAAATAGACATTTTTTTTTAAAAAAGAACTTATTTTATTGGACTTGGTTAACATCTTTTTTCATGGCCCTCTGTAACAGTTTCAGACTTTCATCACCATAGTGAAGTCTTCTTCCCAGCAGCTGTCCTCTCTGATCTCAGCAGCTGATCCTCTAGAATGACAAAAAGGCTGAGAGATAAATAACATTGTATGCGAGGGAAGTCTCAAACATTTTCCCACTACCAGAACCTCAACTTCAAGTCAAGGAGAAGATGAAAAAATAAAAAGTTTATCTTTTGTAGCTTATTTAAAGAAAAAAAAAAAGTCTATGTTAGTGAGATCTTTTTAAAAGAAATTATTATTGCTTTTATTAATAGTGAGATTTTGGGGCATCTGGGTGCCTCATTCAGTTTGGCAACCAACTCTTGGTTATGGTTCAGGTCATGATCTCAGAGTTAAGGGTTTGAACCCCATGTCTGTCCGTCTCGGTGCTCAGCAGGGTGTCGGCCTGAGATTCTTTCCCCTCCCTCCACTCCTTCCCCCACTTGTGTTTTTGTTTCTCTCTCTCTTAGATAGATAGATAGATAAAATCTAAAAAAAAAAAAAAAAAGTTAGCTTTTGGTTTGGGGTTTTTGTCATAACCAGACATGGATCCTGCTTAGGATACTTACTCAGAGAAGTGGGCCAGTGAGATCAGAATCATTAATTTGATAGCTGTGTTAGGCAGCTTGTAATGATGTACATCATTCAGCTGTTCATCCATCAGCTGTCATAAGGTGGGGGTGAAAGGTAAATTGAGCTTATGAAGCCTTGGACATCAGTGGAAATGGAACTCAGTGTGTCAGACTGGAAGAGGGTCAGTCATGTTCCCTTGGTTTAGGAAGGATAGGCAGGGTTGGGCCATATGGTCTTGCAAATTGTGTGTTGAACAACTCCAGGGGGTGCAGTTCACATAGACTAAAATGTACGATTATGCTCAGTGGTCTTGTGATTACATATCATTAGAATTCGAAGCCTTTTAGATTTGCTGGTAGAGAATTCAGTTTTGAATATTCGTTTATATTCTACAACTCAACTTAGAGTCTCAGTTTTTGGGTTGGCTGCAGCCCAATCTTGCCATTTCTTGGCTATTTTGTTGTTTTGGTATTTTCAGCAAGTGTTAAAGGGAGTTGTTAAAGATAAATTGATACTTAATTGAGCTTTTCTCCTTGATAATTTATCAACATAATTTAAACAGAAAACTATAGTAGAACTTGTTTCCTTCTATATAAATATATCCAGCTACCTCAATTGTGTGTCAGAAAATAAAGTATATGATTTTCTTTTCTTCTTTTTTTTTTTAAGATTTTATTTATTTGACAGAGATCACAAGTAGGCAGAGAGGCAGGCAGAGAGAGAGGAGGAAACAGGCTCCACGCTGAGCAGAGAGCCTGATGCGGGGCTTGATCCCAGGACCCTAAGATCATGACCTGAGCCAAAGGCAGAGGCTTTAACCCACTGAGACACCCAGGTGCCCCTATGATTTTCTTTTAGAATGCTACGATATTAAATTGAGTGGCTTTTTAGAAACTACCCTTTGATCCGAAGTTCCTTAACACATATCCTCCACATCACCTTCAATGTTTTATTGGCCATTCTCCACTTAAGGAAATTAGTTCATGGGATCTTACTTTGTTTTAAAGCCACCAATAATCAATTTTAACATATTTTCTGTCAAAGTTATTTTCGTTGGACTAAAATCTGCCCCCTTGCTATCATTCCCCCCCTACGGACACCCCCCCCCCCCGTTATGCCCTCTCTTTGGTTTATGCTTAAGACTTTATAGAGTAGATCTCCTAATTTTTCAAAGTAAAAATCCTTCTGTTAGGTAAAGATGTTTATCACATCTCCACCTAAACCTTTTTTGGTTATACAACTTAGACCATATTCCTGATACATTCTCCAGATATTTCATTATCCTGATTGACGAAATGGAATGTATCAAGAGGAACTCAAGGTCCCTCTTAAAGTGCGTCACAGGGAACTGAATATAATTTTGCAGGTGTGATAGCACTACAAGGTACAATGGAATTAGGATCTGCCAAGTCACGGCTTATGTAATGTAGTTAAGACTCTAGGCTTTGGAGTCAAAGAAACTGAAGTTTAAATTCCGGACCTGCTACTTACTAGCTTTGTGCGGAAGTTACTTGAATGTGCTTAATTTCCTCATGCATAAAATAAAGGAGCTCCTCTAGCCTGTGAATTTCACAAGGGCAGGAACTGTATTTGTTTTGCTTTGCTTACCATCAGTTACCCAGTTCTTAGAACAGTGCCTGTAGACTATAGTGTGTGCTCATTAAATATGCATTGAATGAATGTGGGAAAGGATGATGTCACATAGAACTGGTAGTATTGAAAGCACTTAGCACAATGCCCAGAACTTAGCATTTGCTCATTTTTAAAATGCTTTTTAAGCAACTGTATTATACCTTCTATTGAACCCCATTCAACTAAAAGTCCAAGATTCTTTACTCTCCAGATCATACTTTCCCAGTTTGATCTTTTCAACCTCAGCCATATTGTTACATTTGGTGTTAGCTTTGCTGTTGTGAATTTCCTTCCTTTCTTCTGTCTTGTGGAGCTCTTGTATCTTCATTGTATCTCCCAAATGTTACCATTTCTCAGTCCCCCCACTCTCCCCACTGGCTTTATAGGATTAATGAATGATAGTCTCACCTGTGAAATCTTTCTGAAATTTCTGCCCACAGTTTTGATACCTGATTTCATTGCTCAAGTAGAAGGCTGTTAACATGGACTAGGTCTGTAGCTTTGGAGTTCTGTAACCAAATATTGGTGGCTTTTTCTTTGTTATATGAATACTTGCAGGGATGCGTCCTAAATAATTTCAACAGGCAAATTCTAGGACTAAAAGGTGCAAAAGCTAATGAAAACCATTCAGTAACTGACAATGCATAATTCCAGCTAATGTGGGAAGAGTGACTTTGCTGTGTTTTTACGTGGCTGCAGCAATTTGAGTAGCTGCATAGAATCCTCCTTTATTATTGGTTCTGCACACTGAGTTTTCAGAAATTGAAGAATCCATGGCTTACTGTTTCCAGTATAAAAATCAAATGATTTAATATGAGTCCTATTTCTTTCTCCTTTCTTTCATTTATTTAAAAAAACAACAACTTCATTCTATAATCAAGATATCCTGTTTCTATATCCTTTCTATACAACTGAGAATGTTAATCAAGGTCTCAAATTGTATCATAGCAAAAGTATGTTGCTTGGCAACAGAAGGGAAGATATAATGTTTTCAGATTTTAAAAATAATCCAGGGTTTTATTATTCATTTATTATTAAAATGACTTCATTATTCATGGAAAAATAGCCTGGAGGAACAAGAAAATGGACCATGATACTGATATTTTTTTTTCTTGCATTTGTCTCCTAATAAATTTTTTTTAATCAAAGATTATATTTATTTATTTGACAGAGAGAGAGAGAGATCACAAGTAGGCAGAGAGGCAGGCAGAGAGAGGGGGAAGCAGGCTCACTGCTGAGCAGAGAGCCATATGTGGGGCTCCATCCCAGGACCCTGAGATCATGACCTGAGCTGAAGGCAGAGTCTTAACCCACTGACCCACCCAGGCACCCCTCCCAAGAAATGTTTTAAGCAGAAATTGGTTTTTGTCCATTTGAGCCATGTAGATACTCTGGCTGAGACTTGGCTCCTGTTTTGAAGATTTGCCCAGCCTGCTCATTATAGACAGAGGTCTAACCTGTGTTGCCTGTGTGAGTTCAAGGACCCTGGAGGCCGTTTTCAGAACTACCCCCCATCCCCATTCTGTGGGCTTAATGATGTTTGTTGCTGGTCTGATTACACCTTTTGAAATGTGCTTACCTTGATTTTAAGAATTGTGAAAGACTCACTGTTGTGCACACTAGAGCTTTCCTATTTCAGAATCCTGGAAATGACTGAATTGCTGAGGAACGGAGATGCTTTTTTTCCAAGGACATGGCACAGAGCAGAGTTGAGGACTAAAGTTCCCCCACTGAGCATCAAGGAATAACTGTGTAAGGAAAACTTCCTTTGTGAAGCCAGCCAGTCCAATGTTACTTTCTGACTCTTCTATTTAAAAGCTCTGGGATATGAACACAATTGTTAACATCTCTATACCCTAATTTCCTTCTCCATGCACTGAGGATAATAATAGTACATACCATTATACGGTTGTTCTCAGAATTAAATAAGCACACTATTTGGCATGCAGTAAGTATGCAATAATACTGGTTTTATTAATACTAGGTATTAAAAGACAGGAGCATAAAAGCTTACACGTTACCCTCTTTTTCCTCCTGCTTCTTTACTTGTACTGCTCTTGACCGTATTAAGATGCAAAATTAAGTTGGGAGAAGTTTTTATATACCTTCTAAACTTTATATTCCTTGGATAGTAATATGCTTAAATAATGAACATTCACATTAAGGCTTTGTGGTTGCACAGCTGAAATAAAGGGACTGGATACCTATGATGACTGCAAAGCTTATAAAGACCTTCAACTTCTTCCCAGCCAAGAGTCTCTTTGTTATGCAAAAACCAAGCCAAAGACAGGCTTTTCTCACCTTAGACAAGGATTGCTATGACATGGGTACTTCTACCAGCAGAATTAGGATCTTTCGCCATCCTCCCTGTTTGGAAATTTTTTGGGTTTTTTGAATGTACCCAAAGTTTCATTTGTCCATTTCATATCCCATGTGTGCGTGTGTGTGTATGTGTGTGTTCCTGTATTTGCTTATAAGGAACTTAATCCTACCTGATCAAGACATAGACCCGTGTCTGTGAATGTCTGTACTATTTCACAGCTGTTTTATTTCCTTCTTTTGACTGCCTGAGGTTTTTGAACATGTGTAATTCTCTAGTTTTTTAGTAGAGGAACTGGAAGTATTTTATTTTTCAGGTAAGATTAACATTGTCCCTGGTAATCATGAAGCACTGTGGGTCAGTGATTGCCAGTCATCTGAGATCCTGTTTTGCAAAGTTTTGTAAAAACTTGGATATTGGTGGGAAGCCTGGAGTTTAGAGGAGGGGAAAAAGGAAGAGCGAGAAAAAGGAGTAGCACATTTCCTATCCTAGACCTCTGATTTTTGCTCAAGGTGTCTTTTGTTTTGTTTTTAAAGATACAAGAATCAAGTTGAAGCACAGTTATAAACAGTCTAATCTGTAAGTCTAGATTTTTCTTCTAAATGAAACGTGAAAAGGTGATCAATTTTTCAGAACGGTATTTGGGACAAATTCAGCTTAAAGAGCCTACGTGGTCTTTGTGTTATTTCTGAAGCAAAGATGAATCAGTCTCAACAAAGGGGTTTTCACTGGGCAATCAATAGGACTTTGACCTTGAGCTAACATTGCTTTAGCACTAGCAAGATGTACATGAATTTGGACTCTGATACTATACTAGGAAAATTTGTTTCCAAATTGTCAGAATTTTGGTGAGGTCAATATAGCTCTTAATGTTGTCTGTAAAATTATGCTTGAGTAAGTATTGCTGGGCCATTTTTTTTAATACCAGACAGTGTCATTTTCAGAATCAGCTAGTAAAATTTAGCCAGATATTAGGCAATATCGAACCTAGCATATCCCACATTCTGCCCTCTGTAGCTCATGGTTGGTTTCATTTTCTGTGTTTCATACATTTTCTTGAGGCTGGATGAAATTTGCACAATTACTTAGACTAATTGAACTAAATAAACTCTTCTCTGCTTATGATATTAGTAACTCATGACTGATCATTTAAGAACGTAGACTTACCCTAGGGATAGATACCTAGGGCAGATGATGTAATTCCTGGACACCGACAGTAAAAGTACAAGCAGTTGTTCTTTTTCCGTGCTCCCTACTCTCTTAATTAGTCATTGAAAAACCTCATAAAAGAAGTAATGACTCATTCATTTTATAGGCAATCCCATGAGTTCATATTTATTTTCCTGCTATTAGAAATACTGCTGCTAAACTGTGAAGTCTAGATGATTTTCCAGTGGTTTTAAGCTTGATGTTGGAAATGAGATGTTAAAAGCATAAATGGAACCCTCTTCCTCTGCTTCTCCTGTGGCCGCTCCCTCTTGACATGCAGGTCTCAGTCCTCCAGAGCACCCAATGGAGAGAAACCACTTTGCTTCTGACTCTGGTTTACTTTTTTCAAAGCAGTAATCCCATTTGAATATTTCTTGCACATTTGTTTATTTTTTTCTCATCTATTATCTTCTCATCTACTCAGATGTGAGCTCCATAAGTGGAGAGACCTCAGCTGTTACTCGGCGCTTGCTTCTTGCTGCCTCACCCCCCCCCCCCCACACACACTGCCCCTGCTCCCCAGGATTGGCCTTCTGAGAGGGCATGGTAGCTGCTGCTGCTGGGTAGAGGATTACTGGAGGAATTAAAAGAGTAAGAGCGAACTGTTCCTGGTTCAGGTAGTGCTTTTGTCATATTCTTTAGCTCCTGAAAGTCATTAGATGATTAAGTGAAATGCAAAGCATGCTCTCTTGCCTAGGCGTCTGGCTGTGTTTTTTCTTACACTTGGGTTCTTGGTCTTCCTCTTCTTCATGACCTCTCCGTGTTGGAGGCTGCTCTTCTAGATACCTCCCTTTCTTACCTACGAATTTAGATGATTTCATCTGGTCCCATGGGTTTAAATACTAAATACAGAGGACTCCCCAATCTGTTTCCAGAGCCATGACTTCTCTGCAGGATTCAGATTCTGATATATAAATACCTTTTGAGCATTCTCACTAGGATATGTAAGTGTCAGAACTCTGGATTTCTTCTCCATAGCTGCTTCTCCCTTGGAAATGGCACCAGTTGCTCCTATTAAAAATTTACTGCTTGCATTTGATATCTTGCATTTCTTTACCCTCCACATCCAGCGCATAGAGTCTGCCCAAATAGATAGATTAAAAAATGTTTTATATATGCAATGGAGATACATATATGTAAGGGTACACATTTGCGATAGTTGTTTCCCCCACAGACTATGGTTGTTTAGTGCCCTGTCTCCTCGTCTGCAATGTGTCTGAAACCTCATGAGAGCTAAATTATTTGCTGAGTGAATGAATACACAATTATACCGGTCTGTGATTTGGAAGGCATTAAGAATGACTGCTGTCAGGAAAACAGTGGATATGTGGTTCAGGATTTGTCTTTTGTGCTATTGTATGACGAAGGCCTTTTGTGTGCTGCAAATATACGCATCTCAGAAATGGGGCCACAGAAGAAGAAAGGTCTGCGTGTGGGCTAAGAAGGAGAGGCCAGGAGCTCCTCAGCCTGTCCAGCTTCTGGTAAACTGAGGCTGCTAATGGTTGGTGTAGATTGATAGTACTCTCCTGGGCTGGAGAGGAAACTGAGGCTCTGCTGAGTTCAGTCACTAGGCGGATGACACAGCTGGTGACTGAGAGGCCAGGCCTCAAGCCCCGTCTTTCCCACTACAGAGCTATAATGCTAAAACTACACGGCTTTCTTGTCTCATCTTTTTGAAACCCAGCAGAGGGAATACATATTAAACATTTGTGTTGGGGAATCCTGGCACATTCTAAAGCAAGAGTCAGCCAACTTTTTCTGTAAAAAAGTAGATGGTAAATATTTAGGCTGGGTTTCTGGGCCAATAGGTCTCTGTCATAACTACTCAGCTCTGCTACTGTGGTGCCAAAGAAACCATCAGCAAGACGTAAACAAATGGATGTGGCTGGGTTCCAATCCAATTTTATTTATGGACACTAAAATTTGAATTTTAGATAATTTCATAATTTCATGTGTCACAAAGTATGTTGAAAGAACTTCCTGTTGAATAACGAAAAACTCCTTCTTTGCTTCTGGGCCATACAAAAACAGGTGGTAGGCTGGATTCAGCCCAGGGTCATCGTTGGGTGACCCCTGCTCTAAGGGACGTTATCAGAGTTTTCAAGTGTTGTCTTTGAGAATCTAAGAATGGCCTTCATGATGACCTCTGAATTAAAACGACTGTAAACTCCTCAAGTGAAGGCCCTTGAAATATGCTACTCACCATGATTTTTGTTGTTTGTTTTTTTACCGATGCTTGTTTGAGTTGACCTCATTTTGTTAAGCCCTGTTTTGCAGACTGCAAGGAAAAAAGATCCTCCTTATATTTTACATCAAAAGAAAAAGGGGAAAATCATAAAAGAGATAATGCAGTTGATGCATAATCTAATGGGAAATGTACCAAGGGCCGGATTATTTTTCAGTGATTATTTTCACACTTATGTGCAAGATCTTGGATAAAATTTACTCTGAAGATTCGGTGGCAGAGCACCTGAAAACTGCTCTCTCCACTGAAATGCTGGCTAGAGCATCTTTCCTTGGCTGCTCATACTTACCGCTGCTTGAAGGGTATCTGTCCTGTATGCAGCACTGTAGCATGGGTATTGCTTGGTCTGGTCCTTTTTTATTTCCAAATGCTTTCTTCCCAGCCCAAGCACATTAAAATGAGAAAGTCTGCTTCCTGCTTTTTAAGAAAAGGCAGTTTGCGGTGTTCATTTAACTCTCGTTTCTCTCAAATGTGCGCATGAGTTCCTTCTTTCATTCGGGAGCTTTCTCCTTACCTCTAGGTGCTTCTCTCCTGACATCTCAATCTGCCATCTACCGCGGTTTTTAGATATGGTGCTGGCTTTGTTTCTGTCACCTCACTGGGCTTTGGAAGGGCAGGGTCTTTCTTTTCTGTCCTTGTGAGCTGAGCAGCTCTTAGCATGGCTGTCTGGCCCTTGCTGGGACCTCATTAAATAGCTCTTGTGTTGCTCTGACCCCCGTCTGAACTCGCTCAGCCTTTCTTTTCTAGTACTGCTTTTATCAAGTCGCAAATAAATCTACAATTATTTTTCTGATTTTTAAAAAGAATTAAACCTCCATGGGGGACACCTGGGTGGCCCAGCCCGTTAAGCATCTAACTCTTGATTTTGGCTCAGGTCATGTGATCTTGGGGTCTTGAGATGGAACCCTGCATTGGGCTCTGCTCAGCGGGGTGTCTGCCTCTCTCTCTCTCTCTCTCTCCCTCTGCCCCTCCCCCTCCACTCGCAAGCAGGTGCCCGCTCTTTCTCTCTCACCACCCCCCTTTCTAAAATAAATAAAATCTTTACCAAAAAATTAGACCTCCATGGATTTTCATTTTGTTTTGGGTTTCATGCTTATTCCCATCTGGGTTCTTTGGGGACTTCTCAGTGTTTCCTCAGACTTGCCTGCTTCCCTTCCGTCTGCCCTCATTTATCATCCACTTTTTTCTTCTCTCCGTGTTTCATTTCCCTTTGAAATATACATGTCCTCTGGAGCCAGCTGAGACCGCAAAGATATTCAGAACTGATCTAATCTTTCTAACCCCTTAATTATGTATTCTTCTTCCTCCACCTGAGTATTTACACATTCTTTCCTTGTGCTGCCTGTTGGCTGACTTAGGGAAGACACTATGGTTTAATTATTTGATGAATAATAATTACCACATTATGAAAGGTTGACCAGTTTTTATCATCTCTGCAGATAGAAATAGCTTAGTAAATGTTCCCATATACCAGTAAGCCTGGGCATAAATGAGTTGATCTCAGGTTGTGAAAACATGTTGACTAAAATCAGAAACAAGTCAAAACAGATGTAAGGTTTTGGGGTCATTAATTTCCATAAAAATTCCTGGAGACCTATGTGCAAGCTAAAAATATACTCAGTGGATTTATATGAAATGCCATCTTCCATGATGTGCGGTGTGATAGGAGATAAATATAAAGCTAAATACTGATGATGACTCCTAATCTACAAACTTACCTAAATAAAGATGTGAATAACCTCATTACTTGGAATAGTGAATAGAGTAGACACAGGGGGTTTTCTCTATACATTCCTCCTGCAATTTCTTGTCAAGGTCCAGTTACTGTAGAACCAACCAGAACCTTGATGAAATAACTGTTGTTAGATGTATTTTGAAAAATAATGCTGTGGGAGGCTTATTTGATACCGATTTTTACATATGCATGAAAAAAGGTAAATTAGGGAATAGACAGAACTAATCAGGGTGGCTTAGTTGGTTAAGCATCTGCCTTTTGCTCAGGTCATGATTGCGGGGTCCTGGGATTGAGCCCCATATCGGACTCCCCACTCAGTGGGGAGTCTGCTGCTCCCTCTGCCTCTGCCCACTGTTCTCCCCACTTGTACTCCATCTCTCCACCAAATAAATAAATAAATAAATAAAAATAAATCTTAAAAAAAAAACTAATCAATGAGAGAATCAGAATACATAAGATGCTACAAAGAGATGAGGTTTTCTCTTCGAAATTAGTATTGATCTATAAGATGTTTCTTGAGCAAATGTGCATTGTGCACCTAATTTGAACACAGTCATTGACATCATATATGATTCAAGTCTCTTGAAGAATGGTCCGTCTAGCAGAGGAGAGAGAAAGAGGGTCAAAATCAAATGAAAGTCCATACAGGTGGTACTAAAAAGCTCTAATAAGTAAGAGAGGCTGCTTGTTTTAGCCAAGTGGTATGAGAAGTCCTTGTGGAAGAGGTGTGTTTGGGATCCCCTTTGAAAAGAGATGGGGTGGTGAAGAGAGGGGGTTAGTAGGAGAGCACGCCTTCTGGAGGGGAAGTTGCAAGCAAGAGCCAAAAAGGAAGAGCTGCAAGGCAGTAAGATGCTTATTTGGGGTTCAAGGCGTACTGCTGAAAATACAGGTATAGAGTTTGAATACTAGTGGGGATAATAATAACAACAACAACAGGACAGTAACTCACTTCCAGGGTCACGTAGGCACTGCGAGTACTGCAGGAAAAGTCCGTGTGCAGTCAGTCCCTGGTGCCTAGCGTGCACTCTCTGGCGGGTATTAGGAGGAGGGTAGGGAGCTGCTGTCTGTTTGAGCAGAAAAGTGGCACAGTCATGTGCCTGATGGAATGGGGAGGGGAGGGCCTGCGGCAACTGGGAGACCAGGAGAGGTGAGGAGGTGTCTGCTGGGCCTGACTTCGAGAGTCCCTTTCTGGTCTTGACCTCTCGGTTGAGTTGGAAGTCAGGCGCAGACGGTAATGAGAGAGGAGGTGAGAAGAGCTTGTGCTGTCCGGATGGGAGAGGAAGAGCAGCAAGCTCCTGGAGGCTTGAGGAGGTGGGACCTCACGCATCTTAATACGTTAGGAGAAATTTGACTTCATGTTTTCTTTTTTTTTTTTTTAATTAATTAATTAATTTTTTAAAAAAGATTTTATTTATTTATTTGACAGAGAGAGATCACAAGTAGGCAGAGAGGCAGGCAGAGAGAGAGAGGAGGAAGCAGGCTCCCCACTGAGCAGGGAGCCCGATGCGGGACTCGATCCCAGGACCCCGAGATCATGACCTGAGCCGAAGACAGTGGCTTAACCCACTGAGCCACCCAGGCGCCCATGACTTCATGTTTTCTTAATTCTCTACTCACATTCTACGATATTCTCTTTCATGGTCTAAAAACGTCCTTCACGGTATTAGGACAAGGGGTGACGACCTGGGGGCAGATGAGAGAAAAAAAGCATGCAGTTTCGTGGAGGAAGGAAAGGAACCCAGGTCTTAGAGAGGCGTTCTTTGGTCTCTGTCAATGACTGCTTTGGCATTTTGGCCTCCTCTTTGTGCCCATTTGTCAGGCCGCTTCTGTCCCCATGGTTCTTACTCCTAGTCTCAGGCTGAACGTGTGAATGATGCAGTCACCCGGGGGGTGTAGCTGGGAACAAAGTAGAGCCCATTCCCTGAAGAAGACTGATTCTATCCTCTTTCTGTCTCGTCCAGCTTTCCTGGGAACTTATTTACATGGTTCATCAAAATGTTTTAGGTGGTTAATCTATGCAAAGAGCTGCTTTGAGGCAAAGGGGAATTTCTAACTAGTTCTTATTTCAGCATTCTTTTATATTGGGATTCCCACTGGGGATAGGTCCCTCATCTATAGCCTTGCTCAGAGGACTGACCACAGACCTTGCCCAGTGTGCAGAGCTGCTCACTTAAATATGGCTTGTGCGCTTTGTCGAAGCCAGACAGATGTTCTTTTTAGATTCCTGTCATGGCTTAGAGGGCACTTGTAATTTACACTCACTTCTTCAGGTTTATTGTTGCAGTTATAATTCAAGTAACAGGCAGACCTAGCTCATTTGACTGGAAAGGTTGGGTGCAGGAGGCAGAAAGAAAGAAGTTGTCTGCAGGTGTTTCCGCCCTGAGCTCGCTTTTTTGCCACAACGGAAATTCAGTAGATTTATACCTTAAGGGAATTGAGTAGAGAAAAAAAAAAACCAAAAAAACAAAAACAAAACACGTAAGCATCTTGATCATTCTTAACAATAATCCCTAATGTTTATGGAGCTCTTCATGAAGCAGTTTTCATAAATGTCTCAGCCCTAGTTCAGAGATGGAGAGACTACGTTTGGGAGGTGAAAGGATTCCGTGCACATCTTCTCGCAGTATGGAGTCTGTGTTTACGTGTGTGTGTGTGTGTGTGTGTGTGTGTATGTGTGTGTGTGTCCTAGTGGAGCTAGGATTCAAGCTCCCACCTCATCTCTGTTTTACTGGAACTGGTAACTGTGAGGCTCCACTACGGCTACCTTGGAAGGATGATAAAAATGAGCAAAGTTGGCTGTAGCGGAATGTTTAAGGAAGTGCCATTTGTTTTGTGAGTGAAGAAGCGGACGCTGGTTAGGAGCTTGCTGTGGGGGAGCCTAATGGAGAGCCAGAGCTTGTATGCGTGAGATACTGGTGTTTCTGTGGTATCCGCATGGCCGCGTTAAAGGGTACATATTATTATGTCTGTTTGACAGAGTTGAAAGCTGAGATTTTTAGGAGACAAAGGGAACTTCTCAAGTTTGCCCACACAGATTTGTTGTGGAGCTGGTCTTTGAACCCAGATCTGCCTGCCTGTCCTGTTCATCTCTGCTCTTTTAGCCGATGTTTTGCTGCCAGGAGGTAGCAGGCCAATTGAAAAGCCCCACTCAGCATTCAACTTTGTCATTCGAAAAAAACAACATGTATCCTTACTGGGGTGCCTGGGTGGCTCAAATGGTTAAGCGTCTGACTTCGGCTCAGGTGATCTCCAGGTCCTGGGATGGAGCCTCATGTCGGGCTCTGAGCTTGGTGGGGAGTCTGCTTCTCCTTCTCCTTCTGCCTCTCCCCCTGCTTATTATCTCTCTCTCCCCATCTCTGTATCTCTCTCAAATGAATAAATAAAATCTTTAAAAAAATTAAAAAAATATACAACTCGTTCAGGTCATCTGGGTGGTTCAGTCGTTAAGCATCTGCCTTCCGCTCAGGTCATGATCCCAGGATCCTTGGATCGAGTCCCGCCTCGGGCTCCCTGCTCAGCGGGGAGTCTGTTTCTCCCTCTCCGACTCCCCCTGCTTGTGTTCCCTCTCTCTCTCTCTGCCAAATAAATAAATGCATTAAAAAAAAAAAAACCACAACTCATTCATGGCCCAGTCTGTACAGCCCATAGTTTCATTTGGTTGAACGTTGTACAAATACATTCAGAATACAGAGAAAATTTTTGAACATTAGTTGGAAGGCTTTGTTTTTATGGGGATATTTGCTTAATTCGGGTGACAGGATGGTGCGGTTTATTCCCCTGCTTATCCATTTGTCCCTTCAAAGACTTGATACAAGACCACTTGTTAAGTGCTGTGCAAAAGGAATAAACCTGTATTATTTCAAGTCATGGGCACACTGTACACAAAACCAGCCCATCTCGTGGAGGATGGACTCATTTGGCAAGTCATTTTGCCAAATATAGTTACACCTGTAACTGTAGCTGTATGGCTCTGAGATGAGTGTTTGCTAAAACGTATTTAATTACCTTATTTTCTTATAATGTGTTCTCATGAGACAGAGCACCACGCTCAGGTGTGTGACACTTATCTGAGAGCCACATGGATCTGCGTGTTTCAGAATTCACTTGGCAGCTGAAAAATAAATACAAGGAAACTTGAAAAGAGAGGTAGATTTCTTTTCTAAAGTGTGCCGAAATTGACAATGTTGAAGAGAGAAGAGTGTGCTTTTTGAGGTTCCCCGAGTAGACATTTCACTGTCTCTTTTTTTATTGAGCTGATTGTCAGGGTCACCTTATGACTGAGGAGTATGCAGAGACAGCCTGTTTGGGTCAGAAAAAGAGATAATTAAATGTCGTGAGGCTCAAGGTGCATGTCCTACTCTTGGCTTTGTTCAAAAGTGGGAAGGAGAGATAAAACTCTGGATGATGGATCCCAGAAGAGAAAGGGCTTAAAGCAATCTGCTTATGAAGTCGGTCTGACTAATGCCTTGCATTGGGTGACAGACGACTCTCCGTAAGATTTATTTGGCGTATTCCTATTTCCTCTTGAAAATAACTTTGTAGGAGACTGCGTGTTGCTGGGAGCTAGCCACGTGCATTTCAGTTCGAATCACCTAGTGAGAGTCTGGAGCCCTGTGAGATGTCTCTGAAATACCCTGAGACATACAGCTTATTTGAGAAATAAATGGGCGGTGTTCATTTTTAGGATGGACAATTATTAAAAACTATTTTGGGGATGACTTTTGCTTTGCTAAGGGTATTTATCATGGATTCTTCAGAACAAGCTGAAGATTTTTTCCAGATTTTGGATTTTTGGAAAAGGCTTGGTCTGGCCTCCTTTGGTGAGCATATTGTGTGACTCTCCATGACCGCTCCTGGCAGTATGCTGTGTACAGTCTTTTGTGGGAGTGTGTCCTCGAAGGCTTTTGGAATCATACCTTCAGGGACCATCGTAACTTGATCCTTTTATCAACTTGTTTTATGTCCATAGGTCTGTTCCATGGCAAGTGTTTAATGGAATTGCTTGATTTCTTTTTCTTTTTTTTTGCGGGGGCGGGCTTGATTTCTTTTTAATCAGGATTTGCATAACCTTAAAATCTACATAGCACTACAGTTCAAAACATCTTAAAAATTGGGAGGTAGTTCACATACTGTAGAATTCACCTTAAAAGGGTGTGGAGTGGGCGCCTGGGTGGCTCAGTGGGTTAAGCCACTGCCTTCGGCTCAGGTCATGATCTCGGGGTCCTGGGATCGAGTCCCACATCGGGCTCTCTGCTCAGCAGGGAGCCTGCTTCCCTCTCTCTCTCTCTCTCTCTGCCTGCCTCTCTGCCTACTTGTGATTTCTCTCTGTCAAATAAATAAATAAAATCTTTAAAAAAAAAAAAAAAAAAAAAAGGGTGTGGAGTACATTCACAGGATTGCGCAACCATCAATACCGTGTAATCGCAGATCCCATCCTTTCCATCACTCCAAAAAGAAACCTTATATCTGTGAGCCGTCACTCCCCATCTCCCCCACTTTCAATCCCTAGCACCCACTTACATATTTTCTGTCTCTGTGAATTTGCCTCTACTGGGCATTTCATACAAATGGAATCATGAAGTAAGTGATCTTTTGTGTTTGTTGCTTTCACCTAATATAATGCTGAAGGTTCCTTCGTTTTGTAGCCAGTCGGAACTTTAGTTCTTCTTTTGGCTGTGTAATAGTCCCCTATATGGATGTACCATATTTCATCCATTCATCAGTTGAGGGACATTTGAGTTTCCTTTTTTTTGGCTATTAGAAATCATGCTGCTATGAATATTTGTGTACAAGTGTTCGTGTGGACATATGTTTTCAATTCTTTGGGGAGTTAAATTGCCACACCATATGGTGACTCTGTGATTAACTTCTTGAAGAACTGCCAAACTGTTTTCCAAAGTGGCTGTACCATTTTACATTCCCACTGGCAACATAGAAGGGTTCCAATTTCTCCTCATCCTTGTCAACATTCGTTATTGTCTGTCCTTTGGATCATTGCCATCCTAGTAGGTGTAAATGGTATTCTTGTAGTTCTGATGTGAGGTGCCCTAATGACTGGTAAACATCTTGTCATGTCTTACTGGCCATTTGCATGTATCATTTGGATAAATGTCTATTTAAATCTTTTGCCCGTTTTTAATTGGGTTTCTTTTTATTTGAGTTCTTTATATATAATCTGATTACATGTTGCTTATCAGATATGATTTGCAAATATCTTTTCTCATTCTGTGGGCTTTTTGTTTTCTTGATTGTGTCCTCTGTGTGTCCTCTGAAGTGCAACAGAATTTTAATTTCTGTGTAGTCAAATTTACCTGTTCCTAGACTGCTGGTACTTCTGGTGTCTTAGCTCAGAAACCACTCTAAACCAGGCAAGAAGATTTATGTGCATGTTTTCTTCTGAAAGATTTGTAGTTTTCCTCTTACTTTTCATTTTCTGATCCATTTTGAGTTAATTTTTGTATATGATATGAGGTAGAGGTCCAGCTTTGTTCTGTTTCCTGTGGACATATAATTGTCCTGACACCATTTGTTGAAAGATGATTCTCTCTCTCTTGAATTGCTTTGACACCCTTGTTGAAAATCAGTCATATCTAAATGTGAAAGTTTATTTCTGGACTCTGTTTTATTCTGCTGATCTATATGCTCTGATGACAGTGCTATACTTGTCTTGGACACTTGGAGTCTCTTGATCACTCCAGCTTTGCAGTTAACCTTGAAATTGGGAAGGTGGGTCTTCCAACTTTTCTTTTCCCCCAAGATTATTATTATTTTTTTAAAAGATTTTATTTATTTATTTGACAGAGAGAGAGATCACAAGCAAGGAGAGAGATAGGGGGAAGCAGGCTCCCTGCTGAGCAGAGAGCCTGATGTGGGGTTCAAGACCATGACCCGAGCTGAAGGCAGAGGCTTAACCCACTGAGCCACCCAGGCGCCGCCCCCCCCCCCCCCCCCAGCCAAGATTATTTTGGCTTGTCTGGATCCCTTGAAATTATGTATGTATTTTCTATGCATTAGTCAATTTCTTCAATGAAATCAGCTAGGTTTTTTTTTGTTTTTTTTTTTTTTTAAGATTTTATTATTTGTGCACGAGACAGAGAGCACAAGCAGGGGGAGGGGCAGAGAGATAAGCAACTCCCTCTGAGTGGGGAGACTGACATGGGGCTAGATTCCAGGACCTCAACATCATGACCTGAGTCAGAGTCAGACACTTAACTGAGCCATCCAGGAACGCTGAAACCAGCTAGAATTTTGATAGGGATTGTGTTGACTGTAGATTAGTTTGGAGAGTATTGCCATCTTAACAATATTAAGTCATGATTAGTGAACATGGGATATCTTTGCATTTATTTAGGTCCTCTTTAGTTTCTTTTAATGATATTTTATGGTTCTCAGGGTTTATATTTTGCATGTTTTCTGTTAAATTTTTTCCCAAGTATGCTTTTGATGCTGTTGTAAGTGAAATTGTTAATTTCATTTTTTGGATTGTGTGTTGCTAGTGTGCAGAAATACACTTGATTTTTGCATCCTGCAAACTTGCTGAACTAATTATTAGCTCTACTATTTTATTTGTGGATTCTTTAGGATTTTTTAAGTATAAGATTATGCCACCTACAAAGAAAGAGAGTTTTACTACCTTTCCAATGGATGCTTTCTATTTCATTTTCTTGCCCAATTTTTCTATCTAAAACTTCCAGTACAGTTTTTGAAAGGGAAGTAGTGAGAGGAGACCTCCTGATTTTGTTTCTAACTTCAGAGGGAAAATTTTAGTCTTTAACTACTAAGTATCATGTTAGCTGTGGGTTTGTCATAGATGCCTTCCATTGGGTTGAGGAAATTTGGCTTTTCTTGGTTTGTTGTGTTTTTACTGTGAAAGGGTATTGGATTTTTTCAGATGTGTTTTTGTCCTTTATCCTATTAATATGGTGTATTATGTCAATTTTTATATGTTGAACCAACCTTGCATTTCTGAGATCAATCTTCTTTGGTCAAGGTGTATAATCTTTTTTATCTTTAAAATCAACTTGATATTCAGGCTACTGTCTTGAAAGGAAAAGGTGTTATGTTGGAATTCTTTCTAAACTTTTAAAACCTTTTCCTCTCAAGACAGTAGCCTGAATATCAAGTTGATTTTAAAGATAAAAAAGATTATACACCTTGACCAAAGAAGATTGATTTCAGGAATGCAAGGTTGGTTCAACATATAAAGTTGGAATTTTTTCTAAACTTTTTAAAAAAATTCTGTGGAGTTTGGGATGTGAGGTGAGATGGAGTTCTGTGATCTGAACTGGCACTTAAAGGCAAATCATAGCATTGCAACTGGGTAGACTTTAGAGGTTAATTTCTTTATTTGATTTCAGACATTCCAGGTGATTCATTGGAAACTAGGCTATCCTGAAGGTAGAGCGAAATTGTGCTACTGCCAAGAAACTTTTCCCTGGAGTGTGAGTTACTTTTTAAATCTGTACCCACCATTTAAATCTTAGATGGGGACATTTGGGGAAAGAAGGACAGGTTTTTATTGTTTGTTTTTTAGCAATTTCTTGGGAAGATGGTAGACTCAATGTGAAGTAATGAAGGAAAACACGGAAGAGGAAGAGGGGACTTGGGATGTGCTAGGATAGTCCGCTTAGATGTCATTATTGTAATTTTCAATGCACAGATAGACTTTTTTCACTGAGGTTAGAAAACAGAATAAAAAACACTGACTTGCTGGATTTTTGTCCTGAAAGTTGATGGTTTCAGGCCCTTTCACTTCTGACTTCATGGTTTGAAAATACATTTATTTTGAAAAAGAACGATTGACTCTAGTCATCTTTGCAGCCAAAGTATATGTGAGGGACTTGAAGGAGTTGTGATTTTTAGGATTTTCAGTGATATGATCCTATGAAAATTCAGTGAGGCTTCACTGTCTAATGTTTTTGTTACAAAGTTTCAGATCTGCTACGTGCTAAATGATGTTCTTTCAAAACATGAGTATGCCATGGTACAGATTCTTCCCAGGAGCTGAGATTGGCCTGGGTGTGTGGTTGCCTAATGGTATGGGGTAATCTGAAAGTGAACAGAACACAGTGAGTTTCCCATGGGTGTCATGATCCCTTATTTTGGTTGGCATTGAGGCTCTCTGATATTGGGTCGCTATGAAAACATGTAGCGTGGAGAAGTAACAGTAACCCACTGGGATCCAGCAAGATTGAGTCCTGAGAAGTTTAAATTTGATTTTAATACTTACCTGGGGATTATAGACATGGAATATAACCGGCCTATGGAATATTTCCTTGGGAGGAAAAGCAAAGAAACTTGAAACATCCATTTTTTTTTCTTGTGCACTTCTGCCTTGCATAGATCACACACCTTGTAGGACTAACAGGGTGTTCCTCAGTGATCTTAAAGTTTTTGGAGTGTTGTCCTTCTTTTTCTCATTAAAAGTGTTCAGGCTTTTAATGTAGTAGGAGTCCATAGGGAGAAATGGGCTCCTTGAAGCCATGTTATTTAAATGGGAAGTATTTTGTTTGGGTATTTCCAAACTGTGTCTTGTTTTGATGGTGACTGAAAAGTGTCTCTTTTTGTGCTTTGATAAAACGATGAAATGGAAGAGACCAGACCATTAAATAAATGTAAACAAATGAAAAGACATCAGAGATGATATGAAGGACACCAAAGATGGCAGTTATATTCTCTCTTATAATATAGTCTTGTAAAATACAGCCCTTTTAAATTCTTTCCTTTAGATCACAGGAGAAAGGAAGGAATGCTCTGATTCAATAAGCAAGTGGAAAATCTGGGGATATTGGAATCGGGGCCAGTGTATTGCTGGTACCAGAAGCTGTATAGAGAAGTACAAGCCATTCAGAGAGGAACGTGAGAGTGTTTTAGAAGTGTGCCCCTCGTTTGTTGGGGAGCGGGGAGACATGTCAGGTGTACTCATGCTTTACCTGCTTGCCAGAAAGTTACAACAACTTTGTCTTTCTCACTGGATCATTTCAGAAAGTGACAGGGGATATAAGTGATATTACTCAGATGCCTGTCTCTAGATGCCTCCATTTCTGGAAGTCAGGTTCTATCACTATGATAAATGCTTTTGCTCTCTAAATATTCTACAGAAACTCTGGCTCTGGAGGGAGCATGTTTTGCCAGCTGGTAGGAAAGATGATGGGTTTTAAGGTGAAGGACCTCTTCTGGGCATAGGGGGTCCCTTGCTTAGGTCCCCAGCCTTGGTGAAATGTGGTTTGGAGATAGTGCTAGCCTCTTGATCGGATGCTGTGAGGCCTGCACACTCCAAAAGAGACTCACGTGCTTCTTGGCCCCGTATGGCAAGCCCTCAGGACAACGGGACTGCAGATAACACAGGTCATGGGTGCCTATCCACCTCCCTCCCAGTGCCGCTTTCTTTGCCTTGTGACCCGCTTGTCTCTCAAGTCTTCACTTCCCACTCAAAGGCCTGGGCATCCCAGGGCTCTCATTGTGGAAATCCACTGAGTCCTGCCTGTCCAGGCCCACATGCTGGTTGTTTCTGGACAGATTCCTGCTTGGAGTGGTAGCTTGCTGGTCCTAGCTGCTGATAGTGTCCTCTTTCCCTGAGGTCTTTTATTTTTATTTTTTAATATTTTATTTTTTAATAATGTATTTTTATTTTTGGAGCAGCTCTTGATTCACAGAAGAAAGTTGGCCAGAAGATACAGAGTCTTCCCAAATATCCCCAAAGCATTTCCATTTTAACAGTGGCTTTTAGCAATGTAGAGGCTCGTCACAAAAGTGTGGATTTCAGGCAACAGTAACAATTCAGGGAAGCCAGAGAGTGATGGCTGTAAATAATAATTGTGGTCACAATAATGACTAACATTTATTGAGCACTTTCATGTGACAGGGAGTGTGGTAAATTTACTTAGCACACACATGACTTAATCATCATGACGACACTCTGAGCTGGGTTCCATTAGGATCCCCTGGTGGGGAAGGGGGCAGATCACTTGTCCAAAGGCACAAAGCTAATGCCTAGCAAGATCAGAAATCGTATCAGGGAGTCCGACGCCAGAACCCATACTCTTGGCTGTTGCAGTTGTCCTGGACATCACATCAGGTGCGTGCCTGTAACCGTCAGGGCCCCATAAGAACTGGGGCATTTTTAGGCAATGAGGATAGGGGTAGGGACTGTAACCTCAGTCAGAGGATGAGCGCTCCAGCCCAAGGTGGCACCGGAGAGTGGGCACCAAGGGAATAGGGATCAGGATCTCACTCTCTTCCTTTTGTCCAGTATCCTGCAAGTGTTGCTCAGTAACTAGGGGAAAGCCAGAAGCTAGGAGAGCCCCCTGGCTACAATCCACATGGACAGGACAGGCAGGGACAAGGGGAGGAGCTGGCTGTCACAGGGGGGAGGGGCCAGCAGATGTAAACTTTGCCTTAGGCAGAGGGATGTACCCACTGCCACAGCACAGCTTCGCAGGGAGAGGATCCTTCTTACTCTCTTTCTTGACTCCCATCTCTTGCGAGGTCTGCTTGTTGGCAGAGCCAGTGAGAAAGTAGGAGGCAGAGAAAGCCAGGGTGATGCAATCTTTGGGGCACAGAACAGGGCAGAGGAAGGTGGAGAGTGGCTAGAGGAACGAGCGCGTGCACGCGCGTGCGCGCACATACACACACACACACACACACAGTCTTGCTCCCATCCCATCTGTGAATCCATCCCTGAAGAGCAACCTCAGAAGCCACACTGGGGCCTTCCAGGTCACTGGGTCCTTGGTCAGCAGCTGTATTGAGGCTGGGTGCCTTTGTCTAGACAGCATCATTCACTTGACCTTGTTACATATCCGTTTTCTCGAAGCCTTCTGGAAGAAGCCTGCATTAGTTTGCTTTGCCTTGTTAGTAGAAGCCAGCATATTTGCCGAGGGCTGCTCTCCTCACATCTCGATGTCTGTGTAGTTTGCAAATTCATGACCTTGAGTGGCCCTGGCATGTAGTTATCCTTCTGTGTCTACACCTGGGCCCTGGGGCATTTGTGTCCTTCATATGCCCCTTCCTTTGATAAACTTTCTGAAGGTTCAGCATTTTCTGTGTCTCATTAAAATTTAATTTGCTGTAACATTGCCAGGCCTAGCCATAGCTATACTTAAATGGCTTCATTGCCTCATTCTCTGCTCTGCCTCTGCTTTTGAGTTTCTTGAGGCAGTAAATGCGTTCGGTGTGCCAGCAGCCATGAAGGGCAGGCCAGGCTGTGTAGATGAGATCTGTGTGTTCACAGGTTTGCTTCTCAACAATTTTGGTGTGATTGAGGTAGATGGGAAGGGCCTGTGGGACAGCAGGAAGCCTCTGGAAGCAAGTATTTGTTCATTAAAGGCTTGGTACTTTTTGGTTCTGGCAATGCCCGCTTAAAATACAGCAAGATTTCACATTGGAATGCTTTTCTAAGCCTTAGCAATAGAAAAGTTCCCTGGACCCAATTGTGTAATTGGCATAAAGAGTACAGCAGATTTTTACAATTATCTCCATGTACCCAGGGCTGTGTATATGCAACCTTTGGAAAATATTCTTAAAGTTGGAAAACAGAAAATTTTCTTTTGGGAACCTCGTTGAGAAGGATATTACACTGTGTACCAAAAATAAGATGATAGACTTGGCCAGAGAAAATAGGGAAGGAAAAGCTCTCCTTGGACTTCTGGCATGGTGGCTGACATGGCAGCTGGCCTAACCAGCGGAGATACCTGTGGGGAGGGAGCGAAAGCTTCAGGGAAGGTAGGGGGCCCCAGCCAGGGCTTTGGAGGACTGAGAATTCTAGGTCTTCTAAGAAGCAGTGATTTAAAGATTTCTTTACTGGGTTTTGAGAAGTCGATGCATTAGAGGAAGGGGTTATACTGTTTGTCAATTAGGCACAATATACTTATTTAAAAAAAAAAAAAACTAAAACTAAAACTAAACATCTTGAAAAATTGCACTTGGTTGATAAGCTATCAGATCTCTGTTCTTTGAGTGACCATTCGTCATTGCCACAGATGGTCCATTGAGCCAGAGCAAATAGAAGAATATTAGAAGGGCATTTGAAGTATTTTAGATGGAGAAGCTTCTTACTGTAAATGTTATCTTTTTTTTTTTTCTTTTTTTTGTCCTTTCTTTTCTGCCAGATTCGTAGTATATCACCCTGACTTCCTGTCTCTCCTTTTCTGTTTTTCACTCTAATCCTTTTGTATTTGTTCTTTCCAGCCTGGTTCAGTTCTCCTTTGGGTGTGTGTGTGTTTCCTTATGGGATGTTTTTAGTCCCAGACTCTTCTTCATCTGCTCTTACCTGTACCAGGTGTCTCATCACATCCCCAGGAACCTGGAAGTAATGCGCCAATATGTCGCAGACTTGGGGGAAGCGAAGGGCGTGTGTGCTTGAGCCCATCTCTCGGGCTCCTGTGCCTCCTCCCATTGGCTTGCTGTCGCTTTGTGCCCCCATGTCAGGCCGTTGCCCGGCACGGGTTAGGTGCCTAGGGAATGCTTACTGAATGGTGGCTGTGTTCTCTGGAACATCTGGGCCAGTCGGAATGGAGACGAGGACTGCCGTTGGGGAAGACGTGGGCAGCGTTCGTGTGGCTTTGTGTCTGGCGTGGTGGCTCACCGGCTTGGCTGCCGGTTTGTCTTGGCACTCTGTTTCTCTGTCGCCTGCGTATTTTTGTCGGGTTCTGCTGTTTCTTTTCCTTTCTCTGTTCTTGTAGTAAACTTGGTTCTTAATGTTTTATCAAGTAGCACCTTCCTCTTCGCTCAACCTCCTTTGGGCTGTGTGGCTGCCGGCGGCCGGCCGCTCCTTCCGTCGTGGTTGTCTCCGCGCAGGTGCCTTTCCTCCCCTTGGCCTGCTCTGCCTCGCCCTGCTTTTCTGGCCTGTTACTGTGCTTCCTGTACTGCCCTCCCTCCCTTTTCTGGTGCCCTTTGATTCTTTCACTCTGCCTAAACGACTCAGGTCTTGGTCTTTCTAAGCTAAAGAGCTGGTGCTTTGTCACAGGCCTGAGCACTGGCGTGTGAGAGGGACCCTGAGGGAATAGAATGTCCACAATGGGAGAGAGAGTGTGGACACAGTTTCTTCTGCCAGATAGCCTGTGTCCTTCCCTTTGACCTGTTTTCTTTTTCTGTGAGATTCATCCCATTTGAGGCTGGCTGGCCGAGTCATGCAGTATTTCTTGAGTGCTTTCCTAGGCCAGGCATTATAGGGTTATGGGAGCAGACGGAGCTTAGAGTCGATGGCGGAGGGTTGGATGGAAGTCCAATGATGTAAAATTGCAGCTGGGCAAAGACAGAATATGTAAAAGGAGAAATAGATTAGGATCAAGGTGCTCTGGGAGTTTTTAGAAGCTTCTCATTGAAGTGGGATATACATGTAGGAGAGTGTATACGTATGAAGTGTGCAGCTTGATGACTCTTCACTAACTCAGCAGTTCTGTCTAGCCGGTACCAGATTGAGAAACACAACTTGACCAGCCCCCAGGAGCCCCTGTTGTATTCCCTTGAAGTTCCTACTCCCTATCTAAGAATTGCAGCCTCTGTAATTGCAACTTGTAACGGTACAGGCTAGTTTGGAACATGGGTCAGATACAAAGCTAGGAGAGCCTTCCTTAAAGAAGTGTGGCTTGAGGTGAGAGCTGCGGATGAGGAGAACAGGAGTTCAGGCAAAGACTGAGGGAAGAGTTTCCTGGTAAGGAATTCTGTGACAGGAGGAAGCAGGAAGATTTTGAGGAATAAAAGATAAGCATGGGATGGGAAAAGAGGTTTTTTGGTACAGGAAAAGGCTGGAGAGGAAGGTAAGACTGAAGCATGGTGGGTCTCATGGACTATCATACAGGGTTTTGAGTCATTCTAAAAGCAGTAAAGATGGGGGAGTCACGTGTGTTTTGTAAAGATCATTCTGGATACAGAGAAAAGAACGGATCGAAGAGGGGTCATGGCGAATACGGGGAGACCAGTTAGGGGGTTCTTGCAATATTCTAAGCTGGGGAAGAGGTGTCTTGGTCCAGGGTGGCGGTAGCAATGTAGGCAAGTGGGTGGATTTAAGATCTGTTTTGTAGCAAGAAAGAACAGGACTTGTTGAATGATCGGGAACAAAGACCAGAAGAGAAGATGGCTAGGATGACTTCCATGTTTCTGGCTTAGAGACCTGAAAGAATGGTGATGCCAACTGCTGGATATCCTCTGTCAGCTCAACCACAATGGCTTTACAATGTCGTCAGAACAAAGGACAGGTGTAATTAGTGTTGTGTCCATCTAAGCAAATGTTGGCTCTAAGTCATAGTTTGGTATGTTGGGTATTAAAAGAATGTGCCACATTTACTCCTGTATCTCATAACTTACTGCCCTCAGCTCTACTCTTGAGGAGTATATATATTTATATGTATGTATATAAATACATATATATACACATGTACAAATATATACACATACACGTACACATGCTTAACTTAGGAGGCCTGAGTTCACTGGAGTGGTTGTTCAAGTATTTGAAGGAATGATAACTGTTCTTTTTTAAAGGGTTTTATTTATTTGAGGGGGGGCTGTGTGAGAGGGAGCAAGCACAAACGTGGGGGACGGGTAGCGGGAGAAGCAGGCCCCTAACAGGAAGGCCGATTCATGGCTCAGTCCCAGGACCCTGAATCATGACCTGAGCCAAAGGCAGATGCTTAACCGATGGAGCCAGGCACCCCTGATAACTGTTAAATTTGATGAATATGGAAGGTACCTACTACCTACTACCTGTTCACAGCTCATAAAGCACTCTTAGCAAGGTCTCAGAGGAGCCCCTACAATCCCGCTGTTGACTCTCTGTGAGTTTTAGTGATGGCTCTCTGTCCCTACTTGAGGTAGAGATGGTAGCAGTGGTGTCAAGGATATGAATCTGGCTCTTGCCCTGAAACAATTGAAGAGAGGTGATGAGACATTTATGCTATACATATGTCTATTGTATATGATGAGGCCATACTGATTAATTACCTCCTGTTAAAAATCTGAGTATTGTACCAAGCAAATGTTGCATTAGACTGTGTAGATAAAAAAAGGTAAGTACTGTTGACTCAGTTTGCCAGTGCTTATTAATTTCTTTATTCTGTGCTGGACCTTGGATTTCAATGGTGAATTGGAACAGGCATCATGTCCTTGATCTCTGAGAGCTTCTAGGCTAGTAGTGGAAATGTACATTAGTTAAAGAAACAACAAATGCATGACAATGATGAGTACTGTAAGGGAGAAATACATGGTGTTCTGAGAACATATAAAGAAGGACTGGCCTTAGTGAGGGGCATCAGCAAAGTCTTCTCTGGGGAAATTATGATTCTGTTGCAAGAGTAGTATAATTTGGACAGGAAGAGGATGGTGAGAAAAGCATTGTCTTAGTAGGGCAGTTTGAAGAATGAAAGGAAACATCCAGGGTATGTGTGAGGAGTCCATTAAGCCCTAGATTCCCGGCACTTAGCGTCATAGAGGGTTTAGTTCTTCCTCCCCCTCTGTGTGGATGATGTACCTTGTTAAGGTCCTAATTGTAGGTCATCAGGGAGCCCACCAAATAGAGGCTTTACTTTCTAAAGCATTGTGAGTCATTGTGGCATGAGACAGAAGACATGGAGTTCTCATGCTTTAGTTTTCTCTCTGCCCATACAGAAATAAAATATTTCTACTTGTGGCCCATTGGCCAGAGTGATCACCCTACCAGACCTGCTGCAGGGGACTGGAAGGTATACTTTCTATGTGAAGTGATAATGACGTTCACTGAAGTGTGATTATGGCTATGTCAGAGGAGGAGAACATCTCAGTGACCATGCAAATGACAGATCAGTTTGGGGGCGTATAAAACATGGGTAGTAGGAGTGGAAGGAGTCAAGAAGAATGCTAGTCCTTAGCACTGAGTGTAGAATTAAAATATAGTACACAAAGTTAAGGAAATGAATGGAAGCTTTTAGGGGGAGGGACGATAAGTCTGGTTGAGGTCATGTTTAGTCTGGGGGGTATTGTTAGGAGAAAAGGTCTAACAAGCCATTGGAAGTTCAGGACTCCAGCTCTAGGAGGGAGGGTTGGAGATGACATGTTGAAAGCAGTACAAGGAGTGACAGGTGAAACTAAAACAGGGGTAAGAACTGTCCCTTTGGGAAATCATTCCATGCCCCTGTACCAGGAGGACACAGACTCTTCCAGAGAGGAGAGGAACAATCAGAGGACAGCACATGAAGTTACAGTAGCTCAGGTAAGGAGTGTTTCAGAAGGGAGCAGTGGCCAGCACTGTTAAGTGCTGTAGACATTATAGATGGAGAGTGAGGCCGGGTCCCTGGGCTGGAGAATTGAGGGAGGTCACTAATGATCTTCTAGCAGGGAGAAAGAAATGAGGATTTTTGGGATATTACTAAAGTCATGGGTTAGGTGTTTTTTGGGGGAGAGGGTGAATCCTGGACATGATGGTTGGCCTAGAATCATGATTCTATGGACAAAGAGAAAATGAAAACACAGGAAGATGAGGATTTAGTGGAGACAAGAGCAGAGTCCTGAGTTAGCCTTGGCAAGAGTGTAGGTATTTCTTCCTTACAGGTGAGAGCTGTCGATGGCAGGAGACTTCAAAACTAGATATGCTTGGGGTGATGAAGGGGATGACAGAAGACAAGAAGAGATGTATCTAGCCTATATAGAATTCGAGACCCTTAGAGGATTCCTGTTTATAATCCTGAAATGTATAATAAGTTCCACAGCACGACTTAATATTCAGGTTAGCTCATGATCATCAGAATTCAAATTTATCTTGATTACAGGTCAGTACTATGGAGGACCCTATGAACAGGCTGCTGTCGGGGAAATGTAAAACAATGATTCATGTTGCATTTTGAATAATTGTGCATTTTGAAAATTATGCTGTTTTTATGGGAACATAGAACCAACGTGCTGGGTGGAACTGACTACAGATCTTCTTAAGTGGAGTCAAGGTACCTTGTAGGACGGTGTATGAGAATTAATTAATGGGAATCTTTCAGATGTCAGGGACCTGCTTATTGTTACTATTAAGTGGGCCCACTGTGTCCTTGGTGGCCTATTGATCGGTGCTATCACTTTAAAACCTGTCAGTCAGCCTAGCTGTGAATTGCCTAAAGAAAATTCAATTATAAAGTGGCTGACTAAAATAACTCATGCATGGGGAGGGAGTGAATTACACTCCTAAGAATTTCATTTACAGTATTAAGTCAGGTTTTTTTTGTTTTGTTTTTTGTTTTTTTTGTTTTGTTTTGTTTTTAGAATTAGGTCTTCAGTGTTCACTCTACAAATTCAAAGGAGGGCAGGCCATTTTTAGCCCAATTTAAGAGCTGCACAGGTGACTGAGATATTGTTTGGCTGGATTCGGCTCCTTTGTCCAGCCAGATAAATACAGACCTCCTGACCTAATGCCTAGGTTGTGTGAATGACTGCCACATGCATTTAGCAAGCTCCCTGGGACTCCAGAACTTGTGAAAGAGTAAACAGCCCTGCAGACTCACCTGAAAAGATTTTTTTTAAAAATCAGACCATAGTCGTGAATTGTTGCTAGATGAATGCCATTTATTTTTCACTTTGTGCTTGAAAGTTAAAAAAAAAAAAAAAAAAAAAAGTGGTAGTAGTCTCAGCCAGATTCAACTTGTCAAATATATTTGAGAGGGAAAAGGAGAGAGCGCTTGGGGGAACATTTATCTGAAGTCTGCCTGGGGTCCCCCTTCCTGGACCATGAAGGTAGAAGAACGCCAGTGACCCATGACCTGAGAAGTTACCAGGTGATAGAACTTTGGCTGCTCTTCTTCACTTGGCAACATGTTTAACAAGTACCTTCCATGTGTGAGGTGTGGTACATACCTTCTGGAAGCAGAAACTTAAGACCCACTCTTTGACTTAGGAGAGCTCATAGTAGATGATCATGTATGTATGTGTATTGGGGAGATGGTAGCAAAGCGTAAAACAATCGCATAACCCCGAATGTAACAGATGACACAAATGAGACCCAAAGTACAATAGGACTTCAAAAGAGGAAGGTGATGTCTTAAACTGGGGGGACCAGGAAAGTTTTTATGAAATAAGTCATATTTCAGGTGAGCCCTCCTATAAACCAAACCTGTATTTGGGAGGGGGCGGGTAGAGTGAGAGAAGACGACCGGGAGGTTGAGGTGAGGGCAGAAAGCAGTGGGAGCAAAGCAGGAGGCAGGCACGGGCGAGGCATATATCGTCCTTAGTCTGACAGAAGCAAGGTGCAGGAGTAGAGGAGTCCCGTGACACACACATAGGAGGAAGGAAGGCTTGGGCTGAAGTTGGCCACTCTTAGATGCCTCCGTGAGGAACTGGTACATTTGAGTGGAGGAGCTGAGTTATGATTAAGGAATGGAATCAGGTGTGTATTCAGGCACGTATAAGATGGGTCAGGAGAGGTGCTGGATGCAGGGAGTTGAGGTAGGGATTTATTCTGTGGATCTAAATGAGGAAATTTCTACATAGAAACAAGAAGAGCCATCCTCTGAACCTGACACAGAGGAGAAGGTACAGAAGATGTGGTAGCTGTCAAACTTTTGCATGTTAGCTACTGATGGAGGGAAAGGAAAAGGGAGTGAAGATGGGGGTAAGTGGTTGAAATCCTTTCCATCAGCAGAAATGGGTAAACCAGGAGGAAGGGCTGTCTTTTATTTGAGATCAGCTGAGGTAAAAATCTGGGTTTAAAATTCTTAAATCGTAGACATTAGAATGTGTCATATGTTCTCCCTTGAGATGCTGCCCTGGGAGCCGTGGACATGGCACAGAAGGGTGAGTCAGTTTCTGAGGAAGGGGTGTGAGGATGTAGAAGCATGTGGAGACCAGGGGCCGGCAGCACCGCTGCAGTGCGGAGGTGTGGGCGGAGGTGTGACTGTGGAAGGAGATCAAGGATGAGCTGCCAGGGAGGGAAAAGAATGAAGCCAGTGGAGTGATAGAGAGGCCAGTGGAAGAGTTTGCAGAAGGACGGTATGAAGAAAACAAAGAATGAGAGAATGTCTGGATTTATCCATTAGGAGACCACCGAAAGCCAGGCAGTAAGAAAGGCAAGAGTGAGTGGGGACAGGAAAACGAAGGGTGTGTACTTACAAGGCAGCGGCGGTGAGAGTGCTGTCCTGCTTTCCCACTGGCCGTGGCCTGGCCTTGGCTTGAGTCCTTTTCCATAGAAGATGATGGACTGATGGACGGAGGGCCCCTGAGCAGACTATTTGACTTTCTGGTACAGATTCTGATGAGTATACCAGAATTTTGGTGGAACTATATGGTAGCTGAAAAGGGAAAATAGGATCTTGGATGGTAGAGACCTGAATGTAAGTAAGACAGGGATAAAGTCAAGAGGAAAAAATGAGGTTGAATTATGAGAGAAAAGAACTAACTGATAAAGCTGTGATTTTGCCAAGTCCAGAGGGGGAGAGACAAGGTCTGGGTCTGGCCATGCGAGAACAGGGGATAGTTCTTCCTGAAATACGGGGTGGGGGAGTTAAAATATAGACACGTTCCAAAACAGACTATAAGGAATCTGGAGCCTTTAAGTTGGATTTTCTTGATTTTTCTCAGTAAAATGTGGAAGTCCCCCGTGAGAGTGAATAGATGGGGAAAATGTAGAGCTTAAGGCCTTTGAGAGAGTTTGAGATAAGTGCTACAGGTCAAGTGGTTCAGGTTGAAGTGAGATGAATCAAAATAAGGTTTGGGCGACCTCGAAGGCCTGCCCAGGTTGGATAATCTTGTATTTGTAGTGACCTGGGTTATGGCTTTTTCCTTCAATGTTGGGCTTAACTAGTCGAGGTTCTGTAGGACTGAGGATGAACGGAGCCAGGAACATTGACAAATGGGGACTGGGGGACCTGGGGTGATAGGAGTATATTATTGATAGTGTTTTGGCATGGGGCTCACTCTCTATAGACTGGATCACAGGCACTGATGGCTTCATTCCTCCGTACTCGCAGACACTGACATATTGGCATTAATATCTTGATGGTAGCAAACAGGAGAGGCCCAAGAGAGCTGTGGCCACAGAGCTGGTGCGTCCTGGGTTCCCCAGCCCTAGTTCTCCAGCTGTGCCTTCTAGGCCTCCTTCTCACATCTCAGGCCCATCCAATCCCTGACCTCCCGAGTAGGACAGCGAATGTGCACACGGGGAGCTGGCAGAGTGTGCACTGGTGAGTGGGGGTGGAATTAATTCTGTTTCTGTGCTCCCTTGTCTGATAAGGATGTGCTCAATCCTGGCCTCTGCATGTCCGTGGAGCAGTAGCCTGCTATCGATCTCCTTCAGTTTCTGTTTACTGCTCCTCTGTGAGCTTGGGATTGCCTGAAACCCCACCTGCATGGCTGGACCTCTGTCACCTTCTAGAGTCTTCCTAGAGCCTACTGTCGAGAGACTGGACACCTCACCGTTGACTGAAGTCCTGCCCTTCAAGGACTAAACACCATGAAGCTGCTTTGTCCTTCTTGCCAAATTGGGCCTCTTCAGGTAGTGATGCTAGCACAGGATCTGATTTCTCCTTGTGTCTTTAGACACTGAATGCTGAACTTCCTATGACTCATCTTGGGGGCCAGTCTGATAACTGGATCGTCTTCACCAAATCCATCTCGGCCCAGTTCCTTAAGAATCTATGTTGCTGAAACCTCAATATTCCCTTGGTCAAACCTGCTTAAATGCTGGCATTTAAGATAAGAAGAGAAGTAGGAAATAAAGGGAACCAGAGAGTCAGAACAGGATGACTGATGGGAAGCAGTGAAATACCAGTGTGAAAGTCAGCATGCATCTTGAGGTCTAGGAAGATAGTATGGAACCAAAAAAAAAAAACAAAACAAAACAAAAGCAAGGACAAATAGGCAAATAGGGCACAGACAAAAGAAAGTGACCAGTAGTGCATGCTCTCCCCAGAACACCATTAGCTTCCTGCTGGGAAAGGGATTATTTTGAGTTTGGCTTTCCTAGGGGTTAGAATTGGAGTGTAGGGGGAGTGGTTAAAAATAAATAAATAAATAAATAAATAATGGTGGATTCTGACAAGGAATCACAAGAATCTTTCTTTTGGTCAACGTTTTTTTCAAGATGATGTCTGCCACTGCCCGTAATGTGAGATGTCATGCTTGAAATACAAGTTTAGTGGAACTAATCTATTCAAACCTGGGCTTCCATGCACATGATAAATTTGTCCAATTTTCCTTGAGTTGCCCTAATGTCATGGTAACTTAACCGCCTGCAGGAGTAGCCTTGTGCTCTGAATCTGCAGTTCAGCCCGATGAGCGGGACAGGCTGCGAGCGTGGTCGTGGTGCCTTTGTGACCCAAGGAATCCCTTTGCTGGGTGCTGCTGCCAGGAAGCATCTTCTGGGATGAGGTTGCCTGGAGTTTGGCATGAAGTCCACTGGCTTTGGAGGGCTAGGTACCATACCTGTCCAGATTACTACCTGAGTGTCAGAAAGAGGTAGTTTGGACACATAAATGAGGGTCCTTTTTAAAACCTTCCCAGCGATTCAGTTTGTTGGCTGAATATCTCCTGTAGCCCGAATGGTCTTTGTATCACATTCCAGGGTTTCTAATCTTTATTAGACTTCTTTTTCTGTTAGATCTGGCTTTCACAAAAACCAGCAGTTTGTTGTTGTTGTTGTTGTTGTTGTTGTTGTTGTTTAAAGATTTTATTTATCTGACAGGTCACAAGTAGGCAGAGAGGCAGGCGGCGGTGGGGGGAAGCAGGCCCCCTGCTAGGCAGAGAGCCTGGACTCCAGGCTCTTGATCCCAGGACCCTTGATCCCAGGACCCTGATATCATGACCTGAGCCAAAAGGTAGAGGCTTAACCCACTGAGCCACCCAGGCATCTCCAAAACAAACAAGTTTTTTAAATGCACCTTAGTGTTACAAAACTAGGAAACTTTTACATATCTATTTCTGTTTTCATCTCTTAAAGAAGAACATCTGGAGGCACCTTGGTGGCTCAGTTGGTTAAGCATCTGACTCTTGATTTTGGCTGAGGTCATGATCTCAGGGTCATGAGATTGAGCTCCACGTCAGGCTCTGTGCTCAGTGGGGAGTCTGTGTGAGGGTTGCTCTCTCCCTCTCCCTCTGTCCCTCTCCCCCACAGTCCGTCTTGCTCTCTCTCAAATAAATAAATCTGAAGAAAAAGAAAAGAAAAAGAACATCTGATTTAGTGATGAAGTTGCCACAGCCCTAAATAGGCATCGGGACTCTGGATTTCTAGCCCAGATCAGTCTCGTTCTGGGTGATAGTGGGGAAATTTGTGAAATATAGCTTTCTTATCTCTTAAACGAAACCTCCTTCATCAGACAGGTTGTGGAGAAACCTGTGATAGCACTTGAAAAACCATAGGGCTGTACAAACATATGGTGCTATTCTTAGGCTAGAACTGAAACCCTCAGCTTTGCAGAGAGAAATGGAGCAGCAGGATGGGTCGTTTGTAAGCTTGGTGTTCTCATCTGCTTTCCCTCATAAATGTTGTCTGTACATCCTACTGCATCCAAAGTAATTCTGGCTCCGTCCTGCTGCCATTTTGAACATCATACGTCGGATAACCAAATTCACATGCTAAGATTTATCTCCTTTAATCCATCTGATATTCTGCATACATCCTACCCCAGTAGGATCATTTGGGTTGTAGTCACAAAATCCATGCTTCATTTTACTTCAATTTACCCAACATTTAATGAGTGAGCATCAAACATATGCAAGGTATGATCTATGACATATGCATGGCAGAGCCCCTGTTCTCAAGGACTTACTTACCATCTGCTGAAATGAGAAAGAGCTTGCTGTACTTGGCCATTTGAAAAGTAGGAACAATGCTAGTGACATGATGCAAATCGTGTTGTGGGTGAAATGAGGTTTTTTTTTTTAAGATTTTTTATTTTTTCATGTAACAGAGAGATAACAAGTAGGCAGAGAGGCAGGCAGAGAGAGAGGAGGAAGCAGGCTCCCTGCTGTGCAGAGAGCCTGATGCGAGGCTTGATCCCAGGACCCTGGAATCATGACCTGAGCTGAAGGCAGAGGCTTAACCTCCTGAGCCACACAGGCGCCCCTGAAATGAATTTTTGTTGAACTCTTCATACGCCCTTCGACTCCCAGACTGTCCTACTCCATGGCCCCAAGGTCCGACCCAGGCCCCGGGCTGGCCCTTCACCCTTACCACTTTCCTGCATCCACTGTCCTGGCTCCTCTGGCAATGAGGAAAGAACTAATGAGATGAAATCCCCATACTCTCTTAGTATGGATTTAGTGAACTTCTGACATATGACGTGTTGGAGAGTTTTGGAGTCCTTTGAAGCTAAGAGCAGACGGCTGTGCCTGAGACGGGTTTCACCTGTGATGAAGTGATTTCGCATGCCTTCAAGGGGAATGGGATTGTAGAGAAAATTTGCGAGGGTCACTGGAGGTATGGGCTAGTTTCCTAGAGGTGTGCAGTGACCCCTCCTGTACGGTAAGCTGATTCTTTATTTTGATTGAGCTTTGGGTAACTGAAGGGTGGGTTACTCAGAATTAACCTAATACTGACTGGGGATTTTTAAACAAAATTCGGTAGGACAAGGAGTGCCTCAGATATTTGGGGGATTTATTGCAAACAGAATAATAAGATTTTCTCAGAAAGATTTGTTTGGCTCCTTCCAGCTAGTAATTGCTAGAAATGTCTCCCTCTTTCAGTCTAATATGAAACTGGCTTTTACTCCACTTGCCTTGTCTTGTAAGGTTTTTTCCTACATGAGAAGGCCAGGATTGGGGCATTGGGTACTGCTGAGTAAGCTGGTGTTACTCAGTTGCCCCCAGGTAATCAAGAGTTGTCTACACCTCACTAGGAGATGCTCATCCCCAATGGTAGCCATCAGTGAACAAGACACATGTTGGTATGGGTTCATTAAATTCTCTGTGGTATCTGGTAACCAGAGGCGGTTGTATCTGTGAGAGACCGCAGCAGGGTCAGACCTTACGTTCAAAGTAAGGCCAAGGCAGGGCGTCGCTGTCTCTTCTCAGTTTTATGCTTTCCAATGGACTCGTCACATGCAAGCTCCAGAGCACAGACACTGTCCATCTGTAGGATGCCAGCACAGTAGCTCACAAATAGAAAACAAAAATGCTCAGCCATGTGCCTCTGAACAGTGCATTTGGTTTGCCCACTCCTTCCCCCACTGGATCATTCCCTGACTTGGGCACAGTATAAATACAGCTTCAATTACGTTGCCTGGAAAATAAGAGGCGCCTCAGAACATTTTTTTTCCAAGACCACTTAAAGCGCTGATTAACAAAGAGACCAGCAGGGACCAAATGCATATTTAGTTCAGAATAGCACTAGGAATACAGCAAGCAGCACAAAGCAAGTGGAAGTACTTAATTGGAGTGCGGAAAACTTGACCTTTCCTGGGCAGTGTGACATCTGGCAGAGAAATGCAGTGTCATCCGGAGTTCCGGACTTCCTCCAGGCAGCCTGATGCCCTCAGATATTGTGCAAGTCCTGAGGCCCGAGGGTCGCTGATGTCCTGGACCTCCCCGTCTTGCACTCCGTGTACACCTAAAGAGAGCTTCTAGATTGTGTTAGGTTCTGTAAGTGCGAAAACTTGATGAAGATACAAATTCTTTTTTTTTTTTTTTTTTTTTTTTTCAGATATTTATTTATTTATTTATTTTTTATTTTTTTTTTTAATATTTAATTTATTTTTTATTTTTTTTTTTATTTCCAGCATAACAGTATTCATTATTTTTGCACCACACCCCGTGCTCCATGCAATCCGTGCCCTCTATAATACCCACCACCTGGTACCCCAACCTCCCACCCCCCGTCCCTTCAAAACCCTCAGATTGTTTTTCAGAGTCCATAGTCTCTCATGGTTCACCTCCCCTTCCAATTTCCCCCAACTCCCTTCTCCACTCTAAGTCCCCATGTCCTCCATGCTATTTGTTATGCTCCACAAATAAGTGAAACCATATATGATAATTGACTCTCTCTGCTTGACTTATTTCACTCAGCATAATCTCTTCCAGTCCCGTCCATGTTGCTACAAAAGTTGGGTATTCATCCTTTCTGATGGAGGCATAATACTCTATCCCCAGGGGTACAGGTCTGTGAATCACCAGGTTTACACACTTCATAGCACTCACCAAAGCACATACCCTCCCCGATGTCCATAATCCCACCCCCTTCTCCCAAACCCCCTCCCCCCAGCAACCCTCAGTTTGTTTTGTGAGATTAAAAGTCACTTATGGTTTGTCTCCCTCCCAATCCCATCTTGTTTCCTTTATTCTTCTCCTACCCACTTAAGCCCCCATGTTGCATCACCACTTCCTCATATCAAGGAGATCATATGATAGTTGTCTTTCTCTGCTTGACTTATTTCGCTAAGCATGATACGCTCTAGTTCCATCCATGTTGTCGCAAATGGCAAGATTTCATTTCTTTTGATGGCTGCATAGTATTCCATTGTGTATATATACCACATCTTCTTGATCCATTCATCTGTTGATGGACATCTAAACTTGCAAGAATGGGGATAGGAAGAATGATTTTCTTTTTGAGTTTTGTTCCCATTCCTTGAGATTGAATCAGGACAGGCTCTTGAAGCTAAGCTGCCCGTGAGTTCCCTGATGCCCTGCCCGTACTCTGCCTGCCTCCTTGGGTTTGCGGAGGGAGCCCTAGCCCTGGAGCCCTAGCCAGGAGAGCCAACCCTAAGTTGGCACTTTAGCTGTATTTTGGGGTTCTGTAGAGGTGCAACCTGGATGTGAGGGTGTGTGTGAAAGTGTGTTCTTGAGAGCGAGCGAGTGTGCCTGTGTGTATGGGAGCAATCTGTGTTGGAAACCGATGAGTGGGACGGTATAGACACTTCAGCAGCCTCCTTCCTGCAGTAGAGAGTTTGGCTCTTGAAAACCGCAAACTGATTCATTCTCCTTTTACAGTGGGGCCAATGGAATAATTTATGAGGGACTCCTTCTCAGCCCCTTTTCCCAATTTATTTTTTATCTCCTCCAATTTACAATTTAAAACCTTGGACAGCCTAGTGTTTGAATCCTAGATACTCTTCCCTTTTCTGAGTCCCCTCGTTCCTCGAGCAATTCCATCTGGTCTCGTGTGTAAACAGTCCTTTATAGCAGGTCTGTGCTCTTGACTTTCAAATTTTACCTATGGCCTTAACCTCCCTCCAGAACTCCAGACTTTTATATGTGCTTGCTTGATACTTCTTCCTGTCTATCTAGTGGGTTTTCAAATTTAACATGTCCCCAACCGGACTTGTAACACCCTCATCCCCACAAAACCCACTTCTCTCCCTGCCTGATCAGTCTTCCTGCCTAGAAATGACATGTTTTTCATTTTCCAGACCAGGAACCTTGGTTACCCATGACTCCCATCCTATCGATCTCTGAAATTTCATATCCAAAATACCAGCACAAACCCTGTGGGCTCTGCTTTCAAAACCTATCCAGAAACCCCCCTCCCCACTTTCCTCCCTCTCCCCCCACCAGCGTTCCAGTCTCAGGTGCCATCATCTGTCTGTCTCTGGGACCATTACATCCGCTTCCTCACTGGGGTCCCTGCTGGTTCTCTTGCTCCCGACTGCCCTTCACACGGCACCCGGTGCCGTCCTGTGCTTCGGTCACTCTTCTCCGCCGCACAACCCTCCTGACTGCTTCCCTCTTACAGTCTGAAAGCAGAAGTCCTGAGCCGACTGCAGAGACAGGTCTTCTGGGATCTGGTCGTTTCTCCTTGATCTCCCCTCCTCTCCCGGCAGCCTTCTCCTCCCTTCCCTGCAGGCCATCCTTGTACTCCTGCTCTTGAGTCTCACCCTTACGCTTTGTCTCACGGCTCTTGCATGTGCGCCTCGCTCTTTCTTCTACCTACAGGTACTTTGCATGGTGAGGCCCTTAAAAATTAAATCTCTGGTAAAATGTCACCTCTTCCAGGAGGCCTGGACCTATGTGTATAAAATAACACAACAATAACTTCCTCATCCTAGGGTTACCTCTGCCCCTCCTTTATTTTTTTTCTGTAGCGCATACCACTATGTGACATAACCAGAGTGCCCCTCATTGGGGGTTGGGGGGTTAGGGGAGGCACAGGCAACCGTTGTTCATGGATGCCACTGGCAACCCCAAGGAGTAGGGAGCAGGGAAGGGAGAAAAAGAGGCATTGACTGGGGAAGGACAAACTGTAGAAAGAAAAGCCATCCTTCCTTCTGTTGCCTCTTTGTCACCAGTGTCAGAGTGGCCTTGCTGGAACCCACATACTAGAGTTATCTCTTCTGTGGGGAAGAGTTTTCACAGCACAGCTACTAGCAAAGATTAACCCTGATTTCTTTTGTTTTGTTTTGTTTTTTAAGATTTTTAAAATTTTTATTTATTTGTCAGAGAGAGAGCGTGAGCACACAGGCAGGCAGAGCAGCAGGCAGAGGCAGAAGGAGAAGAAGGGTCCCTGCCGAACAAGGAGCCCGATATGGGACTCGATCCCAGAACACTGGGATCATGACCTGAGCTGAAGGCTGCCGCTTAACTGACTGAGCCACCGAGATGTCCCTTAACCCTGATTTCTATGAAAAAAAAAAAATTGAGGAAAGCCTGAAATGTATAATTCAGCATTCATGGCTTTGTGTTTTTAGAGTCCTATACCGGTTAATGTCTTCCTGATTCCTGTTGTTACTCAAGCTTCTCCCTCCCTACTATGGTCACCTCCTTCCGGCCTTGGCCCTTAGTGATATCCTCTTCATTAAGGATTATTAGCACTTTGTACAAGTGAGGACATTTCAAATATATTAGCAGTTAATGAAGCCTTCTCTGAAGCTGTGTTGTGAAGAACAAGATTGCAGGCCACTAATGTCAAGGGTGGGGTCGGGCGGGTGGAGCATGTTTGGCTGTGCAGAAAAGGGAGCAGCTCTAAGACCGGTTCCCTCCTGAGAACAAGATCTTCAGAGGCTTTTTTATTTGTGAAACTTCTCATGGGCAAGCATACAGTGTTGTTGTTGTTTTTAAACATGCCATGTAGATCTATTGTAGTATGTAATTACGGACCATGAAATATGTTCATGGGCTTGGTTTGTGGTATATTTCCAACGGAGAAGTAGAAGCTGTTCTAAAATTGAACAATTTTTACTGGCTCTAAAAATAGAGATCAACTTCTCCACCCCCCGGACCCCGCTTTCCTGCCAGTTCTCACCATCCCTGGCCAAGGCTACAGAACAGGATTCAAGCCAGCTCCCTGGGCAGAGCTCGTTAACAACCAGAATTGCTATTTCTGATGCCTTTTTTTTTTTTTTTAAGATACAAAAACTTAGATCTGTGAAAAGATTGATTTCAAGTGTCTTTTTACACGTGTGGTCCATACCTCAGTAATTTTCAACCTGCTTTTATCCATGCATGTTCTGGATTCTTCTTCAAAAAGATAATTGGTGTGTTCATCACAGTGCACAGCCCCACAAGGGCCCCATTCATTCTGACGGGGACCAGATGGGACGTGGTTCTGGCCTGCTGGCATCCAGGGTGAGCCTGGGGGGCTTTTGAGCAAGTTTATTGAGTCCTCACAACATTTATAGAGCATAAAACTGGCTCAGTTAATGTCAGAAGGCACCCATATAGACCCACTTTTCACTAGAAACACTACAGAGCTAGATTTTAGATAATTCAGGGCTTTTTTTTTTTTTTTTTTTTTTAACTACTTTGAACCCCTGCCTCCCAGATTACACTTAGAATGTAAACCTGTTGGTCAATATCTAACTCCCAGAATTTAAGAACATCTGGAATTTCTCCCTGGACAAAATTTAGAGAAAAAGGCCAAATGGGCAGTGGTATAACTGCTAGTTATGTCTGTTATGGTGTCGGCTAGCCTTTGGAAGCCTATGCCAATCATTTTTCTTAATAGTAATTTGAAGTATAAATCTCCTAGACTTTCTCTGACATCTTCTGTGTGATGGTTAAATGATGCCCTTGAAGCTTGATAGACAAAATAGAGTCTAAATTTTGCTTTTAAAACCCTTTAGGTTATTATATTGTATATTTTTAGAAGATTTACATGAGCTCTTCAGGTTAATACTAAATCATGTTTTTAAATTGCTGGGGCTTCCACATATGCATCAGGAATGCTATACATCTACCCTATGGAATGTTGAAGACAAGGATCTAATATGCAGAGGCAGACCCAGGTTTTATGGGGCCTGAAACAATTTTGGAGGACGTCTTAAAGGAAGACAAAAGACTAGTACAGTAGTATATTTCGAATGAGAAAAGAACTCACAGCAAATTACATATTTTTAAAAAAGTGAGCAACACCATTATTCTATAATATCCAGAAAAAATATGTAATTTTTAAATTAAGTGTCTCCACTGAAAAACTTTTGGCTGCATGGTCTTTGAGCACTTCATACAACAGTGATTTTTGTAATATTTTCTTTTTCTTTTTTTAAAGAAAATAAGAATGCAAGTGGGGGTGGGTAGAGGGAGATGGAGAGAGAGAATCTCAAGCAGACTCCATAATTAGTGTGGAGCCCTGTGTGGGCTTCATCTCATGACCCTGAGATCATGACCTGAGCCAGAACCAAGAGTCAATTGCTTAACCAACTGAGCCGCCACCCATGCATCCTGATTTTTGTAATATTTTCTGTGGAGAGATTAGAAAGAGAATTGTTTTCCCTCTCTCAAGGTTGATTGGAATTTGATTTTTTATTGCTAGTTTAGGAAAATTTTATGGATTAATAATAATGTCATACTTTTTTTTTTCAGCATTGCTGTCAAATTGGGAAATTCAATTAAGTTTCTTTTACTGTCAATACTTTTCTCTGAGAATTGGAAGGCTTTTCCATGAACTGATTCCTGGCTCTGAACATTTATTCAAGCCATGTTTTATCCTTCTCCACTCTATGTCGTTTTTGGTCCTGGGCTGTTATTTTGCCATCTCTGGCCCTGTGTCTTTGGATCATGGTGCAGCAGGAATTAGGACAGGAGCGGTCCTGGAAGCCATTTCTCCACCAGGACAGTGATGAAATTTTAGAATATAGGTAAGGTTCAGTGGGGTGGAGTCTGGTGACCAAGAAAGAATTCTTGAGACATCTCTGATGCAAAATGGGTGGTTTATGAAAGCAGGGGGACAGGACCCATCAGCCCAGACAGCTGCTGCCCTGGGGTTGTGAGGGATGGCAGGTTGTGTAGGACTGGGTTGGGGAAGGTAAGGAAAAAGGGAGGTATCAATAGAACTTTCATATGCTAAAGAGGACCTATAAGATACCAGATGCCTTGAGGTCTTGAGGCCCTCTAACAAGGTATTAACATTAAGATAGTTGGGAGATTCCTAAAGAATGTCACACTATATGCCACCCAGGAGTGGGGGTGGGGGTAGTTTGCAAGGTGTCAGCTTTTGCTTTGTCCTCAGTCAGCCTTCTGTTCCCTCACGGACACCTAACAATAACTTACCTTGCTTAGAAACTCCTAAGTGTATCCTACTAAATCCCAGCCTAATGCATCCCAACTCAGTGCTCCTTAGCTGTGTTCCAAATGCCCAAAGACAGCACCACACCACCTGGCAGGGGGTAGGTGGATGTGTCTGGTGGGGTGTATGGAGAAGGAAAACTTGGAGGAAAGAGGAATAGAGGGGAACAGTCTTAATGGTGGTGGCAGTAGATCTCATTTCTGCAGAGATGTAAGCCTGAACCATCACAGGGCTAGGGCTCCTCCCAAGCTGTTGGAAGAGGCCCTTGCAAATGAGAGACCTAAACTTAAGCTTCCTTACAATCATAGTAAATCTGCCTTAACTAATACGCATTGATGAGTCATCAAATCCATCACCAAGAGTGCTCTCCAGAGAAGCAGTGTGGCACTTCCTCTCACCAGCTTATATCCCCAGGGTCACATTCAGTTCTCATAATTTAAGCATGTGATTGAAAGTTCCCTTGCGTTTAAGGTTGTCCCTTTCCTCTGCATTAGCACTACCCTCACCCTCCTCCCCCTCCCCTTCCTCTTCTTCCTCTCCTTGCTGAAAAGCAACCAGGGTAGAAAGCTGCTACTTTTTTTTTTTTTTTTTTTAAGTGAGGATATGCAAATGTTAGACCCACCTGGGGCAAGAGATGGGAGTTAACACTGATTCATTCCCTTGGATTATCTCTGATGATTCATTACCATAAACAGCACTATTATATTTTCCTTGCACATTAGCTTGGCTGGTGATTTTTATTTTATACTTAACATGGGGTATGCATATCTGTCAGTTGGAATGCTATTCAGAGTCTTGTCTGCTAAATGCTTCCTCATAGTAATGGCATTGTCACACTAAGTGAGTGGCATTTTCATTTTGTGCAGAAAGAGCCTGTCATGTATGTCCCAGCTGTTTTCATTCCACTGCAGGAATTAGTAAGATCTGGCCCGTGAATGTATACATGTATTTATGTCAATCCAGACTGACTGATTTTCACCTTTCTGTTATACTAATTAGTACAGGTAGGGTCCAGAAAGTTTTCATGATTTAGCCTAGTGGTTGGAAATTGACAACTTGAAGAATTGTGGGAGAATAAGAATTAGCATCATTTTCTTAAGTATTACTCATAAAATTTTGCAATTTAATAGCAAATAAGGAAACCTTTAAAAAAAAAAGTTCATGCTTCTATTAACTCATAAGGTATTTTTGAAGGCTGTTTTTTTAAAAAGTCCTGGGTAATTGGGTAGAATTTGCTACTACTCAGATTTCCAAAGAAAACGTGACCATAAAATACCAAAGAACGAGAAAAGCTTTGAATGGAATAGTGTCCTCCAACCCATTTAGACACCTGGGATGAAAAGTTACAGACACTTTGTGGATACCTGCAGTATTGTATCCATTACTGTGTATGTAATTGATTGTCCATTTAAACAAGAACTGTTAAACCTAGAGGAGTTATTTTTGTAGTGATTTTTACAAGTTCAAGTTAACTAATAACCTCCCATTTTTGTTTTTGCTGTTTTAATGTGCATTTTATATTGTGGTGGGTCCCAAATGTTGGCTGTTTGTGCATTTGAAGGTCCAGGGATTTAGAAGCATCCAGAAATCAGCACTAAAGATAAAGGTAATTAACTTAGGAACTCAAGGCAGTCAGGGTCCATGTGATGCTTCCCAGAGAGTCTATGCAGTCCATCATGCGAAAACCACTGAATTTGCTACTAATTTCAGGCCAGCTTTGATTGGGCAGATTAATATGTATCCTGTGCTTGTTCTGCTTCATGTACTCCACTAATTGATAGTTACTATAATATTTCCTTGAATCCTTACAACTTTTTGAACTAGAATTTATTATTCTCCCTGTTTTCCAGATGAGGATATAGGCTCTAGAAGATGCAGTGATTTGCCCAGGATCCCACAGCTAATGAGTTGCCAGAGCTGGCATTGAGCCTAAGTCTGTCCGACTCCAGTGTGTAATCTGTTACTAGTACATTCCATCACCTCTCCTGCAGGATTTCCTAAACTGGAGTTATGAGACTAGAGTCAGATGTGGGTCAGATATAGGTCAACTCTGAGGAGTTACAGATTTGGCCAAGAACCGGTCTTTGGTAGAGATAAGAATAATTGGGGTAATGAATTACTGTTGGACAGAGCACAGTGGGAGAGTTGGTAGATCATCTGCTTGGTTAAGCAAAGCACAGGGTGGCATCCGGACAACTAAGTTCTAGTGGGGAGGAGCAGACTGGTGTCACTGGCTAGGCTGGCGGGGCTCCGATGCCAAGAAGGCAGGAGCACTCACTGGATTGTGGGGGGCACGGCATATGAGCCAGAGCGGCTCCCTGCCCGTTTCATGCTGCCTTTTGCTTTTGATCCGCAAATATGACACAACAAGTATCAGAGGTATGTGGGTGAATTTCAGGGCAGAGATGCTTATAAAGAAACAGGCCAGGGGTGTTAAGTCCTTTAATTTCTTTCCTCTTGGTTTCTGGCTGCTCTCAATCCATCATTCTATCCCCAGAGTTTACACTAATTAGGAGGTCTTTGTTGCTGGAGCTCTCCATGCCTGATGGGAGGTGAGGCACAGAGACTAGGGCAGGCGTCTCCTCTGTATCTGGGAAGGAGGGAAAGCCTCAGACTAGGTCAGGGGCTGGGCTGCTTCAGACACAGCATAAAGACCATATATGCTTAGGGGCAGAAATAGATCAGATCTGGGCTCTTCTATCAGTGGCAGCCCCTACCTGGCTGGGTCCCTGCTGTCTGGCAAATGATGACATTGATGAGGTAAAGGGTAGAGATTCAACTTTGGCCCCATTTGGATTTGAAAGCTTCCCTCCAGGATCCTTCCAGTTTCTGCCTAGAGCAGGAATCCTGGGGGAAAGCTACAAGGTATGAGGGTAGGGCCAGTTGGTGGCTTTTATTTCCAAATAGGTTAGCTGGTGATATTGTGAGACCAAGAGAGTTGGGGCTTTAGGCAGAGTTTAGTATGACAAACTGACCACTTGCTTTTTATCTTTTCTCCCTCTCCGCCCAAAATACTACCAAACAATAGTAAACTCACTGAGTGGTATTGGTCTCCAAGGCCAAAGAAAATGGGCATCAATGTGTAATAGACCTCAGTAAAGTTTAGCAAGGTAAAACGAGGCAAGAGGAATGGGAACCAACTTAGCAAAACAAAGGAAGTTACCTCCCACCATCTGGCAGAGGGGTATACGACCAAAAGCAAATGGATTCAACTTAGACAACCTCTAACGGCCTTAGAAATAGCAGGTACCACAGAAGGCGGCAGTGAGCTAGGTTTGAAGCTGCCCAACACATTTATTCAGAAGGTTCTTAAGGAACAGGGGGGTTTGGGCTCCTTGGCTGCCTCGCCACCTGACATCGTCGCGTGGTCCTCTCCTCACTAGCCTCCCATCCCTGTCTTCCAGCACTTAACTGGGAAGCTCCACACGCAGGGATATCACATACAACGCAGAGGGCAAAGATAAGTCACAGGACTGACAATGAGGAGACTCAGTAAACCTACAGGGTAGCTGCTCCTGAGGCAGGAGAGTAGGAAATTAGTGTCTTGAGAAACAGAATGACTCCTGGATGAAAAGATTTCCAGGTCTTTATATTTGAGAGCCTCTCAAACAAACAAAGAACTTCAGCCAGAGAGCTGATTGCTCTTCATTGAAGTCTCCAAAGGCAAAGTACCCAACCCGTACATTTCAACCATCCAGAGATTTTTAGTCTCTCTCTCTCTCTTTTTTTTTTTTAAAGATTTATTTATTTATTTATTTGACGGATAGAGATCACAAGTAGGCAGAAGTAGGCAGAGAGTCAGACAGAGAGAGAGGAGGAAGCAGCCTGCCTGCTGAGCAGAGAGCCCAATGCAGGACTCAATCCCAGGACCCTGGGATCATGACCTGGGCCAAAGGAAGAGGCTTAACCCACTGAGCCACCCAGGCGCCCGATTTTTAGTCTCTTAACTTGTAAATGTGAATAACAGAGGTGAAGATTACAGAGTACTAGAGGAAAGCTTTCAACGTGGGAGAAAGACACTGATATGAAAAAAATTGAAAAAAAAAAGATATAATTGAGTTAAGAAAATGTCAAAATAACATTTTTTATATTCCTAAAGAGATTTGGGGTGGTACTGCATTTATGGATTAAAAGAATGCTATGAGAAAGGAACAATTAAGGAATAGACAAGTCTTAAAAATATACTTAGCCAAAATAAATTTAAAGGAAGATTTGGAAGATAACTCTCCTAGAAAGTAAATAAAAAGAAAAACATGGAAAATAGGAAATGAAAGATAGGAAAATAGGAGATCCATTTGTTAAGGTCAAATCCAATATTCTAGAAAGTGACCACAGAAAAAGAGGGCAGGAAATCAACAAAGAAGCGATTTTTAAAAATCTAAAGATCTGGGTTTTTGGAACACATCAAAATGCAGAAAGATATGTACTTATAAAGAGTGCCCTGGGTGCCTTGGTCTATGGAGTAAAAACCTAGACCAAAGAAAACCATTGTGGAATTCCATAATGGGGAAGAAAAAAGAAAGAAACAGAAAGGAATTGGAGTCAGACTTTTCAGGAACAACATTGGATTCTAGAACACAAAGGAATAGTGCCTTTAAAATAGAGGGGAATTATCTTCAGCTTGATATTTTATATTTAAGCAAATGATCAAATGTGAGGTAAAATAATATTTTCAGAAATAAAAGTATTTAAAAATATACCTTCCATCTCCTCTTTCTTGGAAAGTTACTAGAGGATGTCCTTCAACAAATGAATGGATAATGGGCATCTGCCTTCTGTTCAGGTCATGATCTCAGGGTCCTGGTATCAATCCCCAGGTTGGGCTCCCTGCTCAAAGGAAAGTCTGGTTCTCTCTGTCTCTCTGCCCCTCCCCTGCTTGTGCCCTCTCTCTTTCTCTCACTCTGTCTCTCAAATAAATAAAATCCTAAAAAAAAGAAAAAAAAAAGAAAAAGTAAAACAACAACAAAATGAACAAATAAATCAAGGGAGAGGAGGATATGGCTTCCAGAAAAAAGACCGTGCCATGCTGGAGAAAGGAAAAGGGCAGTTCCAAGATGGTGGCTGTATCACGGAGCTGGCTCTAGGAAAAGGGTGGCTGGGATGTAATGGTGAAGAGGACTCCAGGAAAAAAAGTGGAGATGACAGTATCAGATATTTGCTTATTGGAGAGAGGATATCCTTTGTCAGGAATATGGCGTGTCTGAAGGCAAATAGTAAAAGTGAGTGAATTGAAAACTACGCAAGTGAGAAAAGTGGGCCATTATTATCTCTAAGTAAAACACAATGTTAATTAAAGTAAACATGATCAGAGTAGGTAATACTAAGTTTTAATTTAACTATCTTAGACTTATCAATCAAATCAGTCGGTAAGTCTAAAATACTATTCTGTACTTCAGTAAGCTCCGTAAATTACCCCAACCCTTGTGGATAACTTGGGAAAGGTCTAGGTGTTGTGCTCTTTCTCCTTGTTCCCTACCCCCACTCCACCCCATCACTGATTATTTATTTCATGTTTGCATTCTGTCATTTTTCTTAAACCTGTACATTAGACAGGGTTCTACGAAGAGCACATATGTATGTTTGTATGTGCATATGTATATATGTGTGTGTTCTATCTATGCACAAACACAGAAAAATGTAGGTATTTAGGAACATTTGGGGAGGGGTGGCAAGTTTGAAGTTTATAGAGCTGATCAGCAGGCTGGAAATTTAGGTAATGTGAATTCGAGTTTGAAATGTGGGCAGGCTAGTAGCCTAGAAACTCCAGCAGAGTTGATGTTGTAGTCTTGAGGCACAATTGCCACCTTATTGGGAGCCCTTTGTTCTTAGGACCCTCCACTGATTGGATCCACATTGTGGAGGACAGTCTGCTTTACATAGTTTATTGATTGTAAAGATTAATCACATCCATAAATACCTTCATAGAAATATCTTGGCTTGTGTTTGATCACACATCATCAAAAATAGCTCAGCCATGTTGATACAGGACATTAACCATCACAATCTGTTCTGCATAATCTGTGTCTTAGCCTGGGCTGCCAAAACACAATACCACTGATGAGGTTCCTTAAACAACAGGAGTTTATTTCTCAACATTTTAGGGCACTGGAAGTCCAAGGTCAAGGTGCTAACAAGGTTAGATGTCGGGTGGAATCTCTGTCCTTGGATTGCAGATGGCTACTTTCTTGCTCTTCTTCATGTCGCCTTTCCTTGGGGATGTGCATGGAGGCAGAGGGGAGAGAGACGAAGCCAACTCTCCAATGTCTCTTTTTATGCGGGCACTCATCCCATCGTGAGTGCCCAACGCTTACGACCTCATCTAAACCTTGTTATCTCCCAAACACCTCCTCTTCACATACCATTACATTAGTGGTTAAGGTTTCAACATAATAATTTGGGGGTACACAAGTCACTTGACAGCAAACAAAATGTAAGTTGGGTGTCCTTTCTGTGAAACAGGAAGCAACAGTTCATTGTGAAACTTTTGAATAAATCTCTCCTTTGGTTTCAGTACCGTTTGTAGGTCTAGTTTTGCAGTTTAGGAGGAAAGACTGACAATGAGATGGAAAAATTAAGATCTTGTAGGCTAGCCTCATGTTTTCTCCTCCTCCGTAAGGGTTCTCTTTAAATTTGGTTCAGGAAAAATATTTTACACTTAATCAGTTGAGTGAGATTGATAGCTTGGAGATAATTTCACACTGTATGAAATAGATATAGGGTAACTCCCCTTCTTATATTCCTATTAGGTAAATTTAGAAACTCATTATTTTTTTTTCTTCTTCTTTTTTTTTTTTTTTTTTTTTTTTTTTTTTTACTTAAGCTTTTGGGTGTAAATGTAGAATTAGTCCCAGGAATATGCACATTTTGGGTTGCAAGGTTATAGGCCAAGGAACTGCTTTTTTCTTTAGAGTTTTTGTTTTGCTTACTGGCTCTTAGTACACTGCTTGCTGAGGATGACTGGTTAGAGTGACCCAGGCAGTTTTTAAGTCTTAGTGAATGTATTTTAACCTGAAGGTTGATGTACATCTGGACTGGAAATGCAAACAGTGACCACTTAGGCAAGCATCTTCCTGCTTGAGCTGCTATCTTTTTTAGGTTCTAGTCAGCGCAAGGAGCCGTAGGATCTCAGCTTTGTTATCCAACCCAAGGAGCAGAGAATAGAGCCTCCAGACCTTCCAAGAGCAGACAAATTCTCAGATACTCTGAGTTGCTAAGTTGTTGTAAGGGCACAGAGCTCTCTCATTTTGACATGCCTTTCTGCCTTCAATGACTTTTGATTTTTTTCATAACAGCAGCTCTATGAGGAAGCTGGATCCTAGGCCCGAGTTGGCAGAGACATTTTCCCTGCTCTTCACTAATGGGGAACTTCTATTGATGCCTTTGATGTCTGTATCCTCAAATTACAAATGGGAAAGGACATAAAAATTTTGTCCTCATTTTGGGAGCATGTATCCTCATTTTGGGAGCATGATTCAACCTTTTAGAACTGATGGTTGTCTGATTTTTCCTAGAAAACTCTGGGAGCAGAAAATCCTTGTTTTCTTCCTTAAGAGGTTTTTTCTTACGTCCAACTGAAATCTCTCCTGCTTTCAATTCCTTTATTGATTCTCAATCCTAGCACTGTATGATTTTAGAGTTGAAAATAGTTGTTTAGAGGTTATTTAACCAATCTATATGACAATGGAGACAGGGGAGCATAAAAAATTCATGTGACTTGTGTAATGTCATAGGCAGGATTCAAAGCTGACCTTGCTATATGATAATCGCCTCATATTACATTTCAGAATTTTCTGGAAGAACTTCTCAACAGAATCCACATCTTCATTGGTTCATTCATGTCTTTATTTTTTTCAGCTAACTTTTATTAAGTACCTGCTGTGTACAAGACACTCTGCCCAGAGTATATGAACTATGGTGTAGTAGTAGAGTATACGAACCTATAATATACCAACCTCGTATAGTTAGTGTAGTATACTAACCTGAGTAAGACAAGGCTCTAGACTGTCAGTCTAGTCTCCAGAAGAGCTGCCCTTTAGTAGTTTCTTCTTAGAAAACACCATAATGTAGTAAGAATGGCCCTTCACTCAGCTGGGTTTCTGAGATGTGACTTTTGCTCAGAGTTTCGGAAGATGAGTTGGAGTAACTCAGACTAGATGAGAGGACATGGGAGAGACAACAGAAGAATGTAGGGGAAGTAACTCAGGAGAGGTCATGGGGCTTCAAGCAGTTTGGTGGGACTAGGAAAGCATGTAAAGACGTGTGGGAGATATAGCTGGGAAGGTAGGTGTAACCCGTATCTTTAAGGACCTTGCATGCTGAAGAAGGCACCAGAAAGTTTTTGAAGGATTGTAGATGGGAATACAATGTAATCCTGTTAGCCTTTTGGAAGTATCAGTGTGACAGGAACATGGAGGATGACTCTGAGGGGACTCTGAGAGGAGCACATTGGAGGAAGGAGACAGTGTAGGGAAAACAGCAAGCCAGGTGAGAGCTAATGAAGACAAGATGGACACAGGAACCATGTTGCTTAGATCAACTGAGAACATGGGAGGAGATTGTGAGGTGAGGATAGGTGACTACAATTTCAGTCTTGAACTTTCTGACTGTGGAGACCTTAAAACTACTGGAAGGAGATGTCCAGTAGAGAGTTGGACTTACTAATCAGGTATTTGGGATATTCGCTCTGACTAGAGGCTTAGTAGGTGATTATTGGTATAAGTGTCATTAGAACCTGTGTTTAGTGTCTTACCACCATGCCAAATTCTAGATCCTCTGTTGGTTTAGATATTTACTCTCCTCTCCTCCCCCTTTTCAAGAAGAAAACCAAGAAAATGTTTTATTTGTAACATAAACTGGTAGTTTGAGGTGAAGAGGACTGGGTACGTAGGTAGAAGAAATGGTTTCAATTTTCTCTCATCACAGCCTTCTACCGGGCTATATTGAATTGCTCTTTTAATGATAACTTGAGTAACTGTGGAGCTTTCTGATCACTTAACAGCTAGCTAAGAAAGCCCATTCCAACGTGGTCCTGCCAAATTCTTCAAGCTGATACATAGCTTAGGGCTCACCTCATTCTCCTGTCCTTTTACTCGGTGCCCAACCTTCAGTTGCAGGAGCTTGGCATGGGAGGGATGTATTCTGCTTTTCTTAGTCCTTTGCCCATTTTTTAATTGGATTTTTTTTTCAATTGAGCTGTATGGGTTCCTTAGATATTTTCAAGGTTAAGCCTTTATCAGATGGTTTGCAAGTATTATCTCCCATTCCATGGGTTGCCTTTTCATTTTAATGATGGCTTGGCTGTGCAGATGCTGTTTAGTTTGATGCATTTCCACTTGTTTGTTTAGCTTTCATTGCTTTCACTTTTGGTGTCCTAGCCAAAAAAATCTTTGCTCTAAGAACAATGTTAAGGAGCTTTTTCCCCCTGTGGTTTCTTCCAGTAGTTTTTCAGTTTCAAATTTTACATTTTAGTTGTTTTTTGTTTGTTTCAAGATTTTATTTATTTATTTATTTGGCAGAGAGAGAGAGAGAGAGATCACAAGTAGACAGGCAGGCAGAGAAAGAGAGAAGCAGTCTCCCCGCTGAGCAGAGAGCCCAATGTGGGGCTCCATCCCAGGACTCTGAGATCATGACCTGAGCTGAAGGCAGAGGCTTAACCAACTGAGCCACCCAGGCACCCCTATGTTTCAGTTTTTAATCCAGAGCTGATTTTTGTGAGTGGTAGAAGATTGGGGTCTAATTTCAACCTGATCTCGGAAGCTAAGCAGGATCAGGTCTGGTTAGTACTTGAATGGGAGATCTCCTGGGAATACCAAATGCTGTACGCTTTTAGAAATAACTGCTTTTTGTATGTTGATTTTGTATTCTCTACTTTACTGAATTCATTTAATACACGTAACAGTTTATTTTTGGTGGAGTCTTTAAGGTTTTCTGTATATAAGATCATATCCTCTGCATACAGACAGTTTTACTTTTTTCTTTCCAATTTAGTTGCCTTTTATTTCTTTTTCTTGTCTAACTGCTCTGGCTAGGACTTCCAATACTATACTGAAAGAGTGGAGAGAATAGGCATCTTGATCTTTGTGGCAAAGCTTTCGACCTTTGAGGAGTATGATAGCTTGTGGGTTTGTCATTTATGGCTTCTATTATATTGAGGTGCATCCCTTCTATATCCAGTTTTTTGAGAAGAGTTCCAGTTTTTTATCATGAAAAATTATTGAATTTTGTCAAATGTTTCTTCTGCATCTATTAAGAAGATCATATGAATTTAATCTTTTATTCTATTAATGTGATATATCCCATTGATTGATTTGTGTATGTGGAGCCATCTGGAAATCTCTGGAGCAAATTCCACTTGATTAGGGTGTATAATCCTCTCAGTGTATTGTTGAATTCCATTTGCTAATATTTTGTTGAGCAGTTTTGCATTTATATTCATCAAGGATATTGGTTTGTAGTTTTCTTCTCTTCTGGCTTTTGACTCAAGGTAATGCTGGTCTAGTAAAATGAGTTTGAATGTGATCTCTCCTCTTTTTTGGACCAGTTTGGGAAAATTTGCTGTTAATTTTTTATTTTATTTTAATTTTTTAAAAGATTTTATTTATTTGACAGAGACCACAAGCAGGCAGAGAGGCATGTAGAGAGAGGTGGGGGAAGCAGGCTCCCCGCTGAGCAGAGGGCCCAATGCGGGGCTGGATCCCAGGACCCTGGGATCATGACTTGAGCCAAAGGCAGAGGCTCTAGCCCCAAAAATGTCAGGGTTTTTGTTTTGTTTTTTTCAGGTTGGGGGTGGGGGAAGAGACTCTTAGGTAGGCTCCACACCCAGCATAGAGCCAGACACAGGGCTAGATATCACAACCCTGAGATCATGACCTGAGCAGAAAAGTCAAGAGTTGGATGCTTCACCGACTGAGCCACCCAGGCACCTGCTGTTAATTTTTTATATCTGTGATAGACTTCACCAGTAAAGCCTTTTGTTCTGAGACTTTTCTTTGGTAGGTTTTTGATAACAGTTTCAGTCTCCTTTCTCATAATTGATCTGTTCAAATTTTCTATTTCTTTGTTTCACTCTTGGTAGTTTGTATGTTCTAGAAATGGATCCATAACTGTTAAGTTATCCAACTTTTTGGCATATCATTGTTCAGAGTAATTTCATGATGATTTGTATTTCTGTTATGTCAGTTGTAATGTCTCTTCTTTCATTTTTGATTTTATGTATTTGAGGCTTTTCTCTTTCTTTTTTTCAGTTTTATCTTCTCCAAAAATAGCTCTTAGTTTCTTTGGTCTTTTTGATTGTTTTCTGGTCTGTTTTGCTAATTTATGCCTTTTCATTGTTTTCTTTATTCAGCTTATTTTGGGTTTTGCTTGTTCTTCTTTTTCTAGTTCTTTGGGCTATAAAGTTAGGTTGTTTGTGCTCTTTTTCCTTAAGGTAGGTGTTCATCACTTAGAACTTCAGCTGCATGCTTTAAGTATTGGTATGCTGTGTTTCCATTTCATTTCTTTCATGATATTTTTAAATTTTTCTTTAGATTTCTTCTTTGAGTCATTGTACATTCAGGAGTATGTTAACATCCACACGTTTCTGAATTTTTCATTTTTTCCTTCTGTTACTGATCTTGAGATTCATACCATTGTGGTTAGGAAGGATATTTGGTGTGATTTTTTTTTTTAAGATTTTATTTATTTATTTATTCATTTGAGAGTGAGCAAGAGTGAGAGGGAGAAGCAAGACTTGTCACTGAGCAGAGAGCCTGATGTGGGGCTCTATCCCAGGACCTTTGAGATCATGACCTGAGTCAGAGATAGATGCTTAACTGACTGAGCCAATGAGGCATCCCACTTGGTGTGATTATTTTTTTTTAAGATTTTATTTATTTATTTGACAGATAGAGATCACAAGTAGGCAGAGAGGCAGGCATAGAGAGAGAAGAAGAAGCAGGCTCCCTGCCGAGCAGAGAGCCTGACATGGGGCTCGATCCCAGGACCCTGGGATCATGACCCGAGCTGAAGGCAGAGGCTTTAACCCACTGAGCCACCCAGGCTCCCCCTTGGTGTGATTTTTAATGTTATTTTTGATAAAGCTTGTTTTGTTGAACTAATATATGGTTTATTCTGGAGCATGTTCTGTGTTTGCTTGAGAAGAATTTTCGTTCTTTTGGGTGGAATGTTCTGTGTATGGCTATTAGGTCCAGTTGATCTAAGGTACAGTTCAAGTCCTGTGTTTCCTTATTGATTTTCAATCTGTATGATCCATCCATTGTTAAAGTAGATAATGAAGTCCCCTATTAGTATTGCATATATATTTCCGCCTTCAGATCTTTTGATATTTGCTTAATATATTTAGTTGCTTCAGTGTTGGATACATGTACATTTGCAGTGTTTTATCTTCTTGATGAGTTGACCCTTTATCCTCATATAATGACCTTGTCTCTTGTTACAGTTTTTGACTTAGAGTCTATTTTTGTCTGGTGAAGTTATGGCTACCACTGTTTTCTATTTGCATGGAATATCTTCCATCCCTTCATTTTCAGCCTACATGTATTTCTAGAACTGACGTGAGTCTCTTATCAGCAACATATAGTTGAAGCTTGTTCTCTTAACCAAGTCAACTACTTTATGCTTTTCATTGGATAATTTAATCAGTTTACATTTAAAGTAAGTATTGATGGGTAAGTATTAATAATGCCATCTAATTAGTTTTCTAACTGTAGATCCTTTGTTCCTTTCTTCCTCTTTTGCTGACATTCTTTTCGAATTAACAATTTTCCAGTGATAAGCTTTGTTTCCCCTCTCTTTCTCTTTTATGTGTATACTTTAGGTTTTCGCTTTGCAGTACTAGGAGGCCTACATAAAACATAAATACACCAGTCTATTTTAAGCTGGTAACAACTTAACTGCAATCACATACAAAAATTCTATCCTTTTATTCCCTTTCCCATATTTTAGTTTTTTAATGTCATAATTTACTTGTTTTTACATTGTGTATTCACTAATAATTTTAGCTCTAGTTCTTTTTACTTTTGTATTTTAAACCTTCAGACTGGAGTTAGGTGATTAACACACTAGCATATTATTACATTAGAGCATTCTGACTTTGATTATAAACTTCATTTAAGATGTGTTTGGTATTATATGTATTCGTGTTACTAATTACTTTGTTTTTATTTCGGCCTGAAGAACTTTTTTTTTTTTTTTAAACTTTTTTTTTTTTAAAGGTTTTATCCATTTATTTGACAGAGAGAAATCACAAGTAGATGGAGAGGCAGGCAGAAAGAGAGAGAGGGAAGCAGGCTCCCTGCTGAGCAGAGAGCCCGCTGCGGGACTCGATCCCAGGACCCTGAGATCATGACCTGAGCCGAAGGCAGTGGCTTAAACCACTGAGCCACCCAGGCGCCCCAGCCTGAAGAACTTTTGAGTATCCTGTAAGGCAGGCTGAACTATGCTGTAGCTTTTGTTTGTTTGGGAAAGTTTTTATCTTGCCTCATCCCTGAAAGATCACTTTGCTAGGTGAAGTGTTCTTGGTTGGCAGGGGGTGTGTGTATATCTTTTATCCAGTACTTTGAATATATCATCCCAGTACCTCTTGGCCTTCAAGGTTTCTACTGAGAAACCTTGGGGGGAGTGCCCTTGTATGTGAGAAATTCTTTTTCTCTTACTGTCTTTAAAATTCCTTCTTTGATTTTATTTTTTAAAGGTTTTACTTACTTATTTGAAAGAGAGAGAGAGAGAACCCTGGTTGGGGGGAAGATCGGAGGGAGAAGCAGACTCCCCAGTGAGCAGGCATCCTGACGCCTGGCTCCATCCCAGGACTCTGGGATCATAACCTGAGCCAAAGGCAGGCACTTAACCCACTGAGCCACTCAGGTGCCCCTTGTCTTTGGTTTTAGTCAGTTTTATTATAATGTGTCTTAGAGAAGATCATTTTAGGTTAATGTTTTGGGGTAACTTGTATGTAACTTAGAAGTCTGAATTTCTCCCCAGATTTGGGAAGTTCACAGCCATTATTTCTTAGATAAGTTTTCTGCTCCTCTCTCCCTATCTTCTTTTGGGAGTCCAATAATGCTTAGATTTTTTGTTTTAAATATCCCATAATTCACATAGGCTTTCTTTATTCTATTCATCTTCTTTTTTTTTTGTTTGTTTTTATGAGTGGGTGATTTCAAATGACTTGTTTTCTTGCTCTTTAGTCTTTTCATTGGTTGAGTTTTCTGTTGAAGCTCTTTCTCGAATTCTTCAGTTCAGTCATCCACCTGGGGCTGCTGAAGCCCACAGTGGCAGGGATGAGCTGGGGTCCTGGGTTGGTGGGAGCTTATATGATACCACTTGTGGGCATAGGAGCTGGCTTCTTGCTGAGGTGGGCTGGCTCTGGGATCCATGGTGACATGAAGCTGACTTTACTCTCCTTCACCCATAGGGAGGGTGACTTTCTGTGTGTTGGTCTATTTGGGTGTGGGAGAGAGGTGCTTCAATGTGCTTTTCTTACTTCTGAACTTCACCAGGTGCTGTAATCTCTCACCTGAAATCCTTGGCTCCTATGAAGGTATATTAGTTCAAATTGGTATTTCTGGGGAGGAAGGATGGCTACTAGGAATTCCTTTTGCAGTTTTAATGATATCACTGTCCCTAATCCTCAAAAATAAAAACCTGAAAAAAATCCAAAAGTTTTAAAATCTCTTTTAAACTACTTTGCAAACTGTGCTCAACCCCTCCTAAACACAAGGCATGCCTTCACTTGATACATGGTGCCAGTCTTTCTTTCTTAGAACCTTTTCATTCTGTGCAGCACTTCCCATTCACTTCCGCAGAATCTGATAGAAATTCATGCAATTTCACTGGCCTGGCATTTGGAGTTGGCTCTGCCTTGAGCCAGCTGGACAGGGATGCTTCATTCTTAACCTTGAGGTTATATGGTTCAGTTAGAGTCATTATCCTTTCTGGACCTCAGTTTTCTCCTTCGTAGACCGAGCAATTTAGATCTTATTTAAAGACCTCTTGAGTGCAGTATGGTTTAGTGCTTGAAAATGCTTCATGGCTTTGGGTGAGCCATTTCTTTGTCAAAGAGATGCTTAAAGATCTAAGCAATATACCAAGAGTGCTAGGAATTGGGATCTAGCTACTGAGAAAATCCCTATTTCCTTCTTAAGTGTTAGACAGTCTCAGTGAAGAATGGTATGGGGGAGAGGCAGTAATGTTAGCAAACCCATCTAACAGAAAAGTCATTTCTGGTCCAGTTTCCCCCCCACCCTTCTCTCTCTCTTTCTCTTTGCTTCTCTCCCACACACATACATACACAAATACTTCTGGTGAGGAGGTAGTACCATATTCTAATTGAGCTGTATTATTAACTAGGTACATTCACAAACTAATGAAATTTCACATTCTCTTTTAGCATTAAAAATTAGTGTAAGATGTCCTACATTCTGACCTTTTATTAGGTAAAAATTTTAAGAGTGAAGTCCATGTATCATGAGTGTATAATTTGGTGAATTTTGAAAAATGGTTTTTCCATAGAACTAATAATTTAGTGAAGATGTAGGAAATTTCCATCACCCCAGAAAGTAACCTTGTACTCCCTTAGATTCAATCTCTAAACCACTTAGACAATCACTTTTCTTATAAAGAGCACCACAGATTAATTAGATTTGCCTTTTTTGAGCTTTATATAAATAAAATTGTATACTGTCTACTCTTGTGTCTGTAGTCTTTCACTAAACATGTTTCTGAGCTGAGACTATTTTGTGTGTATCATTAGTTCACTCCCTTTTTTATAATATATATTCTGTTCAATTTTATAACTATAACAAATTTGTTTATACGTGACTGCATTCATTGGATTTTCTGTTTCTAGTTTTGGTCTATTATAAATAAAGCCATGTGCAAAATTTTTTTGGACATGTTATCATTTATTTTAGGTAAATATTTAGGAGTAGAATTGGAGGTCATAGGTAAGTATATGGTGAGCTTTATTTAAAAAATTGGCAGATAATTTCTGAAAGTTGTACCATTTCATCCTACCATCATCAGTATAAAAGAGTTCCAGATGTTCCATATCCTCATAAACTTTTGGTAGTTTCAGGCTTTTTACTTGTAGCCATTCTGGTGGGTATATAATAATATCTTGCAGTTTTCATTTTCATTGCCCTAATGAATAAGATGTTGAACACTTTATGTTTTGAGTGTTGGTTATTTGTGTATCTTTTTAGTGAATTATCTGTTCATGTATTTTGCCCTTTTTATTGGATTGTTCATCTTCTTTTATTGAGTTGGAGTTCTTTAGATATCTGTAGTTGTTTGCATATACATCACAAATATATGTAGAACAAACATTTTCTCAGCCTTAGCTTGACTTGTCATTTTCTTAAAAATATAATAATAATTTTCCTAATCGATGAACAAGAAATCTTAATTTTAATCAAGTTCAGTGTATCAATTTAAAAATTAGGGGTTTGGGGCACTTGGGTGGCTCATTGGGTTAAAGCCTCTCCATTTGCCTCTGGTCATGATCCCGGGGTCCTGGGATCGAGCCCCACATCGAGCCCTGCATTGGGCTCTCTGCTCAGCGGGGAGCCTGCTTCCTCCTCTCCCTGCCTCTCTGCCTCCTTGTAATCTCTGTCAAAGAAATAAATAAAATCTTAAAAAAAAAAATTAGGGGTTTCTACTTGCTTTATGCTTTCTAAGAAATCTTTGCAATCCAGGATTACAAATGTTATCCCCCATATATTTAAACAGCAGTGTCATTTTAGATTTTTACCTTTAGATTTATGATGCATTTCAAGTTATTTTTTCTTCTGTCAATGTAAGGAAAGTTTAAGTCCCCTTTTTTTTCTTATATGGATATCCAGGTTCTGTCACAATTTATTAAAGAATATTGTTTCTCCATTGAATTACCATGGCACTTTTGTCAAAGATCAATTGTCAAGATATTTTTTCTGGACTCTGCTCTTTTGTCTATCCTTTGTATTAATAGAACAGCAGTCTTAATAACTGTACCTTTATAATAAATCCTAGAATTAGGTATCATTAGTTCTCTACATTTGTTGTTTTGATTTGTTATTTTCCTCATTTGAAGTAAGATATATTTCAGAGTCAAATTATTAGTTACCTTTAAAAAAAAAAAAAAGCCTGATGGCATTTTGATTTATGTTGTGTTGAATCTATATATCTTAATACTGAGCCATTCTTTTTACCCTCCATTTATTTAGGCTCCTTTGATTTCTGTTAGGAGTTTTTTGTATTTTTCAGAATAATGGCCTTACACATCTTTTCCTAAATACATTTCTGAAGACTTTTTTAAAGTGTTGTTAATGACATTAAAATATATTCTATTTTTCTGCAAGTGTAGAGAAATACAGTTGACTTTTATCTTAACCTTGTATCTGTGACAGTATTAAATTCTCTTAGTAGTAGTAGTTTAAAGTGATTTAATAAAATATTTAGGACTTTTCGGGTAAAAAAACATGTACAAATGAAGACATTTATGTCTTTTTTTAAATCTGTATTTTTATTTTTATTGCCTTAATGTACATGCTAGGAACTCAGGTATTATATTGAATAGAAATGATGAGAGTCCTTTCTTATCTTAGGAAAAGCATTCAATATTCCACTATTACCTGTTACCCCCCTCCTTTTTCATTTTTTTCTTCTTTTTTTTTGGTGTGTTGAGTTTTTGAAATTTCTTTCTTCATTTAATTGATTTTACCTGTTTTGTGATGTTTATTATTCATCAGTAGCATTCTTTTGTGTGGGGGGGGCAGTTAAGTGCGTAGCTGAAATAACATTTGCTACATAATAGGAGGTGATTTTCAGAGTTCTGGGAGATGGAAAACCATTGGTCATCAAATCCTATAAGGCTATAACCTCAAATCTTGACATGGTTAGCTATCTTTTTATCCTTTACATTTTAATTGTAAAAGTTGTATAGAAATATGCATCTAGGGTGTTTGAAGGGAAATCCCTGTTGTAAATATTAGTGTATATAGTATATCCCTCAGATATGGAAGTAAGGACTTTCCCCTCCTGCATATAACCATAAAAAATTACCAGATACCTATATTAATGTTAGCTTCATTGTCCCAAAAATCCTCTGTGCCCCATCTATTTTCTATTCCTTCCCCCATCTCCCAACCTCTGGCAACCACTGATTTTTTACTGTTTCTGTAGTGTTTCCTTTATCTTAAGTCGTATAGTTGGGATCATACTGTATGTAGTCTTTTCAGATTGCCTTCTTTACTTAGTAATATATATTTGTTTCCTCCGTGCCTATTCATGGCTAGATATTTCTTTTTCTTTTTCTTTTTTTTTTTTCTTAGCATTGAATAATGATTCATTGTGTGGATATACCACAGTTTATCATTTCACCTATTGAAGGATGTAATGGATTGCTTCTAAGTTATGACAGTTTTGAATAAAGGTGCTATAAACATCCATGGGCAAGTTTTTGTGTGGACATACATATTTAGCTTCTCTCAGTAAACACCAAAGACTGTTTTTGCTGGATGGTATTGTAAGAATATTAGTTTTGTAAGAAACTGCCAAATTGTCTTCAACAGTGGCTATACCATTTTGCATTACTGCAAGGAATGAATCAGAGTTCCTGTTGCTCTGCATCTTCTTCAGTGTTTGGTGTTGTCAGTGTCCTGAATTTGGGCCATTGTAGCAGGAATGTAGTGGTTATCTCATTATTTTAATTTGGATTTCCCTGATGACATATGTATGGTGTGGAACATTTTTCCATGTGCTTATTTGCTATCTATAAATCTTTGGTGAGGTGTCTGTTAAAATCCTTGGCCCTTTTTAAAAAATCTGGTTGTTTTCTTATTGTTGAGTTTTCAGGGTTCTTTGTATATTTTGGAGAACAGTCTTTTATCGATGTGTCTTTTGCAAATATTTTCTCCCAGTCTGTGGTTTGTCTTTTCTTTTCTTTTTCTTTTTTTTTTTTTTTTTTACAATTTTTAAAATTTATTTGACAGAAGAAAGATCACAAGTAGGCAGAGAGGCTGGCGGGGTTGGGGGGAAGGCTCCTGAGCAGAGAGCCTGATGTGGAGCTTGATCCCAGGACCCTGGGATCATGACCTGAGCCCAAGGCAGAGGCTTAACCCACTGAGCCACCCAGGTGGCCCTGTCTTCTTATTTTCTTGATGTGGTCTTTATCAGAGCAGAAGATTTGAATGTTAGTACTAAGTCCAGATTACCAATTATTTTTCATGGATCATATCTTTGATTTTGTATACAAATGGTCATCATCATACCCAAATTCCTAGGTTTTCTCCTATGATAGGGTCCAAGAAGTTCAAGTATTGCATTTTACATTTAGGTCTGTTATTCATTTTGAATTTGTATGAAGGGTGTAAGGTCTGTGATTCATTCTTTTTGTATGTGATTCATTTTGTATAGATTCATTTTTTCTGTATGTGGATCCTAGTTTTTCCAGAACTCTGTTACTTTTTTGCAGATGTCCTTTATAATGCTGTACACTCTGCCCAGGTTCCTGAGTTTTCATCATTTATAGGTGTTGATTTTGTCAAACATTCTTTCTGTGTTTATTGTGATGATATGTTTTTTCTTATTCTCTTGAAGTGAATTACATTGATTTTTGACTGTTGAACCAAATGTATATTTGGAAGAAACCCTACTTGTTCATGACTTTTTTCTAGATCTTGCTGGGTTTGGATATTCTATTAAAAATGTTTAAGGCTATCTTTATGAATTTTAATCTACAACTTTAAAAAATTTATTCTTCATTTTTGGCATCAGTTATGCTAGTTCTTCTTGAATCAATATTGGTAACATATATTTCAAGGAATGTGTCTATTTCATCTGAGTTTTTAGTATTTTTTTTTTTTAAAGATTTTATTTATTTATTTGACAGAGAGAGATCACAGGTAGGTAGAGAGGCTGGCAGAGAGAGAGAGAGAGAGAGAGAGAGGGAAGCAGGCTCCCTGCTGAGCAGAGAGCCCGATGTGGGACTCAATCCCAGGACCCTGAGATCATGACCTGAGCCGAAGGCAGCGGCTTAACCCACTGAGCCACCCAGGCGCCCTGAGTTTTTAGTATTAACTGGTATATGGTTGTTATATTTGTAGGATCTGTAGGATCTAATATGTTTGCTTTCTGATGTTTGCAATTTGTGTTTTCCTTTTTTTTAAATATCAGTATTGATGAGGGTTTATCAGTTGTAGTAATACTTTAAACATTTATCTTTGTTCTCTTTATTTTTAAATTTCATTAATTTTGTTATCTTTATCCATCTAATTATTTCCCCCCCTTAATCTGGCTTCTTAAAAAGGAAATTTAAATAATAGACTTGAAGCCTTTTATTTCTTCTATGGTATTTAAAGCTCTGTATTTCCCTCCAAGCACTACTTTATCTGTATCCCATACATTTTGATATATTCTGTGTTTATCACTCATTAATTTCAGTTTTCTGCTATTTTTCTTTAATAAGTAAGTTATTTATAAGTGCCTTTAATTTTTAAATATTGAGGAATTTCTAGATATTCACATTGATTGTTAATTTATTTCATTTTCATATGTCATTCTCTGTAGTGTTTCAACAATTTAAAATGTATTTTGAGGGGCACCTGGGTGGCTCAGTGGGTTAAAGCCTCTGCCTTCGGCTCAGGTCATGATCCTAGGGTCCTGGGATCGAGCCCCGCATCGGGCTCTCTGCTCCTCGGAGAGCCTGCTTCCTCCTCTCTCTCTCTCTGCCTGCCTCTCTGCCTACTTGTGATCTCTGTCTGTCAAATAAATAAAAAAATTAAAAAAAAAAAAAAAAAAAAAAAAAAGATTTAAAAAAAAAAAAAAAAATAAAATGTATTTTGACTTTAATTGTTCTTTCTAGAGGATCTATTTGCACATAAAAAGATTGTGAATTCTGACATTTCTGGATGTACTGATTTACATTTTTATTTTTAATTTTTAAAAATTATTTTATTTATTTATTTTTGAGAGAGAGAGAGAGAGATTGAAAGAGCACGTGTTTACAAGCAACAGGGAGAGGCAGAAAAAGAGGGAGAGAGAATCTTAAGCAGGCTGCATGGTGTGGAGGCCCTCACAGGGCTTGATCTCATGACCCTGAGATCATTATCTCAACTGAAATTAAGAGTCAGTAGCTTAACCGACTGAGCTACCCAGGGTTTAGATACGGTGATTTAAAATGTCCATTTGTTGATAATGTTTGAAATGCCTAAGTCCTTACTAATTTTTGGTTTACTGTTTTTGCCAATTATTGACAAAGTTGTATTAGAATATTGAACTATGATTCTAGATTGTCTTTCCTTTAGTTCTATCACCTCTTTCTTATTTTGAAGTGTTGTTATAATACACATAAGTATTTATAACTGTTTCATCTTTCTGGAAAATCTATTTTCTATCCTTAGGAATTATTCTTTATCTATAGTATTACTCCTTGACTTGAGTCTTTATTGTTAATATATTCACACCATCTTTTTAAATACATATATTTACATGATAAATGTTTTTCTGTCCTTTTACCTTGATCTCCTATATTTTTATATTAGTCCCTTTCTGGTAGCATATAGTTGGATTTTGTTTTTTCAGTCTAGCAGTCTCTGCTTTTTAATTAGGGTATTTGTCAATTTCAATTTAATTTGACTTTTATGATTGAGTTGAGGAAAACCATTTGTTTTCTATATATGCCGTCTTTTTTTCTCCTTTCTTTGCTTCATTTTTCCTTAATATTTAGATTAATTTATTATTAATCAATTTAGCTTGATTGTTATGTAATTTAGCTTTAACCCTTTGTATTTTTAAATCATTGTCCTAAGAATTACACAGCACATACTGAATTTATCAGTCTTCTTGGAATTTATACTATACACTTCGTATACAATGTAAGAAATTTTTGATGATATAATTATATTTATTCTCTTGTCCTTTTGTGTTGTATCCTATATTTTACTTCTATATGCATTATAAACCATGCAGCCTTGGATATTACTTTACCTTTACAAAATTTTCTTTTTGGTGTTTTGTATTTACCTACATATTTACCATTTGCATTACTCTCCTTCCTTTCCTGTATTATGAGTTTTGAACTGGTATTCTTTTCCTTCAGACTGTAAAAATATCCTTCTGTAGTGCAGGTCTGCTAAACATGAATCTTCTTAGGTTTTATTTTTTCTGCAGATGTCTTTACTTCACCTCCACTTTTGAAGGATATATTCACTGCATATGGAGCTATGGGTTTTTAAGGGTCACAGTGCTTCTTCCCCACCCTGCCCCCCAAGAAAGTGTACAGAGAGCTGTTTTGTTGTTGTTCAGTCTTCATTGTTTCTAATGAAAAGTCATCTGCAATTTGAATCATTGTTCCTTCAGAGGTAAGGTCTTTGTTTTTTCTCTAACTGCTTTTACAGTTTTCTCTGTATCTTTGGTTTTCAGCAGTTTGACATCTTGTGGCTAGTGGTGATTTTCTTTCTGTTTATCTGCCTCTGGTTCCTGAGCTGCTTGGATCTGTATGTAGAGGTTTGTCATCAAATTGGAAAATATTTAGCTATTATTTCCTTAAATATTTTCTGCCCCATTCTTTTTTTTTCCAACAATAAAAAAATACCATTGGTATTTTTTTTTAGCCCATTGAATTACCCATTTTACTAAATTTTTGTATTAGCAAATAATGGTTCTATTGAGACTCTATAGAGGCTCTACTTGGCCAATATATCTGTGTTATTCAAATTGGGTAATTTCTGTTGATCTGTCTTCAAGTTCACTGATCCTCTATTCTTTAGTGTCCAAAAGACTAGTAAGTCTCTCTGGTGAATTTTGAATTTTAAGTTTATTACTTTGCAGTTGTAGAATTGGTTTTCTTAATTTTTTCTATGTATGGTGAGATTTTTCCATCTGTTCATGCATATGTCCATATTTTCTTCTAAGTCCTTGAACATACTTAAAATAACTATTTTAAAATTCCTGTCTACTCATTCCTACATCTGGGTCATCTCTTGTTGTCTTTATATTGAATGCTTGTTTTTCTTTATTATGAGTCACATTTTTCTACTTCTTTGTATGACTTATAATTTCTTATCATATATTGGACAACTGGGATAATTCTTGTAGGGAATGTTAAGTGCATTGTATTCTTTGAAGGAGATTGGCTTCTTTTCTGGACAGTAGTTAAATTACTGGTGGATACCTTAGATCCTGTCAGACTTAGTTTTATTCTCTGTGGGGACTGCACTAGTTTAGATTTTGTTCTTAGAACACACATGACTCTTACTTTAGGGAGTTTTTTTTTGTTGTTGTTTTGTTTGTTTTTTTTCCTCCACAGGTATGACCTTTTCTTGTCTTAACTGAATGCAAAGACATTAGGTGAGGTTTCTCCCCTCTGGCCACAGTAAGGCTCCACTGGCTTTCAGCACAGGGCAGCATCCAGTAGCTTCATTTATGACTCATCCTTGCATCAGCTATCCTCTGCTAGGCCTGACAGAGCCTTACTCCACACTTGGACATCCCAGCATTGAATCAAGGACTGTGGGAGACTGCCAGACTTCTGGGTAACCCTCTGGAGGCCAATCTCCTCCCCACTTTCCAGCCCCACAAAGTCCAGTTGCCTTGGTGGATCCAAGCTCCAATCTCCAAGCTCAGGGACACAGTGCTCTGCTTGGGTTCTGCCTCCCTGTGCCAATTCCAGCATGTGCTTCTACGTAGAAAGTCAGAACAAATGTGGGCTCACCTTGTGGGCTTCCCTTCTCTCAGAGATTACTATTTTCCATGTCCTATTGTCTTAGTCTGGAAACAGTTGCCAGTATTCCATCCACCATTTTAGTGTGTGCCAGGAGGGCAAGTCCAATTCCAGTTTATTCTATCATAACTAGAATAACATTTTCTGGAAGGCATGTTGGAGTTCCATGACTGATTCTCTGTCATCCTACATTCTTTTCCCACCAGGTCTAAGATGAGCTCAACTTTCAGACCCAGTACTACTTGGAGGAGTGTGAAGTTTTCTTGCCAGTTTGGAGCAGGGCTTTAAGCTTCTTCAGTTCCTTTCCTGTTATCTTCTGGTTTTCTCTTTTCCCCACAGAACTGCTGTGAACCATGGCAGGGCCTCTCTTGGAAAGGTTTAAGCCATGTCTCCTTCTAGTCCTTCCTGCAGGCTCCTTCACAGAGCCTGGTATCAGCTTCGTCTCTGAATCCAGTGCCTTTGGGGGTGATTGATGGCTCACTCCCCGCAGCTGAGAGAGGACACTACCGCCATGGTACTTACTTATTGCTGAGGGATGGAGTGGACTGAGGGAGATGGAAGTCTTCCCTTCGTGCAGTGGATAGTTTTTTCTCTGGTCACAATACCAGTGTTTTTATTTGCAGCAAGCTCATCATGACTCATCAGGCTTTATCTTCACTCGCTGACTCTCTGTCCTTAAAATTGCCTGTGTTCTTTTTCCCCCCTTTAGTATCAAAATAATCAAATTCTTATATATTTTCTCAAAGCAGAAAACCAGGAAGGAATTAAAATGAAAATCACTGCCAGTTTTTAAGCTTGTCTTATAAACACAAATGAGTTTAATGCTTTTGAGTGACACATTTCAGTAAATAAATAATGAAATTATTATGAAATATGTTAGAGCTAGGTATGTGTGTCTGCATATTTTAGCCTCAGAGTGCTTTAATTAGGTACTTTTAATGTATTACACATAATTATGTTTACTTTTAATTTGTCATGAAAATGACATTTCCGGAACCAAGTTTAGTGGCACATTTTAGAACATACCAGTGGAGAAATACAGTTCATCTTTTGGGGCCCTGTATCTGCTTGCCCTACCACCATTAAAGTAAAATCAATATATATTTATTTTTAAAACAAATCTGATTCTGCCTAAATTATAGATCCTGAAACCAGAGCACCACAATTAACACCATTTTCCTGGTCAGTGAACCTTGCAAATTTGTAGTTCAGTGTTCGTGCTAATAGTTCAAATGACTTGTGGGGGACCATTACATCTGCTCTTTGGGGTGGAAAAGTGATAATTATTTCTAATGGTCTGATGCAAAAATCCTTTTGCCCACTTATGGTGACCCTGTAGTTACTGAGAGTTTCACTAACATGGCAGTGTGTCTCAGTAATTTAAGCAGAGAGAGTATAATAGCATTGGGAAGAAACTGGAGCCTGGATGGGATATAGAACAGGGTTCCTGGATATAGGCAGAGCTACCTAAACTGCAATTAGTATGTCAAACGAAGTACTCATAAGTCAGTAGGCACCAGAACCCATGATTGCTGATTATTGGCTGAATGCAGTTTCAAATTGTCACTCTTCTGTTTCTTTTTACAAATGGATTTTTTCACATATTCATTCTAACCTATATTTATCAATCACTGTTGACTATTCAGAATGGCAGACACTGGGCTTATAAGCCTGACAAATAACTTGCTAAGTTGATGGGCCATACATTATAGAATGAATATTCTGATGTACTTGTGTAAGGACTAGGAGATGCACTTAACCCAGACTGAGAAGGAGTGGGGTTCGTGGAAGGCACCTGAGCTGAGTCTTGAAAGAGAAGTGGGGTTTAGCTGGGCAAGGGGGGGTGATGTGGATGGTAGAAAGGCATTCTGAGCAGAGGGAGCAGTCTGAGAGAACGTGGCATGTTTGGGATGCTTGGAGTATATAGTCCAAAACAGGGCAAAGGTGACTATGAAGGATGGTTGGGGATTGGGGCTGGGAGTAAGTACACACCAGATCCCAAGGAACCCCCTCAGTTGGTACCTCTGCCATCTTCTCCCCACTCTTGATCTATTTACACACTCTGTGAAGACCCTATGGTAAACTCCAGCTCTGTTGAAATTGTCAGGAATTCTCAACGAGTGGAGTTTCATTTAATATTCTTATTTTTGAGGGGATAAAGTTCTAGCCCTCTAGGACATTCTTTCTAGTCCTTTAAGAATATGCTAGGACTAAAATATAATCTGTCAGGTGTTTCTGTTTTAGTATTTTATATTTCAACTACAGATCAAGTTGAAGGATGAATGCTGATACTAGGTTATCCATCAGACCTCATCCCAGAGGACTTGGCGGGTAGAGGTTGAACTGGTTCTGACCCAGACTCTCTTTCCCTGCTATTACTGTTGTCTGAGTTACTCTCCTGTCTGTTTCTCTGCTCAGTAACACTGTGGGCCTCATCCTTCTACAGTTCCCCTATCTTGTTCTTTCTTATATCAGCGCTGACATTTCAATCATAGTGAGTTCTTAATCTGTCTATAATCACTCAAAGATCAGTCTTAGATTTAATCCATTATCTTTCTGTCATTCCAGCTATTTTGATTCTTACTCATTAACTATATAATCCATTTTAATGCTAGAGGTGTAACTTTTTGCCAGTGCTAACAGTGACATCTCTGTTTTCTTCCTGGTTTGGGTGGGAGGAGCCCTAAGAAAATTCATCTTTTTTGGTGCGGCGAAAAAAAAGCTTTTTGCTATTTCCGGCGTATATGATTAAATATGCATGACTCTTTGCTTCTCAGCTATGGCAAATGAGGTCAAATGAATTATGTTTGCATTCATGGTGAAATTTTGCTGTCGAATGCTTCCAGGTTTACTCAGCTTTGGGTTGAACTCCTAGTAATATCACCGATGGTGACCATTTAACTGTCCAGCAGATAAATAGAAGAAGTACATAGTGTAGATGATAATTTTCATGTATCTATGGTATGTGATATCATGTAATTAAACTCTGGTGTAGAGATCATGAGTTTTAACTGTCATTGTTAGTGTTTCAATTTTTTATTACCAGTATCTTTACTTTGAACCTAGTGAATGTCTCTTAAAAACACAATATTTGACATTTTATTCCATATACTTATCTGAAAATTGTTTCTAAAATGTATTCTTGGAAGTAATAGTCCTTGGGGCTATTAATTGGTAGTGGTTTAAAAAAAAGGGGTTCTGTTGTCAAACAATTATGGAAAATCTTGGGTTAGGCACAGTTAATCAGGTTTCTCTACGATAATTCTTTTGGAGCTTTAATATGCATAGATAGGTCCAGCCATATTGTGGGTTCTCCTTTATTCCTGGATCAGTCATTGAACAAGTTCTGAGAAGGTCCTTCACTGCGGGGGACACTGTACTGGGCACTAGGGACAGAAAAGTGAACAATAGGACATTAGTGAGGGAGTTGAAGATTTAAAGGACTGAAGCCCTCTGGAGATAATGCAAACAGCAGGTTAGGTGCTGTGAAGAGCCTGACTGTGGCCGGGAGGGAGACCAGGGCTGTTTGGCTAGTGTGGGCAGAGAAGGCCTCTCTGAGTAGATGTTTAGGCCGAAACCTCAAGGATGAAAGGCTTATATCCCCTTGGAAACTGGGGAGAAGATCAGAGGACGAGCAAGCACTGCAGCCCTGGGAAAGAATATTTGAAAAGCCTTCAGAGCCCGAGGTGGTTGGAGTTTTGCAGACTCATACTTGCCCTGCATGCCGTGAGGTTGTCTATGGAGATGGAAAATGTCAGACCGTGCAGACAGAGTTACCAGTTTCGCTTTTATCTTAGGAAAAAAAAAAGAACCCTTTGGAGAATTAGAGAATTAAGGAGGGGGTGACAGCATCTGATTTGCATGTTGGAAGCTCAGTCTGATTCCTGCTTTTGGATTTAAGGCAGGATGAGGGAGCAGACCTGGTGTGGTCTGCTTGTGTTGTTGGCAGGTCACGTGGACCCACCTCAGACCTGGGCAGAATTAAATGGAAGTTCTCCACGTGATGCGCTGTGTGTTACCAGGTGCACCCTTGGTGCACAGTTCCCTTAGAAACGCCGTTTCTACATCTGTCTTCCAAAGCGGCCACGAAGGCCTTGACAGCCAGGACAGGATGTAGGCGTTGTGCACTTTGGCTCCTGGCTAGGTATCCTCCCATCACATTGTGGCTAACGTTGATGAAGCTGTCTATAAAAAGAAGCTGAAAATGAGGTAGTATGCAAGCCTATAAAGGTGTCACTTTTCCCAGATATTTTAAATAGAGTGGATAACCTTATGAACCCAATCGATAGCCCAGTGGGAGAGGAGGAGGTCAGAACAAAATAGTACTGCAGCCTTTCTGTGTCATGGCACACAGGAAGGGAGCATCTACGTCCAGTGCAGTGGAGTCAGTGGCCCAGATCATCCCCAGCCAGAGAAGATCAGAGTCTGAGCTCAGCCCCCTTGACCACTGCATGGCCGCTGCAGTTGGGGAGAGCGGAGATATCCGTGGCGTATTCATGACCCAACTGCGGCCCACCAGGTGTACCAGTTGGAATGGTCCAGTCTGGAAGATTCTGTGAAGAGAAATGCCAGAGGTACACCAGAGATGAGACTTCAAGATCAGTTTTCCATGTGCTGGTAGGTTTTTTCCTATTCTGTAGGAATCACTGCAGTCAGTGGTGTCCAGTCCCCAACACCCTTAAATCAGGAAGCATCAGGGAGTTACCTGCTGAGCCCAATGAGATAACTGTTCAGAATTGAGGGTTTACATCTCTCCCCCAACTCTCCACCACCCCAAACCCCTTGGGTGCTATATGGTCACATAGGGACTGACTGACAATGATAGATGAACACCTGCCTAAGCACCTTCCATAGGTGGGGATTTATAATACGAAAAGGTGACAATACATCCGTGTGGCTGGGCTGGAGGAGAGAACTTGAGGAAAATCCCACAATTATGACCCTAAGTCTAATATAAGACTTGTTTTTGCAGGGAGTTGAACTCAGAAAGTACTTGGTAGTTCCTAAGGCAGTACCTCCGATTGCTATGTGCCTGAAATACCAAGGATGGGTTCGGGGGTCGGGGGTAGTGGTAACAGCAATTTAGGCAGTCATGAGGACTGAACTCATAGTAGCAGAAACCTTAGTCACTGAATCTTGTGTATTACCTGATATGAATGTGAGGTTCAAAATGGTGGATTTACCACATTCTGACTACTAAAGGGATATGCCAGATATTAGTTGCTGAGTTTGTTTTTCCTGCCCATGTTTTTGAAAACTGATCAGTTGTTTTCATTTTTCTTTTTTTTTTTTTTTTTTTTGGTTGAATGAAACAGACACTTCCCTAAATGCCACTGCCTCCGAAAAAAAAGAGCTTCAAAGAAAGAAGCCAGTTGACTAGCATACTTACCAAATTAATTTTTCCCTTATGATTATTTTTAAGATCATTAGAACATTGCTTCTGATCTTAATCCTGAACTGTTTTTCTTTTCTTTTGTGTAGTAAGACCTTTGTCAAGGTTTCCTTTGCGTTCTGTTAAACTGTGACTTCCGAGATGGGTTGGTTTCTTTATAAAGGGCAAGACCTGACACAGGGCAGTAAGGTAAGCATAACAGATTACTAGCACGCTGAAAATTTCACTCTTTGTGATGCAGAAACTCAGCCTACACAAGGTTAAAGGCAAGGAGGTTGGCCTCTTTGTAAAGGATGCTGCTGGAGTCTACCCGGAGGGCCTTCACTGGGACAATGGATGTGTGTGTCTCCAATAAAGAGACATTATCCTTCTGCTTGGGAGTGTGGGATTCTGCTTCCACTCTGGTTCCAAATCATTTCTGTCCAAATTAAGAAGGTGATGTTTGTGTAGTAAACTTGTTTCCGTGAGTGCTAGCATCATTATCTAATGGCAGGGAACTCTTTTGGGGGGTAGGATAAGCAGAAGGTTTCTTGGGAGAATCTCTCCAGGTCCCATACCACACTAGCTTTGGGCTTCAGGGTGGGGTGCAAAGCCCTGGTGCTGTGTGCCTGAGCATTTCTGTGTCAGGAGTCTGCAAATCCAGCTGACATTGTATTCTGTTACTTTCTAATTAAATCTGCAAAGTGTTGACATCCTTCTTACTTATCGATAAGGAGACGGGAAGCAGGCAGCCTGAAAAATGAAAAAGAAGTCAGTTTTGAAAATGTGAAATCTACAAGCAGCAATTTTCCTTTTCTGTCTGTGAAAATAGCATTGGGAAGTTCAGCACATGGGCAGGATCTCCTGGGCATAGCTTTCATTGCTTCTTCTTCTCTCCTCCCCAATAGTTCCCACTTAATAGAAGCTTCCGCATATGTGTCCGATGGCCCTGTGTTTTGTGCCACTTTGCTTACCATAACAACGCCATGTAAAAAGTTTATCCCAAGGAGTCATCACTAGTTTAGAAAAAGACTTTTTTGCCAAACTGTGCCAGGATGTTAGGAAATAACTTTTTAACATACTTACTAGAATGCAGTACTTTTCTTCTTTCTCTTTTCCACAAACAGCCAATGAGAAAGGGAGATGATTGAAACATACCTAAGCCTGTCAAAGGAGAAGGCAACTCAAGATTACCCCAAGCACCCAGGCATTACTCTAGGAAGGCAATTGGGTAGTCCCCAATCAGCGCTAGTTCCTAAAGCAAGGGGGGAGCTTCTAGAGTAGGGAAGAGAACTTTGGTGGATTTTGACAGTGAGTGAGCTTTAAGCAACCATTATGCTGAATGGTTTTCATCGAGTTTATGACCGCTTTTGTGAAATAGTCATGGGACAGAGCACCTGGATGGTGTATCTGGGGCACAAGGAAGGAAACCATTGACTTTGGAAGGAAATTTTCCATTTTCCTTGGGAAGGAATACACTGTCTCTAATTATAGAAAGAGGAAAGAGTTAGCAATTTAAACAATTTATGTAACAAATTAATAGCACAATAATTATCTATTTGCTTATTTAAAATGGGCCAGAAATGCCTACTTTTTTGCGTGGAAGATCATTTTGTTGCATGTACTAAAATAGAATAATGCCATACAGAAAAGCAGTAAAAATGAAATAAGACTTTTGAAAACATATTAATACATAAAATATTTATTACAGAGTCTCAGTAGTGTTTGCATTTAATCATTTTTATTGTATATCAGGGGTTAGTCACTTCATTCTGAATTCTGAAAAATGAACATGAGATGTTTTGCAAGCACTGCTTTTTCTAGAGTGCACTCTCACTGGGATTTACTGAGGAAATACTTATTTGTTGAGAGGTGGAGGCACATATATAAGCACATTACAGATGCTTCCCACAATGGCACTAAAATGATCAAGGGAAATGAGCAAGCCAGACAGGGTTGCTTCATTGGAATGGATCCTTGCCTGTTTGTTAAGCAGAGTGTGGAGGAGTTGGGGAAACTTCCTCAGGGCAATAGAGAGGCAGTGCCTCTCTTCTAGCTCTGTGCTTAGAAAACCAAAGACTGGACACCAGTCTTTGTACTAGCATAGGTTTTCCATTGCTCCATTGCGTGATCTCTGTGACATAGGTATATATATATATATTCTCTTTTTTCCCCCCTCCAAAGCATGTGTATATAGTTGTTCAAGTTTTGGGGCCAAGAGTTGGGGCACTTGTGATGTAGATACTTAACAAACAAGAGCTCATTGACTGAATGATGATGTATTTCGAGTGGAGTCATTGGAGGGCCATATAGAAAGTGGCTCTTCCCGGGTAGATTTCCTGTGTCAGACAGTCCCTAAGGACCAGGGTGTGGTCTATTCTCAGCCCATTCCAATAACAGAGACTGGTTAGAGAAATATGAGTTCACTAAATTCAGGAAAGTATCAGAGCCTGCTTTCTGAGATGACTGGATGGCTTTGGATGGTGGTGCTTAGAACTGGGTCCAAGATTCCTTAAACCTTAGCCATCTGGCGAAATTGGGAGCAATGGGCAGATGGTTAGCTGGAACTTGGCATCAACTACTGAGAGTGTTTAGGTCTGTGTAAAAAAAAAAATAAAGCCGGGGGGGACTGTGAAATGGTCATACTTTCCAACCTGTTCCTTGTTGGAAACTCATCTGCCATCCACATATTAATCTCCAGGAAAGTTTTTTTTTTTTTTTTTTAAATGGTTTTATTTATTTATTTGACTGAGACAGAGCGGCAGAAACAAGCAGAGGGAGTGGGAGAGGAGAAGCAGGCTTCCCGCTGAGCAGGGAGCCCAAAGCAGGGCTTGATCCCAGGACCCTGAGATCATAACCCGAGCTGAAGGCAGATGCTTAATGACTGAGCCACCCAGGCGCTCCTCCAGGAAAGGTTTGAGCTGGGATTCTCCAGCTGGGCCATCTCAGGTAGATGGCAGGATAGATTTGCAGGGTCAGGTCCCAGGCACCAGAACTATCTTGCATAATCACAGAAACTTCCTGAGGTTCATGTAATGTTGACAAACGATGACGATTCCTTGTTTGTGCATGCACTAGCTGGATGGCATCTGGGGCTGTGGAGATCTTTTTGGATAATTTGAAGCTGACTGAGTAGTATGGGTTGAGAAATGGCAGCAGGAGAGAATTTCCAAGACTGATCTGATACCCAGTGCTCAAAATCTCATACAGAGGTCACTGTAGAAGTTTGGGGGGTTCTGGTGTGAGCCTGTGTTCTAGAGACACCCGCACTGCCCAGGAAGCATCATGGAATTTCAAATGGAAAGGAACCTAAATGCATGAGCACTCTTGCTTGAACCATATGACAGGCTGTATTATAGAGAAAAAGTGATCTTGGTCCACAATTAGTTAAAGGAAAATATTAATATTCCCAGGAAGTGTTTAGATCTGAATTCTGTTTCCAAGGCATCTGAATTTTCCTTAATTCAGAAATTCTGAATGAAAGTGGTTTTAATATATATGGTGTCGGGCATTCTCGGAGGACATGAGTTTGGGGAACCCTTTAAGCCTGTTATCCCTTCTCTGGTTTCAGATTTTCTTCAACTCTGTCTAGGATAACGAGAATCCAGAGATCACTAATTTGTCATATCACTACTCTAAAGATTTAAGAACAGTTGGAAAATAGGAGAGACAGCTAACTTACTTGCAAATAAAGCTTTGCAAGGTTGAGAATCTAGGACTTTGCTAGTAGAGTATTTAAGCACACAAATCAGTTCTATTTACTTCTGTGGCCTTTGAAATGCTGTGATTTTATTACCTAACCAGATGTCCCAGTTCTGGAGAGGAGAGGTCTGGGAGGGGCAGCTGCAGAGTGGACAGAACAGCTGGAAAAGGGCTAAGGACTAGATTACTGGTACAGATTCTTCAACTCTGTCATTCTCAGTACAATTTTGGACACACAGAGGAGCAAATCTGGTCACATTGTAACAAATTCCCGGCTTAGGCATGCATTAGCGTGGCAGGTCTGAATAAAGCTTTCCACACCTGTAGTTCTCATGCATTATTTATGCTTGTACCTTGCCTCTTACTCCTCTTAGAATGGCACTCGGTCTGAACGAGTAAAGGGTGCTCAGGAAATCCTCAACTCGTGGCCTAGTGCACTTAGAGGATATCACCTGCCAATTTGGGAACTGTGATAACTGCGGCAGTATTCTTCGGTAGATTGTTTTCAGGGCATCTTTAATGGGAGGAGAGGATATAAGGAGGCTATTAGCCTTGGCTATGCTGTTTAGAGTGCTGTCAGTGATCTGCTGCACCGATGCCCCCTGCTGATTTCTTCCTTGATTAGCCTGTTTTAATGTTCTTGCCTGGGTGCATCTGTGCTGCAGTGGAGAATTAAAATTTATAATCTCTGCTTGGGATCCCGAGGCTCTGCTATTCTGGAGCCCAGACGTCTTTTGTTTCCTAGCTTTGCCACTGGAAACAAATTTCCAGGCAGTTTGGCTGATGGTTGGATGAGCATCATGAATGTGAGAAAGAAAATGCTGGGGATGGAGGGTGGTCAGTTACAGTCTATCTGAATCCGAGGGTGAGGCTCCAGCTGCCTTGTCGATTACAAAGGCCAATAGCCCGTGACTCCTTGTCCTAAATCAGGAAACTGGGGAGAACGAGGAAAACCTCACTCTAAGCCAAAAGACAAACTGAATTAGATCCCTGAAGTCATGTTAGCTGTGATCCCAGCCATTGTCTTCAGGAAAGTGGCTGATGCTTCCTCCACCAGCCCCATTGCTTTCTACCGCTGTGTTCGCATGTGTTGGGCATGGGGCTGGCATGGAGCTGGCATGTGAGTTTTACTAACTAAAAGTAAATACTTAATTTCAAGTATGAGGACACATATCTTAGAGTTCCCAGGTACAGTGACTCAAACGACATGATGGGGACTAGAAAAGTTAACCAGGATTGGGAAAAACTGGAGGAGGTGACCAGCTGGTTGAGTAACTTGGCCTTTGGCATGTTCCGTAAGAATTGTTCTAAGAAAGAAAGGAGAGAGTGTCAGGAGAGAGTGGTGGCAGGGAAGAGACACCTGAGTGACATAAAGGCGTATCCTAGTGGTGGCCTGCATTCAGAAACCAATAGTACACATAAATGTAAGCTTCAGACCCCTCCTAGGTGATGAGGATTCAGAGAAAGGACTCCATAGGTCCCAGACCTGGAGGAACTGTCTTGCTAATAAACAGGTTATCAAGGTAGAGCATCAGATAATAGGAGAATAAGATAGGACACTACATGGTTCTTCTATAGGGATGGGATGGCTGGAGTTCAACTTTGACCTAGATCGGAAGATCCTTGAAGGTAAATAACAGACATTATATAAAGTAGGTTCTAAATAAATATTTGTTGAAAAGGTGAATGAACTTGAACAGCATTTCTTGAGCTAAAACCAGATTCCATGTAGTGTATCAGCAAATGAAATTTAATGCTCATTTCTTAGTGAGTTGACTGAGATCCCCTGCCCTCCCCGCCCCCCACCAATCCTCTCTCCCCATCCCTAACTGATGGGCAACTTTAGTCACGTGGGGACAAGGCTGAGCCAGGTTGCGGGAGGAGCTGGCTCATGTCTAATCAAGTTGTTCTTGTTGGTTGGCAAAGAAATATACAGAAAACACAGGTTACCCCAGCACACTGCTGACTGTCAAAGATGGACTCCTTTTCTGTTTGTAAACTCAGCGAATTTATACTTTAATTTTTTTCCTCAGAACACTTGAGGAATCAAAGTATGTACAACATAACCCGATGTGATAAAAACAGTTGACAGCATTGGCTATTGCAGTCAGTGTGGATGGGCCGGTCCATTTTTGTCATTTCTCATGTGGGGATGGTGTTTTTTTGCGAGTATGATGGCATTTATGATGTTTGCCTTGGGAAGGTCCATGAATCTTGCTTTATAAGTCTGTGCTTTGAGTCACATTTAATCACAATAATTTTTCCTACAAATACTAACTATAGAGTTCAGCCTAGAGCACTACTTAAGTAATGTGGATTTTGAAACACTGGTTTTATTTTATAAACAGTAATGAATCAAAAGAGCAATATTCAACCCTTCTTCTTTTTTAAAATCTGTCCAAGCTGCTAATAAGTTTTTGCACCAGAAATTTTGTAAAAGTATTGAACCTCTAGACTTTGGATGCTGAAATTAAAAAAAGCTCTGCCTTAAAGTATTTTCACACTCGAAGTGATACTCATTTGTGTTGTATGAAATATTTATGAGGCAAATCAAATTACTGTGTGATCACTAAATGTGAGGGTGTGGAGTGGGTTTTGAGTGTGTGTGCAGACATGTGAGTGTGCAGAATTCTGTCACAGGACGAATTTACAGCAGCACATTGTCTCTGGGTAGGACCGCACTGCTATCTGAGACAGAATCTCATAGGATGCTGCCGAAAATAGTTCCCTTAGCCACATCATCCTAGTCAGAATGTCTTGAGTCAGAATTTCTAGAGTCAGGGTACCTCTATTTTAAATAAGCATGTGCCTACCTCTCATGATTCTGATACACAGAGGGTACAAGGCTTAATCATGTTTTTTTTTGTTTTGTTTTGTTTTGTTTTTTTAATAATATGTGATCAGTACCAAGTGAATAGGAAGTGAGAAGGGAAAGGTCTAGAGGGATGATGCTTGGGGTGTTGAGCAACTTTATAGATGGTATGAAACTTGGATTTTTCTTGGTGCTGAAGCAGAAGATGGACATTTTATGCATAAAGAACGGCTTAAAAGGTAGGGTTTAAAAGAAAGTACATAGATCTGCTCCTTCAAGAATGGAGGCTTTGCTTGACCTAGGGCAGTAGAAGAAGATACTTGGGTAGATAAAATGAAGTAACATGTAACAAGGGGCTTCTGAGAGCGATTGACTTGTGTTGAGGTGGTGGGCGGGAAGGAGATTGAGTTGTAACACCGCTGGGAGTAACCTGCCCTGCTTTGGCCCCTAGAGATTTCCTTCTTCTTTCCCACCTGCCAGAAAATGACTTCGATTTGGCCCCTCAGAATTTGGGACTAGAAAAACTAACCACTTGATTACAGGAGGAGAAAAATCGGAGAGAAATACATTTGTTTTTGTACTGTTTGCTTAGTACAAATAGATCTGGACAGAGATTAGGGTGTCTAGATACAATCTTTCCCATACAAAGACCTCTTTGTTTCTACTCTTCTCTTGTGTGAACCTAATCTTAGACGAACATAGTGATTGTGCTGTAAAGTGCATTTTTACAAATACCTGTGTGAGATTTACACTGTGCATGGGTATCGTGTTTAAGGTCTGTCGGGTCAGCTCTCCCATGCCTTCCTCTTATCCCATTCTCTACAGCCAGCCAGCCCAATTATGAGAACTGAGAGTGGAATTTTAGTAAATCGCATTTCTATCCCTTTCCTGGCATCTGATGCTCAAATGAACCCTGTGAGATAAATGAAATCAACAGGCTTTGTCAGCGCATATAAGCTGAGAACCTGAGTAGGGGAGAAGCTAGGCCATGTGCTCCAGGTCCTGCCAGGTCCTGCTAGGCTAAAATAGGGAGGAGTTAGGTCAGTGATTCTCAGGAATTCCTCAGGATTCCCAGGCCAGTGCTTCTCCACTTTACACTCCATGCCTCCTTGGGACGGACCTGCTGATTTCTTTTCTGGAACTCTAGGAATATTCTGTCCTTGAGACACAAGTGTAAAGCTTGTGGACTGTTGGAAACAATGGCGATTGTGTTTCTAGTCAGAGATTTCTCACAAAATGCAGAGTTAGAACATCCTTTGGACTTTTGTCATAGGATGAGGTCCATCCAAAAAAAAAAAAAATTATAGAAAATGTCGAACACTTAAACTGTCTTTCTAATCACCTTATACATATTGACCTATTTAAGCCTCATGTTAACCTCATAAGGTAAGAATTATTTCTGTCTGCATTTTGGAGAAACAGAAGCCCAGTATTCCTAAATAAGATTTAAGATTGCATAGCGGGCAAAGAAGGTGAAGAGAAACAAAAAAGTTTGTTTGAGGCTGTCTAGATAACATTTTTCTGGGATAAAATGTTGCTAATGTGAGCACTCAATGGGCCTTTCTTCCTCTTGTGTGACATCCAAATGTACTGTCTATCTTCTGAGAGGCTGATTATAGTATCTAACTTGTAGGACAGGCTAATGATTGCAAAGTAGACGATCTTTAGTGGGTTTAGAGATTTCTGATTGAATATGCTTCCGATAATTGCAGTATTAGGTTTTATGTATGTACTTTTTTATTTAGTGATTTCCACAGGCAAGGCAATTGGGACATATATAGGAGTCTAAATCACAGATCCCACAAAGCTTACTTACCATAATGTTTTTAATATATATATTGTAGGGCTAAAAATAAGGAAAGAGACTGAAACTTTCCAGGGAATAATTTCTTTTCTATTTAAAAGAAAATTTCAACCCTTTGAAAGTGATGTTACTATTCAGTGCCTTAGTAGTAGAAATGACATCCCCCCTTCTTTCTTCGTCTCTTAGTGACGTTGTTTTTTTTTTTTTTCTTCCAATCGAGCTCAAACCAGTGAAAATAAGTATTTCACTGTTTTGTTTTTAAGATTTTATTTATTTATTTGACACAGAGAGAGATCACATGTAGGCAGAGCAGCAGGCAGAGAGAGGGGGAAGCAGGCTCCCTGCTGAGCAGAGCGCCTGATGGGATGCTGGGCTCAATCCCAGGACCCTGCATCTCGGAGCCTAAGGCAGAGGCCCAACCCACTGAGCCACCCAGGCTCTCCCCTGGTTTGTTTTCTTAAACAATCAATTGACTAAGTTGTATGGAGGCTCTCTTCTCTGTGCTGTACCCTGTAGTCATTGAGCATTGTGATACAAAAGAGGTTTGATGGTGCCCACCATCATGGAAGGTAAAGCACAGATGGGAATGCAGCTCTCAGGCTCAGCATCTTCCTCCTTCACCCTGCCACCATCCCGCCCCCCCCACCCCAATGTGGACTCTGTCTTCATATCATTCAGTTCTCTGAATTTTTCTCTTCCTTCCCATCAGCTACTTACCCTGTCTTCCCAACTATTTTACTAGCTTCTTAACTTGTTTTACCCTTAGCCTGAATCTGGTCTCGTCTTCCTCCATTCATCACTTCTCAATGGCCCGCCATTGCATTGGCCAAAGGTTCTGGTAAAGATTAGCGGGGATTCTTCATCTTCTGACCTCTGTCCCTATTCCTGGCCTGTCTGCCACTTGCCTGGCACTGCTTCTGCCCCCTCGTATCTCTGTGCCCCATCTGCTCACATCCCAACATGGTGCCCTTGCCCTTTGTGCGTGACTGCTGTGAAGTCGTCTGCATTCTCATCCTCAACGCAGGAAAGATTGCATCTCATTGCGTTGTAATTCTGTCCTTGTTTGCCTATCCCCTGTGCTAGATGTGGAGTAAACCGCTTCGGGTCTAAAGTGGCATCTTCTCTAAACCCTCCATCTCCACGCCCCAGCCAGAGGAAGTAACCAGTATGTACTGTTTAAATGAAAACAAGTGCATGATTTTGTGGCTCAACAGAAGATAGTTCAAGAGACACATACTGGACTCCAGGAACCCAGAGGGCATCACTGGTTCTTTTCCTCTCTGTTGCACCCTCAATTCTGGGTTCGAGATATGGCCCAGAGTATGCTCACTTGGTATTTGTTCATGAGCACAAGGAGAAAGGTCAGCAAGGACTGCCACAAGTAGGAAGAACTTGATGAACCTGGAAGAATAAATAGGAGTTTTGAAGGGCACTGAGCAGTAAAGGCATTCAAAGGATGGTAATTGCTTGGAGCAGAAAATTTGGGGAAAATGAGAAGTTTGTCTTTATAGGAATTGAACCATTACTTTTTGCCTTTTTGGTAGGTATGTTTATAGTGCAGATGAGAAAATACCATAAGCTTTTTTTTTTTTTAAATTTTTGATTGAAGGAAGAAAATTATGTCCATACAAGTTTTGAACTGTCTTTGTTGACTGCAAGGGGCAATTATTTGGTAAGTATTAAGTATGTTGTGTTCTGGTGTCATTAATGGACAAGCAGTATGTTGGTTGATGTGAGTATCTCCTGGAGAAGGTTGCTTAGAAGCTCACGACCTGCGAGGACATTTTTGGGATCTGACATCATTAAGAGCTGAGGAAGTTGAGGAAGTTCCTATTCTCAAATAAAGCCAAAAGGAGCTGTGAAAGAGATAAATTTTGGAACAGAAACCAGAAAAAGTCGATATTAGATCTCTGTTTTTTTCCTGGTGATTTTCATCAAATGAAACCCATTACATAAGTTGTTTCAATTAGGTAGCAATTGTGATGGTCCCTTGCACTGCTATGAACTGGGCTGTTGTAAGTGCGCTCTCACTGGGGGTTAGGGCATCTTATCGGGAATCCCATCACACTTCATGACCAGTGCCCCCCACAGTAAAAGTCACCTTTGAGTTTGCAGTTGAATGGAAGATAGCACTTATCATTTGGGCTTTCTGGACTTAAGAAGAATTCACAGAACTGCTAATTCAAATACATCATGTTTTTGAAACACTCTCACACTCCCACTAAACGATGGCGCTGACGATGGGCTCTGAGATGGTTTTGTTTTGTTTTGTTTTGTTTTAATTTTTTTAGGATTTTATTTATTTATTTGACAGAGAGAGATCACAAGTGGACAAAGAGGCAGGCAGAGAGAGAAAAGGAAGCAGGCTCCCCGCTGAGCAGAGAGCCCAATGCGGGGCTCGATCTCAGGACCCCGGGATCATGACCTGAGCCGAAGGCAGAGGCTTTAATCCACTGAGCCACCCAGGCGCCCCTGAGATGGTTTTAAAATCTGATGAACACGATATGCAGGCAAGACTGACTTTTGTGCAGTGGCGTCGCTAATTCCTCTAGGGCTGGTACATTTATATGAGAGTTCACCAGACCACATAGACTTAATTATGAGGTGAAATAACACTCGTGATTTTATTTGCATCTGTGCTGGTAGCAGAATAGGAAATCCAAATTATGGGAAGAATTGTCAGGCTGCCCATAGCAATGTTATGATGAAAATGAAACTCAGAAATGTTGAAATAACAAATGTGCAAAAAAAAAAAAAAAAAAGAATTCATCTGATGCTCCCTCTAAGTTTTAATCCATGGGAGAATCTAGGAGATAGAAACATATCCGAAATACTTTAAAGAAAATGACTAACTTTAGTTAAGCTTCCTTATGTTTAATGTTTAATGTTTGAATTTTAATTTTTAATTTTAATGTTTAATGTTTAAAATTTTTTAAATATTTATTTTAGAAATCCATGGAAGATTACCTTCAAGATTATAAAGAAAATTTAAAGAGTAATAATGGTTGTCATGAGTATATTTAGTACATAATGCTATTGACACATTGTCACTTTAAGGCATGGAGGTGAATACATAGGTCTTTTTTAGTAATGGCTACCATTTACCGAACAGTCACAGTTTAGCAGATACTATTTTCAGTGTTCACAGATATTAACTAGATTTTCCAGCAATTATGTGAAGTAGGTATTAACCCCATGTTATTGAAACAGAGATGTCAAGTGACGTGTCCTAGGTCACATGGCTAGTGAGTATAGGAGTTGAGATTTGAACTTGGGCAGTCTCCAGTTCCTGTGTTTAATTGGAGTATAATTAACATACAGTGTTACATTAGTTTCAGGTGTACAATACAGTGACTCAACAATTCTGTACATAACTCCATGCTCATCATGGTAAGTGTACTCTTACTCCCTAGGAACTATTTCACCTGTGCCCACACCAACCTCCCCTCTGGTAACCATGTGTTTGTTTTCTAGAGTTAAGTCTTTTTTTTGGTTTGCCTCATTTTTCTTTATTCATTTGGTTTGTTTCTTGAATTCTACATATGGGTGAAATCATTTGGTATCTGTCTTTCTCTGACATGTTTCACTTAGCATTGCATTTTCTACACCCATCTATGTTTTTGCAAATGAGGGACTGAAATTTTGTATGGCTGAGTAATACTCCATTTTGTATATGCCGTATCTTCTTTATCCAGTCTGTGACACTGAGGTTACTTCCATAGTTTGGCTATTGTAAATGATGCTTCAATAAATATCAGGTAGATCCCTTTGAGTTAGTATTTTTGTATTCTTTGGGTTAATAGCCAGTAGTGGAATTACTGGATCATAGGATAATTCTATTTTTAACTTTTTGAGGAACCTCTGTAGTATTTTCCCTAGTACTGCATCAGCTTGCATTCCCACCAACAGTGTGCGAAGAGTTTCTTTTGCTCCACATCCTTGCCAACACTTGCTTCTTGGTTCCTGTGCTTTAAAACACTAAAATATATTGCTCTGTGTCTGCAATTGAGAGTATAATCTTTGTAGTACACAACCTCTACTTCCAGATTTATTCAAAAGGCAAGGGCAGGGGCACCTGGGTGGCTCAGTTGATTAAGCATCTGCCTTCAGCTCAGGTCATGATCCCAGGGTCCTAGGTCTCCTTGCTCAAGGGAGAGCCTGCTTCTCCCTCTCCCTCTGCTGCTCCCCCTGCTTATGCTTGCTCTCTCTCTCTGTCAAATGAATAAATAAAATCTTAAAAAAAAAAAAAAAAGCAAGGGCATAGTCAGTAAATGATGACTCCAAAGGATTCTATAATTTCAGTATCTGCCTCAAAGGCAGCCAAGATCAAGCTTGTAAAAGTTTTTAAAGGAGACCATTACTCAAGTTGCCTGATGTCTTGCTCAGCTACATAAGTGAACCAAAACTTAAATCAGTCAATACACTTGAATATGAGAAAACAAAATTTGAGAACAGCCATTTACAAACCGCTAACTGGACTTGGCCAAATAAAGGAATTGCTTAAGTTCTAAGCAGTCAAATAATATCTTTGCTCTGTTAACCACATCTTCACCATAAAAACCTTGCCCCTAGTTGTTGTTGGCGGAATGCTCCTAACCACTTTTGGTTTGATGCTGCCTGATTTCGATTGATGTTTTTTCAAATAATCTTTTCAAAAGTTTTAATTTGCCTCAGTTTACCTTTTATCAGGCTTCAGCAATGACTTTGGTTTCATTACTTGCAGAAATCAGCAAATTATATCTCAACATTCACTGATTAAATTCATGGCCTTAGTGTTAATCGATAGGCTGGTTTGTATGCTTAAAATTCAATATTGATATTTACAAGCAGGCACATTGGCTTTGATTAATTGCTGAATTTAATTCAGCATAAAGTACTTCTGATTCTGTAATCAGCATTGCTGATTTAATAATCAAGTACTCTTGTTTCCCAGATAATGATATTCGGTACCCAAAATGACAATTTCAAGATTGATACATTTCTTTTCAGTTAAACTATAAAGTTTTTCAAAAAGAGATTCCCTCCTCTCTCTTGCTGCCTTTTCCTTTTTTTCCACTTTCTTCCCAAAAATTGTATTAAATGCTTGCCATGTGCCAGAGCTGTACAAAATGATAGGGCTACAACAACAAACATGAACAGGAAGGGTGCAGTCTCTCCCCTGTGTTGTAAGTTCTGTGACAATTACAGAACAGCAAGAAAGGACATCTTCCTAAACAACAATTTTTCAGTTGGGTTCAAAATGTTTTACAGGAATAATAAAATTTTAACTCTTTATGTAACCACATACATAATCCTACATCCAGTTTAATGAGAGAAATTGTGGTATCAGTTTAAATTTGTAAAAAGTATGAATTAGAAATGCTTTCTTTTTATTTATTTTATATAGTAACTGCATATCATGGCTTAGCAGTTGTGCTGCTCTCACAAAAATAACATAGGCTGGGTGACTTAAGACCGTAACTTTATTTTTCAGGGTTCTAGAGTCTGGCAGTCTAGGCTGATTGTGCCCACATGGTCACATTCTGGAGCGGGCCCTTTTCTTGATTGTGTCTCCTTACATGATGGAGGGAGAGAGGAGTGATCCTCGCGTTTTTTCTTATAAGGGCACTAATCCCCTTCATGAGGGCTCAACCCTCATGACCCAATTACTGCTCAAAGGCCCCACCTCCAAATGCCCTCACTTTGAAGGTTAGGGCTTCACCATAGGCATTTGAGAGAACGTGCACATTCAATCCGTAGCATGCCCCATACTGTTTCTACCTGGAGATCTGCCGAGTACACTGAAATTTACGCTAACTGAAAGTAATAAGCGTGTTTGCCCCCTGGTTAGGCAAAGATATTTATTGAATAAATCTACTATGTGCCAGGCCCAGCCTGGGTGCTTACGGCAGTGAGCAAGGGGTAACTCCGGTCCTTCTGGACAAGATGCTATAGTGGGATACCATCGTCTGAAAGGGGTTACAGTTTTCCTTACCTAGCTTGCTTATGTTGCAAAGACATTTTGCCTAGTTCAGGTTGATTGACTGAAAATTTAGAATGAGTAGTTTTGCTAGATTCAAAATTTATATGACTCTTAATAATAGAGATTTTTAGGAGCGCCTGGGTGGCTCAGTGGGTTAAAGCCTCTGCCTTTGGCTCAGGTCATGATCCCGGGGTCCTGGGATCAAGCCCTGCATCGGGCTCTCTGCTCAGCGGAGAGCCTGCTTCCCCACCCTTCCTCCAACCTGCATCTTTGCCTCCTTGTGATCTCTATCTGTCAAATAAATAAATAAAATCTTTTTAAAAAAATAGATTTTTAATCTAGAGATAAGGTTAAAGATTTTTTTTTTTTTAAGAATTCTTAAACCATCACCCAAACCAGAGAAATCTAGGGGGTTATCTTTATAATTAACTTTCTGTGCTCTGAATAGAAAAAATTGGAGTCTTTGCATATAAATACTATATTATAAATGTTTAACTCATTTTCCTTTCCTTACATGTTATAGTCTACTTTTAAGTATGCAAAGCAAGAAAAATGATAGATAATGAAGTTTACCATGATGAAATATAATACTTCCATAGTACAGAAATTATCTGTATTTTAAAAAAAAAAAAAAAAAAAACCAGCTGGGCTCAAGTCCTGCAATAAAATCAGTTTTCTCTGGGAGTTAAGCTCCATGCAGGCCTAATTCATAGTAGTGTAAATTATAGTATAAATATAAATTTAATGAACTAATATTTATTGAATAAGTGGCCTTTTTTCTTATATTGAGTGACACACCTGGAAACTTTGAGTTTGCTCTTCTTAACCAATGTCTGTATGTAAAAGTAATAATAATTAAGGCCATAGATTGTTTATTTTGTGCCAGTTGTTCATTTCCTATTCTGACAGCAATTCTACAAAGTATTAGTATCTTCATTTGCAGGTGAGGAAACCAAGGCAGTTAAAATCTACCCAAAGTTGTGTTCTAATAACAGCTCAGGAGGAGAACCAGTGTATCCACGGCATCAAAGCTGGTGCCTTGCTCACATGCAACGCTTCACCTTGGCAAGGCAAGATGGCCTACCCAGGGATAGCTTGGGTTGCTCGTATAGCTCAAGGGTACTCCAGCAGTGGCCTGCAGGGAAGCAAAGTCGGTGGAATAGCCTGTAATCATTGACAGTTCTGCGTCCAATGCCATGATGTTCTTGTCTGCTTCTGGTATTGCTGCTGAAGATATGACACCTGTGACAAAAAGAAACACCACGTGGTATACAATGGCTTGACATATAGGAACTTTGATTTACACAGATAGATCTTTTCCAAATACATCTGTTATGTACAGACAGGTGGATATGATTCATATATAAAAGTGACTTCTTGGGGTGCCTGTGTGGCTCAGTAGGGTGAGCATCAGACTCTTGGTTTCAGCTCTGGTCATGATCTCGGGTTATGAGATTGAGACCCGCGCCAGGCTCCATGCTCAGTGCGGAGTCTGCCTGAGGTTCTTCTCTCCTTCTCCCTCTTCCCCTCTCCTTGCTTGTGCATGCTCGCTCTCTCTAAGTAAATAAATAAAATCCTAAAATATATAAATACACACACACACTGACTTCTTGAGTGCTTTGCACAGTGGCTGTTGACAGCTAAGGTAAGCTTGGTTGTCAGTAATAACGCAGGAAAGAAAGGCGTTTCTGAGCACAGCCATGATGACATCATTGTCAATAGCAAACAATTAAGAGTCTTTAGGAAGTACGTTTTCTATGAGTCACTCCCATCCTGAAGTTCATTCACTCCAAGATCATCCTGTTTTTATTTTTGTAGTGTGACTGGATATTTAAGGAGGATCTTTAGTGATGTGGCAGTATGATCCCAGCCCAGACCATCTTGAGCATATCTTGACATGTCCCTGAACTAGTCATGAAAAGCCAGTGTAATTCAACATTTTCAGACTTTTCTTCCCACCCCCCAGCAAGACTTTTTTTTTTTAAAGACTTTATTTTTTAGAGAACTTTTAGATTTACAGCAAAATTGAAAGGAAGGTATGGAGTTTTTCCATTGACCCCCTGCCCCAACACATGCATAGCCTCCCTCATTATAAACATCCCTCACCAGTGTGGCACATGGGTTATGCATGATGAACCCACATTGACACATCGTAATCACCAACATCCACAGTTCACTTCAGGGTTCATTCTTGAGGTAGTACATTCTGAGGGTTTGGACAGTATAATGACAGATAACTATCTTTATGATATCATAGAGGTCATTTTCACTGACCTAAAAATCCTGTGCTCTGCCTCTTTATCCTCCCACCCCACCCCAGGCCACCACTGATCTTATTACTGCCTTTATTGTTTTGCCTTTTCCAGAATGTCTTATACTTGGAATCATAAAGTTGGTAGCGTTTTCAGATGGGCTTCTTTCACTTAGCAATGTGCATTCTTGTTAGCAATGAGTATTAATTACTTCATGGTCTGGATGTGCCACAGTTTATTCATTCACTTACTGAAGGACATCCCGGCTACTTCCACAAGAGAGATATTTATGTTCATCAAAATGTTCTTCTTTGGCAGATCTACATCACGTACTGTCTCATTTGATCTGTACACATGTATTTTGCACCCCAAAGCTAGCTTCTTTGGCTTTGGAGTCATACAGACTTAAGAGGGAATCCTAGCCTTGCAACTGACAGGCTATTTCAGGGTCAGAGAGAAGGATGTACCTGTGGGAAGACTGAGGGGAGGAAGACCAAAGTCTTCTCCAGAAACCAGAACTTCCTTTTGGAGGTGGAAAGGAAAGGTAGATTCCCCAGCTTCCAAAGTTCCAAGCTGTTAAATGGATCTTAAGATGGCTTCCTCCAGAAATTGGGAAAGATTATTCATGATAACTTTGTGCTTAGAGTTAATAAAATTTATTTTGGTCATATGGGGACTTAGGCATTCCTTCTGTGGGGAAAAAAAAAAAGAGAGAAAACCTAACATACAAACTTAAGTAACAAAATTTTTCATAGGAAAATAAGTGCTGTGTAAGATTTCAGATTTTATTTCTTGCTCAAGCACTGTTCAGAAGAAAATGTGGTTTATGACGTGAGTTGATATAATGGTTAAAATTAAATTTTTCTTGACGTCTGACTCAGCTCTTAAACCTGATAGGTGGCTCCATTGATCACAGCAGTTTTGTATATATGTTTCATGAGCTTCAGCTTACAGCATAGTGACACACGGCCAGCTTAATCAAAAAATCTTCACAGACCCCGGCTGGCATTATAGACTGGTTTCTAAAATATTTTATGGTATCCTAATAACTTGCTTGATGCCACAGTATAAAATACTGCTCAGAAAGTAATAGTGATGCTAATGTAAGAGGTGGCAAGATTGTATATGATGTCTGGCTAACAACATGTGAAACATTCATTTGAAAATTAACTTTGAGACAGTTTGGTGAACTGGGGAAATGAGTCTGCTTGTTGTTGGTTCATCTTTCGATGGTCACACTGAGACAAGAGCTTTAAGAAGGGTTTAAACAAGTAAGCTTTGGTGTATCCTGGTGAGAAGAGTTGGCATTGACTCTGACCATCATGCTGACTAAAGGCCCAAAGGATGGCAGTGGGGTTTGAGGCTGACTTCACTGCACCACAGTCGGCTGGATGCCAGCCCCATGCCTAGACTTGATGACTTGATGGTTGCTGCTTACGTGGTTATAATATAATGTGTACTTTGCCTGGGAGAAAACTACTGTTTTTTGTTTTTTGTTTTTTTTTTCTCCTTCAGTTTTTGGCCCTCTAAACATTTGTACAAGGCCCTGGAGGAGTCACACTATTCACACCATCAACTTTTACCTCTTTTTATCCCATCTGACATAGGAAAAACCAGAGGCCCAAAGAGATTTACATACTCCCTGTCCCATCCAGTTGTGACAGGGGTAGTTTGGTGTCTCTGGATCCAGCCAGTGTTTAACCCATACTTCCCATCTTGGGGAGACAGGGGCATGCCTTGGGTGAAGTGTCATGGCCATGTTCACTTGTGCTACAGGTTCCCGAGCAGTGTTTGCTTATTTTGACAAAGGTGGTGGGATGGTGAGCTGACCCCCCAATGCAAGAAAGTTTCTGATGGACCATGGACAGGGTAGGGATACTAAGGAGGTCAACCCATGTTCTTGCTGGAATCTAGCTTTGTTATGCCTGTCCTCTGCCATTATGAGACTCAACAGGAAGTCTCAGTGTTTGCCTAGGATGCAACAAAAATCTGAGTAATTCTTTTTAGACAAAATGGATTTCCTCTATTCTAACTTATAACAAGGCTTTTGCAAAGTTGGACCACAATGGTGATTCTATATTAAGAACTAAATCAATCAACCAGACCAGTCAAGCACACAAACAACAACAACAAAAAAATTGATCTGCTTCAACTTTATTTTATTGAAGCATCTGAGAACATTCTTAATTGATTTCACATTCTCTGGATTTAGCATTACTCTGACCGATAATTTTTTTAAGTCTTTGATTGCATTTGAGAATACCCATTTAAGAATCGCCCCAATGATGGAAAAAGAACAAAATGGGATTTCCATTGTCACAGCTGTCTCCTTAACATCTGACTATGTAAGCATACAGCACTCTGAACCACTGAAAAAAAAAACAGCAGCCAGGAGTTCTTCCAGGAAGCCAAACAGAAGCAAGGTTGTGTAGAAAACTGTGCATGCTTTTCAGGAAGGGAGGATTAGTTCTCTTTGATTTCCCACTTCAGTTTTCTAGGTCTGAAAAGACAGAAAGCGAGATTGCTGAATCCCTACTCTCCCACAGCTTGAACCTTTAGTCTCTCTCCAGAATTCAGATCTTCAAGGAACTCTTGATCCTTGTGACGCTGGTGACTTTCAGAAAAAAATGTGAAATCAGACCTTTCTGCTCAAATCTCCTGTAAGTTCATTGGCAGTGTCCTTATCCATTTCTGTGGATACATTACTGTTACAGGCTGGCGTTTTGACATAACAACATAGAAAAAGAAGGAGAATTTTGATTTAGATTTTGTTTCAGTTTCTAAAACTCTTCAGAATTCTTGGTAATCTCTGGCACTGAGGTTGAGGGGAAGAAAAAGAAAGCGAGTACAAACTTGAATGTCCCAAACCTTAGATTCCAACATTGGGTAAACCTTCCTCTTTGATTGCTTCCTATTTTTCTTCTGCCCTTATTCACACTGCATAATTCATACCTTTCCTCAGGTCTCAATGCCTTTCTCCATTTGACACTTTGTATCAATGATTAAACATAGACTGTTGGTGTTTTTCAGCTTTTAGCAATTTTGGGGAGAGCTGCTTCCAGACTGCTCCTAAAAGTTCGAGTTAATGATCTCTTAATCATTGTGGTTGTGCTTGTTTGTAGTGACTTTGCACTAAAGGGAAGGTAACTAATGTTTAATGAGATTCTCTGTGTCAGATTATTTTTAAAGATTTTATTTATTTATTTATTTGACAGAGATCACAAGTAGGCAGAGAGGCAGGCAGAGAGAGAGAGGAGGAAGCGGGCTCCACGCTGAGCACAGAGCCGGATGTGGGGCCAGATCCCAGGACCCTGGGAACACGACCTGAGCCAAAGGCAGACACCTCAACCCACTGAGCCACCCAGGTGCCTCTGTGTCAGAAACTTTTATGTGAATTCAGTTTATCTTTACAGTAATTCCAAAAATGTAGCAGTAGAGTTTCTCTTTTGGAGATGAAGACCAGATCTGAAGGCTGCGTGACTCGTTCAAGTTCTCAGAGCTGGTGCCTGGTGGAGTAGGGAGCCCCACTTCCCCAGTGCTCTCACGCCTGGCCTCTCAGGGGGTAGTCCACAGAGTAGCATCAAGACAGCCAGCCAAGCCCACAACCCCCAAACGGAAACCAATAGTGCAAGGAGAACTAAGCTGGAAACTGCAGTAGATTTCAGTCAGGTTTCAGGGACCCTTGCTTCCTGGTGGCACTGTTTGCTTAGGTGTGATGTTGGGCATCTGGTTTTCTAGCTTTGATTGAAGCGGTAGGTTGGGGAAAATGAAGAGCGGTGTGGCAGTAATGGTGACCTCCAGACTAAGTTTGGAGGTGTAGAAACCCACCATCACTATCGTTATCTGTTGTAAATATCTGCCAAGCACTTTTTTCTTCAACGACAGCTCTCTGTTGATGAAATGATTTAGAAAGCCTCTGTCATGAGACACGGTTCAGGAGAAAATGGGGACCTAAGTCAGAATTTCTTGGGCTATGTTTGAATACCTGGGGATCATGCTAAAAAGGCAAAAGCAAACAAACAAAACATTGATAATTGTTTAATGTTCATTATAGTTACCACAGTACCTTGGGTTTGAATTTGTAGCGTAACAGGGTTGTAGTTTGTGATGTGGGTACAATTTATGATGTCTAATCGATGCCCATATCATAGGATTTGTAGAATACCTTTAGTACTTTCCATGACTATAAAGAATTATGATTATTTTATTTTTACAAGACGGTAGATCCTGTTTGTGACAGTGGTAATACTGAATCCTCGGTCAGAAACAGACACCCAGTTATGGTACAGTTCTCAGTGGGAAAGATGATTTGTTTTAGGAGTATCCCCTTCACAAAGTGATTTTAAGGATTTTAATGTCACAGAAGGAAATATTATCTGCACAGCACTTTAACTTTTTAAATTTAATTTGTTTTTTTTTAAGATTTTATTTATTTATTTGACAGACAGAGATCACAAGTAGGCAGAGAAGCAGACAGAGAGAGAGAGAGGAGGAAGCACACTCCCTGCCGAGCAGAGAGCCCGATGTGGGGCTTGATCCCAGAACCCTGGGATCGTGACCCGAGTTGAAGGCAGAGTCTTTAACCCACTGAGCCACCCAGGGCCCCTGCACAGCACTTTAATTTTAATGCTTATTTGATATTGAATGCTTTCTACATACCAATCCATCTCAAATTTTGAAAATCTGATGATATTCACAAGTCTCAAAACTGAGTCGATGTATTTTTTCTGAAGTATTGTGTACAAAGGATAGACTTGTTAGCCTGTGGTTTGATCCTGAAATACAGAAGCGTGTTAGCTAGGTGTGTAGAGCTCTGTAAGCTTCTGAAATGCTTCCTCTCTACCATCTTCCTTAAGCCTCACATGCCTTAGGTCTTAAGTGCCCATTTTAAGGAAGGATGGGTGAGTCCTGTGATCTTACTGCCTTTGCACTGTGAAAGTCTTTTGTTGTGTTCATAGATGAGGGATTGTCCTGATTGCTGGGAACATCCCTGGCTGTTACTGTTCGTCGGAGTCATTTGGTAATTAATCATGTTCCCTTATCTGATAAGTTTGTCTTCTGTTTTTATTTCAGTAGACGTTTAAAGAATATTTATCTTTTTATACATATTGCCTTTATTTTTCTAACTAGCCTGTGCAAATCTCGGGTGTGTTCTATTTCTTTATATTCCTTATATTACCTGGCATATCCTAGGCCATCAATAACGTCAGTGAATCTGGAGCGGGAATAAGGAAGACCGATACCCTGATTTGCATCCTGCCTCATCTGCTTCCTTTCTGGGGCAGGGTTTTGTTCTTGAAGCCAGGCAAGTCTCGCACTGCTTTGTCTCCCTTCCAGGCTCTCACTTTAAGGCGTGTCATTGCCCAGCAGACCATGGTGCAACAAAGAGGATTGGAGCCCACTCTGCTCTGTTTTGCCAAACATTGACTGCTCTGATAAATCATCTATTGGCTAAGCTAACTTTGGGGAATTATCTGTGGACTTTAATTCTATTTGCTGGCCCCATCTGGTTGCCATGGATACTTGCTGTGGCAGAAGGTTGTCCTACAGACATTGTACAGGGTGTTGCCTGTGGCAACAAATAGCTCAGGAGGAACAGGGATGGAACATATCAGATATTCGCAAGGAGGGCAGTGACTTTGGTTGGATGGACCCAGCAGCGGCTGCGGGGCGAGGGGGTGGTTGGCATTTTAGGAAGGTAGTTGGGGCTGGGCCTGCGAAGGGAGTGTGTGGTATCAGGAAATGGTGTCACTGCAGGATGTGATCCTTGCTGAAGAGGTTCCTGAAGAGCAGCTGGTGCATTTGGGCTGGTGATCAGCCCCGTTATGATGGGGGATTCTGGCTGCAGGTGATCTGCAGGGATCCAGGTGAGCTCGCCGTAGAGATTGGATCAGGTATTAAGCAGAATAGATTAGGGACGGTAGTCAACGGCAATCTTCATTGATCATGGGCATTTAGCCATGAAAGAAAAGGGAAGGCAGAGTCTCAGGGTCCTAAGGAGAGAAGGTGGGGCTGAGGCACTGCCCCCTAACAGAATTGAACCTGTGATTAGCCCTGGAGTTAGAAACTATGTTGCTGTAGAAGGAGTATGGACCTGGAGCAGGAAAATTCTGAGTCCAGACCCCTGCTATTCCACATAGAACCTTGCTACCTCTAGAAATTCTTTGTGCTTCTCTAGGTCTCAGTTTCATCTGTAAAATGCAGAGAATAGGTTGATGTGCATTTTCCAACCTATGACCTGCATAGTGTTATCTTTTGTGAAAAGCATTCCGTGTCAAAATAGTTTGGGGAATGCTGTGGTGTATCTTCCTCTGATATCACCAATACTTAATATGTTCATTATTACCTTAAAGTAGCCAGTGATGACCTATGATTGATTTTCATTTAGCCTAGTGACTCTCAAACTGACTGACCATGGAATATCTTCTCACCGGAGCAGCCGTTGACCTGGTGAGGGGCCCTAGAGTTTGGAAACGCAGAATTTGAGGAAGACTGAGCTCTATGGTTTCTCAGATGCCTGTCAGTTGAGCAGACCCTCACATTCGTCTACCATTCATTCATGAAGCCGCTGATACACAAATGCCCTGGCCAGTTGGGTAGCCACACATGGCTCCTTCCATTCACTTTTAACTTGGTTTTTCATTCTCTCTTTCCTCTTGAAAGTTATGGTGGGGACTCCACTGCTGTTAGGGATTTCCTGTCCCTCAGCAGAGGAACACTGGTCCCTGTTTCCCAGATCACAACACAGAGGAAGGGGTGTGGCAAGTGCCTGTAATTGTTCCTCCTTCCCCTCTCAGAGCGCTGGTGGTAGGTATAAAGTCAGCCTCCTCAGATCAGCTTGTCTTGCAGCCCCTTTAACTTCATCTCTTAGAGGCTTCTGGAAAACTCACCCCCACACCAGATATTTCTGTCAGTGGGAAAATGTTTTCCTCTTTCTAAACAACTGATTTACAAATAAGCTTCTGGAATTCAGCCCATCACCCCACGTTCTGTGGGGTTGGCTGAGGTAATTCCTCAATACAATCTGTTTAAACATTTTGTCATCAAGAGTAGGAAAAAATACTAATTGTTTTATCAGACTGAATTTTGCATAAATAACTTAAGAACAGCTTGATCCTCACTTCCACCCCACTCCCCCAGCAGTCTTTTGGGACTGGGAAAATTTCATAAATGGGGGAAGTAAACGTGACTGTGTTTTAGTGATTGAATATACTTATGGTAATGACTTTAAGACTGACAATATTTACTCAGGTAGCAAGCGTTCATGCCGTTTACACACCACATGTCTAACATTGCACCAGGCACTGTGGGGTGCCAGCCACGCTCCTGCCCTCAAGGAATGTATGCATCTGAGGAGGTAAGACACGATAAGACCACCTTCTTTGAGGTGGCAGGTGGATATGTAGGACCTGGGAAAATGTGTGTAAACAGAGTAACTGCAGACAGAAAGTAATAAATCCAGCTTCCCTGCTTGGGGTTAAGTTGGAATTTTGCCAGCTTGGTGGGAATGGGCAGACAAGCCTGCTCAGTGGTGGACTCAGTGTTGGGAGACCTGAAACCAGAACTGACTGGTGACAGGGGAATGTGATGTTAACAGTTAAGTAATCATAATAATGAATACATTCCTGCGATATGTTTGTTAAAAGAGCTTAGAGAGTCGGATTAGTTGACTGCTAAGGAGATTATACATTTTGAGTAAAACAAATTTCAAATTTTCATTTGGAATCATCCTAAGAACTGTCCCATGCCAAATTTGGTTTGGATAGGATAATTTTCTTTCTTTTTTTCCCTTTTTTTTTTTTTTTTTTAGGATTATTTATTTGAGAGAGAGAAAGAAAGCAAGAGTGGGGAAGGGGCAGAGGGAAAGAATAGCCAAGCAGATTCCTGCTGAGTTCGGAGACTGATGTGGGGCTCGATCCCATGAGTCATTAGATCAAGACCTGAGCCGAATCCGAGAGTTGGATGCTTAAGCAACTGAGCCACCCAGGCACCCCTGGTTTGGGTAGCTTTTTAACCATTAATGTTTGTCACATCACTTAAATGGTTATATGGACACTTACCTGATTCTTTAATAACCTGTTCTTGGATGTCAGGGACTAAATGATCCTTTTGCAGCTTTCATTTTTTTCTCTTACATATTTAGTTAAGCAAAGTCTTAGAATTGTAGTTCTCTTTTAGCTGTGTCCAAGGGCCCACATGAAGGACCTCTGCTCCTGTGGAATGCGTAGAAAGATCAGTTAGGGATTTACCTGAGTTTTGCTTTGGGCTTTGTTATTATTTATAAAATTTAAGAGCTATCAATGAAGCTAGGTGGTCAGTTCTTTGGAAGGCATGGACTGGCTTGCAGGGGTAGACACAGTCTTCATGCTTGACGTGGAAGGCATCCCTAACCTTTCCTAGATCCCATCCAACCTCTCTTTGGAATTGTCATGATACTGTTGTGCGGATAAAACAAAGTGTCCCAAAAGTACACAGTAAGGAGGTGTTCTGTTAAATATACTCTATTAGGATTTTTTTTTTCCCCAGTACAGAAGCATGGTTGACTGCCTGTAAGTGTTGGTTAAATAAATGTGTGGTTAAAGAGTCCTGCTTCTGTTTCCGGCAGTTATTCACAAAATGGCAAAATGGCACTTTTCTATAGTAAGCAGACATCATTGACATTCAATAAATTGGAAGTATTAATAATAGTTGTCAAAAGGTTCTTAAAATATCTTTCTTTTTGTGTGTCTTATCCATGGCTAGAAATCCATTCTTTTTTTTTTTAAAGACTTTATTTGACAGAAAGAAACATAGTGAGAGAGGGAACACAAGCAGGGCGAGTGAGAAAGGAAGAGGGAGCAGCAGGCTCACCGCTGAGCAGGGAGCCCCATGTGGGGCTCAATACCAGGACCCTGAGATCATGACCTCAGCTGAAGGCAGGTGCTTAATGACTGAGCCACCCAGGTGCCCTTGGAAACCCATTCTTAAGCCAGAATTATAATTTTTTTTCTGTTATGTGTTTAAGTGGAATTTCTATTCATAGGGCTAATTTTAGCTTTATGCATATTGGAAAATTAACTCAAGCTATCTAAGGCAGTATAAGAGATGCATGTAGTAAATGGAAGATGATAAAGGGGAAGATTTTTCTTTTCCCATTATTAAAAGCCTATATTTCCCATAGCTAAGCCAAGTCAGCAAAGACATGTAGGTACCAATTATGTAAGATTTTCCTTTGAAGCAGCAAACTTTAATTAAAATATATAGTTGCTATGGTTTCCGAGCCATCTATTTGAGCAATTTATCTGTAAAGATATTTTCACAAAATAAATTCCATGTTAATTGGAGGTTTCCTTCTGTATTAAGGAACACACCTACACCAGCAGGTAGCAGTTCAGAAAGTCTAAGCTGGTGTTGCTGGATGTAGCATTTCTCCCAAATCTTCTCTCCAAATGAAACATTATGCCATTTTTTCATGAATATTAATGTTTGAATTAGGGCTGTCTATCTCTGCTTGCAAAGCTAAGTGGGAAATTAAATACTTAGCCAAGCAACCCAGTTCATCTGTCCCCAGACTCTATTCCTTCCTCATTAAGAGGAAATTTTACCTGAAATATTGGAGTTGTGTTCATAATAGGAAATGAGCTTTTCAGAAGGGAGTTGAAAAGGGTGTTTGTTTCAAAGCCCCCAGCAGAATAGTCTGACTGATGCTCTTAAACAGTCTTTGGAGTTTAAACTTTAAAAATTGAAATAATTTCAATTTAAAAATTGAAATAATTTTTTAAATTCCAAGTGGTTCGTGGATCTGCTTGCTGGCTGCTATGTAACCTCCAGTCCTACTTTCCCCATATTGCCTCCATCCTGAGTTCTGTGGCCCTTTTTTTCCAACTTAAAGATTTTTTTTTATTCATTTGACACACACACACAGAGAGAGAGAGAGAGAGTACAAGCAGGAGAAGCAGCAGCAGAGGGAAAAGGAAAAGCAGGCTCTCCACTGAGTAGGGAGCCTGATGCCAGGCTCCATCTCAGGACCCTGGCATCATGACTAGAGCCCAAGGCAGATGCTTAATGGACTGAGTCACCCAGGTGCCCCACCTGTGGTCCTTTTGATGTGAAGATGGAGGATTATCCTACTAATCTCCTCTTTCTGTCCTCTTTCTCTGAGTAGATCACCACAAAGTTTCTGGAATGCAGTCCATCTTCTTTATTCTTTTAATGAAGACTGATGTCTGCTGTGTAGGTCATCTACTGAAAGGCCTTCCTCTGGCATGTTTGTATAACAGACCAGAGTTCTAGAGCCTGTATAATCTGCCTATGGATACCTTACTTTTTCTTTTTTTTTTTTTTTAAAGATTGTATTCATCTGAGAAAGAGAGAATGAGTAAGCGAGAGCATGAGCAGGGGGAGGGGTAGAATGAGAGAGAGAGAATCCTGGAGCAGACTCTCTACTGAGTATAGGGCCTGATGCAGGGCTCCATCCCAGGACCCTGAGATCATGACCTGAGATGCTTAACCGACTGAGCCACCTAGGAGCCCCAGGATATATCCCTGGTTATATAAGCTTATAGAACTTTAGAGCTGGGAGAAATCACATGACCTCTTATGACCAAGCTGTTTTGAGGCAGATAAAGATTTGCTGATTAACAGTTTTCTTTCTAATTTTACTCTCGATTAAAAAACCAAAAAATAAACTTTTCTCATTTCCACCTCAGGGCCTCATCCTGTAACCATGGCTGGCTTTCATTCATTCAGTATTTATCAAGTTTTTAAATGCCCATTCCTAAGAGAGGCCTTCCCTGACCATCCAGTCATTCTTTCACTCCCCTTAACTCTTTTGACATTAATTGATTTCTTTTCTTCTTCTCTCTTGCAATCTGTCGTTTGCACTCTACTATATCCCAGTGTCCAGAGCATTCAAATATTTGTTGGATAGGCAAATCTACTCTTTATGGTGACCTTTGTTGGGACCTAAACAGTGTTTATTAACAGCCAAAGTATAACTGGTCAGTTTACAGACACTCATCAAACAAATTTTGGGCACACTTAGTCTTGTAATTCATGCTGCTTCAAAGCAGAGGCATCCACTTTTTTTTTAATCTCCCCCATTTTTCTTCATCTGGTTTTCACTCCCATTTCAGATTCCCTCTGCTGCTGTCCAGTGCTCCATGCAGTAGTCAAGGTGCTCTCAGTGAATGTTGCTATGACTTGGCAGTGTTGGTGTGGCTGGCTGAGACCAAGCAGCCCATGAAGGTCTAAAATGAGAAAGCTAGGCTGACGATCATGTATGTGGACCACAGTGGCATAGAAGGAGACACAAACGTTGAGCATAGTTCTTTCTGCCTCTGTGGCCCTGGAGTAGGAGGGCAGAATTAAGCAGACCATCTGTTTCACCAGAGAGGGCCAGTGGTGGTGGTGGTAAAACCCATCTTTGCACTAGGAGTCTGGTACTAACGGCAGCTGGGGTTTGCGGTCCTCAGTGCCTTACACTTAGTTACTTAGTCTTCCACCTAGGAGGTACATAGTGTTATTAACCCATTTTACAAATGGGGAAACTGAGACACAGGAGTGTAGTAACCTCATTAAGGCCACAGAGAAAGGGGTGGGGGGAGCCAGGATTAAAGCTCAGGTAGTCTGACGCCAGCATCTGGGCTCTTAACTACTTGTTTCTACCAGACGACCCCCCATGAGTGTCCTGGGGGAGTGATTCTTACAGCTGCATAAAGAGAATATTGCACACACAAAGCAGGGTCATATAAAAGCTGGAACTGTCTGGAAGATTTCTAGTTAAAGCTGATAGAAGCAAATGAACAGGAAAGATGCCTGGTCCTGGAAGTCAGGCACAGGGCAACTGGAGTAAGCTCCAAGCCTGACCTTTGTCCCTAACATGCCTCCTTTGAAGGTCTAGGGCCTGCCTTCCTTCCTGGCCTTTGCTTTCTGTAAGGGTGCCGTGCTCCACTCCCCAGCCTGACTTTTGGTTTGTGGCTGGATTCCAGGTCTGGTTCCTGAGCCTGGAATCTAGTTTGTCAGAGCAGATTGTAAGCATCTGCATATGGGACACGGACTTTCAGGAGTACAGAAGGTTGGGATGACTTAGGCACCTGGGTGGCTCAGTGGGTTAAACCTCTGCCTTCGGCTCAGGTCATGGTCCCAGGGTCCTAGGATCGAGTCCTGCATTGGGCTCTCTGCTCAGCAGGGAGTCTGCTTCCTCCTCTCTCTCTCTGCCTACTTGTGATCTCTGTCTGTCAAATAAATAAAATCTTAAAAAAAAAAAATAAACAAGTAGCTTTTAAAAGGCCACTTAAAAGAACACAATATCAGTAAGTGTTGTTTTAGAACTAATATTGCATGTACTTTCCAGGTGATGATAAAAGTGGAATAAGATCAATAGGAAACACAGTAGAACAAATTAAAGAGCGGGCACAACTCATACTGCTGTGAGGCTCAAGTCATGTAGGAGATCCAGGCACCAAAGGCTGGGCGCTGTGAAATGTCCTGGAAATTGGCTAGGAAATTCACTGGACCCCACAAAACAGGGTGATTGGGTAATGAGCAAAGGCCTCGGTTCCGGAGACCAAAGAGCAAGACAGAACATGGCTGCTGACAGTGTAAGAAATGGAGGCTGAATCCAGCCACTGGGAAGGAGGCTGGGTTAGGGCTCCAGGGATGCTCTGTATTGAAGTTAACTTTGGCGCTACTGTGCAGCTGTTTGCTGTTTCGATCAGAGTCAGCAGAAGATAGTAACAGGCAGTTCCTGGCCCTCGTGTGTTTGAGAACCTTCATTTGCAACTCCTTTCCTTGGGTAGGACCTTCTCTGGCCTGATGGGTAGGACTTGGCTAAGCTTGGAAACGTTCGTTTCCTCCCTGTATATCTATCAAATATTCCATGACAGTAGTGATCACAGTGCTAGTATTTTTCTAGGCCTCTTTAAAAATAAGGCTGATTTTACCTTATTTACATAGAATTGAGGAACACTGTCTTCAGAGTTATTGTATGCGCTCCTTCCGAGTAATTTATTTTTCTCCATGCATATCGGAGCTACATTCTTGGCTTGATGGGAGTGATGGAATAAGAGAAGTTGGTGTCTCTTGATGATAGACTGACTTCCCTGTCATCCCCGCATAGGCAGCAATAGGAAAATACATTTCAAGTGAATTGTTATTTAGATGGAGAAGATTCATCTACCTATAGATCAGTTTGTTAAAGTGCCCATTATGAAAAGATATATATATTTGTAAATGTAAGAGGTATCCATCATTTTTTATGATGTGAATATACATAGGCCATGAGATATTGTTTTATTCTACCTTAATGTTCCTGGGTACTTCTTAAGGACAGAATGGAAATTGAAAACAATTCATCTTGTCCCATTCTTGCATCTAATATGATGATTTTAAGGCATTCTTTCTCAGTAAATCTGCTAAGTCAGTAGCCTCAAACAGAAGCCCCATTTAGGTTGTTGGTGCTAATGGCAGAGAGCTGAGCCATACAGAGAGGGAAGAGAGATATAGTTTATAAACACTTCTGCTAGGAGACCCTCTACTTCACTGCAGTATTTTAAGTTCTTGCATAACTTAGTTTATCCTCAGGGAGAAAATAGACTTGTAATTCTTTTTACACAATGATGGTGCCCCCGTAGCTGTGTACTCCTAGAGGAGCCGGGAGAGGATAATGCTAAGTATAATTAAAGGTGTACATCTGCGAGAGATACCTCTTCGACCAGCCTCCCTCCACCCAGCATGCCCTGAGATATCTTATTAGAATGGGATTTTCCCAAGTGTATAAAAACATTATTTTTAAAAAAAATATTATTATTATTATTATTTAATTCAAGTGCCCACTCAAGGCACTTGGGACCAGGTAGACACCCCCCCCATTTTTTTTTTTTTTTTAATCTTAATGTGTTCTGTGGGGAATGTTTTTATTGGGATCTTATTTGTACTTCCACTTACTTTATTTACAGTTTTCTTTCTTCCCTGAAGCTAACTGCTTGCATTTTTTCCTACCTCTCAAACACTTGAACTTTGTAGAGATGTTTTGAACTCTTAAAATACTCAAAGGCCATTATTTTCATGTTGAAGAAACATGCCCCTTAGTATAATGACTATTTAGAGTTTAATGTTGGTGCCAGACTTGGAGTTATGAACATGAATAAAACACAGTCCCTTCCCTAAGGAATATGGAGTTGACAGTTCGTTTTAGCATTTCACAGTTTATTTCTTCTTCAATTTTTATTTATGAACTTATTTTTTATCTGTGATTTAAGGTTTTCCCTAAACAGAATAACTATACACTGATAAGTAACTCAGTGAAAACTTAAAGATTTTCAATTCTATCTGCTTTGAAGGTTAAGGAAGCTCTCTTGTGTTTAGTGAAGGAGAATAAAAATCATTGACTTAAGAATGCCATTTCATAATACAGCACATATCATTCTAGGATAACACATAATCAATCTGAACATTAATATCAACAGAACAAAATTTGATAGATTCATTTTATACCAAAATTAATTTAAAATATCCTTTTTGGGGGCACCTGGGTAACTCAGTTGAGTGTCTAACTCTTGGTTTTGGCTCAGGTTATCCTCTCAAGGTTGTGGGATCTAGCCCCAAGTCAGGTTCATCACTCAGTGGGGAGTCTGCTGGAAATTCTCTCTCCCTCCTCCTTGGCCTCTTTCCCCCCACCAAATAAATAAGTAAATCTTTAAAAAATATATCATTTTGATTGTTGTACGTGTAATTTGGGGCTATACAGAGCTTGAGAAACCATTATTTGAAGATTACAGTTATTTTAGGTATAGAAATTTAGTGTACCTACTTATTTTTCCCATACCAAGAATATTGCTACATAGTTTCAGGGTCCATAGGATTTTGTGGACAAGGATGATTACTTTAAAAACAGTGCATTGAGATATTGCATTGAGATATTTGATTTGGTGGACTAAGCAACCTCTGTCCAAATGCCTGAGTTACTTCTGTTAGGTGATTTGCATTAAATTGTCTCTTGCTATCACCAGGAAGAAAGTTAACAGCTTTGAGAGTGGTGACATTAAATTAAGCAGAATGAACTTTTCATTGGGTTGTCCAGCTGTTCAGAAGAAGTTTCAGGGATGAGTCAGGAAAGCAGCTTTACTTTGAAAACAGAAATCAGACATTTATAAGGCAGGGGAAACTGCCTTTTGCTTTTGTCATCATTTTCTTCCAAGACTTAAGATTTCCAAGACGTGGGTTGTAAGAAGTTTGTGAATGTTTCCAAAGGTTGCACTGTGAATGGCTTCTGCATTTGTTAAGTGCACTCTGATGACTCGGCAGATCCGGGCCTTTAACTTGGGATGGTTTGATGGTTTTGTTGACTGTGAAACTTACCGTCTCTGCTTTGGCTGACTCTTCTTTACTTGAAGGCTCCACCATATGAACCGAAGAGGTGATGCATTAAATTGCATCTTAGGAAAAGATAGGGTTTTCATTCTGGTCAATAAAAGCATCAGCTGAGTGATGGTATAGTGCTCTGTTATGGTAAGAGACTTTAAATCAGACCATCCTGGTGCAGGTCACATTCCTCCGCAATTTCTTTATTTAGCCTTTGCTCTGTGTTCTCTACAGGACCTATGTTCTCCGGCAAAGAGGATCATTCATGATGCCACAGATGGTGGGCTTTACAGGCACAGAACTCAGGTTGAGGTCCAGAGTCGTGCTCACTAGCTTTGTGACTTTGAGGAGTTACTCACCATGGTTAAGCCTTTAGTCTTTCATCTCAAAGATGGGGGTAATAATACCTGCTTCATAGTTTTGAGGAGAGGATTAAATTCATTAACACATGTGAAAAATGCATATGCCTTTTTAGCAAAGCATTTGATGCATGATAAATCCAGTTAAAGTTACTAGCCATTATTTGTCATTTGAGTTACTTGCTTGACGAAATTGCTTAGTCTGTTGTTGCTTAGCAACTGTGTAGTGAAGACAAAATGATTGAATACTTGTGAATCTAGAAGAGTTTAAATGAACTTTGAGGTCAGCAGAAATTTTCCTAGCTAGAATGCCATCTTCCTACCAGATCCTACTTTACTATTTGAAGTGTCTCTAAAAATCAAAGGACGTGAAAAACAGGATGGAGACATTCAAGTTGGCCTCTATTGGCTGTGTTTAATGGGACTTTTTTTTTTTTTAATATTTTATTTATTTATTTGACAGACAGAGATCACAAGTAGGCAGAGAGGTAGGCAGAGAGAGAAGAGGAAGCAGGCTCCCCGCTGAGCAGAGAGCCCGATGTGGGGCTCGATCCCAGGACCCTGGGATCATGACCTGAGTCGAAAGCAGAGGCTTTAACCCACTGAGCCACCCAGGCGCCCCAATGGGACTTTTGAAATATACTCCCTGTATCAAGTTTCCTAGTGTCAGAAAAAAAGCTGTTATCTTGAGAGTACCATCATTTTACTTAGCTTAAGTAGTGCTTTTATAGTTTTTTGAGTCTTTGTTTTTGCACACATCCAATACTTTGTTCTCATCGATGGCATCAGTTAATATTCCTTTATACCAAGATGATATTTTTCTTAACCTGATGATTTTCTTGGGTGGAAAGAGTTTTTAAGTGTACAAAGTTAGGACGGAAATCTGTAAGAAGATATTCTGAAAGGACACTATTTGATAATGTGAACAAACCTCAGATAAGAATGTTGAGCTGTGATAATCAGAACTGGTATTCTTCCAACACATGGGTGTGCTTCCCCGCATTTCTCAGAACATGACAACATCGTCTTAAATAGTCTTTGCTTCCCCAAGTTCTCATACATCGTAGCTGTTCCACAAATTTTTGTTTGATATATAAATGAAATAGCAGAAATATACATGTACTGTTAGGAAGCTTATCTTGGCTGCCTTTAGTGGTTTAACCACTAGTAAGGATTATTGTAAAGTGCTTGATAATTGATACCCAGGAACTGTGGGTCTTAAAGACTCTTAAGATCATTCACTACAATATTTGTGTTCGGTGAGGGAAGATTAAAATCCACAGAGCTAGGACTACTGGCCGCTGTGCTCTGCTTCCCTCCTTCCAAAGGGGCAAGGGGTCCCAGAGGGTGAAGAATGAGGGGGGCAGGCTAAATGCAGCGGCAAGAGATCAACAAGAAAGTGGGAGGACTGGATTTAGGAATGAAACAGAGGTGAGAGTGAAGATGGATAAAGGGGTTTGATTAAAATATTCCCATGCACAAGACACACAGATCCAGGCTGTGTCTACCAGGGAGGCTGAGTAGTGGTCAGCTTTCAGAGGCTCGGGGCTGGGGACAAATGGGGGATTGCAGAGAGGTGTTGGCCCTGGGACTTTGCCTCTTTCCCCAGACTTTGATACTCAGAACCAGCTCCAGCTCTCAGGCTTCCTTTCCACAAGGGCTCTTTGCTCTTGACTTTGACCTTGAAATCAAAATCCCATGTGTCTTGTTTGAGTTCCAGACGTATGCATTTAAGTCAACCTTTAATTCTTACCACACATATCTAGTACAAATATTAAACCTAACAAGAATAAAATAGATTTCTTGATTTCAGAGCCCCCATCGTGCTCCTGTTCCAAGCCAGCTCACGATTGCCACCACTATCCATATTCATGTATCTTTGATTCCTCTTTTCCTCATAATACCTTACCTCTACTCTGTGCATGTGCTGTGTGGCCATCTCCTCAAGGAGACGTAGCAAGTGAGGCCAGTTCTCTCTGCCCCACGGCTGTAACTCATTTGTAACCTGCACTCCTCTCCCCGCACACCTGGAGGCCCCCTCTGCCATCACTTTGCCTTTACCCACGTTCTTCTCTCCTCCACAGAGCAGCCAGGAAGAGCATTTGAAAATAAATCAGTTGTGTCACATGATAGTGGCAAAGCCCCCTTCCATAATGGCTCCTCAATGTGAACAGTACGAAATCCAGGCTCCTTGCATTGGCCCACTGACACACTGAGCAGCTGCTCTCTTTCCTATCGAAGCAGGATCCTTTCTCCTCTGTCCTTACCTCTCCGCCTCACTTTGGCCACTCAAGACTTCTTTCTGCTCTAGGAGTGCGGCTCATTTCCTCTTTGGGGACTTGCCAACTCAGGTTTCAACTTGGATGCCCCATATATTTCTCTGATGATTTGGGGTCTAAGCCAAGTGGTGGAGGGTGTCTGAGAATACCATAGCTATTTATGTGTCTATGCATGTGAGTCTGTCTTCCATTCTAGAATGCTCCTTAAGCAGAGGAGGCCTTTTTGGTTTCAGTGAGTATCTGTAGCACAGGAAAGAGTGAGTGTTTAGCACCTAGTTAGTACTCAAGTACATGTTAACTGCCTGTGATTATGGAGTGCTTTTTGATAAATATACCAAAAGAGCTAGTATACCAAAAAGAAAGTTGTGGTATTTCCAGTTTTGTTTATCTAAATTAACTATCCGTTATCTGTGTGCACAGAAAACGCTAAAATCCACCATCTGTTATATAGATTCTAGAATGTTATATCTAGAATCTAGATATTCTAGAATAATCTAGACAATTATAGCTAGAATCTAGATATTCTAGAATAATCTAGATAATTCTAGAATATCCATTATCAAGATTCATCCATTATCTGTGTGCACAGAAAATGCTATGACATTGGGAAAACTTAGCTTTTCTTATGTGAGGGAACTACTCCCTAATTGTCTTACAGTGAGTTTGTTCTGCCAACTGTTTCATAGCCAGGGCTGGGAGCATATATAGGCTCAACTGAAAAAATCTTTATGAATTCCCAAATGACGGGATCCAAATTAATGATGCTTTGCTGTGTAATTTGATAAAAATTACTTTGCTGACAAGTATGACAGTAGAAACTACATACAGACTTTTAAAAAACATTTAAATGTTAAAAAAAAATAAAAATACATAAAAGTCAAAATAATTATCTAAAGAGTAATATTTTTGTAGGTTTTATGTCCTCTGAAAATTTTCTTACAGATCTACTTCCTTACATATTTGTTGACAACACTGACAAGATATGCTTACAAGGGGGCCACCTACATTGAAAAAAATTGTTACATTTATTAAAATGACATCAGTTTTTATGCTCTGGCCTTGGTAAAAGGCAGCTATTTTCTCTAGGAAATGACAAGGACAGCAACAACGTAACAGTGGAAAGTAAGACACATTTGAACCCTGAATAGCTGTGAAAATGGTACTCATGCTAAACAGCTTTTTAAAGTTTGATATATTTTCCATATAGTCCCCCATCCTTTTGCCAATTTATTGCTGTTTACCTAGTACTTCCTTTGTGGGGCTGATGGTTTCAAAGAGAATAGTAGAAGTGAAGGCAATGTTAGGACCTAAAATGCTCCTCTGAATCAGACTTCAATTTAGATTGCATGTTATAGTGTGTTTTCAAGGTGAAAATCTGACTGCATGTAGAGTTAATGGCTTCAAATTGTCCGAGAAGAGGGGCTCCTGGGTGGCTCAGTGGGTTAAAGCCTCTACCTTCGGCTCAGGTCATGATCTCAGCGTCCTGGGATTGAGCCATCCATCGGCTCAGCGGGGAGCCTTCTTCCCCCACCCCCCTGCCTGCCTCTCTGCCTACTTGTGATCTCTCTCACTGTCAAATAAATAAACAAAATCTTCAAACTATCCAAGAAGAACAAGCTTTGCATAGGAGTGGGAGCTCTTGAGTACAGGGTGATGGGACATTCATTCATTCCTTCCTTCATCAGTAAGTTATTGAACACCTTGTAGCACATAGGTGAACACCACATAGCACATAGGTCTGTGCTAGTCATAAGGCAACTCAGAAAGGAACTGGAAGGCAGGAACTTGCCACACGGAGCCTCCAGCTGCGTGAGAGAGAGAGAGAGAGAGAGAGAGAGAGAGAAATGGAGGCTGAAACCATCATGTATCCGTTACCAAGGAATAGGCCAGGTGGGTGACAGCAAATACGTAACAAGCGCCATTTTCTCCCATTTTAAAAACACTTTCATTTGGGAAGAGGAGAGACTAGGACAAATCTTTGGTGCCTATTTTCTGGTATAAAAGTTAGGATTATTTTTTTTCTAATTTCTAAATTGCCTTATATGCAGATCCTCAGGTTTCCATACCCATTTAATGATTTCCTCTTTTATCGACAATAAATGAAACAAAATCTCAACTGTTTAAAAACACACAGGACTGGGCGCCTGGGTGGCTCAGTGGGTTAAGCCGCTGCCTTCGGCTCAGGTCATGATCTCAGAGTCCTGGGATCGAGTCCCGCATCGGGCTCTCTGCTCAGCAGGGAGCCTGCTTCCTCCTCTCTCTCTCTCTGCCTGCCTCTCTGCCTACTTGTGATCTCTGTCTGTCAAATAAATAAATAAAATCTTTAAAAAAAAAAATAAAAAAAAATAAAAACACACAGGACTTGTGTGGCACTAGGAGAAAGGCACTCGTAATGTTTTGTGTCAGAGCAGTCTCGGAAAGAGATGTGGTATTTTCAGCCTTCATTCAAATTGAAATAAACAGGACAGCCCCTTGCTCTGATTCCTTTACCTTTAAAATGATAGGTTTTTCCCTTCTCAAAGAAACATAACCTGTTTTGATATGGACCGCTGACCACCGTCCTGGTCCAGTTGCCCTCTGACAGCTCCGAGCCCCTCCCTCAGGCTCAGCGGACACCTGCCGGTACCCCCACAGCTGTGTGTGTGCCGTTGGACCCTCAGGACACCCCCCACAGAGGGGGGCTGGGAGGAGATGTTCAGTGAAGGTGCCATGCTAACCAAAATGCCAGCTTAGTAACTAGAGTGGATTTCCAGCAGCAAGACATATTTTATATGGTCTTCTAAGCAATTAGTGGTAGAAATGGTCCATTTTTTTTGTGCATCCTCACAACTGTTGTTCTCTCTTTGCTCCCTATTCTTTCTCTTTCTCATTCCCTGTTTACCTCTTTCTTGCTCTTGCTTCCTCTCTACCCCCATAACATACACAACACACACACACACACACACACACACACACACACATGCTAAACAGCTTTTTAAAGACACACACACAATTTTTTTAGCCTGCTTGGTACATTTCACATTTTCTTATTGAAATTACCCACCAGTGATTTGATCTGGCATAATTTGAGAACCAATGCCAAGTTTCGACCCAAAGTTTCGCATTCTCTAGTAGGTTTCTGAAATGGCACAATGGAATTGGTATCAAGCTCCATTTATTTATTTATTTATTTATTTATAGCTCCATTTAAATATAAATCCTGCCTTGCCTGGAGTGATGGAAAAGTGTCTACCTGTATTATAAAATAATTCCCTTTCTGGGCACTGTTGGCATAACTGGGTGACACATTCAGTACATTTTAATTATGAGACCCTATTCTGGGCACCTGGAGGGCATCCCTCAACACAACAAGGGTCTCTCTGCCTTGTGGAGTTTATACTCTGATGGGGAGAGACTGAACTTCTGCAGTAAAGATAACGTGTGCACAAGTTAATTTGTATGATAGAAGGTGATGAAGTGTTTTGAGAAAAGTGAGTACAACATGCTTGGAGCTCAGGAAGGTTAGGGTAGAGGTGGAGGTGTGTATGTGGTGGGGAGGATAGAATGAGGTGGACTCCATGAGTCATATGGAGAATCTGAGATTTTGACAAAGACTTGTGGGAAGTGAAGAATTCAGCAAGAGCTCTCTGGGGGAGGAGCCCTGCAGAAGGGGAGAACAAAAGAAAGCAGGAGCACACCTAGGGTATTGAGGACAGTAAGACAGATGCGTGGCTGGAGCATGGGGTGGGGTGACATGAAGGCTGACAGGTACCAGGGGCCCAGATCATATGGGGCTCTGCTGGACCTTTGAAGGACTTTGGCTTTTATGTGGAGGAAAATGGTGGGTTCCTGCATAGTTCTGAGTGGAGAAAGAAATGAGCAGGCTTAACATTTAGAAAGAAAACCACTGGGCGCCTGGGTGGCTCAGTGGGTTAAGCCGCTGCCTTCGGCTCAGGTCATGATCTCAGGGTCCTGGGATCAAGTCCCGCATCGGGCTCCCTGCTCAGCAGAGAGCCTGCTTCCCTCTCTCTCTCTGCCTGCCTCTCCATCTACTTGTGATTTCTCTCTGTCAAATAAATAAATAAAATCTTTAAAAAAAAAAAAAAAAAAAAAAAAAAAAAAAAAGAAAGAAAACCACTATGGGTTGAAACAGAATTTGAATGAGCATGGACCTGGGAGAGGGCGCAAGAACAGAAGCAGGATACTTATTAGGAGACTCTGGTGAGGCTGGGTTTTCAGGATCTTTTGGGGTTAAGTTCAACAGGATTTCCAGGTGGATGAGAACTGGGGTGTGTGAGAGAGCAGAACCGAACATGTTCTAGACGTTTCTATCACAAGAGAAGCCTGTTGGTCAAAAGGTTTAAGTCTAGGCCTGGGGGTAAAAGCCAAAAAGAGGACAGTGTTTCAAAAACTTAAGCAGTGGAGAAGAAGGTGACAAGACAGACGGATCCGTCTCGGGGGCTGTCACTTCCCCCTTCACAACTGCATTCCAGAATGCGAATCTTCCGAGCCTGGGCCTGTGCATTAACCTTGCTTCAGGCCTAGAACTCTCTTCTCTCAGGTCTTCACGTAGCTGGCTTATTAGTAGGACATTAGCACTAGAGCTCTTCCGGGCCATGCTCCCTCACCTAGCTGTACTTCCCCAGATCTCGCTGCACCAGTACTCTGTCTTGTCCTCGTTGCGCAGATCACTTTCCCAGAACATTGTATTTTCTTTCCGTTGCCCATCTCCCTCCGCCCCCCAATCCCAAATGCAAACTCCGTGAACTCACAGACTCTCACCCCCTTTTGCTTGCTGCCATATCCCCAGTATCTAGAACATTGTGCATACAGGAGGTCACTCTCTGTTGATTGAAGAAGTCTTGGTATTAAAGTAAATTGACCCATCTGAATTAACCCCCCTTAGGGAACAGCACCAGTCACCGTGTGAAGTTTAGGGAATATTTTCATGTAGCATTTTTGGGCAAAAAATGAAAACGAGGAAAAATAACATAGAGCACGTAGATAAAGAGAAATCACAAGGCACTCAATACAGGATTTATTAGCAAGTGAGTTGAGAAGAGATTCATAAAATAGGAAGAATTTAAAAATTTAGGATCACTGAACTTCAAACAGCCCTGAGAGCATCCATAGGTAGATACCTCTGCAACATCTTATTAAGGTTTCTCCAAACACCTCTAGTAATGTGAAGCCCCGTTATGGTACAAAGCAGTATACTCCAGTCTTGTGATGTTCTAATCATTGGAAAGCTGTCTTTCATATCATGCATAGAAGAATAAGGAGTGTTGCACTAGGCAGAGTAGAGTGAGTATTTGGCCAGGGGAAGGAGTCGGAGAGACTCAGACCTAAAGAAATGTGGGGCCAGGGGATAACCAGTACCAGTTTACTACATGGGAGGAACAGAATGGAAAATATTTCCTATCTCTTTCAGGCTGGCACAGAGGGAGCCCCACAGATAATGGATTGGAGCAAGACCTGATAATCATTTTTTACTTAGGACGATTAAACTTCCATTTAAAAAAAAAAACTTCCATTAAAAAAAAAAAAAAAAGATTTCTGTCCATGAATAGGGCAGGCTGAATTAAATATCCAAGCAAATCTGAAAATGCTGATTCCAACAAGATTTTTTTTTTAATAAGAAAGGCATCAAATTATAGTGAGAAATGTAATCACTTATATTTCTGAAGCTAATATGAATTCTAAGTAGGAAGCTGACCTTTGCTTGCCTGAGGAAAAAAGAGAAACACTTCAAGTCGGAACAGTAATAATTTTTAAAAATAATAATTCTGAAGTAATTTTCATAAGAATGTGCAAAAGCCTGCAGACAGTGGGATTAATTTGGAACTAATCCAAGCAGTGTCCTTAGAAGTTGGGGTTTATCGAAGAGATTGCTTCCAGATTTAAATCACATGGTCATTGGCCTCTGGCTGAGGGGGCTGACTCTGAGAGGGCCATCGAAAAGCTTCCATCTATAAACCCGCAGCCACAAAAGTCTTCCAAGTGATTTTCTTCCTGTTTGCTCTTCCAAATGCTGTAATTTGTCTTAGAATGGACCATTACTAGATATTATTTTCTGCCCTGAAATTTTGGAGACCCGATGGTACTTCATCTAATCAAAACCACTCAGAAGTTTGACAAACCTTAGACAGTAGCAACTACCAACAATAAACCTTTTATGTACAATAATCAGAGTAATTCGTGGGCAATTTCAAGAGTGGATATTCCCTTACAAAGAGAAATGCCGCTTTAGAAAGCAAGGGAAAGTGAGAGGGCTTAACGTTTTGAGCAGAGTATTTTCAAACTAGCCGAGGAAAAAGTCGAGCTACTTTGTGTGATTTAAAGCATTTCAGGTAAGATGAAGGCAAATGAAGTCCCAGATGTTGTCCAAAGAAAATATCAAGTTATTTTAAGTAAAGATCCATCTAGAATGTCTAAAATGAGGGAGAAGGGAGAACTTGGAATTTACCTACGTAAGAAGCTTGATAGATACCATTTATGATTAAAAGACCCAAGACGGCAATCACTGTGATGCCCCAGCAATGAAACAAAGTCTTCTTAATGTATTTAATCCTTAGTGGTAGAGGCCAAATTAGTACCTTCTGGGTTTTATTCTCTCATCTGCCTAATGACTCAGTGGATCAGGGATAAGCTGAACTAGGAAACCTCTGAGGTACATTCCAGTTCTGAAACTGGCACCAGTTCAATGACAGGAACTTAAGAATTCTTGTGACTGTTGACCGTTTCTTGCACTTGTCTTATTGGGAGAGGGGCTGTGGACTTTGACCTGTAGGTTTAAAGAAAAGTAAGATACATGGTGATAAATCGCTTCTGCTTTGAAAATAAGCCCAAGATTTACCCAGAGAACATCTTGACAAGGTCATTGGCTTTTCACATCAATATTGTTTACTTAACTTTGCTTTTCTAGTGGGTCAGTGTCCGCGGTTTCCCATGGTGGAAAGAGAAAATACCTTTTGGGGATGTTAAAAGCAAATCACCATCTGTGTAACTGGGTTTTGATGTTGGTTTTTCCTACCCTGGATTGTGGGAAGCAACTTGGCCTTTCCTTCTCCCTAATATGTCCTCTTTATCCTCCTCCATGTGCCTCCTTTCCCTCTTCCCTGTTTACACCAGGATCATTCTAGGCTTCTGGTCCTTGCACGTCCTGTGGCTACGCTTTCATCTCTCTGGCCTGGCAAACTTCTGTTGATCCATGAAGCTCAAGTTTCTCTTTCCCGAGAACAGCAGCCAATACTGACCTCTTTCTGGGCTCACGTTTCGCATGATTTCGCACTGAATTTCAATTACCGGGTCGTTTCCTTTACTTTCCCTTCTTCTGTCCCCACAGCTGGTTATATACTTCTGAAAGACAGTTCCTTCTGGAACACATTGTAGATCTAGGGAGATCTAGGAGAGCCTAGTGTTCGGCTCTTTCTCTGGAGCCTCATTCTCAGAGCTCTGAAAGCCAAATGACCGTCTGAAATGGAAGTTTTAACAGCTGTCGGCCGCTGGTAGAAGATGGGATGATCAGTTCAAATCACAGGACATTCTAATTCAGGGCTGCATGCGCATGCGTCTGTGGGTATCACTTAATAATAAAAAAGAACACCACGAGCATGGCAGAATGTAGAGAACTGTGGAACCGCTGTGTTGTCACCTGAAACTAATAGAACATTGTACTTCAACTATACCTCAGTTAAGAAAAAAAGAATGCCAGTGTTTGTCAGATACTTTTCTTAGCCTAATGCCTCCCGGCAGTCCTCATACCCTGCGTGTAATGGAAAACCAGCTTATTTGATAGGTGGCACCACTTTGGGAATCCTTTGAATGAGAAAGAAAGGGGAAGAAGCAGCCTGGGGAAGGGGTTGTACCAACATGGCCAAATAGGTTGTAGCATAAAAGGGCTCCTTTTCTTTCTTATAAGGAAACTATTCCAGTGTTTTATCCAGGATTCAACTAAGACTGGGATATACATTGTGATGGATTTCCAAAGTAGGGAGTTTTGAGGTGCTTGGATGGCTCAGTCCCTTAAGCATTTGCCTTCAGGTCACATCGTGACCTTAGGGTCCTGGGATCCAGCCCCAGGGCTCCCTGGGCTCCTGCCCATTGGGCTCCCTGCTCAGCGGGGAGTCTGCTTCGCCCTCTGACCAACCCCCACTGGTGCTCTCTCTCTCTTTCAAATAAATAAGTAAATAAAATCTTTAAGCATAATTAAATAAAAGTATAGAGTTTCTTACACTTTATTCATATTATATCTTATTTTTAAATGGTTATGTATTTTCTATCCCATTATTGGCTACTTACTACTAGTCAGGCTTGGCTAGCCTATGGAACAGTAACAAATAAATCTCACAAGCTTAAAAGTTTAACAAAATGTTTCTTGTTCTTTCCTTTCACAGCAGAAGGACTGAGTGGTTTCTTGGATGGTTTTTTGTATAGGGACTTGAGGACCCAGTGACATCCCAGAAAAATGTTTGCCTACTCCACTCCCATTAAGAAATTGTATAATCAGGTTCTTGATGAATAAAAGAAATATCAGCGGGAAATCTCTTATTTATGCATGTGCATGAGCTATTCTTCCTGTCTCCTGCCCCCCCCCCCACTCCACCCCAATCCCCTGAGGAGTTTTTTTATTGTGATATCGGTTCACTGTTAGGTAAGAATTGCAACAGAGACAACCTGGAACAATAGGGCCTTCTGGAACACAAAACATGGGCGTGTAATCCTAAAGCTGAATTTGTATTCTGAGAAACATGGTCTTGCAGGAACTGGTCTTCTCTTCATCTCAACCCTAGGAAGGGGTCTGGCACAAACCGGTGACGGGGGCAGTGTGTGCTGTGTTGAATGAATGAACTCAAAACCCTCCTTAGCTTTGCCTTTATCTTGTAAAGCTAATCTGTAAAAATTACTTTACCAGTCTAAAAATGTTTCCTATCTTTTTCTGTCCCAGCCTATTTTGCAGTGAATGCTGAGAAACAAAGATGGGGATTTCATCTATTTTAACTTGACATTAAAAATTGGACTTAAGGAATGTTTTCCCAGTTCAAAAATTTACCTTCTTTTTTTGAACTGACATGCTAGGTATTCCTTAATATAGGTAGACACTTAATGAAACCATCGAATATGTAAACTGAAAAAGCTTTAAAAAGAGAAGTAGATTAAAATTACTGAAGATAGTTACTGAATTAAGATCCGTTCAGTGGCATTTTCAAATGTCACCCAAAGCACTCTGTGTAGAGTCATTTGAGCTGCTCATAGTATCAAGGCTTTGGGGATAGTGCAGTTTAGGGAAAATAAAAATGAGGTATAAATGATGAGTACACAAGAAAAGAATTATACTTGTTCATGGTGTCAGTAGAACATTGCTGAGCAACTTTTCACTTGGATGGCCCTTATCAAGTGGTCGTTTCTCTAGAGTAGAGAGTGGGGCTTGCAAAACTGTAAATCAGGCAATTTACATTCATATTTTAATGATCTGCAAATCACTTATTCATTTGCTAGAGCAAAGCAGATTCCTGAAATCAATATATATGTTATTCATTTATGCCCCCCTCATTTTTTTTGCCCTTTAGAAGAGTCCATAAAGCAAACTCTTCACATTTCATGAGCTAAAAAAACGAAAGCGTATTTCTGGGCAGTGCCTCCAGTTTCCTTTACCTTGTCTTTCTTGTATGAGGGATGCTCAAACCTTAAGTCTGGCCCACTGGTGTGAGATCGATGCATGGTTATATTGATGTCAGTGATAGGGACTTTCTGCAAACATTTGTGAAAACCGGGCGTGCTATAAACCCATGGGGGATGAACTTAATTGTTACATTTGCAAATTAAGGACTGAAGTTTCTTACGTATTTTAAGAAAATAAAATACTATCTGCTTTGAAGGTCACAAAAATGGAATTGAGTTCATATAACCAATTTCCATATAAAAATTAGAGTTTTCAGGACGAATTTCAGATCAAGGTATTAATTTGCATCAATATCCATTCTAACTTCAGATTGTGAGGGGCTCCAAATATTTACCATCGAAATGCACTCTATCTTGGTCTGTCTTGCTGTTTTATGTTTCTGAAGCTGAAGAACATGCACTGAGGTTTAATATTAAGGATGCTGCTCTAAGATTAACTATGGAAATACACTGGAGGAATTCTATTGTCATGTACATTTTACTATACCTGAATTATGTGTCTTGAGCATTCATTCTTGAGTAATGAATCAATGGCAACTCTGTTGCTCTAATGAAGAGTTCCTGTCAGATTGTTCCTCAACCTGCAACTCCTCTTTCCTTCACCTGTGAATCCTTTCCTGATGTAAAGCTATCAACTTTAGAGTTCATAGACTCTAAGCCTAATGCTGATTGCCACCAGTCAGCACACACTTGAGCTCCTGAAGAAATGAAAACAAGAATGAGTTTTAAAGTCAGCTGCTGGCTTACCTAAAGATTTGGGAAAAGCTTGGGTCTGTGTCACATTCAGTCAAAATCAGAGTCAAAATTTAGCCTCTCCTCCACTTAGCCCTTTGGTGGCGGTTCTCTGGATTATGACCATGGTATCGGGAGATTGGGGAGAAGAATGAATGTTGCCTTTAAGACTAGAAGTATTTATTGGGAAAATGAAGGGACCTGGATATTGGAAATATCTTAATTTTTTTATTTTTAATATGACTTTGTAATTTACTTTGGTTATAATTAACAAACAAAAAGTCTTATGTGGGGGACAGTGCCTTGAAAGCTCAAAATGCCCAAAATAAGTAGAAAAGGGAGTAAGTGTCTTCGAGATGTTTGACATTCTGAGGACTGCATGAGGGCTGCATGGTGGAGGAAAGCCTACAGCCTAACCCCCCATAAATTCCTTTAATTGTTCTTAACATGGTACAGTTGTTCAAAGTGCTTGTGGTTTCAATGGCTTTTGTTACTGGTTTTCTGGGGAGAAAGCCCTTTTTTTTTTAAATAACAGACTACATTGTCACTACCTGATTTGAATAAATTGAACCAGAAATATCCTGACAGTGCACTAAACAAGACCTGTGTGTATAATGTGAGTTCTTTCTTTTTAATTTTAGAATCAACCTTGTCCTATGTTAGGCAGCTGGAGGCAAGAGTAAGACAGCTGGAGGAAGAAAATCGCATGCTGCCCCAGGTGGGTGACTTCCAGAAGCTCATAGCTAGTCAGTGTCATTTGAGTTGTTAGCATTTTATCTGGAATTTAAAATCTCAATTACATTTTCTCCTTTAAATGATAGAAATCATTTTGTAAATAGTCATTCATCAATGTAGAGTGTGATCGCTTTCCATAATGACCATCATGTTATCTGGATTCTTAAGTGTGCAACCAAAGGATGCAGATGTCTGAAACTAAGAATGCAAAGTAATTTTGAAAGGAAGGGAACAAGAGAAAGAGAAAATGAAAAGAAGTAATAAATACTTTGCTAGTACTACTCATATACATCATGCATGTAGTTGGAGAATATAGGGAAGGGCCTCTTATTTAAATGAAAATTTTGCTAACTTATGAACTAGGGAAAGCTGTAGGTAGTTTGAAGATTTCATATGTTAATTAAATTAGTACTTGCTAAAATTCTTTGTGAATTAATTGAACTCTTTCAGTGCAACAAAGCAATGACAGTAATTGACAGTTTTACTTTGGGGCTTAATTTCTTTTCCCTGGTGAATATAAAGTGGCACTTTTTTCTGGGATTTAATGCCTCACCATGTATTTTACTTATAATATTATCTCTATGGGCTGAAATATCTTGGTGAGAATGATGTTGGGCGAGGTGGTGGTTCTCGGGGAATGTTTTGTTGAGGAGTTGAACAAATTACCCGATTTCTAGGTTGGTTTCCTTTACAGACACGGGGGCAGTAAAGTATTTTAATATTTTATGAAAGGAGTTTCCTAAGCATTAATCACTAGTGTTCTTTATACATTCTGTTGATGATTTCTATTTCCTAAGTGACTAATGGAAAAAACGAAGCAAAGAGTAGTTCAATGAAAGACAGAGACTGGTTATAATTCCGGAGAAGACACATAAACATGAACACTTTGCAAAGATATTTTAGATCTTTTTAAATCTTGTTTTGTTTTCCAGCTACTTTTGCTCATTAATGACGATTTGATCTGTCAGGTACTGCCTCCAAGAATGCCTTTCTCTTTCTTTCATTGGCCAGCCATCTGGCTAAAAATCATGAGATTAAATGAAATCAATCTACATCTCTCTCTGTCAAACTATGCATATGTCAATACTCGTGTTGACAGAAGGGATTATTTGCATCATAAAATAAGATACTGCTGGTAGAGTTTTCTCTTTGCTCTTCTATACTTTCCATTTTTAAAATTTTCTTTGCCATTTGTCCTTTATATGAGATTCACAGTATGACTGTGCCAGGACCCTTGACTGAAAACATCTAACTTCTTTCCGTTCCAAGAAACCTAAAAATATAATCAGGTTATTGTGAATATCCTATATGGTTGTACCATCTCTGGGGCAACTGAGAATGTAAATGAAAAGATGAAAAAAAAAAAAAGAGAGAGAGAGATCTGTTTCTCTGTGTGGGAATAGAGGCTCATGTCAAACATTGAAATGCTAGCATGTGCGCTATGCTATTTAAAAAGAGGCACAACAAATATGAAAATGATTACAGGATTGATTTTTAAAAATCTGTAAAAGTGTTAGAAGTCTTGAAGCGCAATCAGAAGAGTCTTCAACTGTACTTGATATATCAAGAGTGTGCGTATTTAAATACATAGTACTTGCACAGTCGAGAAGTAGAAGAGATTAAACAACTTTTCAGGCTGAAGTCTAAAAACATATGTTTTTAAATGCATTGCTATTTTCTATCAAAGAGGTTTTCTTTCTCCCCAAGATAAGGCTAGAAAGGATCATGTTTTCTGACTCTTAAGTTGTTATTGATGTGGGATGCACCATTATCCTAAGTACCACTAAGAATGGAAAAAGATGTTATCAATTACACCATATCAGATTCTTGCTGGTTTCAGAGATGTTAAAATGGAAAAACAATGCTTTAGAATTAAACAGTTTTTTGCATGTCCAGAGTACTTTAATGAAAAGAAAATCCACTGTTTGAAACACACTGTTGGACATATATGCAAAAAATACGATAGATCTGAGTTCAAAAACTGGTATTTTGTTAAGTTTCTGTATCTGAGAGTGTTGCCTTCATTTATAGCTAAGATAGATATGATAGGACCACCAGTTGCAAATACTTGTATAAATACAAGTGAAATGAGCAGACAGTAGATGAGATCTGAGGATGTTAAACAGTAAGTCTCAGAGCAGTGAGAATCCTGTGAAGGGAATACTCATGGAAGGCTGAGATTTGGATCGGATAACACAAAGGTGTAAGCGACTTATTCTTGGATGTTACTGGTGCTATTACAAATAATTACATGCTTTCCCTGCTGAAACTATTTCTGACTGCACGATGTTAGCTGACTTGCAAGGTCAATTCAATGTGACTAGTTGATATCCCTGCATAAATTAGTCTCAATATCTGAACACTTGATTTTCCCATTGTAGGAACTTGCTCTCTGTGCCTTGATAAGAAGGTATTCTGTTTTATTCCCAAGTTTAAAAATATATCTTCTTGATTTAGGATAAACAGGGAAAAGAATATAGTTGGTACTGGAGTTCCAAGTATATTGGATATCTCTTGTGGCTGTGGCCAGGTTCTTTGCTGATAGTTTAGCATGTAGACTAATTATGTAAAACATTTTCCTGGAGGAAGAAATCTCCTTAATGCTTATTTTTATTCATTATGTAAAATTAGGTATAATGAACTGAGAGTCACAACTTTGGCCCAGCAGTACATATTTAAAAGTAAACAAGATGAGTGTAATAAGTGCTGTGGATTTCTCTCTGGTTAGATGCAAAGACTTCAATTTCTTAATTTATAAATGATAAGGTTCCTCCTAGCCTTTTGGAGGCCTAAGTAGAAATAAAGCGTGGGTCCAGTTTTACATCCATCAGAAATTACCAAGTCCCAGAATGAAGGGTTTTTTAAATTCATAAACAGCTAGAAAAAAGGCGGTGAAGATTGAGTTGGTTCTATCCACTGGTGAAGAGGAGCCTACAGGAGGCAGGCATGGTTGGAGTTCCAGCATGGGGCCCATGTGAGCATGTAGCTCTCTGCTCTGCCGTGATTTCTACAGTATCTCACAAGAATCACTGAGCAGTACTTTAAGGCCAGTTTGTGAACACAGTATTTCAAAAGAGTCCTAAAGTAATAACAGCAAATGCAGTATTATTTGCTATTTTATTACTTGAAAATAAAATGTCTTTATATATTTGATAAGAAGACATGAGATCTACCCTCTTATCAGATTTTCGAGTGAGTAACAGTTATTATTTATAGGTGTGAAGTATATTAAATCTCTAGAACTTAATTTATTTTGCATATCTGAAATTTTGTGCACGGTGATTAGCAACACCCCACCTTCTCTTCCCCTCGGCCTCTGACAATCACCATTCAGTCTTTGCTTCTATGAGTTTGAGTATTTTAGATACCTTATGTAAGTCGAATCATGTGATACTTGTCCTTTTGTGATTGGCTTATTTCATTTGTCATATACCAAGTGATCATTACCAGATGATCCATCAATCTTACTTCTGGATATTTACCCAAAAGAATTAAAACCAGGGTCTCAAAGAAATATTAGCAATCTTGTGTTCAATGCAGCACTGTTCACTTTGGCGAAAATGGGGAAGCAAACTAAACTTCCATCAAGAGATGAATGGATAAATAAAATGTGGCATATACATATAATGATATATTATTCAGTCCTTTAAAAAGAAGGAAATCTTGGAATATGTGACATCAGCGAATCTCAAAAATTCTTTTTAGAAAGTTGGTACATTGGATGATTAAAGATCACCTGAATTTAGGATATCCTTCCTTGGACACATAATCTAAGGTGGATATTTTTTTACTGATTACATAGAAAAAAATTTCATGGGATTGCAGTGAACCTCTCATAATACACACAGTGTTAAAACTGCTCAAACTGGTCTATCAGCTCCACTGTGTACATATTTAATATGATAGGAATGCTAAATGAAGATTTTATGTGAATTAGATAAATGTAGCCACTGTATATGAAGTTTTTAAAATTTTTAAATCTAATGAGGTGGAGTCACCCGCAATGATGTAAGTAGATATTTATAGATAAAAGACCCAATATGGTAGAAAGCAAGTGCATGGAATTTTATATCAAATTTAAAAGTGATACACCTATTTTGTGTATAGACATTTATACATAAACACAAACTTTCTGTGGATAGAGAATCCTCAATTTTCAAAGCTGGATAGAATCTCACATATCACATTGGACCACCTCATTTTTAAAAAGATTTGTATTAACATATAATGTATTATTTGCCCCAGGCTACAGGTCTGTGAATCGTCAGGATTATACATTTCACAGCACTTACCATAGCACATACCCTCCCCAGTGTCCTTTGTCCAGCCACTCTATCTCTACTCTCCCAACCCCCCAGCAACCCTCAGTTTGTTTGTGAGATTAAGAGTCTCTTCGGGTTTGTCTCCCTCCTGATCTCATCTTGTTTCATTTTTCCCTTCCCTACCCACCCGCCCTGTCTCTCAAATTCCTCATATCAGGGAGATCATATGATAATTGTCTTTCTCTGATTGAATTATTTCACTCAGCATAATACCCTTTAGGTCCACCCACATCGTTGCAAATGGCAAGATTTCATTTCTTTTGATGGCTGCATAGTATTCCATTGTGTGTGTGTGTGTGTGTGTGTGTGTGTGTGTGTGTGTGTGTGTGTACCACCTCTTCTTTATCCTTTCATCTGTTGATGGACAGCTAGGTTCTTTCTATATATTGGCTGCTGTGGTCATTGCTGCTGTAAACATTCAGGTGCATGTGCCCCTTTGGATCACTACATTTGTATCTTTAGAGTAAATACCCAGTAGTGCGATTGCTGGGTCATAGGCTAGCTCTATTTTCAACTCTTTGAGGATCCTCCACGCTGTTTTCCAGAGTGGCTGCCCCAGCTTGCATTCCCACCAGCCATGTAGGAGGGTTCCCCTTTCTCTGCATCCTCGCCAATATCTATCATTTCCTGACTTGTTAATTTTAGCCATTCTGACTGGTGTGAGGTGGTATCTCTTGATTTGCATTTCAATGATGCCAAGTGATGTGGAGCACTTTTTCATGTGTCTGTTGGCCATCTGGATGTCTTCTTTGCAGAAATGTCTGTTCATGTCTTCTGCCCATTTCTTGAGACAACCCCATTTTTTTAAGTAAAGGCCATGATTTTTTTTAAGTAAAGGCCAAGATTCACAGAATGTTAAGAGTATAGTCCTAGTCAGACAGCTAATGAAGGACAGACTCAAGCTAAGATGTGGGCCTATTCAGTGTTCTTCTAGAAAATGCATAGCTCCTCTTTAATCATTTCATACTATTTATGTCATTCAGTATAGGTAAGCTGCTAAATCTGTTTTTATCCTATGGTCAAATTCTTTTTTTAAACACTTATTTTAACATTGCCTTTGTTTAGCCCGCTAAGATTTATCAGACATTCTATTCCTTGGTTTAAAGTAAATGTTCTATTTTTTTTTTTTAAGCCATGGATGGTATCCATCATAAATTTTAAAAATTGCATTTTATAGAGCCTTCTCCTCCCTGACACATTTCCAAAATACTTCAGAATCCTAGTTTAGTACAAACACACACACCCTTATCTGCATGAGACATTCATACTGAACAGAATGTGGTCCGAGAAGCCTTTTTGTTCAGAGTGAATTGGAGGTGGGTGGTGGTGAGGGAAACAAATAGTTATAGTAGTAGTTTTTAAGTACCCATGAAATTTGTTACTTTAGCCCAAATTTAAAAATCTTGCTTGGAACACTCAACTCATCCCATGATCATTTTCTTGATGGTCACAAGGATTTTTAATCCAGACCTGTCTACAATGTTTATGTGCTATATCTGTGAAGAAGTCTACTCAGCCAAAAAATATCTTAAAGTAGATGTTAGAGCACACCTCGCTGAAGAGTTTATTATAAATAATACCGTGTTTTGAAGAAATCAGTCACTAGTCCAACTTCACCATGAGGTAAAAGCCAATTTTTAAAAATTCTTCTCACCTATTTTGTGTTGAGTTTGGGTTTTGCATCAAGAAGAGACCAGAAATAAGCAGTTTGCTCTGATTCCAAAGTCAATTAAGTACATTTGTTAAAAGTCCTACTGGGAAATCTGTTCCCTCTCTTCAAATGCTTCGGCACCAGCATCTGCCTGGAAAGCACTCTGTGTCCTTTGTGCCCCAGAGTCCCTCTCCAAAGCAAACCACCCACCTCTTGAGATTAACTTTTTAGAGATTCATTAGAATCCGTAAAGGTACCCAGATCTGTCTTGTGTCATGTGGCTGCCCATGTGCTGTGGGTTCAGCAAATGTGTTTGAAAGGCATGGCAACTCGATCGCCACTGTGTGGGCTCCTTTCAGCAAGTGTTTCTATTTCTGTTGTGCTAGCACACACAGAAGAGTCTAAATTTAGGAATGGAAATGAAAAAATCTTCCCCTTGTGTAATTTGGTTACAGTGTGGCCTCACAATGCAGTGCATTGGGAAGGAGGCAGGGTCGTTTCCAGAGCCGTTTCTGAACAAAGGAAAGGAACCTGTCACCATTGCCAGGAACGCTGAGGAGGGTACACGGGCTCTAAGGAAATTGAGCTTGTCACTTCCATGGCAACACACCCCAGGTCCAGCCTCACGTCTCTGAAAAGCTCCCTCACGTGTGTGTACCTATGCAGATGGCCATTGTCCCAGACAGAAATGAGAGGATTCCTTCTGACACCGAGATTTCCCTCATGTGCTTCTCCTGTCTTTGCCGTGGAGATACTTATTTTGTTGCCCTTCCTCTTTTTTTATTTTCTGACGTTGTTTCTCAAGTCATTTTTGTCTTACAGGACCTTAAATATCTGGCTTTTCTAGTGTTTGGAATTGCTGTGAAAAAAAAAATCAGTCATTATTGCACAAAAAACAGGCACAGAGTAATGCTTTACAGGATGCTTAAAGCAAGTGATGCCATTCTTCGATTATTACTTGCTTGAAAATTCTGGTACTCCTGAGGGGAAATTGAGGCAAAATATTTTTTTCATGGATAGCAACTCTATGTGGCACAAGTAGAATCTAGATGCTACTGATAGAAAAAATTAGTTAAATCCATTAAGGGCTGGTTGCTGCTAGAGTCGCATTTGGGGAAAAAAAAGAATTGTCTCCTCCAAAGAAATAATACTTGTGGGTTGTCATTTTCTCCAAATCACCATGATTTATATAATTAAAAGAAAGAAAAAAATTTTATGTATAGTTCAATAGTTTTCAGAGGACAGATGGGAGCTGCCCAAGTGGTGTGGGTGTATTGGAATAAAAGAGACAAATAGATCTGGAGAGTAAATTTATGGGGGGAAAAGTCATGTTGGAGAACCTGAATAAAGGGAAACTGGATTAAGGAAAAAGCTAAATGTATGAGCAAAAATACAGAAGAGAGTGAAATTCATAGGAAAAACATCAAAATCAACATGGAGGCTTTCAGAGTGAGGGGATTTACAACATTCTTCTGTGTCTCCCCACCCCCATGCTCAAGGGTTCTTGTTTGAGGATCTCAGATATGTGATGTGAAGTCTTTATTCTAAAAAGAGAAAATAGATGAACTAGAAATGCAATAGAAATTCAGCTATGCCACTTACTAAACTTATTAAGAGAATTATTGAATGTAAAAAACACTCAATTATTAGGGACTGTGGTATCCATTCTTATTTAACAGGACTTCTTTTTATATCTATACTGGCATGATAATTCTATCACTAGGGCATATTAAATTTTTTATTTGGAGTAGCCATAAAAATAGCATTTTGGGGGCGCCTGGGTGGCTCAGTGGGTTAAGCCGCTGCCTTCGGCTCAGGTCATGATCTCAGGGTCCTGGGATCGAGTCCCGCATCGGGTTCTCTGCTCCGCGGGGAGCCTGCTTCCTCCTCTCTCTCTCTCTGCCTGCCTCTCTGCCTACTTGTGATCTCTCTGTGTCAAATGAATAAATAAAATCTTTAAAAAAAAAAATAGCATTTTGGTTACCTGTCCTTGACAGAATTTGTCACCAAAAAAAAAAAAAAAGGACTTGGTCAGCAAAAATTTTTATTGTGTATCATCATCAACTAGGATCATAGATATTTGAATGAGAAGCAATGTGGAGGATATTCAGGGAAAACTTGAGAGGGAACTGTAAGAGAAATTAATGTTTTCTTGGAGAAATGACTTTCTACTCTTTTGAATTTTTTGTATCCAAAGTAAAGTGAAAAGTCAAAAAGGATGAAACAGTCTTTCCTTTTATAATTGCATAAAGAAACCGTCACCTAGAAAGTGATAGAAAAGATTGTATAGTGTTTTATATGGAATCAGTTAAATGTAAATACTATTGAGATATGGAGATATATATATATATTTAAAAAACAGTAAACTGTGAAAACTTGGGTCTAATAAAAGCTTGTATAGATGGGAAGATTGAGCCCATTTGAGCTGCCTCCCTTTGCTTTCCATTTCCCCCTGGAGGTTACCACTTCTCTTTTGTGAAAAAGGCACCCACCCAATCCACCCTGTCCTCCCTCTCCAATTCAGACCTTTCCTGCAAAGGCATTTCTCATTCAAAAGTCTCTACTTCCAGTTGTTTGGGTTTTTTGTTTGTTTTGTTGTTGTGTGGTTTTTTGCTGTAGCGTGAAGAAAGTGATCAATCATGCTTCCAACACATTAAAAATTAAAGTTGTTGCCTCTTAATATCTTGTAAATATAAAGTAGACAAATATAATACAGGCAGTATCTGTATTGCCTAAACATAATATAATCACTGTAATAGAGACAAATAATGGAGTTCTTTGGCAGAATAAGACAGTTTAAGTAAACAAATTTCTAAATGATTTGGGATTTTCCTAAATTATATTTAAGTTAGCATTGTGTGAAAAATAAAACATAACTGAGTTAATTTTAGGAAGTTGAGACATGGTGACTTTGGACTCTTAGTTACCAACCAATTAAAGGAGTCCCTGTGAAGATGCTAGAACAAACAAAGAATAGGAATTACAAGAGCTAGAATTTAGCCTAATAAGCTGTTGGACCAAGATGAAGTGTCTTAAACTTTGTGAACCTGATACCCTTTGAGTAACAAAGAAGATAGTTGTAACTGGTATGGAAGGTTCTGGTCAGCTGTACAAATCCATGACTCTATATCCAGAGAAAGTCTATGTATGTGTATAATGTATATACAAAATAGACGTGTCCTTTTTATTTTGATATTTTTTAAAACTACAACTTTATGCCATACTGGGTCTCTTATTTACAGGGACATATTTATGTCATCGTGGGTTATTCTACCTCATTGGGTTCTAAAGTTAATCAGATTTCATCAGATAGCTGTTTAAGGAACAGTCAAGGCTGTTGATCTTTCAGCTCATGTCACATTAATATACGTAGAGAGGGGCTCACATACCAGTCCAAGTAGTGCTAGCTTGTGTATTTTGAGAGATAATGTGCATTAAGTTCCCTTAATGTTCATTTTTATTCTTTATATAAGCCCTCCATAATGAATGTAAAGGGACTAGTTTTCCCTAAGAGTGTACGTATTTAAATATAAACAAGATTGAGTATATAAATGCCTATGTATTCCTCTCTGGTCAAGAACAAAGGTGTCTTTGTCTTCATTTGGTAAGGTTCATCCCTTCTTAGCCCTGAATATTCTGAGCTCAAGGATTAAAGAAAGAAAGAAAGAAAGAAAAAAAAAGGTTGTGTCCAACTCCTAGAGTGAAGGGGTCTTTAGTCAAGCACAGCTAGAGATGAGCAGTAGATTGAGACGGTGCTACCAGTGGGAAAGAGGAGCTCAGAGGAGGTCCAGCTAGAGCAAGAGTCATCAGCAGAGAGCACAGCACTCTTCCTCTGTGGAGCTCCCTGGGATGCTGTGAGAATTGCGGAGACAGACTTTAAATCCAGCGTGTGAACATAAAGTTTCAAAGAGAGCCCGAAAGTATGAGTCCTCTTATCAGGTATTATTTACCTATTAGCTGTCGTTACATGAGAAGGAGCTACCTTTAAGAAGTTGGCACAAATGATAATGAAAGATCACCTGAACTTAGAATATTCTTTCCTGAGCACATAAACTAATGTAAACATTTTTTTGAAAATCACATTTCAAAAATATTTTAAAGGATTCCATAGGATAAGTGGAGACCTGACATTTCAGAGAGAATTTTTTAAAATGACGACGAAAGAGTATACCAATATAGGAGATGTTTAAAATTTAACTTTTATTTACCTGTAACTCACATGGAAACCATCTGTATTTTTTATATTTTTAAAATAGAACATACTTGTCAGGAATCCAATTCGGAGATAAGCCAAAAGAAATTACTGTGAAAAAGAGATGACAAATACCCGATATAACCCACATTATTATTATTTTTTTTCTGATGTGATAGACTGAGGAAAATAACAAGACGTGCCTATGAATTGAAGTCTGCTAGACAAGGGATACACAGAAGGAACAATGTCCAGAGGAAAAAATACATATTTTTTTCAAAGGCTAACTGATGTATTGGATTCATTCTGTACAGTAAAGCATCTGAAGTAAGAGCTAGCAGTCAGTGGACCGGGCCTTTCCTTAGATTTTCTCGTTGCCATGAAAGAGGAATCATCATGGGTACACCACGAGACAATGACCTGCATTGCCTTTACAGTTCCCGTGGAACTCTTGCAGATTATCTTTCGGACTCTGGGCCATCCAGCCTGTATAACTGGGTAGATCTTATCGTAGGAAGCTAAGTAAAGCACATGTAGAGAAGCAGTATGAAGACAGCATAGGAAATAAATTACCAGGTTCCCCATGGGGCGGCTGGGTGGCTCAGTGGGTTAAAGCCTCTGCCTTTGGCTCAGGTCATGATCCCAGGGTCTTGGGATCAAGCCCCGCATCAGGCTCTCTGCTCAGTGGGGAGCCTGCTTCCTCCTCTCTCTCTGCCTGCCTCTCTGCCTACTTGTGATCTCTGTCTGTCAAATAAAATAAAATCTTTAAAAAAATAAAAATTTTAAAAAATTTTAAAAAAATTACAGGGTTCCCCTCAATTGTTGTAAGTCTGAAGGGCCTTATTCTAGGGGCTGAGAAAATCCCCCCATTCTTGCTTGGGTTCTACCTTGTTCAAGACCTAAAGCCTCTGGGACAAATACTCCTTCCCACAGGTTCTTGTGGTACACCCAGAAATGGAGGAGGGGAGGAAGTGTTACCTTTAGCGAAGGGTCAGTCTATTAAAAAAATGTTCCTTCCTTTTCAGAGCACTCTGTTATTCTTCATTCAGGTGTCTCTCTTTGGTCTCATTCTTTCTTTTGGGAGAACTTCTTATTCTCAAGTTTATCAGTACTCCCCAAAAACTGACTCAGCGGAGGTATTTGCGATTTCAGGAGTGCCCTAGTCCAAGGATACAAAAATATCAAGCACTCTTTTAGAATTTTTATCTTCTTGGAGATCTTTCTAACTTTCATAATCTACGTTAATGGAGTAGAAGCAGCTTCTGAATTAATATTTTTATAAAGATTTTATTTATTTATTTGACACAAAGAGAGATCACAGTAGGCAGAGAGGCAGGCAGAGAGAGGGCGAAGGGAATGGGAAGTAGGCTCCCCGCTGAGCAGAGAGCCCCTTGTGGGGCTTGATCCCAGGACCTTGAGATCATGACCTGAGCCGAAGGCAGAGGCTTAACCACTGAGCCACCCAGGCGCCCCTAATATTTTTTAAAAAGAAAAAAATATTGAGCACAACAAGGAGATAGCTAACCACCTTGCTTAATACCCTTGGACTTATTTTGCTAGTTTTATTAATCAAGCTGCTGCTCTTAGCAGTTTATTAGGGGAAAGATTGCATGTAGAAATTTAAGGATCAAAAAGAAATGTAAATCTGACTCAAATGTAGTATAACAAATTTGTTACTGTCTTTAAAAAAAGAAAAAACAACCTAAAATGCCTCTTATTTGCATCAGAACAACATGCGATGCAGAAGTTCTGATGTTCCACAGATAACAAGTAACTAATAAACCCAGGACCAGATGGGAGCCATCCTGGACTTACATAAAAGCTGGCTCTAAGAAAGGGAGGCTTTTTAATAGCCAAGATATTTCAGTTGTTTTTGACACCCAAGGCAGGTGTATCTTAGTGTTGAAAAGGTAATTATTTATTGAAACATTTTCATATGGCAAGAAGATTTAATATCCATAAGTCCAGAAATCTCATACGAGAAAAACATAAAATACACACTCAGAAATAAAAGACATGGGGTGCCTGGGTGGCTCAGTGGGTTAAAGCCTTCGCCTTCTGCTCAGGTCATGATCCCAGGGTCCTGAGATTGAGCCCCACATCCAGTTCTCTGCTCAGCAGGGAGCCTGCTTCCCTTTCTCTCTCTCTCTGCCTGCCTCTAAAAACTGTGATCTTTGTCTGTCAAATAAGTAAATAAAATCTTTAAAAAAAAATGACCATTCCAGCAAACTTAGTCACAAATGAATTGTGTGGGAATTGTGTGGGTCTTTATCCTTTTGGGTGGCAAGCATGTATTGAAAGCCAAAAGTTAACAGAAGCTACAGTTGGAATTTGGCTGACATCTTTTTGACAGAGTTTTAGACAAAGAGGGAGCTGTAGCAGCTTTGCATTTTGATATTTGTTGTTTTGTTTGGAACCAGCCCCATTCACTTTCCATTCCTTGTTGCTATCCCACTCCTATTTTAATGCACGAGTCCTTAACCAGCAAAACTCATGAACTTTTGTCAGTAAGTTGAGCAAATGATACACTAGTTGGTGATGACAGCTCAGGTTCTTTGCCAGTTGAAAAGGACTTTGGAGAGGTCGATTTAAGACAAGACCCTCTAAATGCTCACTTGTGAAGAGGGTGGCTCATGTGGCCTCACAGGCATTCATTTAATTGAAGAGGACTCTCTTGGTTAGGAAACCAGTTGCACTGAGCCTTTGACATTGGAGAATGGGATTAAGAAGGACATGAGGGCAGGTAAGGGCAGTTGCCTCTCCAATGTTTTTCACTTAAAACAAGTACCCTGCTCATGATCTTGATATTGATAGAGTCCTTCAGAACCAGTCATGAGAGCATCATAAGACAGCTCTCAATTCTGGGTGGTTTCTCAGGGCTGTAAATGATGCTACAGTTACTTAGGAATCAGTAAGACTGGTCTTTAAGCCTAGAAAATGTCCAATGCTGCTATCACATTGATTTTTAATACTTTATCACCTTATTAAGTTATGCTTTTAATTTTAGATATCTTTTATGTTCATTCTGTTCGAAGGCAACAATCCTGTTGGTCTTCAGTATTCAGAATCTTAAGTGTTTAGGGCCCAAGGAGAGATGTTGTAGGTCATGAAAGAGATAGTGCCCAATTCTTTTATTTTTGCAAGCTCTTAACTGATGGGGCTGCACCCTGTAATGGACTTTTCTCCCTGTGAGACACACCATTTGGGCCACAGCAAAATGGCTGCTGTACAACAATCTGTAACCCTCATAGTTGAGTCAGCCTCAGGGTGCAGACAGCACACAAGATGGGGCTGGTTGAGTGGCCCATTCCAGCTTAGAGTTTTGTTGTTGTCCCAAGCCCTAGAACCACATTCTGAGTATCAGCAGAGGTCCTGCCTATTGGAAGCCATCTTGATGCTGACCCATCCTGACCCTGGCTCCTATGATAATCTCTGTTTTGCAGGTGAGAGAGTGTTCACTCATGGGCTAAGGCAAGGTTTGTGCCCAGATTATCTGTTATCACTAGTCTAGCATTCTCCCCATTTTGCTGAAACCTGTTGTAAGGCAAATGTGTCTTTTGAAGCAAGATAGTGGTGAAAATACCACCAGCCACCACCACCATCTCCACCATCACCATCCAGAGCAAACCTCTGGTGTAGCCTCCTTAGGGTCTGAATTGGGAACTTGCCAAGAAACCCAGCTGAGTCGTTAGTCCATCTGTTTTACTAGTCAGTGAGAGACTTCATTGTTCTGATAATGATTCTCTCAGCATGGGAAGATTTCCTTCTTTTATTAATCTTAAGGACATTTCTAGCCCCTAGATAACTTGATTAGTCAAGAAAGAATATTTTTCTACTAAACACTTATCCCTTCTGGTTCAGTTACAGTTTCTTTGCCTCCTTCTCCAAAAAATTTCCAGACTATTCCAGTCCTGTCATAATGTTCTTATCACCTCAACCAGGACTTGGCACCTTTTCAATAAAGGGCTAGATAGTAAATATTTTCAAAGTTGTGAGCCATATGGTGTTTTTCAACTACTCCAGTCTGCCATTGTAGCACCCGAAAAGCTGAAAACAGAATATCTAAATGAACAGGTGTGGGTGTGTTCTAACAAAACTACTTATAAAACAGATGAAAGGGTGTGGATTTAACTCCAACAGTAGTTTGCTGACCTCCTACTCTACCCTGAACTTCTTTGTCAGTTTCTTGGGGTATCTCTTAATATCATTTTTTAAATTGGTCCCTCATATTGGTATGCAAATTTTCATTTGTGCATAAATAACTTATTATATACAAAAATTTTTTCCAATAAGTACTATTTCTATTTTCATTGGCTGAAGTTTCTTTCTCCTGTCATCCCCAAACCTGCCCTCAGTTATCAACATGTGGGATTTGAAATGAGGTGTGAGTGAACCAGAAGAATAGTTGGGAAGAGGCCAAGCTATTCTTTCCAAAAAGCCACTTAGCTTTGGGAGGAAAATTTGTTGGAGATCAAGATGCTTGCATTTGAACTGAAAAGACAAGTCCTCCCCTACAGGACAGTTGTTGTGGTACTAACAGATAGGAAGTTTGTACTTTTCTGAAACACATATGTCTGATGATTGAAGCTGTACTTTAATGAGTGATTGATTATATTGTTTTTGTGTCCTTACACAATGTGTCTTAGAGCAACTGCTAAAAAGATAACATGGGCAAGCTTGTCTTTAAAATAGATACCACATGACAGGTAGCTTGGAAAGAACATGAAATGCTATATACTCCTTCACAGACAAGTGAAATTCTAAATCCACGTCTATCTGTGAATGAGGAAAGCCATTTCTGGTATGGAAGGAGGTCAGAAACCAATTAATCTCCCTTTTTCTTTAAATGAGGACCTCACATGATAGAATGAGAAATCAGGAGATCACTAGTAAGAATAAAGTGACTTCTGTATTTTTCAGGTCATTGATATTCTCTTCTCCCATGATCTTTGTCAAATCTGTGGTTTTTAATGATGATCTGCGTTACACTTGAAAAGGACAAAAAGGAAAAGCCTTCCTCTGGCCATTCATGCAGTCCCTCTTCCTGGGGATCTGCAAGGTACTTTGGAAGGAACAAAGGAGAGCAAAGGCTCGCTTGGGTCTCCATGGTGTTTCCTGCGGATCAGGAGGAGACCTATAAAAGGGCGAGAAGAATCCTCACTCATCTTTTTGTCTTTGTCATGGGGACCGATTGACATCAGAAGAGCCAAAGGGTGGAAAAGAGCTTAAAAAGAGCCAGATGCATTCACATTGCTTTCATGGCAACTGATGGCCATCTGGAAATTAGGGAACTTCTCTGTAGCACTTAATGTTTTCAGAGTGCCTTGCAATCAGGCCTATTAGTCACCCTTCCCAGGCGCCACATGAAGCTAATTGATAGGACTCTCCATTTTAGCCTCTCCATTGAGAACAAGTGACTTGCTGAGGGTCAGGACGCGAGTAGCGTATGGCGCTCATTAGTCTCCAGGTCATTTCCCTCCAGAGCTAGCAAAAGACTTTTTTTTTTTTTTTAAACCACTTTGGCTAGCTTAGGAAAACTTACTGCTGGTTAACCAGATTGTTTTCCAGGATGAGACTGTTGTAAAAATTCTAACTTTCAAAAAATTTCTTTTTAAAACTTGCCTTTCCTGAAGCTTTGTGATGTAACTTTTCAAAACCTTCCAGAAAATTTTAGCCGTGCATTTTAAGGGTCAGCCAGGTCCTTTACTTGGATAGTGTTCTCCAAATTTTGGCCCTAGAGACTCCAGGAGAAATGAAAATTTCTAACCGGGCAGCCTTGGTTTGTGGCATTAGCTGTGGTCAGAGATTGTATGGAGGGATGAGGGGAAACTGCTTTCTCTATCAGCTATCGATGCTGTCTTTTCCCCCCAGAATCTCATGGAGACTAGGCAAAAGCAGTGACCTTGCTATTTGGAATGAGAAATGTTGATGCTTATTGTTAGATCGGTGCAGAGATATCCATTCAAAGATAGGTGATTAGTGGGCTTCCCCTGCTTCCCTTCGTATAACCAAAACAACAACCCCTAACTAAAATGGAAGAGGATTTCTGTAGATCATTGAGAACTGATGGCTTATATTGGCCGATCTTTCAATAGTTGACCCCCCAGATATTTTGTGAGCACCTTGCATACAGATAATGCTTTAGACAATGGGGATACAGCCCTGAATTCATGCAGCTTACATTTTAGTGGACTATTCTTTTTAAAATGCCAAATATGTTATATATGGAAGTAATAATGACTTTGAAGGAAACAAAAGCAGGGTACAGAACTGGTAAGTAATTGGAGTGAGAGGGTATTTTGCGTGGAGTTAGAAGAAGCCTCTCTGAGGTAGTGACATCAGGAAGGGTCAGAAGGAGTAAGGGAGAGTGTCACAGAAGTGAGAACAGCAAGGGCAAAGGCTTTCAGTGGCCGTGAACTAGGCATGTGTGAGGAAAAAGCACAAGAAAGTTAGTGTGGCTGGAACAAAGTGTGTGAGATGGAGAATAACAGGAGGTGAGGTGGGAAGATCAAAGACAAGCAGGTGAGAGACCCTGTGGATTTTGTTGACCAAAATCAAGTGTTCGGGTTTGGGTCTTAGTTCCTAGAAAGCCACTGGAGGAATGGAGCATGGGTGTGATACATCTAGTTACATTATCAGAAGGTCACTAGGAATGCAGACTGAAGGAGTTAAAGGCAGGTTGGGGAGGGCATAGGGACACGCATTAGGGAGCTAGATCGGTAGCCTGAGAGGGAGGTGGTAGCTTGCACTAAGTGGTAGCATGGAGATGATGAGGAAGTGTTGGAGTTAGAGGATTTATCAAAGTAGAGTTAGAGTGCTCCATGATAGACTGGATATGGACTATAAGGGAAAGAGGTTGCATGTGGCTTCATAGTTTGAGGACTGACAACCCCAGGAGGAGCCGTTTACATAGGCTGGACAGCAAGTGACAGCCCAGGGTTCGTCCAGTGTGGCAGCCCTGGGAAGAATCAAGAATGACTCCTTGGGTTTTTATCTAAGTAATTTTTTATGATTGGTGGTGCTCTTTATGGAGATGGGGAATCCTGGAAGGGGGACGGATTAGGAGGTACAGGGGAGTCAAGTTCTGTGTTGGACATGGTACATCTGAGGCAGACATCTATGAGATGTCACCTGCAGAGTCAGATATAGAGGTGAAAGTCAGGGAGAGGTCAGGGCTGGACATACAAATTTGCAAGAATACGTGGCTGTGGGACTGAATTAGAACTTCTTGTTGAATGAATGTTGAGGGGGAAAAAGTTTGTGAACTGTGCCCTGGGACACTCTAAAATGTAAAGATAGGGCAGAAAAAAGTACAGTCCAGATTGGAAGGAGAAGATCATTCAACTTCTTTAATCTCCCAGAATTACAGATGATTTGTGTACTCATTCTGCAAAATGATTTTACCCTTTATTTTAAAACTCTCTGATGGGTCCTTGACTCACCTTTCTGAATATTACTGACTCCAATGAGCATTTATAGTTTGAATCCCAAACTCTTGTTTTTCATCATAAGTTATTTACATTATGAGGTAGGACACACATAAGCCTGTTTGTCTCTTCCTTCCTTCCTGGTAAGGGTTGGTTGTGAAAAGAGAGCTCATGCTTTCAAGATGCTTCCTTTTGTGCCCCGATGATGTTCTCACTAGGGGTGGTAGAGGAGGGTGTTCATCGCTCCCGGGTAGAGATTTCATTTCCACTTCATGTGCAGAGGCTCCACGACATTCATTTCGGCTGCTTCTGTTCCTGTGAGCCTTCACACTTAAAGCCACTTCGAATCCTCCCAAGATGGAGCTTCCAAGAAATGGCACGGATGGAACTGTATTCTGTGCTGGTTGGGGGTAGAAGTACTCGTTCTAGTGGCTGCCCTGGAATGAAACTGGTGCTACCGTTCTCTTATCTTGACCTTCCCATTTTGTGCAGGAGCCCGTAGCAAAAGAGGAAAAAGAAGACTCTTCCTTTTGCTAAAGCCAGGGCAGCCAACGCCACCTCACAGAGTAACAACAGTTCTTAGTCAGCTCAACAAGTATATCTCTTAAATAGTCATTTAGTCCCTGGGGCTCTAGCTCTGAGCACGTCTACCACTGCGCTCTGGAGAGTGCTGAGGGATTTAACACCAACATCAGTCAACTCTGTTCAGCAAGCCAAATGCAGTGTTAACCCGAGTTCCTTTTTTGCTTTGGGCGTCTACACTGGCCATTCAGCTGCAGGTCCTGACTCTGGGTCCTACTCCTGCATCCTCAACCCCCATTCTTATAACCCTAAAAGTCTTCAGATATGTTTTTCTCAACAAAAATGCCATCAATCTTCACTATTTAATTGATGTCAACCTGATTGGAAAATCATTTAAATGTATCATATTTTCCCTAGAAATTTGAGTGTTTCTCGCTGAGGGTTGTATGGTTAACAAAAGACAAGAACTAAGCACATAAACTCATTACCTAGAAGCAGAATGTACATAAATGTAATTGTTCACATTTCCTACCTATTGTTTAACAGCTATTTTTTTTTTTTTTTTTAAATCAGGCCTTCCTTGTTATTCTTTGTCTGCTGTCATTCTGGCTACAGAGATACACGGTGTTGGCTGTCCTAGCCCTTTCAAGATATGAATTCTTTTCTTCTGGAATTTGCCTTCTCTAATTCTTGTAAAAAGACATTGTGTTAATCTCTGTAATTACTTTCATTTAGTTTATTTTATTTTTGAAACTGTATTTCTATATCTGCAAGTTTCACCTGGAGTCTCAGGTATCTCAAAATTACTTTGTTTTTCTCCCAAGAACACAGTATTATTTGATGGGATATTTTCATCATGGCATGAAGTTACAATCCGTTTAAACATTTTGCGAATTCTTTTACCTGTCAGAAGAAAACCACTGTAGGGGTGTCTGTGAGAGAGATGTTTCAGGGCTTTATATTGTCAATTCTTTCATCTTGATTTTCAAATATGATGAAGGAATTAGATACATGATTTGCTTTGGCATTTTCTGGCCTGGTTAACCGCATGACCCTGTAGCCAGTGCCCAGCCAGAAACCAGGGACCCATCCTGGATTCAGATTACCATGAAGGCTCACAGGGTCCTGCCCTATAGTCCATCAATATTATCCTTTCATTCCTTCTGTTGTTGTCTGGTGAGCAGAGAGTGATCACTTTTCATTTGGATTTCCTTGATAATCTCCTAATTGGACTTCATCCCAGCTAGACTTGCCCCACCTAGATCATTCTCCACGTTATTACTAGAAGGGTCTCTAAAACACGAACTGGGTCTTATCACAGCTCATGCCTTAGCACAGAATCCTCCACGTATTGTTGAAGGTTCTCCACAGTCAGACTCTTGCCTTCCATGTCAGCCTCAGTACTTGCTACTCTGCCCCTTACATCCTTCTGAATGACTTCTGTTTCCCTGAACAGGGAAAATGTCTAAAATTTTAGGTTCTATGAGTTAAAGCTCTTTACCATCTCTTCTGTGACTCTGTGGACCTCAATCTTAGCCATTATTTGGCATAAGAAATGAAAATGAGTGAATAAATATTATCTTCCAGTTTCTCTGGCTGGGAACACCTGGATTCTTACAGATTGGCCTGTACTTAGTGAAGTTGAGAATAATATCTCTTTTGATATTACTTTATTTTCACCACTTAATGTTTGGCATCACATAATGATTTTGACGAGAACCAGCATATACTTTGGATGCCCTGGTCTAAGTCTCTTTCTACTTTTGGTCTGCTAACCAACCCCAGTGATCTTTTCAGTTGCTATTTTAACATATTTGAGCTTTACTATAGCTTTAGAAATAGAAGTGATTGAAGATTTTCAGGATGAATTTATTTTGCTCAAATATGGGTAATTGGGTAATGAAAACAAAAAGAGGAATGGGAATTCAGTCAGAGTTTAACTTGCCAAAATCTGGATCATCAAAGACATGAAGTCTTTGATTGGGGCCACATTAGTACTCTAGAGGTGTGCTTTACTTACTTGGCAAGTAATTGAGTGGCTTCTAATGACCAAATGTATAGACACACAAGGAAAGCATTGACACAACTGTTCTTGAGATGATCAAGGAAAAGCCACAATCTCACATCTAGATTTTGACCATCCAGTAATAGAGTTTATTGAGCAACTCTTATGTACAGATAGGGTATACTAGTGATCACAATTTCAAAGATAATAAAAGCGAAGGACAGTGACTTCAAGGAGCTCAAAGATACATGAAATCTTACTGTTAAATGTGACAGGGCTTAAAATTGAGCTGTGAGCCAGATTCTTATCAGTTACCTTAAGGTGAGTGGTCACAGTAATGATATGCATCTGTTAAACAATGAAAGTAAAGTTCTCATGATCATTACTTATGCATCAGCAAAGCCAGGATTGAAGCAAGTTTTTAAGATAACCTATTCCAGGATCAGAGAGGGAGAGAGAATATGAATATGAATGAATGGGAACCAGAATCGAGAGAGTGACATTCTGGATAGTACTGATATGGTATCAAGAAAAGCATGAGAGGGGCGCCTGGGTGGCTCAGTGGGTTAAGCCTCTGCCTTCAGCTCGGGTCATGATTTCAGGGTCCTGGGATCGAGTCCTGCATCAGGTTGTCTGCTCAGTGGAGAGCCTGCTTTCCCCTCTCTCTCTGCCTGCCTCTCTGCCTACTTGTGATCTCTGTCAAATGAATAAATAAAATCTTCAAAAAAAAAAAAAAAAAAGCATGAGATCCAAAGAAGTATCACTGAACCCAAACTCAAATGGAAGAAAGAACAGGAAATAGATTGTTCTCTTGACAACTGTATTTCTCTGGAGCCCTATCACATTTCATTTGTAGCATGACTCCTAACTCCTATTGTATTCCAAAGCGCATGGTCGGTAATTCTCCACAAATTCTTTAGGAGACTTTGTAAAATTCTAAGTTTCAAAATCCTTGGGTTATGATTCTAGATGCAGACTTGTAACTCTTGGGGCAACAGGTAGATGCCTCAGATGGAGAAAGTCAAATGAGTACAGAGCTGACCTTAAGCAGGTATATACCGGTTCATCTGTATCAGTTATTAACACACTCTTATTCCAATCGTCCCTGTGACCCCCCACCCTTGGCCCAAACCCAGGGTCATTTCAGACAACCGGATCCTCCCCAGGATCTCTTTGTAGCCGAGGAACTAAGCAGTGGGTACACAGAACAGAAGATGTCTAGGACCCCCACACAAAAATTATGGAGCATAAATTATTAAATTATTGAGAACAGCATTAGGCCAACAGTTAGTGTCTTAATAGACATTAACATGTAGTGGTTTGAAGAGTATTATTTTTAAAGATTTTATTTATTTATTTGACAGACATCACAAGTAGGCAGAGAGGCAGGCAGAGAGAGAGGAGGAAGCAGGATCCCTGCTGAGCAGAGAGCCGATTGTGGGACTCGATCCCAGGACCCTGGGATCATGACCTGAGCCGAAGGCAGAGGCTTTAACCCACTGAGCCACCCAGGCACCCTGTTTGAAGAATATTTTAAATGACAGCATTTAGGAGAGTCCTAACAGGTAGCAGGAGCTCAGTGGTTGAGTATTCTGGGGACTCAGACACGCCCTCAGGAAGTCGTCCAGCTGTTGAGGAGGCAGACCCATAGACCAAATACAACCCTGAGCCACAAGTGAAGGAGAGAGTGGTCGCTGGTTGGGTAGGGATTTCTCTCTGATTTCCCTCACAGGATGCTCTCATCTGCCCCGGGATGTTGTTTCATGGGTCAGGGCCCTCATTTCTATTTGCTGGCAATTGTTTTCTTTCCTAGTGTGACTGCTTAAAATTGAGTGCCGGATTTCCACCTGCCATATTGCTAAGGAAGCTTTATTTCTTTTCATCATTTCCAGAAAAGCACCTTCTGTCAATTTAATTCTCTGTGGGATTGGTGTCTCGATGCTTAAGGTGCTTGCAGCATGCTCTAGATGGTCTCCTCTCAGAGAGCTCTTCGTTCTTTGGACCCCTGCCCTGTGCTGCCCATTTGCATTGTGTTTCTGCTAGCGTTGTTAACAGTAGGATGTTTGGGGTGTTTTTAATTCTTTCCCTTCTGTTAGAGTAATTTCCTATTTGGTGGGAAGGGAGATGTCTATATACTTAGACCACTTGAGGGCTGAAGCTGAGAGAGTTTCCTTTAAAATCATCCCAATCACCGAATCGGGGCGGGGGGGGGGGGGACACTTACCCTCATCTGCAGAATCTATGAAGCTGTTGCCAGAAATGTGGCTTTGCTGTTTTCCAGTGCAGTTCTCCTTCTCTAAATCGGACTTCCTCAACCTGAGCACTGTTGACCTTTGAGGCTGGATAATTCTTTGTCATGGGGGCCAACCTGGGCATTGTCAGGCATTCAGCAGCGTCCTTGGCCTCAACCCATAAATGCCCCACAGAAATTGCCCAATTTTGGGGCACCTGGGTGGCTCAGTGGGTTAAGCCGCTGCCTTCGGCTCAGGTCATGATCCCAGGGTCCTGGGATCGAGCCCCGCATCGGGCTCTCTGCTCAGCCGGGAGCCTGCTTCCTTCTCTCTCTCTCTGCCTGCCTCTCTGCCTGCTTGTGGTCTCTCTCTCTGTCAAATAAATAAATAAAATCTTTAAAAAAAAAAAAAAAAAAAGAAATTGCCCAATTTTAACAGCCAGTAAATGTCTGAATTTTTGCCAGATGTCCCCGTTGGAGGGCCAGCTTACCTCAGGTTGAGAACTACTCTGGATAATGAACATATGAAAGTAGGTGGACATATAAATTATAAAATGTGTTGATAAGCAAAGCAAACACATTCAGAAGGACAACAAATTGCTGCAGAGCATTTGATGTGAGCCAGACGCCATTTTAAGAGCTCTTTTCATATAAGTAGCCTCATCGAGTGAAGCACCCTTGTATCATAAGTACCCACACTTTATGGATGGGGAAACTGAGGCTCAGGGTCTGGCCAAGATTCCAAGCCCAGGCAGTGTGACCTCTAAATTCAATGACTTGAACTTACTGTGCTGTTTTTTGTTTTGTTTTGTTTTGTTTTTGTTTGTTTTTTCTTACACAAAAAGTTACTGGATTAGATATCTACCTGGCATAGCATGGGATGTTACCTTGGTAGCTGCTTAGTAAATATTTAAGTGAATAAACGAATAGCCATAGATCTAGGAAACTGCTTACTATTTTAAATTGGTATTGAAAAGTTTCCTTTCATTAGTTCATTTCAATTTTAAAAATACACTTTTCTGGGCACGTGGGTGGCTCAGTGGGTTAAAGCCTCTGCCTTCTGCTCAGGTCATGATCTCCAGGGTCCTGGGATCGAGCCTCACATCGGGCTCTCTGCTCAGCGGGAAGCCTACTCCCCCTCCACCCCGCCTACTGGTGATCTCTGTCTATCAAATAAATAAATAAAATCATTAAAAAAAATACACTTTGAATACAGCCAACTAACTGTTTTGTATTAGAGCAGAGGGTCTCAGAATTTCTATGCTTATTCACAGGAATCTTTTGGAAAAGATCTGTCAGGGTAACCTCTAAAGCTTCTGTTTGTGTGCTAGTGCAGTTTCATAAAAAGTATGTCAGAATGAAGACTGGTCAAACTGAACAAAGTACTTTCCTGATGAAATGAATCAAAGCATCATTCTTTGTCCCATAAGAAGGAAAGAAAATTCATCCTCCATCCTCAACTAGGTATGCATTCTGATACACCATATGGTAGTTTGACCTAGCTTCAGACCTTATTAAAAATTGAACATCTTTAACTAACAGGAAACCACTTTAGCCGATCAATCTTTAGCTTTCCATAGTTGGCTTCCTATAATAGATAAGAGGGCCGGGCTCCAAAATTTGTTACAAGTGTATTACATATGATTTATATCTAAGTGGGAAGCCTGTATTTTATATGATAAAATATAAAAACAAATTTTTTGTGTTAAAGACTTTTAATATATACTTCTGGAAGGCCAAAGAATGGAAGCTTCCAGAATGTCAACTAAAATAACAATAAAAGAAATGTAACCATAAAATAGCAAGAAGACAACTTAATCACAATTACTTCTTCTTGTTGGTTCTCTTAAAACTACTGTTATGAATTATAATAATTTTATCCAATGAGACCATAATTAATATATATTCTTATTGTTTAGATGATCTTTTAAAAACTGAGTAGCTGCTTTTGTTCCCTTAATTCTGAGAAGTCTGTATTGTAAGGACAATACTAGAAAATATCTCAAGTTCCAATTTTCTTAGAAAAACATCTTCCAGATATCATGTGATAAGAGGCATAACAGTACCAATACATTTTATCTTCTTCAGTGATAGTAAGGGATATTTTTGTGTCTTGATCTAGGGTATTTGCTTACAGCATTAGATTTCATGATCTCTATAATGAGTACTTACCACATAGTAAGTAATCTGTAATTTACCTCCTATTCAGTCTTGATGCAGAGCATTACTTTGCTATTAGCATTTAGAGTGGTCCTCCTGATACCTAAATCAATTTATGGGTTATGCTATGTACCTGGATACAAAGTGGCTGACGAGTACACAGACGTCTAGGGGAATAGTAACGTCATTCAGGCATTCTTTATAAATTTGGAATTTTGGAAAACTGCAGAAAACAAAACCAAGCAAAAATAGAACTCCTCAAAAAATAGAAAGGGACTTTTTTAAGGTTTGAGGTTGTTCTCCTGGTTGATAGCCAGAATCTAGGCTTCCCTGCTTCAAGCTCTGAACTTGCCAAAAACAATTCTACCTATAGAGTTAGTGAGGCTTATTATGTTTTATGAGATAGCCTTCAGAAAATAGTGTGATTCACCATTGTAGAGCTAAGAGAGAGCTAAGTTTTCATTAGTACATATATACCATTTAATGTACTCGAAGGTCAAATGATGGCCAGTCCACAATACATTTTTGCATGACCTGGAGTTCTGTTTTGTTTGTAAAAGTTGCCAGCATGAGTAGAAAGTCAACAGACCTCATTCAAAGAGTATCTTTCCCTTTAAAATTAAAATGGCTCTACCGTTAAGTAGTTTATTCTTCCATGAAAATCTGGCCCATATATACTGCCCCCCTTATAAGATTAATAATACTATGCAATCTATATATAACGTTTTAAAAGAACCGTTTACAAGATGCTGAAAGGCACAGCTATTATGTCATATTGTATCTACTTTACAAAAGTGGGGAAATACTATAGCTAAAGGGCTGCTCCTTCCAGCAGGCTTCTAATAGTTATAGATGTTAGATTTTATGGTTATGATAATGAGCTTGTTACATTGGAGAGGCATTGAGATTCAATCTCACTACACATTAAGGAAAAGGGAAGTAGGAATCCCTGTATGTCTTGCTCAGTCATTGAATCCAGAAATGTAAAATCTGAGAGATGTTTAAGATGTTTAAGTAATGGAGGAAACCAAATCTGGAAGATAGGCCTCATTTGTTAAAAAATATATATATATATACGGTACTTTTTAATGATTATCTCAGAAATAGAACTATGGTTAAGAGGTAGATTTTAAGCTAAATCACATTATAAATTATTGGATAGAATTCTTGTGATGGGAAGAAATTAGATACTGACAACATGAGAAGATCACTGAAAGAGCCATGTTCAAATCCGTGTTGCTAACAATGAAATGATCATCAGAGTCTAAATATATAATTTGCTCTGTTACATGTGAGGAATATGTGTGGCTGACTTATTTAATAGGTAACCAGTTCTACTGATTCCATAGATTCAGAAGAGAGATTTGTGAGTACCAGCTGTGGTCATCATTACTCTTTTTTCATTGTTCAGCCTCCAAACATTGGAGAAGAGTGTAAATTAGGACAGTACTATTCACAACACAGCATACAAAAAGAAATCCTTCTTTACATACAAAAAGAAATACAGAAGTATTTCTGTAGAAATACTTCTACAAAAAGAGATCAGTGGGAACTGAAGAATTATGTGGTCATTTTTCACCCTCCTAAAATTAAAGAATTTGGGTACTATTTGGTGAATTTTCTATATTTTAAAAAAATTCTTATTAAGATGGTAACACTTAGATAAGGGTCTTAGTATAAGTTGTCAGGGAGAGGAAAGTGTTTTCTTCTGATAATTTTAATAGAATTATGCTATTTAGCCATAGAAAGAAACCAAAAATTTTTACTTATCTGGTATCTCTAGTTCTAACAAGTGTAGAAATTTGGAGAGTAACTGATTAATAGATATTTTGATAATGATGTATACAGCCCATGTAAAACAGCTATTTTAATGCAGCGATGACCTCTTAGCTCATTACACAGTCTTCAATGTGCACAAATGTTGCTGAGAATCTGATACAGTGTCAGCTTTTCTAAATTTTGGTGAACATATCTACCCACCTTGTGTTTCTTAACAAAAGAGCGTCGTGCTCCCAATTGCATTTTGAATAATATTAAACACAAAGAAGACTTAACGGTTACTTCTCTATTTCTCACAAGTAAAACCAAATGAACAAAGTTGTCTAAGTAGCTTCATTTTTTTCTGGAAGTTTGGCATTATCACCTATCACTTTTCAATAACTTAATTAGTCAAAAGCTTTTTAAAAAAAAATCATTATTAGCTCTAATAGACAGGACTTCGGTTTTACTTTATTTTTTTCCCCCTAATTAGAGGTGCATGTTACAGCTTGCCATTGTGGTCATTGTGGTTCATTTCATTAAGCTTCTTATTCTATCTGCTTTCTTGAGACTTGGGAAAGAGTATTTTTCTGAGTGATTGTACTATATTGTTCCAAATATAAGGCCACCCAGAATAGAAGGCAACCTCCAACTAGAAACAGCTCAAATATGGAGAAAGGCTGGGGGCCCAGAGCCCGGCGGGTCTTGCAGTGGTGGCAAGGGTGCCGAGGAATAGGACGATGCCTGCCCACTCTCCCGGTGAGTGAAGATGGGTCAGCTGCTGCATTTGCTTGTGCATACAGATGGCTTTTGTTGCTAGAGGAAAAGTGACACTGGGGGGTAGAGAGCAAATCTGTACACATGAAAGAAAGTTGCTGTGTGTGTCTGTTCTGGGGAGGGAAGCTGGGAGTCGAGTCTTTCATCTCCTAAACGATCAGCTCAGTGTTGTTTTGCTTTTTTTGTTTTGTTTCCTGAACTTGGGGTTGAAAGTTGAGTAACCTCAAGCAACTGGAGAACAAAGGTACCATGCACCTTTCAGGAGAAGAAGTTTAAAAAAGATCCCTGGCCATGTAAATGAATTGTCTGTAGACCAGCCCAGAAAATTATTCCTCGCCTTTTAAAAGTGCTCGCTGACCCAAGAGGTGGTGCATGCACTATGCGATCACGTGTCGTTGGAAAACAACCTGGAAGCTGGGAATCATATTTCCAGTTTTATTTAGATTTTCTTCTTTTTAAATTCCCTGTCTCCTTGAGGCAGCCAAGTCACAATTTAAACAAACAGGCTTAACGTTATTGTAATAAATTCCAAGGGACTGTTTGAAATCAGTTGTTTCACTAGCATTCCACTCAGCATATTTTTTAAAAACAGTTATGTGAAAATGTATTAGTCAACTAAGAGGGGATATTGATTGAACCTAGATAATTCTTCAAATATTGGTCACAAAGATACATGGCCTTTTATTTTAGAGTAATTAAATGGGATGTGATTGAATGAAGTGCTTGATTGTGTTATAATCTAGAAAAGGACGGAGCACCTGTTGATATACAACTTTACCAGGCATTTGCTTACCTTCATGACTTTACCAAAAACCACATAAAATATGAACAATGATCTTTCCAGTGATAACTAGTCCTTGGCACAGAAGGTGACTTGAAGGAGAACTTTAATCCCTGAATGAGTTTTCTCCACTGGGCAGTTCCGACTTTAGCCATTGTTATTATTTCAAAAAATAGTGTTTAAGGGAAGAAGAGGACTCTCCTTATGTTTTAACAATGCTAGCGTGCCCAAAGGATTTGGTTTAGGGAAACCAGTTATCATTGATTTTAGACATTCTTTCAAATCTAATGCCCCCAAAAGATCAAAGGCCGCACACCCAAGCAAAAGCATGCCAGAATTGATATGCCTACCATTTTGCCAGCTCTGGGAAGGGAACAGTTGAAACAGAAGTGCTGGGCAGCAGAAGGTTGGACAGGAAGGCCTGGAAGGAGGGATAGTTGAAAATTATGGCCTGCCCGGTGAGATTAGCAACCAGAGGGCCACCTGCATTGCATTGGTGGGTCCTAAATGAGAAGTTTGAAGCAGATAGGGAAAGAGAATAGTAGGGAACCAGAGCTCTTCAGAGAAGAGCTTCCTTCAGAACTCCTTCATTTTGGAAACATTTCATCTCTATACAGGAAAAGGGTGTCCAAAATTTGATGGTGATGTTGGGGGAAATGGTGGGCCCCTTCACCACCTTAAAACTTCTAATAAGTTTCCTTCTATTATTTGTTTCAGGCACTATTATGTCTGATTTGATCTGAATTACAAATACAGGGAAACATAGACATTCTCCCCCGCCAGAAGGTGTTGGGACTATCATAATTGGCTTTCCTATGTCATCACCTGCTATTAACATAATCATTAGTAGCAGTGGAGGACAGAGCTGGAGAGGTCTGCTAAATGTCCTATTCCACAGCTTCCTCTCTCTGGTGATTAGTTCCCAGGAATGGGGACAGCTCCCAATTTGATTGCATATTTCTTTGAGTAAGGAAAAGAACATGGCTCTAGTTTGCTTGTGATGTGGCAAGGATAGCCTTTAAGGACGTAGGAAGAAGGAAGTGGCAAGGGAAGGGGGAAGATTCTCCAAACTGCAAAAATGACCATCTTTGTGAAAATCAATGGAAGTTGTCAACTTCTCTACAAAGAATATGGTCTGCATAAAACCCATACTTGGACCTGTTGCTGCTCTCAGATCCTCCCTTCTCATCCCTAAAATGCACAACACAGAAGCTCTTCTGTAGGTGCTGGAAAATAAATGTCCCTAAGCACAGTTGTGTTTTCCCTTTATGAAGCTACCCTCAGTGGCTCCTTCTCAGGATATTAGAGTCATAAGATCAAGGGAAATGGAGCAGTTATTAATCTGTTAGGCATGAAGAAAATCTGTAGATTTGCTGGGCAGAAATTAAATTCTCTCAGGCCCTTTGAGTATCATGATCTCCATTAGAACACGTTCAGGAAATTCCCATTTGGCTGCTTTTTCTAGGAGAGGACATAATTGAAGTTTTACTTTTTCCCAGTTCCTGTATGGGTGGCGAGGATTCTCATAGACCAAGTTAATCTTGCCCGAGTGCTGATTTTTCAGCAGTGAAGTCAAAGAGTCACAGAAGTACAAATATGTAATTTGTGGCCATAGTTTTTTGTTTTTTTTAAACAAAAAATAATTCTACCTTAAAGCAAATGCTGAGTTTGGGTAAATCTCTTTGGAAAATGCTCCGCTTTAGGTATTTGCCTCCAAGAAGGGTTTTATAAGACATACCGTTTCTCCAATGCAAGAATGAAATGTGTGCATATTTCCTGAGACATATGGAATATACCATTTGTCTTGCTGAGTGAGCATGTTTAACTCAGCTGCTGAGTATCTCGCAAATTCCCTACTCTTGAGTATCTTTAAGATTTAAAAATCATTCTTGAAATGTTCTTAATGGGCATTCCTGAGGGGAATGTTCTCTTTGGCAAATCAGGAATGACATCTGGACATGCATAGCAATGGCTCTTGCTTAAGTGTTCTTGCTGGTCAAGCAGCAAGCGTATTCCAATTAACAGGTTGAGAGCGTCTTAGGGCAGGCTAGAAAAAATGTAACTGATTCTCATTTGGCAGTGAAATTGAATACTGAATGACATCTATGCAGTTATTAGACGACTTTTGTTTTAATAACAAAGTTGTTGATTTTCTACTAAGGGTTCTTTTAGGTTGTCATCTGGGGCTGATGGGAGTAACAGTCCACCCAACTCTCCAGCTAGCTTCAGTGGACATACCACACCTTCTCAGCAGCCTGAACCCGTGGTACATTCTCTTAAGGTAACCAACTGTGTCCAACCGTTGATCCAGAATTTCAGTTGTGTCGTGGCTTGTTTGCTCTAGTCTGGTAGTCCTCACAGTCTTGTTTTAACCGTAGAGACTTTAAGTTTTGAATTTTTTTTTTTTCAACTCTGAGTTTGAGTACTTCTGGTTGAAAAATCTCTAGTTTTATCATTTTGTTTTGAATAACGTGATTCATATCACTCTGCATTGAAGTTGAAGTCTGATGTGCATGTATATCTATGTGTGTAAACTCTTGTTCTGGGTATTTGATGGGCAGTGTCTTTAGCATGCATGATTTCAAAAGAGGGTCTCAAGTGTTGGCCAAAATAAGGAAGGATACCTGAGTTTTCTTTCTTGATGCAAGTGAAGTACATGGTGCCATGACTAAAAGAAAATCTTGAACTAAAAACCTCCTGTTCCCCCATTAACTGGAAATTAGGTCTTCAAACTAGTTAATGCTGTTACATAGTGTTAGAAAACAGAAGGTCTTATTCATAATGCTAGTTTTATTTTTGGTTTTTACTTCAGATCCTCCAAGTATCTGCCAAAAAGATCCAACTGAAATGTATTATTTATTTTCTTTACCAATAGTGAGTTTTCTAATAGGTAAGCACCGTAAGTAAAATTAATAATATATTATCTAAGAGAAGAAACTGATACAGGCAATAAAAATCACCTTAATAATTAGGGCAGTTCCTTGAAATTTTATCAGTTCCAAGGTATGACTCACTGTCCTTCAAATTATCTGTAATTCCTAACATGTAGCCTTGATCAAACCTTTCGGAGCTATCAGGTAGGTAGCATGCTTCAGTCCCGCCCTTGCCCTTGGAGTTTCACAGCTTTACTAAAATGGTTTTAGTTTTGGAATGATTTATCAGCAGCCTTAAGATGCACTCTTTTGGAGTGCATCTGAGGCATGCATAAAGCAAATAACCAGATAAGAAATTCAGAATATGTATTGGATTTGGTTTCAGCAGGAGATATAACTCCCCCATTATATTTTGTTGTAACTTCCATGAAATGAGCTGCTCCTCCCAAGCATATACTGATTGCAGATGTGAGAAGGTAGCAGAACCATGCAGCTGGCCAGAGCCGTGCACTTGGCACTTCCGTCTTGGTTGGAATAACTCACCAAGTGAGGAACCGAGAGGAATTTGCATGGGATGACACAGCAGAATGAGGGCACCGCGTGCAGCCAGTGGGGGCTGTTTTATCAACTGACCACCATCTTGCTCTGGGTGGCAGCATTTGGATGTTGTGTAGCATGAGCAGCCTGATAAACGGGCTGTTACTTGAGCATGAACCAGACGCTAGCTATCGAAAGAGCATCTTAGAAAGAAAAAACGAGTGTCTTTCGTCCTGTACTATTAGCATCTGCACATACTCTGCTCTACTTTTCAGATTGAAGACTGCTTCTGCCCGATGCCTCATTAAGTGGCAAGTGTAGTTGGAGTCAGATCAGCATAGTGGATAGCACTGCAATCTTTCCTCCATTTTTCATTGCACCTGTGTTCCTATGGCGTAAAAAGGAAGGGAAGGGCAAGGAGAAGCTCTTCAATTTTCTCTGAATTCGTTCTCTAATTTTCATATAAAATTTTTATCTTAAGAGAGAAAAATAATTATGTTATAATCAGAACATGTTAAGTGTCCTCACTCAGCAGATGGGTAGTACTGAGCAACTGAAGCATCCTTATTGGCTAAGGGGAGGCTCGTGAATACAAAATATGTTTGCTTCTATGAGTAAACTGTGTCATGAAACAGAAATATGTGCCTATGGGACATACTGCCTCTGGGAAATACATCTTAGGGACATCACAGCCTAAAAGAAGAAATGTAGCCACTCAATGTGTCTTGTTTTCAAAAGCCCATAGATCCTAGAGCTGATTTATAACATAAAATTTCTCTCGTGAAAGAATTAAAACAATGGCTCAGTTTCTCATCTTCTGAGAGATCCCCCCCCACCCCTACCCCCCCCGACCATCAAAATCTCTAGGCTCTAAAACAAACTGTGGCTGTGGTTTGGGAGAAAAGTGTTATAAATCAGTGTGAGAAATTAGCCCACTTGTAATAACACCACATTTATCTTGCTTTAAAATTCATGCTATTAATTGGAGCTTCACTTCATTTAGTAGAAATTAACTGAGAAGTACACTTCTCTGAGGTGCATTAGAAATTGAATTTGTAGGCAAATGAGCTTGTTCCAAGAGTTAAGTTTTCTATGAATATTCACTGAGCATAGTCAGGATTTCCTCTGATTATATAAAGAATGTGAACAGATTCTAACTCTTTCCTTTACTACCGTGATATCCTTCCTGAAAGTAGTAGCACCTACAGAGTAATAATGGCTAGACATTTTGAGTTAACAAAGGAATAGTTTGTGAATTAGGTTATTGCAAGACTGAACTCCAGTAAATATCCATGCAAACTATCTATGAACTGGACATGAAGGTCCCACTTCATGCTTAAGTAATTTATTTTGACTCAACTGTTCACTGGTGCTAGTTCTCAGGCGACACCTTTAGGTGTGACCATCAGCATTGACCATGATAACAACAGAACCAAGGAGTTTAGCAATGTCACAATTCAGTGGGGATTCTTGGAGCTTTTAAGAAAAGCGTTACTTTGGGGGCTTTGTTTTCTTGGGTCTTTTTGCTTTATTAGTGCTTTGGCTTATAAAAGGATATAGAGAAAAATTACACTCAAAACCAAAGTTTTCTCCCCTTTTGACCTATAGAAAGTATGGCCTGAAAACTTTCAAACCTATTTGAAGAAATATTTAGAATCCATTTAGAGATAATGTAAAAGAAGTGGAATCAGAGGCCTCTAAAATTGCTTAAAAGCATCTCATGCCAACACTTTCTTTCTTTGCTCTAATGAAAGATAAAGTGTTGCTCAAGTATTTTCACTGAAAGGAGTCAGTTTTTCTCTTTGATATTATCAAAGAACCATTTTCATAGGCCTTTTCTAGGCCCTGGGAATATGTCCAGGCAAGAACTGTGATGCCAGTAGCGTTCATGTTCACTCGAGTTCTTACGTACATATTCCTGGGTTCTGACCGGTTTCACCTGTCCGTATCATCTCCTTTAGTCCTCTTTTCTATAGGCCATGTCTACATATCATTTGGATTATTTGGCAGATCGTTAATTATATTGCTCACCTTTACAGTGGAGCAAGAATTTCTCCAAATGGTGGACATAGTCACATTATCTTAATGACCCAATTAACTAAATTAATTAATGTCTACAATAATTAGATACATTCAATTGACTGTTAGTGATACAATTGCTTTTCATGGCCATTTGAAAATGAAGTAGAATTGATCCCTTTTAAAAGATTTGCCATATATTAATCCACTCTGATATGCAGACACGGAGAAAACCAAAGGTTTTACAAAGTGGAGCTCCTTGATGGTTTAATTCATAACTAACAAGTTTTTTTCCATGTGAAATTTGCTTTTCTTTTTCAACAAATCCAGGTCTTGGATGTTCAGGAAACTATAGATCGTCAACAGGGTAAAGAGTATGAAAATGACCTTAGTGAGACAGAAAAAGCTATAGTCAGAGAAATGTGCAATGTAAGTTTAATGTGCTTTATTGTGTATTCTGTGTTGAAAGCTCCATCATAGCTTAGTTACCACTTTATGGATACCTACTTTTCAAAATACTGGCCCAATGCCTTTTTTTTTAATATAAAAATAAAACCAATTCCCCTTGTTCTTATCTTTAGTATATTTTATTGCAGTATTATTAACAGCCATAAAATATTGAGGTAAGCAACAATCAGCCAATTCTGGATTCCAGAATGATCTATGAACATTTTAAAATTGTTTATTGTCTAACATTTTGGTGCTAGTTTTGAGAAATGGGTTTCTGTTTCATACTTTCAAGTGGTACCTAAAAATCAGTGTTTAAAGGCCTGTGATAAAACACAGCCTTCTTCAAACTTATTTATAACCATATTTGGAAAAAAATCATGTGATATGGGCACTTCATGTCACATAAAGTAGTATCTTTACCTTTCAGTGCTGGATAAAAGCTCAGAAAATGGTTAAGAGGAAATAAATATGAACATAAGAGATAAGAAACATAGAAATCAGAGCAGAACACAGTAAAAAAAAATGACATGCTATTTTGATGCATATCAATAATTGGATTTGGATTTTATTATTAATCCCTGGCTAAATTTTGAGTAATATGCATGAGTATATCATTTAATCCAAGAATTCACAAGACTATAATTGGTAAAGTTTGTTAAAAAGCTAAAACAACCAGATTATATTAAGCACTGATTTTAACTGGCTCTATTGGACTTTTGTCCTCACATTCTTTGTCCATGAGGGTATCAAACTTGCTTAGAAATACCTTTAAGCTATTAGGACCAGATATTCTCATGTATCTACTTCCTTGAGGTATTCTTGGAATCCAGTAAATGTTTTAAGTCCCCTGGGCATTTTATATGTGCTGGGGCCACAGTTTTATTCTCCTGCTTCTTTGTGTTGTAGCTGTTTTTCTTTCCTGCATCTGTTTTCAAAAGGCCATTAGTTCTAAAAGTCATAATTTCCCCAATGCACCACCCTTCACACCTTCTGTAGCTGTTCAGCCTGTCCTTACAGTTTTCAATTTGAGTATGTCCTTCAGATCAAGTCAAATAGTTAAGCCACACACTTAAAAAAAAAAAAAAAAATCCTGTTGCTTTTCATCTCTTGACTATGGAATAAGAAAGTTCAAACATTAGGAATTCTAGAACCAGAAAGGAGCACAGAGATCATTCCACCAGTGGTTCTCCAAAGAGAAGTACAACAGGATCCTTTGTAATTCAGGTGGTAGGGTTTCACCCCAGCCCCCGGGCATTTTGGAGAAGGAGCTCTGGGTATGATCCCCACAGTTGCGTTTTGTGTTTGAAGAAGCTAAAATCCCAAAATAAAGTTGCTTTCTTGAATTGTTCTCTAATGAACAATAAGTCAGGACTATACCCAGATGTCCTCTGAGTAAGTACCAGCAATCACCACTTTCCCAAGTGGGGTAAATCTGGGGACTTGCACTTTCTTTCCCCAAGAATGAAAGGCAATGCATCTTCCAGATGGTACCCTCTCTACTTTTCATAATTCCTGAAGTTCTGTAAAAAATACATGTCAGGATTGCTTGTTTTCTTGCCTTTTTGTTTTAGATATAAGACTTCCGGACATTGGATAATGCATTTCTTAGTTACAGAAGAAACAGACTGAGTCTTCGATTAGTTCGTGTTTATCTTTCTCTTGGCCTGTATTTCCAAAAGTGCTTCAGAAGACCATATGCAATGGCAGTGGTGGTTTTCCCTGTAGAAGATATTTTCAGGAAGCCACAAGCTTGCCCTCCTTGTTTGCCTTTAGCAGTTCCTGTCTACTTTTGTCTTTGATTCCCAAAGTTTGATGAAAAAACGCAAGCCAACGCAAATCCGATGATTAGCACTCTTACATTTGGAAACTCTTTAAAAGCTAAGAGAAAAAGGTGTTGATTTAAAATGTTTTTGTCACCATTATAAATTATATGACCCCTGAACACTCATAGTGCATCCTGGAGAATAAAGAGAAAAACAGATTGTGAGCAATTTTAACAGATAAGTAATTTCTTAGAACCTAGCTAAGGTTCTTAAACCTAGTGAAGGAACTATGTGCTTTATATAATAATGTCTCAGAAATACAAAGTTTTCTTATAATGTAAGGTCAGGTTGAAGACTCAACTAGAACTTAGTTAAGTTTTACCTCTGTTTCTGCTGTGCCTCCTGGAGATCAGTTGTCAACATCTATACAAAGAAGTGACTGTTAGCATCATGTTGATTAGTAAGAGATACTTTTATTCTCTTTCCACCCTGTATCACAAAATTAGATTTAATTAATAGATTAATTTCTTACAGTGCAGTATATTCATTTTTTAGGTAAGTCTGACTCTTGCAAATTCCCTGAGAAGAGCTAAAAAAGTGTCTGTTTCATTCAGACACCCACCTAGTCTTGCTTTTAGTTAACAAGTCCCTACTCTGCACCCTTCTTAGTATCATTGGCTCATTTCAGAGTTTTTCCTTCTTGGACTCTCCTTCCACCACATGGTAATATCAAGGTTAAGGCCTAGCGCATCCTACAGTTGAATACTTGGGGAGCACTGGCACTTTGGAGTTGTAACCATCTAATACTTTGTGTCAATAGTCCTGGAGGTCTTTGGCTTAGCAGTGCTTTAAATGTCTCGCTGTATCCTCTGCTGCTATCAGCGGTGTTTGTGTGTACCATGGAAGGGCTAGAAAGGGCTAGTCCGTAGTATCCCTTGGCTCTCTGATTCAATGTTTGCTCCTTTTCACTGTCTATTAAGAAATGAGACTTTCCCTAACTCTTGTGGGCAGGTGGAGCCCTCCGTTGCTAGATCATTCATCTCGTACTATTTAAGGACCATCAATATACTCCTCTTCAAATACGACAGGCCATTTCTACCACATAGTTGTGTCTGCTAAAATTGGCTTAGAAATGAAGGTAGACAGAATGCTGTATTCTTATGTGTAACAGTGACTTGAATTGGGTTTCCCTAAAGTGTCTGCTGTATTTAAAATAAATGCGAAAACAAACAAACAAACCGTCTTTCAATAATGAACCAACTGGTTTTGTGTTCATGTTAGAGCTAGATAAATTTGGGGGAATTAATCAATCTGAAAATAATCGTTATAGTGAATCACCCTAAAGAGGGTTATGACCGTTAATTGGGGAAGGGAGTACATTTTCCAATTAGCATATTGGTATATCATCGGTGTATTCAGGGGTTTTACTTTGGTTTCTTAATCTCACCTTTTGCTATCGTCTTTCTAAAATGACCCAATTTTTGACAGAATTGTATCTATTTGGTGATTCTTGAATTTATTCTTAGTATTATTTCTCCATTTGTATGCTCTCTGCTTTGATAATCTGAGAGAGTGTACTACTTGGTAGCTAAGATTTATGACCAAGGAGGCCACCCCCAACTCTGTAGGAACAACCGGGGAAATTTACTAGTGGCCTAAGGCTAGTAACTCAGGGCTTAAAATAGCTCAAGAACAAAAACTTCCTTTCCTTGGTGGAGTAAACATTTTGGTATCCCTGGTTCAAGATGTAGGATATAGAAACTAGGGTGATTTTGCTCATGTGTTCTTAGTTATGGCTATCCAGAATTATATTAGGAGCTTTAAAAATACAGATGACCATGCCTCCCCTCTACCAGTACAGTCAATCTGAGAGTGGGACTTACTGTGTAAGCTTCAAGTGCACAGTGTACAGCTGGAGTTGAGGACCACCCATGTACTTAGAGTAAGTTGGCACATCATTCTTTAATTTCGACCCTCATTGTGGACAATGCATAATAGTTCCCTCTACTGAGCAGTTCTTGTGATTTAGAAACTTCCATCACATTTCACTGTGGTTGAGCTCATTCATGGAGATATTTTGTCTCGTCTTCACATTTCTCTTTGCCCCTTCATAGATCCCCATTTAAAAACTGCAACTCTCTGTGTGGAGGGGCAATCATGACCCTTATTTTTACTTACTTACTTACTTACTTAATTTTACCTTTCTTAAGGTTGTGTGGAGGAAACTTGGAGATGCTGCAGGTTCCTGTCCTGGGATTAGGCAACATTTGTCTGGAAACCAGTACAAAGGACCGATGTGAAAGGCAGTCTTTCAAACAAGAGATCACCACTGCCAGAGAGAGAGAAAAGAAGAGAAAAGTGGGTTTCCACAAACCTGGACTCATTGAATAACCTGGAGTGATTGTACATTGCACATATTTTCCCTCTAAAACCTTTAGTATTACTGACGCTGTATTTCATCTCTCATTTCCATGTCCACAACAGCTCATCTCAAGTCAATTTCAGACAGCTTTGAAAATTACCATTTGGGTACCAGTATTTTCATTAGAACTAAAATGTTTTTGACTCCTCAGATCTAAGATTGTCACTGGGAAACCTGCATGATTGGAAGAATCCAGTTTGGTGGAGTTGACTCATTGCACAGAACGGTGGGACTTTTCGACCATACTGTGTTGAGGAAGAGGTGTCTTCCAGCTTTCCAAGTTTGAGAGGCAGGCACCTATTTCTTCTATTATAGTCAACTATTATGAATTCCTGATGCATAATGAATTTGAATGTAAGATAAGGTTTCTGGGATATTTGTTTTGACTTTTGAGGTGCTAAAAATACTATATAAATTCTCTTTACCAGCTAGAAGCGTAGCAAGACTTTGTGGAGTGCATATCAGAGAGTACCATTTATTTTAAGGGATCGGGATAAATATAGCTTTTCTTTTAATCTTGCTATATTCATGAAGACACATGTTGGGGCTATACCAACTTCCATATTCATTCAGTGTATCCATTGATGTTAATATTAATTCCAATTAAAGAACAAGCAAACATAATTTTTCTAAGTGTTTCCAGCTGTGAGATGTCAATTTCTACAATTTAGTTTCTAGATCTGCTGTTATATTTAATAAACTTTATGTAAACTTTAAAATACTGCACCGCATTTATGAAAAAGCTTTCTTTGCCTACAGCAGCTAACAGTTTTATGAAACTGACGCATGTCCTTCATTGAGGCTAAAAGCTCTTGTTCAGATTGCTTGAGGTTTGAAAACGAGGTGTGCTAGCTTTGCTTAGTTTCTTATTTTTGGTATATATATATATATATATATACACACATAATATTAGACTGTGTGTATTGGAAATGCTATGATAGGTATTGTGTTTTTTCAGATGCAATGATAGTTTCTTGTATGAATGTGCAAGAGGCCTGTGACAGAATGCTAAGTTTTTATTGTAGTTTACGATTATAAAAGTAGGAATGCAACAATTCCCAGTTTTTAGATTTCTTCTAAATTACTCAGATTGGCTTCATAGCAGATATTCATTGTTGCTGTTGTTTTTAAATGGACTCATTACAGTATTAATTGTTATTGGTGAAGAAATGTGAAGGAATTTCATTACACTTAAAATGTTACTGTGATGAAAAAACAGCCCTCTGTTTTCCGAAAATATTTATGAATTAATTTACTATAGAATTATCTAATTATTGTAATTGGGTTATCAGTTAAGCTCATCTTTCTTTTGAAATGTTATATTATTACTCTGTAAAAGAAAACTGCTTGCTATATTTATACCTTCTCTTGTAGAAAAGCTTTCATCCTTAAATTGTTGTATTCCTACGCTCTGAAGACATTTAAAACAAGTTTTTGTGCCTGCAGTAGACACTGCAGAGAGCTAATACAAGGAACACTGGTCTTTTGACAAAATACTTGTGTAAATTTTGATACTGTATTAAAACTATTTTTTTAAAGTTCTGCATAAAATTGAGTATCAAGTATATGTGTTCATCTTAGCAATGGTAATAAATTATTTAATCTCAGTGTTTTTTTTTTTCCTTCAAAATGCTTTTCCTACATTGAGTAGATTTCTAATAGTCACTAAGTATCATCATGTTCCTGTATGATAGTATTAACGATGGTAATATGGATGATTCATTATCTTAAATATAAAACAAATCTTTTAAAATATTTTCAAAATGAGGGATTTAATATTCTGGTTACTCAGATCACACTGTTCTCTATTATAAGGTAGTTAAAAATTTAGAATCGTGTTTAAGAATATTTAAAAATCAGTGTTATAAAATCTTTTACTTGTTATAATTCACATAGATTGAATTGAATTCAATTATTGTTAAAACCATCGATAGGAGGAAATATACTAAAGGGAGATATTGCAGAGTGGAAAACTTGGCCTCAGTATTGAAGGAACATATATACCTATAAGACCAAGACCTAAATTGGCAAGTGCACACACACACACACATGCTCAGAGAACACACCTACTCCTAGGAGACCACTGAGAAGACAGGAAAAGGCTTCCTACACTGAGCATTAGCCCCAACTTTAACTGACGTAATAGACAAGTCCATGACCTGAATCTTGCTTTTACCTAATATGTTTATCAATAAAAATGTGTGGCATTCTGTGACCAGTTTATGATCTCCTCCTTTTCTCTGGAACAAAGGTTAATTTATACATCTTGGCAGAATATTATTACCGGTCTTGAAGCTGACAGACTGACAATCATAATCTAAGCTTTTCAAATGAATGCCTTTTACATTTTTACCATATGCTCAAGGCACAATAGAAAATTCAGAACTGATGTGACATCCAGTAATATATCACCAGATGGGAGTGTGTCATACATCACAATGGCTGGAGCCAACATAACGTTAGTATGCTTTACTAAGTCCAGCACTGAAGAAAGGCTTTTTGGCTTAGCAAAGCAGACTTTGGACCAGCAAGTTCAGCATTCGACTCTGCAATTAGTGCTAGGAGTTCAAAGAACTTAACATTGCTGAGACTCTGTGTCCTAAAATGCCGAAAAGAGAGAACATCTATCTCATTGCCTTGTTGTAAGGTTCTCTAGAGTCTCCATAGTTCCAAAGCTTGTGGTCTTGACAGTCCACAAGGTGCAATGATGAGACCTCCAAGACATAGGAGCCTAGACCCATGAGCTGCGGCAATGTTATACCATTAGGCTAGGAGGGAACCACATCAACATGAAAGGTCTATTAACCACATAAAGAGATTCTAGCTGCACGGTTCACACTTTCAAGCTCTGTTTTCTGTAGATCATCCAACCTATATATCCTCAGGCCTTATCCTGGCCAATCACAGATGGTCATGGTGGAAATGGGAAGAAAAAAGGGATAATGGTCTGATTCTCATAGGAATGATTAAGCCTGAAAAACAAAATTTCCACAACTACTTAAAACTGTATTTTTCATATCCCTGAAAACATTTTGAGAATAAAGACTTTTACTTCGAAATGGTGGAATATCAGCAATAGCCCCCTCCTCTTGTCTTAAAATCCAAAAATGGTAGAAGAGTTATTTAAATTATAATCTCACAAGAACATAAAAAATAGTGTATTCTGTGAACCAACAATTAAATTCTTGGAAAATGAAAGACAAACAATATCTGGCTGAAACAATGGATTCATTATTCCACGTACATGATGGAAGGTATTGTTGTTAATAGAATGGCTGCAAGGGTACTCCAAATTAGGCAGACTTTGAACCTGCATTGCATGGGCTTCTGGGGCAACTGACAGTAGCTAGGCATTTTGATTCCTGCATATAATCGCTCCCTCCTTGGGTCAAATAGAGAACAAAGGATAATTTCTCCTAGGCCGGAGTAGAGAAGCAGAGATAATGGGAAGTGGAGGCACAGGGCAATGTCTTCCGTTTGTCAAACAACGAGAGGAAAAGGACCCTCTGTGCCCAGATCATTAGGTACTGACACAGCCTGCCTAGAAGTTTATCCCACTATCCCCCACACTCAGGGTTAGGAATCTCCCAAAACACAACATCCTGAGCCATTTCTTCAAGCAAGTTGTGTGGTAAACAGCATGTTAATGAGGAAATATCCATACTAAGATGGGTATGCAACCAAGAATCACCCAATATTGGTGGGAAGCCATGACTATGAATCAGAAACACACAACTTAATGAAAATATACCAAGGAAAAGAATTAAAGTTAGGAGAATTTCACAACTATGACCAGTATTCTCAAAAAAAGATAAATACTGCATTCATTATAATGAATTAATTTCACATCCTGAGAATGTTACCATGAAAAACTCAGTACATTGGCTGTATAGTAGAAAGGACACTGCTGAGAGCAATTCAGCAGGCTTGAAGCCAAGAAATTTTGCCAGAATTTAGTAGAAGATTTTTAAAAGTCTGAAAGTTAAGAGAAATGGCTACTATTGTTCCCATAGTGCCTTCTCTTACTTCCTCTACCGTTTTCCTTCATTCTTCCATCCTTCTCTTCAGAGCTGTTTTTTAATTGCCTTAATTTTTTTTTTAAGATTTTATTTATTTATTTAATAGAGAGAGCGAGCGAGAGAAGGATATAAGCAGGAGGAGTGGGTAAGGGAGAAGCAGGCTTCCCGCCAGGCAGGGAACCCGATACGCGGCTCAATCCCAGGACTCTGGGATCATGACCTGAGCCAAAGGCAGACACTTAACGACTGTGCCTTATTTTAAGTTTTAATGTCATAAGGCTATCTGAAAACCTTTTGAAAGTAACAATAAAACATACATGACGTGTAGTCTCATTTCATTGAGATTTAAGAATGTCCCTTTAAAATACAAAATCCTCTTATTTTTACAGTGGGGTTTTTTTTTTAGTTTCCATGCCTAAGTTATAATTGCACCTGGTCTCATTACCAAGAAGACTGTCCCTTTCCCATTCTAGGACACTTAGTTTTCTAGATCCTGTTCTGAAGTGATAGTATACAATATACAACATCATAATGTCCATGGAAACATTCATATGCTAATTGGGAATGCAATTTATAGAAGCAGAAAGTATCTGAAATTGGCCTTTGATTCCATGGATTCGTTACGGGATTTGGGCCAAGATACATGAGCTTACAATGGCATTTCAGAGAGGCCTTATTTTTAAAAAAGAGTGTTTTCCCTTTGTAGTAGTCTAGGTTAGATAGGAATGGGTTTCTGATAGACCAAGTTAACAGTATCTAAGGTATTCTTTTTTGTTAATCATCACCATTTCCCAGGCTCAGTCTAGCCCTTGTATTCAAACAATGAACACACTGATTGGTAACCCAGGATTTATTTTCCTTTTCCTCCTAAGAGAGCCCTCCTTTGTTTTAGAAACATATCCCTCCTCCACATTGTTCAAGTGAATCCACAGAAGTAATTTCCAGTTCCAGAGCTGAATCTTGATTAATGCCTAGAATCAAAGCTGGCCTTTGTAGGCTCTTCCTACATGCTAATATTTGGCTCAAGAAACCAATCAACACATGGCATGTGTTAAGCCAATCAACACATGGCATTCCTGTGGTCCAATATGGCTATAAGACCTAACAAGGCTCATTTAAACTTGGAAGAAATTCTACTGGATGGGTAGGGGAGAGGTTTTTTCCTGTCTAGTGTGGGATGTGCTAAGTGTTTTCTGTTGCCTATAGTGACGTGGGCTGCCATTAGAAAAGTCATCCTGAGCATATAGGAAAAGGTAAAGCCAAGAGAATAGTGGAGAAAAGTGGCCTGAAACACTGATTATCCCTTGTCTTGGGTCCACTCTGATTTTGGACTCTCAAATAGATTGAATTTTTCCTTGTTGTTGTAAACTAGTTTGATTTAGGATTCTGTTACAGACTGCCCAAAATCTTTCTCAATAAAATTATATACTCTATGTGCCATGGCTTGGATATATGGTCTCCTAATACAGCAAATTGGAAGATGCAATAGCTTTATTTTATTGAAATAAACAGTGTGTCTAAACAAGTGATTCCTTTAACCACTGTTAAAAAAAAAAGATTCTATATTCTCTTTATGTGATAAAATAAAAAGAAACTAGCAAATGGGGCTTCAAGTCCTTCTTCATTCCTTAGGTTTATTTTCCATCTACTTTTCCTGACCCCTCCCCCAATCCTCCAGTCCATCTGGGAAACAAGGTAAAAAGTGCTGAGGTAAAATCTCAATAGTAAGGGAAGACTGCCCAGTCTTATATATCATGACCTTTGAAATGTGACCCTGATCACCATCTATTTGATGAGAGTATTTGTACATGGTACTCAGTTTCTCTAGTCCCCTAATAATGGCAGCCTGGTTTGCATGGCAACAGGGGAAATCTTGGGTTAGGCCAGATACAGTGTCCACACAAACCAGGACATATTTATAACCCTCGCCCAGAGGAAAGAGAGTCAATATAATCAATCTACTGATCCCTCACCAGTTGGGAACTGAGGTGGATGGACTCATATTCTTTTGGTAGTTGCCTTGAGGATCATTTAGAACACATTTATTGTGTTAGTCCATAAACCCAGTCATGTATTTCAAGGGTAATCTGGCATCCTTGGCAATATGCCATCCCACCAGGCTGCTATGGTAGACGTTTTTATTCTATACCGAGTCGGCTCTGTCTACTGAAGGGTCAGTTGCTAGGGCTTATACTTGGGCTAGGGCATCAGTTTCCTGACTGCCAAGAATTGTCAGTGCCTTATGAACCAGGACATGGAAGGCACTGAAGACTGCCTTAGGCTTTTACAGGCAAGCCCAAATGTCTTTCCCTCTATCCTGACTCCACAAAGGCTTAATCATGAACATCCATCCCTTAGTATATTTCATTGTCCAAGCCATAGGGTTCATCACTTAGAATAGCCCAACTATCAAAGCCAAGGGTTAATGGATAGAGCTCATGAGTGATCATTAGCCAAACAGTTCTGCATTCAGCCCACTGCACCCCTGTTTCCTCCAGATGGTATCAGTATTGGGAAGATGAGTAATGTCCATAGGGGCAAGTTGCCCCAACTGGACCCATCTGTAGACCCTTATGAGACATGAATTGGAATTTCCCCTACTCCCTCTGTACAGGCCACAAAAGCCCACCATAGGATAGGAGTGTGGGCATTTACAGGGTCTACTGACACCAGCATTTCTAAAGACAGTAAGCTGGCAAACGTGGTGTTCCTCTGCTTGCCATTTAGTCAAAATGGGGTTTGAGCCACAGGAGAGGTGAGTGAATGAAACATTCTCAACCCACACATTGATCCAAAGTAAAGATCTTACCATGACTGGCTGTTCCTTTCTGAGCAGCTCTACTGAAGGACTGCACATGGCGAGGAGCTATTGCTCTATGGCATTGATCAGGCTTCTGCCCCCTTCTAAAGTTTTAAGGGTACTCTCTCCTTCTGTTGTCTCTGCCACAGCCACGTACCTGTATTTTTTTGAGTCACGGATACATCTAACTCAGAGGGTGACCCTGCTTGGGAGATGCCCAGAGCTTTAATCTGTTTCTCAATTATTTTTGCCTTCTCAAAGTTGGCTTGCTATTATGATCCCCATCCCACCTGTGCCCTTTCTTTGCCAGAGAGTAGAAGGATAAAAATATACTGTTCTAAGTGGAAAATAGAAGTTCTCCAAAGCACCCAAATCCTATAATAGCCTGTACTTTTTCCATGTTGAGGTTGGATAAACTATAACTTATCAACATGTAAAGGATGAAATGAAATTGGGTAATTCATGGCAAGGGAGGTTATAAAATGGAGCCAGGGGACCCTTAAGGAGATGGGTCTTACACAAGTCTTCACTGGAGAAACCATGAGTTTTTAAAAAGGGCCAAACCACGATATTCCAGAGACCCGTGCATATACAATATCTGCAACTTGCCACAGTAGGAGACCTTGCTTGGAGACTGTCTTAGTGACATATTCAGTTAAGACTATGTTCAGCCAAGATTAGTTTTCTGTCACCAGTATCAGTCAAAATTCTTTGTAAATAAGATACACAAGGAAATCCAAGAAAAATGGCAGAGTAGAAGGATCTTGAGCTCACCTAGTTTGATAAACATAATGAAGCAATAACTATACCCATTACAACTAGCTCTTAAGATGACCTGAAAACTGGCAGAACAGATCTGCCACAACTAGTCAAAAAAGAAAAGGCCACATCAACAGGGACTGGGGAGTGGGGTGTGTGTGTGTGGAACAGAGACATGGTCAAAAACCAACCCCACAGCACAACTAATCTCCAATGGGAGGGACTTCACAAGCATGGAGGCACAAGGGGATCAGACCTCCATATCTGCCCTGGAGACCTACACTGGGAAGATGAATCCCTGTAAGATCTGGTTTGAAGATCAGCAGGGCTTAAATCTAGAACAGCCTAAAGGATTACAGGAAACTTAGTCCCTACCCTTAAAGGGCCAGCACACTAAAAAAAATCTTGGCCTGAGACACAGTATAGCAGCCACAGATTGAAAACCACCTGTGGTATACATCATGAAGGATGTTTGACAAATCTTAGGATGTGTGCCGGAGGGCAAGGATTGGCAGAACCTGACAGGCACCACTTTTCTTGCCCTCCAGATATCAGCTATCCAGCATACATATCTGGACTCTTTCACGAACCAGTTCAAACACTCTCTATTTAACATGCTAGTACCCCATGTCCTAGCCTGATGTTTCTCTGCAGATCCTCCCCACACAACAAGCCCACCTGGAAAGGCACAGCTCAAAAGCAGCTCCTGCCCCATCAGACCTGGCAGCCAGCCCTGGCAGAATGGTGCCATTCCAAAGTGACTCCTGTCCTAAGGAGCAGGGGAAAAACTCCCCACACCAGTATGCCTGCATTTCCTGTAGCTGAGCCTCCTAGAATGCTGCTTTGAGAGAAAACTCTGCCCTTTGGTGTACCACAGTTGTCCCAGCAGCTAAATGTGGACAGCCAGGGTGAATTACAACCCTGTCCACCAGGAAGTCTGTGGAGGCTGCAACTAGAACTCTCAACAGAGCAGTCATCAAACCTTGCCCAGTATGCCCAGAGCAAGTGAAGATCATTGCAGACAGCTGGGCTGAGGGCCAGTCCAAACCACCTGCATGCCATAGCAATTGTGCCACAACAGGAGGGAGCATACAACCTACTCAGGAGTGGTGTTTGGAACACCTGGTCTTGGTGACCAAGAGGGTTTGCACTAAAGGGCACCACAGGACCTCTTCTATACCACACCATTATTTTCAAGACCAGGAGACACAGTTATCTACCTAATACACAGAAACAAACACAGGGGGTTAGGCGAAATGAAGAGAGAGAGGAATATGTCCCAAATGAAAGTACAAAACAAAAATCACAAGAAAGAGCTAAGTGAAATGGAGATAAGCAATATGCCTGATAAAAATTTCACAATAATGGCCATAAATCTACTCACCAGACTTAAGGAAAGAGTAGATAAACTCAGTGAGAACTTCAACAGGAGACAGGAAAAAAAAAATTATATATATATATATATACATATATATATGTATATATATATATATTTGCCTATATATATGTGTGTGTATGTGTGTGTATATATATTTATAAAAATATAGATATACAGAGATGAATACAACTGAAATGAAAAAATATACTAGAGGGAATAAATAGCAGATTAGAAGATGCAGAATTGATCCGTTATTTGTAAGACAGGGTAATGAAACCAAGCTGAACAGCAAAAAGAAAAAATGAGAACTGGTTAAGAGACACCTGCCACACCATCAAGCTTAGTGACATTCTCATTATAGGGATCCCAGAATGAGAAAAGAGAAAGAACAGGGCAGAAAGTTTAAGTGAAGAAATAATAGTTGAAAATTTCCCTGCTCTGAGGAAAGAAATAGACATCCAGTTCCAGGATTCATATAGTCCCAAACAAGGTGAATTCAAAGAAGTCCACACCAAGACACATAATAATTAAAATGGCAAAAATTAATGATAAAGAGAAAGTCTTTAAAGCAACAAGAAAAAAGCAGCAGTTACATACAAGGGACTCCCCCGGTAAGGCTATGGGCTATCTTCAGCAGAAACTGTGCAGGACAGAAGAGAGTTGCATGACCTATTCAAAGTGCTGAATGGAAAAAAATCAAAACTCTACAATCAAGAATACACCACCGAAGAAGGATATTCAGAATTGAGGAGAGAGAAATCAAAGATGTTCATCACCACTAAGTTGGCCTTACAAGAAATGTTAAAGGGAATTCTTTCAGTGAAAAGAAAAGGCCGTAACAAGAAGAAAATTATAAAAGGAAAATGTTTGACATGTAAAAGCAAACATGAAATAAAAATAGATCAATCCCCTATAATCCCAATAGAAGGCTAAAACACAAAAATAGTAAAGTCAATTATATCTTCAACAATTAGTCAGAGGATACACCATATGACAAGATGTAAAACATGACATCATACATATAAAACATGGAAAGGGGAGTAAAAAGTGAGTGCTTTTACAACGTATTTGACCTTAACAATCAACTAATATAAACTGTGATACCTATGTTATATATGAACCTAATGGTAACCACAAATCAAAAATCAACCATACGGAAAAGCTGAAGAGAAAGAAAACCAAGCATAACCCTAAAGAAAGCCATCACACCACAGGGGAAGAGAGCAGGAGAAGAAGAAAGTGACAGAGAACTACAAAATCAACCAGAAAGTAAAGTGGCAAATAGTACATACTAATCAATAATAACTTTAAATGTTAATGGACTCAGGGTGTCTGAGTGGCTCAGTTATACATCTGCGTTCAGCTCAGGTCATGATCTAGTGAAACATAGGGCTTCCTGTTTGGTGGGAGTCTTCCTCTCCATCTCCCCCTGCTTGCTCATTCTCTCTCTCTCTCAAAATAAATCTTTTAAAAAATGTTAATGGGCTCAATGCTCCAATCAAAAGACAGAGTGACTGAATGGATACAAAGACAAGACCCAGAGAAGGCTAGCAAGATAGCAGAGTAGGAGAACAGTAAGCTCACCTTGTCCCATAGATGCAACTAGTTAACACTCACATCAGTGTACATAAACCAGAAAATGACCCGAAAACTGGCAGAACAATCTCTGCAACTATAGATAGAGAAGGTCGGAGACAAAGGAGCTAAACCATTGGAAGTAAGGAAGTATTCACAGGCACTAAAAAGCAGAGAACCAGACTCTCACACCAAGGAGACTGAAAGGAGAAGATGACCCCATAACTTTTGGCATTGAGGTCTTAAAACTTTCTTGAGGTCTTACAACTAGTGAGACTTAAACCTGGAATTTAAAAATCAGTGGGCTCTGTTCTGGGGAGCCCAGAAAGTGAGAGGAAGCTGAGTCCCCCTTTAAGACACCATACCACAAACAGCCATGAGAGATACAGCATAGAAGCAGCAGTTTGGAAAATGTCTTGGCATATATGAGATGGAGCTATTTACTAAACTTAGAGACTGTCCCAGAGGGGCAGAATTTCCAGAGGGGCTTCTCTAGGAGCAAAGGATCTGGTAGGTGCCATTTACTTCCCCACTCTCCAGCATAAACCCAGGACACCTGCAGGAGCCAGCCTGGGCACCAACATTCACCATCTACATCGCTTGCACAAAGCCCCACCCTCCTGCATTTAGGAGTCTGATTGCAAGGCCTGTTCACCAATGAAAACTTCTCACAGGCAAAGTGCTCTGCAATTTGGTGCTACTGTGTCTCTGGCAAATCAGTAGTCTAACAAAACATAAGCCCAAGATGGCCCCAACCTGGTCAACTAACACCACAGGAACCAAACACTGCCTACAACAGGCAAAGAGAGCCACTGCAGACAACTGGCCTAAAAAATAAAGCAACCAAGACATAGCAGTAGGATATGCCAGCATGCATTAGAGACACTTCCTGAAGTGCCAGGCCCTGAGGAGCAGGGGACACTACATTGCAAGGCACTATAGGACCTCTTCTTCATAAAGCCATTACCCTTAAGAACAGAAGTAGCAGATTTTCCTAACACACAGGGTATGCACATAGAATTAGACAAAATGAGAAGACAGAGGAATTTGTCCCAAATGAAAGAATAGGACAAGGCCATGGCCAGAGATCTCAATGACACAGATGTAAGTAACATGCTTGATAGAAAATTTAAAGTAAGGATCATAAAGATACTCAATGGACTTGAGGAAAGAGTAGTAGACACAGAAATAAGGAATAACATAGCAGAGATAGAGAGAGCATGCACAAGAGCATGAACAGGGGAGAGGAGCAAGAAATGGGGAAAAGCAGGCTCCCCACTGAGCAGGGAGCTAGATACAGGGCTGGATTCTAGGACCCGGAGATTATGACCTGAGCCAAAGGCAGACTCTTGACCAACTGAGTCACCCAGGCTCCCTATCAAGAGATTTTTTTTTTTAGAAGAAACTTTCTAAGCCAGAGAAGTGGCATAAGTTCAAACAGATGAAAGGGGAAAATCTATAGCCAAGAACCTTCTATCCAGTAAGGCTATCATTCGGAATAGAAGGTGAGATAATGAGTTTTCTCAACAAAATTTAAACAAATTTGTGATCACTAAACCAGGACTGCAGGAAATATTCAAGGACACTCTTTGGGTGGAAAGGGAAGACCAAAAATGACAGTAGGAAAGTAGGAAACACAAAAGCAGTCAAAAATGTTTTTGTAAAATACCAGCCAAAGGAACTCACAAAATAAATAGATGTAAAATAGGATACCATATATCTAAAAGTGGGAAGGAGAAAAATAAAGAATGGATTCAAATTTAAATGATCAATACAGACTGCTATGTGCAGAAGACGTTATATACAAACTGAATGGTAACCACAAATCTAAAACCAGTAATTCATGTCCAAAACATAAAGAGAAAGGAATCCAAGCATATCACCACAGAAAGCCAGGAAACTGTGAGAGAAGAGAGCAAGAGAAGAAAGGATCAGAGAAGAAATACAAAGACAACCAGAAAACAAGAACAAAATGGCAATAAAAATATACTTCTCAATAATTACTTTGAATTCAATCAAAAGGCACAGATGGAATGGATAAAAAAACAAAACCCATCTAGATACTGACTACAGAGAATCACTTTACACCTAAAGACACATGTAGACTGAAAGGGGATGGAGAAACATTTATCATGCAAATGAATGTCAGAAGAAAGCTAGAGTAGCAATATTACCTTAGACAAAATAGACTTTAAGCAACAAAGACTGTAACAAGAGACAGGGATAATTTATACTACTAAAGGGGATAATCCAATAAGAAGATATAATAATCATAAATATTTATGCATCAAATATGGGAACACCAAAATATTTAAAAGTAATCAAAGGTAATACAGCCATAGTAGGAAACTTTAACACCCTACTTACATCAATGGACAGATCATCCATACAGAAAATCAACAAGGAAACAATGGCTTTGAATGACACACTGGACCAGATGGATTTTACACATATTTTCAGAACATTCCATCCTGAAACATCTGAATACACATTTTTGTCAAGTGCACATGAAACATTCTCCATAATAGATCACATATTAGGCTTCAAAACAAGTCAACAAATTCAAAAAGATCAAGGTCATTGCATGCACCTTTTTTTTTTTTAAGATTTTTATTTTATTTGACAGAGAGAGAGAGAAAGAGAGAGAAAACACAAGAGAGTGACAAAGGGAGAGGGAGAAGCAGGCTCCCTGCTAAGCAGGAAGCCCAACACTGGGCTCCATCCCCAAATCCTGAGATCCTGACTTGAGCTGAAGGCAAAGGCTTAACTAACTGAAACACCCAGGCAACCCACATGCACCTTTACTGACAATACTATGAAACTAGAAATTAACCACAATGTGGGGAAAAAAACCAACAACCTGAAAAGAACACAAAAACATGGAGGCTAAATAATATGCTAAAGAATGAATGACTCTACCAAGAAATGAAATAAGAAATAAAAAATTACATGGAAAGAAATCAAAATGAGAATAGTCCAAAATCTTTGGGATGCAGCAAAAGCTGTTTGAAGAGGGAAGTTTAAGGCAATAGAAGCCTAACTCAAGAAGCAAGACAAATTTCAAAGAAACAAGGTAACCTTAAACCTAAAGGATCCAGAAAAAGATACCATCAAGAAAAAAACCTAAAAGAAGTAATAGGAAGTAAATAATAAAGATTAGAGCATAAATAAATGAAATAGAAATTTAAAAACCAATAGGATAGATCAATGAAACCAGAAGGGTCTTTGAAAAAATTAATATTGATAAACCTCTAGGCAGACTCCTCAAGAAAAAAGAGAGAGAACTCAAAATCACAAGTGAGAGAGAAGAAATAACAACAAACATCACAGAAATACAAACAATTATAAAAGAATATTGTAGTAAGCTATATGCCAAAAAATTGGACAACCTAGAATAAATGGATGAATTCCTAGAAACATATAACCTACCAAAACTGAAGCAGGAAGAAATAGAGAATTTGAATGGACCAATTGCCACTAATGAAATTGCATCAGTCATCAAAAAACTTCTAACAGAATTCCAGAAACAGACAGCTTTGCAGACAAATTCTACCAGACACTGAAAGAAGAGTTAATAACTGTTCTTATCAAACTATTCCAAAAAATAGGAAAAGTAAAACTTTCAAATTTATTGTATGAGATCAGCATTACCCTGATACCAAAACCAGATGAATACATCACACAAAAAAGAGAACAGGCTGATATCTTTGATAAACATAGATCAAAAATCCTCAACAAAATACTAGCAAACCAAATCCAACTATGTATTTTAAAAAATCATTCACTACAATCAAGTAGGTTTACTCCTGGGTTGCAAGTTGGTTCAATATTTGCAAAATCAACATGAAACATCACATTAATAAGAGAAAGGATGAGATCCCTATGATCATTTCAATAGAGGCAGAAAAAGCATTTGACAAGGTACAACATCCATTAGATTAAAATCCTCGACAAAGTAAGTTTTGAAGGAACACACATCAACCTAATAATAAAGCCATATATGAAAAACCCATAGCTAACATCATACTCAATGGGGAAAGACTGAGAACTTTTCTTCTAAGATCAGGAAAAAGACAAAGATGTGCACTCTCACCATTTTTATTCAACGTACTGGAAGACCCAGCCACAGAGATCGGATAACAAAAAGAAATAAAAGATATCCAAATAGTTAAGGAAGAAATAGAACTTTCACTGTTTGCAGATGATATAATACTATATACAGAAAACCCTAAAGACACCATCAAAAAAGGTACCAGAACTAATAAATGAATTCAGCAAGGTGCAGGATACAAAAGCAATGTACAGAAAATTATCACATTTCTATACAGTAATAATGATGTAGCAGAAAAAGAAATTAAGGAAACCATCTCATTCAGAACTGCACCAAAAAGAATAAAATACTTAGGAATAAACCTAACTCTGAAGACTATAATAAACACTGGTAAGCGAAATTGAAGATGACACAAAGAAATGGAGACATTCCATGATTGTGGATTGGAAGAACAAACATTGTTAAAAGGTCTGTACTACCCAAAGTAATCTACACATTTATTGCAATCCCCATTGAAACACCAACAGCATTTTTCACAGAACTAAAATAAACAATTCTAAAATTTGTATGAAACCACAAAAAAGCCCATAGAGCCAAAGTAATTTTGAAAAAGAGAAGCAAAGCTGGAGTGTAAACCTGGCAATTCACAGACCTGTACCCCTGGGGCTAATAATACATGTTAATTAAAAAAAAAAAAAAGCAAAGTTCCAGACTTGAATTATACTACAATGCTGTGGTAATTAAAACAGTACAGTACTGGCACAAAAATAGACATTGATCAATATAATGGAATAGAAAATACAGAAACAAATCTACAACAATATGGTCAATTAATCTTTGACAGATCAGGGAAGAAAATTCAAATAGATTGAAGACATAAATGTGAGACCTGAAACTATAAAAATCCTGAACAAGAATACAGGCAGTAACCTTTTTTACATTGATTATAGCAACTTTTTCTAGAGAGGTCTCCTGAGGCGAGGGAAATAAAAATGCAAAAATCAACTATTGGGACTGCATCAAAATAAAAACCTTCTGCACAGTGAAGGAGACAATCAACAAAATTAAAAGGCAACCTATGGAGTGGGAGAAGATATTTGTAAATGACATATTCAATAAAGGGTTTCCAAAATATATGAAGAACTTATACAATTTAACACCTGCTAACAAGAAATCTAATTAAAAAATGGAAGAAGACATGAGCAGACATTTCTCCAAAGGAGATCTACGGATGGATGACACATGAAAAAATGGTCATGTCTCTTACCATCAGAGAAATGCAAATCAAAACTACAATGAAATATCACCTCACCCCATTTCTCAGAATGGCAAAATCAAGGGGAAAAAAAAGCCAAAACAACAACAAACTTCAAGATACAACATGTATTGTTGACAATATGGAGAAAAAGGAACACCTACACACTCTTGGTGGTAATATGAATTGCTAAAGCCACTCTGGAAAACAGTATGGAAGTTCCTAAAAAGTTAAAAGTAGAACTATCCTACCATCCAGCAATTGAACTACTAGGTATTTATCCAAAGAATACAAAAACACCAATTCAAAGAAAGGTATGTACCTCTATGTATACAGCAACAGTATTTACAATAGTCAATATATGAATGCAGCCCCAGTATCCACTGATAGATGAATAAGAAGTGATATATAATGGAATATTATTCAGCCACAAAAAGGAATGAAATCTTGCTGTTTGTAACAACATGAATGGAGTCAGAGAGTATTATGCTAAGTAAGTCAGAGAAAGACAACTATCATATGATTTCAGTCCCATGTAGAATTTAAGAAACAAAGGTACAAAAGAGAAAAAGAGCAACAGAGACATGAACCAAAAAAAGACTCTTAATTATAAAGAAAAAATTGATGGTTATCAGAGGGAAGGTGGGGGATGGGTTAAATAGGTGATGGGAATTAAAGTGTACACTTGTGATGAGCCCTAGGTGATGTATGGAATTATTGAATCATTATACTGTACACCTGAAACTAGTATAGCACTGTAAAGAAAATAAAGTTACACTTACACCAAAGGGGGGGGGGAATGGTGCATCAATTTCTTAATATTCAACATGTAATCTAGTTCTTTAGAAAAAAATTACCAAAAAAGTCTTTGTTTTGCAAATCTCAGCAAAACCAGAATTGTAACTCTGAAAACAAATTAAGCCTATGTATCTTCACTAATCTCAAAACCTCCCCTTTTCCTCTCAAAATGCTTATAGATATTACAAAAAGATCAGGATATTAGAACAAAATTATCTTGTACTTAAGGGGAACATTTTTAATAGCAACTTTATCAAATCTCTTAAAAAATAACTTGCATTTTTTTCTATTGCGTACAGCTATACATTCTTTCATGTTTTTGAAATATAAACAGTCTACAATCACCCATGACTGAAGGAAAAAAGGGGACAAAGGAAGAGACCTTTTAAAAATACAAACTGCTAGACATGTTCTTATTCCCAGGCTCTAGCATCTCTGATTAGAAGGCATTATGTCCCAAAATGTTCCCCTGGGGAAAAAAGCTCATAAATGGTCCTTATGCCTTTATAATGCAAATTTTCTACCCCTACCTGCTCTGGAACCTAAGAGCCATTCTTTGAAATATGGACTTTTTTTAAAAACAGATTTTATTTATTTATTTGACAGACAGAGATCACAAATAAGCAGAGAGAAAGGGAGAAGCAGACTCCTTACTGAGCAGGGAGTCCGATGTGAGGCTTGATCCCAGGACCCCGGGATCATAACCTGAGCCAAAGGCAGCTGCCCAGGTGCCCCTGGACTTTTTTTTAATCAGAAAAAAGAGCAGGAGGTATTTGGAAATCATATCTATAATTCCCTCTCCACAAATAGGAAAAACAAAGGGCATAAGATTTTGGGTTGTGTTTGGTCTGTGTGTTCAAATTGATGCCCATACATATGTTATAAATGTAATATTTTCTCTACCTCTGGATGGTATTAAAATTTATACAAGTGTTGTTTGTAGTTGACTTAAAGGCAAACACAAATAAGTATCAGCATTCTAAAACTCTCAGAAAGAAACTAAACCAAATGTTTTTCAAGTTCATGTGCTCTGAAAAATTATTCAATATTCAAAATAATTTAGTGTTGTTTGTTTAATTAAAATAGACATGTCTTCAAAGTTATCAGCCTTAAAAACTTTATTTTGTCTGGCTTTAAAGTTACTATTATGTCTATTATAAAATGTTTAAAAGAATATTAGCATGGGAAGATGATTGACTTTGATGTCTCAAAGTTTTTTTGGATAATCTAAGCATAATTATTAAGAACAAGTAAATCAAACAGATATAACAAAAAATAAGTTTTTAAGTAATTTTTTTCTAGAGAAAGAGTGTGAAAGTGTGTAGTACACATGGGGTGGGGAAGGAGGGAGGTATAGAGGGAGAGACTGAGAGACTCTTGAGCATGTGCCTTGCCCACTGCAGGGCCCAGTGTGGGGCTTGATCCCATGATCCTGAGATCATGACCTGGGCCAAATTCAAGAGTCACACACTTACACGACTGTTTTAAAAATTTACCTAGGGGCTTTAAAACAGCTTTCCCAAATTGTTTTGGTAACCTAAAATGCTGAAATTTTGCTAAGTGATGAATTAGGCTGAATTAGGTTGAATTCATTGAATATCTAGGTCACTACCAAATAAGATAAATAATAAACCTTAAGTGCTTAACATAGGTATATCTACCTTTGGCTTTCTTACTACAGAGAAACCAAAAATAAATTTGGGTCCATATGTAAACATGTTTTGTGCTTTATTAAAAAGATTGTACTATGAAGAAGCATGATTCTTAAAGTTATGAAATATATTCATAAATTTGCCAGTCCAAAAAATGCTGCTGAAACAGAACAGTTACTACTGTTCATTTTCCTAGAAGTTAAAGCTTCAAAGAATTAAAAATTCTAATTAATATGTGAGGTTAACGCTGCTAAAAATAATATAGGAACAACTCTGTATGCAAGAAAAGATGTATGTTTTTGATAAAAATAAAGTACAAGGAATGGAAATACATTTTTGTTGAAGAAAAAAACAATTTTTTTTGGTACTACAGTGAGACTAGTTAGAGAAAATATAGGACAAAATCTGAATGTAAAAAAGAAAGTTCTATAATGCTTATAGAAAAGGAACTTCTGGAATTAAATTTTATTCATGGTCAGTACTGGCTAAGATTAAAGTAAATTTGTTTAAGAATGAGTTTGAATATTAATAGTACACTGGTATAATTTCTGGGGAACATGACAGAGTAGGAGAAACTTAGCCTCACCTTATCCCACAGATAAACTGTACAACCCAAACACTAGCCTAACAAATCCCACAACTAGCTGTAGAGAAGAGACCACATCAAAGAGAGTAAGAAGGGCAGAGAAATGATCAGAAATTAAACAAACACGTGGGGATCTCCAAAAAGAGGGAGGGACTCTGCCACAAGGAGAAGAGAAATAGAGCTCCACACTGGGGATCCTGCATGGCAAAGATGAATCCCCATAACATGGCTTTGAGACCAGGGGAGCTGAATTTCATGAGTTCTTAAAAACAGCAGTACTTAAAACCTGGAATTAAAAAAAAAAAAAATCAGTGGGCTTGGCTTTGGGAGCACAGGTGTGTGAGAGGAAAAGCAGTCCCCCACCTAGGGCATATGAGAAGGAGATTTATTTGGACAGAAATCCTTGAGGAACTTCTCCAGGAGCAAAGGAACTGGCAAGAGCCATTTTCCTTCCTCACCACCCAAAGTAAACACATGGCCACCTGTGGGACTAACTACTTACCTTCATAGCATTACCACTGCCACACTATCCCCAACACTTCTGCCCTGTGCTGAGCTTCAGCAGGTCCATCTCTTTCAGTACCCCCTAAGCCAGAGCCCAAACAGGGCAGTGCCACAGACCTGGCAGTGTTTAAGTAGCCCCTATAGTGGCCATCACCACTCCAAAGTGATTCCCAACCCAGAGTCAGGGAAAGATAATCACACACACCAGTCAGAGGCCCCAGCACTGGGCTGGAGGTAGATGATTCTATCTTGAATGTGGCCCCATTAGCCAACAAAAGCTTTTCAGGAAACAACACAGGGCAAGTACCCTAGAGTTCCATGCTACTGCATCTCTAGAAAATGCCTAAGTCTGGCTCAGCCCAAGCCCAAGATGTGCCCAGACTAGCCCACTAACACCACGGGGACAAAACACTGCCCACAACAGGCAAAGACACCCACTGCCTGGTTGCCTGGATGGCTCAGTTAGTAGAGCTTCTGACTCTTGATGTCAGGGTCACAAGTTCAAGGTACATGTTGGCTCTAAAGATTACTAAAATAATCAAAAGAGAACCCCATCACAGATGACTGGACTAAAGGAAAAAGTTGCTCAGCCACAAGAGCAGGGTATACAATTCACAAATAGGAGACACTCCTGAAGTACCAGGTTCTGGTGAATAGGGGACACTGCTTGGCAGGGCACTAGAGGAATGCTTTTTCATTAGGCCATCACTTTCAGGAGCAGGAGACATCGTTTTTTGAAACACACAGAAACAGACTCAGATTTAGACAAAACGAGGAGACAGCGGAATGTGACCCAAATGAAAGAACAAGACAAAAGCGAAGCAAGATACCTAAGGGAAATGGAGATAAATAACAGGCTTGAGGGTGAATTTAAAGTAAAGAACATAAAGACACTCAATTGGACTTGAGAAGAGAGCAGAGGACATTAGTGAGATCCCTAACAATGAGATAAAAAAGAACTAATCAGATGAAAAACACAATAAATGAAATAAAAATACACTAGAAATATTAAGAAATAGACTAGACAAAGCCGAAAATCGCTCAATGACCTAGAGGACAAAGTAATGGGAATTACAAGCTGAGCAGGTAAGGGGGGAAAAATATGCAAGATGAGAAAAGGCTCAGGGAACTCAGTGATACCATTAAGTACATTATAGAGATCCAAGAAGGAGAAGAGAAAGAAAAGGAGGCAGAAATTTTATTTGGAAAATTAATAGTTGAAAACTTCCCAAACCTGGGGAAGGACACAGAAATCCAGATCCAGGAGGTACAGAGAGCCTCCAACAACATCAATCCAAGGAGGTCCATACCAAGACATATAGTAATTAAGATGGCAAAATGTAGCAATAGAGAATTTTATTTTTTATTTGTTTATTTTTAATAGCAAGAGAGAATTGTAAAGCAACAAGAGAAAACAGTTACATACATAGGGGGAAACCCTATAAGGCAATCAGCTGATTTTTCAGCAAAAACTTTGCAACCCAGAAGAGAATGACATGATATATTCAAAGGCTGAAAGGAAAAACAAAAAAAAACCAAAACAACAAAAACCCATAACCAAGAATATTTTATCTAGCAAGGCTATCATTCAAAATATAAGGAAAGACAAAGAATTTCCCAAACAAAAGTTAAAGGAATTCATCACCACTAAACCAGTCTTATAAGAAATAGTAAGGGGGACTCAGAGTGGAAAGGAAAGACTATAAGCAAGAGTAAGGAAAGTAGGAAGCATATGTCTGTCTATAAAAATCAGTCAAGGGACACACAATAAAGGTGTAAGTATGGCACCATATACATACACACAGACACAGACACAAAACACAGGAAGAGAAAAAATGGGCTCAAACCTAAAGTGACCATCAACTTAATATAGACTGCTATATACCCAGGATGTTACACACAAGCCAAATGATAACTACAAACCTAAAACCAGTAATAAATACACAAAAAATTAAGAGAAAGGAATCAAGGTATGTCACTAAACAAAGTCAACTAATCCTGAGAGAAGAGAACAAGAGAAGAAAGGAATGGAGAAAAAGTATAAAAACTGTAGAACAAGTAACAAAATTGTAATAAATACATTCTTATCAATTACTTTCAATATAAATGGACTAAAGGCTTCTATCAAAAGTCATAGGGTAATGGAATGGATAAAAAAACAAGACCCATCTAGATGATGAATACAAAAGACTGATTTCACACCTAAAGACACATGCAGATCAAAAGTGAGGGTATAGAGAAATATCAACCCCTCAAATAAATGAAAAAAAAAAAAAAAGGCAGAGTAGCAATACTTAGACAAAACAGACTTTAAAGTAAAGCTGTAACAAGAGACAAATAAGGACAACATCTACTAATAAAGAGGACAATTCAACAAGAAGATGTAACAGTTTTAAATCTTCATGTATCCAACATGGGAGCACTGAAATATTTAAAGCAGTTAATAATGAACACAAAGGAAATAACTGATGCTAATAGAGTAATAGTAGGGGACTTTAATACCCCATTTGCATTGATGGAGAGAAAATCCAAACTGATAATTAACAAGGAAACAGTGGCTTTCCCAAACGTCCATCAACTGATGAATGGATAAAGAAGTGGTACACAGGGAGGAGTCAAGATGGTAGAGAAGTAGCAGGCTGAGACTACTTCAGCTAGCAGGAGATCAGCTAGATAGCTTATCTAAAGATTGCAAACACCTGCAAATCCACCGGCAAATCGAAGAGAAGAAGAACAGCAATTCTAGAAACAGAAAAACAACCACTTTCTGAAAGGTAGGACTGCCGGAGAAGTGAATCCAAAGCGACAGGAAGACAGCCCCCGGGGGGAGGGGCCAGCTCCCAGCAAGCGGCAGAGCAACGGAGCACAAAATTAGGACTTTTAAAAGTCTGTTCTGCTGAGGGACATCACTCCAGAGGCTAAACCAGGGCGAAGCCCATGCGGGGTCAGCGTGGCCTCAAGTCCCGCAGGGTCACAGAGGGATGGGGGGTGTCTGAGTGTCACAGAGCTTGCGGGTATTGGCACGGGAAAGCCGGCTACAGAGACAGAGCCAACAGCAAGCTCACAGCTCGGGGTTACCTTGAACCAGTCGCAGGCTCGGTGAGCTGGGAGCGCGGCTGGAGGTCAGGCAGACGGGAGATACTGGGCGCTGTTCTCTGAGGGCGCACTGAGTAGTGGGGCCCTGGGCTCTCGGCTCCTCTGGGCCGGAGACCAGGAGGCCGCCATTTGTATTCCTGTCCTCCAGAACTCTATGGAAAGCGCTCAGGGAACAAAAGCTCCTGAAAGCAAACCCGAGCGGATTACTCAGCCCGGACCCTGGTAAGGGCGGTGCAACTCTGACTGGGGCAAAGACACTTGAGAATCACTACACCAGGCCCCTCCCCCAGAAGATCAACAAGAAATCCAGCCAAGACCAAGTTGACCTACCAAGGAGAGTTTCAATACCAAGGAGAGCAGCAGAATTCCAGAGGAGGAGAAAGCAAAGCACGGAAATCATGGCTTTCTCCCTGTGATTTTTTAGTCTTGCAGTTAATTTAATTTTTTTTTTCATTTTTTTCTCTTCTTCTGCTAAAATTTTTAACTTTTACGCTTTTCTTTTTTAACGTTTTTAAACTAGTTTATCTAATGTATATATTTTTTCTTTTTTATACTTTTCTTTATTTGTTTTCTTTTTTTAATTCTTTTTTTTCTTTTTTTTTCTTTCTTTCTTTTTGAACCTCTTTTTATCCCCTTTCTCCCCCTTCACGATTTGGGATCTCTTCTGATTTGGTTAAAGATATTTTCCTGGGGTTGTTGCCACCCTTTTAGTATTTTACTTGCTCCTTCATATACTCTTAGCTGGACAAAATGACAAGGTGGAAAAATTCACCACAAAAAAAAGAACAAGAGGCAGTACCGAAAGCTAGGGATCTAATCAATACAGACATTGGTAATATGTCAGATCTAGAGTTCAGAATGACAATTCTCAAGGTTCTAGACGGGCTCAAAAAAGGCATGGAAGATATTAGAGAAACCCTCTCGGGAGATATAAAAGCCTTTCTGGAGAAATAAAAGAACTAAAATCTAACCAAGTTGAAATCAAAAAAGCTATTAATGAGGTGCAATAAAAAATGGAGGCTCTCACTGCTAGGATAAATGAGGCAGAAGAAAGAATTAGTGATATAGAAGACCAAATGACAGAGAATAAAAAAGCTGAGCAAAAGAGGGACAAACAGCTACTGGACCATGAGGGGAGAATTCGAGAGATAAGTGACACCATAAGAAGAAAGAACATTAGAATAATTGGGATTCCAGAAGAAGAAGAAAGAGAGAGGGGAGCAGAAGGTATACTGGAGAGAATTATTGGGGAGAACTTCCCCAATATGGCAAAGGGAACGAGCATCAAAATTCAGGAGGTTCAGAGAACGCCCCTCAAAATCAATAAGAATAGGTCCACACCCCGTCACCTAATAGTAAAATTTACAAGTCTCAGTGACAAAGAGAAAATCCTGAAAGCAGCCCGGGAAAAGAAGTCTGTAACATACAATGGTAAGAATATTAGATTGGCAGCTGACTTATCCACAGAGACCTGGCAGGCCAGAAAGAGCTGGCATTATATATTCAGAGCACTAAATGAGAAAAACATGCAGCCAAGAATACTATATCCAGCTAGGCTATCATTGAAAATAGAAGGAGAGATTAAAAGCTTCCAGGACAAACAAAAACTAAAAGAATTTGCAAACACCAAACCAGCTCTACAGGAAATATTGAAAGGGGTCCTCTAAGCAAAGAGAGAGCCTACAAGAGGTAGATCAGAAAGGAACAGAGACAATATACAGTAACAGTCACCTTACAGGCAATACAATGGCACTAAATTCATATATCTCAATAGTTACCCTGAATGTTAATGGACTAAATGCCCCAATCAAAAGACACAGGGTATCAGAATCGATAAAAAAACAAAACCCATCTATATGTTGCCTACAAGAAACTCATTTTAAGCCTGAAGACACCTCCAGATTTAAAGTGAAGGGGTGGAAAAGAATTTACCATGCTAATGGACATCAGAAGAAAGCAGGAGTGGCAATCCTTATATCAGATCAATTAGATTTTAAGCTAAAGACTATAATAAGAGATGAGGAAGGACACTATATCATACTCAAAGGGTCTGTCCAACAAGAAGATCTAACAATTTTAAATATCTATGCCCCCAGTGTGGGAGCAGCCAACTATATAATCCAGTTAATAACAAAATCAAAGAAACACATCAACAATAATACAGTAATAGTAGGGGACTTTAACACTCCCCTCCTTGAAATGGACAGATCATCCAAGCAAAAGACCAACAAGGAAATAAAGGTCTTAAACGACACACTGGGGCCAGATGGAAATCACAGATATATTCAGAACATTTCATCCCAAAGCAACAGAATACACATTCTTCTCTAGTGCACATGGAACATTCTCCAGAATAGATCACATCCTCGGTCCTAAATCAGTACTCAACCGGTATCAAAAGATTGGGATCATTCCCTGCATATTTTCAGACCACAATGCTCTGAAGCTAGAACTCAACCACAAGAGGAAGTTTGGAAAGAACCCAAATACATGGAGACTAAACAGCATCCTTCTAAAGAATGAATGGGTCAACTGGGAAACTAAAGAAGAATTGAAAAAAATCATGGAAACAAATGATAATGAAAATACAACAGTTCAAAATCTGTGGGACACAACAAAGGCAGTCCTGAGAGGAAAATATATAGCGGTACAAGCCTTTCTCAAGAAACAAGAAAGGTCTCAGGTACACAGCCTAACCCTACAGCTAAAGGAGCTGGAGAAAGAAGAAGAAAGAAACCCTAAGCCCAGCAGGAGAAGAGAAATTGTAAAGATCAGAGCAGAAATCAATGAAATAGAAACCAAAAAAACAATAGAACAAATCAACGAAACTAGGAGCTGGTTCTTTGGGAAAGAATTAATAAAATTGATAAATTCCTGGCCAGACTTATAAAAAAGAAAAGAGAAAGGACCCAAATAAATAAAATCATGAATGAAAGAGGAGAGATCACAACTAACACCAAAGAAATACAAACTATTATAAGAACATACTATGAGCAACTCTACGCCAACAAATTTGACAATATGGAAGAAATGGATGCATTTCTAGAAACACATAAACTACCACAACTGAACCAGGAAGAAATAGAAAGCCTGAACAGACCCATAACCAGTAAGGAGATTGAAATAGTCATTAAAAATCTCCAAACAAACAAAAGCCCAGGGCCAGATGGCTTCCCGGGGGAATTCTACGAACATTTAAAGAAGAACTAATTTCTATTCTCCTGAAACTGTTCCAAAAAATAGAAATGGAAGGAAAACTTCCAAACTCATTTTATGAGGCCAGCATCATCTTGATCCCAAAACCAGACAGGGATCCCATCAACAAAGAGAGCGATAGACCAATATCCTTGATGAACACAGATGCGAAAATTCTCACCAAAATACTAGCTAATAGGATTCAACAGTACATTAAAAGGATTATTCACCATGACCAAGTGGGATTTATTCCAGGGCTGCAAGTTTGGTTCACATCTGCAAATCAGTCAATGTGATACAACACATCAATAAAAGAAAGAATAAGAACTATATGATACTCTCAATAGATGCTGAAAAAACATTTGACAAAGTACAGCATCCCTTCCTGATCAAAACTCTTCAAAGTGTAGGGATAGAGGGCACATACCTCAATATCATCAAAGCCATCTATGAAAAACCCACCGCAAATAACATTCTCAATGGAGAAAAACTAAAAGCTTTTTGGCTAAGGTCAGGAACACGTCAGGGATGTCCATTATCACCACTGCTATTCAACATATACTAGAAGTCCTAGCCTCAGCAATCAGACAACAAAAGGAAATTAAAGTCATCCAAATCGGCAAAGAAGAAGTCAAATTATCACTCTTTGCAGATGATATGATACTATATGTGGAAAACCCAAAAGACTCCACTCCAAAACTGCTAGAACTTGTACAGGAATTCAGTAAAGTGTCAGGATATAAAATCAATGCACAGAAATCAGTTGCATTTCTCTACACCAGCAACAAGACAGAAGAAAGAGAAATTAAGGAGTCAATCCCATTTAAAATTGCACCCCAAACCATAAGATACCTAGGAATAAACCTAACCAAAGAGACACAGAATCTATACTCAGAAAACTATAACGTACTCATGAAAGAAATTGAGGAAGACACAAAGAAATGGAAAAATGTTCCATGCTCCTGGATTTGAAGATTAAATATTGTGAAAATGTCTATGCTATCTAAAGCAATCTACACATTTAATGCAATTCCTATCAAAGTACCATCCATCTTTTTCAAAGAAATGGACCAAGTAATTCTAAAATTTATATGGAACCAGAAAAGACCTCGAATAGCCAAAGGGATATTGAAAAAGAAAGCCAAAGTTGGTGGCATCACAATTCTGGACTTCAAGCTCTATTACAAAGTTGTCATCATCAAGACAGCATGGTACTGGCACAAAAACAGACACATAGATCAATGGAACAGAATAGAGAGCCCAGAAATAGACCCTCAACTCTATGGTCAACTAATCTTTGACAAAGCAGGAAAGAATGTTTAATGGAAAAAAGACAGCCTCTTCAATAAATGGTGTTGGGAAAATTGGACGGCCACATGCAGAAAAATGAAATTGGACCATTTCCTTACACCACACACGAAAATAGACTCAAAATGGATGAAGGACCTCAATGTGCGAAAGGAATCCATCAAAATCCTTGAGGAGAACACAGGCAGCAACCGCTTCAACCTCAGCCGCAGCAACTTCTTCCTAGGAACATCGCCAAAGACAAGGGAAGCAAGGGCAAAGATGAACTACTGGGATTTCATCAAGATCAAAAGCTTTTGCACAGCAAAGGAAATAGTCAACAAAATCAAAAGACAACTGACAGAATGGGAGAAGATATTTGCAAATGACATTCAGATAAAGGACTAGTGTCCAAAATCTTTAAAGAACTTAGCAAACTCAACACCCAAAGAACAAATAATCCAATCAAGAAATGGGCAGAGGACATGAACAGACATTTCTGCAAAGAAGACATCCAGATGGCCAACAGACACATGAAAATGTGCTCCATATCACTCGGCATCAGGGAAATACAAATCAAAACTACAATGATATATCACCTCACACCAGTCAGAATGGCTAAAATCAACAAGTCAGGAAATGACAGACGCTGGAGAGGATGCGGAGAAAGGGGAACCCTCCTACACTGTTGGTGGGAATGCAAGCTGGTGCAACCACTCTGGAAAACAGCATGGAGGTTCCTCAAAATGTTGAAAATAGAACTGCCCTATGACCCAGCAATTGCACTACGGGGTATTTACCCTAAAGATACAAACGTAGTGATCCGAAGGGGCACGTGTACCCGAATGTTTATAGCAGCAATGTCCACAATAGCCAAACTATGGAAAGAACCCAGATGTTCATCAACAGATGAATGGATAAAGAAGATGTGGTATATATACACAATGGAATACTATGCAGCCATCAAAAGAAAGGAAATCTTGCCATTTGCGACAACATGGATGGAACTAGAGCGTATCATGCTTAGCGAAATAAGTCAAGCAGAGAAAGACAACTATCATATGATCTCCCTGATATGAGGAAGTGGTGATGCAACATGGGGGCTTAAGTGGGTAGGATAAGAATCAATGAAACAAGATGGGATTGGGAGGGAGACAAACCATAAGTGACTCTTAATCTCACAAAACAAACTGAGAGTTGCTGGGGGGAGTGGGGTTGGGAGAAGGAGGGTAGGGTTATGGACATTGGGCAGGGTATGTGCTTTGGTGAGTGCTGTGAAGTGTGTAAACCTGGTGATTCACAGACCTGTACCCCTGGGGATAAAAATATATGTTTATATAAAAAATAAAAAATTAAAAAAAAAAAGAAATGGTACACAGACACGCAGGAATATTACTCACCCATCAAAAAGAATGAAACCTTGCCATTTGCAACAATGTGAATGGAGCTAGAGTGTTAAGCAAAAGAAGTCAGAAGGATAAATATCATATGATTTCATTCATCTGTGGAATTTAAGAAACAAAACAGATGAACACATGGAAAGGGCAACGAAAAAAAAGGAGAGGGAAACAATAAGAGACTCTTAACAATAGAGAATAAACTGAGGGTTAATAGAAGGAGGTGGCTGGGGATGGGCTAGATGGGTGATGGGTGTTAAGTAGGGCATTTGTTAGGATAAGCATGAGGTGTTGTATGTAAGTGATGGATCACTAAGTTCTATTCCTTAAACCAATCATGCAGTGTATGTTAACTAACTAGATTTTAGATAACAATTTTTAAAAAAGAAATAAGGCTTTCAAAGACACATTGGAATAGAGGGATTTAACAAATATAGTCAGAACATTCCATCCTAAATGAGTAGAATATACATTCTTCTCAAGTGCACATAGAATATTCTCCAAAATAGATCACATATTAGTCTACAAAACAAGTGTCAACAAATTCAAAAAGATTGTTGTCATTCATGCGTCTTTTCTGACCCCAGTGTTATGAAACTAGAAATCAACCATAAGAAAAAAGTCTAGAAAGAGCACAAATACATGGAGGTTAAGTAATATGCTACTAAGCAATGAATGAGTCTACTAAGACATCAAACAAGAAATAAAAAAACACATGGAAACAAAAGAAAATGAAAACACAAGAGACCCCAAACTTCGGGATGCAGCAAAAGCAGTTCTAAGAGGGAAATTTATAGCAATACAAGCCTACCTCAAGAAGAATAACTACAAATAAACAACTTAACCTTACACCTACAAAAAGAACAACAAAGAAAACCCAAAAATCAGTAGAAGTAAAGAAATAATAAAGATTAGGTCAGAAATAAGTGAAAGAGAAACTAAAGAAACATAGGACAGATCAATTAAACCAGGAGCTGGTTTTTTGAAAAATTAATGAAATTAATAAAATTCTAGACAGACTCATCAAAAGAGGGGGGTAGGGTGGGAGGAGATGTAAAAAACAAAATCAGCACTGAAGGAGTAGAAATAACAACCAAACCACAGAAACACAAACAAGTATAAGAGGATATAAAAAACTATATGCCAACAAATTGGACAACCTAGAATAACTGGATAAATTCCTAGAAACGTATAACCTACCAAAACTGAAGAAGGAAGAAATTTAAAAAATTGTACAGATTATCACTAATGAAATTGAATCAATAATCAAAAAACTCCCAAGAAACAAAATTCCAGGAACAGATAGCTTCACAGGCGAATTCTACCAAACATTTTAAAAAGAGTGAATACTTATTCTTATCAACCTATTCAAAAAAAAAAAAATAGAAAAGGAGATAAAACTTCCAAATTCATTGTATGAGACTAGCTTTACCCTGATACCAAAACCAGATAAATACATGACAAAAAAAGAGGATTACAGAGAACTATCTCTGACGAACATAGATGCAAAAATTCTCTACAAATTATTAGTCAATTGAATTCAACAATATATTAAACAAATCACTCATCATGATCAAGTGGAATTTATTACCAGGATGCAAGGTTTGTTAATTATTCACAAATCAATCAACATGAAACATCACATCAAAAGAGAAAGGATGAGATCTCTATGATCATTTCAATAGAGGGAGAAAAAGCATTTGACAAAGTACAACATCCATTCCCTATAAAAGCCCTCAACAAAGTAGGCTTAGAGAGAACATACAACAACCTAATAAAGGCCATATATGAAAACTTCACAGCTAATATCATACTCAATGGTGAAATACTAAGTGCTTTTCTCCTAAGGACAGGAACAAGACAATCCTCACTCAAGGAAATACTGCATAAAAATCAGCAAACAAAAAGAAATAAAAAAGCAGTGAAACAAGATGAAACCAGAGAGGGAGACAAACCTTAAGAGACTCTTAATCTCAGGAAACAAACTGAGGGATGCTAGAAGGGGCGTGGGTGGGAGGTGGGATGGCTGGGTGATGGACATTGGAGAGAATATGTGTTGTGGTGAGCGCTGTGTGTTGTGTAAGACTGATGAACCACAGACCTGTACCCCTGAAAAAAAGACACTGTATGTTAATAATAAAAAACAACAAACAAACAAACAAAACAAGAAAAAGAAATAAAAGGCTCCAAACTGGTAAGGAAGAAGTAAAACATTCACTATTTGCAGACAACATAATGCTATATACAGAAAACCCTAAAGACTCCACCAAAAACTGCTAAAACTGATAAACGAGTAAGGTCACAGGATACAAAATCAATGTACAGAAAATTATTGAATTTCTATCTACTAATAATAGAGCAACAGAAATTAAGGAAGCAATCCTGTTTATAACTACACCAAAAATATTAAAATACCTAGAAATAAACTTAACCAAGGAGGTGAACGACCTATACTCTGAACACTGTAAATACTGGTGAGAGAAACTGAAGATGACACAAACAAATCGAAAGATATTCCATGTTCATGGACTGGAAGAATCAATATTGTTGAAATGTCCATGCTACCGAAAGCAATCTACAGATTTAAAATATAATCCCTATCAAAAGACAACAGTTTTTTGTTTGTTTTTTTACAGAACTAGAATAATCCTAAAATTTGTATAGAAACACAAATGGCTCCAGATAGTTAAAACAATTGTGAAAAAGAAAAACAAAGCTGAAGGTATCACAATTCCAGATTTCTATTTCCAGATATAGTTATTACTATAACTATACAGTTATAGTACAATGCTGTAGTAATCAAAACAATATAGTACTAGCACAAAAATAGACAACAGAGATAATAGAACAGGATAGAAAGCCCAGAAATAAACTCACAATTATATGGTCACTTAATATTCAATAAAAGAGGCAAATATATGCAATGGGGAAAAGATGGTCTCTTCACAAATGGTGTTGGGAAAACTGGACAGCTACAAACATAAGAATGAAACGGGGGCAGTTTTTTACATCATACACAAAAACAAATTTAAAATGGATCAGAGACCTAATATTAGACCTAAAGCCATTAACAATCTTAGAAAAAAGCACAGGCAATAATTTCATTGACATCAGCCATAGCAACACTTTTCTAGATACATCTTCTGAGACAAGGGAATAAATGCAAAAATAAGCTATTGGGATCACATAAAAATATGATCAGGGAAACAGTCAACAAAACTAAAAGACAACCTATTAAATGTAAGAAGCCATTTGCAAATGACATATCTGATGAAGGGTTAGTATCCTAAATATATAAGGAACTTATATAACACCACTCAACAAATTATCCAATTTAAAAAAGGGAAGACAACATAAACAGACTTTTCTCTGAAGACATACAGATGGCCAACAACACATGAAAAGATGCTCAACATCATTCATCATCACTGAAATGCAAGTCAAAATCACAACATATCACTCACACCTGTCAGGATGGTTAAAATTAACAGCACAAACAACAAGTGTTGGCAAGGGAGGAAAAGAAACACCTGTGCACTCCTGGTGAGATGCAAACTGGTATAGCCTCTGTGGGAAAGAGTATGGAGGCACCTCAAAATTAAATATAGAATTACCCTAGCATGGTTAACTCTCAGATTTTATTGCCAGCTGTCAGCAGGGCTCGAATGCAATGTGCCAGCATTGTGGCATGGATATACCTGCTTCTAATGTGGCTGTAATTGGCATCATATCCCATACCAAAATGTCTTTCGAGAGGAAATAGAGGTGAGCTATAAAGTGCGAGCCAATTTCTTCTCTATTCTGCAATGTAGTAGAAAAAACTTTTACCCAAGGACAAATCAGGGTTAACCTTGCCTGGATCATGGTTGATATATTCACCTATACATCCCCGCAATCACCTCTCAGCAGAATGACTAGGAGGAGGAACACCCAACAGAGGAAAAATTCAGAGACTGTGTCCTCTGCCACAGAACTATTGGATATGGACATAAACAATATATTGGAAAGGAAATTTAGGGTAACAATTATCCAGGCTATGGCTAGGTTGGAGAATACCATTAGTGGCAACACAGAATATCTAAAGACAGAAGTGAGGGCTGATCTGGCAGTACTAAAAATTGCTATCAATGAGATCCAATCTAATCTAAATACTCTAACAGCTAGGGTAACCGAGGCAGAAGATTGAATTAGTGATGTAGAGGACAAACTGATAAAAAAGAAGGATCGGGAGGAGGTCTCAAACAAACAGCTTAGAAGCCATGAAAACAGAATTAGGGAAATAAATGATGCCATGAAATGTTCCAACATCAGAATTACTGGGATCCCTGAGGGGGTAGAAAAAGAGAGAAGACTAGAAGATACAGCTGAACAAATTTTATATGAAAATTTCCTTAATCTGGGGGAATGGAACAAGTGTTCATGCCCTAGAGGCAGAAAGGACACCGCCCCAAGATCAACAAGTCTAGAAAGACCTCCAGACACTTAATTGTGAAATTCACGAAACATAATTTCAAACAGGAGGTCTTAAGTGTAGCTAGAGAGAAGAGATTCCTTATGTACAAAAGAAGGACCATCAGAATAATGTCAGACCTGTCTACAGAAACCTGGCAAACCAGAAAGGGCTGGCAAGACATATTCAGGGCACTAAATGAGAACATACAGCAAGAATACTTTATCCAGCAAGTGACATTCAAAATGGATGGAGAGATAAAGAGCTTCCAAGACCAGGAAGATTTACAAGAGTATGTGATCACCAAGCTGGCACTACAAGAAATATTAAAGGGGGGGTGGTTCTATAAAAGAAAGAACCAACATAAGAGTGTCACAGAACAAAAATTTACAGAGACAATCTATAGAAACAAGGACTTCACAGGCAACATGATGTCAATAAAAACTCACCTTTCAATAGTCACTCTCAATGTGAACGGCCTAAATGCTCCCATAAAGCAGCACAGGGTTGCAGACTGGATAAAACGACAGGACCCGTCCATATGCTGCCTACAAGAGACACACTTTGAACCTAAAGATACATCCAGACTGAAACTGAAAGGATGGAGAACCATCTTTCATGCCAACAGGCCTCAGAAGAAAGCTGGGGTAGTGATGCTATCAGATAAATTAGATTTTAAGCTAAAGACTATAGCCAGAGATACAGAAGGATACTACATAATTCTTAAAGGGTCTATCCACTAAGAAGTTCTAACAATTGTAAATATTTATGCCCCTAATATGGGAGTAGCCAACTACATAAGCCAACTGTTAATCAAAAGAAAGAGTCATATTGATATGAATGCATTAATTGTAGGGGATCTTAATATGCCAGTCTCAGTAACAGACAGATCATCTAAGCAGAAAATAAATAAAGAAACAAGAGCTTTGAATGACACATTGGACCAGATGTACCTCATAGATGTATACAGAACATTTCAACGTAAAACAACAGTATACTCATTCTGCTTGAGTGTACATGCAACTTTCTCCAGAACAGATCACATACTGGGTCACAAATCAGTGTTCAACCAATACCAAAAGACTGAGATTATTCCCTGTCTATTCTCAGACCACAATGTTTTGAAACTGGAACTCAACCACAAGAAAAAGGTTGGAAGGAATACTAACACTTGGAAGCTAGAGACCATCCTGCTCAAGAATATTTGGATCAACCAGGAAATCAAAGAAGAACTTAAAAAATTCATGGACACCAATGAGAATGAAGACACATCGATATAAAACCTATGGGATATGGCAAAGGCCATCCTAAGGGGGAAATACATAGCCATCCAAGCCTCACTCAAAAAAATTGAAAAATCCAGAATATACCAACTCTCTTTACAGCTTAAAGACCTAGAAAACCAACAACAAATAAGGCAACCCCATGCACAAGAAGGGAAATGATTAGATTAGGGCAGAGATCAATGAGTTAGAAACTAGAAATACAGTAGAACACATCAACAAAACTAGAAGCTGGTTTTTTGAAAGAATTAATAAGATTGATAAACCACTGGTAAAACTAATCCAAAAGAAAAGAGAGATGACCTAAATTAATAAAATTATGAACCAAGGGGAGAGATCACGACTGACATCAAGGAAATAGAAACAGTCATCAGGAATTATTTTCAAGTTATATGCCAATAAGTTAAGCAACCGAGAAGAAATGGATGCATTCCTGGAAACCTATAAACTCCCAAGACTGAAACAGGAAGAAATTGACCAATATCTAGTAACAAGTTTGAAGCAGGGATCAAAAACCTCCCAAAAAACAAGAGCCCAGGACCTGACAGATTCCCAGGGGAATTCTACCAAACATTCAAAGGAGAAATAATGCTTGTTATCCTGAAGTGTTTTCAAAAAAATAGAAACAGAAGGAAAACTTCCAGACTTTTTCTACAAAGCCAGCATTACCCTGATCCCCAAACCAGACAAAGACCCCATCAAAAAGGAGAATTTCAGACCAATATCCCTAATGAATATGGATGCCAAGATTCTCAACAAGATCCTAGCTAATAGGATCCAACAGTACATTAAAAAGATTATCCACCATGACTAGGTGGGATTTATCTATGGGATGCAAGGGGGGGGGTTCAACATTCGCAAATCAATCAGTGTGATAGAACAAATCTATAAGAAAAGAGAGAAGAACCACATGGTCCTCTCAACTGATGCAGAAAAAGCATTTGATAAGATGCAGCATCTGTTCCTGATTAAGACTCTTCAAAGCATAGGGATAGAGGGAACATTCCTCACCTTCATAAAATCTACCTATGAAAAACCCATAGCGCATATCATTCTCAATGGGGACACCTCACAGCCTTCCCTTTGAGATTAGGAACTTGAAAAGGATGCCCACTCTTGCCACTACTGTTTGATCCAGTACTAGAAGTCCTAGCAATAGCAATCAGACAACAAAAAGAAATAAAAGGTATTCAAATTGGCAAAGAAGCAGTCAAACTCTCTCTCTTCACAGATGACATGATACTTTATATGGATAACCCAAACAACTCCACCCCAAAACTACTAGAACTCATACAGCAATTCAGTAATGTGGCAGGATACAAAACCAATGCACAGAAATCAGATGCTTCCTTATACACTAACAATGAAAATATAGAAAGGGAAGTGAGAAAATCAATTCCATTTCCTGTAGCACCAAGAATCATAAGATACCTTGGAATAAATCTAACCAAAGAGGAAAAGGATCTGTACTTGGAGAACTACAGAACCCTCATGAAAGAAATCGAAGACGACACAAAAAGATGGAAAAGCATTCCATGCTCATGGATCAAAAGAATAAACATTGTTAAAATGTCTATACTGCCCAGAGCAATCTATACTTTCAATGCTATCCTGATCAAAATTCCACTGGCATTTTTCAAAGTACTGGAACAAACAATCCTAAAATTTGTATGGAACCAGAAAAGACCCCAAATTGCTAAAGAAATGTTGAAAAAAAACAAAAAACAAAACTGGGGGCATCATGTTGCCTGATTTCAAGCTTTACTACAAAGCTGTGATCACCAAGACAGCATGGTACTGGCACAAAAACCCAGACACATAGACCAGTGGAACAGAGCAGAGAGTCCACATATGGTCTCACAACTCTACAGTCAAATAATCTTTGACAAAGCAGTAAAAATATGTAGACATAGCAGAAAAAAGTCTCTTCAATAAATGGTGCTGGGAAAATTGTACGGCTATGTGTAGAAGAATGAACTCAAATATTCTCTTATACCATACACAAAGATAAACTTGAAATGTATAAAAAACCTCAACATGAGGCAGGAATCTATGAAAATCCTAGAGGAGAATATAAGCAGTAACTTCTTTGACATCGGCCACAGCAACTTCTTTCAAGACATGTCGGCAAAGGAAACAAAAGCGAAAATTAATTTTTGGGGCTTCATCAAGATAAAAAGCTTTTGCAGAGCAAAGGAAACAGTCAACAAAACAAAGAGAAAACACAAGGAATGGGAGAAGATATTCACAAGTGACACTACAGACAAAGGGCTGATATCCAATATCTATAAAGAACTCCTCAAACTCAACACACACAAAACAGATAACCACGTCAAAAAATGGGCAAAAGACATGAACAGACACTTCTCCGAGGAAGATAATACAAACAACTAAAAGACACATGAAAAAATGTTCATCATCATTAGCCATCAGGATATTCAAATGAAAACCACATTGAGATACCACCTTACACCAGTTAGAATGGACAAAATCAATAAGACGGTAAACAACAAGTGTTGGAGAGGAAGTGAAGAAAGGGGAACACTCTTATATTGTTGGTGGGAATGCAAGTTGGTGCAGCCACTTTGGAAAACAGTGGAGAGATATCTTAAAAAATTAAAAATAGAGCTACCCTACGACCCTGCAATTGCACTACTGGGTATTTACCCCAAAGATACTGATGTAGTGAAAAAAAGTACCCCAATGTTCATAGCAGTAATGGCCACAATCACCAAACAGTGGAAAGAACCAAGATGCCCTTCAACAGACGAATGGATAAAGAAGATATAGTCCATATATATAATGGAGTATTATGCCTCCATCAGAAAGGATGAATATCCAACTTTTATATCAACATGGATGGGACTGGAGGAGATTATGCTGAGTGAAATAAGTCAAGCAGAGAAAGTCAATTATCATATGGTTTCACTTACTTGTGGAGTGTAAGGAATAACATGGAGGACATTAAGAGAAGGAAAGGAAAAGTGAATTGGGGGAAATCGGAGGGGGAGATGAACCGTGAGAGACTGTGGACTCTGAGAAACAAACTGAGGGTTTTGGAAGGGAGGGGCGTGAGGGGAATGGGTGAGGCTGGTGGCAGGTATTAAGGAGGGCATGTATCATATGGAGCACTTATACCTTTAGGTATTGGTATTATACCTAAAAATGCATCATGGAATACTACATCAAAAATTAAAGATGTACAGTATGGGTGCTAACATAACATAATAAAAAAATTTTAAAAAAAACAACAACAAAAAACACAATGTATTATTTGGAAAAAAAAAAAAAATTATCCATGACCTTGTAATTGTACTACTTGGTATTGACTCAAGGAATACAAAAACACTTATTTGAAAAGATAAATGCACCCTTATATTTACTGCAGCATTATGTACAATAGCCAAATCAGTCATTTTGAGGACTGATATATAGCCTTGGATATGACCAAACAATTTTTAAGAATTAGGGTGGAGTGTAAGAGGTCAATAAAGTCCCTTGGAAAACCCACCTTCTACCTTGCTTACAGGTGTTGGGGAAGAAGAACTCCCTTTATTCTTTAAGGTTCTCCTAACTGGACTAAGAATCAAATTGCCATGAGACAGAGTAACACAAGAAAATCAAATTTAATAGCATGCTATGGGGAATCCACACAGACAAGGAAATTCCAAAGACAGTGAGGCAACATGAAAATTACATGAGCTGAGGAGAGGGATAGGATCTGATGATCCAAAGGGAAGTAGACCATTATCAGGAATGTAAAAGCAGATTTTGGGAAAACAAAGGTGCTCTATTATGCAGAGAAGTTTCTTAGTAAAGAGGACTCTGGTCATAACGCTCCTCCTGGTACAAGGAGGCAGTGGAGGAGGAGGTAAAGAGCTCTTCCAGAATCTACTGGATTTGGGCTGCTTTTAACTCAAAATAATGTTCATGCCAGTGGCCCATCCTGAGGCAGCCTGCCCTTGGTTCCTATACAAGGTTCCTAGGAACCCTACCAAATGTGTAAAGAAGGCCACTTCTTAGCAGGTGCAAGAACCTAAGGATATAATTTGAAAAAAGAGAAATTCATCCAAATCTATCTGAAGAAGTTTCAAGTCAGACATCTAAAAAATCCTCTTGATTGGCTATCCTGAGAACCTCAAAACTGATTTTTAAATTTGATCCAATTATTAGCCATTGTTTTCTTTTGTTTCCATAGAAACACCTCTTATCTAATATCTGATTATTTGAACCATAGGCTTAAATTTGAAAATACACTTGAATCACTGCTTCCTGATGAATTTATCTGAACTGACCTATTGTCAGAACTGAGACTGGTTTGCTGAGACAGAACAACCTACCGACTCATTTTTTTTTTTTAATAAAGATTTTATTTATTTATTTGACAGAGAGAGACCACAAGTAGGCAGAGAGGCAGGCAGAGAGAGAGGAGGAAGCAGGCCAGAGCAGAGAGCCCGATGTGGGGCTCGATCCCAGGACCCTGAGATCATGACCTGAGTCGAAGGCAGAGGCTTTAACCCACTGAGCCACCCAGGTGCCCCTGATTATAGTATCTTAAAAGCATACTGATATTTCAAGAAAATTTTGTCTATTTAACAAAAACAATTTTTATACCAGTATACTTGTGATGTTAAAGTTCGTTTACTTAAGGAGTGCATGGCTCAGTTGGATAAGTGCCCAACTCTTGATCTTAGCCAAAAGGCTGAGAAGCGAGAAGTGCCCAACTCTTAATTTTGGCTCAGGTTGTGATCTCAGGGTCATGAGATTGAGCCACATCAGCCTCCACACTCAACATGAAGTCTGCTTTAGATTCTCACTGACCCTCTCTCCTTCTCCCTGGGCACTCTTTCAAATAAATCTTAAAACAAATAAACAAAACCTTGCATTTGCTTAAATTTATCCTAATCTTAGCCAATATTAATCATATGTAAGATTTTTTTCCCAAAGATTCTTTCTCCATAAACCTTCTACAACTTTTCTACACTTTTATATTTGATTCTCAGTTCTCCCTATCTAAATAACCAGTCTCACTTTAGGACAAAAAAAATTTCATCCCCTCAAAAAATATATTATATATATATTCCTCATACTTTCTTACCAAAAACCTATATCTTAGTTTCCTTGCATAAAGTTATAATTTTCAGTAATCTTAATTACCTTTATTAGAATTCTTAATTAGAAACCTTATTTTTAGTAAAAACTAAGTAGTAAGCAATTGTGAAAAGGGTCTCATCAGAATTCTTTAGATTGGCAAATTTATCAATATATTCCCAACATCTAGAAACATATGCCTTTTCATAGTAAACCTGTTTTATGCTATATTGAAAGATTGTACTAACAGATTTATCTTGAGTTTTTCTGTAGTAAGACCAAAGTAGATAAACTTATGTTCAGGACTTAATGTTTCATTACTTTACCTTATTTGGAAAGGATATAGTATTTGATAAATTTAACCTTACTCATCAACTAACCCAGTAAAACTTTACAGTTTCAGATAACCAAAGATTTCAGAAGCTATTTAAAAATTTACCTACAAACCTTTTTATTTTATTTATTTACTTGTTCTCAGTTATGTTTAGACTACCCACAAATCTATTGGACATTAAACAGAGTAAACATTCTAAATTTTTTCCTGGCAAATTTTGCAACAGAGATAGCATGAACTTATTCAACTTTCAATAAGCATATGCAGAATCAAAGTCTTGCAATTTAATGCTGATAACTCTAAAAAAAAAAAAATGTGTATTTTAATGAAATGCACAGCCTTCCATTAGCTTTAATGCTGAGTAGTTTCCCAGATTTCGTGAATTTGAAAAACATTTACATTAGTTTTTCTCTTTCTGAATTTTAGAATGGCCAATCTTTACCAGTAACCGTGCCTTCAGAACAACTAAATAGAACTCTTTTATAAATTAATTTTAGCAACACGATCAGGAGGTAGAAAAAAAATCACATTTAGGGCATACATGGACGCACATACAAATACTGAGGTACAATGCAAACAAAATCTTAGAGCTTTTGTTTTTATTTGTGGAGGGGACAATACAGTCCCCATTTTCACCACCCCGCCCCGCCCCACCAATGCAACTTCTCCCTAAATTTTGCATTTCAAAGAATAGCTCTTAGGTCCTAGAGAAAATGGGGGAAGTGAATGCGTAGAAAATTTATATCATAAAGCACAGAGAGAACACTTACATTTTCTCCAGGGTGCATAATTGGACACACCTGCCTCTTATCAAAGGTGTTAGAATCTGGGCACAAGAGCCCTTTCAGCAGTTTATATTTTAAAAAGGCCCCTTCCCACCTTTTTTTTCTTCCTTCAGTCTCAGGTAAATGTGGGCTATGTTTATTCTTCAAAGGCAAGGCTTACAATTTCAAGGGACAGAGAAAGAATGTAAAAATAAAAACAAAAGATACCCCTTAGGGTTTCAGGGTAATTCCCATTTAAAATCTATCCACCGGACCCCTTAAACAGGATGACCTTTTCCACCTATTCTGATCTTTTATAATACCCACAAGCATTCTGAGAAGAATAGGTGAGGTTTGGAGATTAGTAAAGATAGGTGGGTTTTGATTCATTTCTAGGGTTGTATTTCTGGTTTTGTGGCCTTTTGTAACACAAAGATTGTTGTTTCTAATTCCCCAAAGACCTGGATTGTAGCCTGAATATTAAGGGGCAGGCCTATTTTTAAAAATGAAATCTGCACTTCTATATATCAGGGAGGTTTATTTTTTGGTTTTGTATTGTGGGTTTTTGTTTTTTGGGGTTCTTTTTGGTATCAGGGAGATTTTTAACTAAAATGAGTATCAGGAAGATTTGTGCCTTTTTAAAGTTTGTATAAAGCATTTTAACAAAAGACATTTTTCTGGATATACAATTCAACTTTGTTTCTATTAGTCCCTGAACATTGGCCTTCCACTGATTATTTGTAGGTGGACCCATGAGACATTTTGGTCACCCATTTTCACTGTGAAGGGAAGGTTGTGAATACAGTCAAATGATATCTGCCAAATCTTGTAGGAAAAGGCAAATTAAAACACACAGATGAGACTGGACTTTAAGAAGGGGATTTCACATTGGATACGGACATTTTTATATCTAGTCTAATTTCTGTTTTTATCTTGTCTGGGGACTCCTTGTGGCTGTTATACTAATAAGGCAATTTACAGATCTTTATAAAAATGTGTATTTTAAATATTACCACTTTAAAGGATCTGTCATCTGGCCATTGATAAGTAGGATCTTATTAATTTCAGTAACTCAAACCAATAAACCTTTTAATGGCTTAACCAAAAACACAAGTTTCCAGAGAGCATAGAAGATGCAGCCCCCACAATCCAAATTTTACATCCAAAACATCCAAGACAGTCTAATCCAGTCTCTGTTACAGGCCATTAGTTAGGTTCTAACAGGATACCTGCAGACTAGCAAAGAGGTAGTCATGGCCAACTATCCAGAAAGTCAGAGACTTGTCTTGGCAGCACTCCAAAACAAAGCCACAAAAAGCCAGATCAAACCACACAGACCAAGATGGCTGGCAAAATAGGCCAGAAACCTCTGAACAAATAAGGGGGGAAAAACCTGTTTCCAAGTAATTCCACCCCAAGTCATGAATATTCTATCTCCCAGTTAATAACTTTCAATGAAAGAGAGAAACCCAGGGCATGCAGCTCATGCTATCCCTCAAGCTTGTCCACTCTCCCATCTTGAGAGCACACTTTCATTTTAATAAGCTTTCTTGTTTGTATCTCTCATCCACTGTGTTGTTTATATCCTTGAGTTCTTTCTCTTGATGAGACCAAGAGTCTTCAGCAACATTTTTGGGATGGGCTGGATTGAGGCCTCAGGGCCAAGGGTCTCCCCAATTCACCCAGCAATGTAAGAAAACAAAGGCCTTCTTTGCATAGGAAGTAAGGATAATGTAGTGAAAATGGAGTTTCTGGTCTCCTATGAAAATGTCAGATGCCTCCAGTCACATACCAGCTAATGTGGGACACCAGGCAAGTGATGTTTTCAAGCACTAACAGAAAATGAAAGTTCAAATGAGAAGGATTTTTATAGTCTGGGACTTCTAATGACACTCCCTTGAGAAATGGCATGGCCAGAGACTCAGAAACCCACTATATTTAACTAGCAAGCAAGGTACATTCCAGTAGTACACTCTCCAGATGGCAGAGACCAAAGAGAATATTCTCAGTAGTCACAAAGCCAAGCTCTTAGGAAAGAGCAAAATGAAAGGAAAAATCTTATCCAGTATATGCACATTAACAGCTTTATCCAAACCTTGCATCTCTCAGAGCCAAACCAATGCCTACAAGGATATGCCATAGGGTTGGGAACTATGTCTTGTTTTACAGTGTATTTCCATACATCAAAGTTTTCTTGAGGTTGGCGGATGACCCAGTGTCAGTCTAATCCATTCTATGGCCAACTTATCCAAACACTGAAATCTGTGAGTCAAGTGGCAAGTTCTCTAAAAGTTTTTAAGTACTCAACTGGTGCCCACCAGTTTTGTGGCATTGGTTTCCAAGGGGTCTATTAGCAAGAGCCTTTACCTCTTGGGCACATCATGGCAAACACAGAAGACACAAACAAAGAAAAAGAGACTATCTTGGGGAGGAAATGGATCAGTAGCCAGAGAATACTCTACCATATTTAACCAAAGAGTCTCTAAGCCCATGGAAATAGTTCCACAAATACTTTCTCCTGCTAACCTAAATTTAGAGAAAAAGAAAAATTTAGAGAAAAAAGCATTCACTTCATCAGACTCCACAGATAGATTCAAGGAGACTGACATGGTAAGAAATCTTACCTTCTGAAAGCCGTATGTCAGATGGCCTGAACTAAGAAGGGAGTAGGAGTCTAGGACTTTGGAGGGAAGGATTTTAAGTCCCAGGCAAAAAGAAAAGCAGATGTTTGGTAATTAGATGTTTGCCCTAACATACAGGTGGTCGCTCATAAAATTTACTCTGGTAATAACCTTTAGTCTGAGAAAGCCTCCCAATTTAGATTCTTCTAGGTGGTTAAGGGAAGGGCAAAAGTTCCTCTTGAGCCTACAGATTCTCAGTTGCCTTCAACTCAAAATAATCTTCATGTCAACGTGGTTCATTTTGGGATGGCCTACCTTTGGCTCCTATAGTCTTTGAAGATCCTCACCAACCTCCATTTGGAAAACATGTCCTAGACAGAATTGCTCTCCTTTGGGTTGTTCCTGATAAAAAGAAAATGCTTCTCAAATCTGGACATTGACATTAGTCATGACATTAGACATGATCTTTCCTTATGTTTTAAAAATAAAAATGGCATTGGTGGGACATTAGGTTATCTTCCCTTGAATATTTGTTTTTTGTTTTTTAAAGATTTTATTGATTTATTTGACACACAGAGAGATCACAAGTAGGCGAGAGGCAGGCAGAGAGGAAGGGGAAAGCAGGCTCCCTCTGAGCAGAGAGCCCAGGACCCTGAGATCATGACCTGAACTGAAGGCAGAGGCTTAACCCACTGAGCCACCAAGGCACCCTTTGAATGTTTGCTTTTTATAGGATTTAGATAATCATGAATTCACTCCACATTGAAGTCTACACAACCGCAGTATAATTTCTTTTAATGTATCCTTATGGTGCAGAAATGAAATTTATAAGGAACTGGATATTGGGAAGCAAATGTGCTCACCTTAATGGGTAATAGAATTAATCAGAAATCTGAAAAATGGTGGATGCTTAATTCTACCTAGCTTTTTCCTGGAAACACCTCATACCTTAGCCCAAATCAGACTCCCAACAATCAAACTCATTTATTGCCTGAAGTACATAGAAATAGAAGATGATCCTACAATCACTCACATGATTCCAATAAATCACATTATCATGTCCTCTGAAGAGGACTACATTTTTGATCACGAGATTTCTTCTTTTGAAACTGATAAAAGCCTGGGGAGAAGTCTCACTTTTGCCTTGGTCTAGAATGTTCTTGGTATTTCTGTGGCACCAATATTTACTCCAGTCTTCCCATTATATGGAAGGGGTATGTTGGGGTTGTTATCCTTGCCCCTGGTGCTACCATTAGAAAGGATCTTCCTTCCACTGCTTATATACCAAATCTGGAATTCTTCTCTTATCAATTAAAAAGGCCTTGGAAAAGCTAGGAAGACTATACTTTTAGATAGATGTCAAACCCAGTGTATAACCCACTTGTAGATGGAAAGTGTCTTTGTCATGCCCTTGCCTAAGACTTCTTTCCTTTGATTGGAGTATCAGACTTGGTAAAGGCAATACGCAACCTATCCATAATCATGGCCATCACATTCAGTACTTCTGTTTATGCATTTGAGTATCAGCAAACTCAAATTGATAGCCTGGCAGAAGTTGTCTTACAAAATAGAAGGGCACTTGGTAACTTAATGGCCCAACAAAGATGTACTTGTGTCCTATTATAAGAATGCTGTTTTTTTGTTTTTTGTTTTTGTTTTTTTGTGTGTGTTTTTGTTTTGTTTTGTTTTTATTAATGTATAATGCATTATTTATTTGTTTCAGGGGTGCAGGTCTGTGAATTCATTGGTCTTACACAATTCATAACACAGCACTCACCATAGCACATACCCTCCTCAATGTCCATCACCCAGCCACATGCTAAGTTCATGGTATCACCCCATGCCTCCCACCTTCCTCCCCTCCAGCAATATGGATGAAATTAGAGGGTATCATGCGAAGTGAAATAAGATCAGAGAAAGACAATTATCATATGATCTCACCAATAAGAGGAATTTGAGACACAAGACAGAAGATCATAGGGGAAGGGAGATGAAATCAGAGGGGCAAACAAACCATAAGAGACTCTTAATCTCAGGAAACTAAGAATGCTGTTTTTATGTTACCCAATCTGGCAAAATAACACAAGAACTAAAAACTATGAAGGATATTATCAACCTATTAGCTGAGGTAGGAACACATGCCAGGACCTGGAGAACACTTCAATCTTTGTAGTTGGTTATCATCAGGAATAGATCATGGTTAAGAAGGATAGCACAAACTGATTTATTACTTTCATCTTAAGATGTATAGTGAGGCTATGAGATCAAAGGCTTATGAGAAGTTGTAATCACTGCTATAACTCGCCCAAATGCATATCTTATGTTGGCACAGATGATCAAGTTAGAGGCTTTCGTCAGGATGGATTTATGGACTAGAAGAATTGAATGAAAGGAATTAGCAGTTGGCTTTTTCACAAGCTTCCTGCACCACATCCTGCACACCCTACCCCCTCATCCATCACCAAGGAACTAAACGGAACTGGAGCAGGTAATGAAATCACTCTGGTCTGGAGGGATTGAGGTTTTCTCCAGGAAATCATGAACAAAGAGGAAAACAATGAGAAGAGTTGCCAACAATGACTCCATTTTCACTCTGGACTCCATCTTGTTACAATATGAAATATCAATTTTTACTCGCCTTGCCAACTTGCCAACAATTGATAGGAAGTTTTACTTCCTTAGATCTACTCTATCACACTGATAAGTTTACTGAGCCTGTAGATACTTTTTAAAATTTTTAAAATTTTTTATTAACATATATTATTAGCTCCAAGGGTACAGGATTGTGAATTGCCAGGTTTACATATTTCACAGCACTCACCATAGCACATACCCTCCCCAATGTCCATAACCCAACCACCCTCCTCCCCCCAGCAACCCTCAGTTTGTTTTGTGAGATTGAGTCCCTTATGGTTGGTCTTCCTCCAATCCTATCTTGTTTCATTTTTTCCTTCCTTACCCCCCAAACCCTCCATGTTGCCTCTCAAATTCCTCAAATCAGGAGATCATTTAATTGTCTTTCTCTGACTGACTTATTTCGCTTAGCATAATACCCTCTAGTTTCATCCACGTCGTTGCAAAAGGCAAGATTTCATTTCTTTTGATGAGCCTGTAGATACTTAATAAACATTCTTAACCTCCTGGATCAATGCCTACTATCCAGGAGTTTTTTAGGTTATTGCTAATTGCTCTAATGTTTGTCACCTTGTTAAGTTTATCTAAAATGTTTATAAGCATCTGTTCATTGTCACTCAGTGAACTGATTCACCTAAATCTCCAGGCAGTTTAACAAAGCCCCAGTTGAGGATACCACCTAAGAGCCATTTCCCAAATGCCCCCTTGTTGTTCTGTGTGGCCTGATTCTAATGACAGTGATTCCTTAAAACAAACCAGCAAAGATTTAAAAATCCTCCTGATGTGGGATCGCATTTCCTGGGACAGGTCCATCCCAGTGACATGGGACTAAAGCAATAGTTGATTAGATGTTTTGAGAGAAAGACCTTGATCAAAGGGGGAAATGTGAAAAGTGAAATGAATTCTGTCAAGGAGTTTTAAAATGGAGCCAGGAGGCCACTGAGAAATGGGCCTTTTGCATGTCCTCACCAGAGGAACCATGATAAATTTCAAACTGGGCCAAACTGCAAATATTCCAAGGACACAGCCTAAAGGCCTAGCAACTTGCTACAGTAAGAGACTTTGCTCAGTGATAGTCTTAGCAACCAATTATATTCAATCAAGATTAGTTTTCTGCCACCAATACCAATCAGAATTCTTTGCAAATAACATTTGGCATAGCATTCCGTTTTGTCTTTAAGAACCCTTGAATTTTGTTCCCAGAATGAGGCTGGGGGGGAAGGGTGCACAGATGACTATTTGGATTATTGTCCAAAATTGGTGGTCCCTGAATTGCAATTCTGAGACCCAAATAAGTGCTTTATTTTAGCTCTGCCCCCCCCCCCCTTTTTTTTTTTTTTTGGTGAACAAATTACAGCTTCTGGAACAATGCACATCTTACCTAACCAAATGTCTTCCAACACTTTAAGGTGGCGCCTGGGCATTGAGTTTTCTGTGGGTTCACTGCCCACCCTGTCCCTCACAGATGTTCCCAGCAAAAGGCCAGGAAATGTATGCAGGCTTGGCTTGTGTGGGTATGGGACATGGGGTGGGAATGGGGATTTCTCGGACAGGGCAGGAGGCAGAGAAAATGACCACATGTCCTGCCTGAAGGCAGGGTCTGCAGGGCGCTGGGGTGAGGAGAGGGGAGTTCAAAGCATTCTCTGATGCACTGGATTAATCTAGCCTGCAGGGAAGTTTGGCCCATGAAGGAGAACTCCCAGGGCCTATGGGATCCTGGCCTTTTGCTGGAACGTGGCCCCCGCACCCATAAGCCAGCAGCATACACGCTCTTTTGAATGGCTCCTGAATTGGGGGTTGTCCTGCTAGCTGGGGTCGTTGGTTATTGCTGTTGCTCTGGCTTTCCTTTGCATGGAGGGTGAGACAGCATGTGACAGTTTATCTGTGTCATTATTAACACAACATTCTCTGCTTTGCTCTCCTCACTTTCCCTGAGGTTCCAGGTCGAAGCGTCCTAATCAAGCTCTGTCTGCAAGCACTCAGACCGTAACCTGGGGCAGCATGAGCCCCCTCCTAGTTTTGTAAAGCAGCATGCTAAGGGCCCCAAATAGTCCTGCTCTCCCACCTTGGCTGCCAGCCCCAAGGTTTGCAGAGTAGTGGATGTACACACGTTCTCGAACCTCGGCTTTTCCAGCTCCAGCCTCCAGGCGGCTGTCAGCAGCAGCCCGGCCGCCCGCCCACAGGAATGGCCAGCCGGTTCCCACAGCCTGCCGTCTCCTTTCCCTGCACAGGGCTCCCCGTGCTGTTCCTCAAACCGGCACGTCAGACCAGCTGGCATTTTCGGGGCATTCCTGTACTCCTGAGGGGCCCCATAAGCCTCTAACATACGCGCCAGCCCTCCGCACGCAAAAATCAAAGGCCAGTTCAGGGTTTCCCTGGCAGACGCCATTTTCCCGAGACCCATTCCTCTGATTTCCTTGCTGGGTCTCCAATTGTTGGTTTGCAACCTCTGAGATCCCCTGAGTGAAACCTGAAACTGGCTTCATACACGGAGGGCACAGAGACCGAACAGAGGGGCAGGCCGCTTCAGACTGGTGGGTGGCAATTTTGATAAGCAGGGGAACTTACTTACAAGGCTCGTCTTGGGCAGCAGCAGGATAAGGAGATCCTACACCTGTCTGCCACACTGTGAGGAGTTTATATGGCGAGGCCTTAATGGGGCTCGGTCACGTGTACCATCCAGATGCTCTCAATAACGCATTGCTCTCTCAAAGCTACAGCGCTTGAAAGTGGATCCAGCTGTGGGACAGTGTTGGGAGCCTCCCATGGCCCGGGGTCCAGCTCTGGGGTCCACCGGGGGTCCCATCTTCTCCTTCACCTCCTCCAGTTCCTACTGTATTATTTTAAAATTCCTGTCTTCTTTATATCCCGATATCTTGTTTTTCTTCCGTCTTGACTCTTTCTCCTCCATGTGAGTTTCAGAGATTAATTTGTCAACACTCATAAATAGTCCTGCTTCAGAGTTTGATTGGAATTGATCTAAAATTGAGCATTAAATTTTCCCACCCATTACTCTTTACATTTGTTTAGACTTATTTATATCTTTTCATCATGCTTTGCGGTTGTATTCATGAAGGTCTTACATATCTTTTGGGGCATTTATTCCTAGACACTCTGGAGTTCTTGTTGATTTTGTGGGTGAGATGTTTGTTCTAGTACATTTTTTTCTAGTTGGTCATTACAGAGGTATGAGAACCCTGTTTATTTTCCTTTGTGGATCTTTTATCAAGTAACCCTGGAGAATGGTTAATTTAAGTATTCTGTTCAATTTCCATTGTAGACAATCCTGTGATTATCTGAGAAGTATTACATGGTATGTGTGTTTCTCCCATTCTTTTTTTTTTTTTTTTTAAAGATGTTTTATTTATTTATCGGAGAGAGAGGGTGAGAGAGCGAGCACAGGCAGACAGAATGGCAGGCAGAGGCAGAGGGAGAAGCAGGCTCCCTGCTGAGCAAGGAGCCCGATGTGGGACTCGATCCCAGGACTCTGGGATCATGACCTGAGCCGAAGGCAGCTGCTTAACCAACTGAGCCACCCAGGCATCCCTGTTTCTCCCATTCTAATTCCTATAGCTGTTCCTTTTAAACAGAGTGGTTATAAGGGCAAGCCTTGAAATTACACTTCCTGAGCTTGAACTCTTATCAGCTGTGTGACCTTGAGCTCCCTACTTTAGTATTCTCATCAGTATAGTGGAGATAATAATTCAAATAATTCACATATTCTTTTGTGAATATTACATGAGTTATTTGTAAATCACTGGAAACAGTGCTCCACAAATAAGTTTGTGATAAATAATGCTATCATCACTGCTATTGTTGTTGTCCTTGTTACAGCTAAGCATACATTGTCATGTAGAAAGGGAAGCTGTGATCACTGGCATCACTGTATTTTCTCAAAAAGAAAAAGTGCTATAAGCTAACATCATGTTTTACAAAGTAAGGGTATCAAATTCTACAGCTTATTTAAGTATTGGGTCAGATCTAAAATCTTTCCCTCACAAAACTTACTGGCTTTCGAGCAAATGCTCACCTGTGGACATTGTTGGATCACCAGTGAATCCAAAAGAGAATGGTCGGTTGTGTGTCAGTAGTTATAGGGAAAGATCAGTTTATCCACCTGCTCATTGGGTTTCCAAAAAATGGGGAGCTTTTTTCAATGCACGGTCAGTATAGAATTTGATTTTCAATCACTGGTCAGAGAGTATGGTCTAAATTTTCTATCATGAGGCCCTAAACAAAAACCTGGCCGAGAAAATTCCATTTAGGAAAAACAAAGTATTCACTATTTTTGGTAATTTTAAGCTGTTACTAAAACAAATTAGGAGGTGTGTGGGTGGCTCAGCCGGTTAAATGTCCAACTCTTGATTTTGGCTCAGATCATGATCTCAGGGTCATGAGATTGAGCCCCACATCCGGCTCTGTGCTCAGTGTAGAGCCTACCTAAAATTCTCTCTCCCTCTGCATGCCCCTAAAAAAATGAAAAACAAAAAACTCAAAAAAAACCCCACAACAAATTAGATCACCAGAGTTTGCCATACAAGTCTTGTTCATAGAACCACCTTCATCCATTTGTATTAAATAATTAACCAAGTGTGGTTTTGTGAAATGACCAGGTGTTTGCTGTAAAAAATGTTACCAAGCATACTGTCCACTGATCAAATAGGATCTGTTACATACACTTTCAGATGAAAAATTCAGTCTGAAATTTATAATTGGAAAATGTTTGTCTTATATCGTGAATTAGTTGCCCCCCCCCCCACTTATTTGGTGTGTTTAAGCTTACCTTTTGGGGCATCTGGGTGGCTCAGGTGGTTAAGCATCTGCCTTTGGCTCAGGCCCTAATCCCAGAGTCTTCGAATTGAGGCCCTCATTGAGCTCCCTCTCAGTAGGGAGTCTGCTTCTCCCTCTCCCTCTTCCCCTCTCCCCTGCTCATGCTTTCTCTCTAGGGTGCTCTCTCTCAAATAAATAAATAAAATATTTTTAAAAATATTAAAAGAAATAAACTTGCCTTTGGTCTGGCTGTCAAGAAGTCTAGAGCCAAGTTTGAAGCTCAGTCATGTAACAACAGTAACCACTACAGTTAGCATCTTATTTTTCATCCTATTTTTTTTCCTCAGTCCTTATTTTCCTTTCCTGATTTATTAACCTGTACTGGCCATTGCAGTGTCTACTTTTTTAAGCTCAGTGAATATTTTGATAGAACTCGAGTATAAACTCAGGAATCAAAGACTTAACCATCAGGCTGCCTTATCAAATGACTATCAAGCCACAGGAGCTGCATGAAGGAAGTTCTAAATCAACCACAATAAAAGCAAAACAAAAATAACACACAACTGCTTTCAACTAAGGGATTTTATTTCCTTTTTACATTTGCTTCTGTGAATAAACCTTTCATCTGAAGTTTGGAACACGTTTGGATATTTATTAAAATGTTTGGAACATTTTAATTCAGTTAATCTGCATTTATACTTAAACAAAGATTTAATTATTGAGTAAAAAGTTACCTGAATTATCTTTTCTTTTAGTGAGTAAAGTCAAGCATAGTCCTCATTCTTTTCTCAGCTGGTAGAGCTATTTCTAAAATGTTAGCAGGGGGCTTTTATAAAGAAAACATCTTGGCAGCCAATATACATTGCCTTTTTCCGCCCTAATACTCTCTTCAACTTGCAGCAGGGACCCTAATTTCTTTTATCGGAGCCAACTTTCTTTAGCTCCCAAAGGAAGATGGTGCAAGTTGGAGCCAGGATGCCATGATTAACAAATACATCTTTTTCCATGTTACAACTCCAAATTGACATGTATATTGCATGAAGCATATTCATCTCACAGAGGAAGAAGAGGACTTGAAAAAAAGATTTAAAAAACAAAGAATTCAAATTGGCTTAGTTTGGTAGTTAAAATTCTGGGCAGACTAGCAGAGAGAACTGACTTTGATATTTTCCTTCCACATGTCCTTCTTTTCTGTATTCTTTGCCTTGAAATTATGCAAGAAATCTACTTGCAGCAATATGGTGTCATTAAGTGACTGAGAGCGCACACCAAGAGATTGTCAGTTCCTTTTCTGGCCAGTGAAGAGCTCCCCATGTGTCGATTTATGTCCAAGTTTTCTCTCCTGTATTTACTGCTCTAATGACCTGAACCATTTGCCGAGGCCTTGCTGAGCGGCCATGAGCAGCTGTAGTGGTGATTTGGGAGTCTCACCATGTGTTAGGTCTTGCTGAGGTGGTTCAAAGAACCAGATATTCTGAACATCATTCAGTTCCTCGTAGCTATAAGGAAGGAACCTAAGGGGAAGAACGACTAGAATAACTTTGGGACCCAGTGTGATTGGGTACCTGCTTGGCTCCTTCTCTTTTAAGGAAAGTGATCAGAGTAGATGGTATAGATAAAGCCCAGAAGGTTGAACACTGACATGCATATTCCCAAGGCCTTCTATTTTTCAATAATAAGCCTTGTTTATCTATCTTTGGTTAATTAATCAGATCTACTTTTAAAAAAACATTGTTTCTTTAAAGAAAACTTACAAAGGTGTCATAAATTCAGTAATTAATCTTGACTCTCTTGGTTTGTTCATTCATTCATTTATTCGTTCATTCATAATCTGACATGTATTTGCATCTACGTGCCACAAACTAGGCTAGACACAGGAATGCAGCAGTAGGAACAATCCAGTCCCTGCACTTATGCAATTTAGGTACCAGCAGAAAGATAGATTTTGAACAAGCAAATGCCTGTGAGTTGAGTAATATGAAGTGGAAGTACAAAGTACAATAAGAGCTTATAGTAAAATGTTTTAGGTTAAGTTTCCCAGAAGCAGACTCTGAGCTAAGAATTGTTGTACCAAGCAAGTGCTCTGCAGAGAAGCCAGAAATTAAATGCAGGAAGCATAAGAAGGGAGAAGAAACCAAACCAAGTCATAATTTCTGCAGGTACCTTCAGTCTGATGCTGCAAGAGAATCCTGGAGTGTAAATTTCACCCCAGAGTTTGTCCTGAGCCAAAGCCATGGGCTGTAAAGTCCAGATACTTCCTGCTTTCTGCCTAAGTGGCTCAGGGAGCCTGAGGATAGTAGGCCAAAGAAGAGTCATAGGTGTAGACCACTGAAGGCAAAAAAAGCTGAGAGGTGGCAGACAGAGATGATAAAGTGGATCCAAGCGGGATCTGAGTACAACATGAACAATTTCCACTCCTGCACATTGTTCTGATTATTTGCATCTAACATTAAAGTCACAGCTTCTTCCAGATGGTGGTCATCATAATTTCTAGGGGAAAATGTACAAGAATTAACAGGATGAACTACAACCCTTGTTGCTGCCATGGGTCCCAAGGCTCTAGTTGATTTTCATTATCTTTTTCCTCCGTCACCTATTTTCAATTCCTCTCAATCCTAGCTAGCACTTCTGCTTGTCCAGCTGGCTTACCAGGTGGTGGGACCTGGATTTTCCTCTTTGCTTTTCAGTTTCGGAAATTACTGTTGTCCTGTCCTCGAGCTCAGAGATGCTCTCCTCAGCTGTATCAAAGGTGAAGAATTTCACGTCTGTTACAGTGCTTCTGATAACTAGTATTTATTTCTGATTCTTTTGTCAAATTTCCTATCTCTGTTTACATTATCCATCTTTTGCTGTATGTTGTCTACTTTTTATATTAAATCCCTTAGCATATTAATCATTTTTTGCTAATTCCTGGTCTTGTAATTCCAACATTTTTGTCATTTCTGACTGGTTCTAATGATTGTTCAGTCTCTTCAGCCATGTATTTTTTTTTTCTTTCAGTACATCTTGTAAATTTTTTGGAAATTTTTGAAAGGTGAACATGCATACCAGATAAAAGGCTGCTACTAATGTAGTGATGAGGTGTGAGGAGGAGGGGAAGCAGTCTGAGGTCCTGTGAGTAAGTCTCAGTCTTACAGTGAGCCTGAGTTCCTGAACTATATGAATTTTACCAGAGCCTCTCAACTTTTGTTTTCCTTTAGGTGAAACACAATTGTTAGAAGGGGCAGCTGGGTATTTCTCTTCCTCTAGTAGGCTGGGCTGTGATAAAACCCCAGCAGTTTAGGCTCTGGTGAATAGTTTCTCCTTAGGGAAAGCCTTTTTATGAACAGAATGCTCTGGAATAAAGAGATTTTCCTCTGATGTTCACTGTGAGGACCTGGTACAGTTTGTAGAGGTAAAACCCACAATAGTGTGTGGGTACCCATATGACTGGGTCCCCTGAAGATTTAAATTCTCCAACTTGCATGCCCTGAAGTTCTAGCAATTCATCAATCACAGGTCAGGTTTTCCAGCACTGGCGCTGGTTCCCATGGTGGTTTCTGCTCATGGATTTCTTTCCCAGTGAGTTGTGACTCTGGGCTTTCGTCTATCTGTCTCCCCAATTTTGAGAGCATCCATCTGTCCTGTGACCTTGTTTCCCTAAGAGATCTGAGAAAAGTTGATGATTTTTCAGTTTGTTCAGAATTTTACTTGTTGTAATGGAGTGATGGCTTCTGAGCTTCTTATGTGCCAGACAAGAAACCAGTAGTCCAATCTCCACTTTTCATTAGAATTCTTGCTCCACTGAAGCAAGAACTTCTTGCTCTTTGGCATGTGTTTTACAAGTGGTGACATCTCCGTCCTTCTGGTCGCTTATACCAAAACCCTTAGGGCTATCCTTGACTTCTCTTTCTCTTTTCCTCACATCAGTATGTCAGCAAATCCCACAGCATTACCTCTAAACATACTATTATCCCACCACTTCTCCTAGACTCCACAGCTACTTTTCTGTCTGTGCCACCATGTTGTCATGCCTGGAAATGGCAGCAGCTTCCCATCTGACCTTCCTGGGAGCTTTTGCCCTGACTGTGTATGCTCACCACAGAGCAATCGGAGTGAATCCATCCCAGCTTAACTCAGACCATGTCACTCCTTACTTCAAAAACGTCCAAAGGTTTTCCGTCCTCCTAAGAGAAATTCAAACTACTTGTGGGGGTTTGTAAGTCCTCCTATTATCTTCTGACCCCTTTTCTTATTACCTTTTTCTTCAACCACTCCATTATAGGAACACAGGACTTCTTTCCCTTCCTTGAACTCAGGTGATAGAATTCCACCTGATGTCACTTGCACCGGCTGGCTGTCTGAGAATGCTGCTTTCCTTGCTAGCCCCACTGCTAAGCTCCTCCACTCCTTTAAGTCTTTCCTTACCACCCTGTGTATGAGTCTAACTGCCTCCACTGGTGTTCTGCTTTTCTGGGCTCCATTTTATTATTTTCACCATAGCACTTATCACCTTCTTATATATTAATATATATAATTTACTTTTTATTTACTAGGTTGCATATAGAATGTAAGCACATGAATTCAACAGCATTTTTTGGTGTGTGTTCTAAGTGCCTCAACAGTGCCTGGAATGTAGTAGGTACTCAATAGGTGATGGGTTTCTTTTTTTCTTTTCTTTTTTTTTGTGTGAGTAAATTAATTATTTTGGTCTTCAAACGAGATCTCAACTGCAAAATAACATTTCAAGCTATTTAACACAGCAGACAAAGAAGAAAGGCATGTCCAAAAAAAGTCAATGGGACTAAAATGAGATACAACCTTTCCAGTGTCCAGAAACAAAGAAATTAAACTGATAAACAACAGCAGAAACAAAATCCCATAAAACCAACATATAACAACAACAAGGGACAACAAAAATCCATCATTCTGCTGCCGTAGTGTGTTTTATCATTGTAACTGTCAATTTACATTATAAATTCTTCTATAGAAAATTATTCCCATGATGTTCAATTTCTAGCTTATATGAACCCATTAAAAGCATCACAGCCACCCCAAGCCACAGAAAAATACAACAAACAAAACTTGGCAGCATGTAGATGATTATTTACATGACTATAAATAAGAATGTAATACATATGAAGCTATACATTATACTCACTTTAAAAATTAAGCCATTTATAGCAAAGAAGGGACAAATTAATAAGCACTAATGCTTTAAAAATAGTACAGTGTAATTTGTTTTTTTCAATCAACATTTGAAATTTACTACTCACAGTATACTGACACTTTACATGTACATGTTAGCTTATTATGTCGGTTCTGATTTCTTACAGAAAGATTTCAATCCTGAGTGAAAGATCAATGGCATCCAGTGGGGATTGTCTTTAATTATCATTTCTTTCATAGTCTAAAGGGACTGTTCTGACTTGAGAAGCAACTAACATTTTGTTTTGACAGTTATTTGAATTATAATAAAGAATATGAGTCTTTTAGACAATACATTTATGGCTTTGGAGAAGCAATCTTTTGAGAAATACATTTTGTGTAGACTCAATCGAATTCAGTGGGGTCTCTACAATAGAGGGGGAAAAGGGAGTTATTAGAAGATATATAAGTTTCATTCCATTTTTAAAGTAGTGCTTTTGGTCTTTGATCACACTGGAAACTCTATCTCTTCACATTCCAGGCTTCCTACCTGGAATGAACAACTTCTTTTTTTAACTGCTAAGTCAACCCTTCTTCATTTTTAATTCCTCCTCCAAAGTTGTCCAAACAGTGAATAGTAATAATAACAACAAAAGCAGCAACAGCAACAACAAGAACAATAATAATAATTATTTCTGGTGTGTGTGTGTGTTTTATAAGCAACTATTGTTGGGAAGGCTCTTGTCTCTCTCTCCTCTCTCCCCTCCTTTAGGCACAATTCTGAAATTTGTCTTGGATGTCTCTACTAGATCATGTCAATTACTCCATGATGACAGACCCCGTTGCCACTTTTCAAACTTCTCACTTGATGTACCAAAGCTCTATGGGGTTTAGGACTAAATGAGGTGGACTTTGGCACTCTCTTTGTGGCTTTCTCTATTACACAAAGGCACCCCACATTAAGCCCCAATTCCTTATAAGGGTTTAATTCCTACCATCCCCCCACTCCCCTCAACAGTAACCACCATGGAATTGGAGTGCATGGCAGCTGGGATAGCAGACAAAATGAGCAGGAGACCCCACACTATGCTTAAGATTGGGTTAATGTGTCAAGCCTGCTTTTTTCTCTTAGAAATGACATTCTTGGACGGAGTCTGTGGGCCCTTCCTGGGTCTGAATGGACTGCGAATATGTGCGAACATTTTGTGAACTTAATGAAGCGTTTTTCAAAATCCCCCAAAGGTCAATAATCATAGCAAATTAGCTTTCTGTCACCTCATAAAAAATATATGTCTAGTTTGCCCATCCGCCAGTCTTGTGGACATGCTGGGAAATATCAGATTTCTGTAATTTTGGCTCAAACTGGAGCAATTCTCCACATCTACTGCCACCCCTAACACCACATCAAGACAAAGGACTTGGTGGTTAGCTAGTTGCTGCAGGAGGTAATATCTGATGATGTTCAGGAGTACTGCTTTGGAGGGAGACCATGCTGGACTTAAGTCCCACCTCTACCACTTTCTGACTGACTAGCTCAGGTAAGTCACAGAGCATAGCTAAACCTAAGTTATAAAAAGGAGGTATGGCATAAACCTATCTCATATGGTGATTGTGAAGAATGTAGAAAAAGTATGGAAGAGAACATGTTTCAGAGTAAAAACAAGTACTTAAAAATATAACAATGGACTGATTGGCTGAATCACCCCTTATATATCTCCTCCGTGGCTTTTACATATCCTCAATAATACTGCGAGGAATTAACAGGGTCCACATAGAAAATGTCCCCTGTGCCTACAAATCTTTCCAGTCCTCTCATATACAGCAGAAGACACCCTTTAAGAACCAGGCACTAGGGGGCGCCTGGGTGGCTCAGTGGGTTAAAGCCTCTGCCTTCAGCTCAGGTCATGATCCCAGGGTCCTGGAATCGAGCCCCACATCTGGCTCTCTGTTCAGTGGGGAGCCTGCTTCCCTTCCTCTCTGTCTGCCTCTCTGTCTACTTGTAATCTCTGTCTGTCAAATAAATAAATAAAATCTTAAAAAAAAAAAAAGAACCGGGCACTAGATATTTAGAAACACATACGTATGTTTTATATGCCTTTAACAAATTCAGATTCCTCTAGATTGCGTTCTTTATTTCATCAGCTTGTATGCATAAAATATTATTAATAACAGATTATAAATGCATTTAGGGCACACAGAGTTTTAGTTATCTTTTTTTTGGGCAGTCAAGCACATTATCTTATATTAAGATTTAAACAACAACTACTGAGTTCTGATATTGTGGGAGGCACATGTAAATATTAAATATTAAGTATTAATGTGTTAAAATATCTTTAGAACAAAAGTTAATGAAATAATTTCGATAGTTAATAGTCACTGCCGTTAAAAGACAAGATATCCTTTAAATGTCCGTGTTATTAGGGAGCCCAGGTATCTCTGTGTTAAAGAGAATTGGAAAGAGATGAAACTTCCCAGCTGGATGGTCCAGGCTTCAATATTCAACCATTTAATGGGCAGCTCTTCAGGCCAAGTGCTCCAAGTCTTTGTGCTGGTGCCAGTGGCAGGTGTCTTACCTTAGTCACAGAATTCCACTGTACCCTCAGTTCTGAGGAAACTTGATTTCAGATCATTGGCTTGGAGCAAAATGACAAGTCTTGTCCTTAAGGAAGAAAATTATTTTCCAATTGGAATAAAATGGGAGACTTTCTTCCACCTGCTTGATGCCACCATCTTGCTGTGTATAACTGGATCCTCTATGTTGGCTCCCTTGTCACCATCAACTTCTTAGTCAATACCTTTGATTCCCCCAAAGCCTCACAGATGTCTCTACAGACAAAACCAAATGTAAGCTCCATTTCAGCTGGAATTCTTGCCCAAGGGAGGAAATACATCAGTCCTAACCCACCACTCCAATCATGTGACTCTGTAGCAATCAGAAGCAGAGGTTCATAGCACAGGGACATGCCTTTGAACCTATTCCATAGGACCACACTTATATTTAGATTTCCCACACTTCTTCTAGAACTGAAAGCTATCATCCATGACCGGGTTCTAGTTTAATAGTTTGTCTAAAATAGTTTTCGTTGTAATATATTTTGATTTTCTGTTGTAGACATTTTGGTCATGTTGGATTGAATTTGGCCTAGGGATACAAATCAGATTAAACTTCAGTGTTTTATTTTTTTCAGGAAACTGGGGAATAAGGTTTTTCTAGTTTGCTTCTATTTTAGTAAATGGCCCTATCATAAATGGGTTTGTGTCTGTTTTAAGAGATCCACTAGATTTTTGATTGGGAACTATATAATGACTCATGGTTCAGTTTAATTCAAATAGTTAGATGGGGGCTTTTTGTTCAGATGGTTAGAGTAGCTCTGTTCTTGTTCTCCAGCCTCTGCCTGCATCACAGATACATGATATCAAATTAAGGGTGTTTCACATTCCTGACCAGGCAGGCCTGGTACTATGCAGTTGTAAAGTCACAGATGGCACACCTATTCTTTGAAAAACAGTCTTCGAAAAAAAAAAAAATTAAGAGATGTCTTTTATATGGAGGGGTTGTCCTCCTTCCAAAGAGCAGGCATCTGGTGTTCTTCATGAATTTTTGTTTTTTTAGGTAAACGTTATAAGAAAATATAAGACCTTTTTGTATTTTTCAGAGGTTCCACCCGTACCTCCATTGCTAGCATAAATCGAAAGACTGAGTCCCCCAGAGACACAAGAAAAAGTATAAATGTGGCAAGTAGCCACAAGAACCTCAGAGTGTCACTCTCTGGGAAGGTCCCAGATTAAGGGAAGCACTGCAGAGCGGGGCAGCACTGGAGCTATAGTGTCTGCCATCTTTCTCTGGGCAGCAGGTAGGGCATCAGTGGGCTGAGGGACTCTAGGGGCTTGGAGTACAGACATTTGCATGCCCTATTGGCTCCAACACCCTAGATCAAAAAGTGGGGAAAAGAGAACTCTTTGTCCAGGCCTTCCTTCTTGGATTATGGTCTATCTAGAGAGCCTCGGGGATTTCTCAGTGGAAAGTCATGGCTCTCCACATGAGTAAAGAATCAGAACGGAGAGGGCATAAACTTTTTTGGTCATGAAGTCGCTGATTTTATTCTGGTTCTGCTGGGAACCCACTTGTGGCAGGAAAGGCTGCTGCCTAAGAGCAGTGGTTCTTAAATGCTCGTGTGCAGAAGAAGTGCCTGAGTAGTTTTTTTCAAAGTGGGCTTCACAACCCAGAAATTCTGATTTGGTAGCTCTGGTTCATGAGTCACAAATATGTATTTTGAATAAACTATCTGAGTAATTTCTAGACCTATCAGTCTAGAAAACACCGGGAAAGCAAAATCCAAATGTTTATGGCTTCAGTGACCTCATTTTCCACAGTTTAGGGAGCAGTTCTGTAAAAGAGACATTTCTTAAGGTACAGAAAATGGAGGACACAGCTCTGAGACTCTCCCAAGAAGACCCTCTACATGTGGGCTGTTTTCTGACTACCAAAACAAACACATGAGCATAGCTTTGTTGGTGATGTTATGGACAAAGGTTAGAGAAGTGCTATTAGAGCAGGTATGTATTTTCTGTTGTTGATCCATCTTCCTGAGGACCCTCTATCAGGTAAAGAGGCCCAAACTAAGAGTCAGGAGACTTTGCAACAGTTTCTTCAAGTATATATGAGGGGCACCTGGCTGGTTTGGTGGATGGAACATGCAATCTTGACCTCAGGATCTGAATTTGAGCCCTATGTTGGGTGTACAGATCACTAAAAAAAAAAAAAAAAAACACTTAAAAATCGATTTATCTATTACCTATCTTTCTATTTCTCAATCTCTCAATCTCTCTATTTATTTATATGAAATTGAGCAAGTCAGTTCACTTCTCTTAGTTCTGGTTTCCTCAGATGCAAAATGAGAAGGTTGATGCAGACAATTTTAGGTTCTTTAAAATCCTGTGTTGTATATATTTGTGTGTGAGTGTATCTTCTTTTAATAAATTTTCTGAGTAAAAGAAAATGAGGTTACTAATATTCCCACATTATTGCTATGTCATTTTTGTCATCATCATAATTTTCTTCCTCAAAGAAAAAATCGTATAGTGCTCCTGAGGTCAAGAAAGTAAGCTCCCAGCTGGTAGGACAGCAAAATCTTTATTTGTTTAAGATTTAGCAAATCTCCCTCACCTGTTTGACATTTTCTTTCCATATTCCAAGTTGGTAGCATATATTTTGTTTTTGTTCTGGATTGGATTGCCATAATCCTATCCGTTGAGAAGGTAGCAGAATATTGTGGAAAACAGGATAGCATAATTGCTAAACATGTGGGCTCTTTGGCCAGAAAGACCAGACACATATTGCTATTTCTGAAACTTACTGGCTACTTAAATGACTAAAACCTTCTAAGTTCAATTACCTCATTTATAAAATGGGTATAATAATGGGAACTACCTGGTAGAGCTATTATATGACTTGAATGAAATAATACTTGTGAACAATTTATTGTAATGCTTGACATGTAGCAAGAGCTCAATAAATACTAGATTTTTGTTTATGCCAGAAGTTCTCAACTCTGACTATACAGGAGAATCATCTGGGAGGTTTTTAATACATTGCAATGTTGGTGTTCCACCTTAAAACTAATTAAATCAGTACTTCTGAGGTTGGAGTCAGGCCATAGGTATATTTTGAAAGCTTGCCGGGTGATTCTGTGTGTGGCAATGGTTGAGAACCTCTGGTATTTGCTGAGTGTCATATAGGACTCAGAGAGGGGATGATTCTTTTGGCCTCTAATGTACCTGTGACTATTAGACATGACCCACATAGCTGATACAGGCCTCCCCAAAGACACAGGAGAGAGGCCTTTGGTAACCACTATAGTGTCAATCCTTAACTAGTCTCTGGTTGGTGCCCCAGAGGCAAAGGTCATTATGTTGTAGCAAGAAAACAAGACATGTGCTGAAGAGTCTATTTTAGCTTGTAGACTCCAACATATTGTTCTGAATTTTGTAATCTCTGTTCTTGAGGGGATTTTTCACAATCTTCCTGGTCCTATTGATATTAAAAAAACAACATGATAAAAATAGTTTCTCAAAAGTCTGAGAACTATGTAAGGAAGACATTTTCCTAAGTCTGAGGGAAGATGGATTTGGGTCTGTAGTGTGGTTTTTCACTGGACACTGGTCCCCTGGTCCAACTCTGAGCACAGAGTAGGCCCAGTGAAGTTGATTAAATTCTGGGGGACTTTCCCTCAAGTGATGGCAGTCAGGGATCGCTTTGGCAGCCCTAGCCTTGGGGAAAGATGTTTCCAGGCTCTGGCCTCTACTCCTATCCCTAAGGGAGTTTTAACTTTGAGTTCGTCTGAATAGGTAAGGCAAATGCCAGCTTTCTCTAGAAGTTTTCTTTTCTTTTTTTAATTTAAATCCAATTAGCCAACATACAGTACATCATTAGTTTTGGATGTAGTGACATAGTCTCTAGAAGTTTTCTAAGACATGTGGCTATACTTTGCCAGAAAGAGGTTCTGAAGCTCTAACACAAATTCAAATAAATGAAATGACACCTCTTGCTTGGAATGGGCTGAATCAGCACATACTCACTGAGGTAAGACAACTATACACATAATGTCCTCGGTTGGGCTCTGACCCTCCCCTTTCACCACAGGAGGCTCCCAACATTTCTGTCACAGCTCCATATATATGCATTCCATCCTTATTGGAGAGTGGGCTTTGAAGGCTATAGTTAAAATATGGAGTGGAGTGAGCTAGGGTGCCTGTGGATTCAAGGAAAGCTGAAGGCAGTGTTGGGCAGTGAGAGGCCTATAAATGCTTACAGGGGCAGGTGGAGAAGGCCTGCAGTGGGAAGCCATAAAGTTGGTGCTTTACCCTACCCCCCAGCAGCACTGCCCCTCTGGCTCCAAAAGCAAATAGTGCTAGTAGACACGTCTGAGGTACAGAAGTAACTCAAGGAGGACCTATCAGAGCTTTTCTTGGAGACTGATATCAACAATGAAATCCAGATGCTGATGGTGACTCTCTATCCACAAGGTGAGAGTATGCAACAAACATGGAAGTAAGGAGAGGAGAGAGAGGGAGGCAGAGAGACCTGAGGATTCCTCTGTGCCTGAACCTGGCCTACCTTTTGGTCTTTCCAAAACCGTGAGCCATTCTGTTTCCTTTTTAGACCAAGGGAGGTGAATAGCGTTTCTGACCCAGAAAGTTCCAATACAAGCAGTTGACAGTTTGACAAGAATTGGCCCTCCACGTGGCAGTAACAATAGAATTTTTTCCTTAACATTTCCTTGAAAAGGCTGCCTCTCTTAACAGCAACGTCTTTGAGCAGTACAGTTCACAGAACTCTTGCCTCTGTAGGCAGTTTTCTATGGTCTGTTCTGCACATTTATTCTGCTCTGGTGGATTGAAAGCTCTTCAGTTGCATTCCCAATTTAGACTCAGAACACCTAAATTCAGGGCCTATCAGGCCTTGTTCCTACCCACTTTCATTCTTTTCAGCCGAGACAGCTTCCTCAGTTAAGTGCTCCTGGTCCTTGCATTAAAAGTGAAGGAGCACAGAATGAGGGCCGGAGTAGGTGAGGTAGTACTGCTCATGAGAAGCCCCCGATGCGTCCTACTTCCTTTTCACAGGAACTCAGTGCTGACATTGTCTGGATCCAGAAACTAAAATAATCCATCAGGGGCAATTTCTCTGGAGGTAGAGAGGGGTCTTCAGAAAAACACATACTCTAGAGTCTTGTGGTTTGGTAGAGCTAGATAGAACTTGTTAGATGCTTTGGGAGGCGAGCACTGATAACAGGTTTTAAAGGGATTTTGCCCACCCGTCACCAGAAGCCCGGTTCAGGAGTGGGTATGCGCTGTTGCTTAGATCGATTTCAAGAAGTACTGTTTACAAGAGGCAACTTTCTAAATGGTCCTGACCGGGAGGAGCCTTAGAGTAAATGTCAGGCTGAGAAGTGATTCTTAATCGGGGGTGATTTACTCCTCAGGGGACGTATGAAATGTCTGAAGACATTTTGGTTGTGACACCTGGGGATAGGGTTGCTATTGCCATCAGTGAGTAGAGGCCAGAGAGGCTGCTAAGCATCCTACAATGCACAGGACAGTTTCCCGAATTATCTGGTCTTAAATGGCAATAGTGTTGCGCTAGAGAAACTGGGCTACTGCTGTGAGTGACACCTGGGAGACATGGGGAGCTCAAGAACAGACAGACACCCTATTCAGAGAATCAGAGGTAGGACTGATGCCAGGACCAAGTGAGAGTTCATAGTTAAGGGAAGAAAGTGTTCAAAGGAGTGCAGGTCAGGAGCACAGGTCCTGGGATGGCAGTGAGCTGTCCGTGTTGATGGTCTTGTGTGGAAAGCTTAAGGTTACTTAAAGGTCCAGAGCAGACTTTATTTCATTGTTTTTATTCACAGCAACATGTTAAAGTAATTCACTAAAGGAGAATAGTTGCAAGTGCCACTTTCTCTTTCTGTATCCTCAGTGCCTAGAACAGATTAAATTCAGGAAGTAGCTGTTCACTGAGTAGAAATGAGTGGAATATTATGCTCCTTCTGCAAAACATACATGCATTTTTACATGCAAATATAAGAATATGAATATTTACATATGTACATACATATATATTGTTTTGCACACATTAGAGGCATAAAATATGAGTGTTTGTTAATTTTACATTTATTACCTGAAACCTAGAGTAAGTCACTTAAACTTTATAGCCTTAGATTTCTCATAAGTATACAGAAAGATAATACTAATATTAATAATACAAGGGTTTTCTTTAAACTTAAAAAATTGAAATATATTCACATGCTAAAGATTTACCCTCTTAAAATGTACAATTCAGCTGTTCTTAATATATTGAAAAATTTGTGCTATCATCATCACCATCTAATTCAAGTATATTTTCATCCCCCAAAGGAAGCCCTGTTCCCATTACTGGGCCCCATTTCCACTATCCTTTGGTAACCACTAATCTACTTCCTCTCTCTATAGATTTCTCTATTTTGAACATTTCGTATAAACATAGTCATACAGTGTGGCCTGTGGCTTCCGGCTTCTTTCACTTAGCATAATATTTTCAAGGTCCATTGATTATAGAATATATCAGTAATTCATTCTTTTTTAAAAGCTGAATAATAGACCATTGAATGGATATACCATCTTTCGTTTTATCTGTTGGTGGGCATTTGGATTATTTTCACTTGTTGGTTGTTATGAATAATGCTGCTATAAACATTTATGTTCACTTTTTGTGTGGATATATGTTTTCTATCCTCTTTGGTATCAGTTAGGAATGGGATTAGTGAGTCATATGGTAACTTTAGATTTAGCCTTTTCAGCAAGTGCAAACAGCTGTCCAAAGCAGCTGTAGCTTTTTACATTCTTGCCAATGATATATGGAGGTTCCAGTGTCTCCAGATTCCTGGCAATGCTTGTTATTATTCATCTTTTTAATTATAGCCATCCTAGTGGGGATGAAATGGTATCAATTTGTATTTCCCTAATGACTAATGCTCAACATCTTTGCACGTGTTTGTTGATATTTGTATATTTTTTGGAGACATGACTCTTTGAGTCCTTCACCCATTCCTATATGGTTTGTTTGTGTTTTTGTTGTTGAGTTGTTGCATGTATTTTGGAGAAATTTATACAAAAAAAAAAAAAGAATAGTTGACATATACATTGTGATGAAAGAGTGACTTCAGTTGGATACAAATTAGGAGAGGAGGCATGTAGTCAAGGACACCATCTAGTATAGCATTTTCCTGTTGGTCAGAGGCCACCAGCCATCCTATAAATGACTGCTCTTTGGGTCAGGGGTTGATCCAGTCCAAAGAGCTGTGGTCTTAGGATCCAAAGCGTGGAAATCTATATATGAAAATTAACTGGCTAATTTGTCTGAAGTGATGTGTAGAGATGTGGGCATTCAGGGTATATGTGCAGTACAATAATGATCGTTTTTTGAGGTTTGATTTGCCATATGAAGAGAATGGTATCCAGAGATATGAGGATCTTACTCAAAGGTATATAAGGTTTGGAATTAGAACCAGGCCTCCTGAATTCCCAGTTCAGTGTTCACGCCATAGTGTCACACAATTTCTGCCTCTTTTAAGAAGAATTTGAGAAAACAACATTCTAGTTCATATAAGGAGGTTATAATAGATATAGGAAAGAGATTTTTTTTAAATTGTTGGTGTATGATGCTACTTTTTTTTTTTTTTTTAAGATTTTAACCATTTATTTGTCAGAGACAGAGACAGAGAGAGAGCACAAGCAGGGGGAGCTGCAGACCGAGGGAGAAGCACGTTCCCTGCTGAGCAAGGAGCCAGATGCAGGACTCAATCCCAGGACCCTGGGATCATGGCCTGAGCTGAAGGCAGACACTTAACCGACTGAGCCACCTAGGTACCCCTGGGGCTAAATTTAATGGAAAGAGAATTTAATCAATGTCATTAACAAAATAGTTACACTCTAGATCAAAGGGAAGTATGTTTAATCTCCTAATGGCTCTATGACTGGATTCTTATGGGGGCCCAGGTATATCTTCAGGCCACCAATTTGTCCTTAACTCACTGTTGGCGAGTCTGGGCCTTAAGCGCCCATCCTTCTTCAGCTCTACTCCTATCTCATCTGCAGAGGATGCAGAGGTCAAGCTATCTTCCTCTGTCAAAATAAATGAGGGGGGCGCCTGGGTGGCTCAGTGGGTTAAGCCGCTGCCTTTGGCTCAGGTCATGATCTCAGGGTCCTGGGATCGAGTCCCGCATCGGGCTCTCTGCTCCGCAGGGAGCCCGCTTCCCTCTCTCTCTCTCTCTCTCTCTGCCTGCCTCTCCATCTACTTGTGATTTCTCTCTGTCAAATAAATAAATAAAATCTTAAAAAAAAAAATAAATGAGGGGCTCTGTCCACTACAGAGAGCTAGGATTGGCATTCCTCAAGAGTAAGGATTTGTAATTTAACAACCCCATCTTAGTCTCATGGCCTTCCTTGTTTTAGTCCACTTGGAAATTAAAACTCAAGACTACTTTTTATTAGATCTGAGAGGACATTTGCTATAAAAGGAAAGACATGACCTAAAGGCAGTTCTGCCTTTGGTTTGTTACTTTGCATCTCTGAATCTTTACAATGGGGATAATAATATCTATAATATTATGAGGATTAAACTAGATAATCTATGTAGAGCACCTAGAAAGGTGTTTGGTTTGTATCTGTAGACCACATTTTTTCCTTCTATCCTTGTAAAACATCAATTTGTGGAAATTCATTCTCTCACCCATTTTCAATTGCAAAGTAAAGAAACAGTTTAAGTGTTCCAAAACTGCTCAGAATGGAAATATTTTCATTAGATTTGTTCTTCAGTAGTGATTTGTTGACTCAGTATTGTCCCAGTTATGTTGGTGTTTTTTTTTTTTTTTTAGCTGACATCAGGCCTAGCTAGAGAACAATGGGAAGAGAAGACCAAGCAGCTTAAATCTATGAAAAAAGCAGGGATCACTGAGAAATAAGAGAAGGCTCAGGGCTCAGGCCCAAATACAACATTCCATTTCTTCTTTAGTAATTATTTATTGAGTACTTCCTATGAGTTAAACACTGGGTGGGCTTGGCACTGGACCTATAGTCACAAAAAGTCATGGTTTGCGGTAGATTTATTGCTAAATTGACCCCATTTTCCACCTCACCCTTTATCCACACCTTTTGTAAGTTCCACCAGGAACTTACAGCTGGCCCCTTCCTGAAGCAGGGAATAATTTTCTGTCCCTTGAATCTGACTTTGTCTTGGGACTTATTTAGGCCAACAGAATGTAGCAAAGTGACAATATGCTAGTTAGTCCCAAAGCTAGGTTTCCAGAAGCCTTGCACCTTTCCCTTGCCCTCTTGGAATCTTTTATGAGTGTTCTGTGCTGAAGGATGACAGAGCACATAGAAGAAACAAGAGACCCCAGCCCATAGACAGTGAACTTCCAGAGCAAAGCTACCAAGTGCAATTCCCTAAAGGAGTCCAACTGAGATCACAAGAATGGTCTGGTGGTTTGTAGACTCAAGGGCTGTTGTTTTAAGCTTCTGTGTCTTGGTATGGTTTATTATGCAGTAAGAGCAAACTGATCTAGAGTTCCCGACCTCAGAAGGCTTAGAATCCTATAGTTGCAGAGGCCAAACTCAGGTTTGCAGAAAAAAAAAAAAAGAAAAGAAAGAAAGGAAGAAAAGAAACCCCACTACAATTCCTCAGAAGACAGAATAAAGCCATAGTATTTTCCTGATGTGATGTTCAAGGGACAGGCTGTTAGGTATGACCAAACCAAGGAAGTGTACAAGCTGAGTGAGGATTTATTCCTTTTTTTTTTTTTCCCCCGGAGGCAAAGAAATGCCCTAACAGAAAGAAACATGAGAGTATGTCTCATTATTAAGTGTCATTTAGTGAGCATATGGTAATATTCGTGCAACCAAGTGGTGCTCATGGGAATAATTTCAGAACTGGATCCAGGTCTCTTAAGCCCAGAAATTTCATGAACTGAGCCCTGCTCTCTCTAGTTTAAATTAGGCCTCAAGATCTGGAGACTTTCTTCATGAGCTTGCTTAAAGTATTTGAAGTGCTACAGCAAATTCTTTTTTGAAAGAATAGAAAACATTTTAAATTAATCTGTGAGGTAGCTTATTTTGAAACTCATGATAGTGCAGCATAAACACCAAGTTTATTCCAAATATGGCTCTGTTTCCCAGCACTATGCCAGAAATCATGGCTTCTCTCTAATTCATGGAACTAGGTCAAGCTGACTTCCAGGAGTAGTATCCAAAGCCTCTTGTAATACTACAACCCCACTGTGATGAGCAAAATTCAGACAATAAGCAAGTGACTGATTGAGGCTTGAGATCTTCATTTTATGGGGATTTTCATTTTTAATAATGTTTGTTATTGAAGGATTTGGCCAATATACCAATCTCAAGGCTCGAATTTCTCTTTCACCGAATGTGAAATTGCTTCACACTGTATTCAAATGTTATTAGTACCATTGCTACTGCTATTACTACCACTATTGCTCACAAACACACACCTGTTCTTTAAGACTATTGTAAGCCTTGCACCGTGCTGTTTATATATAATCTCATTTTCCTTATAATAAAGTTTTGAGGTTGGTATAGGATTATTTTCTCCATTTTACAGGTGAGGAAATTGAGGTTAAGAGCCATTATGCAATTGCTCATGCAATTACAAAGATAATGAAAGTGTAGCCCTATTTGTGAGGTCAGGATTCCTGAGTCTGAATTCAGTTTTCTTTCCACTATTCTGCTGCCTTCTCTGTAAAATGGAGGTAGAATGTCTCTCCTGCCATCCTCATAAGGCAGAAGGAAGAGACAAATTATATAAATGTTTTAAAGTATAATTTGAATATAATGTATTAAGTGAACCTGACAAGTGACTTTGAGGAGACCATCGAGGAAAGAACAGAGATAGAGAAAGAGAAAAGAAAGAGATAGGAATAGGAAGCCAGCGTCCATTCCTTCATTCACTCATTCAGCATGTATTAACTGGACCTTTACTATGTGCCAAGCTCTCATCTAGACACTGAGAATACAGTGAGGACAAAAAGGACAAGGTCCATGTCTTTGTAGGGCTATATTCTAAGCAGCAGATCCATATTGTAAATAACTAAATAGGGCATTTACCAGCTGTGATACATTATTTGGATACAATGAGTATGGTGATGTGTGATAGAGCCCAATGGAGGGGGCTAACTGTCATAGTCAGATGACTGCTTAGAGGAGGGTCCATGTAAGCCCCCATACTAATGTTTCCTTCATAATAAGACTAACGATGATGGTGGTGTTTTATGCAACTTGCTGCCATCTTCTTCTTGAAGTTTTTGCTCTCCTTTTTTTGACTTCCTAGTTTCTCACTTATTTGAATTTCCTTCTATTTCAGCTCCTTTAACTGGCATCTCTTCTTCTGCCCCACCTCTACATGGTGGACTTCAGGAATATGCCCTGAATGGAACTCCTTACTTTCATTCTCAAAGCTGTTTCTCCCCATAGTCTTCCAAATTTGGGGAAATAGCAGGGAACCCACTCTCTCAAGCCTGGATTTTTTTCTTGATCTTCCCACTCTTTCATTTCTAATACATCAGCATGTCCTGCCTATTCTAACTGCTCAGATGATCTCAGCTCTCTCCTCTGCTCTGGAACTCTCTAGATGACAGTGACAAATCTTTTTTCTGGAGTCCTGTTCTTGTTCCCGAAATGGCTCCCAGCTTCCCCACTTGCACTCCTCCATTCACTTAGCATCTCTTTAAAAGTATAAACACCAAAATATTACTCCTCTTTTTAAAGTCATTTAAATATTTTCCTTTGTGGTAAGAACAAAATCAACCTCGTCAAGTTCGTTTCAAAGATCTTGTATCGTCTAGCTCCTGCTGTCACTCTGACTTGATTTTCTGCTACTTTCTCCTTGCTAACCATACTCTAGACAGTTACCTAGCTTCAGAAGGATGTCATCTTCTTAGAGAAGCCTTAATGGAACATTTCAGCTAATATAGACCCTTCTTTTATTCTGAATTCTGGCACTATTTGTTTTCTCATAGAATTACCATGACTTGTTCAATTACTTGTATACTGCCTTGTTTCCCTGGCAGTTACAAAAGACACCACAACTCTTGTTCACTGCTTTCTCCCTAGCATTGGACACAATGTCTGGTACACAGGTATGCCCCTAGCTGCATGTTGAATGAATGAAAGAATGCCAGCCACCACCTCAGCACCTTATAGTATCTTTCTCAATCCTCCAAAGTTTTGATGAGATAGGCACTGATATATATCTCTCGGTTTGTAGAAGAGGGAACAGAGTAAAGCAGCATAAGTGACCTCCTAAGTGACACATGGCTAGTCAGTAACAAAGATGAAGCCCCAAACCTGATCTTTTCTGATCTTTTTAATTCCAGAGCTGAGAGTCTTAGTCATTGTAAGGCTCTCCCAGCCTGGCACTTTAGGAGACATTTCTTTGCATTGGTTACTCTTTCTTGGCTCTGCTCTTCTCTTTAGATTCTGAAATTCTTGAAAGATTTCTCCCTATATCTTCAAGGTGACTGCCCCAAGCAGAGTACATGGCTGTATATGTGGGTGGATGGTGTTGGTAAAAGGTCTTGGAAGTTTTTGCAAGTAAGCAACTCAGAAGTTCACATGTTTTTAATCTGAGCTTCTTTTTTGAAGACCTCTCTCAGGAGAGTGTGTTACTGAAGAGGACTGACCAAAACCACAGCTACTATATATATTATTTACTGAAAGGCTAGTAGATTCCAGTCATGGAAACAGGGCACTTTGCTTACATTATTAATAATCCTCACTCTGACTTTAATGAGGTGGGTATTTTCATTTCTATTTCACAGCTGAGAACCGAGACTCAGAGAGGCTAAGTGATGTGTTTAAAGTTGCATAGCTAGTACTAAAGCTAGGTTTTACTCCCAGTTTTTGTCAAGATCCAAAGTTGACACTCTTTCTAATATTGTTGTATATTTTCCCTTGCTTCTAACTGCCAAAGTTTTCTAAAAATTTAAAATTTTTTAAAAAATTTTTTATTCATTTTTTTAGAGAGAGAGAAAGAGAGCAGAGGGGAGGTGGAGAGGGAGAGGAAGAAAGAGAGAATCTCAAGCCGACTCCCTGCTGAGCATGGAGCCCAACATGGGACTTGATCCCACGACCTTGAGATCATGACCTGAGCTGAAATCAGGAGTCAGATGCTCAACCTACTATGCCACCCAGGCACCCCTAAACATATAGAACTTAATAGTTATCCATGTAAATGATATACTAAAAAATATATACTCTTTTTTACCTCATTTTGAAGCTGAAATATTTTGGAGGATATTTTTTCCACATGTTTTTATTTTGTGTTTCTTTATGCCTAATTACAAATATCAAAATCAAACAGATCAGGGATTGGCAAACTTTTCTGTAAAGGGCCAGATAGTAAATATTTCATGCTTTGTGGACCATGTCTCTGTCACAACAACTCAGTTCTGCAGCTATATTGCAAAAGTTGTCATAGATAATATTCGAACAAATGAACTTTTCCTGTGTTTCAGCAAAATTTTATTGATACCAAAATTTCAATTTTTATGCAATTATGTGTCATGCAACAATTTTTGCTTTTTGTTTTTGTTTTTTAAGATTTACTAATGTATTTGAGAGAGACAGAGAGACAGAGAGAGAGAGAGCGCAAGCATGAGTGGAAGGGGCGAAGGGAGAAGGAAAGAATCTCAAGCAGACTTGGCACTGAGCATGGAACCCCATATAGGCCTCGATCTCAGGGCCCTGATCATGACCTGAGCCAAAACCATGCGTCCAACGCTTAACTGACTATACCATCCAGCTGCTCCACAGCAATCTTTAATTTTACCTGGATATTTAAAACCGAAAATTATAAATAAAATAATATAAATGTAAAATAGTAAATATTTAAAAATAATAATAAAAAATAAAAATTACTTGTGGGTTATACAAAAATAGACAGTGAGCCCAGTTTGACCTGGTTTCTGAGTCTGAGTCAAATCAATAGTCTATCAGTTCCAGGATAGTTTTGAATTTCTTAATTTTTCTTAAAGTTCCAAATGCTCTTGGATGTATTTTGAAATCCCTAAATCGCTAATTACATGAATTCTGAATTAAAGACATGATTTCTCTTAAACACAAGCATTACATTTGCTCTTCAGTTGTAAAAAGGGGAAAGGCTTTAGGTGGAAATTTTCCAATGATTAAAATTCAATTATAGTACCATTTTCAATGCCACCTACTGCTTAGAAGAGTCAAATCAATGAATTCACAACACTTATATAGTGCCCTTCCTGCAGAGTCCTTTTACCTTTTTTATAACACCTTTGAATATGAAATAAATGTCAATGAAAGTGAGTGGAATACAAAGTGAGATGACTTGTAAAACAGAAATTTTCCACAATGAAATCAGGTGGCATTGGTAAAATGCACTAGGTCTCATATGGTCTTCACTTTTAATTGCCAGCAAGAATTTGATAGTTGAGCCATAGTCCTTTTCTCCAGATATTTTCATCTATATAATAGCATACCTTGGCTTTAAAGAGATGGGTATTTTAACTTTTGACAAGAAGGGCTGTAGCTAAACATGAGCCAGCATGAACCAGTTTGGTCTGGCCATGTCTGATGACCTGGAGCTCGAGCAGTGCTCGGGCTACTCTGCAGGAGCTGGTCAGCTTGGCAGGTGGGTGGGAAGGGACAGGCCAGAAGGAGTGTTGTACAGGGGAAAGTGGAGGGGGGCATGAACAGCTGTGTCTCTCAGTGCAGGAACTCCTAAAGTCTACATCTGAGCCTTAACAAGAGAATACTTTCTTCCATATTTGTGCAAAACACACCACGATTCAGCCCCTTTAGGCCTGAAGTGAAGGCAGCATGGAAGGTCTTTCTACTTGGGGAACACATAGAAATTGTGTTTGTAGGGGCAAAGCTCTGTCCTCCTGGAGCTCTGAGGGAGCCAACATCCACAGAGGGACAAAAGGAAGCAGAGAAAGACTGCAGGCTGGGCAAACTTCAGAGTGAGCCCCTGCTGGGACTCTTGAGACTCCCAGAAGCTATCAGGTGAGACTACAGAGACATCCCTGCTGCATATGTAGGGATGACAAGCCAGACATACAGAGCAAAAAATGCCTGATGTGACTTCATTTAATTCCATAGGCTCAAAGCTTGCAGGGTCCAAAGACAGACAAGGAAACACAAACCAGGTAGTAGAAAACTATCCAGTAAAAAAAACTTCACTTTTTTCTAGCGGTTTTGTACATTAGAAAACAGATGATGGTTAGATGTGAGCTCTTCAGAATTCAATTTCTTCACTTTTGAAGGTGGACAATAATAGCATTTAATTTTCTGTTTTAGCAGAATTAAATTATATCGTACCTATGACGAGCTAAGCAAAATTCCTGGACTTAGAGATGTTCAGTTAAAGCTAATTTTTATTCTTATTATTTACTACTCTTAACATTATTAATGAAATTGGCGTCCATGTAGTTCAAACTAACTCTCAGCAGATAGGTAGAGCCCCTGTCAGAACCTTATCCACAGGCAGTTTGGAGACACTGTTTCCAGGAAAAGTCTCCTGAAAGGAAAAAAAATGTGGCTCAGGTGAGTGTTGGTACTTGACTTAGAGGCAATTACATGTACTCAGACATTCATACAATTACATGTACTCAGACATTCTCAACCCCATGCTTTCTCCTGGACACATTATTTTCAGATTATTTCAAAGTTTAGTATGAATGCCCTGAGTTCTTGATATTGCTTACTTCCCAAGTGCCCCTAATTTATTGTCTTTTAATGATTATAGTGAGACAGAGGCAAAGAAAAGAATTTAGAAGAAGCAGAATTTTCCAAAGAGAGAAGTTGGGCAAGGAACAACTAACTAAAGTAGGTTGTCCGTAAAATGAGTGGGATAAATTCCTATGGGGCAGCCAGGACAGCAGGAAGCTCTAAGAGCTGATGGATCACTATCACTTCCTCTTGGACACCATAAACATACCTGCTGCTTTTGGGCAAATGCCCAGGAACTAGCCTCCATGGGTCACTGGTTGAGAATTTACATCTTTCTTTCTGATGATTTGTATTTATTTCCAATTATATTGAGACACTGAAGTTTGGAGCATTCAGGGCATTTATTTTTAACTGTTTTTAAAAATAATTTTTTATTTTGATAATATGCTCATTATAGAAAATTTGAAACAATGCACAAAAATGCAAAGAACTTCCATAATCCCAACCCCAGCAATGGAAACTGTTACCATTATGTTATGTTTTAAAATCTATTTTCTATATGGAATATCATTATTACATATAATGTATCTTTCTTTACAGAATGGTATTATGTGGTACATACTTTTTTTCTTGCATGTTGCTTATTTCCTTCTAAGATACCTAGTGAACCACAACATTTCCACAAGTTTAATATTCTTCCAGAGCTTGAGTTTTCCTGGCTACATGAAATGCACCAACATTTATTAACCAATTCCCTATTTTTTGACACTGAGATTGTGCCAAATTTTTTGAGTGTAATGAGTAATGCTTGGATGAGGACTACTGTAGATAAATATTTATGCACATCCTTGATTATTTCCTTATAATAAACTTCTGGAAGTAAATGTTTTGGAAGAAAGAGTATGTATACATTTAAGGTTTTATAAAATATCCAAGATGTTTTATAGGAAGGTTGAATCGATATACATTCACTTTAACATCACATAAAAGCATTTACTTCCTTACACCATGGATAACATTGGTAACTATATATGTGTGTGTGCGTGCGTGTGTGTATTTAATTAGCAATTTGATAGGTAGTAAATGGCATTTTATTGTTTATGTTATTTTCATATTTACTTTGGTTACTGATGAAATAGATTTTTTTCAGATGATTTATAGTTGTTTGTAATTCTTCTTTTGTATATTGCTAGTCTGGGTGCTCTGATCATTTTCTTATTATTTTTAAAATTTGATTATTAATCTATATGAGGTTTTATATATTAAACGTATTAGCCACTGTTTGTTATATATCGTGCATTAAATATACATTTTATTTCCCCATAATTCCCATTGCCTTTTAATTTTCTTTGTGGTTATTTTTAGCTGTATAAGAGTTTTTTTAAATATATATAGTAAATACATCATGCTCCTTTCTGACTTCCTTCTCTGCTTTTGATCTTAAGAAGCCTTTAGTCAACTTGATAGAAGATAAACATCACTTATATTTTCTGTTATTTTATTAGATACATTTTCCCGCTATGTAGCTCTTAAATCTATAACATTATTTTGTGACACTGGATTGCCTTTTATTCTTATATAAGTAGGTTCTATTTGGGTCTGCTCCATCTTTAGTAGCTTTGTTTTGTGTCTGTGTGCTGTCAATGCTGTGGGGATATGCTGGCATTGCACTCTTTTCCATATTCCTGAATTGTCACGATTTTTCCTTATTTATCAAATTGACTGGCTTCTTTAAATTCCCCTAAAGTTGCAATCTTGAAAGTGTAATCCTATATCATTTCTCCTGCATTTTTCTCTCTTAGCAGAGTGTCTTGTGGAGTGATTTTATTGATGTCTCTAGATCCATTTTATGGAGTTACAGAGTTGGTGGGGATTCTTGTCCTCTTTGGGAGCCTGTGCTGACTGTAGCAGCCCTTATCCATCACCTCAACAGGCATGTCTATAGGCTTCAAAGTGTCCAATATTCTCATCTCTTTTTTAAGAGTTATGTTGGTAAGGTTTTTATCAAGGAAGACAATTTTAGAGGATGTTTAGGTCCACATACCTATTGTAGGTAGAATTCTAAAAATGAACCTTCCCCAAGATTTTCTGCCTCAATCCCCATGACTGTGAATAGGGTAAAATATCAAATGCATGAGTATGATATGTTGTGGGTCAAAAGGACTTGGCAGATATATTTCAGATGACTGATTAACAAGACCTTAAGAAAAGGAAATTTTCCTAGGTTTTCTGGTTGGGCTAATTTCACCACATGAGACCTTTAAAAGTGGAGGGTTTTCTCTGGCAAGCAACAGAAGGAGAAGCAGAGATTTGAAGCATGAAGGAGATTTGATGCACAATTGCTGACTTTGAAGTTGGAGGGGTCCATGTGTTAAGGAATGCAAGTAGCCTTTAGGAACTGAAAGTAACCCCCAACTGACATCTAGCAAGGGAATAGGGACCTCGCCTTTACAACTGTAAGGAACTGAATTCTGCCAATTCTCTGAATGAGCCTGGAAGTGGCTTCTTCCTCTAAGCCTCTAGTTAAGAACCCAGCTTAACTGACCTTGATATGGGCCTTGTAAGACCCTATGCAGAGAACCAAACCACATTGTGCTGACCTATAGAAACTGAGATAGTAGGTGGGTGTTGTTTTGAGCCACTAGGTTTGTGGTAATTTGGGTTTTTCAGAAATAGAAACTTTATTCAATACCCACATTAAGGCTCTTATTTTCACAAGGGCACTGATGACATATCACGGCAGGTGGAGGTATGGGCAATGAGTCAGGGCTCATGTCCTTACCAAAGGGGAGCCACGTGGTCACCATAGGACAGAGAGGGGAGTGAGGCAGGAGGACTCTGGCCAATGGGGCCAATGGCCATTCCTTCTTCATATTTTTATTCCTTGGATAGATAAACCTATAACATAAATAGGGGTAGGCCATCTTCTGGAAACACAGGCACTTAGCCACTCAGTTGCACTGCTGATTTTCAAAGGCTAAAAGATTTTCTACTGCACATTACCAGTAGCTTGCTTGGCAATCCTGAGACATATCATGCTCTGCAGTTAGTATACAGAGAAGGTCCCTGTGAATAAAACAGACTATGGCAGCCACTCGGATCTGTGACTTCAGAGGACAGAATTGAACTTCAGCTCCAGGTGCTGCTCTCTGAAATCCTTCACACCTTTGGCACTCTTCCCATGCTGCTCCCAGCCAGAGACTGAGTATGGTAGGAATGGTGAGGCAGGTGCGCTCCTGGGAGAGGCTGTTCTTTGACAGAGAATACCTTAAGTTCTACTGAGTGGCCTCCCCTCAGCTTTGTTTAGAATTGCCCTGTTGTGTAAGACACTTCTGTCCAACCTTCTTTCATCCCCTTGTTCTTTGCTTGGAGTCAGACCTGCATGGCTGTCAGAAAGTTCTGGCCTCTCCTGATTTCTCGCCATTTTTTCTTCCGAGAATTTCCACAAATAACCTTCTTGCACCTCTTTATTTGTTGGAGGACACAGACTAACTGTGAGGTATGAGTGAAGCAACCCTTTGGGCTTGAACTCTAGCTTCCTCTGACCCACCAAGGATCACACCAGTCAAACAGACACAGGGCAGCTTTTGGGTCTGGTTAGAGAGGCCCCCGCTGTGGGCCCCAAGCTATACAGGGCTCTGAAGAGCATAAACACTGACAATATAGTAGGTGGGCCTTTGTTTGTACCTTTGTTCCAGGCCCCACAAATGTCACAGGCATCCCTGATGCAGGGATGTCATAAGTCTAACCCATTTCCTCATACCCAATTGTACATTCTCATTGTATATAAGGAAAGTCAAAAACCATTGTTTCAGGGGCGCCTGGGTGGCTCAGTGGGTTAAGCCGCTGCCTTCGGCTCGGGTCATGATCTCAGGATCCTGGGATCGAGTCCCGCATCGGGCTCTCTGCTCAGCAGGGAGCCTGCTTCCTCCTCTCTCTCTCTGCCTGCCTCTCTGCCTACTTGTCATCTCTGTCAAATAAATAAATAAAATCTTTAAAAAAAAAAAAAAACCATTGTTTCAGTAGCATGTGAAGTTGGGCCCTAGAAACTTTATTTGTAGGTTTCTTCTAAAAACACTCTAGCTGGGGAATTAACCTTTGCTTTCTGGGTATCAGAGAAGGTCTGGGACACCAAGTTAATGTAATGAGGATGATTAGCATTTGTCAGACTTCTTTAACTAGGCAGGGAATAGTTACTTCAACCGATCACGAGGTAATGTTTTCTAGAGAGTGTTCCTGCATAGTTTGTGACTGTACATTTGTAGCATCTGAGGTGCTCAGCCAGCCTTCATTCTGGTCATGAAGGATATGGTTAGAGAACCATACACATTTTTCTCAGGAAGGACAAACTGCAGCAACACAGAACCTTTGCACTAAAATAGAGCTCATTTTACACTTGTGGAAACTGAGGCTCAGAGCGATTGATTGATGTGGAATAAGTCACACAGCAGGTTACTGATATAACAGCAGCTGAAGGCCATTGTCCATCCGATAATGATTCACGGGGTTTTCTCCCACACTTTGGGCTGAAGACATACTTGGTTAGAGGCAACACGAACAAATGATCTGTAGGTCAGAGGCGATGTGGAAGGGAGTGTTATTTAGAGTCTGGTGTCACTTTCCACGCGATTACTTCAGCTCTGTCACTTGGGTCGCCATAAAACCATCCGCTGATTTACTCTGGGCTCCTGGCCCTGTCTCATAAAGGCATCTTCGTAATTCTCACCAGAGATCATCCTCTGGGATGACAAATAACATCGATCATTAAAAATGACATCCGTAATTTTGCAGCCAGGGAAGACGATCTTTTAAAGCTGTCAGTGAAACAAAACGGATTTTTAGGAGATGCTGATGTAATCTCTTTAAAATCTTTGGAAGTTCTAAAGCATGAAGAGGAATTGGCCGTTCCGAAACTGCAGGATTTATCGTGTGCTAAGGCATGCCCTACACCTGCCCTGCTGTCGGTGGAGGTGAGGCTCGAGGCAACCAGGGTTCCCTGCGGCTCAATCATGAACTTGCTGAATGGGCTAGGGGTTAATGGGTTTCATCCAGAGCCAGAGGAATGGAGGGCAGGCATGGAGACAGCGGGAAAACTCACTGTCTATTACAGGAAGAGAAAGAGAGGGAAGCAAAGCCTCCCGGAGTGGTGAGGGAGACACAGACCCTCCAGATCTCTAGCTCTGCTTTGAGGCTGGTGGTCATTTAAGCAACCAAATGAAGCTTGCTCCTCAGACCCTCAATTTTACTGAAGCTGAAGTCACCTTAATGGATAGTATTGTCTCCCTCTCATCTTCATTAAATTTTCCAGGACATCAAAATTGCTGAATCGTCAGCCATGTCAATCTCCACAGCTCTGCGGACAAGAAAATGAGATAAAAGAAAAGAAATTAGATGTCCATTTTCCTGAAAAGGGAGAGGGAAGAAGAGAGAAGTGAACCTGAGCCTCATGCCCTTTTCTCACCAGAGGCAGGGAGCTAATTAGTCGAAATAAACAGAACCATGGAGCACCAAGACTAATGAGCAGACTTGTTCTCTCCGAGTGGAAAGCAGGAATCTGGTGAACAGCTGCAAGTGCAGAAGGGCTAGTGCTGAGGGTGGGAAGGCCCGTCCCGGGAGGGGTGAGGGAGCAGCGGAGGGAGTGGCCGCATTTGGAGTTCCCATATCTGAGTGAACATTCTAAATGGCTAGAAGAGCAATGCGTTCTGTAGACCCAGTGTGGGCTTTAGACTCAGTCCACACCAGTTTTGCTTCTTCATGCCCATTCCTTACATGCTACTTTATTTACCCCACTGGTTATTTTTTAGAGGAAACTTTAACTGCAGCAAGGATTTCAGGAGGGTCTGAGCAGCTAATGACCTATATTGTCCGTTGCACTTGTTTTTTTTGTTTGTTTGTTTTTTTTTTTTTTTTAAGCTTTTCCTGTTATGTTACCTGATGTGATGTTTTCTCTCTGTGTTCTCAGTCTGCAGTGAATTGTGGGCTTGCTGCTGAACCCCTGCAGTCCTTCAGATTCCCAGGCTGAAGAGCAGGAGGTGTGCAGCCAGCGTGTCAGACTCTGGGGTGGAAGTCAGCACGAGGGGGTGGAATAATTTTCCTATGCATCGCCTGCTGACTTGGCATTTAGTGTAAATACCTCCTGCTTCCAAGACATCGCTTCCATAATTACCAAGCATGATTCTATTTTCAGTGAAATAGCTAGGAGGATGTAATTGGAAACCACAGAGACAGATTATTTTCTTTCTTTAAGGGGCTTTTTGCTATCATCATAGAATCTTTTCCTCACACTCACTTATACCAGGTACTTCTCATGCTGAATAAGAGGATGTACTAGTTCTAAGAGTCTTTCTGCCTATAGGGTATTTTGCTTAAAACCTGCAAAATTTCCTGACTAGAGACCTCTGGCCACTATTTTCTTTGAGCATTCACTTTCAAAAACTTGCAATTGTAAATTCTTTCTCTGCCCCTTTGAGATGTAAATCTTCTACAATGTAGGAATATCTTTCTCCAGGGTCTGGGAGCCAGCCTTTTGAAATGTAATCAAGGCACACAATGTCCCTGTCTCCTAGTCCTTGTGGGAAGGTAGGAGTTTAACTTTGATTAGTGACAACTGGCAAACACTGATGGTTAATCACATTGAACATTGCCCTCCTCCCCTGCCCCCATATGCTCTAGTACCTTCTCACTACCTCACCCCAGTACTTAAAAGTTTTTCTGACTTTCAACAGATTTGAGTTCAGTATCTTTCTCCTTCTGAATTAATCCTGACCCCCTATTGAAATATCCTTGAATAGTCTTCCTTAACTTGGATTTTAGCTGAATTCTGTACTACTGAGGTATCTTTCTCCTACTTCAGTAGTTTGTATAAAATCTGTCTTGCCTTTTTTAACAGGTGTCAAGTTCAATTTCTCTTTAACATGGTGCACCTGGAATGTCACATTTTCTTTTTGCACAATATAAAAAGGCACAGCTTAGATATTATCTGTTCACTTATGGAGCCATCCCTTGGCTAAGCCAACCAATTGCATGAGTTAGGGATAGTTATTTCTGATTTAAAAAAAAATGTTATTTGCTCAAAAAAAAATCTCCTGAGTTCCTACCATATATTAAGCACTAGAGATGCAATGATGAGCAAAAATTGACATGATTTCTGTTCTCATAGGATTTTTTTGTATGATAGGGAAGAAAAACATTAACTGAACAATCACAGAATTAAATATTAAATTACAAATGTGAAAAGTGAAAAGTGCTGTGAAGATAAAGTATATGGTTCTATAAGAGCATTTGCTGTGGTGAAGATGATTTCATCAGGGAGGTCAAAGATTCCCTGAGGTATTTAGTTGGGTTTGAAAGAAGAGTTGAAGGGCTGAGGAGTATATAGGCAGAGAGAATAGCATGTGTAGAGGTTTCCTTTGAGAATTTTGAGAAGGAAATTTGAGACGGAAAGTCCATGAGACTTGGGTAAAGACTCTGTGTCCATGTCAATTATGATTAATATTAGCTGGTCTAGTCAGTGATCAAAAGTCAACCCTTCCTAACAGCTTCCTTCCCTAGGGGAAGGAAGTAGCTGTATTCCTTCATTTCTAGATGAAGCTGTATTTCTAGAAATAGCAATAACATTTCATCAATGAAGCTTCTATACTATTGGGGAGGGCCCAGTTCCAATGAGCTTTCATAACATTGTTTCTTCCTTTTGTTCCCTTCAGTCTTGGTCAGTAATATCTTCTAGCTATTGGTAGTCCCTGAGATATAAAGGATATTGCCTCAATATCCTTTGGTTTTTAGTGGTGCCTGCATGTCTATGAATATTCTTTTTGTTAAAATTTCTTATGCCATATGAGTTGGATTTTTTTCCTTCTGGGATCTTTACAGATAATCTCATAAAGCTATCTCTATTTATGATGGAAGCCTAGTTCTCTCTTGCTCCGTCTGTAAGCTGAGAATTAGTCCTGATCAGTCCATGTGCCCTGTCCCTGGCCCTTGCACACTCCAACCTAGGTTTCATCCTCAAGTCTTGTCTCAACCAGGAGGGGAGATTGGGTAGTTTCATGATGTTTTCTAATATGGTAAGACAACTTTGAAGAGTTTGCTCTAGAAGAGATTGTTCCTACCATCTTTATGCTCCCTGAAAATGCCTAAATCCACTTTCTCCTGAGCTCAGGAGTCACCAGTTGTCCTAAGACAGAGTTTTACTATTGTCGTGAAGTAAGCTTGATGACCACCTTATTTGTGGTTGTTCAATGTTGGTGTTTTTCATGCTTAGACTTGTTTTTGCTTCCATCACTCCTCAACAATGGGCCCATCAAATGGAGGCTAGTAGTATACTTTACAGGATAAGAAAAGACCAAAAACCACAGCTCTGGTGTCCATGATTTAGGGATATCTTGCTTTTCCCAAATCCCAGAGCTCATATTGACTTGACAGATTCCATAATTCAGTATTGTTTTCCAAGACAATGCCTAAGTTTTGGATTTGTTTATTAACTTTACATTTCCCCCTTGCCTGCAAACAAAAAACTTCCCTGTCTCAAGTTCCATTTCTGAAGAGTCTTCAGCTGGGTATCAAACTGGAAAGATTGTGCTAGTTGAAGTCAGATGAAATTATTGAGAGCTATATTGTCCTTGACACCTGGATGCAACAGACAGAATGCTCTTGTATGTAACAGATGGGGGAACATGACCTAGTTTCTAATGTGTCAAATTTTTGGCATTGAAACTGGCTAGTAGAAGTAATAGCAGAAAGGAAAGAGTAAGAATCTGTGTAAGAGGGGCTTCTTGTGAAGTGGATGAAATGCCTCTTGTACCTATTTGAAAAAATACTTACTGTTACAGAGCCAGAGGAAGAGTAGGATGTTTTAGCCCCACCCTGGAATCTTTGTTCTCAGGAACCCCCCACTTCATAATCCCAGCTAAAACATAATAATTTTTTAAAAGTAGTAGAATTTTACATAGAAGACTGCCTTCCCATTTCTGTCAATTGTGATGGAGCTGATGTAATTTAGAATTTAATATTTGATAATACAATTAATATTTGATAATACAAAGATAATAATATGTGTAATAAGTCAAATATATATATAAGTAATATATATATGTTATATATATAAGTAATGATATGTGTAATAAGTCAAATATATATATATATATATATACACACACACACATATATATATGTATATATATATATATCAGCCTCCCCAAGGACTAGAACATTACTAACACTTTGGAACTTTCCTGTAGTTTTCTCTCATCCAACCTCTGCTTTTCCACCATGGGTAACCACTTGTCCCCTACAGACTGCAGCTTTGTCCCTGGATCTAGCCATTCTCAAATTCCTCCTTCATCTTTAATACTTCCTTCTGTGACCCATCCCTTCCTGTACTTCTCTTAATAAGAATAAAGTTAACACTGATAGAGATGAGACAGAGAGAGGATAATGAAGATAGAGGTGGCCCTTGTTCTGGAGTTGAAATGAAGGTATGTAAGTTTCCTTTAAGAGTATCCTTTATCTGCCAATGTAACTAATCATTTTTAAAGGAACACTTGAAAAAAAGAAATGCTTCTTTGTATCATTTGAGATGGTTCTTGTCGTCCAGTGTCATTTCATTTCCTTGGATGCAACCTTGCTGCTTCTAGGATAAATTGTGCATGACTGAATTCACTCAACACTATTAGCTGGTAATGTTTGCCTGTCACAGGGAGTCAAGTTCAAAGAAAAAAGTAACTGAAATATGTACTGACTCATATATCATATATAACTTTTAGTTAAGGTATTTGAAAAACAAATCAGGTTTTTAAGTCCAAGTGATTATGAGTTGGAGGCATAATTAGTCTAATTATTTTATACAATAAGATTTATCTGGATTTGAGGATAAGAGGGGAGATGAAGAAGGTGTCTGACTGAATTATTAATCCAAGTGACTCTTTGAGATGCAATATAGTTACCACTCAATATTGTTCTGTTGCTGCAATTTCAAAGGGAAAAAAAAGGGGGGGTGGAGAACACACCACTAAGCTTAAACCACAGGAGAATTAATGATGGAACAATACAATCCTGCAATGACTTGTTATCAATTTGCTTGTCACCCACTAACGTCCATGAAGAAAATTAAGAATAAAAAAGTTTTAGGAGAAAAGGTTTATCCGCATAGAACTATATATGTTTCTGGTGACTTTCCAAGGTATGCAGCCAGATGGAATAAGTTTTTTTAGTTTCTATTTTCCATAGCTTACCACTTATTCGGTCAGCAGTACGTGTGTGTACGTATGTGTGCATATATGTATATACACACATATATGTGGACATGTATAGTCACATTCATATATTCATTTGTCGGCAGAGGGACATAGTAAATGACCACTTGAGGAAGCTGCGTATTCTGATTCCATGTTCTGAGCTGAGTTTGTAAATAAACACAGGCATCTTCCTGTCTTCTCATACACACATACACTTATCCACAGTCACACTCCGCTCCATTTTCCTGCCTCAAAAATGAGGACAACTCTCGCCTGACTCCTGAGGATTGTATCAGGGTTAGATAAATAATTGAGTGATTGGAGAAGAAGGGCAATGAAAGTAGGGGAGTGTGAAATTAGACTGTAAAGCAGTACATAGCTGTGAAGGCAAGGGGCAGATTTAAGTGCTGAATGAAATACTGCAACACAAACTGGAACTTATTAGTTCATAAAATGCTCTTGAAATTCCAGGAGAACCCAAGGGCCTACGGGATGAGATGTGAGACTCCCTTTCTCAGTGAAACAATCTACACTTCTAGAAACGACACTAATATTTATACTGAGAAATTGCTTTGTTCTTGAGGAGATGGAATTTCAGGGGGTAAAGATGAAGTACTTTTCGTGAGTGCAGACTTGCCAGGAAAACCACCAGCAGCTATAACTGCTTAGCACATGGCAGAGAGAAAAAGAGAGCTTTAATGTAATCAGGGTTTCCTTTAGCTTAGGAGCCGTGGAGCTAAGAGGCTGGCATGGAGAGGGACTCTCCCGAGTTTCCGAGTTGGTAGGGAGCTTGCACGTGGTCTGCAGCGTGAGAGGCCATGCTCTGGCCTGCAATTCTCTACAGATTATGCTGTTCTTGCCACATAAACCTGTCAAAACATTGGCACCGCATCCTGCGGCAGGCTCCAGAAATAGGGAGCATGTTGGCTCAGCCAGCATTGACTGATGCTCCCTGGTTTCAAGAACACCTCGACCATGGCCTCGTCCCTGGTTGGTGGGTAAGGCATTGGGATGAGGAGGGATATCACAATGACCGCACCCACCATACTCTGCCTAACACTTACCTTTGCTGGAAAAGTTTCCAGGCAGTGTGATCTCTTTGAGACTTGTCCAACATGTGCCCTCCCTGACACAGAAGGGAAACAACGCAAGTTTCTTTAGTGGGGGAACTGTCGAGGTTTTTCTGAACTCCATTAAATCCATTTATAACCTGCTTTGATTTTGTCAGTTTTGAAAATGGTGATAAAGTTTTGCTGCATACTTCATGCTTGATCCTAATCAATACAATTTTATACATTCTTTTGCTCTGATACATCAGAAAATAAGACAGGAAATCATTGAAAAGTTTTCCACGGCGACTTTGTGTTGAAAAAAATCGATACTTTTGCCTCTGTGGGGAGGAAGAGTGGAACATGCAGGGAGATGGTAATGATTTTTAGAATGACTTCCCACCGTAAATAGGCAACCAAGATCACGTGTTTTTTCCTAAACTGTTTTTTGAAGCACAAAATCCCCTTTTGAGGAAGTGATGTTATACCAAAAACTGTGAACAACAATTGAATGTTTATTTGTCAGCCAACTGTGCTGTCATTGTTGGGAAACCATAGCGCTGGGTATAGCGGTCTAACTCCACACTTTGGGATAAATTCAAGCTTTTGTTTATAATTTGAAATTCTTCGTAGAGCCATCTTTCCTCAGGAAACTCTTAGAGCTGAAGAGACCAAGCTTCAAAATGACACCAGGTCCTCAGCCCCCTGCTGATGGGATTGTCACATAGCCTACTTAGAGAGGCACCCTTGAAGGATGCCTGCAAGTGATTGTAGAATTATTCTACACAGCAATTCCTGCATCATGAGGACACCCCAGGTTCACAACAGGATAACTGCCAGTGTCCCCCCTTTCTTCTAGCAGATGGCATTAAACTTTACTGTTCTCATATTTTTCTACTGAAAAAAAAAATGACAAAAGCATAAAGCATGTTTCAAAAGTCCAAGGAGCAGTAGTATTACTCAGAAGGTTCTGAAATAGGAACACTTCCATTACCTCCTGACCGTGCGCCCTCTTTGTTGTGAGACACTGGGCAAGTCACCTTGGGCCCACTCTTCCCTTGCTTCTGCTATATTTTCACAGAACCAGGAACCAAGTGGGATGCCGCCGCTCCTGAGCCTATTAAATCTTCACAGTGACTCTCAAACCAAGTCACTAGATCCTCAACAGCCACAGTTTCCGTTCTTAAGCTGTTGAGCAGGACCTTTGTGTTGTTTCCACTCAGAGAAACCACCAGTAAGATCTCTCCAGGGCCTGGGGTCCTTTTTCTGCAAGCATGGACTTCACAACAAAGCAATCTCTTCACTGACCTAAAGCAAACGTGAAATTCTTTGCTTCAAGGGGAGCTGAAGTTGAGGAAATTTAAGTTTATTACCATCAATATGATGGTCCCTAATATATCCTCTAGATGGACAGTTGCTTTTATTTTTTTATATATCAAAGCTTCACAGTGTCTTTTTTTCTTATGAATGTAATCTCGTTATCTTGTCCTCACAGCAGCCATGTAGCAGTGATATTAGTAACAATGACAATAACTAAACTTTAGTGGACACTTAAAATGTTCAAGGACCTCTATAATTAACACGAATAATTTTAATTAATCCTCTCAATAGTCCCAGGAGGAAGACACAATCACTAAATTTACACGGGCAAAGAAAAAAAAGATCAGAGAAATAAATTCTTCACACAGGACTTTCTACCACAAGGCAATTCTGTCTCCTGAAAGTCTTCCAGCTTCCTGAAGCCAGAGTCTGAGGTTCTTTTTGTCAGCTAATCTCACTTGAAGGGCGAGATTCATTGATATGCAGATGACACTTCTCCCCCAACCTGCCGGGTAGTGACAGTAGGTACCCTTGTTGCCATTTTATAGAGGGGAAATAAAAATGTGTAAAAAGATGAGTCTCATGCTTACACATTTTCCGTAGGCTCTCACAAGGATTAGAATTCCATTTATAGAAGGATAGAGTAAAAACTTGGATTCAGCTTTAAATTTGGAAACTCCAAATAAGGCTGCAACTACTTTTCCCCAAAATTAAAGAAACCTGGAAACCACAAAATTAAATTGGTCAGATCCCAGAAATAGCACCTTAGTTATGAGTGTGGCTAGCCATGCAGGCTCATAAATTAAATGGAAGCCTTCCAGGCATTGCCACCCCCCTGTCCCACATATACTGAATTTATTTCTAGTGGCTGCTGTGAATGTGCATTAGAAATGCTATCATTGCCAGCAGGAGTTTATAAGCCAAGGGACTTCTGTGATACTCCCTGCTTCAGGGGCTGAGGTGGTTCCCCCCACACAATCCCCCTAGACCCCCTCAACACCCAGGCACTTTCCAGTGCTAGCAAGGAGGGATCAGGCTGAAACTATCATGGATAAGCTGAATTTCACCTTGGACCTTTTGACTATGTTGTTCATCCTTACCTGTGAGATGTTAAAAATTCTGGAAAGAACTTTCCTTAAGGCTGTACAAAAGGAGCTGTGGGGAGGACAAGAGTGAACAGTTGCATTTTCTCTTCTCTCTCCTCTTCTAAACCAATGTTCCTTTTGATTTTCAATGTGCCTTTTGATTCTCAGTTCTCATGGACTGGAGAGTTTTCACCAAACTTTACCAATCAATCCCATTCTCTTTCCCTAAAATCTATCATGGCAGAGAAATCGGTTTAGTTTGAATTCTGCTTTTAGCCAGTCTCATGCCCTTAGATAAGCCACTAAACCTTTTTCAGTGCCTCAGTTTCTCTGGTATAATGCAAATGCAAAGTGCATTGGACTTGATGTCCATTGGGTTCTGTCCAAGCCTTACCCCTTACTATCTCTCTGGCATTAGACAAATCAGTTTACCTCTTTGGGCCCCAACTTAGTTTTCTGTATAATAAGGAATATAGATCACTACTTCCAAGAGTTTTTATTGTTTTTATGGGGTTAAATACACACACACACACACACACACACACATACATACATACATATACATACACACACACATATACATACATACATACATATTTATGTATATTTATGTGTGTACATATGAATATTTCTCTCTCTCTCTGTATATATATATAAAATGTTCTTTGCGCATTGTAAAGTCCCATGTAGATAGAAAAGATTAATATTATTTTTGTTGTTTGCAGACTTAATGATATCTAGTCTGGAAGGCAAAATGAGCTCTCCTGGTTGCTCCTCCCCACTTCTTTGTTACAGCACGGCACGAAAGCTGGTGAAGATGGATGGAGAGCCAAATTCCCTGGCTTCCCATTAAGTCAACAATCACCAGTTTTATTCCTTTCTCAGCTCTTTCCCTTCTCATGGGATTCCTATAGGACAGAGGCATTAATATGACATAGTTGGTTGTCAGAGTGGCCTTCCGAGAACTCACAAAGGAATCCATTCCGGGGGACACCCCCCCCCCCCCACAAAAGCTCAGTTCCCAAAGCTTCAGTCAGGACTTCTAAGTTTAACTTGTACCCAGAAAATGTGTTTTCATAAACAGAAATGAGAAGTCTTTCTTGAAGTAACAACAGACTGTTAGAATGAAAATAAACTGGAAATTAAATGAAGCATAAGGGTTTTTCTGCCATCGTGACTTGGAGAGAGCTGCACTGACTTGAGACAGCACTTAACTATTTAAGATCCCTTACTCAGCTCCTCCTCTCCTTCCCTTTCTCTCCCTGCCTTTCCTTTTTTTTTCCTCTTTCCGATACCTCTGTACTCATTAGGAAGGGGAGAAAGGTTACAACTTTGCTGAGGAAATTGATGCTACATTTTGATCCTGGTTAGCATCTCCACCTTGGTGTGTTTTCTCAGTTAAGGAAAAAAGCAAAAGCACAGCAAAGCTGCCCAATCACCAAGTTGTCTATAGGGCACTGGTCTTCCAATTCTTCCTTAGGGGGGTTTCCTCTATCTGTCTCTCTCTCTCTCCTTCCTAACTGGGCTTATAGCACACAGCTTTTACACAGGAGAAATCCACAAACTGACCACTCACAGATCTGAAGGGAAGGGGCTGTGATGAGAACCAGCAGCTTGAATGGTGTCAACTCAGTCCAAGAAGATACACTGGAGACAAAAGCGGAGCAGACTTTGACACAAGCTCTTGTGGTATGAGATGCCTGGTCTTTGCCACTCACTGTGGCAAAGTGTCTTCATGCAAAAGCAAAGGCCTGCTGACCATACTTCTGAGGCATATACAAAGAGCCATATGACACATACCAATAGTAAGCATGGATTCCTCAGATATGTGACAGTCTTTGCCATCCTCTGCACCCAAGACAAAACCTTGTGAAGGTATCTTGATCTGTGTCTGGAATGTACCACCACCTCCTTAACTTGGAAGAGGTTTATTTGGCATATGAGTTGAGTGTTTTAGAGAGATACTAATGAGGCTACTGGCAACCAAACAATCTAAGTCCACTGACAAATACAGGGGTAACATACACATGTATGATCAGCAACCCCAGAGGGGTGCCATTGCTCCTGCCATTGCCAGTGGAATTTCTCTGTACCTGAGATAGCAGCACAGTGATTTCCCATGTGAAATGCTTCCTGACTAGAACCGTAGTTGATGACCAGAACCGTAGTTGATGAAGGAGAACCCAGAGGAGCAATTCAGGGAATGGACTCAAGACAACCTAAAAATTTTGTTTTTTGACTTTTGGTGCTTGGCAGGAAAATATGTTTTGTTTTAAAAGTTCTATCACTGGAGTGCCTGGATGGCTTAGTCAGTTAAGTGTCTGCCTTTGGCTCAGGTCATGATCCCTGGTCCTGGTTTGAGTTCCATGTCAGGCTCTGAGCAGAGAGCCTACTTCTTCCTCTCCCTATGCCACTCTGCCGGCTTGTGCTCTCTCTCTCTCTCTCTCTCTCTCTAATAAATAAATAAAATCTTAAAAAAAAAAAAAGAGCTCTGTCACTGGCCTACAAATATGTGTCACCTAGTCTCCATTCTCCATATGGGCCTGGTATTACACACACACACACACACACACACACACACACACACACTCCTATTCAACATATTCACCAGAAGTCCCATGTAGAGCAACCAAGAAAAATAAAGAAATTAAAGGCATCCAAATCAGAAAGAAAAAAGTAAAATTATCTTTATTTGTAGATGATATGATCATATATAAGTGTGTGCGTGTGTGTGTGTGTGTGTGTGTGTGTGTGTGTGTGTGTAATATATAAAGAAAAGTTCCTGGGTATAAAATCAATATAACAAAAATCAGTTCTATTTCTCTACACTGATGACAGACAATATGAAAAAGACATTAAGTAAACAGCATCATTCCAGATCATCAAAAAAATAATAAATAAATAAAAGAATAAAACACTTGGGATAAATTTAATCAAGGAATGCCAGATTTGTACAAAGCAAATGATAAGACTCTGATGAAAGAAACTGAAGAAGGCATAAACAAATGGAAAGATACCCTGTGTTGGTAAGCCAGAAGAAATAATATTGTTAAGATGTCCATTCTACCCAAGGCCATCTATAGAGTCAATGTAATCTCTATCAGAATTCCAATGGTATTTTTCACAGAAAAAGGAAAAAAACAATCCTAAAATTTTTATGAAACCGCTGAAGAGGCCAAATAGACAAAAAAATCCCTGAGAAAGAACATAGGTGGAAGCACCACACTTTGGGTTTCTAACTATACTACAAAGCTGTAGTGATCAAAACACTATGATACTGGCATAAAAATAGACACACAGACCCATGGAACAGAATAGATGCTCAGAAATAACCCCCCACCGTCGACAAATATCTGACAAGGGAGCCAAGAATACTCAGTGGGGAAAGAATAGCTTCTTCAAAGTGGTGTTGGGAAGACTAGATATTCACATGCAGAAGAATAAAATTGGACCTCTATTTTATAACACTCACAAAAATGAATTTGAAATAGATTGAGAACCTAAATGTAAGACCTGAAATTATTAAACTCCTAGTAGAAAACAGGGAAAATGCTCTTTGTCATTGGTCTTGGTAATAATTTTTTGAGTATGACACCATAGTATAAGCAACAAAGGTAAAAATTAACAAGTGGGACTATCTCGAACCAAAAAGCTTCTTTGTACAACAAAAGAAACAATGAACAAACGACAAGACAACCTATCATCTGGGAGAAAATAGTTGCACAAGCATATATCTGATAGGAGGTTAATATTCAAAATAGAGCAAGAATTCATACAACTCAACAACAAAAATATCTGGTTTAAAAAATGTGTGGAGTGAATGAAAAGACATTTTCTAAAGACATACAAATGGCCAACAGGTATATGAAAAAATGCTCAAGTTCATTAATCATGAGGGAAACACAAATCAAAACCATAATGAGGGATGCCTGGGTGGCTCAGTTGGTTCAGCATCTGCCTTTGGCTCAGATCATGATCCCAGGGTCCTGGAATTGAGTTCCAATTGCCTCCTTGCTCAGCAGGAAGCCTGCTTCTCCCTCTGCCTGCTGCTTCCCCTGCTTGTGCTCTCTCTCTCTTTCTCTCTCTGACAAATAAACAAAATCTTAAAAAATATATTTTAAAAAAACTATAATGAGATCTTACTTGATACCTGTTGGAATGGTTATTATTAAAAAGAGAAGAGAAAATAAGTGTCAATGAGGAGAAAGGGAATACTTGTGCCTGTTGGTGGGAACTCTGGAAAACAGTATGGAGGTTCCTCAAAAAATTAAAAATAAAGCTACCATGTTATCCAGCAATCCCACTTATATCCAAAGTATATAAAGAGGATATTGAAAAGATATCCACATTCTTATATTTATTGTAACACTATTCACAATAGCCAAGATATAGAAACAATCTATCAATGGATAAATGGATAAAGAAGATGTGGTTGTGTATATACATACACAATGGGTTATTATTCAGCCACATGAAAAAGCGTGAGAGAAATCCTACCATTTGCAGAAACATGGGTGGTTTCTAAAGGCATTACGCTAGGTGAGATAAGTCCGAGAAAAACAAATACTGTGCGATTTCTCTTATATGTGGAATCTGAACTCTTAGGAATAGTACAATATGTTTCTATATTTATATATAGCATGTCTTCTGTATCTTCATCTGTTGATGGACACAGGCCGTTTCCCTGTCTTGGCTAAGAAGTACCCCTTTCATACTCTTTTACTCCATTTGGAGTATTCTAGGTGAATCAATGCATCTCAAAATTTTTTCCTTCCCTAGAGGGCTGCAGGGAACTGGCTATGGAGTGCTGGAAGACAGGAACTTTTCTCAGAGGGCGGTTAGCCAAGTTGCAGGCTGCATGGCAATAGGGTTGATTTCCCAGTGATGCAGACTGGCTCTATCTGAGATGCAGTCCACAGACTCCTCCGAGGAGCTATTGATCTGTTTTTTGGAATCTTGAATCTCATACTTTCAACCATCACCAAGTAATACAAATGACACAGATATTTATGCTCACACTAATACATTCAAGAGTTTATTGAGAAATTATTATGTGCTAGGCTCTAGGATAAGCAGTTTACATACACAGTCTCATCAAATCATCAAAATAACTCTATGGAGAAGAGTATTGTATTACCACAGTATTATAGCTCAGCAAGCTGAGGTGTTGAAAGGTTAGACAGTTGCTCAAGGTCATTAAGTCAGGGACCTTGGATTTAATCCAGTATGATTTCAGAGTTGGTACTCTTCATTTCCTACCTCTGCAAACACCACAGGGTTTTCTTTCTTAGAAATCCAAATACCTGAGTTTACTTCCTTTTACTCCAGATCAAAGTGTTTAAACCTACTTGACTAATGCCACTTGGGACTGAGCTAATCTTGTTAGGACCTCAGTGAGGACTTGCGGGCAGTCAGGCCAACACTGAGAGACATTCTGACTTCCCTTTAGTAGATTTGCACATTCAAGTCAATGAAGGGAACTTCAGAGCACATAGAGAACTCTTTGCTGTTAGGCTGGAGTTGCACCCAGGACCCATTAGGCTTTGAGGGGGCACAAGGGTTGAAATGAACCTATCCTAGAGGTTTGCTTTAGCCCCAAAGCACAACATTGTGAGGACAACCTCATTCTCACAACTTTAGGTCATTTGATATCTTCTAAACTGTTCAAAAATGGTAATTTACAGGGTCTTATAAAGCCCGGTAAATGATCAATGAGGAGAAGCATGGATCATTGTTAGTTTGTTGAGTATCGGGACAACTCCAGTCAATCCCTGACCCAAAGACCTGCGAGGAAGCTATAAAGTAGACACCAGGTGATGACAGAGACCTTCAAACCTCGGCAGGACACTTGCAATCTTTCCCTTCTGACACCATTTGGGTATTTCACTACCTCTTTCCTTCACCACTATCTGGAGGTCTGAGTTCTGCAGGGAAACTGGGAATGCACAGTGCTCACTGGACTCATCTGCTGGGCTCAGATTTTCAATTTGTTCAACTAGAAGGGAGAAGATGAAGTAGGAGGGGAAGATGTTCTAGGCATGAGAAAAACTCGGACTAAGGATGGAGGAGTGGCTGGGAGCACAGGAGTGTAACATGTTAACAATTTTACTCATTCGTGATCTCATGCCACTGACCATTTATCTCTCAGATAATGAACTTTGTATTGATTTTTAAGTGCAGCTCTATATTTATTGTCATGAGAGGAAAGTCTCTGAAAGAAATAAATATTACCAACCTATTGTAGGTGCAAGAGAAACACATCAATGAAATGTTTAGAGTGGAAATAAAGGCGCTTTCATTTTTATATCAGTGAATCTATAGAACCCTTGGCAGTCACTTGCTTTGTATTGACTTGGGCACCTAGCATTGATCTGAGTGACATGCTTTCCCTCTGCATTCCTTCTGTCATCTCTCCAAGGAATGGGGGTGATATGAGAGTGAATAAACAGCACGATAAGCAAAAACTCTGGAAGTAGCACTCAGCCTTCAAACTTGAAGATCTGATATTATGTCACTAAGTCCATGACACTTAGTTAATCACTTTTAATATGTATCTGAGCACAATGTAATAGCTTATCAGTGTCAATGGTGTAACTCATGAGAGTGAGTTAAAAATAGCACACAGGCTATTTATTATCCCGCCTTCACTGGACTGTGCATAACATCCTCAGATTGGTGTGACAGCATGCTGCCCTGGAACAATTCCAGAGAATCATTTCTTTGTACTCTCTGCCATCAGAACATCCCAGAAAAGCAGAATTTCAGGTTCTGGTAATAGGATGCTGCTACTGTTAGACAAAGCTCAGAATTGGTGGGACTTCGAGATAAGGTAATCGAAACAAACTCACAGAATGTCTTAGGTTCATAAAAAGGTGAATCTGTCTAGAATATGCTGGGGATTTCCTTTTACATTACTCAGCTTCAAGAGAAAATATACCGAAAACACTTCTGTCCATGTTATGGATGAATAATGGTATCATATGATTCAAGTATCTGTTTCTAATTTCATAAATTCAGAGAAGTTCTTAAGCCTCAAGTAGAATGAACTGATGATATTCACTCCAATTTTTCGGATCAAGGAGCTGGAGGCTACAAATAGCTCAGGATTCTCTCTGGCCCAGTGAGCTGCTTGCATTTAATAAAATGTTCAGTATTAAAAACATCCAAATGTGTGCTGATTTGAAACAAATCTAGAATGGCTGCCTCTAATCTTTGCCTTGTGCTTCTTACAGTGCTTTTTTCTTGGCTTTCTCTATTAGCTAAAGCTGGCACTGACCAAGATCTCATTGAAACAAGTTGGCACACAAGAGGTTCTCCCAGAGTCTTCCTCAATTTTTCTTTTTTAAAAAAAGATTTTATTTATTTATTTGACAGACAGAGATCACAAGTAGGCAGAGAGGCTGGGGGAGAGAGAAGGGGAAGCAGGCTCCCCGCTGAGCAGGATGCGGATGCGGGGCTCCATCCCCAGACCCTGGGATCATGACCTGAGCTGAAGGCAGAGGCTTTAACCCACTGAGTCACCCAGGCGCTCCAAGTCCTCCTCAGTTTTTCAATCTGTGAAATGAGACGCACATTTGAATAAAGGACAACTAACAAAAGTCTAAAACCTCTAACCCTCTTATCTCCATCCTTAAAAAAAATCATAAATTATGCATTGTCTTTTTAGTGTAAATATTTGTATATTTGAATTCAATCAGTTGATTTTAAAATATCTTTATTGAGAACAATCTGTATACCAAAATATATCCATTTTAAGTATATAATTGAATGATTCTTAGTAATGTTACAGAGTCATTCAACCATCCCCACAATTTTAGAATGTTTTCATTAACTCTGAAAAGATTCCTCAAGCCTATTTCTGTTGTCTTGCTATCCTTGCAGGAAATCAATTGAGCATAATGTAAGGATTCATTTCTGGAACCCCAATTATATTTCATTGATATACATGTCTATCCTCAGGCCGCTGCTACGGAGAATGATTATAATAGCTTTGTAGTAAATTTTGAAGTCAGAAAGTATGAATTCTCTGACTTTATTCTACATTTTCATTGGCTATTCAGGGTTGCAGTTTCATATGAATATCAGGAGTAGTTTGTCAATTTTTGCAAGAGATTTTGAAAGGCATTGCATAGAATTTACAGATTATTGTGGGGAGTGTTTTCATGTTAATAGTTAGTCTTCCATTTCTTGAATATTGGATGTCTTTTTGTTTCTTTAGATCTTCTTTAATTTTTTTCTATATTTTGTACTTTTCAGTGTACATCCGATACTTCTTTTGTTAAGTTTATTCCTAAATATTTTTTTGATGCTATTGTAAATGAGATTTACTTCTTGATATCATTGTCAGATTGTTTATTGGTAGTATATAGAAATACAATTGTGTTTGTGCATTGCTTTTGTATCTTGCAGTTTGCTGAATTAATTTATTAGTTATAATATTGTTTGTGGATTTCTTACAATTTTCTATATACAAAATTATATCATTTCCAAAGAGAGATATTTTTACTTTTCCTTTTCCAATCAGAATAATTTTACTTCCTTTTCTTGTCTAATTGCCCTGGGTAGAACCTTTAGTTCTATGCCAAATAGAAGTGGCAAGACTGGACATCTTTGTCTTGTTGCTAATTATAAGAGGAAACATTTCAGCCTCTCATTGTTATGGATGATTTTAATTGTAGTTATTTTGTAGATATCCTTATTAGGTTGAGAATGTTTCTTTCTATTTCTGATTTTTTAGTTTGTTTTTAATGAAGGGGTGTTCAATTTTTGTCAATTTTTTTCCTGCATTTATCAAGATGATAATGTGGTTTTTGTCTTTTATTCTATCAATATATTGTATTACATTGATTGGTTTTTGTATGTTAAATCAACCTTGCATTTCTGGAATAAATCCCAATTTGTTATGGTGTATAATTTTCTTAGATATCGCTAGATTGTTTGCTGGTATGTTGTTGAAGATTTTTCTATTTTTGTAAGAGTTATCAGTTTATGGCTTTCTTTTGTTCCAAAATCTTTAGTTTTGGTAATTCCATCCTCAGGTAGCCCATTGGAAAATGTTTCCTCTGCTTCTACTTTTTAGAAGAATTTGTGAAGTATGGTATTAATTCCTCTTTCCGTATTTGCTAGAATTCACCAGTGAAGGCTTATGGACCTGAGTTTTCTTTGTGGTAAATTTTTAAATTACAGATTTAGTTTCCTTACTTGGTTATAGGTCTATGTAGATTTTCTATTTCGTCTTGAGTTAGTTTTGACTGAGGAGGTCTTACTTGGCATCAAGCTGTGCCAGTTTGGAGGAAGAGTGGTTATAGGTAAAGTGAAAATACTCTTTTACATTCTTCAGTGAACCTGCTCTTTGACTTCTTACTCCAGCGATGTGCTAGAACTTCTCTGCTGAGCTCCTCCCACAAAGATATTCACATCCAGGGTGCTTGTCAAAACTGGTGCACTGTGGGGAGATGACAATATAAAATTGTTATTCTGCCATCTTACTGACATCACCTGGAGTAGTTTTTAAAGATTTTACCAGGCTTTAAGGTGATAAAAATATAGTCTTTGGAATTACTAGTATATAACCCTGAGTTCAGCTTTCTTATCTCCTCAGATAATTTGTTCATATTTTTCCCTACTGCTATTTTAATTTTTTATGTAGTATGCTTAGCAGTTAGGTTTGACTTAATCCAAAACCATGCCTGAAGTCTGATAAAATAGTATTTATTTGCAAGCCAGGGATTCTTCTCTGCCACCCAAAGAGTGCCAAAGTTATACCTTCCTCCAGTTGCTCCTATTTGTGAAGGACAGTATAATTTCATAGGAGGTGTTAACAATTCTAAACACAGTGCTAAAGAAATTCATTTTACTCCTCTGTTGGGAGGTGCGGGTGGGGGTAGGGAACCAATTAGCAAGGAGAAAGGGGGTAATTATTAAGTGCATAAAAGTTTCCCAAATCAAATTAGCACTTAAACACAGAGGCACATGGACTTCTCATCTTTATACGTATCATGTGGTCTCTTTTTAAAATGCTGCGATGTTTCTATATTGAGATTTCATTTGTAATTGCAGGTGGTTCTCATTCTTACTAGAAAAGTAAAGCCCTATCAGTAAATTCGGTAAGCTATTAAATTTAATCCTGGGAATTATGTTTTTATTATGGTTTCTCTTTTATTTTTCTATTTGCACTTTAAAAGAAGGTTTATAGGTTCTCCTCTTGGCTATTTCACTCTTCCTCTGGCTTTGAAAAATTCCTCCACAGGATATTGGAACACAAAGGTAATAATTTTGACTTGAGCCATCATTATGGAGTTCCTTAAGAATTTTCCATTCTTGGGGAGGCCTGGGTGGCTCAGTGGATTAAGCCTCTGCCTTCGGCTCAGGTCGTGATCTCAGGGTCCTGGGATGGAGCCCCACATCGGGCTCTCTGCCTGGCGGGGAGCCTGCTTCCCCCCTCTCTCTGCCTGCCTCTCTGCCTGCTTATGATCCCGGTCTGTCAAATAAATAAAATCTTAAAAAAAAAAAAAAAGAATTTTCCATTCTTCCTTAAATTTCTGCTTTATGCTGGATGTTCCTAAAGCCTGCAATACAAAGTAACTTCCCTACCTATCCCCAGACTACTTTATTATAGTTGGAAGATGCTTCCCAAATAATTGGGATAGGACTGTGCATAGTGCCGCAAATGTAATTAATCTCTCCTGTTGACATACTCTCTTCCATGCTTGTAACTAATGACTTCCTGTTGGATTCTAATAAATCCATGACTAGATCTTTATTTGCTTCTTGAGTTTTGCAAAGTCAGTGCTCCTCTCTGTGTAGTTCACATGGTTTCCGTGGACTGTAGGGCTGTGTCAGTGACACAATATGAGGTTACCTAAAGTCTCAAAAAATCAGGCGTTAGGACCCTGTTGTCTTTAGATACTAAGTCATCTTGAGGGAGGAGCTCTTTTTTGTGACTTGACCATCTAATAGGGTTACACAAATGCCTTTCTTTTTCTTTTGGTCCTTGAGTCACCAGTAATCTATTTCTATACGGTTCCTCTGCAAACTTTGTCCCAGTGTTTGGAGAAACCCCTGTTACTCCTGCCTACAGCATACTGATTCCTGAACTAGTCCTGTTCTCATTTCCTTCCAGTGCCAGTTTTTCCTGGGAAAACCCAGTGGTGAAAAGGGGGAAAGTGAGGAATATATGATAAGGAGACCCTATATGTCACTAAGTGCAACTTTCCTAGCTCCTGTTGGTCCTCTTTCCTGCCTCCAAGGGCCACCCAAAGCCTAAATTAATGGGTGACCATTATACTGCTCTTCCTCCCCATACCATCCCTGTTCTGCAGCCCTACATAAGCTCCCCACAGTTTCCTACACTCCTAGACCCTCCTGTATTCCTCCGGAGACTTTTAACTGCAAATTAAGTGACCAGAGCAAACTGAGAAACAAAACTGGGTATTTAATTTACTGTCACAGGATTGAAATGTACAAAAGCAATAGTTCAGGCCAGTTTGATGCAGGTGCTCACAATCTTTCATTTAAAATCTGCCTCTCTCCAATTCTATGCTCTCATTAGGATAGTCTTAATATCTGATGGTAGAACTTGGCTTTCATCTTTTTAACATACAAAGGCAGAAGATTTCACTTTCCCTTCCGTCATTGGTCTATAAGCTTATCTACCCTCACCTACGAGCAGGAAAATATTCAGATTCACTGCTTAAAAGATGGGCAACAAATGCGTTAGGAGCATCACTAAGTTGGATTCCCCAAGGCATTTTACTTATTTATATTTACTTAAAGTCCTGCTTTGTTCCAAAAATATTTAGGGTGAAAAAGAAAGACTTGTTTTAATGGTAGTAAATGTCAAAGTTCTTCCAAAATGGAATTTCAAATACTTTTTTTATAAGCTAAATAGATTTCTGTAGATGGCCTAGCCCAATATCCAATCACCATTTTGATTGTTTTCTTTAAGGGATCTGCTTCCCAAGCAAAAAGTGATTTTTGATGGAATTTTTGGAGCACAGTCTGGTCAGACTTGCAGTGGACTGCCTTAACTCTTTTTCATGTCAACGACTAAGTGAAATCTACTGGGTAGTCTATGTTAGATTCTCTCATTATATTTGTACAGATGCTTGATTGAATGAGCACTTGGTCCTATTTCTTTCAAGCCAAATCCTTAGTCTGGATGATTCATATTGCTTAGTTTTCTAGCTAGCCTGCTACTTCAGTACTGAAATTTTGAACATGTGCTCATTTCTGCCAAAGTCTAAATGCTTTCTTCCCCCAGAATATAAAATACATGAAATATGTATTGTCCAAATACCCCTAAGGCCTCATTAGCCTGTGGAAGTAATGAATTTACATTAGAATTTATGCTCAACTCCTGCTGGGACATTGTCCTATCTGCCTAAGCAGGAAGTCAGCATCCCAGAAAATTCCCTTACCACTGCCACTCCACTACCCCTCAAAGTATTCTTGGGAATTCTTAGGGAGTATTTTTATGTGGAATCATAAAATCCATGTCTACCAGGAATCCATTCTCCCTCCAGATTTCCCTTTTTAGGACAGCAGGCTCTGGAACTGAACTATCTGGGTTCAAATCCTGGTGCCACTGTTTACAAGCTGTGTGATCTTGGGCAAGATGTTTAACTTTTCTAAACTTTAGCTTGTTATCTGGGAAATGAGGATTGTTTCTTTCTTTTTTTTTTTTTTCATGGTATGTTAAGTTTAATTCAACTGGTTGCCAAATACTATGAAGAGTACAAAATAAAACAAAATCAATTTTTCCATAATAGACTTTAAAAGTTATACACATTTATTTTAAAATGTTATCACTGATTATCTCTAGGTTGTAGGATTCTGGTATTTTTTCTGCCCTTTGCTCTTTAACATTTCTTAAACTTTTAACAATATATGCATTATTTAATAACCACTGGAAATCAGAGCATATGTTTATTTAAAATAATCTAAGACATTTTGGATGCTGAACAAGAAAGGAAGTAAAAGAGTATTGATTAGGGGACCAATTTTGCTTTAGAAAGTCTTGTGGTTCATTCATTCTTTCTTTTTTTTAATGTTTTATTTTTATTTTATTTTATTTATTTTTTATTATCATGTTCAATTAGCCAGCATATAGTACATCATCAGTTTTTGGTGTAGTGTTCAACAATGCATTTGTTGCATATAACACCCAGTTCTCATCACCACATGTGACCTCCTTAATTCCCATCACCTCATTACCCCACCCTCCGAACCCCCTCTCTTCTATAACCCTCAGATTGGTTCCTGGAGTCCAGAGTCTCTCATGGTTTGTCTCCCTCTCTGATTTCTTCCCATTTAGTTTTCCCTCCCTTCCCCTGTGGTCCTCTGCTCTATGTTCCACATATGAGTGAAACCATGATAATTGTCTTTCTCTGCTTGACTTATTTCACTTAGCTTAAACCCTTCCAGTTCCATCCATGTTGATGTAAACAGAGGGTCTTCATCCTTTCTGATGATTGAGTAATATTCCATTGTATATATGAACTACATCTTCTTTATCCATTGCTTCAAGATTAAGTGAGAGAATGCATTTGGAGTAGTTGGAGAATGCATGACATGTATTAGTGTCCCATAAACATTAATTACTGCTATTATCCACAGCATCTTCTGCCTCTTCCCTTTTTGAAGGCTCTTGCCCTGATTGAAGGACATGATCCTCAAAATCTGCCAGCCTAGGAGGCATGAGAAGAGTCCTCAGTGTGCTGTATGTTTTCATCACCAAAATGGAGAGAAAACCCCTCCTCATCTTTGGCTCAAATGCTTTTCTTGGAGCTGGTTGGGATCAAAGTGGCACAAGGTCTCCTATTTTGCATCTCTTTTCTAGGCTCTAGTGCATCCAAAGCTACCTTTTTGCAGACACCCTCAAGAAAATTAATCTGTAGGACCCAAAGCCTCAGTCCAGATAAGGGTGGGGACTAAAGTCTAATTCAGCCGCATAACTTCAGTGACCTCACTTTACTGTCTGCCATGACCTCTGCACACAATTTTCTCAATTGTACTTTCTACCTGTAATTTATTTTAATTCTAATTGTCAATATATATTAAGTAAATTAGTGAACTGAATCCATGTAATTTAAGTTGAAAACCTCTTATATTCCTTCTCACTTCTGAAGATACGTCAGTGCATGTTATTTCCTCAGTCCTACGATGCATTCTGCTTTTGTTTGTTTTCAGAAAATGATATGTAAAAACAATTTAGTAAAGCAAAATAACTTGATTATTCTTAGGACAAAACAAAAGTCAAAATGAATTTAGTAAATACTATTAAAAAAACTTTTCAATCATTTTTAATTTCAAAAAACTACTTTCGATTGATTTAATATTTTATTTATTTTAAGCCAGCTAGCTCCAGGGTATATAATATACTGTTTTTAAATTATTTTAGGATGGCAAGAATGAATTGGACCCACGTGAAATCTTTTTAATGGGTAACAAGCTACTATCGAAAATATTTGGAATCTGCTTTAATTTTGATCTTATCAATTCAGAGGGGTAGTGTAATGTCATGATTACAGGAGAAGGCTGGGGGCAGTTGCCTACAAATCCTGGCTCTATCTGAATGGGAGCTGTGCATCTTGATCAAGTTTCTTAACCTTTCTGTACTTCAGTTTCCCCATCTGTAAAATGGGGATAATAATAGTCCAGCTGTTATAGGACTGAGAATTTATATAGTTAATATACATTAAGTGGTCACAATGCTTGGCATGTAAAAACCCTCAATAATTCTTGGCTTTATAATCTATTATGTCGAAAGCCCTGGACAAAAAGAACTTCATTTTGACTCATTTACTTAAAAAGTATCTTTTGAGGATCCAACTCCATGCCAGGAACTGTGCTAGATTATAGACTAAAACAATTAAGACAAAATTACTTCCTTGAGGAACTAATAGCCTTGTGTTTGAAAATTTTCAGAGAAGTGCTTCCATTAAACATTTCATTTTAGAGAATAGCTACATTCATGAACCCAGCTTATAGAGGAGATGGCTATTTTTAAAAGGGAAAAGGTATCTCTTGTATAAATGTAGAATTTAAAAAAAATTATATGTAGTACTCTTTTTCTTTCTTCCCCCAAATATCTGAATTTCAGGCAAGTATGACTATGTCAACAAATAGCTTTAATGGGATCCAAGTGTCTAGGAAGAGTTAATGCACCTGCAGAGAAAGCTTTGTGCTTTTATCCTCTAGGAAGTCCCAAATAATTTAAAAATTAGCCTTCTGAAGATAAACTAAAATAATTTCCATTTTAAACGCAACATTGTATAATTAGCATTTTTCCATTTAGTCAGTGTTTCTGTTCTTCAAAGAATAGTTAGAGTTACTTAAACTTGAGTGATACAGCTAAGCTTAATCGCTAGGAACTATACGTTTCTCTCTTTTCCAGGAAATACATATTATTTTCTAGAAATTCAGCATAATCAATAGGATTCTTAAAATGACACAAATTGGAAAATAATTTAGCTTTCCAATTATTATTGAACGTTTATGAGAAAGGCTGATAGTCTCTTGGGGTAAATGGAAGTAAAGTGACAACAAAGGGTACATACATTGAGCTGTGAAGCGAAACTGACCTTGTGCCAATCTCTCAACCTTTCCTTCTTAACAGATGAATGTCATTTGCTGTGTCAGTGGTTTGAAGTCAATAACCATTGATACTCTCCTTTGGGAACTCTTGTGCTTACAAAGGCAATATTTCAGAATGAGGACACAGTCTGCTGATGAGTAAGTAAGTATCTCTAATGATGGTGGGAAGAAATGTTACTTTGAAGCTCTGAAATTCAAAAGAATTATTGCTGCTCTGTTCTTTTTAGTAGTTATTGAACAATAATGGTGCATAATTCTGAACTACATTCAAGCAGGGGGAAAAATGTTGTATCTAATAAGAACTTTAAAAAGTTTGTGTTCTGTAATACATCATTCTTGCTCTCTTTGGAGAGCAATTTCAAAATGCTTACCTGATAAGAAACTTGGTAGAACAACACCTTTTCAAATGAACCTGTTTATTTATGTCTAGGTCAGAAAGATATGCAGAAGGTTAGTTTTCAGCCCAATATATTCTCAGCTATGAAATGTGTTTTACCATTCCATCGTATCTTGCCTTTGGAGTCCTTATTCTAGTATTTGCTTACTTGCCTTGCCTGGGCAAGTTTTGAACCCTGACCTTGTGGGCAGCTAAAATCCACTGACAGTTGTGGCTCACAAGGTTTAGCCTTTTTATAACCATTTCTTTATTTTCTTGTCCCCACATCCTTCTGGATGCCATATAGTACTTTTAAGACAAACTGTGAAGGATTTGAATAGCCCCTCAATCTTTGTCACTGAGGCCTTAGAGTGTCATCAGCCTTTGGTGTCAAACACAACTGAACTAGACAATTCATTTTACCTAATTCCACAAGGTAATTTGGCTTTTCTCATGAAGGTGTGAATCCTGGTTCCAAGTAGGAGCTATTCATGATCCCAGTAACCTCCAGATGGGCTCCAGGAACCCATTGGATATGAGCTTTTCTGCTTTCAGATCCACTTTACCTGTGCTTTATTTGTGGAGCTGGGGCTGCACATAAAATGTGCGGCTAATAGTTCTCCCTGTCCCAACAAGTGCATTTTTGTAATACAGGTTAGAGTTAGCATTTAGGAAGTTTCACCCTTATTCTCTTCTCTCTGCACCCCCCCCCCCCCAAAAGCCTCTGGAAACAAGTGAAATGAACAAAAAATGTGATTAGACAGCTACAATATGCTCTGTAGCACCCTGTCAAAACATTTGTCACACCATATTGTGACTTATCTTTTATTATGTCTGTCTACCCCCACCCCCCAACTGTAACCTGCTTCAAACAGGGATTGTGTGTTACTTCTCTTTCATCAATGCCTGGCACAAGTCCTGTTGTAGAGCAAACATTTAATGTTCAATAAATGAGTGAACAAACAAATAGCATAAATGAATGAATGAGTAAATTTAGAGTAGATCACTTTTCAAATTATTTTGTTATTGAGTACTGCTGAGATGTCTCCTAAATCCAGTTAGGACACATGATGCTTCTCAACCTAATCAGCACTGAATGAACAATAAATGTAGAACATATAAGGATGTGGAAAGAAGCAGTTACTTGAACCCAGAAGCCTCTGTTTCAAACCTGTTTGGGTAGATGATCAGCATCATTCAGATCTCTGTGTATTTCAGTTCAGAGTGTTTATCAACACACTAATTTTACAAGAGGCTTGCGTTATTTCAAGTCCAATGGATCCAGCAGATTTCTCTTTAATAGAGAAATTTCACTAAAGTTCACATACACACCAGCATTGATAATCTAGAAGCAAATTCCCAATGACTGTGTGTAGGTGCTCTTGTTTCATTCATCATAACCTTAGTCATCTCAGTGACTTTCCACTTTCTTAAGTAAAATGACCAGAAAATAGAACTTGATCTGATTGATTTGGTTGGTTCAGTGATTAATTTATGCATGTGTTTATGGGGCTCTGTAAGAGACTTGCTCCAGGTCAAAACAAAATTTGACTATTCAGAGAAATTGTGTTTTTGAAAAAAATCTATCTCCTTTTGAGTGTTACAATGAATACACAGACATAAATATATATATATAAATATTTATATGTGTTTATATATAGATATAAATACATATATTTTATACTTTGTGTGTGTGTATATACACACACACACACACACACACACACACTCACACATATATATAAAATCTGCTATGTGTATTCAGACTTCAAAGATTCCAAATCTTGAATTAGGCTATATGAAAAATACACTCTTAATAAAATGCCAACATTTTGAGACATCTGACAAAATGATATTAAATTTAAGTAGGAAGCATAAATATGTCATTCTGTCCTTAAATCCAGTGGAACTTATATTATAGTTGGGAGAGACACAAATGTAAGTAAACATATAAATAAAATATATGTTTAATTCTTAGACGGTGAAAAATGCTCCATAGAATAGCACAATAGGTGGATATGGGGCACTATCTGTGGGGCTTCAGTTTTAAATAAGGTCTACAGAGAATAACAATGAGTTAAGTATTATTACTTTGATTTTATAGGAGAGAAATTTTACACTTCTAAGATACGTGAATGCTATCTGAAAATCAGTAATGGTCCAAAAAGAGTTTGTTTGGGGTATTCGAGTTACTTAAATCAAAGTTACAATATAACCATCTAAAATCAATTCAAGAAAATGTAACAGATGTTTTGATAACAATCCATGGAATTTCTGTGTTTAAATAACTCATTGCTTAAAAATCAAAACCTTGATTCTGTCATGTTTACAAAATAATGAAAATGAAAGCAGTAAGCTTCAGAACCTATGGGGTATATCCATAGTTATATACAGCACGATTCCCATAGTATTAAACTCTTACATAAGAAAGATTAACAGTAAGTAAATTAATTATTCAAATCAAGTTTCTTGAAAAGATCAACAAGTAAGAACTAAAGAAAGCAGAAGGAATGATTTGACACAACAAAGGCAGACGTTTATACATAACGAAACAAAACCTATAAATAAATCCAAAGCCTGGTTCTTAAAACAAAACAGAGAAAGCAGATTAAAGTTGAAATGAAACTGAGGAGCTAAACAAACAATTGCACATATAGCAGAAATCAAATTAAAAGCGAGCATCTTACAATATTCTCTAATTCCATTTGAAAACCTAGATAAAATATAAATGAAAGATAAAAATGAAAGTTTTTCCAATAAAAGAATTAATAAGTTATCAGAATTTACTCAAAAAAATATGGAAAAACTAAATGAACCCAAATTTCAAGGTGAAAATTGAGAAGTGTTTGTTATCCCCTATAAATATCATGATGGAAGATTTTACAAATGAAGTCTTTCAAATACTTTGGAACTTTGAAAGAAATAATTCTCATTCTGTCAAATAAATTTATATCATATAAAAAAAGAAAGTTTAAACTGATATCAAAATCTGATTAATGGTAACAGACAGGGGAAAACAAAGACAGACTATTTTAAACCATGAAAGCAAAAATGCAATACAAATTATTGGCAAGCTGTATGAAAGATGCCTTAATATTTGGAAAACTGGTGATTATAATTTACATATTAAAAGTGGAGGAAAATAGTATGATCAATTTAATAGATATGGTTGTTTTTCAGCAATATTTATTTTTCAAGATAAAATGTTAAAAACTCTTGGGGCACCTTGGTAGCTCCATTGGTTAAGTATCTGACTCTTGATTTTAGCTCAGGTCCTGATCTCAGGGTTGTGTGACTGGGCCTTGTGTTGGGTTCCATGCTTGGCATGGAGCCTGCTTAAGATTCTCTTCCTCTCTGCCTGCCCACCCCCCACCCCATGCTCATGCTTGCTCCTCTTCTTCAAAAAACAAAATAAAACACTTTAAAAACTCCTAAAATGGAAATGAAAACTTCCTTAGCATGAGGTAAATACATGTCTTAATTAAAAAGCAAATATCAGACCTAATACTGAAACACTAAGATATTTCTGGTACAGTGGGGAGAAACATGAAGATGCTCTTTTACATTGTTATCATTTATTATTTTTCTGGAAGTACAGCCAGTAAAATTAGGAAAAAATAAAATTAAACTTACGAATATTGGAAAGTATGGGCCAAATTATTACTTTGCAAATGTTAGGAATATACCCTAAAAGAATAAACTAAAAACTAGTAGAAAAACAATTTAGTAAAATAACAGATTAAAAATAAATAACCAAAGTTTCCTATACACAAAAGCTATCAATTTAGAAAGAAACATAACTTCAATATATTCTATATAACAAGTGATCTCTCTCTGTCAAATAAATTTAAAAAATTAAAAAAAAAAAAGATTCTCTCTCTTCCTTTCCCTCTGCCCCTCTCCCCCGCCATCCCCATGCTCTCTCTCTCTCAGAAAACAAAACAAAAGAAAACAAAACAAACAAAATCTTTTTGTTTTTTTAAATATTTTCTAAGGATAGTAAAAAAGTACTAAATAAAGAGACAGACATGCTTTGGATAAGAATTATCTACGGTCTAAAAATGTCTGTTTTTCTCAGATCTGTACATTTAACATACTTCTTTCAAAATAAAAGGAAGATAGCTTTTAAAAAAATTTGTAATATACTAAATTTCATTTGGAAACATAAATAGTAAGAATAAAATTAAAATTTGAAATAAGAATAATGTGGGAAAAAAGGTCCTTCCCAATACTATACATGAATATATATGTTATAAATCTAGAGAAATGGAGTTTGTTACTGATAAAAGAATAGACTGAAAGTGTGGATGTAAAAGTGAAAATATATGAACATTTCATATATGATAAAGGTAGAATTCAAATAAATGGCAGAGAGAATGGACTAGATGTTTAATATATTGGTTTGACATTTGGAGAACTTAAGTGAGATCTCTATCCTACTTCTTACACTAACATGAATTGCAGATGAATCAAACAGTATCACATAAAATCATAAAAACAAATGGAGTAAAACATTAGAATATCGCTGTATGAAGACCTTCTAAGCATGATGCAAAATTTGGAAGTCATGAAGAGAGACTGATTAATTTAAGAGCATAAAGATTCAATCATTCAGGCAACACCAAAAAACTAAAGTCAAAACATGAATGACAACCATGGGGAAAAGTAACTGGAAAAGCATATAAGAACAGGCTAATTTTATTTTTAGAAAATAATTCATGAATTAATAAGAAAAAACAGTTCAACCCTATAAAAATATGAACAAAAACATAAAGAGATAGTTTACTAGGATGCCTGTCTCAACACATTTGTAACAACCACTCACATGCAAATCTGGAAACCATCTAAATATCTTTCTGTTATAATTCACACAATTAGTAGAATATACAATATAATTTTTTTTGGATTTTTATTTATTTTTTAAATTTATTTCTTTTCAGTGCATCATATGCATCATACCCAGTGCTCCATGCAATACGTGCCTCCATAATACCCATCACCAAGCTCACCCAACCTCCCACCCCCGTTGCTCTAAAACCCTTAGATTGTTTTTCAGAGTCCACAGTCTCTCATGGTACAATATAATTTTTATTAAAAATGAGGTAGGTTTTTTCATAGATATGGAAAAATATCCAAATCATAATATCCTGTGAATAAGTAGCCTAAAAGTATAGAGAGATTTATATTATTTGTAAAAAAGCAGGGAATTTCTAATAGAATATCCTTATTATCATTGTTTGTAATAATGTTCACTTAATGCAAAGCATAATGGGTCTATTCTATGTTAGTAGCTGATTATTTCAAAACTCATAAAATTAAGTAGAGTTTAAAGGGAAAAAGAAAAAGGAATATAAAGACTGCAATACCCATAATTAAATGCATTATGTTGATTTCCTAGGAAACTGATTTTGTGTTAGTTTTTAAGAGTATTGTGTGAATTTAACATATAGTTTTGAAAATAAGTATTTTAAAATATTAAACTCATTGTGTAACTTTATAGGTGATCCACATGACACATGTGAAAGCTAAATTATTCAGTTTATTATTTTAGTGAAATAGTAAATGATTCCAATGACATATTCTAAAGATAAGTTTAAAGAAGCTCCTTTAATTGAAAAACAGTGGCCTTTTACAACTTACTGTGGATATCTTTTAGCTTCATGATAAATTTTCTATAGCTGTTCTTCTTTCAGAATGAGAGAATAATTATCTTAAATCTCTCCATAGTAGTATCTATTTCATTTTAAAGAAAAGAATTATGTGGTGTACTTTTTGAATTTCTAAAATTTTAATTTAATACATCTTTGTTTTCAAAGTTTTAAAAAGATATAAATAATTTTCACTTCTTTTTTTGGAGAAATATTATTTTAAAAATACTCTGTCTTCAAATATAAACCAAATATAAACCAGAAAAAATTCATTTGGCCATGGAATTATTAATAAACTACTAAGAACTTGAAAAATAATTCAGCACTGAGCTTTTTTTTTTTTTAATTTTTTTTTATAAACATATATTTTTATCCCCCGGGGTACAGGTCTGTGAATTGCCAGGTTTACACACTTCACAGCACTCACCATAGCACGTACCCTCCCCAATGTCCACAACCCCACCCCCCTTCTCCCAACCCCCCTCCTCCCAGCAACATTCAGTTTGTTTTGTGAGATTAAGAGTCACTTACGGTTTGTCTCCCTCCCAATCCCATTTTGTTTCATTTATTCTTCCCTGATATGAGGAAGTGGTGATGCAACATGGGGGATTAAGGGGGTAGGAGAAGCACTGAGCTAAGTTTTATCTTTATCTTTCAAATCAATTAACATATAGCCACAGGCAAATGAGCAAATAGGAGGTTTTACAAAAGAAATTATCGGGGTAATTCTGTTTGTAGCAGCAAGGCCCTCGGGTAGTTTCAACCGTTTTAAGTGTCTTCTACTTTTTCATAAGTTATTTGGAATTGGTTTCCTGTAACCTACCCTTCCATTTCCCAGAAATGGGAAGGAAATGGGAAGTTGTCATCACCCTGAGGTGATCATTTCTAGGGCTCTTGCTGGGAGATCTTCCGCTCTTCCAACTGTGTTTGGCTTCAGATTAGCATGGCTGCCTCCAACTTGAATCTATTATCACAACTCTTTATCTACATTACAAAAATCTTGGAAATTGAAGGTTAACATGTTGAACTTGAGGAATAAAAAAAATTAACAAGGGGCGCCTGGGTGGCTCAGTGGATTAAGCCGCTGCCTTCGGCTCAGGTCATGATCTCAGTGTCCTGGGATCGAGCCCCGCATCGGGCTCTCTGCTCAGCAGGGAGCCTGCTTCTCTCTCTCTCTCTGCCTGCCTCTCTGCCTACTTGTGATCTCTCTCTCTGTCAAATAAATAAATAAAATCTTAAAAAAAAAAAAAATTAACAAAACGAAGTGAATATAGTTATCTGAGGGGAAACAAATCTTTTTTTTTCTTTTTTTACTGTGAGTGATCATGTATTACTAACTTTTCCAAAGAACATGTATCTGTCTCCAGATGTTCAAGAAAATCCTTAAAATGTTTTGTAAAATCTTCCCTAGAGTTAATTAATATTCTAATAAGGATGGTGAATAACCCAGAGGGAGATATATCCCAAGCTTACTTGACTAGGAAACTATTTTTTTTCCCCTACAGAACATCTGTTTAGTAGAACACAATTTGGGTAACACGGATGAAAGCGTACTTTCAGACATTAAAAAAAAGAATAATTACCTTAATAATTTGACTTCCAGAAAAATCTCCTGCTATATTTAAATAAATTTATACTTTAGAAAATTAATCTATAATATCACGTTTTATTGGTATGGGAAAAGCACATTTTATGATCTTAGCTAGAATCTTCATAACTAACACTAGACTTTTACCTCAGAAGTGATTCTGTCAAGGACTCTTTTGGCCAACTTGCTGTTATGTGTTTGATTAGATAGAGATTTGCTAGTCACCAAAGCTGTTGCGCACAATGGCAGAACCTTGCTCATGTTCTGTAGGCTCTGCCCCAAAGTACAACCATGGAGGCAGTTCGGATATAAAGGCTGGCTCTAGAAGTCATGTGATTGGTACCCCTGTAGGCAATGACTGTTTTGGCTATACAATAAGAAGATGAAAAAAAAAAAAGGAGGCATTTTTATGTGGACACATTTAAGTGTTATTCACTCTCAGAAGTTTCAATATGAGTACAAGGTGATAGCTGTAATAAACTTAAAGGTTTACGTTCTTTTGTTATTGTTACAGGTATTATGAGGAAACTTCAATTGTTATTGTTCGTCTGGTCTGAAATTTTCCCCTAAATAGTTAATTTATTAATGCTTACTTGAGGGAAATTTAAAAATTCTTTTCTACTCTTTCTTCTCATGTATTCCAGTCAACTTAAAATTGTGGGGATGTGAAGGTAGTTGGCAGCTTCCTTTTCAGCTTTTTCTCTACTCCTGTTAAATTTCATGTCCAAATGAAAGGTTTTCTACCAGTATTTTATTCTTCTACACAGCAGGTCCATTTCATTGTGTTCTCTTCGCAGTATCTGTGACCTACCACTCTCCATATATATCTATAGAAAACTTCACTCTTTACTGCATCTTATAGGAAGCAAATGGAAGATTGGTTCCTGCTTGTAAAATTGCTTAGATTCTAAAGAAACACCTTTGATTTGAAAAGGAATGGAATTCCCATTATGGTGGAAAGAAGAAGAAGGGATATAAATGATCTAAAGTAGGTCTGTAAGTTGAGGTGGTGATTGCCTGTGACCAATTTCAGGGATCTCACAAAAGTAAAACATTGTATCTATAAACATTCTATTTTACTGAGTGGAGTCTCATTTATTTGTTTTAAGCTCTTTGATCAGTGCTAAAATGTGATAGGCCTTCGGATTCTCAATTAGATACATCAACATCTTATATATTGAGAATTTCAGGTGGGTTAACTTTGGAGGACTTGAGCAGGGCAAGAAACAGAGAGACTGTGGGAGGATTTGGGATAGCTGATGTGGTGAGCAGAGGAGAGGGACATAGAAGACAAACAATTCCACTTTCCCAAGTGCCAGTTTTGAATATCTCACTAAATATCCTGAAAAGGAAATCCTGGCCAGTAGTGTTAATGTGGGTACAATGAAGAGCAGATGGCTCACACTTTGTCAATTTTTAGTCAGTAATGTGATATGTTTTTAAAATTTGCGGGTAAAGTATGAGATAGGAAAGCATCTTTGCTACATACTGCTCCAAATCTGTCACAGATCCTGTGCATATTTTTACATGAAGCTGGTCTGAAAGTTTGAACCACAATCTTCCTGAGTTTTCTGATGCTTGGGTTTTGGATTCTCTGAAGCCAGAATCTCTTCGCTCATCCAGTAGATCTTCCCTTGCTGCTGCTGTAATGTCTATATCCTTTGTCACTGAACTTCAGGGCTGTGTGCTTCAGGAGGTTGATAAAAGGAGTCTGGAAGTAGTGGAAATCTGAGGACCGTGAACCTGTGAGGCTTATTTCTTTGGAGTGGGTAGAGAGGAAGGGATTCTTAAGTTCAAACCCTAGGAATTTGAGGTATGGTGGCATCTGCAGCTGTTTTTGGCCTACATCAAAGACATGGCATGCTACATACCATCTGAGTCTTTCTGGAAGGAGGTCAGCAGAAACCCATGCTGTTCTTTACCAAGCTGGTACTTTTAACCTTAGAGGTATCTATTGATTTTATCAAAATGTTATCTTCCTCATGTTCCATATCTCATGTCTTATGTTAATTCATTTTCTTTACAATGAGTGCTTCTTAAAAAAAAAAAAAGTTTTAAGTTGCATTACACAAATTAGGTTAGTAAGCTTTTCTAGCAGGTCATTTGACTTTATAACACTCCACTCATAGTATCTTAGGGGAAGGAAACTTAGAAAGCATCCAGTCCCCTTCATCTGGTTCATAGATGAAGAAATGGAGATTTAGAGAGGTAGACTGCCTTACCGAAGACTTCACAGCTGCACAGGAAGGCAAATCTTCCAGCACCAGCCCCTGCTTTTCCTCACTGCATCATGCTGCCCTCGCTGTATCTTTGGACTCACTTAACCTCACCTGGAATGAAAAAGAGTACATGTTTCCCTTAAAATACTCTAAAACATCGAGAAGTTGGAATACATGTTTAGTGTCGCAAATCAAATTAAAATATACAAAACAATCACACTTAGATAAAGAAAGACCGACGCTTGTTACACGTGAAACATTCTCATAATTTATTTGGAATCTGAAAAAGTTATTTAAAATTTACCAAAGACTTAAAAAACTTATACATCAAAATGCAAATCATCTTGAAGAAACATAAGGTAAGAATTCAAACGAAAGACATCTGCTTGCATTAGCCCCTGCTTACTCAGCTAGTTGCCTACCCACCTGTTCTGCTAATGAGCTTGTTCTTACTATATCCCCTCCTTGTTCCCTCTTAGCATGACGAAGTCTTATAAATTCAAGAAGTTAACATCTGGTAAAGTCTTGCTCAGCATGAAAAAAAAAATAATTGTTTAATGAAACTCCACTGTCATGCACATTTCACAGATTATCTTCATTTTTCCTACCGGGAGTATGATCTTCATTGCTTTCAAATCTTAAAGTGGTTTCTTAGCTTTTTGCATCTGACTCAGAAGTCATTCATTCATCTTAAACCAGCCCATCTTGCTCAACCCCTCTTTTCAGTATTCTACACTGAATGGCCTTGGGCCTTTAAGTATCGTTGGTGAGGATGTTTCGCATAAAGAGGAGGATAGATATAGCAGCATACTTTCAACAACATTTTAAGTTTATATTTTTCTAAAGTAATACTTCATGGTGCTGGTTGGATTCCCTGGGGAAAATATTCAGATTGAGATTTTCTGCATGGGGAATTTATTGGGAGTGCTCTTGGCCCATACCTGTGAGGCAGTGAAGGTAATGAGGTCAGACTGAGGGAGAGATTGAACTGTCACAATGAAGGTCTGTGCTAAACCAGCTGGAAGATCTGGAGTGAAATGGCCTTATGGATTTAACCCACATGGAGCCAAAAAGAACTAGCTAGGCCCCTTTACTCTCACATTGACAAATATTTGCATGTAAGCTGCCTCTGGAAATTGGGGGTTTGGAAATTGGGGATATGGCAAGGGGCTCTCTGTAGCTTACATAGCCTTCTTCAGCCCAGGGTGGTTCCAAAAGATAAATTCAGATGAAAGCCATCAGCTGCCAACACTTAGGAGGTGGGGGAATGAGAGACAACCCAGTCCTGAAGGTTGATCTGGGCATGGTGCCATGGCGTCCACAACACCTACCATTTCCACTGCTCAGACCCACAAACTTCATATATTACACTCAGAGAGCAGCTCCTCCCAGATCTACTGGACTTTTCCTAGAAAAATTAGGAGAGTAAATGTTAGTGGGATGAGCTCTAGCTCTAGGTGAGCTCTAGATGAGCCCTAGATGCTTCTTCTGGTCTTAAGGCTACCACATAACATTTCTGTCTTCTATTAATTATTCTAGATTCCACTTACTTTTGGCTAGCAACTCTTGGTCTAGATGACTTGCTTGCTGGGATGACTCAGATCCTAAAGTCAGTATCTCAAGCCCTGGGTCACATGTTCTTCATAGTCTACTGCTGTGAACTTGCCCATCACAGTCAAAATTATACCAGAGTACTGAGAGACACTGATAAAGGTCATCAGGGTTCCCACATGTTCTTCCATGCCTTTATGGTGTAACAGGGATCTTACGTCTTCCTGATGATTACTCCAGTCACTCTCATCAAGATATAATAACTCCTTTCCTTGCCAACTGGTCTCTTCATTCAAGAAATGTCAAGTAAGGAGCAGTATCCATAGTTCAAAGTTCAATGGTACTTCTGCCATATCCCATGGTGGATGCACTCCTACCTGGGAATCGGAAGTTTTAAACCTGCAGAGGCTAGCATTAAGGGGAAGGGAAGCACCCATTCCTCACCTGGGTCACTGAGAGGGAGAGTTCTGACGCTTTGATTGGACTCACATGTTCTACTATTGGGAAGTTAGCACCATTAAATAGTCATTAATTTAGGGTGTTACAGAACATTCTGGAAGAAGATCCCCTATTTTCCCAAGGTATTATTTACAAGCTTGTGCTTTAGCTATTCCTCATCAGGCCATTCCATTGCCCTACTAGGTCAGCAACTTCCAGATGGCACAGTAAGTGACTGTTTGGTCCTGTAATCACCAGAAGGTGGTGGGATCCTGTGTCTGTGAATCTAACACTGTACAAGCTCTTAAAGAATGTAACTAGGCAGGCCCTGCAGACAGGAAAGGCAAAACTTATGATATGTATGCTGATTCTACTCAAGTTTGGTTGCTGCCTCTTCCAATATGGGGGAAAAAAAAATCCAATCTGATCAACTTGCCGAGAGGCTAGATAAGACTTCTTAAGGGATGGTTAAATATGAAGAGTTAAGATTTGGTCTCTTTGTTAGCATGTTGGACATTTGGCAGCAGCAGTAGCTAGATCAGCCTTAGTGAGTAGGAGCTTGTGCTATTGGGCCCATGCATCACCCCCATCCTTGCCACTGGGGCTACTCAATTCATGCATCCTTTGTGCCAACACTAGGTGGTTGATGACAGAGGCCAGTTGATGTTACCTGGTCAAATTTTTCTATTTGGCTATTTAATGCCTCTTCTGATGCGGATGCTCTCTGATGGGTATTAACATGTGATCAAAAGTCTTCACCCTCATACCTACTCTCATAGGTCCAGCTCTATGTTTAGTTCTCAGACCAAAGCAAATGATTACTCTCAGTGACACCCAACTGATTTCATAGTCTTCATCATTATTTCTTCCATATATCTTAAGGGCTGAGATGTTGGACTCACCAATGTATTCTCTTCTACCAGTATCTTTTCAATTCACTATTCATGAAAGTTTTAGTAATTGCCCTACTTACAGCATTGTAGCAGCTCTCAGTGCTCCATACACCATCAGGTTAAAGTTATTATTTCTAACTGATCAGCAGGTGATTTGGCAGCCAAATCCCATTTTGTAGATCATTTCTTTGAGTCACTCCTGGCAACAGCTATTGCACATTGGGTTCTCCCAAAAAATAGATGCTGAGAAGGAGATCTTCCTGTGTAAGTGTATTAGCTGTCTTGTTGGGTCAGTATTTCTACAGGGTTGAAGTGAGGGGGATGGTGCAGAGGGAGATGATGTCAGTATAAGCAGTCTCAGCTGATCTTACAGGGAGCTCTGGAGTTGGGACATAGAGGTGAATCACAGTGAGGGTCTAGGCTTTCATGCTCCTAATAGGTCAGTCATTGAATATCAGCTGCCCCTGGGAAAAAGGCAACTCTGGGAGAGGCAGCTGTCTTCAGGCTGGGGTGGATTCCAGAGAAGCTCCGAGAGCTGTGGCCACCTACTAGTTAGAGTAGGAAAAGAAACATCAGTGCTTCAGTCCCCAAAGGGGTCGGGGGGCAAGGCCCAAATCTGGGTGGTATACAGAGCATGCACTGTTTATTCTATAAAATTTAGAAAGTAAAAAAAATGTAAAAAGAAATATAAAAAATGGTTCATGATATTATCACTCAGCTTGAACTGTTTTAAGTGTTTTGGTGTATATTTTCTTCCCTCCTTTTTCCTGGATATCTATAGTTCCTACATATTTGAAACTACACCAAAAACATCATTTCATAGATTGCTGTATCCATTAACATGATTTAAGTAATTCTTCATATTAAAAACAAAGATTATATCCTCAATTTTAGCAACTTTACATATTTCATCTTGTCTCTGTGCAAAAATTTACCTAAAATTTTTTCTTTATTAGTTGTGGTCTCTTTTTATATTTTGCTAATATAAAGAATATCAGTACAAATTCAAATCAGTCTGTAATCTAAAAATACCTGTTAGAGCCTCTTTTCCTTTTTCATTAATTGGAAAGTTAACAAATCTTTATGGGAAAGAGCCTCTCAACATCCCTTTCCCGAAATTCTTGGATTTATGGGGAAAAGCAATTACAGCTGGCCTCTGTTTCTCTTGCGTTTTTATTTTAATGCTGCCACTTACAACTCTGTGATTTCGAGCTAATCACTTAAGCTTTCCGACCTTAAGATTTTATATCCCACAGGCAGAATCTCTGCCCTTCACACATTTATTGTAAGAAACCTAAACACTCTACTCATAGGGAAGAGACCATTCTGTAGTGATGTCATATCTACAAATAGAAGAATAGTATAACGGGAAGATAAAGAGAAAACAAATGAAAACAAGAACAAATACATATTTTTTTCCAAACTCTATTCCAATTTGCTTACGGTCAGGATCATACACATTTTACAGAGAAACAAGAAAAATGAAACTCATTAGTTTTGTTTCAAAACAGACAGGGGCTGTGCCTGCTTAGCAACCAGCAAAAGACGGAGAAGGGCAGGTTTCAGCTGATGGTCCAGATGCTTGCTGATACTCCCAGAGTAAACAAAGCAGCGCCGTGGCTGACTGAGTCTCCCATTCATCACCAAGATGCTTGGCTTATGTAGACAAAATTGCAAGCTGGTGATGGGAAAGAAAAAAATCCATAAAGCCAGAAAAACAGAAATACACATGATTCCAGTCTAGTATGTTTGAATGTAAATTTCTCTCTTTGTTCCATCCTAAGTGGGAAACTTAGGCAGCCTATCACTAGAGCAGGAACAGTCATAAAGACAGTAGGGATATAAATGGTGACAGGATAAATAGTCTTCCATCCCACTGCAGATAATCAGAGGGAAACCTTTTAAAATAGAGTATGTTATGAACCTTCCCAAGTTGGTGTGACTTTACTTATTTCATCTTATGCTTTTTCAAATTGTAGTCGCTCCAGAAAGCAGAAACGAGAAGTGGGACCCATAGTCCTTGCTTGTTTTCATGGTACCTGAGAACAACAAGGCTGGAGACCCCTCAGAATGTGATGCTGGTGAGTTAAAAACTCTAAGCTCTGTCTTTAATCTTGAATGAATGTATCCAGATTCTAGACTGGGATGTGAGGCTTAGGAGAGTTAGGTTATTTTATCCCCCACCTTTAACTATGCAGAGAGGGGAGGAAAGTCAAATATTTGTCTTAACAGGAGGAGAAAGTCAGCCTTTTCACTTCTTCCAGCTTTCTTCTCCTCCTCTGCTTCTACAGCCTGGAGGGGACTTTGGAAATGGGATTGCTTATTAAAAATGAATTTCTCCATGGGTGAAATTAACCAGATAATTAACAGGCAAACTCTTTTCTTTTCAGGTTTTCATCTGCTTTATATTTGTTATAAATTAGAGAATACATGTGTAACAACTCAAAACACAATGTAACATTATCCTAAGTAATTGTTAATCATTCAGTATGTGCTTGTAAATGCACCAGGCACAGAAGAACCTACAAAGTGCCTTGAGAAGTAGTTCCTGATACTTGCTGTCTCCTTATCTCTCATTTCCTCTTCCTCAACCCCTCAGAATGACTTCTGTTCCTATAAATTGACTGAAATTTCTCTTGCTGAGATCAATGACCTCTTTTTTGATACACTCAATAGAAAGATAGCCCTTAATCCTGTATGATCTCTAGGAAGCTTTCTGCAAGGCCAACTAGTTTTTCTTCTTGCTATCGCCCTCGACCCGCAAGAACGACAAGAAGCCCCAGTTCAGATGTATCTTCTCTCTTTATTTCTGCAAGTCTACACACTTATATACATTTACATGACCAATCAGCGAGCAGGGTACAGGAGGGAGCGAATCAGGCTGTACACCTAAACGAACAACTTCGCTAGCAACCAATGCTGTTTACTTCCTCTTTGGGCGTTCCGCTTAGTCTCACGAGGCAATCCTAACCTGGCAACTAGCCAGGCGCCATCTTTTAATGGCAGAGGCCGCCCTGGCCAGGGGCCTGCCTCTGACATTCCCCCTTTTTTCTTTTATGGCAGGGATCGTGCCTGTCTTAGGTTGTCAGTGGCGGGGAATATCCTTACCTGTCATCAGACGGCAGATATCAATGATCTGCGTCCTGTCTTAGGTTGGTATATTTCCCCCACCAATCTTACCTGTCGTTGACTACCGATCCAGCATACTTAGACACACTTGGGGGGATGTTCCAGCCTCGATGGCTAACAAGGCCTGCACCATGGCGTGGCTGTTGCCTATGTTGCTGTCGCCTCCAAATTTTCAGTTTCTTTACTAGTAGAATCAAGCCCACTACGAGGATTGTCATCAGACCAATTACGCTAGCCCATTGTTTCGTAAAGGTTAACACATCTTGCAATGTTTTGATTATCTCTGGGAGGGTTGCAAGCTCAACTCTGGTGTTATTTATCCTTGTTATGCCTAGTAGCAGGTGCTGAGTGTAGTTTTGGAATTCTACGGACTAATTCCCCCGCAAGTATTGGGAGAGTTGTCAGGAGACATTCTGTAAGTCACTCATATAGGCTATGGGAGTTACACAAATTGCTGGGAAGGTGCTATACATCCCAGTCCCAATAGGGCCCCCAATATGTCCACTTGTTCTTGAACTGAATCCACTCTCTGCAAGCAGGATTCCTGCTTGCAGATGTGCATTGATCTGAGTCTGTGTTTGGAGGGCAGCCGCCGTTCCTTCTGCAAGGGTGTTCACAGCTTCCGCAGTGGGTATAGTTGCAGCAAGTGAGACTGCTACTGCCGTGGCAGCTGCTGTAGATATAGCCAATGCTGTCACAATGGCAGCTGTGATACCAAAATCTCTCTTCTTTCTGGATAGCACCACCGGTAACTTGTCCTCTGGAGTGGAAACTGGGATAGGAACATGGGTAGGGATACGCATAATCACAGCCAGCTTGAAGGCCGTGACATTCCAGCACTGGGAAAGATAGCAATTCTTAGTGCAATTCAACGTATCATTCAGCTCGCTAGCATTTGTTACGAGGAAAAGGAATGGTGGCGAGACGCATATGGGAGTGGGCTGATAAGTAATATTATTGGGACAAGACACATTAACTGTTGTCTCAAAGGTACTAGAGTCATTTTTTAATAAGAACAGTTGAGGAATTTGCCACCATTTAACATGGACACTGCTGAGATATCAGTACATGCTCCTAGCAAGTTACAGACCTGCCATGCATCAAAGGGAGAGGAGGGATTGCCTTGCTTAGGATTTTGAAAGGAATAATTGTACCCTGTAAAGGTATTATTTTTATAAGTAGAAAAGCATGGAGTGAATGTAAAGCTATGCATTTCATTGATGTAAACTGAGCGCAAGGTACTCTGACATCCAGACCATTCCGGTGGCCAAACCCTGTTATTGGTGCACGTGGGCAACTTAAAAGGCTGATATGGCCCCTAGGCATTAATAGGTTTCACAGGGGCCAAACCTTGGATCACAGGTGGTCCCATTGAGGTATGTTTAGCAAGCCTTCATCTAGGAGCCATGGAGCTGCCTTTTCCACTGTATTCAAAAAGGCCCGAGCAGTTTTTGTTTTTGTTTTTTTTAAAGATTTAATTTATTTATTTAACAGAGAGAGATCATAAGTAGATGGAGAGGCAGGTAGAGAGAGAGAGAGAGGGAAGCAGGCTCCCTGCTGAGCAGAGAGCCCGATGCGGGACTCGATCCCAGGACCCTGAGATCGTGACCTGAGCCGAAGGCAGCGGCTGAACCCACTGAGCCACCCAGGCACCGCCTGGGCAGTTTTTGCTTTTAGTGGAGTTCCATTGGCTTTCAGCAGGTCTTTTAAAGACCCTTCCAACCGCACTTTAGATACTTCAGATCCCATTATGAACACACAGACAACAGACGCGGACGTTAAAGACACTAACTAGCACATTAACTTTTTACACGCATATACTTCAGTTGACCTTTACTCCCCGCTTTACCGCAGAATTCCCACTTTTGAATGTGGCCTTTACTCCCCACTTTACCACAGAATTCCCACTTTTGAACGTGGCTAATGTCCCTGCTTTCCTGCGGATTACCTTGCAAGAGTCCTTTATTTAGTTCCCGGGTGCCGGCACTATTTATCGCCCTCGACCCGCAAGGACGACAAGAAGCCCCAGTTCAGATGTATCTTCTCTCTTTATTTCTGCAAGTCTGCACACTTATATACGTTTATATGACCAATCAGCGAGCAGGGTACAGGAGGGAGTGAATCAGGCTGTGCACCTAAACAAACAACTTCGCTCACAACCAATGCTGTTTACTTCCTCTTTCGGCGTTCCGCTTAGTCTCACGAGGCAATCCTAACCTGGCAACTAGCCAGGCGCCATCTTTTAATGGCGGAGGCCGCCCTGGCCAGGGGCCTGCCTCCGACACTTGCAAAGCCTTTTTCCTGGCTTCTGGAATACCATGCCACCTGGCTTCCCTACTACTTACTTCAATCTGGTCCCTCTTTCTTTGACCCTTAACATGTTTCTCCTTCCTCTTCCAATCCCTAAAATGTTGATGTTTTTCAGGTTCTTCTGTAGATTTCCATTTCTCTCCCCTCCCATTCTCCTTTCTCCCCTCATGTCTCTTCTCCTCATTTCACTCAATCTCCCTGAGTAAACAGAGCCATTCCAAAGGCTTTGTAATCCCTAATCTCATATCTACCATTCAGCTTCTTATAAATTTGATGGTTTTAATTATACTTTTATCTGAATGTTTATACCTAGATATCATCCCATATATCAAATTGCCCCTTGGATATCTTGATTTTGTTGTCTCACAGATCCTGCTATTTTAGTATAATCAAGGAAAAATTCATCATCTCCTTCCACTAATGTGACTCATCAAATTTGCAATTTTGCCTTTTTTTACTGAATGGTACTAACATCCAACCCATACTTTATGACACAAATGTGGGTGGGATGGTTACCTCTTCTTTCTCTTGCACTCCCCACATTCAATTAATTACCAAGATCTATGAAATTTAACTAAAAATATTTTAAAATATATTCACATCCTTCCATTTCCCTACTAATACCTTAATCTGATTTCCACCATTTCTCTCAGGATTGCTACATAACTCCTCATTTAAGCATACAAACTTTGGAAGGGACAACAGATGTGGTGCACTTTTAGGAAGGAAGTCTTAGCATTAGTCCAGCTGGAATAAATAAGGGTCCATGGGACAGGTTACAGCATTTCTTCATCTCTTCTATGCTCACCTTTCAGTTCACATAGACTTGGCTTCAGATGGACATGTGAGAATCTCTTCCTCTTTTGATCTCCTCCTCTCTTTTTTCCTCTTCCAACTATTCCTTTGGCTCTTCTGCACCTTTTCTGTTCCCATGCCTCCTGTTTCCATCCAGTCTGAGCGGTTGTAGATCCTAACTACACCATAGATGCAGGAATCATTAGCTACTTCAGAAGCTTCAGAGACTAAACAAGGCATATTTTAATTTTATTCATTCATTCATTCATTCATTCAGCATGGAGTGCCTCTCTTGGCATAACTTTTCTGTATTAGCATTCCATCCACATCTTTATCCCTAGGAATCAGAAGGGGAGAACGGAAGGTATGACTCTGATTTTCTGTTGATGGTTCTGTTCACCAGCTGATGTACCCTTGGGATCAGAGTGAGACTTCCAATAGGTGTGTCCAATCATAACACGTCCTCTCTTAATCACTTCCAATTGCCCTGAGGGTAACTTCTTCACATAGAAGACCTGTCCAGTTCCTTTCACAGATCATCTCTAGGCATGCCGACTTCTTCCCCCCAGGCTCAGTAACCTGAATTTGTATCGTGCTCTGTGTCATCTAGTTCTGTGCTATTTATTTCTAGTCCATTGCATATGCTCTTCCCTCTGTCCCAACACAGACCTTGGAATCTTTATAATCTCATGCCTCTGCTTAGTGTTCTTTCTTTCTCATCTCTACTTCTTCTTTCTACAAGCAGATAGATGAGAATGTGAATTTGAGTCTATATGGGTATTTGTTTATGTTCTGTTTTTTGCTTTGGTTTGTTTGTTTATTGAATCCTCCCAGTAGCAGCAAACCTGAAATTGAATTCCAAGTCTCTATGAATAAGAAAAGAGCCCCCTGCCCAGGGAGTGTTATTCTTTCCTGTGCCTCTGTTGGCTGGTAATTGTCTTCTGGTGAAGAATGGTGGGATGTGATTTCTAGTTAGGGTCTCCCACCTGTGGGAGTAAAATCACAGGTCCCTCTTGTGCAGGTGCATATGAGGACAGCCACGATAAGCTGAAAACTGGTATTTAATTTTCAATGTTGGTATTACAGAGATAAGGATGAAGGGTTGTTTTAGCATAAGGAATTAAATATCTTTCAAGATCCTCTGCAGCATTAGTATGTAAAAAAAAAAAAAAAAAAAAAAAAAATCACTCCTAGCAGATTTCTGGACTTAGATTCAATGAGTAGTTATTGGCATCATTATTTAGTAAGAGAATTTCTGTCAACAGAGTTGATATATTTCTGGTTCCTAATTTAAATGTTGTGGGTTTTTTTTTTTCCCTGTTAGTATAAAGAATGTTATTATCTGTTAGATTTGATAGTAGAAGCAAAGCATAAGGAAGCAGAGAATATGAAATTATGGCTCAAGCAGTAACAATATTTAGGAAATGGAAACAATCCCAGGAGAAAGAATTGGGTAAAGTTGATAGGTTTTCTGATTTATCTTCACAAAAGTATTCCTATATCCTTAACCAATTCTGTTTTCTCTCTACCACCTTCTCTATGGTATGACTTAAAAATCACTTTAACCCTTAAAAACAGAGTTGACACAATGACTTCTAGTATACCAATATTTTTACCAGTTTTAGAAATCATGCTCATATTTTTTCCTAGAGTTATGATGGGTCCAAAGGAACTTAGCTGAAGACAAAATAAGAGACATCATTTTACATCTATGAAATGGCTTATTTAAATTATTACTTTTTGTTTTTATAGCCATGCTAACTTCTTTCCAAGGGGATTTGGAACATGAAAAATAAATCAATAGTTTTTACATGTTTTTTTTGGTTTGTCTGTTTAACCCTCATTTCAGAAGGTTGTAACAAACCCCTCAACAATGGGTATTTTGAGCTCTGGTAGGTAATTTTTATAGTCCATACCTATAAAAACCTTAGGTGTATGTTCCCCAAGAAGATGCAATTGATCCTCATGGCTCTCCTCCACTTCCTGAAAATTCTGCAGAAGTGAAGTTTGGAATCCAGCTTATGATAATATTACTGAGATACTGAGCTAGCATGGGCAATGAAGTCCAGAGGCATTAAGTGTGTTCATTTAGGCAATAACTTTTGTGTTATCTGTTAGCAACGTTTATTAGAGTGATTAGCAAGTAGCTAAAGTGAGACTGATTCTGACTTAATTTTATTTCATCTCCCTTGTCTCCCCTTAAATGAAAGGCATTAACTAGCAGTGAATTGAACAGTCCTCTGAGATAGGGATGGAAGGAGAAAGAAGAAAGCAAATGTCCAGTTTCTCCTCAAGACTGGACAAACGGCCTTGATCAAAGAAGAATCTTTGGCAAATAAAGATCCTTGCCTTGACTCTGTCTTTCTGGAAGAAGCTGCAGTTTCATCTGGAGAATATAGGAAGATACATAATAAGAAGTAAATACCATATAATTTTCTTCATTACAGTTGAGACTTGATTGTTGTTCTTGTGTTCCTTAGGCTCAGGGCTGGAAGACTGGGAGTGTATGCAGCTTGAGACAAGGATGGAGCATCCGGGTTGTGTGTACACAGCTTTATGCAAAAGACTCACATGCCCACACGTTAGACAATTCTGACAGCTGCTGGGACAAACTGTTTTCCAGTGTAATTACCTAAAGCCAGAAGCAGTCAGCAATTGTATTTACCATTGTGAATTGCATTTCAAATCTTATTCTCTCTGAAATATTCATTTTAATGAACCAAAGATGCTCACTTAAGAAATAAATGGTCTTGCATGTAAGGATGTTCAAAATATTTTTATACTTTCTGGTAGCATTGCTACATTTCTTCCTGAACATATTTTGATTCCTAAGTTAGATCCTACCATGGCCCAAACTCAAGTCTACAAATGGCTAAATGCTCTCTTATAGTTAGTTTTCAAGAACTTGTGGTCTTGATCCACAAGGAATAGATTGAATTTTGGGAATCGTGGCAAATGGATAGTATCTTTTATGATGTTTGTCTTCAATCTCTCTGAAGAATATAGGTTGCCCGCTGAATGAAATGACATAATGATAAAGTTGATTTTTTTCAGCTTAACTTTCTGAAAGCAGGGATGATATAAGGCAGACGAAGCTCGGAAAATGGAAACTTTCATCCAATCCACCTATCCATTAATTTTAGACATTTTTACTCCCATTAAATTTCTTGTTCTTTCTGCCACCTTGTTGGAAGTGCTAACCAATGGTATGAATAACTAATGACAGAAACTGGATGTGGTGGTCTTTCCTTTTTTAGCTCACTGAGACATGCATACTTGTATTGTAGCAAAAAGTTTGTTGTTTTTTAATTATGTGTCTCCCCTCCAGACCAGAAGTTGGTCTGTAGACCAAACCATATTCACTTCTTCTTTTTTTGTAAATTAAGTTTTACTGAAACACAGCTCTATGCTTCTGTTTATGTATTGCCTGTGGCTGCCTCTGTGCTGCAGTGGCAGAAGTGAGTAGTTGTAACAAAGACCGTATGGCCTGCAAAGCCCAAAGAGTTACTATCCCACCTTTAACAGGAAATGTTTGCTTAACCTGTGCAGGACTATGTGTTCTTGAGAGGTTGGGACTGTTTTGCCATCTGTAAATCCCAAGTGGCTAGCCTGTACTGGGCATGTAGTAGTAAGTACTCAATGTCGTTATTAAAAGCGTCAGCAGCATTGAAATTTGCTTATTATCTCTTAGGCACTCTGCTGTGTTAAGTGCTTATTTATTTATTTATTTATTGCCACAACCGTATGAGTGGTTATGCTATTATCTCTGCTTTACAGGTGAAGAAATTGCAACAAAGAAGCTTAATGATTTTTGAAAAGTCGCACAGTTTGTATTATGTGATGGGGCCAGTATTCATGAATTCAAATCTGAATGCCTGCTTTCCTTAAGTGATTCCAGAAAGGTTAGTATGCAGAGCAGAGGGCCCGAGTTACTTACAAATTACATCAGAAAGCAGGGTTCCAAGAAGAACATATGCCAGGGACTGCCATTCTAGAGGTCTGAGCCTTTGTGAGAAGATAAGAAGAGACTACTTGCTCCTCCATTTTTGACCCTGTCTTTCTGTGGCAGTGGTAAGTTCTGAGTGTGTCTTTTGCCAGGCAGGGCTTAATGGAGGGATAACCTGGGTCAGAATGAGGCCTCAGTGGGAGGAAGCAAGGAGGGGGGCATGCCTATCTCTGGGTCAGTTTTCAGGCTCTTTGAATTCTATGCTCTTCAGTCTGGGTGGGTAAAGAGAAGGTGAGTATTTAGAGAGGAGGCTCTAGCTGTGGTAGTAACTAACTACATGTTGGCTGGTTTGAATCCTGTGTCATGTCTTGTGGGAATCACAGTAAGGCAGTGAGGACTTGGATTTGGGAAGGTACTGACTGAGCCATGGGAGCCCAAACATCTGCCAGAGCCAGCAACAAGGAAAACTCAACAGCTGGTAAACGATCCAAGCTCTGCCTGCCTCAAATTGTAATAACAATGGATAGATAGCTTTTTCACATGGTGGGTAGTAAATATAAGGAATTTACTGACCGTATTAGCATCCAAAGATTTTTATGAGAAGAATAAAAAAATGATAGAGACCCATGAAATATTTCAGTACTATAATCATTTATTAAAAGAGAGTAATGTGCTCAGAATATATTTATGAAATGACTAGATAGTAGAGTCACCGAGTTTTTTTTTTTTTTTTTTTTTTTTTTTTAATATTTTATTTATTTATTTAACAGAAAGAGCTCACAAGTAGGCAGACAGGCATGCAGAGAGAGAGAGAGAGAGGGAAGCAGGCTTCCTGCGGAGCAAAGAGCCCGATGCGGGGCTCGATCCCAGGACCCTGAGATCATGACCCGAGCCAAAGGCAGCAGCCCAAACCACTGAGCCACCTAGGCGCCCCATGAAATGACTAGATAGTAGAGTCACCGAGTTTATTGACTGTGGTGATTGCTCTGCTCCCTAACAAAATTTTATTTACGTAGCTAAACATATATACTAGTTTAACATATATATCAGAATGGCTTATTGAGCTGCTCAACATAGAATTACATTTTCTATTTTTTTTTTTTATTATTAAAGACTAACTGGAGTTCTAATATTATGAGTCTTGACCAGGAGTGTGAAGTGTTATAATCAAATCATTTGATAGCCTCAAATAACTTAAAGCTATTTCCTGATTGTTTATTGATTCCTTCTGGTTTATTTCCAGAAATTTGTTGTGATTCTTCCCATCTTCCATTGTCCCTTCAACCAGAGAGTTCTGTGGCCAGTGTATATTCACAAATAAGCACTGAGAATAGATGAGAAACCTGAAATGCTTCATAACATTTCCAGGACACAAGAGTAAGAATCTCAGTGCTAGGTTAGTCATTTACTGAAAAGCAAAACCATTTTGCTTTAGATTTCTCTTGTTACACCTCAGGGGTGCGTCGAAATCTTCTGAGTCTTTTGTTGTTCTCCCATGTTCTGTTTTTCTTGAAGGATGAATGTGCTAGGTTTGTTTTTATGTACAATTGTACTCAATAAACTCTGAAATTACAATCTGGAAAACATGTAATTATGGAAGCAAGCAAAGCAATAATCATTTTACACAAAACACCAAAAGCCTACAACTGTGGCAATTAGTGGAGCACACCTAGCTGAGATCAAATTTGCATAGTGTTAATGCCAAAGTGATGCTTCCATGTGGCTCAAAAGAATAGAAGGTCTCTTAATCCAAAATGACGTACAAATGATAACCAAGGGAAAGCCAGCAAGGTTTCTTCTGTGACCTGGCAAGTTTCTGTATCTTCCCTTCTGAAATCACTTGCTTAGTTTTTGCTTTTATTTGTCTAATTGCCAGTGAAAGACGTTCATATTTCTACGGTGAGTTTTTAAAGCATTGTTCATTCTGATAAATGTCATACACTTCATTTTGTTCTCAAACCATCTCTTTAAGATGAATATGAAGATATTTTTCTTCCTTTCTTTTTCAAATATTAATTTATTTATTTTGAGAGAGAGCATGTGTGCTCTGGAGAGCTAGGGGTGGGGGGTCAGAGGGAGAGAGTGAGAGAGAATTTCGAGCAGACTCCCCACTGAGCATGGAGTCCGATTCAAGGCTGGATCCCACTTCACAACCCTGAGATCATGACCTGAGCCAAAACCAAAAGTCAGGTATGCTCAACCAACTGAGCCACCCAGGTGCCTCAATGATATTTTTCTTTCAAATGTTTTGTATTCTAGATAATTCAAATGATTTGCCTCAGACAGTCTGAAAGTGTTGTTGTTACTGAGTGACACAAACTCAGCTTCTGACTTCACATTCTTTTCCCTTAGTTTGGGGAAAATCAATTTTTATCTGCCCTTAAAGTCCTCTAGTTTCTTTTTCTTTTTTTAATCCTCGTTCTAAATATCTACAATTTAAAAAATACTAGATTATGGTTAGTCTCACTTTCTCAGTGTGAGTGAAGCAGATTTTATTTGAACCCTTCTCAGTTTTGATTCAACTATTTTTTCCTGCCCTCCCCACCCCACCCAGCTTGATTCATTTCCTCTGTTTTTTTTTTTTTTTTGAGATTTTTATTTCTTTGAGAGAAAGAGTGTGGGGGAAGGGCAGAGGAAAGGTGAGAGAGACTCTTTTATTAAAAAATTTTATTCACTTATTTGAGAGAGAGAGAGCATAAGCGTAGGGGTGAGGAGGAGGGGGGAGAGGGAGAGAGAGAAGCAGACTCCCTGCTGAGCAAGGAATCCAGGGTCGGGCTTGATACCAGGACCACAGGCAGACACTAAACTGTCTGAGCCACCCAGGCACCCCAGGGAGGTGAGAGAGAGTTTTAGGCAGGCTCTATACTGAGCAAGCCTGATGCAGGGCTTGATCTTACAACCCTGCGATTAGGACCTAATCTAAAACAGAGTCCAAGGCTTAATCAGCTGTGCCACCCAGCCACCCCATTGATTCAATTACTTTTAAAAGTCTTAGAAGGTAATGTTTGCACACAATGAGAGCATTTCATCAACGACAGCAACAGTTAAAAGTTAGGAATCTACTGCTTCCTAAATACTCCACTGAACCCTGTAAGAAAGGCTGTATAGATGAGAAACAGAAGCTTAAAGAAGTTTAAAGAACTTATTCAAGGATACGTGACTAGTAAGTGGATTCAAACCCAGGCAATCTGGTTCTCGTGTCCAGGCTGTAGGTTGTTTTGCTATTGCTTGGCTGCATTTTTTTTTTTTTTTTTTCCCCCACAGACAGAGTGAGAGAGAGAGGTGCAGGAGGAGAGGTAGAGAGAGAATCTTAAGCAAGCTCCACACCCAGCACAGAGCCTAATGCAGGGCTTGATCCTATGACCCTGAGATCATGACCTGAGCTGAAAGCAAGAGTCAACGCTTTATTGACTGAACCACCCAGGTTTCCTTGCATTTTTTACATTTAGGTGGATATGAATACCTATTTAGCTAAGTCAATGTGAACACAGCATACACGTTAACAGGGCAGGTGAGTGGCTGATGTCCTCCAGCCAGTATATGCAGAAGGAAGGCCATATCAGAGTTTCTACATATTTCTACAAAGCTCTTCTCAACTTCATGGGCATTTTGGAGAAATGGAAAGGCTTAACAAATAGCACCTCTGTAGCTTCTGGATGTCTTATGTTTATAATCCTAATGACAGCGTATTGGCCTCTTATTTGTCTTCCAAGTTCTCCTTTTCTATTTCCATTGAAATATGCCTGATGTGGTTTATGACTAGTTAGCACCTTTGTAAGTACCTGAAATCTGCCTTCTGTTTTGGCAAAGCCACACAAGTTTTGATGGTGGTTGCATTTCTGTGTAGCCTTATAACCTATTTTCTTGACTTTTCCATTCTATTCCCCACCTACTCTTATGTTTTTCCTTATCACATTGTCATGCATATGTGCTAACCAATAGCAAGGGAGTGAAAGGTATCTGCAGGTCCATGTAGCCACCAGGATAACTCAAGCAGACCATCATGCTAAGGGTGCTGGGCATAATGATGCCATGGACCAGACTATTGACATGAAATGATCTGTGCCTATCAGAGTATGGCCCAATGATGACAGTACAGTGATCCCATACATGGAGGACAGAGTGTGGGATCAAGCCTCACATTCATTTAGGCAGACCTATTTAATTACCACTGGAAAAAGTAAACAAAAATATTTTTGGCCATGGAAAAGGAATGCTTTTCTTAAAAAATGTTGTTCAAGATGCCTCCTGGTCAAACCAAGATTCTAATGAAAAATCTTGTTTCCGATTTCAAGGCTTACACAGCTCTTTGTATATGTCTTTGCAATAACAGAATTCAACGTGTAGTTGGACTTCTATCATATAAAAATTAAGCTCTCTGACTTCATCTTAGGATCCTGTCTGAGCCCTGTGGCAGTTCTATAATGACCAGGTAGCAAATGACTACCCCGCTGTGCACTTGTGTTTACCTGACCACACAGGTTTATAGGAGGCCAGAAAAATACAAAACATCCCCCAAATGATCCCAGTTTGATATTTACTAAGACAAATAGCACGATATGATTGTTCCAAAGAAATACACACTTTTAACCCTTTAAACTGCACTGGAAATTTTGCCATTCCAATTGAAGTTAAGAAATAAGAGTTACCTATTATTTCTTAAGGCAGTAAGCTTTTACCACTAGGGAGTTTCATTTCAATTATCTCTGCCAATCTCAGTCAGTGATTAAACTTACTTCAAAGAATTTGTTAAGCTTGCTTCATGTTTAAAAGCTAGCAATAGGTCTCTTTTTATTGTGAGAACTGAAAATTTCCATTTATCTTGTACTTAAGCCAGCTCTTTTATACCAAAACATTGCTCTGTGATGATTTCTTATCTTATCACTAATACCTATCTGTATTAGTATTAGTACTACTGTTTTGTATTTTACTGTTTTGAGGAGATAATTTGGTGTCTTATTTTCCAAAACTCTGAATATCTAGTTTCATTTAGCTTTTTAGCAATCTAAAGTGGGGCTCTAGTCTAGGCAAAATGTATTTTTCACAGTAAATTTAGATTAAACAATTAGACTTTTTAAAATAGAAGTCTGTTTATTTGGAAGTTTTGTGACTCTATTTCTGAAACAGGAAAAGGTTTAGTAGGAGCAAGACATACCCTTAACAAAATCAGAAGGTTCTAGAAATTTACATTTAAAATCCTTAGCTTTATATTTCTTTTATTCATTCAACAAGGCTCCTTCCAAGTCATTGGGATACATTAGTGAACGAGACATCTGTTATGCCAACTTCCTTATAAGCTTTTTTCATTCATTACCATCACTCCCTTGTCTTTGTCCCTCTTTTGGGTTCATCACTCATGAGCAAATATTTATCTGAGTATCTCTGATGTATCAAGTACAATCTTGGTTTTCCAGTGGCCTTGTAGCTTTCTTAAACTGTTCTTAGAGAAGGCGGTGCAATGAGTCGTATGTTCCCAGGTATGAATTAAAGCCGACTTTACCTCGTTCTCTTTCAGGTATAATGACTTTGAAGTCTTATTTGAGCATAGAGATACTGGATTTTATGAAGGGGATTTGGCATTAATTAGGAGATGGCTAAATTAGTGGTCTTAGAACTCATTATCTATGGGTGGGTACATCGTACCTTGTATTTACAGCTAATGAGGAGATTGATTTACAGTAATCTCAGGAGTCTTGTTCTTTGCCACTTTTACTTAGCAGGTAGGAAAGGTGAGGTCGAAGAGATTTTAAGTTGCCAAATACCAAATTTGTATCAAAACTCATATCAGAACTTGGCTTTTGTTACTCTCAGTCTGATGAGTTTTATTTTATCATAGTGAATTTAAGGAGAACCTAAAGTTTTATTCTATCATGGTGAATTTAAGGAGAACCTAAACCTAAAGCAGTAGGAGCCCAGAGAGGACCCAAAGGCTGAGAATTAGAACTGGAATGTGTAGGCATTTAGCCTGGACAAAAAGTGGCTAATGAAAGACTTTATAGCTACCTGCACTGAAGAGTATCAGTAGCTTTCACAGCAAGAATTGTGATGATCAACATGTACTATTGACTAAAGGCATCAAAAGAACAAATATCCTTACATGGTACTCTGAAGATTTGGGTGAGGTAGAAACAATTTCCTATTGTAAACTGTAGAAGATATTTCTGGGGGAAGAATGATGGACCTGTATTTGTGAAAGGTGTTTTTCTGAGATAACCAGGGGTGTGTGTGTGTGTGTGTGTGTGTGTGTGTGTGTGTTTAGTTGCCAACCTCCTATGCAAATGGAAAGAAGCCCATTACATGAGTCAGGTGAAAGGCAAACTGAACTTAGAGAGAATCTCACCTACTCACGGGATCCCTGAGTTCCTCTGAGTGGAAAACACTGAGCCAAAAACATCATTTGCCCAGAACGGCTTTACCTTGGGGCAGAGAGTAGCTGTGTGAGAGTGCTTGAGCTCTGACATTCCAGGAAGAGCTCTCTGCCTGCATATTAAGGAGTTTGGCAATGTAGATGATATTCAGCAGCCATTGACTCCTGCCCTCTCATTTCAACTAAATGGGATAATCAATGTTCAACATAAGGCCTTGCACACGGTGGGTTCTTGAAAAATATTTGTTGAACAAAACAAATGCTGTTCTTTGGTGCTGTAGAGAGCTTTAATTCTCTAAATGAGTTGGTGAAAGCAATGACAAGTCAGTGGCTCAGAGTTAATTTTGGCTTCCTCTCCACTCTAGAGAGTGTATTGGATTTCACCCCATGGGACGGCTGCCAAAGATACAATTTCCCCAGCTCTGTTTGTGCGTGTAGCCTGGGCAGAAGCTGGGATGGCTGTGGCAGCAGAAACACGAGACACAGACCTGGGTCCAGCTTGATTCAGTCAATATCTTTCTGCTCAGCACCTCAGAAGATGTTTCCTGTGTTAATCTCTTAGACAGTAATGAGGGAAGGAAGGATATTTTTGAGAGAGTAACTTATCAATATGAAACAGATGCCCAAGTGTGTTCTGGATTGGATAGTTTACACCAGAACTTTCAAAACTGATTTTCTTTTCTTTTCCTGGCTTTGTATAGTTTTGGGCGATGACAAGAAGACATTATGGATTTTGGGTATTGAAAGGTTAATTTACCATTGAATGTGTGGCTTTGGAGAGCAGTAATTTTCCTGGGTTCACTAACTTTTAGGAACTTAACACATGCTTTTAGAACTGCCATATGAGGAAGATGGTGTCTTTATAAACAAAAAGATATTTTGCAGTCTCCTTCTCCCTGCTGTACACCCATGAAATATGTTTTTGTGGTGCTTTTTTCAGCATTTTTTTCTTTTCTTTATTTTATCACACAAATAGCATAAAATAGCAAGTCATATGTAAAGAAAAAAGGATTATCATTGCTCAATTATAGAAAATGTTTTAATTTTTAGGTTTTTCATATAGATGCTGAATTCGTACAAATACTATAAAGTGCTAACCAAGATGTAGTAGAATTATGTTTTCCATTTTATGCAAAAATTGATGTTATGTGTATTTTCCATGTTGAATAATTTGCGCAAGTCATCGTATTAGTGGCTATATTCTTTTGGTAGGTGTGTTACATCTAAAACTTGTTCTATTGTTTGATGCTTATTTACAGAGTTTCCAAGTTTTTCTGCTATTTAAACGACTGAAACGAGTGAGGTAACATGTGATTTTTCCTTCTTCTAAAAGCAGCACAGCATAGAGATGATTCCTTGCCTAAAGAAATTTATATTTTAGTGGGGATAGACATGAAAAAAACAAGTGGGCAACAGTTGCTATAGCAGCAGAGTGCGGTGAGGAAATGACAATGGTGAATTCCTGATGGCTCAGAAATTTTTTTAATATATGAAAGAAGTGGTGCTGTTACAAAGTTTTGAGACTGTGTAGATTATAGCCAAGTGTGTGAAAGCAGAAGGAATTATAGTCAAAGGGAAGATTAGGTGCAAAAGCATGGAGGTCTCTTAAGTCCTAGGAACTGCTAGTCACGAGGACCAACCAGAAGTCAGGTTGAAGGAGGCTCAGGTTTACGACTGAGATGGTGCAGATAATGAAGGACCTTGGGTGCCCAGTTTACGAACTAGATTTTGCCATGGGGGCAATCGTCGTGTCATTGAAGGGTTTCAAACAGATGTGAGATGCAATGCAATTTCTACTTTAGAAAAAATATTTTGTTCGCCTTAAGGAGGAGTGATTTGAGAGTGACAGATTACTGGAGGTGCAAAAATCTACACTTGTAATGGCAGTTCAGGGAGGAAGTGCAAGGAACTTTGGCCATATTGAGTTTTACTTGTTGACAGACTCTGGAGAGAACTAACGATTTTAAAGTCACTTGTATATATGGTATTTGAAATGTTTGAATGAATGGTATCACCAAGGGAGATTGCATAGAATGAGAGAGGGCTAAAAACAAAGGCTTGAGAAATAAAGCAGGAGGAGAAGAAAGAGGCAGATGGGGGGAAATGTAAAGGCAAAGGACAACCAGTGAGGTAGAGGTGAATCAAGGTTAAAGAGTCAAAATATTTATTGGATAAGTGCATTTAGGTAAAAAAAAAAAAAAATATATATATATATATATACACACACACACACACACACACACACACGTATATGTATGTGTGTGTGTGTGTGTGTGTGTGTGTGTGTATCCTTGAATTTTGTCCATTTAATTCTCTCTGGATTAAAACTCTAACTATTAATCCATGCAAATTTTCCACATCATGTAGATATTACCTCTTTGTAGAAGTTGTATTTGACATTTATTCTTCCTTGTGCATTTTTCTATTTTTAAGTTTTCAATTATATCTATCATGAGTTCAACAATTTTTTAAGACAATTAAATTTTGATGCTTTTCCTTCTGCTCTTTTTCTTTTGCACTGATGTCCAGGCAGATTTATTAAGATGGATTAAAGGCAAGAGATAGGGAGTCCAGTTAGGAAGCTATTATGACTCAGGGATGATATCCTGATGACCTCGAATAAGGGAAAGAGCAATAGGGGTGGAAAAGAGGTATTACACAGGTAAAACTTATATGTCCTCATAATGGGGAAAAGGGAAAAAACAGAATTTTAAGGTTTTACCATATTTTAGGAAATTTTTAGATGTTTTCATTTCTAGGTGTTTAATCATTCAAAAATATTTATTGAGCACTTACTATGAGCCCACAGTGTCCCCTGTACTTGGGATGAATTTGCAAAAAAAAGCAAAGATAGTTTAGTTTATATTTTAAAAAAAGCAAAGTTTATATTTAAAAAAGCAAAGATAGTTTAGTTTAAACTGTATAGTTTATATTTTAGGAGTGAATACAGATGATAAATAAGCAAAAAGAAATAACAATAGTATGTAAGTAAAATATATAGTACATTAGAAGTGAATGTGATTGATAGTCTATTTATTTCTTTAAATTTATTTCATCCTCTCCTCTTCCTTCCCAGATCTCTGAGAGTCTGACTTTTACAAATGAATCAAGGGCTCTGTTGTCTTCTGGATTCCAATTAAGTTCATCCAATAAGAAGAAATGAAAGGAGATCAGCGACTGGGTGTGGAAATTGTTCTGTCTTCCTTCTGGTCTGAGTGTTGATAATGTCTGGGCTTTCCAGCAACCGACTCAACCTCTGTATAACTCCTAACTCTGTAGGTTTCCTGGGATTAAGAAAACTGCTGTTCCTTCCTTTGCTATTTTAGCCTAGAGTGGTACCAGAATCTTGATGTTCTTGCTCCAGTATGCTTCACCATTTATTAATTTTCCTTTTATTTGCTTAGTAACACCTTTAATCTCCTCCATTTGATTATACCGTTAGCTTTCTACCACCCCTGGCTTGTGTTAGAAGATAAAGGTTAAAAAAGAAAAAAAAAAAAAATAGGTAATGATAAGGGAAATCAGTATTTTCAGAAGGGAGAGGATAATTTGAAGTGTTAAACAGGATGACTAGTTGGGTTTCACTAAAAAAAAAAAAAAAAGAGAGAGAGAGAGAGAGACATTTAAGCAAAAACTGGAAGGAGATGAAGGCATTATTCAAGTGAATATTTGGGATAGGATCATTTCAAGCTTACTACAGGTAAGGTGCTAAGAATGGTATGTCCTAGTATGTTTAAGAAAAAGAAAGACAGTGTGACTGGAATACAGTGAATAAGTTGGCTTGTAGTAGCAGAATATCAAAGACCATGCAGAAATTAGAAATGACTGTAAATGATCTGGCTTTTATTCTGAAACAGGGAGTCAGTGTGCAGTATTGAACAGAGGAGTGCCGTGATCTGACACATTTTAACAGGAGAGTTTTGCTTACAAAGTTAAGAATAGCTGTAGGTAGGGAAAGGGGACTAAAGATTGGATTTGGTCACAGTAGTCTTCTTGGAAGATGATGGTGACTCTAAACAATGATGATATCAGAAAGTGGTGCAAAGTGGTCAGAGCCTAGATAAATTTTACGGTATAAGAGAACAAGAAGAATAAATATGACTCCAAAATTTGTGTCTTGGCTTACCAGAAAGTGGACTTGTATCACTTCAGATGGAGTGAGAGGGAAGATTATTTCAGTTTTGGACATGTGGAATTTGAGATGTATATTTGATATCTCCAATTGGAAATCTCAAGTAGGCTGACAGATATATGATTTGGAATAATATATTGGGAGGCATTATGTAGACCTGCACTGTCCCAAACAGCAGCTTCTTGCCACACACACTGGCATATTTAAAGGGCTCAAGCAGCCTCATGTGGTTAGTGCTTACTGTATTGGATAATACACATATAGAATATTACCACCATGAAAGAAAATTCTGTTGGATAGTGCTGATCTCGGTGCTACTTCAAGTAACAATGCTGGGTGAAATCACCTAGGGAATAATAAGAGAAGAAAGGACTGAACTTCAGGGCAATCCATTATTAAGGAACTGGAGAGAGAAGATAGAAGCAATAACGATTTGAAAAGGAATGAACAATGAAGTATAAGGCAAACCAAAGGTATCTGATGAAATTATAGCATTTCATCTTATGACAAAATTAAGAGGGCTTTAATTATTTTTAACATTATTTGGGTGAGGAACAAAGGCTCAGAGAGTAAAAAAAAAAAAAAAAACCATGTCTTTTATCACACAGCTAGTATTAGAAGAGTTGGGATTTGAGACAAGAAAGTGTGGAAATTCTTATTTGGGAGGGATCTCGTTGACTATGATTGTGATGATGCTGATTTCTCTTCAACCTTGACTGGTGTGTTCTCAGCAATGATATCTATTCTAGTGAATTCAGGGATTTGATTCAGGGTATACTGACAAAAGTGGCCTCTTGATATTGACTAAACTTCCATACTAACCTGCAATGCTAACTAAACGATAGTGTTTGCCTTTTATTTCCAGTTTTATTGAGATATAATTGTTATATAGCATTACATTAGTTTTAAGTGTACACCATAATGATTTGAGGTATGTATATATTGAGAAGTGATCACAATAAGCTTAGTTAACATCTATCACCTTACACAGCTGTAGGTGTTTTTTTCTTGTGATGAGAACTTTTAAAATGTACTCCTAGTAACTTTCAAGTATACAGGACAGTATTATTAACTATGGTCACAATCCTGCACATTCCATCCCCAGAACATCTTGTAACCATAAGTTTGTATCTTTTGATTACATTCACCCATTCCTTTTAAACACAACTCCAGTCCCCTGCCACTGGCGACCACCGATCTGTTTTCTGTATCTATGAGTTTGTTTTTTTTCAGATTCCACATATGTGTGAAATCATACAGTATTTGTATTTGTCTGGCTTATTTCACTTTAGTATAATGACCTCAAGTTCTACCCATATTGTCACAAATGGCGGTATTTCCTTCTTTTTTATGGCTAAAAAATATTCCATTGTACAGATACACCACATTTTCCTTATCCATTCAACTACTGATAGACACTTAGGTTGTCTCCATGTCTTGGCTATTGTGAATAATGCTGCAATGAACATGGAGGTGCAGGCATCTTTTTAAGATCATGGTTTTATTTTCCTCAGATACCCAGAAGTGGAATTGATAGATTACATGGTAGTTTTTATTTTTAAATTTTGAAGATCCTCTATACTCTTTTCCATAGTGGCTGCATCAATTTATATCCTACCAACAGTGCATAGGAATTACCTTTTCTCTACATCCTCATCAACACTTGTTATTTCTTGTCTTTTTGATCATAGCCATTCTAACAGATGGGAAGTGGTATTTCATCGTAGTTTTGATTTGAGTTCCCTGATGATGATGAGTGATGTTGAGCAATTTTACATGTACCTACCTGTTGGCCATTTGTATGTCTTCTTTGAAAGAATGTCTATTCGATTCCTCTGCCATTTTTAAAAAAGACATATTTATTTATTTATTTGAGAGAGAGAGAGAGAGAGAGAGAGAGAGAGAATGTAAGGCCAGGGGCAGAGGAAGAGGAAGAGGGAGAAAATCTGAGGCAGATTCCCCACTGAATGCAGAAACCATGCAGGGCTACATCCCACTACCCGAGATCATGACCTGAGCTGAAACCAAGAGTCACTCAACTGACTGAGCCACACAGGTGTCCCTGTTTCTTTCTTTTTGAGTGCAAACTAGAGACAGATGCTGATTGAAATCAGCAGTGTAAAAATGGAATAAAAGTGATGTGAAATTCCATTAGATTAAATAAGGAATATTGGCTATCACAAAAAATTTTGGCATTTACATTAAGGTGAAATTAAAACTATATGAACAAGGAAAACTATAATTTTATGTCAATTTCTTATTAAAAACTCATGTGCAGCCTAATTTTCCTTTTTATCAGATTTGAAAATATACAAGGTGAAAGCCAATCTATTTCTACTTTGGTTTATTGCAATGGGCATATTGCTGATTATAAGTTGTGAATTTTCTATTAAATATCTTATCTGCCCTGCTGTATTGCACATTCATTGCTCATTGTTTTTGTTTACAGTCTTATTATCTAGAGATGAAGGCAAGAAGAAATGCCAACAAGTCTAAATGTTGAAAGGTCAGGGTATTCATACACACATTATTTCACTTTTCAGAATGCATTAGCCGTTTAACTCTGGTATCTGTTTCGACTTTCAGATATCAAACTGACATTGTGGCATTTTCTCTTCTAAAAGACAATTTTTGAGATCATAAAAGTGTGCAAGGGACATGAAAATGGGGCCTGGATGATTTGGTATTGACAGAATTTTCAGCTCATGGGTACTGAGAAAGAACAAAAGCTGCTGGTTTCACTGGCTGTTTGTTTTTGTAACCCTTCAAGTAATAAAAGCAACAACATAAATTCTGGGTTGGTTTTGTTCCCCCTTGAAGTTTTGCTCTAGGGACTGAAAAATCTCTTTGTACAGCTGTGTAAATACTGTGTTGCCATTTGGCACAAATGGGAGGTTGGTCTTAGAAACCTTCATTTGTGAAAAATGGAATAAGCACAGGGCCTAGAATGAGTGTGGGTTAGAATGGAAGAGAGAAGCAGGAGCTCCCCAGTCTGGGATTATTCTGTATAGATATTTGCTGCTATTGTCTACTCAGCATATTTTTATCTGGGTACTTGCTCTTTTTCTACCTAACAGTTTTGGTTAAGCTGTTAAGCATAGTACCCTATGTTCTGTCCAACAGAGTATATGCTAGTGGTCCAACAATTGTAAAATGACAGGCAAAAGAAAATGGCTTAATTTGACTATACATAATGTTTTTAAATGCATGAAAAAAATATATACAAAATTCAAAGACTTATGATAAGCTTGGAGAAAATATTTTTAAGATATATTGCATATAAAGGATTAATATAACTGATACATAATGAACTCTTAAAATTAGAAGGGAAATTTTAAAAAAATCTAGTAGAAATTAGGAAGAAAACTTAAATAGATAATTCACAATAAAAATAGCCCTTAAACATGAAAGGTGTTCCATTTTCTCTACATCCCTACTAACACTTGCTATCTTTTTTTGTTTTAGTAATAGCCGTCCCAACTGGTATGAGATAATAGCTCATTGTGGTTTTGATTTGTCTTTCCCTGATGATTAGTAATGTTGAGCATCCTTTCATATACCTATTGGTCATTTCTGAGTCCTTCTTTGGAGAAATGTCTATTTAAGGCCGTGGTTTATTTTATTTTTTTATTTTTTGGTATAGAGTTATAATAGTGAACCTAGTGGAGATTATGCTAAGTGAAACAAACCAGTCACAGTAGGACAATCACTGCATACTTCCACTTACATGAGATGTCTAAAATAGTCAAACTTATAGAAGCAGAGAATAAAACAATGGTTACCAGTGGCAAGGGGAGGAAGAAATAAGCAGTTCTTCAAAAAGTTTCAGACATGCAAGATGAATTAGTTTCAGAGATCTGCTGTATAGCAGGATACCCAAGACCCACAATCAATAAAACTATGATATACACTTAAAAATTTAAGAAGCTAGTTATTAAGTAGTCTTAGCACAAACACAATACAACACAAAACAAAGGAGTACAAAGAAAATTTTGGAGATGGCTACTACCTCAATTGTGGTGATGGTTTTGTGTTTATATGCATATGTCCAAATTCATCATATTGTATGCATTAAATATGTGCAGTTTTTTTTGTATCTCAATTAAACTCAACAAAGTTGTTTAAGACAATAACAAAAAAACAAAAATATAAAAGGCATCCAACTTCAGGCATAGTTAGAAAAATTAAAATAAAAATTATACAGATTATCACTTTTATCACTTTTCTAATTGGTGAAAATTAAAAAGTATGACCTGATTATGTTGGCAAGGCTGAAAAACAACCAGAAATTTCCTATGTTGCAGGTGGAAATGCAAAGATATATGTAGCTCTATTGGACGGGAATTTGGAAATATCTAATAAAACTACACTTTTATTTGCCTCTTGACTCAATAATCCTACTTATAGGATTTATCTAAAGATATACCTCCAATAATATAAATGCACAAGTTTATTCAGTATTGTTTGGAATTGAAAACTATAGAACTCAAACTAAGTGACTATACATAGAAAATTGATTAAATGAACTATGATATTTAGACACAGTGAAGCATAATGTGCCTATAAAAAAAATGAAAAAAATCTTTAAAACTGATATGTAGCAACTTCCAGAATATATTATCAAGTTTTTAAAAAGCAAAAAAAAAGAAGGTGTATTAGTAAGTGAAAATTAGTGTCTATACAAATGAATATGCTATCATTCGTGTAAGAAAAAAAGGAAACTAAAAATAGGCACGTGTTTATTTGAAAAAAAGAAACATGGAAGATATAAAGCAAAAACAAATGATATAAACCCCATATTATAAGGAAATAAGTGATAGTGGTGTGGATAATTGGAACAGGGTAGGAGGGTTGGGATAACACTTCTCTGAATATACCTTCTCATTTAGTTCTGACTTTTAGAAACAGACAGTGCTTCATATACTCAAAAATAGATTATTAAAATTAATATGGATAAAATGAAACCAACATGAAAAAAAATCGAAACAAATGAACCTAAATATGTATTTTAATAAATAGCATAACCACAGTGAGGTGGAAAAGGGGAAGGAAAGAATTAACCTAAGAAATTTTGAAAAAGAGAATTTTCACTATATAATCTGAGGTTAAAGATAAAAAGAATTAAACATATGTATTGAACTTGAGTTAGTAGATGAGGTTTTCACAGGTGTATAGATTAGCAATTCTGGAACTACTTTGTGTGTATTCCAGATTTAAAGCAATTGGTAAATACATTGTGCACCATGAAAGCCAGATTTTTATTTTTATTTTTATTTATTTTTTTTACTTTCCAACAGAGGAGTTACAAATACAGAAAGGTGAAATACTAGAATAAATCTTGATGCTGTTAGAGACCTTCAGTGGAAGACCACCAAGAATACACCTGTAGTTCAAATATTGAGTTTGTTATTCATTGCAGGGAAGGGAGAACACACACACCAGAGGGAATCATGAACTGTTTCAGAGAATTTTTAAAAAGAGCCCATTATAGAATTTTGGTTATTTTGGAGGTAAACTGAGTGAAAGTCCAAGGAAGTGGGGGGTTCCCTCTAGATTGAATGCTGTCAGAGAGCGGGGCAGTTCAGTCTTTGGGTATCTCAATAATTGTGTTTATAGGGAAGGTAGACTAGAGTGGGAAGAACACTATGATTGGAAAAGAAGTAGCAACCATTTATTTCAGCCTGAAGAGAGGGATATTTGGTATTTGGTGGGTGGCATAGTGACCTTGTTTCTGTCTGTGTTAAGAAAAAATTGTAAAGTAGTCTTGTTATCTCTCACTTTATCACTTACCTTTTTTGATGTTGGTATTCTGTGTTTATATTCAACAGAATAATATGGCTTAGCTGTGAGTGCTGTGCCCTCTTTAGTAGATTAGAACTGGAGGAATTGGTACGAACTCATTCATTGCACACCGATATATATTTCTGAGCTCTGTCACTGAAAGGATCTAGAAGCAGTAATGCACCAATGTGAATGACCACGTCTCTCAACCTTGTCTCAATTGCTGAACACTGGTCTCCAACAAAAGAAACAAAAACTCCTTGAAGAAAGAGCTGGATCTGTGGCTCAAACAGTGAAATTGCCCGATGAAACTAGAACATATTCTGGGGCCAGAAAGTAAGGAGGTGTTTGGAAAATGATTGGGACATATCAAAAAGATGCAAGAGCCAACCTTGGTGGGATTAACAATGGCCAAATCAGTGGCAATGTAAGCAAAAAAATGAATAATGTTAGTAAAGGATTTTAATCCAAGTAAAAACGTATGAATACTTACTGATATAAACAAATAATTGAATAAATAAATCAAGAAGGAAGAGAAACTTCTTTCTACAATTTAGTATATAAGTATTATAAACATTTGTGTAAAGTTGTTTGGGTGAGGATTCTGATGATGGTCAAGTATGCTTTAAGGTTTTCACCTTCTTTGTTAATATTCATCCAGGGCTCTACCTCCTTTCCTGCCCTTTGACCTCTCATCAACCTGGACTCTTCATTAGCTCAGCTTGTCTGCCAGAAAATAAGTAAAAGTATTCCATTAAATATTTGACCCCCTTACTGCAGATTGGTTTATCAGAGTGCCTCAAAATCCTTTCAGGAATACCGTAAACACTATAGATTACAAATTGTAGGTGGTACTTTATCCCATTCTATCATCTCCACTACTTTTTGTTTCAGTAACATATTCATCTTCCTATTCTTTTTAGAAACCTTAGAATTAGCTTTCATTTAAACTTGCCTTAATATTCTCTAATAGGTTACTATACAATAAATTCTATGGTCCCTATTTCAGCCTAACCATTTGCCTACAGATTCATAGTCTGCCTTTTGCTCATGCTCCATGTTTCTGGTGCTATTCAGTCAGATAACTGCAATGACCTGAGCCTTCTCTCTGAAGTATCAATCTAGTCCAGCCTATGACTTAGTTAAGTAAAGATCTCCTCATTACAACAAAACTCCTAGTCATGGTATGCAAAGATCTTCCCCACCAGGCACCAACTATCTTTCCATTCTTATCTCTTGCTGGTACAATCAACAGATTCACATAACAATACTGCTATTTTTAGGACTTCCAGGGCTTTTGGTCTTTGCATATGCTATTGTTTACATGTATGATACTTTCTCTTTTCTTTTCTAATTGGAGAACACTCAACTTTTATAATCTGTCTTAAAAAGACTCTGATATTTTTTCTCTATGCTTCCTGTTCCCAGCCTGGGCAGGTAAAAAAAAAAACAAAACACTCTTTCTTTTCTCTATAACATCTTGCACATCTTGTTTTTATCAAATTCATCAAATTATATTGTGATTATTATGTCACTTTTCCTCTAGTAGATGCCTAGCATAATTAAAGGACCCAATAAATATTTAGTTGATTGAATATAAATTAATGAATGCATGAGATACAAGGGAAGTATTTTAGAGAAGCACATACCTTCTGCGAGCACCCAAATGTGCACCATTACCAAATAGTCTACTCTGGTTATGAGGATGACAGTTCTCAAATAGTTCATATGGCTTCTGTCTTGTAAATCCGAGTTCATTCTTGGTATACATTTTGCCAAGAACACTTTGGGTTAAGAACATTCTAAATTGTAAATTTCAAACCACATTCCTGTCATTTAGTCTATAGCAGTGATATAACATGGCCACAGGAAACCATACATTGAAATATTAATTTAAGTCAGGTGGTAAAACAAGAAACTTTATTTTAGAGGTCCAATTAATGAAAAAATATTTTATTTATTTATTTGACACAGAGAGAGATAGTGCACACAAGCAGGAGGAAGGGCAGAGGCAGAGGGAAAAGCAGAGCCTGATGCGGGACTGGATCCCAGGACCTGTGGATCCCAGGTCTGTGATCATGACTTGAGCTGAAGGTGGATGTTCAACCAACTGAGCCACCCAGGTACCCAAATTATTGGTCTAATTAATTTAATAAGCCTTTCAGTTTCCATAATATATCATGTAGAAGTTTATTATACATATAGTTTTTAATAATATATACCATGTAACATTTCACTTTAACTATCAGTAATGCTTTTGAGTATAAGCTACTGTGAAACTGGAAAAAATCAACACCCATCAGACTCTAAGTGATAGAAACTATATTGTTATATTAGAAATAGATGACACCATTTTCCAGTCTGAAACTATAAGTCACTGTACCTCCAGACATTTCTCAATGGATAAACTGAAAGGTAATCACATTTGTACAACTTCATGTGCTATAAGTTTGACAGATTTGAGTGGACTGTTTTGTTTTCTAAGAAATGATTGTACTCTTATCTTTAAGATATGGAGCTCTTTAAACTGTTTTTTCTTTGTAAAGGATTTGCTCTGGAACAGCAATTGCATCTGTAAAATGCATAGGGAGGAAAGCCAGAGAATGCATTTTCCATATGTCTTTTTGTTTATGAATGTCTTGCCATTGTGACTTTTTAATAAGGCTGTTTATAAACATTTTCGTGAATGTGTGGATGTATATATTTAAGACAGCGCAGATATTTGCGTGTTGCTACAGAAACACAATGTTAAGTGCTGTCTTACATTATGAGCCTTTAGCCTCTGCATTTGTGTTCTTATTTTCACAATTGAGCTTGTGACAGAGAAGAGCTGCACGAGGCAGGAGGGACGTGATGGAACCCTGTCCAAAATGAAGAAATGGTAAAATTGCAAAGGTTTAAGCTGATGTTCACAATACTTAATTCTTTTGGCTCTAAATCAGAGTCATAAATTTCTTATACTTGAAGAGTTTGAAAACACTTAATATGCCCCCGCCCCCGCCCCATGTATAGTTTGGTCTTGACATTAGCTGAAAAATAAACCAAAATAAGCTAAGGGAAAACAGAGCTGTTGTCTGCTTTGTCAAAGTGTCTTTACATCCTCTCGTTAAGATGGTATGAAACCTACTTCCTTTGTACGAAGCAATGATCACCACATTGAAAAAAAAAAAAAACACCTGATAACCATAATAGCCCAGCGATAAGCTGCAAAGGAAATTTTATATACTTGAAGTTTTCTTCCCATTCTGAAGAATGGATTTAAGAAAGGAGATTTCCATGCAGTTGCAGAGACAAGATCAAAACCTCCTCCAGGCCTCCTGAAAGGTTTAGTGACCAGAGAAGTTTCCTTAACTTTTTTAGTGGTATTAGAGTTTTAGCAACCTGAGGCTTAGAAGCTTCACTGACCTGGAGACCTAGGAGGCCAGATCCAGGGATTACATTTTCATTTTCATTAAAAGTACTCTATTTTTTTCAGAGTATATCTGAATTTTTATGTACTGGAAAATCTCAGCAGATTGAAACTTTCTAGAAGGGTTACACTGAGGAAGAGGGTTGAGATGTATATTTTCACCACAATCAGTGTTTGCAAAGATACTGATTTTCTTCCGTAGCCTTAATAGGCATTTCTACTTAACTTAGTGTGAAGAAAATGCCACCACTTCATCCCTAGTGCAGAAATTAATTTCATGTGGGAAAACTTCCTCTTCTATAATGAGAAAAGAGAATTAAACAGGGACCATTTTGATTCAAATTCATACCAAGATAGAATAGATCTTTTCCCAAGAGCAGTTTCTGTTGGTTGGAAGAAGAGTAAAGAGAAGATTAGGACACTTAATGGAAGAAGGACAAAGTGTCATAAAATTGGGAGAAATAGAGAGAAATGAGTTGAGAGGCTGGAGTGCTCACAAGACAGCTTTGATGACAGTTTGATATATGGATAGTGTGGCCTTTCTACATGGCTTACCCTTAAAGCTGGCTATCAGCTTTGTGGCTGTACCTGTGTCTGTTTTTGAAATGTTAACCTTTTGGTGGTTTGGTGTTGTTGTTAAATAGTGCTGGATTGTTTTTTTTTTTCCTTCTCCCCCACATAGAAACTGGACACATTTCTTAAAATAATCATGGTAGAGGACATTCTTCTAAGTACTTCTTTCTGCTTGAATTTGCCCTTCACAGAACAGTAACACATAGTGCCTAGAAAATTCATGTTTTAGCTGACGTGGCAATTGACTAATTATACTTAAAGATGGGGATCATGATCCTTTCAGACCTCTGAGAGCTACTTGGACAGAATGGAAAATTCCAGAAGTCAATTTGTATGAGAAACATAAGAATAAAAGACATATTTTTGAATCATTACTTAAAATACAATGGGCTTAGTCCTATTGGTGAGCAAGTCTTTATCCACAAACAGTGTCATTTAAATGTGATGATTAACCTTACACTATTCACAATTCTGTTCTTAGAGACTTTTTTTTTATAATTAAGCAGTCAACTGGCTTTTCCTTTTAGGGGGCTAGAAATCTTGGAGTCTTGAGCCTGTGCTAGAGTTTCTCACCAGCTTCCCTTGAAGTCTTTAGTCAGCCCCCTTCTTTTCTTTCCAGGCACCTCAACAGAGGAACTACTACTGTCCATATGGAGCCAGTCTCCATGAATTTGTACATATTTTAAAGTACACAAGGCACTGCTTACTGATCAGCTTTTTCCATTTTCCCAGGAGTCCTTAGCCTGCTGCTTAAGATGCTGATAATGGAGGGAAGTCTTCATTCCTCATTTTTTTTTTGTGAGTGTTTGCTATTTTTAAGGCACTGCACTAGATGTCCAAAATAGAATATTCTGATTTTCTGAAAGTTGGGAGGGTAGGTTAGTTAAAATATTCATAAATAAATTGAATCTATAAGCTTAACACGACACAGAAAAAAACAGATATTTACTGAGCATCTACTAAGTACTATACACTCTGCTGTGTGCTGTTTGTGATTAAAAAAAGAGAATCCATGACCTAACTAGGAAGATGTTGCATGCATACAGGAAACACAGACTGGTCCGAACCAAAATAAATGAGTAGAATCTAATGAGAGGACCTAAGAGAGCTTGATATATGGGAAGTATTTAACAAATGTTTAGAGGTTGTTTATAGAAGACTAGGGGGCAATCAAGGATTATGGAGAAGTTTTGGCTGGTGTGTTAAGAAAGATGGTCTGGTAAAGCAGGAAAGGAGGAAACACTCTGGGCACGGCAGATATGAGCAAAGGTAAGGAATTAGGTATGTACTGACATGACAGCAAAGGAGAGGTTAAGGGAAAAATATGAGTTGAGGGCAAGAATGAGACTTAGAAGTCAGATCACATGTTCACAATTGTTCATCTAAAAATAAATGGGGTTGGGATTTGAACTTGGGAAGTCGGACTCTGATTCCCCAGAGTGGGAGGTAAGATTGCACACATAAGGATTGAGGTAGCCTTGAATTTGGACACAGTGATTTGACTTTCATTTTATAGATACCAGGGGATTTATTGGGTATTATTTTCTTATATTTCTGCTATGAATATTAACAGCTGCTTTAATATTAGAACAGAAAACTCCAAATGGAAAGAATTCCATTTTCTGAAATTAGGGTCTTGTATATGAACCTAGGTGCTAGAAAGTAAATTTTTAACTTTTGAAATCCTAATACTCTGATATATGATAATATACAATTCTATGCTATTATTTCATTTCTGCTGAAGACTGTATAGGTTTATAAAAGGAATGTTTTCAAGCTAGAGATAACTTATTTGAGGTTCTTAGTATGTGAAGAACATAGCTCTAGATTTTTAGATTTTTAAATAAACCCAGTGAGAGTTATAGATTGATTTGTGTCCCCCACCAAAGTTCATATGTTGAACCCCTGACTCCCAATATGATATATTTGGACATAAGGCCTTTAAGGAGGCAATTAAGGCTAAATGAAGTCATAAGGATGGAGCCCTAATTCAATAGGATTTGGTGTCCTTATAAGAAGAGGAAAAGACACTAGAGCTTACTCCCTCTCACTTCCTACATGTGGGAGAAAGGGAAAGTGTGAAGGCAGCTATCTGCAAGTGGGGAAAGGCACTCTCACCAGAAACCAACCCTGATGTTGCCTTCGTCTTGGACTTGTGGCCTCCAGACCTGCAAGAAAAATAGATGTCTGTTATTTCTTTTACTCAGGACACAGTGTTTTGTTACGGCAGTCCTTGCTTGAATAAGGCAGTGAGTATTTGTGTGGGGGAAAAGGGAGGAAGAAAACAGAATCCTACCTATGAAATTAATAAAGGAAAATTGAGGGGATATTGCAGTATACCTAGAAATACCTTATCATCTAAGGAGGTCTTAACATGGCAAGCACATCTTCACAGGCTGTCTAGGTTGACATACTATGAAACATCAGGAAGTAAGTGAGTGGGTCCTCTTGGAAAGAGAACCTAACATGAAAATTATGGGTGGTGTCACTGGGGTTACATATGTTTAAAAATAAATGTAATTGCTGTCAGTGAGAACTACTGAAGACTATTGGCCACTTTTTGTTTCACTCCACGATAGTTTATTAACACAAGCTTTAATTAACTCTGTTGACAGTATTATTTTTCTCTTGCAGCAGCTGACTAAAAATCTAGGGCAAATTCTAGCGATAACTGTGTTGCATCTCTTCAGGGAAAAAGTGAGAGCAGTAATACTTATTAAACTTTCCAATGGTTTGTGTTAGCAGATTTTTTTTTCTAAGACTGACTGTTTTCACCTTTTGTTCATTTGAAAGCAAGCAAACTAAAGTTTTCTGAACTGGAAGACAAGTTTTACTTTTCACAGGGAGAATTTCTTAAAAAGATAGAAATTATTTTGAAGAAGATGCAAATTTTGGAGTATCTCTGTGTCTAAGCTTGCTTAGTAGCTCAGTGTTGGACGACGTGGCATCTTTTCTGTTCCTGTATTCATAAATACTGAAACTGTGCCTCAGCACTGCAATGAAGACATGACAACTTATGATTTTCCATAGTTTCAAAGACTCGGGAAAAAAAAATCTAGGTCATGCCCATATTTAATAAAAAGTTTTTAACATTCTTTCCAGATTCACATACACCCATCTCAATATTTGGTTTCTCTTACAAAGATATTGAGAACTGAATTTTTGGCTCTATGATATATATGATACATAAATTTACACAAATTTTTAGATATATACAGTATCGATGATGAAAGTGTTATGAGAAGACTAATTTCCAGATAGACCTCCTGGAGAGGGGAGCATTTAATAAGGCTTTCTAAGGCTGACTAGGATTTCCAACAGGTAATTTTGGGAGCAGGAATATTTTCAATGCATAACTGCTGAAATGAACAAAGGAGCAAAGTGAAGGCATGTGGTGGGATATCTGCAGGGGAAATCAAGGAATTGGTTGTGTAGGAATTTAGCAAGGGGTGTACCCTAGGTGAAGAAAATGGAAATGGGCTTGGGACTGGTGAGAGATGAAGAGGCCTTACTTTTGAAACTCATTCTCTAGGGCAGCAGTTTCCAACCGATCTCCAAGGAAGTTTCCTTCCCAGTCCTCATTTTCAGAAATTCTGATTTTTCTGTATGGGCTAGAGCCTAGAATTTTTATCATAACAATGACAAATTCGGGTGATGTAGCTTGTCCTCATACAACTTTTTAAGAACACTGACTTAGGTCTTGTAATACCTTGTCACATACCTGTAGCTTCTACTAAGTCCAAATGTATGGAAAAATAACAATAAGTAATCTACCTCCACTACTACCCAATTTTACTGTCAAATAATATTCATTCATTCATGTGTGTAACAGGTACCATCTAGGAGCTAGAGATAAAGTAGGGATGAAACAAAGTGCCTGCAAGCACAGAGCTGTGTTCTAGTTGAAAGTGAGGTAGAGACCATCTTCTACTTTGTATTTTCATTGAAAAAACAAACAAACAAACAAACAAACAAAAATAAGAATAGGAGACATATTGTGTGAAGGGGTTTTTTTCATAGCAGTGGTCCAGGAGACATTCTCTGATGATGTGAGATATGAACAGAGTCCTGAAGGACATGGGGAGGGAATCTATTTGAGGAAACACATTTCAGGCCAAGTTCCATGAGATGGAATTTGTGGAAGAAGAATGAGAGTCCAGCATGGCTAAATAAGAGGGAGGAGGAGAAGAGCTAAAGAAAAGCAGTTTAAAGAGGATTGTGCGATATTTTACGACATGGTAAGGCATTTCCTTGTGTTCTTAGTATGGGAAGAGGATTTTGAGCAGATGATTTACACACTGAAGTTATCACTCAGGCTGCTCTGGGGAGAAGAGAAAACAGAGTTGAGATGTGAGCGGTGATGGTGGTCTAGACCAGCCTGGATAATGCTAATAAGTATAGTATGGCTATGGTGATACTTACCCCATTACACAACATACATCTTCAAAGATGTTTAAGGAGTTCTATGGTGTTTTCCAACACCAACAACCAATTATCTGATTCTGAGGACATGAACTAGATGCCCCACAGTTCAGTTCAGTTCTGGCACTAACTAGTGTCAGAGTTTTAGTGTCAGATTCCACAAGTTTAAAGGACTCAGTCCCAAAAGACTGCCCTTACTTCAAATGTCAATCACAAGTATTAGGTCCCAGGTTACCTACACTCTATTCAACTTGGCTATAAATCAGGGTTTCTCATAATCCCCCTCAGGTTCACTGATTTGCTAGAATGGTTCACAGAATTCTGGGAAACAGTTTACTTATTTTTACTGGTTTATTATAAGGGAAATAACTTTGAAACAGCCAAATGGAAGAGATGCATAGGGCAACGTATGGGAAAGGCACACAGAGCTTCCATGACTTCTCTTTTCCATGCTTTCTTCCTAGCATTTGGATGTTTCACCAATCTGGAAGTTCTGTGAACTTTGTCATTTAGGGTTTTTATTTTCCCCCCATATTTGTATATTTTAAAATTTTACTTTCAGTATAATTAACATATGCCATTTAGGGTTTCCTATGGAGTTTCTATTACATAGGCATGACGGATTAAATTACTGACCATCAATCTCCAGCCCCCTTTCCCTCAGAGGTCTGAGGGTAGGGCTGAAAGTTATAATCCTATAATCCTCTAAACATATGATTGGGTTCTTTGGCAACCATCCCTCTCCTAAAGCTGTCTGGGGGTAAGGGGCCACCAAGAGTTACCTCATTAACTGGTTGAAAGGCGCTTCTTAGGAATAACAAAAGATGTTCCTAGCACCCCTATCATCCAGTAAATTCCAAGAACTTTAGAAACTCTGTCAGGACCTGGGGACAAAGACCAAATATGCATTGACTGCAAGCACAAATACTGCTTAGATTTTTGTATTGGCTATAGGTCAGCCAGATTTAAGGATACATTTCTTTAAGTATTACTTTTGACAACCACAGTCCATGCTTTATTGATGCCTATGTATCAAGGAAAAGGAAAGCTTTTTAGCATTCCTATAAAAGGATAATTATTACTTCTATAATTTAAAATTTAAAATAATGGAAAATATGCATCAGGAAATATCATATTTATCTTAAATCCTTCTTGCTGAAATGCAATCTATTACTCTCTCTAGTACCATATGCTTGTTTAACAGGATACAATAAAAGAACTTTAAAATTATGTTAAGATTTCAGCTGCTTTACATTAGCTAGTTCTCTTTTATGGAATTAATGTCAGTGCCAGTTAAATTAGAGAAGAAGTCTCAAAATTATGAAGGTCAAAAATCACCAAAGGAAATGAAGATAGCCAATAGCGTTTATAAAACATGAAGGGTGGTTTGATTGAACTACACATTAATGGCATTGAATGTTAGTGCTTTTCAATAATGGCACAGGAAATTAACTTATTTGTGTGTTGTTAAATTCTTTCCACAAATGAGAGAACTGGCCTATATTTTAATTGTAGACATAGACACGTTTTTAAGAATGAGGAATGTATAAAAATAAAAGCAATCATACACTTCTAAATAAAGAGTACTTTAAATACTTCTAATAAAGGAATGCTTCTGCCAGTGATAATGATTTCGGTCAATCTGAGTAACTATGATACCATGTTCACAACGTGGAAAATGAAACATCCAGTTGGGCATTATCTATAGCACATGCCCACTGACATGCCGCAAAGAAGATTTAACATGACACTTGTAGAATATTTAAGAATTTATGAAAGAAAAGAGTAAGACGGTTTCGAAGTGAGGCAAGACAGCAATGAAGTCTCTTCCTCAGGATAATAAAGCTGGAAAGAGAAGAACGTAAGGAAATGTGGATGCATTGATTGATACTTTCCACTTGCGGGAGCCGTGGGGCCGAACAGGCGAGACGGCGGGGCTAGAGAGGCAGTTCCCGGAACTCCGTGGCTGAAATTGCTGGGCTGGGAGCTGGAGGGGCCAACTTCCGACCCAGGTGTCCTACTTCCGGCTGGTGTGCTGACAGGCTAGAGGTTGAGCCCAGCTATCATGAAGACGACGGAAGAGCCGCTTGCTGTCTTCCCCAATGTGCTGGGCTTGTCGCTCTTCTGGAGTGTCATTTCTATCACTAAGCAGTGTCAGCCGGCGGCCAAAGAAGCGGGAGAGGAAGTGTCACTTTGTTCGCAGCAGGTATCCAGGACATAGTCTGAGGGTGATAGTTGGCTATGTCAGCCTGAGAGCGTGAGGAGCCTTCGCACTTCACACTTCGCCTCACCCCTTCCACCTTTTTACAACATACAGGTAGACTACACCTAGATTTTCCTGAACAATTTATTTCCTTATTTATTTAAGTTAAATAAGACTTAACCCTGTGGAACGGGAAGTTGCTGCTGAGTAGGGTCAAGTATAGAGGCTGCTTTCTTTTCTTCTCCCCTCCTTCCAATATGAAATTGTAGACTTAGGTATATTTTTTTGTGGATAAAAGTACCTATAATTCTTAATGTATTTAATATGCAGTAATAGCTTGGTTATAAGGAGCGCAATAAAGGGTGGATATTCTTAAGAGGTCCGGTTTCTGGAGTCTGACAGCTTGGGTTTCCATCATGGTTTATTAACTACATGGTTAATTAACTACATAATAATTATATTAACTATAAACTATATTAACTACATGGTTTATTAACTACTACTAATAATTATATTGACTATAAACTACAGCTTATTAACTGTGTAACTTGAGGGAATGTCCCGGACTGAAGGTTTGCGTCGTCTCGAAACCCGTGTGTTAAAACCTTAATTCCCCGTGTGGCTGTATTCGAAGATGGGACCTCCAAGATTAGTGTCCGTATGAGAAGAGACACCAGAGAGCTACCTTTTCTCTTCTTTCTTGACCCCTTCTTAATCCTTCACAGAGCCAAGGCCAAGGGAGGAAGCCAAGTCAGGTAGAGAGCCCTACCTGAAACTGAATCAGCTGGAAACTTGATCTTGGACTTCTGCCTTCCAACACTGTAAGAAAATAAATTTCTGTTGTATCAGTCATCCAATCTGCGGCATTTGTTTTAGCAGCCTGAGAAGACTGATACAGGGAAGTGACTAAATTCTCTGTACCTTAGATTTCTTAGGATAAAATGGAGATAGCAAATAGGCCCACTTCCTGCTGTTGCTTTGATGAGCTGAGTGTAATAATCGCAACTAATGTTAGTTACTCATATTCTAATTATCGAGAATACAGTTTATTGTTCTCTCTCTATATCTAGTTAGAATCAGCTAATTTTATTTGGAGTGAGTCTTTTTTTAAAAAGCTAAGCGCATTACATGTATTTGTTCTTATATTATGTGTAGAAGAATCAGTGTGAGCCTGAGACTGATTTAAAGTAACAGCAAAGAATGCTAAATACAGAAGTCTGTGAAGTGTCAGAAGAGTAAATTAAACCCCAATTTTTTAAAAGAATTTTGGCTTTTTTTGATGGTATGGCTCAAATGGGACCAGACTTAGAGCAATGAATATTGTTTTTAAGTTTTCAAAGCTCCTCAGAATGTCCTCTAAATAACTAAAGGCAAATTCTTAGTCTGAGATCTTACTTCAAACAATAACACCAAGAAAAAACAAAAAAATTCAGAGTATGTGGTTGATTTAATTATTTTAGCCCCAAACTTCAATATGAAGTTTTGACTGCATGAAACTATTTGCAACCAGTTTGATTTTTTTCTTTTCTTTTCTTTCTTTTTTTTTTTTTTTTCCGGATAAGTTGTTATTTTAGTATTTTGCATACACAGAGCCAGTCAACTCAGTAAAGCAAAGGTCATGATTATTTGTTGTTATAAGAGGAAATGAGTAACTGATTTAGTGAATTTTGTATTTTTTAAACTGGTAATCCTTGTGAGTTTTAGACAAAACCTTAATGAAATCATGATTTCTTTTCCTACTAGTTGATACCTTAACACAGTGACCTGTATCATTGTATAGCAAATTGCTTACTGCATTAGGTGCCTTAATAAAATCTTTTGGACCCAGAATTGAAAGTAGATGTGCTTGTGGGGCAGTGGGTGAGGAGGATTGTGGAGGTGAAACCAATTATCTTCAATCATTTGACTTGATTGACCTAACAAATTTCCTGCTATTCCTAAAAAAAATTTCTAGTTTGTTGATGATGCTTTTGAGGGTAGGATGCAATTCTTATAAGAAAATAAGAAACCCAGGCGTCAAAAAAAAAAAAAAAAAAAAAAAAAAGAAAATAAGAAACCAAGGATGGGAAAGAATATTCATCAAAAATGAGAGATAAGGTAGGGAAAACAGATTTTTTGAAAAAAATTTCTTTTTGAAATCATTTTTTTCCCTCCTAATTAGCAAGTCTAGTTAGTTAGAGAAAAGTAGGAGAGAGAGGGTGAATACAGAATTTCAGTGTCATCAATAAAGCATGCCCACATTTGCATATTTTACTGTAATTCTGTAAATGGGGCTTAGTAGTGGAAAATTCTATAATTGATCATAAATATAATTGTATTTTCTTTGCATAAATAAAATATTAGTATAAATAAAATAAAATATAAATATTTTATATTCATATAAAATTTTTATTTTATATATTTATATTTATAAATATATAAATATATATATATATAAATATATAAATATAAATATATTTATATTTATAAATATATAAATATGTAAATAAAAATACACATTATATATTTCTATTAACATATGTTATATATTATATAATATATAATATATAATAGGCTAGTAGAATAATAAAGTCTTTTTATAATAGAATAATAAAATCTTTTAATAAGCACTAGAAAAATTATAAATATTAAACCAAGTAATGAAAAACTATAGTTTAAAATAAAACACTTCACAGTACTCTAATTTGTTTGGTATATTAATTAAATTATCTGAACTTAGTATTGTAAATTCAGTGTGTAATTAGATAATTCCTTTGCCTAAGAAAAAGGGACTTTTAAGGTTTTTCTCACTTAAGTTATGATAAAGAAAGTATTAATGTGCTTCATATGCATTTTATTAAGTGGTGCATAGGCAGGAGTAGAGAGGAGAATAGAAAATTTTAACGAGTGATATAAAAGTTGTTTTGTATTGAATTCCCACCTGAAAATTTCAGAGAGATAGTACAACTAATGTATCCAGTTTTTAAATACTGCATTAGGAATAGTTTTATTTGATAAAAAATAGTGAAAAGACAACATTTCTTGGTAACATAAGAGAGTATATTTGATTGCAAGCTTTCATTATCTATAAGTGCTATTTGCAGATGATATTGTTTCCTAGGCAAAACAAAGCATAGCAATAAGAAAACTATTGGTTTTCCTATTGATTGAAATCAAAACATTGATTCCCAATGTTTTCCAAGAACATTGGTAAAGTGGCCACTTTCAAAATAAATATTATAATTATGTATAATATTTATTTTATATATAACATGTTATATATGATATATTATGTAATTATTATATCATATATCATATATAATATATGTTATATATCATATAAATATAAATATATATTTATATATTTAATATATTTATATATAAATATATTAAAAATATATTATATATACAATATATATTTATATAAATATAAATATATTTATAATATAATATTTATAATATTTATTTTATATATATCATATATTATATGATATATAATAATTGCATAATATATCATATATAACATGTTATATATAAAATAAATATTATGAATATATTTATATAATAATAAAATACATGTTATATATAATAATTATAAATTATAAATGAATATTATAAATAAGTGGTTTTCTCAATAATAAACATTAAAAAGAACAAAAAATTACACTAAAATTGTAACAAGAAATTTCTAGGAATAATCTCAGTAAAAATGTGTAAGACCATATGAACAAATTTAAAACCTCATCAAGGAAATAACTAAAAGACTATTTTTTTCCCTTTTTGTATCTCTAATGGTTTAAATTTGCTGGACACGTAGGAGGCCATGAAATATTTGTTGAACAACTGAGTCAACCTTGTGGAATATGTAGAATATAGTTTGGGAAATGCTTTCATGGTGTAAAAATATTGCAGTGTTGACATTCAGTGTGTGTGCATATATATAAAATATGTATGTTTATATATGTTTGTTTAATGTGTATACCCTGAGTGTTAACATGGCAATATTTTATATTTATAATATTCTATATAGATGTTTATTTAATATAAAAATGAATATTCTTCTTAATATCACATCTAGCATCCTACATAACAGACATAATAAAAGCTTGTCATTCTAGTATTTCATCAGAATGTCAAGGGTTACAGATTTATTCTTTTATATTTACTTATCTTCCTCCTAAATTTTAATCCCTAGTTGTTATATATACTATTTTCTGCATATTAAGGCCAAAATGCTCAATTGCTAAAACCAAAAACAAACACTTGCATGTACATGCATGCTTACACACATAAACACACACAGTAGTTAACCAGCCAAACAGAGAATTAAACCTAGTGTCCCAGTTCAAATCAGTATCTTGTTCCATCCATCTACCTACCCATCCATTAATCTACCAATCTATTGATCCATTAGTGCATCCATCCTTCTGTGCATACATATAGTAAAGTTTGTTTATCTTATAAACTGCTATCATTAACCTGATTCAGCCAAGGAAACATAAAAAGTAATCAGAGAGAGTTAGAAAAATGGAAGAGTATTGCCATATAAGTCTAGGAAAGGCAGAGTTTCAAGAAATTGGGAGGAGTCCATTGGGATCTTAATTATGTTTTTATATGTTTGATATGTTTAATTATGTTTTGATAGTATCCTCTTGGATTCATCCCTTAAGATGCTACTGATGAACATAAGAGCAATTTCAATAGGTTCATCAAGTACAAGCCAAATTCAGTTGTACTGAAGGTAAGTGGGAAGAGGTAGAAGTAGGTTGATGAAGATGTGTCAATCCTTAATCTGTACTACTCTTGTAAATGGGAAAGCTCACCCTCTGCCTTCAAAACTGTATTATAGGGTGCCTGGGTGGCTCAGTGGGTTAAGCCGCTGCCTTCAGCTCAGGTCATGATCTCAGGGTCCTGGGATCGAGTCCCACATCGGGCTCTCTGCTCATCAGGGAGCCTGCTTCCTCCTCTCTCTCTGCCTGCCTCTCTGCCTACTTGTGTTCTCTCTCTGTCAAATAAATAAATAAAATCTTAAAAAAAAAAAAAAAAGATGCTTTTAAAAAAAAAAACTGTATTATAAAAGAACATATGTATCACAAGCACACACTCTTACAAGCTTATTAAGGAACATGAGGGCAGTGCCGTTAATCAGGGATCTGGAACTTAGTGCTCTCAGAGCACAGGCAGTGAACCTAAACATCTTCTTTCGGGATAGGCCGTTTAATCTCCAGAGAAGTGTTTCTCTTCATCTCCTGCACCATGTCATTGAAACAAAAAGTGATAGTGTCTGAATGCCATGAAGATTTGTGTGTCAGGCCATTGTTAAAATTACAGATGGATGTACTGTCAAAGTGCAGGACTGATTGGAGCAAGTGGTTAGGTAAAAGAAAATAAAAAGATACTAATTAACTTGTCAGATTCTTTCTCACATGGGAAAATGTCATAGATTCTTGCATGACAAACTATCATTCCAAACAGTTCTGAGCAGCTATAGTCTCTGTTCTCTATGTTCTGATTTCTGGTTCTGGAGGCACTCAAAAATAGTACACAATTTGAGGAATTTGCATGGCAGCTAAGTATCAGTTTATAATATTAAAAAAACTATATTACTGTAATGATTAAATTTTTTTGCTTTAATATATATATTTCATAGAAATACATTGAAAATTTGAATGCTTTGACTACAATGACATTTTATATTTTAACTCTTAGGTCATTCCAATCAGTAGAACATAAATAACATTCTAATATTGCTTATAAAAATAATTTGTGGGGGCACTTGGGGGGCTCAGTAGTTAACTGTCTGCCTTCGGCTCAGGACATGATCCCAAGGTCCTGGAATCAAGTCCTGCATGGGCTTCCTGCCCAGCAGGAAGCCTACTTCTCCCTCTCCGACTCCCCCTGCTTGCGTTCCCTCTCTCACTATCTCTCTGTCAAATAAATAAATAAGAAATCTTTAAAAAAATAATTTGTGATTTTGATGAAATAAAGGCAAAAATATCTAGGAACATAATTTGTGAGTTAGGTGTACCTTTGTTTATTGCATGGCCAAACACTACTGTCTCAAAAGAGAACACTCAGATATACATAATATTGATTAAATTTAACCATCTTTGATATTTTACCTGATTTCAGTCACATAAAAATATGGTTTTACATGTATTTTTCCATTTCTAAAAAATTATGAAGGTAGATTTATCAAATCAGAAGAAAAATGTGGTATGTGGGCTTCGTTTGTATTCTTGCTTTGGGCCTTGCAAATTGTAGGGGTGGTTCTAATGTGATTAACATTCTTGAGCATTTGTCCATTACATAGTTTCTTAAGATAAAGTTATAGAAACAGAATCAAAGAGTCAAAGAGAAAGCACTGTTTTATGAGCATTTAGATCTGTGATGCTTTCCTAGCAAAGGCACCTTAAATAAATGAAAAACTGTTTATTGTGTACCTCTCACTCTCCTTCTAGCAGAACATCCCTCTTACTTTTGTACTGAATGTGTAGTTACTGTAGTGCTAAAAATGTTTGCAGAGCTCTTCCACAGACTCTGAAGAGATGGAGAGGAAATGAGAGGAGACCTGGGGACATGGGCAGGACAGCTGGAAGATGCTTTCTTTGGACTTAGGTTTTATCAGTGTTCTCTGTGCTGCAGTTTAGTTGAGATCCAAGAATCCCTGAGCCTGGAAATTTAGTTGTGGGCCAAATTTTTTTTCAAAACAAATAGCATTTTAAAAACCTATACAAAAATGTTTTTGTAAAAATATAAATCAGAAATTTTATGAAAGTGTGGAGAGATAATTACCTATAGTCCTATACCTAGAAAAAGTTGCTGTAGTACTTCTGTTTGTGTGTACATATATGCATTTCAGACTTATGTAATGTAAATATGTATGTGTATTTGTGTGTGTATGTGTATATACATATTGATATATTTAAAATTTACCCCCCCACTTAATATACTGTGAACATCTATCCATGTCAATACATATCTAGGGTTGCATTTCATTGGTGTATGTATATACCTTAATATATTCATTTATGATTTGTATCACATTCTTAGATATCTAAGATGTTTTACTTCTATAAATAATGTCAAGATAAACATCTTTGTACATAAATCTTTAGAATCATCCATTTATTATTTTAAAGCATTTTCAGTGAAGTGGAATTACTGATGTTAAAATAAATGTACATTAAAGCTTTAGATAAACATTGTCAAATAACTCTCCACAAAGGTTGTATGTATTTTACCCTGCAGTATGTGAAAGAGATTAGTTGGCTAATTCACTGTCATCATTCTTTTTCACCCTTTACCAATCTCAGTGGCAATCCAAAATAATTTTTTTTTTTTACTGTGTAAAGTTACAAATAATTTTAGGTGAACTTTCTTATATTTATGGGCAAATACATTTATTTATGACTTATTTGTTCATATAATTTCCCTATGATTATTTGATGTCTTCAACCTATTCTTCATTATGAATACATCTTACCAGAAAAAATATTAAAACTTCATCTCAATTAATAACAATTAGAAAATTATTTATTGACTGATGTTCTGTTTGAGGCCACATGGAGGGCACTAAATAGACAAGATGAACAAAATAAATGTGACAACTGAGCTGAATGACTCATTTAGTGATCAAGTCAAGGAAGATAGAAGAGAAAGAAAGAGGGGTTTTATACCTGAAATGCTGTTTTAACCAAGACAAGTTGTGATTAAATTTACATTGTTTTAGAGCAAGAAATCTGGCTTTATAATTCATATTGTTATATTTTCCAGTTTTGTTATCTTATATTGATTTATTACAACTATAAATTTGATATATTTTTAGAATTCAGGTAGTTTGAAGTAGCTTATAAGAAAAAGCAGCAACATATCCTGTCCTGTTCCTCCTCACCTTGTACTCCCACTATATAAATGCAGTCACCCTCATCACTTTAAGTTATTGAGAGAAGTATTTGCCTGCATATTTCTAAATAATATATTTAAATGTCCACTAGTATAGATTGATTTGATGTTAAGAAAGATGGGCTTTAGGGGTGACTGGATGGCTCAGTGGGTTAAGCCTCAGCCTTCAGCTCAGGTCATGATCCTGGGATCGAGCCCCACGTCGGGCTCTCTGCTGAGCAGGGAGCCTGCTTCCCTTCCTCTCTCTCTGCCTGCCTCTCTGCCTACTTGTGATCTCTCTCTGTCAAATAAATAAATACAAATCTTTATTTAAAAAAAAGAAAGATGGGCTTTCATTCTGTTATACTGTCATACGTTCATACGTGTATGTACATACATACATACATACATATACACATACACATCAAACACCTATACTTTATTTTCTCAAAATTACAGTGTTTGTTTTTTTTTATTTTATTTTTTAAAGATTTTATTTATTTAACAAAGAGATCACAAGTAGGCAGAGAGACAGGCAGAGAGAGAGGAGGAAGCAGGCTCCCTGCTGAGCAAAGAGCCCGATGCGGGGCTTGATCCCAGGACCCTGGGATCATGACCTGAGCTGAAGGCAGAGGCTTTAACCCACTGAGCCACCCAGGTGCCCCTACAGTGTTTGTTTAAATCATTTTCGTGAGTTTCTAATGTACAACCATTACCCAGGGTTTCTGAGTCTCAGCACTGTTGACACTTTGGGCTGGATAATTCTTTATTGTGAGAGGCTGTATTGTGTGTCCACTGTAGGATGTTCAGCAGCATCCCTGCGTCTATTTCCCAGATGCCAGTAATACATCCCAGTTCTAATAACCACAAATATCTATAAGCATTGCGAAATACCCCCTAAAGGGCAGAATTTCCTCCAGTCAAGAACTACTAATTCTGTCTTATAATTGGTGAGTTTTGCTTTTAAATATTATTAACCACTGGTATTACACATCATTCAATTATTTTACTCTTTCCATATAAGTTTTATTTTTGTTGGGGGTTAATGGTTGCATTGTGTGTATAGATATGAGTTTGCTTCGTTTTATGTGTAAATTCACTGACAGAGTTAGAAAACCTCTCTTAAAATGTCAAAGACATCAGCTAATCTGTCCTCTCCATTTTCTCTGGGAGGTATACCTCTGTCCTCCTGCTCCAGTATGGACTGATTACTCTCTTAGATATAAAGCTGCCATTATGCAGCTTCTTATCATACTAAGAATTTCCTTTCCTCAGTAATCTGGTAAAACCCATTTCCTGTGTTCATATGTATTGACTATAAATTGCGTTTGGCTGCTTGTAACAGATAGCCAAATATCCGTGACTTAAATAAGCAATGAATTGACGTTTTGCTGATGTAAAAGTAGTAGAGAGCTCATTCTCTGCAGTTACGATAGCCCAAAAGTGATCAGATACTGGCTCCAAGTGTTTTTGTGACACCATGCTTATGCACGGCTTGCCTTCTGATGTTCAAAAAAATGTATGCTTGATCTGATATCTCTGTACTCAAAGCAGGAAACAGGAGGAAAGGAGGGGAGAAGACAAAAAAGATCTTGTGTAAAATTTGTTTTTGTTTGTATAAAATTCTGTGTTGGAAATCATGTTCTCTTAGATTAAGATGTTGAAACTATTTCTTCATTGTCTTCTGGCTTTTAGAATTGCTGCTGAAAAGGCTCATATCATTCTGATTCTGGATTCTTTGTGATTAATTTTTTTGTTTTGTTGTAGTTGCTTTTAGCATGATAATCTTCTTAGTTTGGATCTTTTTTATTTGCTTTGCTGGGCACTTGGAGGAGTTGGACAATTTTCTTGTAGTTTTTCTTTTTTTTTAATATTTTATTTTTGAGTAATCTCTATATCTAACATGGGGCTTGAATTTACAATACCGAGATCACATGATCTACTGACTGACCCCTCTTATAGTATTTCTTTGGTAATTTACTCTTCTATACTTTTTTTGTGCTTTGATTCTGGATGTTAAGACTCTAAACAGTTGAATTTTGGAACACCTGAATTGACTTTATAATTTTTCTTTTTTTTCCCCCTCCAATTTTTAATTCTTTTCTTTTTGGTTCTGTGTTTCTGATGTTTTTCACTTTTAACTTTGAAATCGTCTCTTCAGTTTCTTATTTCTGTTGTCCAATTATATTTTCTTTCTTATTTTCTGTTTCTTTTTTTTTTTTTTTAAAGATTTTATTTATTTATCAGAGAGAGAGGGAGAGAGAGGGAGCACAGGCAGACAGAAATGGCAGGCAGAGGCAGAGGGAGAAGCAGGCTCCCCGCCGAGCAAGGAGCCCGATGCGGGACTTGATTCCAGGACGCTGGGATCATGACCTGAGCTGAAGGCAGCTGCTTAACCAACTGAGCCACCCAGGCATCCCTTATTTTCTGTTTCTTTTATGACCTTTTTACATCATGATTTCAATAACTTATCATTTCTCTGAGCCCATGAGAAATGAAATTTTAGCATTTTCTTCACTTCTCCAAGGTGCCTTTTCCCTGCTTGTTTATTTCTTTTTTCTTTTTCATTAAGAGACAGTCCTCAAATATCTTGTAATGCTTTGATCATCTGTTCCTCTTTAAGAGTGAGGTGTTTAAAATGTAATTAGAAGATCTCTCTTTGTATATAGAGCTTGTCATTTTTCTTTAGCACTATTTGGTGGGGGCTTGACTTGACCATTTCATTGGGAAAGCCCAAAGTCAGTATCTGTAGATATGGTCCCCCCCCCCCCCAGTTTATTGGGATATAATTAACATGTAACATTACCTAAGTTTAAGATGTGCAGCATAATGATTTGATATATGTATTGTGTTTTCTAGTTCTGATCAGACTCCTTGTGGATGAATACTCTAACCTCCTGTTCAGGAGAGACATATAAACTTGACTGTTAGTGTTCTGGGAGTAGAGCATGAGAAGTGGAATGCAAGCTGCTTTTTTAAGGATGTATAATTTGGTTACTTTTCCTGTTTCAGAATGGCACAGTATTCCCATCTTAATCTCTGCAGCCTCAAATCCGCAGGTTCTTAAATTCAAATTTTCCAGAAAGTTAACTCCACATTTCTGTGTGGTAGGGGAGCTGATATGAGGGCCTTAATTTTCTTTATAAAGATTTTCAACAAATCCTCCCTTTTCAGGCCCATCTTCTGTTTCCACCTACATATCCGCCTATACAGGTACCTGTACATTCAATTACCGAGTCTTTAGGCTTCTATGGCTGGAATTAGTTTCAAGTGTCTCCCTTTACTAGGACAGTTACTATTCATGAATCTTATTTTTGTCTTCTCCGTATTTAGATATATCTTATGAGTGCTAGTTAAGTCTTTCATTTGTTTTGGCCTTGTGCTTTGTCCATTTTTATTGATTTTTTCCTTGTTATTCTTGGAGGCTGAAGATAAATAATTATGTTCAGTCTGCTGTTTATCAGAGTTTTCATTCATTTGTTTTAATTTCCCAGGGTAATATTTAAATGGCCTCAAGTGTATAAAGATAATGGGCATTTTAATGTAGTTAGGTTAAGATAACGGAAAAAACTAGTTACCCTGAGTTGACTTCAGGGACTGGTCTAGTGATGGGGCTTTGACAGTGCCATGAATGATTTGGCCAACAAAACATAGCAAGATTGTATAATTTAATCCCCACTTTAGATGTTCCTTATCATGATGATTTGTATAGCTGCTACCTTTGTTAGGGTGACTAAGTCAAATGTGCCAAGATTTGAAAGATATTTATGTGGTTATCTGATAAAATGTAACTTGGAGCCAGTGTATTTTTGTGTCACCTTCACCCCTCACTTCCAAACTGATATTCACATTAGCTATCATGAGTAAAGGATTTATGACTTATCTTATCTCATACCCAATGTTGAGTTGAAATTCAATGAGAACAACTGGGGATCTTCCACATAGCTTCCTTAAGTTGAGAAGTTTGAGCTGAACAGGTTTTCCTCACTAGCACAGCATGGCATTGGTGGGTAGGAGTAGAAGTAGGGAGGAGGATATCTGCAGTGGTCAGAGTATATTTCTAATTTTCTAGTTTATGACTGATGTGGAGATTTCCTACTCAGCTGATTTTTGGCAGTTACATTGCCTGACATGTGAGGCACTATGTAACATGCTTTCAGTCATAACTTTAGTGAAATGTTCTTATTATTTGGATTTGCACCGAGTCTCTAGTGCATTTTGTACTTGCCTCAATTTAGCTCAATATTTACATGGTAAGTGCAAGTCACTTCTCAGATGACATAGTCTTTGAAATGCCATATGAGAATAAATAGTTGCATTTGATTTTTGATTATTTTCAGAATGCAGCAGTGAAAAGCTGTGGTAAAATATAATAATGTTTAATCCCTGGACAAAGGAAATTACTTTGTTTCAGCTACCATATCCTGTGTCTTACAGAAATGCTAACTCATATTATTAAGAAGTACATTGCATTGTATATCTCAAAAGTAGAAAGTTTTTTGCACTCTAATTAAATAGATTATATATTTTGGGTTAAGAAAAACCAAGGAAATAGCAGTGAGATTTGGCTTTAAGTTTTCAGATGTTAAGGAAAAGAAAAAAATAGAAATGCAGAGTTTAACAATTTTTATTTGTGTTTTTTGACAATAGGAAGGTGTGAGGATAACTTTTGCATGTGTGTGCAAAAAAAACTGGAAATTTGTTTTGTGGTTCTTTATACAGAAACGTATTCAAATAAAATCTTCAAACAAAAAAAAAACAAAAAACATTGCCCAAATGAATGGTTTCTGTATCGACCTTTAATAGAGGCAAAGAACATTACATTAAGTTGTGCCACAGTGAAAACAATTCTTTGAAGGGCTGAGATAATGTGGTAAATGTGCTTTACTGTCTGATGGTTTAATAGAGGAATGGAACTTGGGGAATCAGACAAATGGATGTCAGCATACCCATTAGGCTCTCTGCAGTATCATGAGTAAAAGGAACCTTAAAATTCTGTAGAATTTCTATACGAAATTCAGTTCTTCCTTAGCCATTCAGGAGTATGGAAGTGTTACTTATCTCTGATGTCATCATGAGTATATCCCTGTAACTGAAATTCTTTATGGTATTCATACCTTGAATTGTACACTCATGTTCACTTCTCTATTTTCCTTGGTATGAGTAAAGATGTCTATTTTTATTTGATTGCACATACGGAAAATTTTGTTCTTGTTGATACCCATAGGTAGCTAAATATTCAGAAGTAGATGAATGGACTGGAAGCATACTTTTATTCTCTTTAAATAAGCTCTCAATTCAAACATATAAATTTAAAGATTTATGGCTCAGCAGTTTATGGTATAGTTATTATTTTCTTCCAAATTTAATGCTAAAAAATGCTATTCATGTACTTGGGCTGCCATTATAAAATACGGTAGATGGGTGGCTTAAAATAAATTTATTTTCTCACAGTTCTGGAGTCTGAAAGTCTGAGATCAGGATGTTAGCATGGTCAGATTCTGGTAAGACATCTCTTCCTGGCATTCAGAAGGCAACCTTTTCCCTGTGTCCTCACGTAGCAGAGGGAGTAAGTGCTCTGGTGTCTTTGTTATAAGGGCAGAAATTTGATCACGAAGGCCTACTCTCATGACCTCACCTAAACCTAATATGTCCCAAAGGTCCTATCTCTAAATAGAAACACTGGGGTCTAAGATTTCAACATAAGAATGTGGAGGGGACATTGGAACATTGCCTGGATTTTCATGGTGAGTATTCTGGTTGACTCCTTTAGATTTCCCTGCAGCCAGTGTTTGCAGACCATGATGTATGGCCATCTTTCTGTCTGACTAAAGTACTAGGGCTCCTTCAGGAGAACTTGCAACTTTTATTTTGGCTGCCCCTCCCCTTACTTTTAAAGACATGGTCAGCAGACTCAGTTTTGTAGAAATCCAGGAATTTTTAGTTAAATGATTGTTAGATCTGTTGAAAAAGAAAGGGAAAATAAGAAGTTCAGAAGCACTACAGAATTTTTAAACAGACCCCATATCAAGCATGATTTTATACTCACTTTCCATCAAACATTAAACACATACATAAACTCATAATTCTAATTGCTTGGTACAAATTACTCATTTACATAAACTTATGTGTACATATAATACAATATATGTAAAATAATGTCTCTGATTCTTTTACTTTGCAGATTTCATGTGAACCCACACATACAGTATAAAAATTAACACATTCATTTTTAAAAAAATTTTATTTTATTTAAAGATTTTATTTATTTATTTGACAGACAGAGATCACAAGCAGGCAGAGAGGCAGTCAGAGAGAGAGAGGAAGGGAAGCAGGCACCCTGCTGAACAAAGAGCCTGATGTGGGCCTCAATCCCAGGATCCTGGGATGGAAACCTGAGCCGAAAGCAGAGGCTTTAACCCACTGAGCCACCCAGGCGCCCCTAACACATTCATTTAAACAAAAGGTTCATATGGTAATTCTCTTTGAATTATCATAGTGTACCAGTTTCCATTCCCACCAACACAGTGTACAAAAGTTCCTTTTTTTGTACATCCTTGTGAAAAATTCTTTTTCATGGTAGACACTTGGACAGGTGTAAGGTGATATCTCATTGTGGTTTTGATTTGCATCACCCTGATTAGTAGTGATGTTGAGCATCATTTGTGTGCCTCTTTGTTATCTGTATGTCTTCTTTGGAAAAATGTCTATTCAAGTTCTCTAAGCATTTTCAAAAATTGGATTATTTGTGTTTTCTTTGGTGTTGTAGAAGTTCTTTATACATTTTGGGTATTAATCTTATCAAATATGTCATTTGCAAATATCTCCTCACTCAGTAGGTTGCTTTTTTGTTTTGTTGATGGTTTCCTTCACTATTAAAAAGTTGTTTCTTACTTTGGTGCAGTCCCAATAGTTTAATTTCACTTTTGTTTTCCTTGCCTGAGGAGACATATCTAAAAAAATGTTTCTACTGAAGATGCCAGAGAAATTACTGCCTATGTTTCCTTCTAGGGATTCTATGGTTTTAGGTCTCACATTCAGGTATTTGATCCATTTTTGGGTTTGTTTTGTATATGGTGTCAGAAAATGGTCCAGTTTTATTTTTTTGCATGTAGCCATCTAGTTTTTGCAACACCACTTGCTGAATTTGTTGAAGAGGGTGTCTTTTCTCTATCGTATATTCTTGTCTCCTATATTATAGATTAATTGACCATATAAGCATGGGCTTATTTCTCAGCTCTCTATTTGGTTCCATTGATCCATGTGTCTTCTGTTCCAGTACCATACTGTTTTGATTATTGCAGCTTTGTAGTATATCTTCAAATCTGGGATTATGATACTTCCAGTTTTGTTCTTCTTTCTTAGGCTAGCTTTGGTTATTCAGTCTTTTGTGGTTCCATACAGATTTTTTTATCTGATTCTATGAAAAATGTTATTTTGATAGGTATTGTAGGTATTGCATTAAATCTATAGATTGTTTTGGGTAGTATGGACATTGTAATAATATTAATTCTTCCAATCCATGAGCATGGAATATATTTCCATTAGTTTGTGTCATCTTTAATATTTTTCATCAGTGTCTCATAATTTTTAGAGTATAAATCTTTCACCTTCTCTGTTAAATTTAGTCCTAGGAATTTTATGACTTTTGGTGTAAATGGGGCTGTTTTCTTAATTTCTCTTTCTGCTACTTCATTGTTAGTGCATGGAATCATGTAACATATTTGTATATTAATCTTGTATCTGCAACTTTACTGAATTTATCAGTTCTGATAGTGGTTTGGTGCAGTCTTTAGGATTTCCTATATATAATATCATGTCATCTATAAATAGTGATAGTTATTTCTTCCTTACCAGTTTTTATTTCATTTTGTTTTCTGATTGCTGTGGTTAGTGCTTCCGGTCCTATGTTGAATAAAAATGGTGAGACTGGGCATCTTTACACTTTTTGAAATACATTTTTTTAAAGTTTTTGAGACCAACCAAGCATATATGAAAGAATGTGAGCAGTTTCATTTCCATGTGTGCTATTTGCAGACTAAAGGAACATTGTTTTGTTGATCATAATAGTCTTAGAATTTATATACTTTTTTTGTATTTTTAAGATACAGCCAGTTGGGTTTAGAAGAGAGAAGCCCGAGCTGTATTCATATGTATGTGTCTCATTGGACTTTGAGCTCTTTGAGAGCAGGTCCTGTAACATACTTGACTCTGGTACCCAGAACAGTATTTGCATAATATAGGGACTCCATAAGTGCTTAGTGACTGACTGAATAAACACTCCAAACTGTCTTGGACACAACATAATTAATTCAGTGTTTTAATTTGGTTTATGACCAATAGAAATATCTCATGGTCATATAAATTCATGTGTTTCAAGTTTATAACAAAAATAGTGAAGCAACTTATTTCAGTAACAATTATTTATAAAGTCTTTCTATTCATCTTACTGAAAGGTTAAACCTGTATTTTAAATGAAGTATTAATTATGAAGTTTATTTTCTTGTTGCTAGTTTATTTTCTTTTCTATTACTTCAATTTTGAAGATTACTCTGAACTCAAAAATTATTTCCTACATCATTGAAGATTCTGGATAACAAGCTCTTGATTGAAAAATGCCAACAGTAGTTAGTATTGGTTATGTCTAGTGCACTTGCAGAGTATTGGAAACCTCAGGTTAAAAACATTTCAAGGATATTTTCACAGAAACTCTTAAAGATAGATCAGGATGATTACAAAGTCAAGGTCATTTTGCAAGGGTAAAATTCCTTATTGAATTCTAGTTAACCTGAGGATTCTGGTCAAATGCCAAGTCAGATAATTGCTTTATGCTGTAGAAAATTTCCTTCTTGGGTTAGAATGTATTTGCTTAATTTTATGATTTCTGCTGGGGGTGGATAATTGGTGAATACTGGTGATGCTTCATCATAGATACGGTTGTAATATCGGTCCTGGGAAGTGATATGTACTAGTTTGCAGAATTTTATGGCTTTTTATATTTACTATCTGGGAGTTGATGAATTCATAGCACTGTGCATTCATCTGTGAAGCAGAAACCAGAGAGAGATACCCTGATGCTTTTTCTTAAAAAGAACTGGGACACCTTAAGATGAAAAGAGATAATATATCATAGCAGTGCCATCATAGCAGTTATGTATAAACAAAAACAAAATCAACAATCTGTACAGATGTTAGTTGTAGCATTGTCAGGAATGGATGAGGAGAATTTCCTATCAGTTTATTAGGTAACCAAATAGTGTAAACAAACATTGCCCTTGTGGTGAGAGTATTAGTTTTGGAGTCATACAGCACTGGTTTTAATTCCCAATTCTCCCTTTTAGTAGTTGTGTTTACCCTGGCAAGTTAGTTTTCAATGACTGGCATATAATAGTTCCACAATAAATGGCATCTACTATTATTAATAAAAACAACTAAGATATTTTAATGGAATATTCACATTTCTTAAATCAGTGTTTGTGTTGAACATATTCATTTAAATCTAGGTTAAATATTTTGTTGGGGTGGAGCTTTTATTTTGAAATGTTCCCTACTCAGTTAACCAAATATCTTTTACTCTTGGTTTACAGAGGAGAAATATCAAGGCTTAAAGATATAAGCATTTGCATAGTTTATCTCATTTTTGTTAGATGTTTTAATAGGAGTAACATTAAAAAAATCACTTAGTAGTAGGGACATAGTCATTCCCTCTATATTTTGCTTATATATTCAAGAAGATAGTGATGGTAGGTGATAAGGAAGTTGTGACTTAATGGTCCCTGAAATGCTGTTCTGTTGGGACATATTCAGATTAGCCTTATAAACTATATTTCCTAGTTAATTTTCCCAGGTGGGATTGAGTGTGAGGAGGAGCAGGATCCTGAGGTTTCTTACTTTTTTAATTTTTGAGGGCTAGGGAGACATATGTAATTAAATAAAAAATATATGTTCTATATATTGAACTGAACTCTTTGATTAAAAGGTCATGAATTCTAGCTTTGCTATTAATTAGCTGTGTGACTGCCTATGAGTTACTGAACTTCTCTGAACTTAGTGTCTCCATCTATAAAATGTTAATAATATGTCCACATTGTTATCACTTTTATCTAGAACCCTATTACCTAGGTAATGCAAGGAAATTCTTGGTTCAATTTATATTGCTAAATATCTGTGCAGAAAATGATCGATGGTCTCTGAACCAAATTTTTGAGGGTTGAGAATGCAAAAAGGGAACTGATAATTGCTAAGAGGTACATACATACTGGGTGTGAGGTAAATGTTGAGCACTTATTATATACACTTATTTAATCCACATACCAGTCAAGTAGGTCTCTTTATCTTCATATACTGGATGAGGGAACGGAGTTTTAGACTGGTTTAGTAATTTGTTAAATTGCACAGCTGGAGACTGATAATGTGAAATGTTTTCTCCATTTGTCTATTACTAGACTCCAAATCCTGTTCTTATGGAATGTACTGTGTTCTTGGGTCTGTGTTCTTTGCTATCACCAAAATATCTTTATCATTTCCTATTGATTAGTTTGTTCCTTCTTATGCTGAGCCTGTGTACTTTACTTTAACCTACATACCTGGTTGATTAGGATTGGTAAATATGTATCTATCCATCCATTTTAAATTTCAGGAAATCCATGGTATTGATTTTGTAGTTAGCAGGTATAGTAGAGAGGGATATGATTTATACAGATTATTTTGTAGCATTGTTGTTTAACTCCAAAAGCAAACACATTAATTTTATGTGCATTTAATAAGCAGAAAATCAATAGCATTAGATTCATTGATATCCTCTTGAAAAGACATCACCTATAACAGAGATTTACTTATATTTTTCTAATTAAGTCGCATATGGATTTACTCAATAGAAAGACAAGGTCTGCATATCTGTGGTAGAATCAAGCATGGTTGAAAGATGAAGTCATTCATAGTTGCCAGGGAATATTAACAATATGACCCCCAAGAGTGGAAGTGCTGTTATATTTGTGTCCTCCTGCTAAAACTTTCAGAGAGGGCATGGAAAACCAGAAATTCTGCAGCTGCACCAAGATGACAGCTCTAAAATGATTGTAAGATGGAAAAAAATATTTATTTTGAGATAGTCTGATATGTCAGTTTCAGCCCTGACCAAATCTAATTGTTAATGAAAAATGAAGAATTCAGACATGAAATTAGTTAAATTAATTTGTCATTCTCCTTCCTATTCATAGCTAAATTTATGTTTTCCACTTGAAGATAGTTGGTAAGTAATGCATAGCTTATATTTAATTAACTTAACTAGACAAACTTCTAAATATAGAATGCAAGTAAATTTGGTGTTTAACAGTGTTTAAGCTTGAAAACTTTGAAACGTTTTAACTATACTTCAGGACAAGATAAGCAACATAAAAATAAATTGCTTTTATTTTTGAGGTTATAGATAACATGAAATAAAATTGGCAGTCATTCCAGAGTTATACTTTTTTTTTAGAGAGGGAGAGAGTACACCTGAGGGAGTAGTATTTGATGGAGTGGGATGGGGGAGGGGAATAGGGAGGGAGAGAATGAGAATCCTGAGCTAGCGGGCTCCATGCAAAGGATGGAGCCTGATCTGGGGTTCAGTTCCATTACCCTGAGATCATGACCTGAGCTGAAATTAAGAGTCATACCCTTAAGAAACTGAGGCACCCCTCAGGGTTTTACTTTTTACTTTTTAAATTTTTTTCCTATTTTCTTTTCTTTTCAGTGTTCCAAAATTCATTGTTTATGCACCACACCCAGTGTACCATGCAATAGGTGCCCTCCATAATACCCACCACCAGGCTCACCCAACCCACCTCCCCCTTCCTTCCAAAACCCTCAGTTTGTTTCTCAGAGTCCACAGTCTCTTCTGGTTTGTTTTCCCCTCCGATTTCCTCCATCTCACTTCTCCTCTCCATATATCGATGTCCTCTATGTTACTCCTTATGCTCCGCAGGTAAGTGAAACCATATGATACTTGACTCTCTCTGCTTGATTTATTTCACTCAGCATAATATCTTCCAGTACCATCCATGTTGATACGAAAGTTGGGTATTCATCCTTTCTGGTGGAGGCATAATACTCTATTGTATATATGGACCATATCTTCTTTATCCATTTGTCCATTGAAGGGCATCTTGATTCTTTCCACAGTTTGATGACTGTGGCCATTGCTGCTATGAACATTGAGGTACAGGTGGCCCTTCTTTTCACTACATCTATATCTTTGGGTGGAGAAAGGGGAACCTTCTTACACTGTTGGTGGGAGTGCAAGTTGGTGCAGCCACTTTGGAAAACAGATTTACTCAATAGAAAGACAAGGTCTGCATATCTGTGGTAGAATCAAGCATGGTTGAAAGATGAAGTCATTCATAGTTGCCAGGGAATATTAACAATATGACCCCCAAGAGTGGAAGTGCTGTTATCTTTGTGTCCTCCTGCTAAAACTTTCAGAGAGGGCATGGAAAACCAGAAATTCTGCAGCTGCACCAAGATGACAGCTCTAAAATGAGCCATGGAGAATAAGGGTAGAAGCAAGATGATCAATTAGAAAGCCATCACAAAATCTGGACAAGAGATGAATGTGGCTTAGTTTAGAGTGGTGATGGTAGAGTTGTTAAGCAGTCAAAATAGGGATCTTTAAAAAAGATTTTATTTATTTGAGAGAGAGAGAGAGGGAGTCTTTATAAGAAACCCACTTTAAAACTAGAAAAAGTAGAGACTATTAGGATTGAAAAATATATAACATACAGGTAATAAGGAAAAGAAAGCTACAATAGTTATATCAGTATCAGACAAATAAGACTTTGGAATAAGTAGTACCACAAACGAAGAAGAGCTTCACAAGACACAGAGAGATCTCCAAGAAGCCCTGTCATTTATAAATAATTATGTATCTAAAAGAAGAACAAAAGCTGATAGAATAACAGATTCCTCAAAAAATTAAAAATAGAGGTACCCTATGACCCTACAATTGCACTACAGGATTTTACTTTTAATTCTTCATGGTTAGTGTATAGGAATATAATTCCTTAAACTTGTGCTTAACTTTCATTTATAGAATAAGGGTAGAAGCAAGATGATCAATTAGAAAGCCATCACAAAATCTGGACAAGAGATGAATGTGGCTTAGTTTAGAGTGGTGATGGTAGAGTTGTTAAGCAGTCAAAATAGGGATCTTTAAAAAAGATTTTATTTATTTGAGAGAGAGAGAGAGGGAGTCTTTATAAGAAACCCACTTTAAAACTAGAAAAAGTAGAGACTATTAGGATTGAAAAATATATAACATACAGGTAATAAGGAAAAGAAAGCTACAATAGTTATATCAGTATCAGACAAATAAGACTTTGGAATAAGTAGTACCACAAACGAAGAAGAGCTTCACAAGACACAGAGAGATCTCCAAGAAGCCCTGTCAATTATAAATAATTATGTATCTAAAAGAAGAACAAAAGCTGATAGAATATAAGAGAATAAACAAATACACAACTTAAGTTGAAGATTTTGATATTCCATCAACTGATACAAGAATCAGATAGAAAGTGAGCATGGATATAGACAAATAATAGCAAATAAGTTCACCTAATTGACATTTTAGAACAGACCCCTCCATGCACACCCACACCCTCCCCCACACATGGGGTGGGGAGTTGGGGAGAGAGAGGAAATGTACATGGAATATTTACTAACCTTAACTATATTTTGGGCCATGAAATAAACCTTACAAACTTAAAATAATAAGAATCATACACCATATGTTCTTAGACCCTAATGGAATTAAGCTAGAAACAATTAATAGATTTCCAGAAAGTACCCAGGCCCACAATTCCTTGTTAACTTACCAGTGGCCTCCTCTACCTGTGCTGCAATCATTGTCACATCCTGTGGCTAATGGTCAACAAGGAGTATTATTGAAACTTCAGTTCTACTCCTTATTGGCTTTAGCTCTTAATTTTCAGACTTGTGCCTATATTTTTTACTTGAGATTGACCTTGATTTCCCTATCTTGATGCTTTGTATTATTTTAGGACTTTAGCTACCTCCTTTTGCTTTCTATTGCTTAGAGTGATGCGCCCATCAAACAATACCCCGAGAATGCCTAAATTGTTACCCACATGTTTGGCCAAAACCCATAAGGTACTACTGTTAGAGGTCTACCTATAAGTGTCAGTCACTCTCTGATTTACACTCTGTCTGTAGCTCACCCCTGATTGAATGAAATATAATATGAAAAAAATTTTTGTAATCCTTGGCATACAGTAAGTTTGCAATAAATACTAGTTGCTAGTATTAATACAACTATTTTTTTTGGTCTTTTTCTTGTTTTTATTATTTATATTGCTGTATTTGTTCTATTTTATTTTATTGGCTTTTTCCTCCAGCTTGCATTTACTGTTTATAAATATGATCACCAGCCCCCAAGTTACTCATATTATAAAACTGGACTTTTATACTGTCTTCAATTTCTCTTTCTCTATTTTCCTCCAGTCATTAACTGCTATAGAGCCTACCTCCTGAACATCTATTATATTTTCTCTTCTTTCTTTCTTATTGCTCCTATCTCTTTATACTTGCCTTAGCTAGTACAGTAATTTCCTAACTAGATTTTTTTTCTTGAAGTCATCCCCTACCATGATTCCAGAAGTGTATTTCCAAGATGGAGATATGATCCCATGTTTAAAACATAGTATTCATTTTTACTGGGAAGTGCTTGAAACCCTTCATTGTATCCTCCCTCCAAGTGAACAGTCTCATTTCTCCTTACTTTATCAGATATACTCCTTACTTTATCAGATATACTCATTAATGCCACATTACTTGCAGTTCTTCTAAATTATTTATGTCTTTTTGCTTTTGTACATATTTTTTTCCCCATAGGAAAGTTCTCATGCTTTCTGTTTGTTGGTATGGACACAATTTAAATTCTACCTCATTTCTAAAGCCTTCACTGATTGCTAACCTCTGTCCTCTCCAGTGACAACACTTCAGATATGTGGTATTCCTTTTGGTACTTACCAAGTGTGTTATTGTTTTAAATTCATATGCCTTTTTTCTTCACTGGATTCACCTTTTTCCCAAGCCCTAGCCCATCCCTGGACTCAAAGTTTTAATGTAAGAATGACTGCATAAACAGAATGAAATAGAATGGGCTGAGTTCGGTTGAATAATCTCTCGTGAAACTTTCCAGACTCATGATTCCATATGCATTTAAACTCAATAAAGATAAGAATCAACTTTTAAAATATGTTCAAATTATCCAGATATAGAAAACATATGAAATATTAAGTAGTTTCTTCATTTTCAAAGCATTATATTTATCAATAAATTCTTTGGATTTTCTAGTATTGTACCACACATAGTTGGTAGATGTATGTGCGTTTAACTATTTCTAAATTTTATGTACATATGACTTATTCTTCTACATCAAAATAATGGTCAAAATTTTAATTAGCTGTCAATCTTCAGCTATAAAAAAATGTCTTCTGTGCATAAAATGTGATTCTGTACTGAGAGTGGGAAATTTGATCTATCATAAAATTTTTTTGAAGATGTGCTGAAAATATGATCCATGATGAAATCCTTAAGCAAGAAATCCTGAGCAAAATAGGATACATTAAGTTCCCAAATATTGTTTGTTGCTGACAGGGTTCTCTTTGACCTTTTGATTTGATCTTGGTAAGATCCAAAATTGAATTCTGAATGGATGCCTAATGAGTGTATCCAAATTATTATATATTACACTTAAGATATTTTTTTGCCGTAATATGTAATTGACTGGGTGTATAATTCTTTCTTCTGAAAAGTTACAATATCAATATTACTAAAGTCAGTGAATCAACCAACTTTTTTGACTTATTCCTACTATAAGTAATAAATTTGAGATTTGATTGATTAGAAAGAGTTCTTGTTTCCGATATGCTTATAGATTGATATCAAGGCAGTACCAGTATTACTGCTACTAATTTTGAGACCATCAACAATATTATATGTTGATATATGTGTCTAACACTGTGCCAACAAATTTATATATTTATATACATAACATATATATAGAATTATAGTTTAATCATTCACAAAAACCATGTGTGGTAGATGTAGTTATTATCCCTATTTAACCACAAAGCAAACTAAGGCTAAAGATTTTAGTGAACTTCTCTAAAGCCACAGTTGTTAAGTAATAAAGCTGAGATTTCTATTCAGTCATAGTAGAGTTTGTTTTCCTTATTGCCACAACCTATTGCTACCTTAAATTTCAGAAATGAAAAATGTGAACAGTTTAAAAGTACATGGACAAACCATGGTTCAGTGTAACAACCTGGAAATATTGTGGGCAGTACATGATTAATTGCCAAAAATGGTAAAGATGGTCTTTGGGTTTATCTTAATTCTCTAGAGTACTTTAAGACTACCTTCTTTCTCTTCTCTTGTATTGTATTTCCTCCTTTAAACATTCCACTTGCAGGTCCAATTTGATAGCAAAGTCCAGAATTATACAAATTTACTCAAAGTATTTTTCCTATATAGATTAAAAAAATACTGATTAAATTTTTGTTCTTTTGAAATACATACAAAAACTGATCTCCTGCTTCTATATATAAACCAATTAGTTTCCCCACTTATACATCAGGCTTAAAGGATAGCTTTTGTTAACATTTTGCAAAATGAATTAGACTAAAATATTCTCATATCTATCAAGTATGTGCCAGTCAAATAGCCATATGGTAATAGCAGATGTCTGGCTGTGACCTATAAAGGACAGTTTTTAATATAGGTTCTTACGGTACATCTTTAATTTTCCCCTTAATTTAAATCTTCTCTCCACGCTATCTTAGAAGTTCACAAAACTCAGAAGTAAGTGCATTCAGTCTGAATGTATAGGACTCTGGAGATTTTTGATGCAGCTATATGTCTATAAAAGTAAAGTCATGTGATGATGATTTTCTTTGATTGTAAGAATATGCTTTTTAGAAAATCAGTTGAGCATTTTTGCCTCCCCATTTCAATGTAGATCATCCTACTTTAAGTTATAGCTTACATCAGGATTTGTATAGAAAGAGAAAGGAAAGCTTTGTTTGGGCGTGCTCTACAGTGATTGATTTACTGAAAGAAAAACCTCAGTAGAAATAATTTTAACCCTAGCTTTTCCAAAGAATCTGCAATTTTTAAGTACAGGTAACTTTAAAATTCAGACATATTAATTCCATGTTTATGCTAGTGTAAACTCTTTTAATTGAAGGTGGATCTACCTAGAAGAAACCAAATTCAGATGGTTTTATTACATAAAGGCTACATAGAATCTGAATAAGGCAGAAAAGGAGTCTCGGCTTCTTAAAGTAACTTTTGTTTGCAACACAGGATTTGTATACTGGTGGCACATATCTGCAAACAAAAATTGCATAGTCAGGTTTACGATATTATGAAACTGCTTGACTGCTGGAGTTTATTTTGAGCATCTCTGATTTGATTTTCCCTTTGTGAATCTGTTTACAGAGGAGCATGAAGTCCTTGATGTAATGAATTTGTTCCTTTCTAAAATATCTTAGTATATTTTTGATGTAGTGGTGATTGCCTAATTTATTCTAATATCTGCTATAATATGCAATTTAACTTCTCTAGCACCCAGATTATGTTAAATATTGAAAAATGTGACATTATTTCTGAATTTTTAAGTAAAAAGGAACATCTTATTCATAAGAATTTCTAAATTCATCTCATTGCCTATTAGGATTTAAGTGTAGATGTAGAACCACTGATTTGTGAATCACATGGCCAGTGTTCTTATCCTGAGGTCTTTGTTTCTCTGAACTTTAATTTCTTTCGTAAAATAGAAGAAGATCCCTAGCAAATAAAAAAAAACAACATCCCTGAGTAAATAAAAAATTAGGTCAAGGGTATTGCTGGTAACCCTTATTGGGCAAGTGTAGTTATCATAATTATTTTACAATAAATATGTAATTACTACTTTTTGTTCAACAATAAAGGCATTTCTATTTTGCTTTTAATATGCAGTTTTTCTCTCGTTTGGCACCTGAGAAAGTTTCTAAGATTTGGTTAATTCATTCTTTTTTGATTAAAAATTAGGTCTTCACAGTGGGTTATTTCTGACAATCTGTTGTTTTGGAATTTTGAGCCTCATTCGTCTACTTTGAGTAACCTCTGAGTTGAAACCTATTTTTGAGACAACTGAGTACTTTAAAAGCACAATTTCTTTAAAGATTTGGAAAGAAACCCCAAAAGTCAGAGGGAGAAAAATTAAATATTTGAGCTTGTCATCTTTCAGAAAGATGCTGTCATTTACTTTAATGTTTTGTAGTTGCTCACATGGTGTATTAAAAGATTCTGTCATATATTAACAGGTCCTAACAATCTTTGCAAAGGATTGCTATAAATAGCTTACTAAAAGAATACTACAAAAGACATTTTTTATTGAATTCGCCTTGATCTGAACATCAATTGGTGTCTATAAAGAGACCTGGTATGTCAAAAAAGAAAACCAAAACTCCTGTAGAAGAGTTGATTGTGCACAGAAGGTAATACTCGATTATATGAAGAGTAAAATCAAATCAGAGGTAGCAGCTGAATTTGATAACTTTAGGAGCAATTGGGAAAAATCGCACTTTTAGGGAAACATAGTCATCTTGGGTCTCTAAAGCAGACAATTTCAGGTTTTAGAAGTGCATTATTTACTGTATTAAGTCTTAGAGAAGACAGTATTTATCAATTTTCTTAATTAAATTATTCTAAACTATATGTTTTCTAAACAAATAAGGAAAAATCCTACATGGCATTAGCATTTTTGTCAGGAATGAGAAAAGTACTATTTTATTTTATTTATTTATTTTTAAAGATATATTTATCTATTTTTAGAGAGGGAGAGAGAAAGGGCAAAAGAGCGCGAGAGAGCAAGCAAGCACATGACCAGGAGGGGCAGAGGGAGAAGGCTCAGCATGGAGCCAGATGCAGAGCTTGACTCCACAACCCTAAGATCACGAGCTGAGCCAAAACCAAGAGTCTGATGCTTAAGGGACTACACCACCCAGGTGCCCCCAAAAGTGCTATTTTAAAATTAGTTAAATATCATTTACATGTTTTCCAATTTTTTTTGTTATTAACATGTACAATGTAATCATGAAGTATTGATAATAAAAGGTCTCAATATCAGCATTTTCAGTGTGACCCATCTTTATGGTTTATTCATCAGAAATGCGCTACCAAAATAACATTGACTTATAGGTCACATAAACAAATTCTGAAGCTTTGAACCCTGTTGTATCTAAATGAGATGGCATCTGTTGAGATGGCTAGGAGAATTCTCTGGATGGTACTGCTTGGTTGCCTAGCAATCAGTCACTTGATATGTTTGGGGAATCAGACAATGAGCAAGAAGTGTGACAAAAGAGAGAAGCCACAGAATCTTTTACAAAGGCTAATTATGTGTACAGTAGCATCTGTTTTAGCTTCTGCTTGAGTGTATAAAATAATTGAAACTAGGCCAACAGTACCTTTGGATAAGTTTCATCATGGAGAAAGAGGGATCTGACAACATTTGTATTGAGCAGCTCATATGATTTTTTTTCTCAGAAGACAGGGATCATCTTCTCAGGAGACTTCTAAGAATCCAAGAGGATGTCCAATGTCTAGCCTACAAATTATAATGATTTAGGAAATAACATTTTGCAAAGATGTCCTTTGGCATTATTTTCAATAGAAAATTTCAGTTCATGTGCATGAATACACCTAAATAAGCAAGTATTTATGTCTTTAGATTAATTCTCATCATAGAGAGTCTTTTTCCAAAAATATTATGACTTCTTGATATCATAAAGTTTTGTGTCAAAAATAGGGAAGCCATCTAACAAAATGTGCCTGTTATACTATTATTGTGTCTAAATTGGAGTAATGCTAGGATTCTTAGACTAGTTAATGTAGCAGTAAGTATGAACTACAATTTGAACTCTTCTCTACCAAGATATGGCATGTATTTGTGGCTTCTCTCTTTTGTCACACTTATTGATGGATACTGAATTTGATACAGTAGGGTCTCTTACTCCTTATGAATTTTTGAAACCCTCTTCAGAATAAGGCAGGGTAAAAATAAAAAATAATAATATAAAAATAGAGTGACAAGTTTCTGTAAGAACTACCTTGAAAAAGTATACATATGAAGGAGTATTTAGCAGAACCTCTGATCCAGAATATGCTACCTGTATAACCATACTACAAAAAAGTTCCAGAACATATGCACTTCCTTATCATTAATATTAGACTTACTTTAACTTTAATGTTTAATTTTTAAACATAAAGAATATTAAGATTTTAAAAATTGAGAACATTCACATAACACGAAATACATTCTTTTAATAATTTTAAAGTATACAATTCAGTGTTTTTTGCTTTATTCATTGTGTAGCCAATACCACTATCTAATTCTGGAGTGTTTTCTTCATTCTAGAAATACTCTTATAGTCACTAGCAGTCATATTCCATTCTTCCCTATTCCCAAATGACTCACTCATCGACTTTCTGTATAAATGGAGTTCCTTATTATAATATTCCAAATAAATGAAGTCATACAATATGTAGTATTTTAAGTCTGGCTTCTTTCAGTTAGCATAATGTTTTTAAGATTCATTGCTGGGAGTGGCTAGCAATCCCCCATACGGATGGATGAAAGATTACTCCATACTTTGCTGTGAAAGAGAGAAGAAAGCAAGGGGATCACTGCTCAGAGAAGAAGACACTTCGCTCTTCTTTTCTCTCACCTTTGTTGGTACTTCAGGTTAATCATAAATCTTTATTACTGTTTCTCAAGCAAGTGATGTGTGGCAGGGGGTCTTACAGAAAATAGAGGAGTCTGATTACAGGAAAGATACAGTGTGTTGGTCAGCATGTTCTATGAGTTCTGCTAAACACAGCATAGGGGGCAATGCATGCATCTTTTAGATCACAGGGCAGCTGTTTGCGGTAAGAAAGCTTCAGGGAAGGCAATTCCCTACAGCATTCCTGTGGCAGAGTGGGCATGCAGGCCTCAGCATTCCAAAGGCCCTCCTCTGAAACCTTCCATTGCCCTCAGCAGCCACCGTGTCACATTTTAGCAAGCTGGGTATTACGGATGATTTCATACTCTACATTAACCCCAATAATTCATTTATGCTTTAGCATGTCTCAAGACTGCAGTGCTTTTTAGAGCTGAATAATATTTCATTGCATGGATATACTGTTTCTTCTTTATTTGCTCACTGGTTGGTGGACATGGGTTGTTTTCACATTGTGGGTGTTATTAATAATGATATGCTATAATACACTCTGATTACTCATGTATGATTTTTGTGATAAATGCCTCCATTTCTTGTAGATATATATCTAGGAATGTAATTGTTATTAATCCTATGTATAACTTTTGAGTAACTACCATTTTTTTTTCATAGCATTTTTTTCCATAGGTAGTTTGAGTAACTACCATTTTTTTTTTTCACTGTTTTACATTCTCACCAGCAGTGTATGAGGGTTCCAGCTTGCCTGCATTACTGCCAATGCTTTTTATTTTCTGTTGCTGTTGTTTTTTAAATTATAGCTATTCTAGTAGGTATGAAATGGTAGCTTCATGTGGCTTGATTTTTTATTTCCCTTATGAATGAAGATACTTTTCATGTACTTATTGGCTTTTTGTATATATTTTTTGGAGAAATGTCTATTAAAAAACTCTGCCTGTTTTTTTAAACTTCTTTTAAAGATTTTATTTATTTATTTGACAGAGAGATTACAAGTAGGTAAAGAGACAGGCAGAGAGAAAGAGAGGAGGAAGCAGGCTCCCTGCTGGGCAGAGAGCCTGATGCAGGGCTTGATCACAGGACCTTGAGATCGTGACCTGAGCTGAAAGCAGAGGCTTAACCCACTGAGCCACCCCGGCGCCCAAAAAACTCTGCCTGTTTTTAAATAGGTTGTCTTTTTGTTGTACAGCTCAGCCTGTTATATATTAACATGCTAGACCCTTAATAGATATATTATTTGCAAATACTTTATTCCATCTTGTAATTTTTTTTTTTTCCTCTCACTGACTTGATAATTTCCTTTGATGCACAAACGTTTTTAGTTTTGGTGAAATCCAGTTTATTTTTTCTTTTGCTTATGTTTATGGTATCCTGTTTAAGAAACCATTACCTAATCCAAGGTCATGAAGATTTACATGTTTCTTTTTAAGAATGTTACAGTTTTATCTCTTAAATTTGAGTCATAACATTTATTTTGAGTTTATTTTATATGTTATGTGACATAAGGGTGCAAATTCATTCTTTTGCAGTTGGAGATCCAGTTACCCTACATCCATTTTGAGAAAGCTGTTCTTTCCTCATTGAATAATCTTAGCATCTTTGTTGAAAATTGATTGTGTTGGTTTATTTGTGGATTTTCAATTATATTCCATTGATTGATATGCCTGTTCTTATGCCAATACCCTGCTCTTTCAATTCCAGTAGCTTTATAGAAAGTGTTGAAATTTGGAAGTTTGAATCTTTCACCTTTGTTTTTATTTTTCAAGATTGTTTTGGCTTTTCTGGGCCCCTTGCAATTGCATGTGAATTTTAGAATCAGCTTGTCCATTTTAGCAAAAAAAAAAAAAAAAAAAATGGAAGCTGGACATTTGATAGGGATTACATTGAATCTATGGATAAATTTGGAAATTATTGCCATCTTAATAATATTAAGTCTTTCAATCCATGAACGTGGGATGTTTTTCTATTTATTTAAATTCTTTAAACAATGTTTTATAGTTTTCAGTTTCAAATCTTGGCGTTAAATCTTAGTTAAATTTCTTTCAAAAGTTTTTTTTAAAAATACTTTAGTATGTGAAATTATTTTCTTTCTACATTTTCGGATCGTTTACTGCTAGCATATTGAGATATGACTGAGTTTTATGTTGATCTTTTATCCTACAATTTTGGTGAACTCATTTATTAGATCTGATAGTTTTTTGTGGATTCTTCAGGGTTTTCTATATAAAAGATCATGTCATCTATAAATATAGGCTAAAATTTTCCATGTCCGCAAAACATACTATTGGAAGTTTGGTAGGGATTGTGTTGAATCTGTAATATAGGTGTCATAATATAAAAATTTCCAGTCCATGAACATGATGTGCCTTTCCATTTATTTGTGTTTTTTTAGCAGTATTTTGTAGTTTTCTGTGTATAAGTTTCCTTCTTTGTTAGTTTTATTTCTAAATATTTTATTCTTTTTGATGCTATTATAAATGGAATTGTTTTCTTAATTTCTTTTTCAGATCATTCATTGTTAGTATATACCTATTTGATTTTTCTCTATAATTATTTATTTTATTGACAGTATCTGTTTGGTGAGTTATCATTCTTTTTTTTTTTTAAGATTTTATTTATTTATTTGACAGAGATCACAAGTAGGCAGAGAGGCAGGCAGAGAGAGAGAGAAGGGGAAGCAGAATCCCCTCTGAGCAGGGAGCCTGATGCGGGGTTTGATCCCAGGACCCTGAGATCATGACCTGAGCTTAAGGCAGAGGCTTTAACCTACTGAGCCCCCCAGGGGCCCCATGAGTTATCAATCTTATGGTTTCGTTTCATCAGTGAACATGACTTTCTTTCTTTCTTTTTAAATATATTTAAAATAGCTTTTTAAAATCTTTGTCTAATAATGTCTGAAATTTTTCAGGGAGAGTTTTCTATTCATTTCTTTTTTTGCTTTGTATGGGCCACATTTTCTTTTACTTTTTGTTTTGTTTTACATACCTTGCAGGTTTTTTTTTTTTTTTTAATGATTGTATTTATTTATGAGAGGGAGAGTGCACATAGGAGCAGTGGAAAGGGCAGAGGGCGAGGGAGAAGCAAATTCCCCACTGAGCAGGGAACCTAATGTGGGGCTCTGTCCCAAGATATTGGGATCATGACCTGAGCCAAAGGCAGCCACATAACTGACTAAGCCACCCAGGGGCATCATGCCTTGCAGTTTTTGTTAAAAAGGGGGCTTTTTGCTTAAGAAAACCTAGTCCTCCCAATATTAAGAGCTAAGTTTTATTCAAAACTCTGTAAACTTCTATATTTGCCTTTAAAATCTGTTGTCACTTTGTTAAAGAGATAATTAAATATTATTTGGTAATAAAAAATGGGGATTTTGAATGTTATCATGCAAATTTGGAAATCATATTTTCTTTTTTTTTGCTGGGCTTCTTGTTGTTGCTTTTTGTAGTGGTGGTTGTTTAGTGGCTTTTCTAAACTAATTTTGTAAAATAGGTATTCTTTATCATGTTTGGCCAATGAATTCTGTTCTGTTAACTTACTCATCAACTGGTTATTGGACAAATACTTCATTAAATGACTGGAACTAAAATATAATCTCCCAGTTTTTCAGATGAGCTCTATGAGTGAGTTTGGGCATACCTTTGACACTCAGCCAAGAATTTTATAGGTCTACCTCAGCCATTACTTCCTGTTTGTACAAGCCTGAAGAAAGCCAGAGCTCAGCATATAGGAGCTTTTCATGTCTTTATTGAATATGTGCACAGTCTGTGTATGAACATGGCCTTCTCGATTACCAGTAACATCTTGGATCTATTTAAGACCCTTATTCCTCAAAGCATTTCATTTCTCAACCTTTCTTCTCAAGCTTTTTTGGTTAGTCTGTTATTTTTCCAAACTATCATCCATTGTTCTTTGGCAGATGTGACTAATATATTTCCTTGTAAATTTGACAGTCACCATTCCTCAGATAACCAACTCAGTACTGTGAACAACCCGAGTCAGGCAAGATAAAGGCCAGCCCTTTGAACTAAGGAGCACCAGACAGGTCAACAGGATACCCACATTTCCTTGTAAATGGAGTCTGTTCTGTTCTCTTTGGTATTGCTGTCTGACTGGGAATGTGAGTTGTTATCTTCCGGGCCAAATCTGAGCCAGTTATTGAGGAATGGGATGAGAGTAAGTTCAAATACCATAAAGCTCTAATTTTTTACCAACATTCCCAGTTTTTCTTGATTATACATTATCTTAGATGCTGAAAGTTTCTGGTTGTTTCCACAATTCCAAAGAAGCTGATGAACATGTTTGCCAGTGTTTTTATTGACTTCATGGAGGGACAGACTTAGATTTTAATAGAATACCATTTTTTTGTGAAGAGCATTCTCTTTAGGATTTTAATAAATACTAACATATAATATTTACTGATAGGAATCCAAATATATGAAGTGTTAAGATCTTAACACAGTGGATTAATTTTATTACAAAATGAAACAGAAACATATAATCTACATGCTACTCTACACTTTGACCCATTTAACTCCTATATCTTTTTCTCTTTCAATAATTGGAAATAGAATTTATATTCTTGTCACATGGTATAAGAAAACAGGTAGTTAAATTCTATTTGACCCTGTTTATCATTGTACTGCCCTCTTGCCAAGACTCAAGCAGGATTGTTAGCAGTTACTATTTAGCTCCAGAGTATCACATATTAATAAAAACTAAATGTGCTTCTTCTCTCTGGTACTTCCCCAGCAGTATTAATTCTTAGATATGTTAAGCTCACATAAGACTAAGAGAAATGTGTGAGACATGTGTATTGACTTAAAGTTAAGTGCTTGGCAAGAATATATATATATATATATATATATATATATATATATATTTCAGGTATAAAGGGAAATAATAAAATAGTAAACAAGGGTTTTGCTACTTTGTTTGAACATTAATTTTGCATAATCTGTGTGTGTGTGTGTTTCAGGCATTTACTGACTTCTATTAAAAACAGAATTCCAAAGTACTTTATAACCTGTTTAATTCCAGTAAGGAAATTTAAAAAAGTTGTTCTTATCTGTTACTTCAGAAAAATATAGCCTAGATAATAGTAACTAACATCAATATAGAAATTCATATTTATAAATGTATGGTTCTTTTCTCCATAGTTTGTCCCTTCAATTCAATTCAATTCAATTGAATTCAATTCAATTTCCTATTAACAAAGGAAAACAAATGTTCAGAAATGTTGAAAATAACTTGGGATCACATGTCTAGTAATTGAACAAACTGAGACTAACTACAAATCATATACTTTTCCCAATACCATGCATTTAAAAATAATGTATATGGGCTTGAGTGACAGATGTTTAGTGTGAACCATTTCCCTAACTAAGCAATCTGTGGAATTGATTTAGAGCAATTCTGAAATTTCACCTCAGTCTGTTATCTCAGGAGGCCATCATTAAAATCATTCCTTAACGTAATGCTATAAATGGGTTCTCCAATATTTTAGGCTTCTCTCTAAGGAAGGAGTTGCCTGAAACCTTTGATGTTTTACAATCAGAAGCCTTTTTGATCTTGTTTTGCAACACCAAATTTGCATAAAATTCCCCTGCCAATAATAATTCTATCATATGAAATTGCTCTGCTTTTTGCTTGATGGTCATCAAAGAGTCTTTGTTTTAGTCAAATTAATTGCCTGTGGTATAAATGCAAACAAGGTAGTAATTTCTGTGAGAAGTTTAAAAGCTTATTCACTATCTAAATTTCGAGTACTTATTGGGTTAAATTTATTTATGCCTTTATTCTGAACCTTGGGGGAGAAAAAAATGTCATATCACTATTCTAAGTTATCTTTGATATGTATCAGAGTGTGGAGATAACAAAATAAACAAGAAGTCCAGATGACCAGAGAGAATAGAAGTTTGCTTGATTTAAAAGTAAGCTATTGATACTTGAGTTGTATGAGATATGAAATACTTCTGTCCGTGAAACCAGGAGCATTTACTGAGCAGTCGGTATTCTGAATCTCTATGAGATCAGTAATCAGAAGCATAATTCTGTGGAAAAGAATGTCTGAATGGATGGGTGGATGGTAGGAAAAAGTGGGTTTCAAGACAGACCCTTCTGTTTTGGTTTGCTAATTATCTGTTTTAACTGTTTATAGGTGAGTATCTTGGGGAATTAAGTATGAAAAATGTTTTAAAAACTATAAAGTGAATCATAGACATAAAGTGCTTTTATTACGACACATTAATAATTCTTACGAGAGGGTAGCAGTGTGCCATATCAACTATAGATGTTGGAAGGTAACTCCCTAGTTGCCCCTTCTTACGATGTTTATCTGCCATCAAAGCAACAGTTCCAGCCCTGTCATCAAGCAGGGTAGAGGAAGTCATAATTCTTAGCTCTCTTTCTAATTCAAGGAATATTATCAGTTCAGGTGAGACAAAGTATGTCACAATGCCACATTTCAAGAACAGTGTTGGCGGTGGCTCTGGATAGCTGAAATCCAGGTTTAGACGCTAGGAGGATTTCCTCAACATTTGATTCTGATTCTCTCCCTATACTGGTTTCTTCATATTTGCTGTACCCTCACAACCTCATTTAACCCAATTACTTTCCAAAGTCTCTACCTCTTAGTATTATCCGAGTGGTGGTAGGATTTCCAAATATGAATTTTGAGAGAAGACAGACATGCAGTCCATAACATTTCATTCCTGGCTTCCAACATTCCTGTCCTGTTCACATGCAAAATATATTTACCCCATCTCAATAGCCTTGAAAATCTTAACTTGTTCCAGCATCAATCAGTTCTGAAGTCTAAATCCAGTCTTACCTAAATATCTGAATAAGATATGAGTGAGACTCAAGGTTTGGTTCATCCTGATACAAAATTCTCTACAGCTGTGAATCTGCAAAACCAAATGTGCTTCTAAAGTATGGTGGTAGGACAGGCGTAAGATAGACATTCCTGTTCTAAGATGGAGAAATAGGCAAGAAGAAAGGGGTAATGGATCCCAAGTAAATCTAAAACCAACAGAACAGACAGTAATAAACCTTAAGGCTCAAGTATAATAGTTTCTGGTGTGATGTCTATCTTCTAGTCCCACTTGGGTGGCAGTTTTCTCCCCAAGGCTTAGTAGGACACCCCTATAGTTGCTCTCCAGTGGCTTTACCCCTACAGCAGCTCTCTGCCTGGGCCCTGTGGCTCTTCAGGGCTCTCTGCCCTGTACCTCTAGCTCTCCTAGTCTGGGGTCCTAGCTTGTAGTTCCAATGGGCAAACACATCCTTTGAAATCTAGGTTGAGGTAGCCATGCCACTCATGGCTCCACCGTGTGTAGCCCAAACTAAGCTCATTGCGGGATCCAGTCCCTGAGGCACAGGGCAGGGACATCCTGGGCTGTCTGACAGAATAGGTAGCCCCCTCCTTTGAATCTACCACATCTCCCAGGCCCTTATATGCTGGGCCTCGGATGGGACTGGCAGCCCTGATGGTGTCTAATTTGATTTGGGTGTCATTTTTTAATTACCTTGTTGTTCTTCAGTTGTCTTGAGATAGTTCTTGGCTTCTGTTCAGATGGCTGTTTTATACTAATCTTCTTATCAAAGGTTTGCTTGGCTGCAATCTTAATATTCTCATTTTTTAATAATATGGGTAGGCTAATAATTTCCAAATCTTTAAATTCTGCTTATTTTTTAAAGTACTTAAAAATTTTTTAGTTACTTAACATATAGTTAATATTTGTTTTAGGTGTACAATGTAGTGACTCAGCACTTTTGTAGAACATCTGGTGCTCATCACAAGTGCAGTCCTTAATTCCTATCGCCTATTTTACCCATACCCCCACATACCTCCACCTCTGGTAACCATCAGTTTGTTCTCTATAGTTAAGAGTCTGTTTCTTGGCTTGCACTCCTCCCTCTCTCCTCCCCCTTTGCTTGTTTGTTTTGTTTCTTAAAATCCACATATGAATGAAATAACATGTTATTTGTCTTTTTCTGACTTATTTCGCTTAGCGTAATGCTCTCTAGCTCCATCCATGTTGTTGCAAATGGGAAGATTTCATTCTTTTTTATGGCTGAATAACATTCCACTCTGTGTGTATACACACACACACACACACACACTTCTTTATCCATTCATCAGTCTATGAACACTTGGGCCGTTTCCATAATTTGGCTATTGTAGATAATGCTGCTATAAACAATGGGGTGCCTCTATCCCTTTGAATTAGTGTTTTTGTATTCTCTTGGTGAATACATAGTTTCTATTCTCTTGGTGAATACATAGTAGTACAATTCCTGGATTGTAGGGCAGTTCTATTTTTAACTTTTTGAAGAACCTTTGTACTGTTTTCCAGAGTGTACGAGTTTGTATTTCCACCAACAGCACATGAGAGGTCCCCTTTCTCCACATCCTTGCCAATGCCTGTTGGTTCTTGTTTTATGTCAGCCATGCTGACAGGTGTGAGGTGAAATCTCATTATAGTTTTGATTTATATTTCCCTGATGATCAGTTATGTTGAAGATCTTCTCATGTGCCTGTTGGCCCTCTGAACATCTTCTTTGGAAAAATGTCTGTCATGTCTTCTGCCCCTTTTTAAATTGGATTATTCATTCTGGGTGTTGAAATTTGTAAGTTCTTTATAGATTTTGGATAATATCCCTTTATCAAATATGTCATTTGCAAATATCTTCTCCCATTCCACAGGTTAGCTTTTAGTTTTGTCAATTGTTTCCTTCACTGTGCAGAAATTTTTGTCTAGATCAAGTCCCAGTAGTTCATTTTTGCTTTTGCTTCCCTTGTCTCAGGAGACTTATCTATAAAGAAGTTGCTATAGCTGATATCAAATAGGTTACTGCCCTTGCTTTCCTCCAGGATTTTTATGGTTTCCTGTCTTACATTTGGGCCTTACTTCCATTTTTAATTTTTTTGTGTGTGTATGGTGTAAGAAAGTAAGCTAGTTTCATTCTTCTGGATGGTGCTGTCCAGTTTTTCCAACACCATTTGGTAAGAGACTGTATTTTCCTTTTTGATATTCTTTTGTGCTTTGTTGAACATTAATTGACCATACAGTTGTAGATTAATTTCTGGGTTTTCTATTCTGTTCTATTCATCTATACATCAGTTTTTATGCCAGTACCATACTGTTTTAATCACTACAGCTTTGTAATATAACTTGGGGTCTGGAATTGGGATGTCTCCAGCTTTGCTTTTCTTTTTCAGGGTTGCTTTGTTTATTCAAAGTCTTTTGTGGTTCCATACAAATTTTAGGATTGCTTATTATAGCTCTGTGAAAAATGCTATTGGTATTTTTATAGGAATTGCATTGAATGTATAAATTGCTTTGGCTATTATAGTCATATTTTAACAATATTTGTTCTTCCAATCTATGATGATGGAAAGTTTTTTCATTTCTTTATGTCATTTTCAGTTTCTTTCATAAGTATTTTATAATTTTTGGAGAACAGGTTCTTCACCTTTTTTGGTTAGGTTTATTTCTAGGTATCCTGTTGTTTTGGTGCAGTTGTAAATGGTATTGCTTTCTTTCTTTCTTTTTTTTTTTAAAGATTTTATTTATTTATTTGACAGAGAGAGATCACAAGTAGGCAGAGAGGCAGGCAGAGAAAAGGAAGAAGCAGGCTCCCCGCTGAGCAGAGAGCCCGACGCAGGACTCGATCCCAGGGCCCTGAGATCATGACCCAAGCCGAAGGCAGTGGCCCAACCCACTGAGCCACCCAGGCGCCCCGGTATTGCTTTCTTGATTTCTCCTTCTGCTGCTTCATTATTATTGTGTAGAAATGCAACAGATTTTTTTATGTTGATTTTGTATCCTGTGACTTTACTGGGTTTGTTTATCACTTCTAGCAGTACTTTTCAAGTGCACATGGAACATTCTCCAGAATAGATCATATATTAGGTCACATAACAGGACTCTATGAATACAAAAAGATTAAAATCATACCATACCCCTTTTTTGACCACAATGGTATGAAACTAGAAATCAACCACAAGAAAAATTCTGGAAAGACCACAAATACATGGTGGTTAAACAACATGCTACTTAACAATGAATGCTAAGTTTCAACCAGAAGGTTCAACCAGAAAATCAAAGAAATAATAAAAAAAAAAACCCATAAAAATGAAAACACAATGGCCTGAAACCTTTGGGTTGCAGCAAATGCAGTCTGAAAAGGGAAGTATATAGCAAACAGGCCTACCTCAAGAACCAAAAAAAAAAAAAACCAAACAAAAAAAACTTAACCTAACTTTGCACCTAAAAGAACTAGAAAAAGAACAACAAAGGAAGCCTAAATCCAGCAGAAGTAAGGAAATAATAAATACTAGAGCAGAAAGAAATGATATAGAAGTAAAAAACCCTCAGTAGAACAGATTAATGAAACCAGGAGCTGGTTCTTTGAAAAATGTAATAAAATTGATAAACCTCTAGCCAGACTTATCAAAAAGGAAAGAAAAAGTATCAAAGTAAATGAAGTTACAAATGAGAGGGGAGAGATAATAGCCAATATCACAGAAATACAAACAATTGTAAGAGACTATTATGAAAAACTGTATGTTTACAAATTATACAATGTAGAAGAAATGGATAAATTCCTAGAAACATATAAACTTCAAAACTGGAACAAGAAATAATAGAAAACTTGAACAGACCAATAACCAGCAAAGAAATTGAATCAGTAATCAAAAACTCCCGAACAAACAAAAGTCCAGGAGCTGTTAAGAGTTTGATAAGAGACTGATAAGGAGCTGATAAGAGTCTGAACTCTTATCATAATCTTCCTTAATGGTCTATTTATGGCAGTGTAGGTTTATTTTATTGTGCACTTCAAAACTTTTTTAGTTTCTGCTCATTATCAGTTCCAAAACCACTTCTATATTTTTAGGTATTTGTTAAAGCAGCACATCTACTTCTTGGTGCCAATTTTGGTCTTATCATGGGTTACAATATTAAAAATACCATTGACTGGATGACTTATAAACAACAAAAATTTATTTCTGATAGTTAGGCTGGCAGTCTGAGATCAGGGTGTCAGCATGGTTGCGTTCCAGTGAGGGCCTTCTTGTGGACTTGCACTGCTAGCTTCTCTGTGTATTTTCACATGAAGAGAGCAGAGAGAAAACAGGCTCTTTTGTGACTCTTATTTATAAGAGTACTAATTCCATTCATTAGGGCTCTATCCTCATCATCTCTTCTAATCCAAATTGCCCTTCAAAGGCCTGCCTCCTAATATCATCCCATTGGTAGAGTTTCAACATATGAACTTTGGAGAAATATAAGCATTTACTCCATAATAAATGTATATACCACATTTTGTTTAACCTTTCATCCCTTGAGAAACACTTGGATTATTTCCATCTTTTGGTTACTATAAATAATACTGCTATGAACATTGGTGTACAGATATCTTTTTAAGACCCTGTTTTCAGTTCTTTGGGACCCAGAAGTGGAACTGATAGATTATATAGTCATTCTGTTTTTAAGTTACCTCCAAACTATTTTCAGAATGGCTGCATCATTTTACATTACCACCAACAGTGCACAAAGGTTATAATTTCTCCACATTCCACCAGCACTTGTTATTTTTTGTTTTGCTGACAGTAGCTGTTCTGATTAGAGACTTCATTGTCTGTAGAAATTCGCCAGTCTTAAGTTATGTGTCCATTTCTTTTTTTTTTCCCATTTAAGAACGCGTGTAACTGAATGAAAATGATTTTATTTTGTCTTGTCATGTATCTGTTTTAATTCATTTTTAATCATTAAGGACTAATAATTTGCCTATTTTTAGTAACATGTAGCATACAATTTCATACTGTCAGGTAAGAATTATAAATAGTGGCTCTGAATTCTCAATGATACAATTGTGATATGTATAAAAGGCTTGATTCTTAAACTTGAACTTATTTGGCAGAAAGTGGTGATTCATATTTACTATCAACATTCCTTCTTTGCTATCTGATTTTTTTAAATCCCAAATCTATTTTAGCCTTAATTTTATAGATCCATCTTATATGAACAATTGAATGTATTTTATGAATGGAAATGAGTAAATCACTAATTTGATAAAGTCTTACTGAGTTCTCTTTATTTGTTAGACAATGTGCTAGATGCTGGGGATAAAGTGAACAGGACAGTGAGATAAAACCTCATTAGGTTTTATAATTAGGCATCAATAAACAAATTAAAACAAATAGTTTTAATTACAGTTGTGATAAATTTAATTAACAATTGTGATAGATTTATTACAATTGTGATACATTGTGAAGAGGGGGTATGTAATTGGAGTTCAGACTAAGTGGGAATGGGGTGGGGAAGTAAGCCTTTTTTGAGAATTGACTTGTAAGTTAAAGCTGAAATTGAGTGGTTGTTTATTAAGATGATAAAGGTCTGCTGATAGACATGTCTGTATGGATGAGGGAAGACTCCAGGCTAGGTTAGAAAATATTTAAAAGTCCATTGGCTGGAATGACTAGCAATTTAGGAACCAAATGTAGGTGAATTGAAATGAAGCATAAAGAAATAAGACTGGAGAAGATTTAAGATGGCAAAATAGTAGGAGGACTGTGGTGTTGCCTTATCCCTCGAACACAGCTAGATCAACATCAAATCATTTTGAACACCTAGGAAATAAGTCTGAGGATTAAGAGAACAATCTGCAAAATTGGGAGAGAATGTAGCAGGCTTATTTTAACAAACAAATCAGAGCACATGTAGCTAAAGTTGCAAACATTCCCCACTGCAAGCAAGGAGGAAATTTGCAGACAACTGACCTGTGGGAAAGAACAGCCAAAACACGACAGCAGAGTGTACACAGTATACACCAGCAACACTTCCTGAAGTGCCAGGCCCCAAATAGTGTATGATCCCTTCATTTTTAAAAAATTATTATTATTATTATGTTCAGTTAGTCAGCATATAGTACATCATTAGTTTTTGATGGAGTGTTCAGCGATTAATTAGTTGCATATAATACCCAATGATCATCACCACACATGCTCTCCTTAATGCCCATCACCCAATTACCACCCCCCATGCTCTCCCTTCTGTAACCCTCGGTTTGTTTCCTGAAGTCCAGAGTCTCTCATGGTTTGTCTCCCTCTCTGATTTCTTCCCATTCAGTTTTCTCTCCTTTTCCCCATAGTCCTCCATGCTACTTTTTATATTCCACATATGAGTGAAACCGTATAATAATTGTCCTTCTCTGCTTGAGTTATTTCACATAGCATAATCCCTTTTAGTTCTATCCATGCTGATGCAAATGGTAGGTATTCATCCTTTCTGATGGCTGAGTAATATTTCATTGTATATATGAACCCCATCTTCTTTATCCATTCATCTGTTGAAGGTCATCTTGGCTCCTTCCACAGTTTGACTCTTGTGGACATTGTTGCTATGAACATTGAGGTGCATGTGCCCATTGTTTTTACTACATCTGTTATCTTCGAAGTAAATACCTAGTAGTGCAATTGCTGGGTTGAAGTGTATCTCTATTTTTAACATCTTGAGGAACCTCCAGTATATGATCCCTTCTTAATAAAGTATTACTCTCAAGAGCAGGAAACATAACAAGGTTTCATAACATGCAAAAGACAGAAATCTAGACATAATGACAAGATGGAGGAATCTCCCTAAAAGAAAGATCAAGAAGAAATAACAGCCAGCAATTTGCTAAAAATAGATAAACAATATATCTCAATAAGAATTTAGAACCACAGTCTTAAGGATATGTTAGCTGGGCTTGAAAGAAGCATAGAAGACACCAGAGAAACCCTGGCTGCAGAGGTAAAAAAATCTAAAAACTAGTCAGCCAAAATAAAAAAATGTTATATCTGACATGCAAAACCAACTAGGTGTAATCACAATGAGGATGGAAGAAACAGAGGATTGAATAGGTGATATAGGAAATAAAACTATGGAAAATAATGAAGCCAAAAAGAAGGAAAGAAGACTATTAGATCATGAATATAGACTTAAGGAACTCCGTGATTCCATGAAGTGTAATAATATCCCTATCATAGGAGTTCCAGAAGAAGAAGAGCAGGAAAAAAAGGGGGGGGGATAAGATTTATTTGAACAAATTATAGCTGAGAACATCCTTAGTCTGGAGAAGGAAACAGGCATTCAAGTCCAAGAGGCAGAGAATTCCCCTCAAAATCAACAAAAACAGATCAGCACCAAGACATATCATGGTGAAACTTACAAAATGCAAAGATAAAAAGAATTCTGAAAGCAGATAGGGACAAACGTTCTTTAACCTCCAAGGATGGACACATATGGTTAGCAGCAGAAAGAGAGTGGCAGGATATATTCAACTTGTTAAATGGGAAAAATATGCAGCCAAGAATACTGTATTCAGCAAGGCTGTCATTCAGAATAGAAGGAGAGATAAATAAAGAGTTTCTAAGACAAGCAAAGACTAAAGGAGTTTGTGGACACTAAACCTCGAAGGGGACTCTTTGAGTGGGAAAGAGAGGACAAAAGTAACAAAGACTAGAGAGGAACAGAGACAATCTTTAGGAACAGTGACTTTACAGGTAATACATTGGCACAAGTTCCTATTCATCAGTAATTACTTTGAATTTAAATGCTCTAGTGAAAGGACCCGGGGTATCAGAATGATTTAAAAACCAAGACCCATGGATATGCTACATATTGAAAGTGAGGGGGTAGAGAAAAATTTGTCATGCTAATGGACATCAAAAGAAAGCTGGAGTAGTCATACTTGTATCACGTAAACTAGATTTCAAACCAAAGACTGTAATAAGACATGAAGAAGGGTACTATATCTAATAAAGGGGTCTATCCAGCAAGATCTAACAATTGTAAATATTTGTGCCCCTAACTTGGAAGCAGCCAAATATATAAATTAATAACAAACTTAAAGAAACTCAATAATAATAATACAGTAATAGTATGGGACTTTAATACCTCACTCACAGCAATGGACAGACCATCTAAGCAGAAGATCAAGGAAACATTGACTTTGAATGACACACTGGACCAAATGGATTTAACAGACATATTCAGATTATTTTCATCTTAAAGCAGCAGAATATAGATTCTTTTTGAGTTCATATGGAATATTCTCCATAATAGATCACATACTGGGTCACAAATCAGGTTTCAACCAGTACAAAAATATTGAGATCATTTCATACATATTTTCAGATCACAACACTATGAAACTATGAAGTCAACCACAAGAAAAAATTTGGAAAGATCACAAATACATGGAGGTTAAAGAATATCCTACTAAAGAATGAACAGATTAGGAAATTAAAGAAGAAATTAAAAAAAGAATACATGGAAGCAAATGAAAATGAAACACAACCATCCAAAACCTGTGGGTTTCAACAAAGGTAGTCCTAAGAGGGAGGTATATAGTAATACAAGTCCACCTCAAGAAGCAAGAAAAGTCTCAAATATACAACCTAACCTTACATCTAAAGGAATTGGAAAGAACAGCAAATAAAACCTGAAACCAGGAGAAGGTAAATAATAGGTTTAGAGCAGAAATAAATGATATAGAAATTAAACAAAACAACGCAAAACAGTAGATCAGGTGAAAGAAACCAGGAACTGGTTCTTTCAGAGCATTAATAACATGAATAAACCCCTAGATAGACTGATAAAAAAGAAAGGAGAAATGATCCAAATAAATAAAATCACAAAGAAAAGAGGAGAGATCACAACTAACACCATCGAAATACAATTATAAGAGAATATTATGAGCAATTATATGCCAACAAACTGGGCAATATGGAAGAAATGGATAAATTTCTAGAAACATAAACCACCAAAACTTAAATAGGAAGAAATAGATTATTTGAACAGATCTATAACCAGCAAAGAAATTTAATCAATAATCAAAAAAATCTCCCAACAAACAAGAGTACAAGTCCCGATGATCTCTGGGGGAATTCTACCACACATTTAAAGAAGAACTAATACCTATCTTTCTGAAGCTGTTCCAAAAAAAGAGAAATGGAAGGAAAACTTCTAAACATATTCTATAAGACCAGCATTATCTTGATTCCAAAACCAGATAAAGTCCCCACTAAAAAGGAGAATTACAGAACAATATCTCTGATGAATATGGATGCAAAATTATCAAGAAAATACTAACTAATAGAATCTAGCAGTACATTAAAAGGATTATTCACCATGATCAAGTGGGATTTATTCCTGGGCTTCAGGGATGGTTCAGTATTCATGAAACAATCAACTTGATATACTACATTAATTAATAAAAGGAAGGATACAAACCATATGATCCTCCCAATAGATGCATAAAAAGCACTTGACAAAATACAGCATCCTTTCTTGATAAAAACCCTTAAGAAAGTAGGGATAGAAAGAACATACCTCAACATCATAAAGGTCATATAGAAAAGACCCACAACTAATATCATCTTAGTGGGAAAAAACTGAGAGCATTTCCTCTACTGTCAGGAATAAGACAAGATGTCCACTCTTACCATTACTATTTAACATAGTAGTAGAAGTCAATCTCCACAATCAGACAATAAAAAAATAAAAGGCATATAAATCAGCAAGGAAGAACTTTTCCTATTTGCACATGGCATGATGTAGGAAACCTGAAAGATTCCACCAAAAAATTGCTAGAATTAATACATAAATGCAACAAAGTTGCAGGACATAGAATAAATGTATAGAAATCTGTTGCATTTCTATATACCAGTAATGAAGCAGCAGAAAGAGATATTTGGGAGAGTTAGTCCCATTTACAATTGTACCAAAACCCATAAGATACCTAGGAATAAACCTAACCAAAGAAGTAAAAGATCTGTATGGGTAAAACTATAGAACACTTATGAAAGAAATTGAGAAAGACACGAAGAAATGGAAAAACATTCCAGGCATATGCATTGGAAGAAAAATTTTGTTAAAATATCTATACTATCCAAAGGAATCTCTACCTTCAGTGCAATCCCAGTCAATATAATACCAGCATTTTTCACAGAATTATAACGAACAGTCCTAAAATTCATATGGAACTAGAAAAAGTCCCTAAATAGCTACAGCAGTGTTGAAAAAGCAAAGCGAAGTGGGAGGCTGTCAAAATCCCAGGCTTCAAACTGAATTACAAAGCTGTAATTATCAAGACTGTATGATATTGGCACAAAAACAGACACATAGATCAATGGAACAGAATAGAAAACCCAGAAATTGACTCACAGCTATATGATCAACTAATTTTTGACAAAGCAGGAAGGAATATCCAATGGGAAAAGACCAGTCTCTTCAAGAAATTGTGTTGGGACAGACTTTTACCCCTGGAGTAAATAATACATTATATGTTAATAAAATAATAATAATAATAAAAATAAAGAAATTGTGTTGGGAAAACTGGACCATTTTCTTACAAAAATAAATATAAAGTAAATTGGAAAATGGATGAAAGATATAAATGTTAATACAGGAGAAAAATGCTCAATATCACTCATCACAAGGGAAATATAACTCAAAATCACAATGAGGTACCACCTCACACCTGTCAGAATGGCTAAAATTAACAACTCAGGAAATAATCGATGTCGATGAGGAAGTGAGAAGGAAAACCATATCACACTCATGGTGGGAATGCAAACTGGTACAGCTACTCTGGAAAACAGTGTGGAGGTTCCTCAAAAAGTTCAAAACAGAACTACCAATTGCACTACCAGGTATTTATCCAAAGGATTAAAAAAATGCATATTTTAAGGGACACATGCACCCTGATGTTTATAGCAGCAGTATCAAGAATAGCCAAATCATGGAAAGAGCCCTAATGTCCATTGACTGATGAATGTAAAAAGCAGTAGTATATACATAAAATGGAGTATTCCTCACCCATCAAAAAAAAAATGAAATATTGCCATTTGACTAGAGTGTATTATGGTAAGTGAAATCAATCAGAGAAGGAGAAATATCATATGATTTTACTTACATGTCCAGTTTAAGAAACAAAACAGATTAACATAAGGGTAGGGAAGGAAAAATAAGATAAACACAGGAAAGGAGACAAGCTGTAAGAGACTCTTAACTACAGAGAACAAACAGAGAGTTGCTGGAGGGGAATTGGGTGGGGGGATGGGCTAAATGGGTGATAGGCATTAAGAAGGGCACTTGGGATGAGCACTGGGTGTTGTATGTAAGTGATGAATCACTTAATTCTACTCCTGAAACCAGCACTACACTGTATGTTAACTAACCTGAATTTAAATAAAATCTTGGAAGAAAAAAATTAAGGCAAAAAGAAATAAGAAAGAAACTGGTAAGAGCCCAGGATGGAGATAAGCAAGAGCTAAATTCCACAAGCTAAGCTTGACCACATTTTCAAAGAATGCTTTTGAGCTTCTGATCAAGATTGCACATGTGTTTATATACAGTCTTGAATTCAGCACAAATAGTAATGATCTGTAAAATATGAAAACAGGAGAAAAACCCAAAAATATATATTTGGGTTCTAGAACAAGGTAAATATTTCTACAGAACAAAAATAGAATAGAAACACAAAATTGTGGATGAAGCTGAGCCATGAGTTTTCTGTATCTGATATAGGACACTGTCTGGAGGAACAAGAAATTAGCTCCTATAGACTAATGGGCATGAAATGTGGTGAATTGATAAGGAACCATAGCTAGGTTCACTGGTTGGGGCCAAGGGCTGTTAACAACCTTTCCTGAAAGTCTTATTGCCTAAGTTCCAAAATAAGGGAAAGCATTTGATGGCAAATTAGTGTACCAAAAAATCTGTTTACTTTCAAATTTTTTTTTTCCAAATCAACAATCTTCGATGTGAATTTTTCTCCAGGGAATAGAAGAAGAAAATCAGCAAATTATTCTAATAAGACTAGTATAATATTGATGTGAAAACTAGACAATAAAAGGTTTGCACCCTTGAATTTGGGTGCAAAAAAAAAAAATTCCAAAAGATTTAATTGACTTAATTAAGTAAACTTATTAAATTTAAATTAGTTAATTAAAAAGATTTACAGTACATGATAAAAGTTACAGCATGACCAAGTACAGTTGATCCTAGAAAAGCATGAATGCATGAGTATTTGAAAACCTAGTAAAAGAACACATGATTAATGAACCAACAAAAAAATACATGATTACCTGTGTAAAAGCAAAAAAAAATAAATGTAATTCAACTCTGCTTCACAGATTTAAAAAAAGAACCTTAGCAGATGGAAGACAAATAAAATATGTGGGTTCTGGTTTTGTTTTTTTTTCGTCTACCTAGGAGCCATTCCAGAACTCCTTTTCCTTATCCACTTATTATTAACAAGATGAAAAAAGCCAGGTATTCACTTTCTTAGCCTATTTATGTCTTCCCTTTTTTTTTTTTTAAAAAAAAAGAGAGATTTTATTTATTTATTTTTTTGAGAAAGAGGGAGAGTGAGCATTCAAGAGGAGAGAGATAGGCAGATGCCACGCTGAGGGCAGAGCACAGTGTGGTGCTTAATCCCCAAATCCTGAGATCATGACCTGAGCCAAAATGAAAAGTCAGAGGCCCAATCAAGAGACACTGAGGTGCCTCTTAGTCTCTCTTTTCTAAGGATGGCCATATGACCTAGTTTTGGACAATCAGATATAAAGTGTATTCTGATGGGGGAGCTTCTGGAAATGACTTTCCTCCCTGATAAAAGAAATGCATGATCCCTTTTTTTGCACCCTAGCTACCTGCGGTTTCTTTCCCATGACCATGATTGTATGTGCATGTGATGCTTGGAATCATGCCACTGCATTCAAGAATGAAAAAGGATGCCAGTTAAAATTTCTTCTATGCAGAATTATACTGCAGATTTTAGTCAATACAGTAAGCTAGAAAAATAAAGTTAAAAAATTAGAGAGGAAAAAAAAATTTCCCATAGATATCATTGCTTTCAAAGAAAACCAGAAAACATATGTAGACACATTACAGAACTAGTAATAGTTTTGCAGGTTTTCTGGATTCAAGATTAACTGAAAAAATATTACATAGCCAGCAGCCACCATAAAAAGAAATTAATACACATAAAATTGCACAATAAATTGTAAAGTACTTAGGACTAGCTCCAACAGAATTTTGGAATGTTTTTAAAGAGAGGATAATTTTAAAATGTTTACTGAAGTATGTAAGATTTTAATAAAAGGAGACGAGGCTTTGGAAGTGACATACTCATTTTAAAGAAACATCAATTCACCTCAAATTAATCTATATTTTCTATGCAATGTCTACTAAAACCCTAAAAGGGTTTGCGGGGTCTTAACAGGTCCTTACAAAATTAATGTGAAATTACAAAGAGAACAGGTAAATGTTATGACTTTATAGTAGGATGCTGTGAAGTTCAATTGAACGAGCTAGAGCTACAGTTACACCTCAAAAAACCCAGCATTGCTCGAGGAACTACAGAACACTCATGAAAGAAATTGAAGAAGACACAAAAAGATGGAAGGCCATTCCATGCTCTTGGATTGGAAGAATAAACATTGTTAAAATGTCTATACTGCCTAGAGCAATCTAAACTTTTAATGCCATTCTGATCAAAATTCCACCGGTATTTTTCAAAGAGCTGGAGCAAATAATCCAAAAATTTGTATGGAATCAGAAGAGACCCCGAATCGCTAAGGAAATGTTGAAAAACAAAAATAAAACTGGGGGCTTCACGCTACCTGGTTTCAAATTTTACTACAAAGCTGTGATCACCAAGACAGCATGGTACTGGCATAAAAACAGACACATAGACCAGTGGAACAGAGTAGAGAGCCCAGATATGGACCCTTAACTCTATGGTCAAATAATCTTTGACAAAACAGGAAAAAATATACAGTGGAAAAAAGACAGTCTCTTCAATAAATGGTGCTGGGAAAACTGGACAGCTATATGTAGAAGAATGAAATTCGACCATTCTCTTACACCGTACACAAAGATAAACTCAAAATGGATAAAAGACCTCAACGTGAGACAGAAATCCATCAGAATCCTAGAGGAGAATATAGGCAGTAACCTCTTCAACATCAGCCACAGCAACTTCTTTCAAGATATGTCTCCAAAGGCAAAGGAAACAAAAGCGAAAACGAACTTTTGGGACTTCATCAAAATCAAAAGCTTCTGCACAGCAAAGGAAACAGTCAACAAAACAAAGAGGCAACCCACGGAATGGGAGAAGTTATTTGGAAATGACAGTAAAGACAAAAGGTTGATATCCAGGATCTATAAAGAACTCCTCAAACTCAACACACACAAAACAGACAATCATATCAAAAAATGGGCAGAAGATACGAACAAACACTTCTCCAGTGAAGACATACAAATGGCTATCAGACACATGAAAAAATGTTCATCATCACTAGCCCTCAGGGAGATTCAAATTAAAACCACATTGAGATACCACCTTACACCAGTTAGAATAGCCAAAATTAGCAAGACAGGAAACAACATGTGTTGGAGAGGATGTGGAGAAAGGGGAACCCTGTTACACTGTTGGTGGGAATGCAAGTTGGTGCAGCCACTTTGGAGAACAGTGTGGAGATTCCTCAAGAAATTAAAAATAGAGCTTCCCTATGACCCTGCCATTGCACTACTGGGTATTTACCCCAAAGATACAGATGTAGTGAAAAGAAGGGCCATCTGTACCTCAACATTTATAGCAGCAATGGCCACGGTCACCAAACTGTGGAAAGATCAAGATGCCCTTCAACGGACGAATGGATAAGGAAGATGTGGTCCATATACACTATGGAGTATTATGCCTCCATCAGAAAGGATGATTACCCAACTTTTGTAGCAACATGGACGGGACTGGAAGAGATTATGCTGAGTGAAATAAGTCAAGCAGAGAGAGTCAATTATCATATGGTTTCACTTATTTGTGGAGCATAACAAATAGCATGGAGGACAAGGGGAGATGGAGAGGTGAAGGGAGTTGAGGGAAATTGGAAGGGGAGGTGAACCATGAGAGACTATGGACTCTGAAAAACAATCTGAGGGTTTTGAAGCGGCGGGGTGTGGGAGGTTGGGGGAACCAGGTGGTCGGTATTGGAGAGGGCACATATTGCATGGAGCACTGGGTGTGGTGCAAAAACAATGAATACTGTTACGCTGAAAATAAATTTAAAAAATTAAAAAACAAAACAAAACAAAAACCTAACACTGAGCAGAAAGTTCAAGTTTCCCACTGATGTGTAAGTTAGGCCTTTTATGTAAAATTTGAAAATGAGGAATAATAATGTTTATTTGTACATACACAGGTGCAGTCACAGATTTAAAAAAATGTGGGGTAATGATAAATACCAGATTCAAGACAATTGTTACCTCAGAGAAAAAAGAAGGGAAGGGGATAGGAGTGAAATCAATATGGGCTTAAATTGCTTGAACCCATCCTCATCTGCCTATCATCTGCCTATCTGAAACATAAAGGACAAAATGGAGAGTAGTTCTGTGAGTATTTATTCTCTTTGCTGAGTATTTTAAAAATAGAAGTTTCTAAAAGATTATACTTGCTACTATATAGATAATGGATCACAGGAGTTAAGAGGGGGTGTGAGATACCATTGAGTCTGATTGCAGTAGTGGATAGAGAAAAATAGTGAATCTGAAAATTGTTTCAGAAGTGGAATGGAAGTCTGTAGAGACTTCTTGAAAAGTGTGGGGAAAGGCTGGTGGGAGGCTGGTTGGAGGCCAGTTTTCTTGCATCTGTGATGAGCCACCTAGTGGACAATAAAGTGAATTCTATTGCTAGAAAATACATGTGGAAGAGTTTTGTTGATGGCTGGGGTGAGGTGACCCCCTATTTATTGAATTTTAGTGTTCACAATTTATATTTCTTGCAACATTCCTTGATGTGTCATATACATTCTTAAGTTCAGAATGAACTTAAGTTTGCTACAGTCTAACAGAAGGAATTTTGCTACAGTCTAACAGAAGGAATTTTCTGATGTGGCTTTCTTCCTTCTGAAAAGTCCAAGTTAAAATTTTTTGTTTAAAGAAGTAGATTCCTTCAAAGAACATATTTACTGTTTATACTGAACTGACTGGCATGGGGTCCTGTGGGAGAGAACCAGTACTTGGTCCTGCTTGTGGACAGTATGTGCTTTGGACTGTGGAGATGCCAGCAGGGTTGAAACAGTGCTTGCTGCTGAGAATCACCCGTTAGGAAAGGGATGTTGCATAAAGGTGCTGGCTGGACGCTGCAGAATGTGCTGCCCTGTATACTGGAGAGGGCCCTAAAGCAGGCAGTGCTGCTAAGATTTCAGGTGGAAAAATGTATGTTACAGGCACTTTTTTTTTACCCCAGCCTGACTTCTGCAAATGCTGCCAGTTGATTAGAATTTGCTGCCTGTTGTTTTGTGTCCATTTTACTTATGCACTATTCTGGATCTGTGATTTAAAATAATGCTTTTGCTTCTTCAGTCATAGTAGACAGTACAACAAATAGTTCTTTCTCACCTTCAAAACCCAAAGTATTTAAGATTTTGCCATAGCACTGTTTATTTGTGCCTGATCAGGTTCTTGGCCAATAGCAGAAGCCAGTGCTTCTATTCTTATATTGCTGGTGCTCATTGCTGTTACAGGTATGAAAAAAGCTATTGGATACCCTTAAGTATTATATTAATAAGTGAGCACATGTGGCTTCTTAAGAACAAAGGCTCAGCTTATGAGACATCCTAGATTCAACTATATATCAGTCTTATTGCTAGGACCTGCCACTTTTCTAAAGTTGACGTTTTATGACTGCATCCCTTATTCTGAATCATAAGAGGTGAGGAAATGTTTCAAACTAAAGTGAATATAATATTAATTTTAAGCAGTTTTGTAACATCTGTGGAGGAAATAGATAATCCTAGTAACTTAATGGTTCCTTTCAGTTAAGAATAAAAATTATATAGCATATTTTATTCACTGAGACCAAACATATTATATTTTTCTTAGTTAGGTTCCAAGTATTCATCAGTGGGAAGCTAGAGGAAAAAACAGAACAAGCAAAAAATGAAATCTTGGTAGCAGAAGACGTAATGATTCAAAGGCCTGTCTTTCCTTTCCTTGTAAGAAAATGTACCTTCTGTAAACTTCATACAAATAAAATTTGTAAAATTATAATCAGAAATTTCAGGGGCAAGGTGGTATTTGTGATTTGCATTCTCAGCAGTCATGACCAGTGTCTATTTTGTTAAAGGGGAAACTTCAAGAACAGTTTATATTAATATTTCAGGGCTTTGATCCTAGGTTATGAAGACTGTGAGGGAGACTTACAGATTTGTTTCTACTCTATATATTATTGAAGACTCCTGATTTTCTCTTCTACTGATTTCATTCCCAGGAGCATTCAGATACTCCTAATGTTGTGTGTACTTTGGAAAAAGTACAGCCTTACAAAAAATAATTTCTTGGGCTCCTCCCTATCTCCCTTCTAAAATCGTATTCTTATACCTGCAAGGCTCTTCTGCTGCCTTTACCTGTTACATACAGTTGGTTCTTCCAGAGCAGAGTTTATCAACCTTGGCACTGTTGATTTGGAGCTGGAGAATTATTTGTTGTTAAGGGTTGTCCTGTGCATTTTAAAGATGCTTGGCAGCATCCCTGGTGTCAATCTACTAGATGCTGGTAGTACTCACCTACGCGGTTGAGATCACCAAAAATATCTCCACAGCTTACAAATGTCCCCAGAGGACAAAATTTTCCCCAGTTAAGAACAACTCTTTTAGAGATGTTTATAAGGGTTTCCCAAGGGGAGAAAATGGTGAAAGACTATAATTCTGCAACCTTATTTGTATTTGGATTAGGTTTTCATGTGGGTAGAACTTTGGTGAGCATTATCCTAAAAAAATCATGAAAGGGAACCTCTTTATATAGAAGCATCGTTTTGTCACAGGACTTACTTCTGTGTTCTGACTCTGACAGCAGTATCCATTCATGGATTACTTTTCTGTATTAGGTGCCAAAAACTTTAGTATGGATGAAATTAATTTCTACTCTAAAGGAGTAGGCATGTCAGGAGCTGTTGGTAAATCCTTGACTAAAATGAAACTTAACATAATTCAGCATTAACTGTGGACCCTACCTTTGTAACAAGCATTACCACTGGCTTTCACTAATGAAAGACATCACACTATATATATTCATTCCTATGCATAAGAATCTGCCTTACTCTGCTATTCTTGTATCATCATTAAAGGATGAATAATACCCAGAGACATAGTTAAAGCCACTTAATTGGCATATGAATAAATGAAATGTTCAATTAAGAGGGCCAAATGCCAGGGATTTAAATTAGTTTAATGCTTTTCTATAACTTGACATGATGCATTAATGGTGACTAACATTTACAAAATGCTCTGCTTTATAAGACATAGGGTTAATTGTTAAGCTTTTGCTTAAAGCACTTAATTCTGTTGTCACTTTGTGTTTTCTTTTGTTGTTCATTGCTTAAATTCATACAGAATAGTCCTGATTTTAGTAAACATATTTCCCATTTTAAGATCTTCTAAGGCTTTATTATTTATCAATGTTCTCATTAGATGGCATGTATTTTAATATACTGCACAGCTACTAGATTGAGATGATTTCTTAATTGGCATCTTTTAGCTTCCAGTGTCTTGCACAAATTAAGATTCTCCTCTGCTCCACAAAAATTGGAAGGGGAGGTGAACCATGAGAGACTATGGACTCTGAAAAACAATCTGAGGGTTTTGAAGGGACGGGGGGTGGGAGGTTGGGGTACCAGGTGGTGGGTATTATAGAGGGCACGGATTGCATGGAGCACGGGGTGTGGTGCAAAAATAATGAATACTGTTATGCTGGAAAAAAAAAAAAAAAAAGAATGGACACTGAAAGTCCCAACCTGCAAAAAAAAAAAAAAAAAAAAAAAAAAAAAAGAGAAAAAAAAAAAAAACGAGACAAAAAAAAAAAAAAAAGATTCTCCTCTGCTTATCAGGAGTGAGCTGATAGCTTGTGACATCTCTGCAGATCTTAAAAATTATTAGCCATAAAATCATTTATTGTCCAGTCAAGTAAATTAGCTTCTATCATTGGCTGAATTTTCTGAAATTTTCCCCAAAATAAAGTAATAATAATGAATAAAAGAATACTAATAAAAAGCAAGCATACTAATGTATGATATAAATTTTCTTTGCCTTTATTTGTTCTGCTCGTCACTCCTCCCACTACCTATTTCAAAAAGTTATCTAAAACAGAAACCTAGTACACTGCATGTTATGGAAAATACTCCTTTAAAAGAGAAGAGCCAAGGGTGCCTTGGTGGCTCAGTCGTTAAATGTCTGCCTTTGGCTCGGGTCCGTTCCCAGGGTTCTGGGATGGAGCCCTACCTGCATTGGGCTCTGCATCGGGCTCCTTTCTCCGCTGGAAGCATGCTTCTCCTTCTTCCACTTCCCCTGCTTGTGTTCCTGCTCTTGCTCTCTCTCTCTGCCAAATAAATAAATAAAATCTTAAAAAACAAAAGAAGGGCCTTGGGGCACCTGGGTGGCTCAGTGGGTTAAAGCCTCTGCCTTCGGCTCAGTTCATGGTCCGAGGTTCCTGGGATCCAGCCCCACCTCAGGCTCCCTGCTCAGCGGGGAGCCTGCTTCCTCCTCTCTCTCTCTCTGCTTGCCTCTCTGCCTACTTGTAATCTGTCAAACAAATAAATAAAATCTTAAAAAAAAAGAAGAGCCTTTATTTTGATGCATATGTGTTTAGAATTATTTGAATACTTGAATATAAGAATTAGATGGAATTATGTTATTTAGAACAGAGAGTGATTTTATGGGTAATTTAGCATAGTGGCTTCATTTCTCAGGTACTGACGTGGAAATTCAGGTAGGTTGAATTATTGACTTGCTCAAGGTCTCTCAGATAGGAAGAGGCAAAGTAAGCATAATAATATAGATAATAATACAGAATTAATTTAATTCCAGGTCTAGTGGCATTGGTTTTCTAGCATATGATCTTTCTATATGAACTTCAGAATTATTTTTTTCTGGTCATAAAGATTTAGATGTGGATAAAGAAGATGTTCTTTTATCCATAGCCAGAAGTTTTGTATATGTTTTAAGGGTTGTTTTAATAGTCCTGCCATTTGGAGACTCACCATTTGGAGACTCACCATGAACAGCACAAGTATAACTGAACACACATGAGTTATATGATCTAATTTTTCTATTTGAATCAGATTTCTTTCTGTTTCTAGGGGTTCACCTTTTTGGATTTATATAAAAAAGATACCCTTAGTATTATTCACTTATATGAACACAAAATGTTAAAAAGTAAAAGGACATGCTTTTATGTGTGGGCTTTTTTTTTTTTTAATTTTTACAGGTAGGAACAAAAATGTCCCTGCTATCATAAATCCAGAGTTGCAGAAGTTAATATTGTTTTATTATGATAGATATCAGTATGATTTCAAGGGATACAAACTTTCTATAGTGAGCATTCCTATAGAAGAGAATTCATTTGTCATAATTCAGTAACATTAGTGACAATGTAGAGATTATAGTAGATGTGAAAATATCTCACTATAGTTGTGATTTGTATTTCTGTAATGACTAAAAATATTGAGCATCTTTTTAGGTGCTTTGGCCATTTGCATATCTTCTATTCAAATCCTTTGCCTATTTTTAAGTTAGGTTATTTCATTCCTAGTTATTTACCCAAGAAAAATGAAAACATACACACACAAAAATTTGTACACGAGTGTTCATGTCAATAGTATTCATAATAAAAAAATGGAAACAGTCCAGGTATCTAGCGATAAGGAATAAACTAAGGAATAAACAAAATGTGGTATATCTTTACAATCAAACACTATTTGGCAATTAAAGTGAATGAAATACTGATGCATGCTATAATATGGATGAACGTTGAAAACATACTAGATGAAAGCCAATCACAAAATATATTTATCATATAATTCCATTAATATGAAATGGCTAGAATAGGCAAATCTGGTACAAGACAGAAAATAGAACAGTAGTTGCCTGGGGCTAGGGAGAAAGAGAAATGAGGAGTGAGTGCTAATGGGTCTGTGGTTTCTTTCAGGGCTGATTGGGAATGTTCTAAAATTAGATAGCCCTGTAAGTATACTAAAAAATCACTGATTGTAAACTTGAATAGTAGGATAATGTTATGGTATATGAATTATATTTCAATTATGGTATTTGAAAAAAAGCCATAAAAACAGTTTTACTCTCTAACAGTTTATTAAATAATAGAAATGTGACTTTCAAAATAAGGCTTTTAGAATCCTTATTATGAAAAAAAAAAAAAGAATCCTTATTATGAGAATCAGTTGATTACCAGCTGCTCAGTAAAATAACTGTTTGTACTTAAATTGTTAATTAAAATCAGTGTATTACAGTGCTAAGTGAAATAAGTCAGAGAAAGACAAATATCATATTTGGAATTTAAGAAACAAAACATGAACATAGGGGAAGGGGAAAAAAAAGAGAGGGAGGCAAAGCACAAGAGACTTTTAACTATAAAGAACAAATTAAGGGTTACTGGAGGGGAGGTGGGTATTAAGGAGGGCACTTGTTGAGCAGTTGGTGTTATATGTAAGTGATGAATCACTAAATTCTACTCCTGAAACCAATATTATACTATATGTTAACTAACTGGGGAATTTAAATAAAAACTTAAAATTCAAAGATAAATTAAAAAAAATAAAACAAAAGCTTTATAATACAAACAAGTGTTTTCACTTCCTTTCTCAGTCAATAGCACTACCATCTATCTTATTGCCCAAACCAGATACTTGAAACTCATTTTCCATTTTCTTCACCTCTCATCTGTAGTAAGGAAGAGGTTCTGTTGATTTCACCTTTTGTCTCCTGGGTATTATTTGGTATTCTCCTTTCTAATTATGTTGCCTCAATCTTAGTTCAGAATATTTGGCCTACCCTATTTTTATAGACTTTGATTGGTCTAGTCTTCTGATACAGATTGTTTTGAAATGCATGTGTGATTCCAGTGATATCAATGGTACAGTTATACTTACAGAATAAATGCTAAAATTCCTAGTATGATCTGGAAGGCCTCAAGGACCCTATCCATGTTCCAATCTTACTTTTTATCTTTCCTACACAGCAAGTTGCAGAAGACTTCAGTGCAATTTGTCATGTCATTTTTCTCTTCAAATTTCTGCTTTGATTATTTAGAAGTATGTTGTTCAGTTGGCCATTTAGAAGTGTGTTGTTTACTTTCCAGATACTTGGTGATTTCCAACTACCTTTCTGTTATTGATTTATAGTTCAATTTCAATGAGGTCTGAAAACATACTTTGTATGGTTTTTGTTCTTTAAAATTTGCTAATGTGTATTCTACAGCCCAGAATATGGTCTATTTTGGTGAACATTGAACATTCTATGTGAGCTTAAAAACATGTATATTCTGATGTTGGATGCAGTAATCTATAAATGTCAACTAGATCAAGTTGATTGATAATAAAATTCAGGTTATGTATATTCTTACTGCTTTTCTGCCAACTTTGTCTATCAATTATGGGCAGAGATATGTTGAAACCTCCCATAATAATAGTAGATTCATCTGTGTACCCTTGTAGTTTTATCAGTTTTTTGTTTCATATATTTTGACCCGCTTTTGTAAGGTGCATACATGTTTAGGATTGTTAAAGCTTCCTGGAGAATTGATCCCTTTATCATTATGTAATGACCCTATCTATCTTTGCCTGAAATTAATATAACTATTCCAGTTTCCTTTTGATTAGTGTTAGCCTAGTTTTCTTTATTCCTCTACTTTTTATTCATCTGAGTCTTTATATTTACGGTGTATTTCTTATAGATTACACATTTGTGTCTTGTTTTTGTTTTCAGTCCACTCTGACAATATCTATCTTTTAATTGGTGTGTTTAGGCCATTCATACATAAAGTGATTATTAATATAACTAGGTTATTATCTACCATGGGTGTAACTGTTTTCTAGTTATTGTATTTATTTTTGTTTCTTCTTTTCTCCTCTTATTCCATCTTCTCCGGTTTCAAGCATTTTACATAGTTCAATTTTATCTCCTCTCTTTAGTGTATAAATTATACTTTGTTTAAATAAATGGACTTTATTTTTTTAGAACAGTTTTAGGTTTGCAGAATGATTGAGGAGAAAGTACAGAGTTTCCATATCCTCCCTCTCCCCACCCCCATCATTTCTTCTGTTAGTAATATCTTGCATCGAAGTGGTTTGTTTGTAACAATTGCTTAACCAATATTGATATATAACTATTAAGTGAAGTCCATAGTTTACATTAGGGTTCATTCTTTGGGTTGTACATTCTGTGCATTTTGACACATGCAGAATATTATGTATCTACCATTTTAGTATCTTACAGAGTAGTTCTACTTCCCTAAAAATCCCCTATGTTCCATCTGTTTTTCCTTCCCTTTTCTTTCCCACAATCCCCTGCCTTCCCCACCACAAATTAACTCCTGGCAACCACCAATCTTTTTACTGTCTTTTCTGGAATATAATACAGTTGTAATAGGTGTATAGTGCTAGATGACTGTTATATTAGTTTTCAGTTCTCTAATGACTTATGATAATGAGCATCTTTTCATATGCTTATTTGCTATCAGTACATCTTCTTTGGTGAGGTGTCCATTCAGTTCTTTTGCCCACTTTTTAATTGAATTCTTTTCTTGGGCTGTTGTATTTTAAGAATTCTTTGAATATTTTGGATACAAGCAAGTCCTTTACCAAATGTGTTTTGCAGATACTTTTTTCACAACTATAACTTGTCTTTTCATTCTCTTGACACTTATAGAAGTTTTTAATTTTGTTGAAGTTCAATTTATTTTTTTCATGGATCATGCCTTTGGTGTTGAATCTAAAATTAATTGCTACAACTAAGTTTAGTCAGATTTTCTCCCACATTATCTTTTAGAAGTTTTATGATTTTATGTGTTACATCTAAGTCTATATTATATTTTGAGTTAATTTTTGTGAGAAGTTTAAAAATTTTGTGAGAATTTTTGATGATGATTCTTCTTGTATGTGGATATCTTATTGTGTAAGAACCATTTATTGTTGAAAAAACCCGTCCTTTGAATAGCTTGTGCTTCTTTGTCAAAGATCTGTTGCCCATATTTATGGGGGTGAATTATGGCTTCTCTAGTTTGTTCATTAATGTATTGTATATTCTTTTGTCAGTACCATACTTTGATTATTCTAAGTTTATAGTAAATGTTGAAGTCAGTGTCCGTCCTCTAACTTTATTTTTCTTCAATATTGTTGGCTATTCTGGGAACTTTGTCTTTTCATATATGAAAATTTAAAATTAGTGTCAAAATCCACAAAGTCATTTACTAAAATTTTGATTCAGATTGCATTGAATTTATAGATTAAGGTGGAGGAAATGACATTTAACAATAGTGAGTCTTCTGCTTATGAACATGGAATGTCTGTCCACATATTTAGATTTTTTAAAATTTCTGCCATTAAAGTTTTATAGTTTTTCTTGTATATATCATATACATATTTTCTTAGCTTTTTACCTAAGTATTTAATGCTTTTGTGGGTGCTAATGTGAATGATGTTTTTTAATGTCTGATTTTAATTGTTCACCACTAGTATATGGAAGCACAGTTGACTTTTGTATATTAACCTTGTACTCTGCAACTCTGCTATAATTGCTTCTTAGTTCCTAGAATTTTTATTGTTAATGATTCTTTGGGATTTTCTACATAGACATGACAGTCATGTCATCTGTGAGAAGACAATTTTATTTTTTCATTCTAAATGATTAGTTCTTTCTTTCATTCTTTCTTTCTCTTTCTCTCTTCCTGTTTCTCTTTCTTCTTCTCTCCCTCTCTCCCTCCTTCTCTCTTTCTTCCTCTCTTCCTCCTTTCCTTTTCTTTCCTTTCCTTTCCTTCCTTCCAACCTTCCTTCATCTTTTTGGTCTTTTTTGCATTGGTCAGGACTTTCAGTACAATGGGGAAAAATAAGTGGTGAGAAGGGATGCTCTTGCTTTACTCCCAGTCTTGGGGAGACAGCATCTGGTTTCTCACCACTAAGTATGATGGCAGATGTGTGGCTGTTTTTTTTTTTTTTCTTTAGATTTTTTTTTTATCAAAAAAGGAAGTTTTCCTTTATTCCTAGTTCTCTTAAGAGTTTTTAACATGATTGGATGTTAGATTTTGTCAAATGCATTTTTCTGAATCTCTTGATAAATTATTGTTTCTTTTTTAGCCTGCTACTGTAATAGATTACATTGATTTTGAAATGTCAAACTACCTTTGCATACACCTGGAGTAAATCTCATGTGATTGTGGTATATAGTTATTTTTTATACATTGTTGGATTTGATTTGCTCATATTTTGTTGAGTATTTGTGCATCTACATTCATGACACTTTTGTATAAATGCTTTGTGGCTTTAATTTTATATAATTTTAACTAAAACCTAAGTCTACTTTGAAATAACACTGTATCTATCACTTTACATGTAGTGGAGGAACTTTATAATCTGTTCCTCTTCATAATCGAGTCTTCCGAGTTCCTCCTTTCTGTTCCTGTGACCTTGCTGTAATTCATTTCACATATCCATATGCTTTCATGACCCAAAACATTGGTATTATTATCTTTATATAAACAATTATCTTTTAAGTCAATTATGAATAACAAAAATATAAGGTCTTATTTATTTCTTCATCTCATTATATAGATCCAACTCTCTGATCTGTTATTTTTCTTCTGTTTGAAGAACTTCTTTAACATTCTTGCAATGCAAGATTACTATTAATAAATTGCTTCAATTTCTGTTTGAGAAAGTCTTGATTTCTTCATTTTTGAAGGACAGTCTTACTGGATATATAATTCTAGGTTGTGGATTTTTTTTTCAATACTCTCTTGCTTGTATAGTTGCTGATGAGATATTTTTATTCACTATAGTTGTTATCCTTGTTCCTCTATAGATAAGGTTCTCCTCCCTTGCTTCTTTCATGATTTTCTGTTTGTATCTGTTTTTTCTAATTTATTTATTTATTTATTTATTTATTTATTTTTAAAGATTTTTATTTATTTATCAGAGAGAGATCACAAGCAGGCAGAGAGGCAGGCAGAGAGAGAGAGAAGGAAGCAGGCTCCCGGCTGAGCCAGAGAGCCCGATGTGGGCCTCGATCCCAGGACCCTGAGATCATGACCTGAGCCGAAGGCAGCGGCTTAACCCACTGAGCCACCCAGGCGCCCCAGTATCTGTTTTTTCTAATTTAAATATGATATGCCCAAGTGATTTTTTTTTCTTTTTTTAATTCTACCTTGTATTCTTTGAGCTTCTTAATCTTTTTGGTTTGGTTTCTGTCTGTAACTTTGAAAAATTCTTGGTCATTATCATGTTAAGTGTTTTTTTTTTCTGCTAAATTTTCTCTTTATTCTCCTTCTGGCATTTTATAATACATATGTTATACCTTTAATGTTATCTCAGAGTTCTTGGATACTTTGTCCTATTTTTTTTTTCTTGTTTCTTGTTCCCCTCAAGTCTACTCATGAGCCAATCAAAACATTTTTTATATTTGTTACTCTGTTTTTATTTCTAGCATTTCCTTTTGATTTTTAGAGTTTCTGTTTCTCTTTTTATCTTACCTATCTGTTTTTGTATTTTATCCATTTTTCCTATTAGATCCCTTAATACTTTAATAAGACTTATTTTAAATTTTCTCTCTAATAATCTCAATATCTAAGTCACTTCTGGTGCTAGTTCTTTAGATTGCTTAGTTTATTTAGATTTCATTTTTTCTTTGCCTTTTGGCATAACTTGTAATTTTTTTGTTACCACTTGAACATGTTGTATCCGATAGTAGTACCTGAGTAAATGGGCCTTTAGTGTGAGGATTTGTGTTGATGTAGGAATTGCACTGTATTTAATGTTTGTTATAGGTATAGGTGCTAGAAGGTTTGGCTTTTCTTATGTCCTTGTTTTTATATCCTCTTGACTTTGGGCTTTGCTAAGTATTCCTCCTCAGAGAGATTCTGTACTTTTCTGCTTTTTGAGCTATAATCCACTATTGTTATACTGGATTTCTGATGATGACAGTAATAAGGTGTTGGCGATAGGAAATGTTCTGTAATCTTTTCATTATATCTCAGGACTTTAGTGGCCTCATGGGACTATGGGCTTCACAAATGTTTATGAAGAGTTTTAGCTCCTCTTACCCCTGACTCCCTATTCCTTTCCATGGCAGCAACATTCTTTTGGTTTGCATAAGAACCACTCTGTTTCTTTGAAGCTTTGACCCTAGTTGACCATTTTTTTTTCTTTTTCTTTTTTTTTTTTTTAAAAAAAAAAACCTTAGTTGACATAGAGGCAGGAGGGGGCTGAATTGGGAGGCATTCCTTCTTTCCAACTGAAATAAGGCTCATGTTAAATCTTTTCACTCAGAGAGCAGGCCTTTGCCAAAAGGAGGTTCTGGGTTTATTTCACAAATATTCTCTTCTTCTCCCTGCTTCTAGAGCCACAAGGGAATCCTTCTTTCATTTCCACTGTGAGAACCTAGCTGGATTCCTGGAGGTAAAGGACACAAAAGTGTGAGGCCCTCCTAAGATTGCAGCACCAAGATTATACTCTAAAGCTAATTTATGCTCAGTATCCAACAGTTCATCAAAATTAACATTTAATTGGTCCTACCAAATTCTGGTTCCAATAGTGGCTTCTTCTCCAGGGAAACAAATCTCAGCTCTGACTCTTGGTGTTCCTGTCCCTCTGGATGGGGTGGAGGGGGTGCTGGCAGTTTGCCTTGAGACCTCAGATCTCTGTTGAGTGCAAGAAAAGTCACTGATTTTCAGTTCTCTGCCTTTTTCTGTTGTTAGTGTGGGAGTGATGATTTCCAAGCTTTTTACATACTGGGGCTGAAACTTGATGTCCTGTCATGTCATTTCTCATCTGTATCTTTAGATGTATTTTTCCACTTATCCTAGAATGCAGTTTCTAAATCACCTTTTAGAACTCACCTCTAATATAATCAACTCAGTGAAATCTCCTAAATTTTCCTGTCCACCCTCCACCATAGAGGGGTTAGTTGTTTTTTCCTGTGGCTCCTAGAATATATATAATATTAGAATACAAGTATTATAGTACTTATTTTTACTAAGATACAAGTTTTATCTTTCACTGTGCCCTGTGAATTTTAATTCATCTCTGTAACTCAAGTATTAGGACACATGCCAATACATAGTTTACTTTTCAATCAATATTTAATAGATAAACCATTGGGAATTATAAAGCTTTATTTTGTTTGTCCCTCCATGGTTACAAAACCAGCTCCTCCATGATTTTTGGTTTAACCATAATCCAGTATGGCATGAGGCAGTTTTATTCATCTGGATATCTGTACTCCTTTCAGCTAAAACCTTATAGCTATACAGATAGCTGATTTAAGCTATGACAAATATTTGACATGAAGACAACTGAACTAATGTTCCCATTCTTTCTCCTACCTTCGATGATAGTCAAAAAGATTAAAAATTATCAAATGGAAGGTTTTATTACAACACAGGTGGTTTAAGCAGAGATATGGTGAGTTTTTTGAAATCTGGCATTTAATTGTAATATAATTTATAATGCAAGCTGTCACAGATAATATGGTTTTATGTAAGGCTCATTTTTTAATTTGCATAGGTCTCTCCCTAAGTATAATAGGGCTTCTTTGTGGTAAGGACTGTGTTTTATCTTACCTTTTTCTCTAAAAAGCACCAAATAGAGTGACAGTTGGGTATTAGACACTCAGTGAGTCACTTTCATAAGTGGACATTAACCAGTTAGCCTAATGTTCAAAATGAACTACTTTCTTTTTTTGAACAGTATCATAAAATTATTACTGTAAATGCCATCTAACATTTGAAACTCTGTTAGATGTCTTTATACTAAGTAAGTCAAGTCCTCTGACCTGCTAATAACTAGCTCTAAATAGAATGTCAGTTTCTGAATCTGTACATCAGGAGCATCATTTAGGAATATGGGAGCATGATAGGCTTTATTGTAAAATGCTGTGGGTATAGTCTCTATATACATATGTTCTCCTGTATTAATCTTCTCAATTGTTTCACAAATAAAAGCAGTGCTTTCAGAGGATCTGCCAAAAGATGACAATTTGAATTATTTATGGATGATTTAGATTCTGGGGTAATTTCCTGCTTGAATATTTCATGTAATTGACTAAATATGAAAGTAGGAAGAATTGTTGGGCTGATTTTTTTTTCTCATTTTGAAATGAATCTGTGCTTTCAGACTATATAACTTCCCTTAGGAATATCATGGAAATGAATGAGTTAGATTGGTACATACAGTGACTGGAAGCTGCAATTAGATAATGTTTTAAATTTTTATTATTTTTATATTTTAATATTTGCTTCTCTTTATCTCAGTTCTAGTCCCCATCATTTAGAACTGTCATTCATCTGTTTCTAGTTACCGAGAATGTAGGAAAATTCATCAGTAGCAGAGAGAAGCTCATTTGAGCAACGTTTGTGATTGATATTTTGGAAACAAGATGACATCAATATATAAGTCATAGTGTTATGAAATTTTCTAGCAATGAAAGATAAAAGTAAAATAAAGATTAAATAAAAATATCCTGGAGGAGGAAAAAAAGCTTATTTGAACATAGAAAACCAGGAGATTAACTCAAAAGCCTTGGAATCTCCTGGATTATTAGGTGTTTTTTGGCAATACCTCTAAGAATAGTCGGGTTTGTTTCAACTGAATTCAGGTGTACTTCCAAATGCAGTTCTAGTTGTTTCTTAGTCATGGCTCAGTCCAAGCCTGCATCCTCTTTCACTTTTTGGAATCTGGGCAGGTGTCTGCCTCAGAAATTCCTCCCTCCCTCTGCACCCCCCTCCCCCTTCCTTCCTTTCCCCTCCTCTTCTCTTTCTCTTTTTGGATTGATTAAAATATTTTATTTAATTTAATATTTTAAAGATGATAGTCTATTAACAGGAAAAATATAAAGCTTACTTATTTAAAGATCATTTTGTATTGACATAGCAAATAGATTTATCCAAATAACATGAGCAGTTTATAGGGTTACTAGTGGAATGCATTCTGCAGAAATGTTATTTTACCTTCAAATTTGAGCACATTGCTCCAACATAAAAAAGGAAAAAAGAATAACAAAGAACGAAATTTTGATTACTTTAAATTTTAGTAGACAACATCTGCTTTATTGAAGAGTAAGTTCTTTCATCTATCTCTTCAAGGAAGTGCTTGAGCAGGGTAGGAAAATAAATCAATGTATATCAATATTTGTTATAGCCATGTAAATTTCAGCCTGGGTTTCAGAGACCTTCAAGGGCACATATACTGGTGGCAAAGTTAGAAATACTTTTTTACTGTCATAGAAGCAAATAATACATTATCTTACTTTCTAAATAGGATTGACTAAGCAATTGTCTAATTTTATCTTGTAGATACAGTATTATTTTGTATTGCCCTAGCAGAATATTCAGAAACCTCCATCAATAAGCCATTAGCTTTCAGTCACAAGACCATTCTGGCATTGTCAGTTCTTTTTTAAGTGGTGGATTTCTGGTCAGCATTTTCAAAGACTACACACCATACAAATTATGTGTTTCTTTTAAATTATTGGTGGACTGTTCATGGACATGAATGTGTCTCTTATTTTAATGCCCTTTCCAGAATCATAAACAGGTATTTCATACATAGTTGTTGGTAGAGGATCTTACTAGACTCAGGAATGGGACAAAATTAACATGGATGTAGGGAATGGATGTGAATCTGTTTCAGTTCAGTATCTCTCCTACCTATCCATCACTCCTACACATTTCTTTTATAGGTTAAGTCATTTTAGGCCTCTGCTAATGCTTATTTTCCTAGGACTAACATTTCTTAACATCATCTTTTAACAATATAGCAGTTTTTCTGTTTAGCATTTGTTCTCTAAAGTACTGTTTTTCAGATTATGGGTCATGATCTATTTCTAGGTTATGAAATCAATTTAATGGATCATGATTAGTGTTTCTTTTAAAAAAAAAGAGAATAGAATAAAATAGAATGTATTGATTCCATCATATGCATAAAAGGTAAATATTGTTTTGTGAAAAGATGTTTGTTTGTATATGTGTGTAAAAGAGATTGAGAGAGAGGAGTTACATGTATGTGTACTGCAATAAAATATAATAATTTTTATTAAGGTCAAATTAGGTTAGAGCTGAGGGAGGGGAGAGTCAGAATTTGGAAGTAAACAGATAACAGGGTATGAGAAGGTAGGAACATTAGCAGCTGAGGCTTGGCAAAACTGGTATTGAGTATTAATATTTATAGTGATAAGGATTATTATTATACCTGATGTTTATTGAGTGCTCACTGTGTGCCAGGCACTGTTATAAGAAATTTCCATGGGTTAACTCATTTAATGTTCCCAGTGATGGTTTACATTATATAGATAGTATTACTGTTTTCATTTTACTGTTTGGACAACTAAGTATAGATAAACTTAGTAACTTAGACCAACATTATTCATCTTAGTGAGTGACAACTCTGGGATTCAAATGTAGGCTCTCCAAGTATAAGGCTATGCTCTTAAATACTATAGAAAATTGCTTCTCTGGTTAAATGGGATTGAAACAAAAAGAGAAATAAGAATTGCCTGCTTCAAATTTATTTTTAGAGAGGACTGAGTACAACACTTTCCTTTTCTAAAATAAGCTTCAGACAATGGACAGACATACAAGATCAGGGCATTCAGTACCTAATGCATTCATCATTGTAAATTAGTTTTTTGCAGAAGACTTTAAAACTATCTACAGGTGGGAGGTTGGGGTATCAGGTGGTGGGTATTATAGAGGGCACGGATTGCATGGAGCACGGGGTGTGGTGCAAAAATAATGAATACTGTTATGCTGGAAATAAAAAAAAAAAAGGCATTAATTAAAAAAAAAACTATCTACAGGTTAATGAGCTTGATACAGTAGACTTGTAAAGAAAATGTACTGACTGAGTAGAGAGCTATAAATTTAGCTCCTCTGAAGTTGACATGTTGTACAACTCAGATTTCCCAATGTATTGAATTTTAAAATGACAAAAAGATTTAAGAACATTTACTCAAATGCTTTTTACTTTCTTCACAAAGGCCCTAAGCTCATTAGAAACACAAACAAAACTAAAATTACTCTTTCAAACTTCAGGCAGCTGAGGAAGGGTTCTACTGCTGATACAGCAACCTGAGGTGAAGAGGAAGTGATTCAGTTTGATATTTTCCTTAACGTACACACTGTACAAATTATGCTTCTATCAACATTACTGCATATATATCCCTCAGGGATCACTAACAAGCAGCCAAGACAAGCCAAGGTGAAGTGGCTGGAAGGTTTCAGAACTGATGTCTTCAGCCTCTTGGGAGCTGATCTTGTCCATCTTTCTGACACGTGTTCTCTGCATATCAGAAAATACTGTTGATCAAATCAAAGTGTTCATGAATCCGGTGGTTTTTTTTTTTTCCCTTCACCAAATGTACTAGTCTTTTTAGATCTTTGTCAGTGGTGTCACAGCCGAGTGAGCAATTCCTGGCTTTCTGAATTTCCCTGAGGGCTTAACTGTCAACATCTGTGTTTATCATGGAAACCTTAGAGTTGAGAAAAATAATCTGATTTTAATCATGATTTTATATGGAGAATAGAGCCTGTTTAGATTTTTTAGTTTTCAGAATTTGTCCCATTATGAATTTAGGTAATGTATTTTTCTAGAATTAATGAAATTTTTCTTTTGTTTCACTTCTTTCCCTCTTTTTTCTCTCCCTTACTCCTGTTCTTCCTTTTTTATTCCCTCCCTCTCCCTTTTCCTATTCTCTTTGCTTCCCCTCCTTCTCACTCTATCATGCTCCTTTTTAAAGTCTTCTCTTCCTTTCCATATTTATTGAAATGCTATTATGTGCCGCATACCATGGATGTAAGTAGGATGCACATGTTCTTGCCAAGAGGGACTCACATTAACCTCTTCCTATTCAATCTTAACCATGAAAGAAGCAGCTTTCTTCATTCATTGCTTTTTCCAACATCACTTCTGTGCTCCCTCTGTCTCCTGCCTCTCCATATGCTTGGCAGCGAGGTACACTAAAGTCCTGGGTGTGCCTGGTTGGGTTTATCCCATTTCATGTCTGGACATGATAATTAGGTAGATTATGGCATTGCTTTTGCCTTAGAGAAATGAAAATGGATGTAGTTTAATGTCAGATACAGCAAAGTAGGAAGGAAGAGGCTTAGAATTCAGACATGCAGGACGATGCCAGGGAGGCAGAATTTCTACTCTGTAACCTGTGGTCCCTCTTTGGTTGCCCAGTTGTTTGAGATTGTGAGTGTTCTACTAGGAGTAAAAGCTTTGTGTGTGTATTTTACAGATTCACTGGATATGTGTAACTAGTTATGTTTCCCCTTATTACTTTTTACCCCAATCCATTCTCTACATAGTCACTAAAGTCACTTTTTAACACACTGATCTGGTTATAATGCTCCATCATATAGAACCTTGTGGCATCTGATTGCCTAAATGTAAAAGGCAAAAGTTTACTAGCTTTGTATGTTCAGCCACCCATGTTGTGCCCCTGCAACCTCCCTGTCTTGCTCATTCCCCTTCTGGTGATACTATATATGCGAACTCTGTTCCCCATATATGGATCTACTTATAATTCCCTGAAAGTGCCATGTGATTTTATACTTTTTTGCCTTTGTATACCTTTTTTCCTCTATGTAGAATTCTCCCTTTCTTCTCTACTATCCGTCTACCTGAGAAACCTAGTCAGTTCATTAAATCAGGGCATTATCTGGCATTATCTCCTTTGAAGATCTTACTTTATCTCCTCTGAAGATCTTACTTGAAATCCGAAAGTAAATGTAATCATTTACTTTTCTGTCCTCCTATAACTTGCACTTATTTTTTATTATTGCCCTTCTCATTTTGCCGTAGAATGGCAAAATTTATTTTCCTTATTTATTTATATTTCCTTATTTCCAAATTTATTTTCCTTATTATACTGAATTCCTTGAAAGTACACTTAGCGTTTCTGTTTCTGGTTGCTTATCAGGTATTTGAAGTAACCAATAAATATTTGTAGCTTTGTAATTAATTGATATGGATTTATATATTTTTTCTATTTATAGTTTTTTTCTCCATAAAATTCTTTATTCTCTAAGGAAACTTAATAGCAAGTTTTATATGTCCATGTACTACCCTAAGTCATTTATATTCTGTAGGAGGCCAAACTGGACTTTAATATATAGTTCTTCTTATATTTAATATATTCTTCCTTTAAAAAAAAATACTACTAGCCTAATATTGCAAATAGTGTTCTAACTTTGACTTAGCACCCAAAGAACAAATAATCTAGTCAAGAAATTGTGCAGAAGACATGAACAGACACTTCTCCAAAGAAGACACACAAATGGCCAACAGACACATGAAAAAATCCTCAACATCACTTGGCATCAAGGAAATACAAATCAAAACCACAATGAGATACCACCTCACAATAGTCAGAATGGCTAAAATTAACAAGTCAGGAAATGGCAGATGTTGGTGAGGATGCAGAGAAAGAGGAACTCTCTTTTCTTTTTTTTTTTTTCTTTTTAAAGATTTTATTTGAGAGAGAGAGAGAGCAAGCACAAGCAGGGGGAGGAGCAGAGGGAGAAGCAGCCTCTCTGCTGAGCCAGAGTTGATGCGGGACTTGATCCCAGAACTCTAGAATCATGACCTGAGCCGAAAGCAGATGCTTAACCAACTGAGCCACCCAGGCACCCCAAAGGGGAACCCTCTTACACTGTTGGTGGGAATGCAAACTGGTACAGCCACTCTGGAAAGCAGTATGGAAGTTCATCAAAAAGTTAAAAATCAAGCTACCTTATGACCCAGAAACTACTTACTAGGTATTTACCCAGATAAAAATGTAGTGATCTGGAGGGGCATCTTTACCCGGCATTTATAACACCAATGTTCACAATAACTAAAATATGGGAAAAGTCCAGAGGTCCATCGACAGATGAATGTATAAAGAGGATGTGATATATGTGCGTGTATATACACATGCATACACACACACATGCAAACACACAAAATGGAATATTACTGAGCCATCAAAAAATAAAATCTTACAATTTGCCACAATGTGGATGGAATTAGAAGGTATTATGCTAAGCAAAATAAGTCAATCAGAGAAAGACACTTATCATATGATTTCACTCATATGGGAAGTTTAAGAAACAAAACAGAGGATCATAGGGGAAGGGAGGGAATATAAAGTAAGATGAAATTAGAGAGGGAAACAAACCATAAAGAGACTTTTTCTTTTAATATTTTGTTTATTTGATGGAGATCACAAGTAGGCAGAGAAGCAGAGAGAGAGAGGGAAGCAGACTCCCTGCTGAGCAGAGAGCCTGATGTGGGACTCGATTCCAGGACCCTGAGATCATGACCTGAGCCGAAGGCAGCAGCTTAAACCACTGAGCCACCCAGGCACCTCATCAAAAGACTCTTACCTATAGCAAACTAACTGAGGGTTGCTATAGGGGAGGTGGGTGGGGGCATGGGATAACTGCATTAAGGAAGGTACGTGATGTAATGAGCTCTGCTGTTATATACAACTGATGAATCACTGAACTCAACCTCTGGAACTAATAATACACTATATCTTAATCAAATTTAAATAAAATAAAAATTAAAAAAATAAAAAACAAAATATTTAAAAACCCCAGTGTTCTGTAGTGCTCTTCCCCCTCCCAATGTTCTGACTTACATTAAGTGAAGCTGGAGTGAAATCTAACTAGGTTGGTGAGCTTATCATTTACTCTTCGTGGAATATACATATCTTTCAACTATTTTTTTTAAGTTTATTTATTTGAGAGAGAGCACGAGTGGGAGGGCAAGAGGGAGAGGGAGAAAGAATCTCAAGCAGACTCTGTGTTCAAGTACAGAACCTGATGTGGGACTCTATCAGAACCCCGAGATCAGGGCTTGAGCTGAAACCAAGTCAGATGCTCAATCAACTGTGCCACTATGCCCCCTTCTTTCAGCTATTCTATATTATGTATCAAATTAAGAGATTTATAGTTCTAAGAATATTCAAATGAATGTTAGTGGCAGGAATGTGCAGCAAACACTGTCCATCTAGCCAGTTCCTGTCAACCTCCTTGGCAGAGAGACATGGTCCTGCTATGCACATGATAGCCTCAATTCTTATGGATTAGAGGTGTGCATTAAAATTAAATTTTCAACAGTGCTACTGAATTCAGGGATTGAGTAAGGAACTGTCCATACATCAGTGAGATAGGATTTGAATGACTTTTCACCCTATTTACCCAGACAGGTAAGATCCAAAGTGCTAGGCTGATTAGGTAGGTGCTAGTCCTTCTGCAGTTAAATGCTTTGGGGGCCATCAAATTATTTTGAGAAAGAAAGTAACATGGCTATCTTCATATTTTAATGGAACATAAAGATAATTGGAACAAATGTGGGCATATTTGGAAGTAAGTGCTTGAAAATAGGAAGCCTCATTAGGGTACATTACAGTGGTCCAGGCCGAGTGATGCAGGAGGCCCAGAATAGAGAAGTGATGGAGAGACTATGAAAGAGGCAGTTCTGAAGTGAACAAGACATTGGGTTCTTCCTGACAGTAAAGCACTCTCTGTGGATGTTCCTTCCACTTTAGTAAAGTGTTGATTAGATAGTCTTGTGGCTCTTCTGAACAGTCAGAGCCATGCATTTCCTACTTCCTACCAATCCTTGTCTCTGGCTCTGTTTCTTTTCTTTTTTTTTTTTTTTTTTTTCTGGCTCTGTTTCTTAATGAACTTATAATTAGTATATAGTGGGAATTAGGAAAATAAATTGAACTTAGAATAAAGATAAAGATGTATTTGGAACATACAACTTCTTTTTATGATCACTTTGTGCCTTTACAATTTAATAGTTAGCAGCCAGATAAGGTTAAATAAGTATAAATGGCATTTATATCTATTATAGTTAAAGGTAACTAAATAATATGATTGATTTCTAAAAAGGTCTAAGACAAATAGAACATAGGTAAACTAAGGATGCAAATTATGTCCTCTGGCCACTAGTATTGAAATTGATAGGAACCACAAGAATATAAATAGAATATGCTATTAATTGTTGTTTATAGATATTTATTTATTTATTTATTTGACAGAGAGAGAGAGAGAGAGATCACAAGTAGGTAGAGAGGCAGGCAGAGAGAGAGAGAGAGGGAAACAGGCTCCCTGCTGAGCAGAGAGCCCGATATGGGACTCGATCCTAGGACCCTGAGATCATGACCTGAGCCGAAGGCAGCGGCTTAACCCACTGAGCCACCCAGGCACCCCTGTTTATAGATTTTTTTCATCACATCTAAAATTTTAAAAAGATTAAGACCTTTTATAAGTAATGTGCTTTATACCTTACAAATAACACCCTTGGATATTCTCATTTGATGCTCAGAACAATTCTGTGAGTAAGGCACTTACTATTTTCCCAGACAGAGACACTGAAGAGAGTTGAATGAATTTTGCAACTATTTACCAAGTTGGCAAATAACAATGAAAACTTGATACCGTCATTTCTTATTTTCTGTGTGACATTTTGGATTCTATGGCATGCTATCTAAGTTATTAGATTCATCAGCTAGACTAAATTTCAGTGACTCAGATCTATCTATCTATCTATCTAATACGTGTCCATCAACATGTTGGCTGGGGCTCTGCTCTGTGTTTTCTTCAATCTGGAACAACAAGGTAAGAAGGAAGCTTTGTTATGGCTCATGGCCAGTCATCATGACAGGGAAAGAGAACATGACAAAGCCCATACAGATTTTGAAAGTTCCTGACTTGAGTAGGATACACTGCTAATGCCTCCACACCATGAATAAAAGTAAATTACACAATTGTACCTAGCTTCAAGTGAACAGAGTTGTCTATTCCTCCATATATCCAGAAAGAGGGAGATCTGGGATATTTAGAAACTTCCTAATTATTATCATAGCTGTTAAAACTCACAGTTGAAAACTTAATAAAAACTTAGGCAAACTATATTTTTTCATTAAAGAAGACAGTAAGTTTGCCTTTTACCCAAAGATAACATTTAAATTGTTTTGTTTGTGTGTTTTAATGAACACAATTCCTGGGCAACTCAATAAAGGGATTTTCAGAGTGGAATTATATAACACCGAGCCTTTGAGGTCCTCTGTGATCTAAGGCAGTTAGTATACATTTTGGAACCCTATATACACCGTCACTTTCTTGGAAAGTCACAGTTACATTAGCATTTCAAGCCCGAGAATACTTGATAAAGTACAAACTTATTTGAAGACAACTCTTCTTGTATGTGTGCATGACATCCACTTGCATCCTGATAGCACAAGGTCCTTTGGAAATGCTTCCCTGAGTTGTCATTGTCGTTGTTGTTCTTCTTTTTAAAGATTTTATTTATTTATTTTAGACAGAGTGAGAGAGAGAGCGAGAGCGAGAGCAAGAGAGAGAGAGACTGAAGTGGGGAGGGGCAGAGGGAGAGAGAGGGAGAAGCAGACTCCCTGATGAGCAGGGAGCCTGATGTGGGGCTCAGTCCCAGGACCCTGAAATCATCACCTGAGCTGAAGGCAGACACTTAACCAACTGAGCCACCCAGCTACCCCCCACCCCCGAGTTCTTCTTTAATGTCCTCCTTCTCTGTCCCCACATTCAACCTGCCAGAAAGTCCAGAGTTCTTTCCAGAATTTTAGACAGGAAAAACTGTGAAAAGCTTCTTGTTAGTAATCATACCAGTTCTTAACCTTGCAGAAACTCAGATTTCTCATTTGTAAAGGGGTTTGTTTGATAGTTTCTGGGAGGATGAAAGAGACAATGCATGTCAAATTCCTGACCTAGTAGGCAGTTGCTTTTGATTTTCCTTTCTGCTCTTCCTTTCTCTTTCCACTTATATATTGGGAAAATATATTTTTTAAACTAAAATATTTTATTTGGTTGTTTCTTAAGATAGCCAGCAAAATTCTGATGAAATAAACTACCACACCTATAATTGTGCTAGTAACTTTTTGTGGGGTATGTTAGAAATAGAGAGCACTGAGCCAACAGTCTGAAAGTCATGATCCCAGGAATTAGCATGTGTCAGAGAGTGAAAGCTAAAGGACCTTCATCAGCAGTACTGACTGCCACTTTTCATGATGAAGGCACATTTTTAAAATGTACCTTGAGCAGGTCCCCAGAGCAGGCAATCAGAAACATCCCATTTTAACATCCTATTTAGATTTGCTCTACTCTAGTCTATCCCAGTAACAAGAGGAGAGAACTATTTGTCAGGGTAAGGATTGCTTGTTAAAACTCATTTTTAAGTGGATTTACCTTTGGGGTATATATAATGAAGAAGAGGCTCTTTATGAGTCTTTGGGAAAGTTGAGCTAGATAACAGTCATAATAGACAAAGGCAGCCACCACAATAGGTATAATGATGCAAAATCAAAATAATAAGAATAAATACAAGATAATGAAAATGTTAGAAAGTAAAAGCTTTTCTACTGTACAACTTCCCAGGTGGGCTGGGGCTGAAAACCTATCTCATTCTGGAGTCAATTCTGTATTCCCAGATGTGGCCCATAACCAGCTTATTCTGAGATGTAAGAAATATGCCTGTGTTCTCTTTATGCCATACCTCGGTCTTAGAGACCATGAAGAAGGAGACTGGCAGTGCAGCCCATTTAAGGACTGAGTTGCAACTCACTCCTCTGCAAACCTGACCAGGGATTTTGGACCTTATAGTCCTTTGTGCAGTAAATCTATGCTAAATAATTTTCTGTAAAACTCCCTCATCCTGAAGTGGGATAATGTGAGATTGTGGTGTGTGGGGGACTGGGAAGTGTAATGATTTCTTTTCAGAAGCATCCTACTCTGGTTTTCTGTGGCTCAGATGTGAGTCCCTTTTTCTTTGATTTTTTGATTTTGTCCTTAAGTTATACTCAGCAGTGGACTGCTATTTATTTCTTTACATAAGAAAGCTTTCCTCTAGCTGTGGTGTTCCCTAAAAACAGACATCTTCATCGGTTCTACTGAATCCAGGGGTGATTTTCCAATGCTAGTTTTAGGCCCATCCCTTGGAGCTGAAGGTTCGTAGAGCCAAATATAGAGTAGACATTATTTCCACTCGGTAACATTGATAGAGTACATTATAATAGCTGGAAACAGTCAGCAAATGTGAACCTCTCCTCAACAGAAAGGCTCCAAAATTAGTATAGAAAGCAAAAACTGAGAGGTAGCATCTAACTTGGTGACCTTCATGACAGTGAAAAATAGCCATTCATTTATTGTTTCATTTATTCCCGAAGTCCAGGCTCTTAGTTACTAGCCCCATTTCTGATTAGTATTTTCATGCCTTAGATGACTGTTTTTTTTCTTGTCCAAACCTTGGTAGAGAGAGATGTGCTGAATTCTTGGTAGATTGTGAAATTCATGCTGCAACCATTTTACACTTTAGATATTGTTTCCTGCTTGCATGAGACCATCAGACCACAAGGAACCATGAGATATGATCTGCAATCATAAATCAAGCTAGAAATATTGAACAAAGGCAGTTTGTGTAGTGAAAATGAATGTATTGGTAGTGCTATGTACTGATAGAAAAAACCTCTTTTTCCCTCCTCCTTCCCTACTGAAGCTGAAGACTGTTGCATAATAAAAAGTGACCCTTGGAAGCCAGCATTCCCAAACTTGATAAGAATATTCAATTCCTTTATCACCAGACTGGTCTTAAAGGAAAGTGTAATTCATACATAAAGAGACCAGACAAATGGTTCCAGAGCTCTTTCTGTTTCTGCCCTACCTGCCAAGATTTTTGGCATGGCATTAAATAGACTTGCGTACCCCAACCCAGATGCCTGTTTCGGGAACGGGTGTTTTAAAGAGGTTGCCTTCTGTGGTAATTAGCTGACTGACAAATGAAGAGTATTTGGCAATGCCATCATCATTCTCATATTAAAATTACAGTGAATATATGAACATGCAAGAATAGGTATTTATAGTACGCATTTTTATTTCCTTGTCCGTCCAGATTCCATTCCTGCTTCTTCTAATATTAGAGCTGCAGTTTCCTTTGGAGAAATTATGTCTTCTATATCATGTGTAGTCTGGTTATTGCTTTCCATTGATGTGTTCTGTACAATCCTTATAAAATGGTTGATGCATAACTCAGGCTCAGCCAAAGAATCTCTCTCCAAAATTTTAATTTTCGGTGGCATGACATGGGATGCAAAAATGGATGGAGCTGATTCATGTGAGAGGCTGACTCTTTCTAGCACAGTGCTTTCCAACAGATATTTCTGCAATCATGGAAATATTATAGATCTGTGCTCTCAAACATAATAGCCGCTAGTCACATGAGACTACTGGCTGAGCACTTGAAGTGTGGCTACTATAACCAAATAACTGAGTTTTAGTTTTATTTAATTTTAATTAATGAAAATTTAAATAGCCAACTTTTTGTAGTATTTCCTTTTTTGGACAGCATAGTGGTAGCAAAGTTCCCAGAGGAAATTGAGCACTGGCACGTACTATCTGGATTCCCCGGGCTGCCTTGGCTCTTTCGCTTTTTAAGCCTGATTATTTAGCTATTGCTTTGACTCTGGGAACTATCCCTGTCCAATTTGTTGTTATTTTCTCTGTTTCCTGTTAGCTAGAATCAATTTTGTTTGCTTATATCCCAAAACCTTTAACTCTAATAAAGAGTTAATTAGAGTTAACTCTAATTTATTGATATATTTATAATAAACTAAGTTTCTATATGTGTGAAAGACTGAGGAGGATTTGGGGATGAAAAGGTGGAAATGGATATCATATTTGCCTTTCAGGAACTGAGACTAATGAAGATGATAAAAATAGAAATAATAATAATGCAATGAGAAAATCAGGTATTGATAAAGATTTTTGTGGTCTCAGGAAGTTTCATGATTCAGTATGTTGCATGGTAGTCTCCTCAAAAGATAAGTCCACCTGGAACCTGTGAATATGACCTTTTATGGAAATAGTATGTTTGCATGTAATTAAATTAAGGATTTTGAGGTGGGATTATCCTGGATTTAGATTGGACCCTAGATCCAATGGCAAGTGTCCTTATAAAAGGTACCCAGAGGAGAGATATAGGGAGGCAGGAGGAAGTAATTTGAAAATGGACAAAGGGATTAGTGTTATGTAGCCCCAAGTCAAGAAATGCCTGGAGGCACCAGCAGCTAGAAAAGGCAAGGATGGATTCTTGCTAGAACATTTGGAAAGGGCATGACCCTGCCCACACTTTGTTTTCAGACTTCTGGCTTCCAGAATTGTGAGCTAATATATTTAGGTTTGTTTATGCTGTCAAGTTTGTGCTACTTTGTTATGAGAGCCCTGGAAAACTTCGTGTATGTGTGTGTGGGTTGGATATCACTTGGATATCCAATCTGGATTTCAAGGGTGCTAGACCCTTTTCATTCTAACTCCAACTGTTAACTAGGGTCCTCCTGTAAGACAGATGGGATTTAATCAGTTTATCTTGAATTTTGTCTGTTCAGCTGTAATTTCCCCGAGGGAAGGGATATTTGTCTAGTTTGTTTTCCACTATATTTCCAGCATCTAGAAGAGTGCCCAGTACATATTAGGTTTTATATAAACATTTCATTTAATTAATTAATTAGTATTCTTGCTACTGGGTCCTTCCTCTGGACATTGCTTAACTTTGCTTTCTCCTGCCATATCCACTTTCAGTGTTTGTGCTAATCTTGGTAATGTTAAAGATTACCATTCTTTTTGAGTGAATCAAATTACCATTCTTCCTGAATGCTGGTTACCACTACCCTAGGAGGAGCAAAACCATGGAATTGACTTGGTCACTCCCACCCCAATCCCAAGTGGTCTCTAGATTCTGCCACCCCTCTATCAAATTAAAGTATTCTAAAAGGAATAAGAGTAAAAAGCATCTGTGGATCACACTGTAATAATCACATCTTTGTGAATACTTGGGGCATTTTTCCTGCTATATTTAAACAGATTGATTTGATCAATATATTGTTGAACTAATGTCAAATTTATTTTCTTAGCATTTCTTCAACCTTAAGCATTATATCAGATAAAGTGTATCACACTATATCAGATAAAGTGTATCACACTTTATCCATCATGCCACAAAATTTATACATGAAATTTCTAGCACTTATTGTAAGAAGAGATCTTCAGATTCGCATTAGATTTTTATTGCCTCTTTTCAACATATACTTTTAGAAGTCTTTTTTCTCAGGTTACAAGGCATTTAAGTAACTAGTTGCAATGACTCATATGAGTGACACAATGACAAGTTATAGCCTAATATTGACAAGAAAAGGCAGTTATTAAATAGATACCCCCCCCCAAAAAAAGCAGTGTGCAACAGACAGGAGCCATTTACTGCAGGGACTAATAGCTCTACATCCCTCAGCAATCTGCAGTATAATGAGTGCTCATTATAATGACTCAGTCATCAGAAAAGACTTAGATTATGTTATATTATATTTAAGTATATTATAATATATATTTATTTAAGAGACTAGATTTATATATTATACTTAAGAACATATTATATTTAAGAGTATATTATATTTATATTTAAGTATATTATTTTTAAGAGACTAGAGTGGTAGAGAATATATTTTTTTAATAATTTCACCAACCCATTAATTAAAAAAAAGGTGCTTGAAATGGCAAATCTTACTTATGTGGATGAGAAAGACAGGGAAGCCCAAAGAACTCCAAGAACAACAGCAGTCCTGTTAGCTGTGAAGACTGAGAATTTTGAAGACAAAGAAGTCAGGTTATCATTGTCAAATTGGAATACAGACTATGATTGGAATGTAACTAGGAGGTCACTAAAGGTACACAGAGGATTATCTCCAGCCTGATAGATTAATGCTCTCCTCCTTCTCTCATTTCTCTCTTTCTTTCACACATACATACATACCACACACATATGCACACACACACACACACACACACACACACACATGCACACCTCACGGATACATATATAGAAACATTCAGGCCATGTCTCTGGGTATAGAGGCCCTGCAGCAATCTTGTGTATATGTGTCTTTATCCCAGCACAAAGACAGCCCGTCTAAGGTTGAATTATGAAATCATTTGTTCTTGGCTTCAGCCTTGTTGGCTTCCATTGCATCTACAGGAGCTGTGGTGCCTCTTTTTCTCTCTCAGGGTCATCCCTCTCCTCTCTTGGACTCCAGGTATTATTTATAGTTATTTTTTTCAAACACTACAGTCTTTCCACCTTGTCTAAAACTAACAGCTCTGATAGCATCGATGTAAATTTACCTGAAACATATTTAGTTATCTACCCCAATGTAATATTGTGGGTTGTTATTATCTTTATTATTTTTACCTCTAAGCTACTATAATGTGGTAAAGAAGTCCTTTTTATTGAATGTGTTTCCTATCCTCTTTTCACATCTTTATTTCTTCAGAATTGGTAGAGATATCAAGATCTGTAACAGATTTATCGGCTGTTCCCACTACCAAGAATACAATCTTTCTCTTCACAAATTGGCAGAATAAATGATATGACTCCCAGGGTGCACTACTCTATCTTTAAAAGATAAAAAGTCACTGGATTTAGTGAAATCAGAACTAGGGGGAAAATGCTCTGTTTTCCTTCATTCCACCTGCCTACTTATGTGTTTATGCAAAATTAATGTTTTTAGTTTCTTATGTTGACACTTTTCTAAAATAGTAGAAGAGGGTTCAGTGGTTGAGTTTTGATATTCATCTTTTTCCAGACTTGAGTTTCACAAAAAATTCCATTACTCTAACACTAAAAGGGACAAGTTATGAAAAATTTAATCAGATTTCTTTCACAGAGGAAAAAGAACAACGTCTTACTCTGTTATGTTGCACGAATGGTATATTTTCTCATTCTAAAAAATCAGGCACCAGGGATGCTCTTATGAGCTGGTTCTGTGGAATGCAGATTCTGACTAAACTAACATTTACTGAACAAGAACAGCCTGCCAGACACTGCTGTATATCTTAATGATATTGTTTAACGACAGGGATAATAACTGTAACTGCAATGTATAATTGCCAACTTTGTGCCTGAAGATTTTTGCTCATTTATTGATGTTGCCCAAAGCTGTGCAGTCAGTAAGTGCTTGGGACAAGGTTTAATCACCATTTTGTTTAGCTGCACAGCCTGTGCTCTAGTATTTCTTACCCAGTGCTGCCTGACTTTACATTGATTTGTACCATTTTCTTCATGATATCTTTTCCTGAATTTAAGAATTTTACTAAGTTTAGAATTTCTACTAGAATTTAAGAATCCTACTAAGACTGATCCACCCATTTTGATCACTAAAACACTAGACTCTCTTGAAACAAACTCTTCAGTAAGCAGTTGTTCCTGAGAGGCTAACCCCTTAAGCCTATCTTGGCCAAGAGTATAGGAGGATAATGTTTGAACTGTGCCCTGGAACAGTGAGATAAGGCAAAGTAAGTAAGGATGTGTGATTATGAGTATGCATTTGGCTCAGTGAGGGAGAGAGTCATCATAAAGGAAACTAGAAAAATCCAACACAAGCCACTGGCACTTCATTACTTATAGAACAACTCCTCTCCTGCCTATGTCCAATCGAATTCTTCCACCAAGAAAACTTACAGGCTCTTGTTACAGGTTTAGTATAATTTCTTGCTTTACTTTTCCTCTATTCTTTTAACTGTTTCCAGTTTCTGTGCCTCTTTTTATCAGTTTAGTTGCCTGAGGCTAGAGTTTGAACTTGGCTTGCAGTCTTGTAAGTATCCTGCAAAAACGTTTACATGTGCATTTTTCAACAGAATAAAATGGTTTGAAGTTAAGCTCTTCCAAGGGAAGAATTTTCACAGTGTCTGTTCAAGGTGAACATGCATCTAATTATCCTAATTTTTATCATAGCAATGGAGGGTAGATGAGAGTTCTATCTCCCAGGAGATACACACCTCATAAAATACAGAACCAAATAATCAAGGGTCCAAGAGTTGGAAGTGAAATGTAAATTCCAGAACCCATTTTCATTTATATAAATTGATGTTGGCACTGGTGTCAGTTCCCTTAAAATCATTCCTGGGAAGAGAGCAGCACCATGTTTGAAGTCTAGTTAGGTTAATTGTGTGGAAGAAGTGGTGTTGAGCAAGTGAGAACAAGAACATCAGAGAAATGACAACCATTTAATTAACAAGAATTTATTCAGCATTCACTATATTCTGGCACTGTTGTAGGCAGTATAGATTGAGCTTGTGCTATAGGAAATTTTGTAATAACAATGGTTCTTCTTTAGTGCTCAGTTCTCCCTTTATAGGTACCTTTCCTCAGATGGCTTTCTTTAGGAATTCTGATTTTGTTGTGTTCATCCAGAATTTTCTAAGTTATTACTGGTAAGAAATTATGGAGAAATACCTCTTAAGAGTATTTGCAATTTAAGTGTTTCTAGAAGATTAATTGGATTGATGGGAAGGACATTAGTTTTGGAATGAGAGACATGGATTTTTATTTCTGCTTTACCACTTAATATACTTGTGGTTTTTGGTAAGTCTTTTATCTTCTCTAATCCTGAGTGTCTTCATCTGTAAAATGAAGATAAATACCTTCTGGGTTGGTGTGAAATATGAAGATTAAATGAGATAATGTATATACCATACATGATGTACAGCACCAAGTAAGGGCTCCATAAATAACCCAAGCTGCTGTGCTCTTCTATTTTAATCACCCAGAACAGAGCTTAGAATACATTAAAATCACTATAATTCTTATTTCATTTCTCTTCCCTTTAATCCAAGACATGAAGCTAGGCATGGAATTTGTCCCTGTAACTGAAAAAAGTAGGTACAAATTTGGCTCAAGGGAAAGAGAAGGAAAAGAAAGAAAAGTGGAAGGAACTTTCTGAGGCTCTTCAAACCAAATCAGCTGTGACCTTAAATTTCAGTTTGGGTTAAGCTCTGTTCTGTTAGTGAAAGATTCAGAAAGCCAATTTTTCTTTCCTTTACTATCTTAAAATGTATCTGGATTGAGAAGAAATAGGCAACCTCTTGACATGCTTTATTTTGGTGGCTAAAACCCATATACTCAGATCTCCAAAGTTGACTTTTACCAGAGTTAAGATGTTTGGAAAAACTGTAGCTTCTTTTGTGTATCAATAACTACTTTACTTTCTCTCTCAACCCATTATTTAATTGGAAGCTGGTGGGGGCTGAGGCGGGTCTTGTAATCATTTTCTGTTTCACATATCATCTCTTCCTACAATTTAGACATGCAGTCCCTACAGATTTTGATTTTGTTCAGCACTCCTAGGAAAGAATGCTCAGGCTTTGGGATTTTAGTTCTTCCTTACAACTGCAGGTTCTCTCCCAAGATGGTCACTGAGTTTTGGGGGGTAGAAATATGACTTACATGATGTCTTGGAGGCCAAAAAGACGTAGAGAACTTGAGGATAATATGATCTTTTCCCCGCTCTCAGGCATAGTGTCTTCTTTCCTCTCTGGTTTTAGCTTGCTGTGTGGGTAGGCTTATACCTGTAGTTGGAGGGCACAGCTGATGTAACTCGGAGTTCTCTCTCCCTCCCAGTTTTCCCTCTCTCCCCAGCTGGTTCAGCTTTTCTTGAGCTCCACTTTGGTCTGTATACTCCTCTTGGATCTGGCTATAAGTCTCCTTTAGCCAGGTACTGGAGTTTGAGTTACAGTTCGTGCCCACTGGTAACTGGTGCTCTGTAGAAATCATCTATCTGTTACAGTATGCTGTAGCTTCAAATTATCTTAAAGGAAAAATTAAAGCAAATTGTAACAGCAAAGTTAGAAAAATAAAAGGAAAAATATTACCACTTGTGAGCCCAAAGACTTCCTGCTAACTCTCTTATTGTTGGTTTCTGAATCCTACTAACTCATCCTTGGCTGAGTCCTTATGTATGAAATATTCTAGATAACAAGAACAACAACAACAAAAAAGTTTAGAAAAAATTAAAAATTTTCCTGAATCATCAAGATAATTAAGTGCATGTTTGCTTTGGCTGTTAAATATTTTTTTAATTTTATTATTTATTTATTTTTATTTTTTTAAAGATTATTTACTTTATATAGAGAGAGAGAGTGAGGGAGGGGGTACAAGAAGAGGGAGAGAGAGAATCCCAATGTTGAAAAGTGCTATGACACTTAAAAGTTGGTATCTTTATTATCTTTTCCCTTAAAATTTAAAGTCCTCTTAACTCAAAAGAGCTAAATTTGAAACAGTTTGAAAATAATAGTTTGTAACATTTATAACAAATATAAAAGGAAAAATAATATAATCACCAGAATCTTTAATAATAATATTATTAATACAAGTCCCATTTTAATTTATCACAACTATTCATATCAGTAGGCCATTTGTATTAATGAAAGCTCAGTAAAGTTGGTAGCACACATGTGATGATTCCCATATGTAGAAAGGATATGTGACTCAGAGGGTAATGCAACATGCCTATGTTTTGTGACTGCTAATTAGTACCAGAGCTAGTACCAAGTATTGAACCCTTCCTCAATATTAAAGACACAGGGTATGCAAAGAGGTCTCAAGACTCAGGTTTTTCACGTTTCAGATTTGAAGCAAATAAAACCAAGATAATTCTTGAAGACTCTTCTAACACCAAAATATATTATTCTTTTTTAAACAAATAGCATTCCCATTACGTACTCTTAAAGCTTGATGGAATGGATATTTCCACTCAGCTAAAGCATAACTATTTTTGGAGGGAGTTTTCTATTTCTCGAACTCTGATATCTCTGAAACTTAGTTCTGCCTCTCTTATTTTTGCAGAACATTTGCACCTGAAGTTTTTATTTTACCTTCAATCTATTATGTCTAAAATGAATTCATTATTTTTTTTTCCAAATAAATTTCCTTTCAGGGTGTGTTTATAGAATCATCATTATTCTCCTAGTTACTAAGGCTGAAAGCTTTGAAGCCACCCTTATTTCCTTCTTCTCTTTTATTCACCTTTTTTAAGGGCAGCCACTCACCCAGTATCTTCTGCATTTGTAGGTTCCTTTTCATTCCACTGATGCTAGGCCAGAATGGAATCTCATTGTTTCATGTTTGCATAACTTAATAATCTCATAGTTAATTTTCTCCCTTGCTTTCAGTTCATCATCTAAACACAAACAGCAAAGTCACTATATACACAAAATTATTATCAACCCAAAGTTATGTGGGATAAGTAAAGGCTATTAATGTGTTACTTGCATTTTTTTTTGTCATATCTTATATTTGCCATAAGAATAGGTATCTTGCAGATGTAGTCAAAAGAAGGATCATCTGTACCCCAATGTTTATAGCAGCAATGGCCACGGTTGCCAAACTGTGGAAGGAACCAAGATGCCCTTTAATGGACGAATGGATAAGGAAGACGTGGTCCATATACACTATGGAGTATTATGCCTCCATCAGAAAGGATGAATACCCAACTTTTATAGCAACATGGATGGGACTGGAGGAGATTATGCTGAGCAAAATAAGTCAAGCAGAGAGAGGCAAGTATAATATGGTTTCACTTATTTGTGGAGCATAACACATAACATGGAGGACATAGAGAGATGGAGAGGAGAAGGGAGTTGAGGGAAATTGGAAGGGGAGGTGAACCATGAGAGACTATGGACTCTGAAAAACAATCTGAGGGTTTTGAAGGGGCTGGGGGTAGGAGATTGGGGGAGCAAAGTGGAGGTTATTAAGAAGGGCATGTATTGCATGGAGCACTGGGTGTGGTGCAAAAAAACAATGAATTCTGTTATGCTGAAAAGGAAAAAAAAAGCAGCATAGGTATCTTGGCTTTCTTATTCAATACTCTTTCCTAGCACCTGGAACAGTGATGTCATAGACAGACCCTAAGAGGGCTGTCCTGCCTTACAGTGTTTTGATCACTCGCCTTGGTTGTAGATAGGACCTATGACTTGCTTCTAATCAACAGAATATGATAAGGTGATATGATGATGTTTCCATGATTATTATAGAAGGTTATAACTTTCATCTTGCTGGCTGGCTCTGACTGTTGATTTCTTTGCTGGTTTTGATAAATCACGTTGCCATATGGATAGATCCATCTCAGAAGGAAATAAGGGTGATCTCTGAGTGATAGTTAACACATTGCTAAGGCCTTCATCAGACAGTTTAAGGACTTTATTTCTGTTGATGACCACATGAGCTAGCAAGCAGACCCTTCCCCAATCAAGCTTCAGATGAGACTCCAGCACTAGATCTTGATTGCAACCTTGTGAAACAGAGGATCCACCTAAGCCATACTGGGATTCCTGAGCTAATTGTGAGATAATAAATGTATGTGTATTAAGCCTGCCAAATTTATGATAATTTGTTATGCAACAATAAAAAATGAAATGCAAATGAAAATTCAGTGATCAAGCAGTATTTCTCAATTGGATAAATGAATGAAGTATCCTCTTTGCATTCTTATAAGTCAACATTCTCCACATACATCCAATAAATATTCCTTAAAAAAGAAAAAAAATACTTCTTAACAGTTAAGAAAACTAAATTGACTTTAAAACTGGGACCTTCAGTCTTGTGGCATTCACTCCAGTGTTGGGTAATTATGTGGTAATTGAGGTAGTTTCAGTTATTTCAATTATTGCTTGAGATACGGTGGTTGTTTGGTTGCTAAAATCTCTGCTCTCAGTAAACATGTGTAATTCAATGTATGATCTATACTTTCATAAACTAATTAAGTGTGTTTCTGTAATGTGAACTCTCCTTTTATTTTCTCATAGAGTCTGAAGTTCCAAAGTCATTTTGCCATAATTCTTGAGCAGGATGCCTAACTAAATTTGTTTTGTTTTTGGATATCCTCATCACCAACAGTCCATTGCACCATAGTTCTGGACATGCAGAAAGAAAATCAAGTTATAAATTGAAATGTTGCAAATATGCATTAAAAAGTAAATTCTATAGAAGTTAATCTCACTTGGCAAAGACTAATATCAGATGATGTATTATATTTCATATCTCCTATAGAATTTTAAAAATCATGGTCGTTTTCTCTTGGGAAGAAGAAAAGGTTTCAGCAAACTTAACATCTATAAAATATAGTGATATATAAGGAGTACATATTTTTTATTATATTTAATATATTAATTTATTATATTTAACATATTATATTTTAATATATTATTATGTTAAGGGAAAATACCAGAAGACAATATGTTTATTACCAGGTTGGAATTGATGTGTTTGCATCAGCTTTTTCTAGAAATTTTTCAGTGGCTTTAACTGTTTGCTCCTGTCATTCAGGCAATTCCTTGTTTACTGCTTCTTCTAACCTAACTCATTTTCACTTTGTCTTACCCCACCAGAACATTTGCCTTTCCATTCTACCATTACTATGTTTAGAACTGATCACATCAAACAGAAAACAATCTTAAATTAATTAAATATGTCTTGAAAAAAATTTTTTCTTTGAACAGAGGATGAGATTATGTTTGGCTATAGTCCTTGCTAAAAAAAATTCTTAGTGGAAACCTTAATTTTAAAACTTAATCTGGAGAGAAATAGTAAAATTGGGCAGTATGTTGTATTTAACTAAAAATACAAGTGGACAATGAAAACTTTGTATGAGTAGTCATTAAAGGAAATCATATAAAGCAAAAATTAGAAAGTCAAATTTCAATCAAGTAGTTGTTGAGGCTGTTTTTATCTTTTTGGTTCAAATGAAGTACAAGTGGTACTTGGAGGGAGGGTTGGCTCGTAAACAAACTGGCCTCAATGTAGCACTTAGTGGAGAGTGTGAATCATATGGTCAATCAAGGACATCAAATTTGACATGTAGTATCTGGGATGCATTTCAAGAAAGAAGAGGATACTTAAAAAGTGAGACTTAGAGGGGAGTAAAACACAAGAACCTAGAAAATAAGATCCTCCAGAGATCTTATTCTCTGGTGTCTTTTTTTCCTTTTAAAGCTTTATTGAGGTATAATTGATATACAAAAACTGCACAGTTTAATGTGTACAGTTTGATGACTATGCATATTTGCAAATATACCATGCAAATATACCCATAATATTATCATGACAATAAGGGAATAAACATTTCCAACACTTACTAAAGTTTCCTTGTGTCCCTTCATTTCCCCTCCCCCCACTTTTTTGGTGTTAAGAGCATTTAATATGAAGGGCGCCTGGGTGGCTCAGTTGGTTAAGCATCTGCCTTCTGCTCAGGTAATGATCTCAGGGTTCTGGGATTGAGCCTTGTGTAGGACACTGTACTTAGTGGTCTGCTTCTCCCTCTCTGCATGTTTTCTCTCTCTCTTTCTCTCAAATAGATTAATAAGTAAATCTTTTTTTTAAAGAACATTTAATATAAAACCTACCCTTGCAACACATTTTGAAGTGCATAATACTATATTATTAGCTATAGACAGGATTTTGTCAGCAGATATCTAGAACTCATTTATCTAGGATAACTGAAATTTTTCCCATTGAAAAATATCTCCCCATTTCCCCTACCTGCCATCCCTGGCAACCACTGTTGTATTAGATACTTCATATAAATGAATTAGTCAGTATCTGTCCTTCTGTGACTGACTTATTTCACTTAGCATAATGCCCTCAAGGTTTATCCATGTTGTTACAAATGGCAGAATTTCCTTCTTTTTTTTAAAGCTGAATAATATTCCCCTGTGTGTATGTACCACATTTTAAAATTCATTCATCTGTCAATGGGCAGTTGGGTTGTTTCCACTTCCTGGCTATTGTGAATAATGCTGCAATGAACATGGGAGTACAGATATTTCTTCGAGTTTCTGATTTCATTTATTTTGGATTTATACCCGGAGGTGGGATTGCTGGATCATATGGTAGTACTATTTTCAGTATTTATGGACCTCCATACTGTTTTCCATAACTGTTATACCATTTTACATTCCTTTTAGGACTAATATGCAAATTAAAGTTGCAGGATATAAAATCAATATGTAAATCAGTTGTGTTTCTATACACTGATATCTGAAAAGAACATTGAGGGAAAAAATCCCATGTACAATAACATCAAAAAGAATAAAATATTTAGGAATAAACTTTACCAGAAAGGTAAAAGATGTCTACACTGAAAATGTAAAACATTGATGAAAGAAATGAAAGGAGACACAAATAAATAGAAAGATATCCTGTGTTTATGGATTAGAGGACTTCATCTTTTAAAATGTCCATACTACCCAAAGCAGTGTACAGACTCATTGTTATCCCCATCAAAATTCCAATGGTATTTTTTGCAGAAATAGAAAAAACAATCCTAAAGTTCACAGGGAACCACAGAAGATATAGAATAGCCCAAGTGATCTTGAAAAAGAAGAACAAACTTGGAGGCTTCATATTTCCTGATTTCAAAATATATTACAAAGCTGCAGTAATTAAAACAGTATAGTACTCACATAAATACAGTCATGTAGACCAATGGAATAAAATAGCTTAGAAATAAACACACTCTTGATTTTCATCAAGAGTGCTAAGTACACGCAAGGAGGAAATTTTTTTTAAAGAATTTATGTATTTATCTGAGAGAGAATGAGGGAGAGAGTGAGAGCATGAGAGGGGAGAGGGTCAGAGGGAGAAGCAAACTCCTCACCAAACAGGGAGCCCGATGTGGGACCCCATCGTGGGACTTCAGGATCATCACCTGAGCCAAAGGCAGTCGCTTAACCAACTGAGCCACTCAGGCTCCTTAAAGATTTTATTATATATTTGAGAGAAAGAGAGAGAGAGAGAACGAATACACACGAGGGAGAGGCAGAGGCAGAGGGAGAAGCAGGCTCTCTGCTGAACAGGGAACCTGACACAGGACTCGACATAAGACTCAATCCCAGGACCCGGAGATCACTACCTGAGCCAAAGACAGATGCTTAACTGACTGAGCCACTTAGGTGCCCCCACATTGGGGAAATTCAAGAAATGGTGTTGGGAATACTGCATATCAATACAAAAGAACAAAACGAACCACCACCACCAACAACAAAAAACGACGCTATAACCCAACAAAACAAAACAAAACAAAACAAAGTCTTATACCACACACAAAAATTACCTTAAAATGGACTAGAGTTAAATGTAAGACCTAAAACTGTAAAACTCCTAGAAGATAAAATAGGGGAAAAGTTTCTTGATCATGGTCGTGGTAATGATTTTCTTGGATATAATACCAAGAGCAAAAATAGGCAAGTGAGATTACATAAGACAAAAAACAAGCTTCTGTATAGCAAATCAAACAATCATTAGACTTAAAAGGTAACCTCCAGAATGGGAGAAATATTTATAAGCCATATATCTGTTAAGGAGTTAATTTCCAAAATACAGAAGGAACTTATAAAAGTTAATAACAAAAGAAAACATTAAAAAAAATACCCCAACCCAACCCAAACCTAAACAACCCAACCAAAACAACAACAACAATAAAACAAAATCTTTAAAAAGTGGGCAACAGGGGCACCTGGGTGGCTCAGTGCATTAAGGGCTCTGCCTTCCACTCAGGTCATGATCTCAGGGTCCTGGGATCGAGCCCCGCATTGGGCTCTATGCCCAGCGGGGAGCCTGCTTCCCTTCCTCTTTCTCTCTCTGCCTGCTCTCTGCCTACTTATGATCTCTGTCAAATAAATAAAATCTTTAAAGAAAAAAAAAGTGGGCAACAGATGTAAATAGGCAGTTCTCTAAAGAGAACATACAAATGATCAACAAGTATGTGTGTATGTTCAAAATCACTAATCAGGGAAATATAAATCAAAACTACAATGTAATATCACCTTACAACTATTAAGATGGTGGCACCTGGGTGGCTCAATCAGTTAAATGTCTGCCTTTGGCTCAGGTCATGATCTTGGGATCCTAAAATTGAGCCTGAGCCCCATTTTGGGCTCCCTGCTTAGTGGGGAGTCTGCTTTTCCCTTTCCCTTTGCCCGCCCCCACTCTTTCTCCTTTCTCTCAAAAATAAATCTTTAAAAAAAAAAACCCAAATAACTATTAGGATGGCTACTATGCAAAAAAGAAACAAGCTTGGAGAATATGTGGAAAAATTGGAACCCTTCCTTATATACACTGCTGGTAGGATAAAAGTTTCTGACATTTTTGATAAGACATTATGTTTGTTCCTGAGTCAGTCTTTGGTTGGTTTATGGTATCATTTAAAAATAATTATTTGAATATCTAAAAATACATTTTAGGGGTGCCCAAGTGGCTCAGTCGGTTGAATGTCTGCCTTCATCTCAGGTCATGATCCTGTATTCCTGGGATTGAACCCCACGTCAGGCTCTCTGCTTGGTGAGGAGTCTGCTTCTCCCTCTCCCTCTCTCTCTGTGTTCTCTCTCTCTCTCTCTCTCTCTCATAAATAAATAAATAAAATCTTAAGAAAAGGAAATACATTTTAAAAGATTTAGAAGCTTAAGTCACCTATGTCATTGGCAAAGGTGTTGAACACATTGACTGCCTTGCTTTCCCCCAGCTATGAGGTCAGTCATGGAAATAAAAGAATTTCAGTTTGCAGTTTAAATTGATAGACATCCTAAGGCCCTCATGAAAATCTTTGAGAAGACTAGACTGGAGAGTATGTTAGCTCTAAAAAAATAGTAACATCTATGGAAATGTTTTTTAAACATAATTCCTTTGTAGGGTGCTAAAAATATTTCCAAGTACTAATGTATAAATGAAGGAAATGAGAACTTAATGATTTATTAATTTTTCCATAGGCCAAATTTATTAAAGGACTGAACTTTACTCTGCAGTTGTGTCCTTCTTAAATATTGGATGCTAAGTGATCTATCCCATATGAGATGATTATAAAGTTAAATGAAAGAGCTTTTAAAAGTGTTTTTACATAGAAAAATACAAAATTGGCAATTCAAGTCTGTCCAAAACAAAAATTTAAACAGAAAGTTTGACTATTAGCATATTTGTGTGGCTTTAACTCTATTTAGCATACTGAGTATATTAGGAATGTCTACCTTGTCCTACACTTTTGGGATCTCTGTGATTAATGGGAATGGCCTTTCATAAGACTAGCACATGGAAGGGTAACTATTTTAGTAATAGGACATGTTCTAGAGTGCTTCTGTGGTCGACACTGTCCACACTCATCATCATGGTTTCTAGTCTTTGTTCCCTATGCTGGTTTTACTGGGGGCCTCTCTGTTCTTAACATATTTGAAGTGTTAGTTTCTGACCAGGAAGAAATTTATAGTTTTTTAAAATTTATATACCTTTATTGAAGATCTTTCAGTTTATAATTTCAGATGAAACCTGACACTTTTTTAGGGACCATATCTACCCAAACCCAATAAAAATATTTGATTATGAGTTTGGGCATCTATTTTCATGGGCTTTGTATTATTATCACCTTTTATATAAAAAGACAAGGATATATATATAGTATTACTTTGAGTTGCTTTTTCAATGATAGAGAAGAGTAGAAACAAGCTGTGGAATTTTAGAACCAGAATGGACCTTTGAAATTAGGAAGGCTGTGGTGTCTCAAATTAATTTAACAAAAGAATCAGAATAATATAAATGCCTGTGTTAAGAGTTCAAATCTGTGCTCAGTCTCTCTTTTCCTATATTCTAACATTCTTGTGGTTATTATCATCGTGCTTTTAAAATAATACACATTGGGGTGCTAAATCACCTTGTTCAGCATCCATGGATATAAAGTTATATAAATAATATTTTGCTTTCAAACAATAATATCCTTAGGTCCAAGCAAGAGAGACTCTCTGCCATGGTCTCTATGCTCTTGAGGACACTCTTCTTGATTTTCCCTAGCCATGCTCCTCTCCATGGCTTATACTTCCCTTTCTTGGCCATTCTCTTGTTAACTGGAACCCTGGAATTTGCTTCCCCAGTTCAGGGTCTGGATGGGTCTCTTTCCCAAGTATGTTTCCTTTAGGATAGATGGTATGAACAACTCCAAGACTCAGAGATGATTAAGGAGTTAATGGGTGTTGTGGACAGAACCTGGCTGAACAGGCTCAGATTTTTGTATGTATGCATGCATGCGTGCATGCCAGGGCTCTTCCTCTGTGGAACAGAGCTATGACTGTCAAGAGAATGAAGCAGGCAAGGTTTTAGAGGCTGGGTCTCTCCTGCTACCATTTTTGATAGCGTGAGGAGTAAAGTAATTTTAAACTTATACATGGGTTAGCTGGGTATTGGAACATATATTTATCAGAGCAAGAGAATGGAATATATTTTACTATAACTGTTCACTAGTTTGATTTTTCTTTCTTCTTTCTTTTTTTAAGATTTTATTTATTTATTTGAGAGGAGAGTGAGTGAGCACGGGAACAGGGAGAACTGGGGAAGAGGGAGGAGGGGCAGAGGGAGAGGGAGAAGCAGACTCCCTGCTGAGCAGGGAGCCTTTTGAGACAGGTTTCTAGTAGGTGCTCAGAAGAGAAAAAAGATCGCTGCTCTTTGAGGAAGTATCATATCAATCAAAGGAATTGCAGGATCTAGCCATGTCCATTGTCAGGAACCATAGAGAATAGGTGTAGAAGTAATTCTTGAGGATGTTACACCTGGCAAGCAGGATGTTAGACTGGAAAATACAACTTATTTACATGGTGGTTCTCCCCTCTGGCTTATTTTAAATGTCCTGGCAATAAAGTGGCTTTACTGGTTTGACTCTTAGAGGCTTAGGCCTGTTGATTATCTAAAATAAATTAGATATATTGCTGAGGGAGATTCAGATGATTCAAAGAAGTGAATTAAAAAAGTCAGAATGGAGTTACTTGGAAAGATCAGAGAAGCTGCCATCTTATAAGCTTCCAGAAGTTCCTAAAGTACACACTTCTCCCTCTAAGATAATAGGAAATACACTGGTTGGTAGTAGGTAGGAGAGATCGTGGAATCTTTTAGAAGGTTTAGTGTGTTTATTATCTATAGACCAGAATGGTGGGAAAGGCTCTTGTGAAATTAGATTCCCTTTTTGTCCTTTTTGAAACTAGATTCTTTAGTATAAAGGGCTGATGAATTCCAGAATTGCAAGACTAGCTGACAGTACACCAGATGTAAGGTAGATGTAACTGCCATGATAGGCATTGAAGGCCAGAATGGCAGTTAGGATGCCCAGACCATAAGGATCCATTATAAGGGCTACGAGATCATGATAGTCATAGGTGTGAGACATATTGACAGTAGGTTAAAACATTTCTTGTTTTGTAGGAATAAAGAAAGTGATATCAGAATACAGAAAGTGATATCAGGACATGGAAATTCATGTCCTGCCAATTTCTAGATCTAAATTCTCTTACAGACCCAGGGTCCATTGATTGAAGGGGATCCTAAGTCCTCAACATCATCACAAATATCTATGGTAAATGGTCCATTGTTTTGTTCCCAAGAAGATCTATGTCTTTGCCAGGGCGATGGTGCCCTGAGAAATTTTTCAGTGTGGAGTCTGAACTAACATTGATGCAAGATATTGGAAATAGGACCATGGTCTTCCATTTACAGGGCTTATGGTGGACCAGTTGTAGTAGTGAGTACCATAGTTTGTTTCATTAACTCCCTTGCCTAAAGTCTTTTCAGATACTGTTTTTGTGACTTTTACTTCATCCTTTGGAGTAGTGAGGACATCTTATTCTCATAAAAATGCAGGGTCATTTTGCTGCATGGGAGCTGGGTAAAATGGAAGGGTATGAGTGGATGTGAATGAGTCCTTTCATATACCTTTCATAAAGTATCGCTTCAACTGCTTTTGACCTCACTTGCGCCTGGTCCATGGCTGCTTTTTACCTCACATACTGTGATGACTAGCTTCACATAATAGCATCTTGTCTCTTACCTGTAACCTGCATAGCTTACTTCTTTCCTGGAGTGTCCTGGTTTCCATTGATGTATGAGATGTTGTAGGATACACTTGGCACCTCTGCATATGCAACCCTGAAGCTGAACTTTTGACTAATGAGAAGTAGGAGATAGTACGTATATTCTTAATCTGTTTCCACATAGACAGACTCTATTAAAATTCAGTGTTAAATATGCCCTCTTAGTAGATGATCTGCTAGATCAAGCAAAATCAGTTGTGCTGGATTTCAGGCAATGATCAATTCTATAAAACTTTCTTTCCTATTTATTCTCTTTCCTTTAATACCTCATTCTTCATTTTTTTTCCTTCCTGCTTCCCTGGGATTTCTCTTATCATTAAAGTATTAACATATAAATTTTTGGCATAAGCTTTGTTTTTAGAAATATTAAGCCAATATACTACATACCCCAGAGATATGTATCTGCTTCTTATATCTGTGCTGATTTTTTGTTTTTCCATATCTTGGTGGGAAACTCCTGATCATTCTTCAAATTTTAGTTAACTGTGTTTTATAAAGTTTGATCCACTCAAGCAGAATTAATCATTTTCTCTACTTTGTTACTGTGAATTTCCTAGCACATGTATCTATTATTGTATTTATCATAATGTTCTACAGTGGTTTGTATTACTGATTAAGCCATGAACTCCTTGAGAGCCATGTCTTATGCTTCTTTGGATTCCCAATATATGAATGGTCTTTTGAATGTAGTATATGATAAATTAATGAGTTAATTGAAATGTAGTATTAGGACCATGTTTTAGTGTATTGGTTTGTGGGACTGCAAGGAAGTGTCTTAAAATTGGAGATTTATACTACATTAACACTTATTATATAATTATATACATTATATTAAGCATCCAAAAATTTTTATTTACCTTTCCATTTTATCTGTCTAGCTATTTATCTCCTACCAATTGCCTACCTATGGTCAATGTGTAATATCCATTTGAGAATGAGAAAGAAAACAGGCAAGTGTCATTGATAAACCAATAGAACATGAGGCTACTTATTCACAGTCAAAGCACTATAATCTTTGGAGAGATAACTTTTATTATTTTAGCTAGAAAGTAAGCCTACATTGCTTCTTTGTTTGGGTCCAGTGTGTTTTGGTTCTCACAGAGATTTTGTTGTTATAATAGTCTTACTGCAGTGCTTAAACTTGATATAACAAGTCTGAGAAATGGCATCATTTTCCCCAGTAATTGAGATGAAAATAAAGAAATTTCATTTACAGCTGAAAGACTTAGAATTTCAAGTCAATCCTGGATTCCTGAGCAATGTATTAATTTATTTGCAGATCTCTCTCTAACATACCTATCTGCTTCAAACCTCCGTAATAACCTAGTATAAGTGTTATTGTTCTGATTGATAGTGTCACCTCTCATTTCTATGCTACAGGCTACTTGCTAGTCCAAGACCAGTCATTATATAATTCCCAGAGTGAGAAAAATGTGTGCCCACATCCAAAGCTTTCTCAGTTATTGGCGTATTTTGCTTCTCATCACTCAGCTTACTTTCAAATTTAGCCCACAGGCTTTTGCTTCCAAAATCACCAAAAAAGGCATCAAGTCTTGGATGCTTCAAAGGTACAAGAACTTAGGTTTCTGTGTTCCAAAAAACAGTTACCACTTATTATATTATTATAAGTGTCCAGAAAGTATACAGTGATAATTTTGTATCCAATTGAAAATACACAATTAGCATGTAATTATTCCCTATTGAAATTATGTCTGACCTAAGTATATTATTTATGGGTGAGAATAAAGGGAGAAAATCATTCCTTGTTTGTTCAGTTTACCTCTGTGATTTATCCAGATTGCTTAATTTAGTTCTTTTTTAAAGGACTATACTTTGAGATAATGCATCCTGGAAAATATCTGCACTCTGTTTGTCCAAAACATTTATTTGGAGTGAATTAAAGATCTTGAAGTCTCTATTATATTCTTTCTTTATCATGCCTTTAAGAGATTTCTCAGTTCCTGTCAAGGTACCTAATATTTCTTTTTCTCAGCTTGATGTAAAATGTCATAAAACAACTCTAAGAGAGTGTGGGCAGTCTCCATATTGTCAAAGAGAAGTGATCTTCTTTTTTTTTTATGAAATTATAGCTATTTACTTCAGACTTTTAAGCTGATTTGTCACTGGAAGTTTCTAATTGTTATACTTTAAGCAAAGGAAATATAAATAGATGAGACAGAAAATTAATGAATATGATCACTTTATTCATTAAAACAATTTTAAAAGGGGCCGTATGAGTTTAGGAAAACAAATGTCATAGTTACATATAGTCTTGCAGAATTTTTGTTGGCATTTCCCATGCTCTCAAATGCCAAAACAGTAACACACTTGACGTCGGTGAATAAAAATTGTTTGTTAAAGTAATCTACTTACCAAACATGACCTAATATTATCCTATTTTTACATTGTTTTGTAGATACAAGGCTTCTTTGGGCTTCTAGGACAGATTAGTCCTCAGAAGGGAAGTGCATGACAAACAGTGAAAAAAGCTTTGGAATTGGTTGGCTTGCTTCTAAGCATCAGTGCTCTTATGCTCAGATCTAATACTAGTGGTGAAATGAGAGGAAGAGGACTTGGGGGTTGAGTTGGTAAAATTCATAGGCAAAAAGAGAAGAAGCATACACCTAAGAAGAACATGCTACTTCTGATCTTAGGTTTAATATTGACCACCTCACCCATTTCACAGATAAATGAAACCAAATAAAAAACATTAATATTTAATGCGCTTATTTATGGACTTGTAAAAATCCTTTTCTCTAGTATATCCCCTGCACTCCCTGTTCTGCCATTTCTACCTTTATATGAAAATGGGCTTCTCAAAAGTAGCACTGTTGACATTTGGGGGGTAGATTTATTCTTTTCTGGGGGAGTAGAGCCTGAGCTGAACTGTCTTTTGCCTTATTAAGGTTTAGCAACATCTCTGATTTTTATTTACCAGATTGCAGTAACACAACTCTCCTCCACCTGTTGTGACAACCAAAAAATGTCTTTTGACCTTACCAAATGTCCCTTAGGGGACAGAATCTCTCTTGTTAAGAACCACTGTACTATGGGCACCCGGGTGGCTCAGTGGGTTAAGCCGCTGCCTTCGGCTCAGGTCATGATCTCAGAGTCCTGGGATTGAGTCCTGCATCGGGCTCTCTGCTCAGCAGGGAGCCTGCTTCCTTCTCTCTCTCTCTGCCTGCCTCTCAGTGTACTTGTAATTTCTCTTTGTCAAATAAATAAATAAAATCTTTAAAAAAAAAAAAGAACCACTGTACTAAAAGAAAAATTATAGATTCTGCATTAAAATATGTTATACTAGCTACTCTTCTCAAATCTTGGTTGCTTGACACAATAAGTTTATTTTTTCCTCACTTTATAGTTATGAGCACATATTCCTGTTCAAATGGCCTTCTGTAATATAATTAAGGAACATAAAACACTGTGTTTCACTGTGTTTCTTTAAGGTGCTTTGAGTCCTCCCCATCCAGCAGATGGAAAAAGAGAATGGGAAAAAAATCTGCCTAATTCTTAATTACTTTGGATAGGAATTGATATGTATATTAGATCTGTTTACATTTCATTGAGAAGAGTAGACTTTGGCATCACATGATTAACATAAACTAGGAAACCTGGTCCTAAATTAAAGGCAGCCATTTCCAAGCAATGATTCCCCCTAAAGAAAAAGATCAAAATGTGTCTTTGGGGGTTAGAAATGGGGTGTCACTTTCTTTTATTTGATGCATAAATTTGGAATAGTTTTTTCTACCCCCAGTACCCTTTGAATTTGGACTGCTGGAGAGGTTTGGGAGAGTAACTAAACTGAGGTACCAGTGAACAGAAGATATTTTTAGGTATTTTCCTTGAAGAGAAGGAAAAGAAATCTCAGAAACCTATATACTTTATAGTCCCAAAATAACACTAATTTAAAGTGTTTTTAAGAAATTTAAATATTTGAGAAATTTAAATATTTACTAGGTTATAGATTCGTTTAAACCAAATTTATACAATATGGTGGGTTTAGAAGAAGAAATCTGATTTTTGATTTTGACTCTGCTTTTACTGGCTTATAATTTGTGGAAGTCATTGAACTTCCCAGCATGCTTGTTCTGCATGTGTAAAATAGGTATAAAACCATTTCTCTTAACTTCCTTACAGGGAATTAAAATAAGACTTATGTTTATATCTTTATTTGAAAAATTATCCATTCTAGGTAACTCGAAGGTATTATGTTTATATTGTACTACTTATTACAGGTCAGGGTGTGATATCGGTGATTGAGTCAGATATTGGTATACTGTTCAGTAGATACAAGGATTCTAATTTACTTGGAAACAAAAAGGCTGAGAGACTGAGTGGTAATCTTGTAAACCCCATGAGCGTTTGGACATGTTTATGGAGACTCCGGTCAGGCTATATAAAAGGAATTCCTCTGTGATGTGTACCATAAAGTATAAAGGCCTCAGTAACAATAGTTTAACTATAAGGAGGATGAAATTTTGTAAGAGAGAACATTCTCTCACAGGGTATAGCCAATGAATTAGGTGGTGAATTTTGAATACAAGGCTCTTGAGGGAGCTATCCGCGGTTCTGATATTGTACTACTGACCTTTCTGCATTGAAGGTTCAATATACCTATTCTTGAAGAAATATTGCTCTTAAATATTGTTCTTCTGGTTGTAACTATGCTTGACATTACTGTTTTCTGGAGCAAAATTGATATGTAAATCATTCTTTTACCTTGAACAATTTTCCATCCTAACTTCCATTAAGCTTTATGAGTTAAAAAGAGTTAAGCTGCTGCCCAAGTTAACCACTTCCAGTCTGATCTTTACATTCCCAGATATACCCAAGACCTATATCTTGCTTTCAGACTGGATGGAAAATACATGCATTGTGCATGTAGCCAATAGAGAAGTACCTTCATGTGGAATCAATGACTGTAGTGCAAGTCAAACTAATTTTTATGGTTTGTGACATTTTAAAGTAACTGAGAAGAACCTGAATTTGGAACACAAATCTTAGCAATGGTTCAATATATTGTGAGAACAATGATTTAGTTGTAAATTAATACTTCTGCTGATTGTTCAGGTTTCTTATCTTGGCCAAGAATTACAGCAGACTCATATATATTTATAACAGGTGATGAAATCATATGAGCTACTTTGCTATTCATTATATTATCTCACATGATTCCATTGTCATGTAAATACCCTACTCTGGTAATAAGGAAAGAAAAGATAAGTGGTCTGTTTCTGGAATTTTGGTCTGATTATTTTCTTCACTGACCTTTAAGAATATGAAGTATATTATTTATGCCAAGCACAAAAAATCACATTACCTGAACTAAGAAGAACTGTATTTTGCAGGGTTGATTCCTATTAAAGAGTGAGTTTTAACAGCCAAGGGCACAAATAAACCAGCTGGTGAGGCGTATTGATCAGGGAGAATTGCGGGATTGAAGCTGGCTGAAAAGTGCACTTTTGGTATTTGGTTGAAAACCAACAGTGTTAGAACTAGGGAGATTCCTTAAAAACACAAACCAAAACATGTCTAAGGTGCAAGGATTTCTAAATTTCATAAGAATTAATTTAGGTTAAATCAGTTACTCCCAAAAGAAGGAAAAATGGATGAACTGGCAGATGAATGATTTACTTGAGACACTTTATTTTTATTGCATCTGATTGACCTTTTTCCAGATAATGATATAAAAATGTACTTGGCTTCTAGGTGTTTTAATGAATATAAAATAAATAAGGCTATTTTAATCTGTGTTTCATTAGATTAACACTATAGTGCTAATACTAAACATTGCAACATATTTTTATTGAGGTATAGTTGACATACCCTATCATATTAGTTTCAGGTGTACAACATAGTGATTTGACATTTATATACATTATGAAATGATCACCATGGTAAGTCTAGTTACCATTTGTCACCATGCAAAGTTATGACAATGTTATTGACTATATTCCTGTATATGGTATGCTTTATATCCCCATGACTCATCTATGTTATAAATAATCCTTCATATATTTTGCCCATTCCCCTACCAGTTAGGCAACCACAAGTTTTTTTTCTTCTGTATTTATGAGTCTGTTTCTAAACATTGCAACATTTAGAAATATCTATATAGTTTCCCTGGATAGATTTTCCATGACATATGAAAAAGAAACTAATAGATATTCCAGACTTTCTAAACTTAATGTCCTATTCCTTTTTATGTTCTTAGGAACATCAGTATTTGAATATGGGAAGGGAAGAATACTACCTAAGTGGTGTATTAACAAAAAACATATTCATTGGCAATTACTGCTTTTACTTTCACCTTTTTCTATATTGGATACTATATGAACAGGGATAGAAATTTATAAAAAGTTGGCCCTATTTTCAATGATTTGAATAGCTCATACAGCTTAAAGATAACAATAAGTCCCAGGCACTGAGATAAATAGTATAATTTGACAGTAGTCCTGATTATATGCTTCAAGTTTTGAAGGCTGCTTTCATTTTATTTGTACACACATTTGGCAGTTTTATTGTTTGCCCAGTATGTAATTAGGTTAAAGACCTAAGGAAAAAAAAATTAAAGAATAACATTGTTCATTTCTTAAAATCAGGTAAAATGTGGCCATTTTCTTCCTGCATGCCTGTGTCCTTTCTTGAATGTTCTTTGGGACATTAGAAAGTTTTCCAAATTTTAATGTGCATGTTAGTCATGTATACATCTAATAGTAGATCTGGGGTTGAGCCTGAATTCTGTATTTCTAGTAAGCACCCGTGTAATGCTGATGTTGCTGGTCTGAAGACTGTACTTCTAGTACTGAGGCATTAGTCTGTTATGTCATGTCATAGCTATTATTTATGTAGCTATTATACTAAGATATTTGTTCTTCCTATTTCAAAACCCTAATCTTTACAATAGTGATGGTGAAGTATAATGAGTAAGAGCATGGGCTCTGGTGTCAGGTGACCTAAATTTGATGTCCCGCTTTTACTTTCATGTAGCTGTGACTTAATTGTTAAGCCTCCCTCGGCCTTAGTTTTCCATTAGATAAAAAGTAGATAATATCTAGTCCTACAACATGGAATTCTTTTGTGAATTACATGAGATAATGCTTATAAAGTACTTAGTCCACTGATTGACCTATTCACATTTATATGAAACTAAAGGGCTTTCAAAAATTCTGTAGTGTAGCCCTTTATTTTTATAGCTTGGGATGGTAAAACATCTAAGATAAACTGAATTTGCTTGGATTACTCAGAAAGTGCTGCTTAATAACCTAGATGGGTAGCATATAAGAGGCAGGAATGATCTGAGAGAAAACTTGGAAAGATCAAGACAGTTAAAACAAAATCCATTATTTTTGCAGATACATTCATCAAGAAATAAACCCATCATTTACCATTACTTAATCAATGTTTATATTTTTATGAACATATTTATTTTTTTAAAGATTTTTTTAAAATTTATTTATTTGACAGAGATCACAAGTAGGCAGAGAAGCAGGCAGAGAGAGAGGAGGAAGCAGTCTCCCTGCTGAGCGGAGAGCCTGATGCGGGGCTCAATCTCAGGACCCTGGGATCATGACCTGAGCTGAAGGCAGAGGCCTTAACCCACTGAGCCACCCAGGTGCCCCTGAACATATTTCTATTTTTTAAATGTTTCATTTGTGATATTTCAAATAATTTATAATGTAGCTTATACAATCTTTTAGAGCCATTTTAGCAGACAGAATCTTGAAGTACAAATAGAAATTTTGACACACTTCTGCAACAGAATAATTGCTTGGCAGGTATCAAATTCTTTTATACTTAAAAAATTTCTTGTTCATCTTGAATTGGATGTCTGTCACTATCTGGGCCTGATAATCAAGACACATGCATTTTAATTCTATTTTTTTTACTCACTGATTGTGGGTTCTTGGGTAAGTCAGTTTATCTCGCTCAATTTCATCAGCCATAAAAGATCTGTTTTTTCCTTCAAGCATCAAAAAATTCTCAGTGTTGGTCAAAAACATGTTTTTGAATTATCATCAGTTTGAATTCATTATAATAGCACACCTTCGGAAAATAATTAAGGCTGCCAATGACATAGGCTCTTTTATGAATGTCAGTGACTTTCCCAGTAACAAAGCAAGGACCCATTTCTTTAAGTGTTAAAAGCACTGAGAAATTGGGTAGCAGCTATTGACATTGAACAGGCTAAATTATTAACCATATAAGTATAGATCCAGGCATTTCCTTTAGGTTAAAAAAAAAAAAAAAAGAATACCTGACATCATTCTAAAATATGGTTGCATTAACTTTGTCTCTAGCTGAATTTTTAAAAATAAACTATTGTCTATGAAGCTTTCCAAAAGATTTTCTCATGGTTTGAGTTGGAATTACATTTTTTAAAAAAATGCTATGACTTTATTCTCTCTTACAAAATGACATCCAAATGTCAACATCATGAAGAGAAAAAAATGGCCTTACTAAAGTGGATCTCGACTTTTCGTTAGAGATGGATTAATATTTATTGACTTTTCTTTACCTCAGATATGTCTGCCCAGTAAATGCATTTCAAAATTCAGGATTGTTTCTGACTTTCTTGTATGTTCCCTAGGATGTTCTTCCCAATGAAGGTCAAGATTTATCTAGGAAAAGTTTATTGTATTTGAAAAACTGTAAAAAACTACAATTTCTTTCTGTTCCCTCAGGTAGAGGCTGCCAGGATCATTCAGGCAGTCTCCACTTGTTTCTTTCTGGAGTTTCTGCATATGAACTCCACTTACTGATTGAGGAGGTCATGATTCAGCATTCTCCATGTGCCTTGTGCTGTTCGTTCTTGAAGTCCCATCCCTCCCACTGCTTTTGTCCCTCTATTGGTCACTGAGGAATATCAGATAAGCTGTTGCGTTCACTTATAACTTCGTCCCAAGGTAATGGTTGATGGAAGTGTAAAGAGTATCTTTTTTTTTTTTAATTAATTTTTTTATTTTTTTTATAAACATATATTTTTATCCCCAGGGGTACAGGTCTGTGAATCACCAGGTTTACACACTTCACAGCATTCACCAAAGCACATACCCTCCCCAATGTCCATAATCCCACCCCCTTCTCCCAAACCCCCTCCCCCCAGCAACCCTCAGGTGTAAAGAGTATCTTGAGAGAAAAATTTGTCATGTGGAGTAGAAGCATAATATCTTTTAGGTCTCTTCCTGAAAGAATGCTGTCATTTTTGAATTAACACCTGTGTTAAAAAAAAAAAAAAAAGGCTGCTTAAGTTCTTTTCTTAATTTTCAGATATTCTATATAAAACGTGCCCATTAGATATAACAGAGTTTTCTGAGTTCATTTAAAAGTCTGCATCAGTGGGGAAGACAAACCATGAGAGACTGTGGACTCTGAGAAACAGAGGGTTTTGGAGGGAAGGGGGATGGGGTTTGGGTAAGCCTGGTGTTGAGTATTAAGGAGGGCAGTATTGCGTGGAACACTGGGTGAGTTGCATAAACAATGAATTTTGGAACACTGAAAATTAAAATAAATTAAATTAAAAAATAAAAGTCTGCAATAAAGAGTGTATAGTAGCCTTCCTTGTTTAAAAATATTTCTTTAAGCACATCAGCAGTCTGCCTCGGCCCTGGATAGCATTTTTCAGGATGCCTTGACCAAGCCTCAAAACACGTAGTCAATTAGGGAAGTAGATTTTTTTTTCACTAGTAAAAATAGGCTTTGCTTATTGTTCAAAATGTGGAGTAGTCTTGGGGAGGTGGAAGGTTGGGGTACCAGATGGTGGGTATTACAGAGGGCACGGATTGCATGGAGCACTGGGTGTGGTAAAAAAAATAATGAATACTGTTTTTCTGAAAATAAATTAATTTAAAAAATTTTAAAAAAATGTGGAGTAGTCTGAAAATATTTAGCTAAGATGCAGAGTAAAATAAAAACAAAGTCCTTTTTAAAGTATTAATTAAAATGTGTTTTGCAGTGATTATAAAATCCACTTTTTTACTTAATCCTAGATATAGACCTCTTGATTTGAGTCATAGGGACAGTCTGGGATGTTGTGAGTATACTGAGCAATCTCTCAGAATATGTGCCTGAAATTTAATAAACTTAGAAAGAAAGGGTTTCTGCTAAGAAATCATTTTTATTTGACACCTCAGCAGTGAACATTGAGATCTGACAGATTTAAAGTTAGTATGTGAATGTGAAAAATATGATTTCTGTAAGTGCAAAGGGAAACATTGTTTTGCCACACAATGATGATCTATTGAAGAAAGTAACCACTGTACCAGAAAGACTTACTTTCTTTGATGTATGTATTCACTGGGGGCAGAGCTTGACAGCTGTTTCATTTAGGAGAAAAACACCATTAGTACTGAAATTCTTAAACATTATTTGCAACCAGCTTTTAGAGTCAAACATGGGCCCAATTTGAGCTAATATTAGTACAAAGACCCTCTGGCTCTCATTGCCAGGCTGCTTTACATAATCCATAGGAGCAGCTGTATAATTTGACTTTATTCTGGGAGCTGGCTTTGATAAAAAATAATTTCTGCCACACAAAAAAATTATTTGATAAGCCTCCTATGTTTCATGTTTGTACAGCCATGATAGCTCATCCCCTTGGAATTATCAGTGAAATAACTAGGCCTTCAAGATCTGTTCAATTAGTGTTTTCTTGTACAAAGCATTTAATCCCTCGGAACTACTTACAGCAGATCCTGAGACAAAGCATTAAAAAATCATAACTTATAATAACAAATGCTAATATTAATATATCATTATTCATTTTTCAGGGGGGTATATATATATTTTTATTTTTATTTTTTTTAAGATTTTATTTTTTATTTATTTGGCAGGCAGAGAGAGGAGGAAGCAGGCTCCCTGCTGAGCAGAGAGACTGATGCGGGGCTCAATCCCAGGACCCTGGGATCATGACCTGAGCCGAAGGCAGAGGCTTTAACCCACTGAGCCACCCAGGCGCCCCAGGGGGAATATATTTTAAAGATGATTTTTCCCCCATAGGCTTTGGGTTTCTCCTTGGCAAAGTGATAATTTCTTCCCAGTCTAGGCTCTAACCTCCTCCAGGCTGGAGAACTAATATGTAGGGACCGTGAGCTCTCTTAGCCTTGCATTCTTTTGGCTTATAGCTGTTAGAAGTGAGGCCATATTTTCTGCCATTCTTTTCACAGTTGGACCCCAGCTTGAGATTCACAGAACAAATTGCAGGAGGTAAACAACAACCAGGTCTTGCACTCCATGAACCGGCCTTTGCCTGAGGCAGCCATTTTGTCAAACTCTGCATTTTACCTCTGTTGAATACATAGGAGGGAGAAATACAGTTGGTCCTATATGAGTTCATCAAAATTCAAAGGTAGTCTTCAGGAAGAGTAGTTTGTCAAAAAAGAAAAAAAAGGGGGGAAGTGAGGATAAGAGTTTATTTGTAAAGTGAAAAAGTACTCTGGGTTTCTCTTTCCAGGAAAATTTTGAAGTGCTGTTTTGTTTTGTTTTTAACTGGTACAGCATACCTAAATCAAAAATGGAGAATTCAAACAATTCTTTAAATATCATAGACAGTTATATCAATTAGAGTTTTATAACACATACATAAACTATTTTGTTTTTCTAAAATGGATTTCTAAAATGTATTCCTATATAATATATATATGTAGCTATGATTATTTATCTATACCTACTTTATTTCCATTTAGATCAATAATTTAATTTTGGCCTTTTGAATAATTAAGATGAGCTGCTATTTTAACTCACTTCTGGTTTGGGTTTCTCCTATCACATTATTTGCAACTGCTCTGTTACAAGTTGGAAAGTAGTTCTTGTTCATTTCTTTTTTGTACTCCTTTTGTAAGGCAGGCACAAAGGAATATATTCTTTAATAAGCAACCAGAGCCACTCTGATTACAGATAAGATAAATCCATGCAAAAAAATGAGGGCGACAAGGAGTGCTGCTTTGAGAACCCCCAAGTCCCAGGGCAGACATTAGAGATACTGGCTCTTCTACTTTCCCCTCTGAAGCTGCAAGTCCCCTGTCTGCCAGGCCATGAGAGCAAAAGCAAGTTGTGAAAGGGATAGGGGCTATGTAAACACACAGGAGGGTAAAAACATTCAGAATCACAATGGGACAGATATGCAAGAGGGTTAGAATTTATAGTAGTCCAGTGTTTCTCAAATTATTGTCTCAGGCCTGCCTGGCAGAGCCACCACCACTTGCCCTTAATGAGTCAGGCTTCATGGAGTTGTGGGTCCAGGGTACAAGCACACCAAATGACTTTTCAATACATACTAAGGTTTGTAAATCACTGATTCTAATCAAATATTCCTTCTAGGAAAATTGAATTAACTTAGTTACATCATCATCACTATCATCAGCATTATAAAGCTGGGATTTATTGAGAATTTACTCACTTTCCATGCTTTATTTTCTTTAATCTTCATAACAGTCTTATAAATTAGGATTATATAAACTATTATAGGTAAAAGGAAAAAGGCCTAGAGAACTGAGGAACTTTCCCAAGGTCACAACAAGTACTACTGGTAGGGACAGAATCCAGCCCCTCTTCTGTGTGACTGTAGAGCTTTACTCTTGAATATTTTGTAAAGAATAATTTACAGAAAAATTAATAGTACTGTTTTCTGTAGAGGCTCAAAATAGTGTGAATAAATAGGAAAATGCTTTAGGGAAAATGCAATTAATTAAAATTCTTGAAAAACCGTTTAATCTCATCTAGTCTGTTGTATTAACAGAAATATTAGAGTTAGCCACAAATTGGAAGAAAGAAATATGGGGTTGTGGAACATAGATTAAGACCAGCATATATGCTCTAAAATTTTTTTTAGGGGACCTGGAATTTGCATAGACAAATGTGAGACAAAGAATAGTGTAGGATCTGATGGGTGATTAAGTAAAATACCTTCAGTTTCAAACTAAAAGTTCTTTCCATATACTTTTTTTTAATTTTTTTAAGGTTCTTACTTTGCTAAAAATATCTGGCATGTTACTACATTACTGGGTTAGTTCTCTAAAAACCTTTATATTAGTCTATAAAACAGTCTCACTGCCCTGAGACCATCAGTATGTAGGAGACCTAGCACAGTGTTCCGAAGAGTCTATAGGTTAATATGAACATAGTTTTGATTGAGTTCTCTCCTTCTGTGCAACGACCTTTTGCTCTTCTATAGTATATGTGACATCATCCATAAATGTTCATGACAGAACTTTGTTATAAGTCCTTCGTGCTGCTCCAAGGCTTTGGTAGCCAAAACCCTTAGTCTATTTAGGTGTCAGGGAAAGTGGTTGCAAAATTTAGTTGGCAGTTTTTAATGATCCAAATGTTCTTTGAAAAAAGTGCATTCTGTTGGCATGGGTCACACAGGATATGCCTTGAAAAGGGGGTTTCATGATCACAAACATTTGGGAAATGCTGCATATGATACTCTGCCCCATGCAGATTTATAACATACTTCAGCATATTAAAAGCTTGACGAAATCCTTTGCTAATTTAACTTTAGCTTTGCCAAATCCTGGATTTGTGAAACTTATTTGATTTAAAACTCTTTCTGGCTTATTTTTTTTACTGTCACTTGGAATTCGTATCCAAGAAATAACTGATGTGAAACATTGTGTTTTAATATAATAATGATTTTCTTTCCCCCTTAGGAATCGCTTTCACTTTTTTTTTTTTTTTTGCTATCTGGGCTTTTGCTATCTGCGCTTTTATTCTAAAGGGCCATTCTAATAGCTTTTCAGATCTGCCACAATGTCTTAATGGAGATTTTATTTAGGAAATGTATGAATAAAACATTTAAAAATATAAAAGGAGAACATGGAGATCATCATGAGATGTTGCCAAGAGACTTTCAGTGCATCCTTGTTGATAAATTCTGTGTTAAAAAGTGGTCTGTGTTGAGATGGGCTGCAGTCTTCAGTCCAAAATTCCGTTATGACGTGGATGTTAAGACCTTGGATGTTTAAATCAGAAAGACTTGATTTCAAGTCATAGCTCTTCAATTTTATATGTTCTGAGACAACATACCTAACCTCTCCACTTATATGCTGTGTATGGGAATGCCCAAATTCTAGGTATGTGGGGAAGGTGTGGATATCTTGTATGTATAACATCTTGAAAGTAAAAATTATAGAAGTAAAAATACAAAAGGAAAATGGGACCAGCTGATATTTTACTAAACACAAGCACATTTTTCTTTTGTATATATGTGAAACATGTTAGATTATATTAGAAATATAAGTTGTTTCTATGTGATACTGAACACACAAATGAAAAATTAAAATTAACCAATCTTTGCTGATTATATAAACATCCAGATGTTTGGCATAGAATAGATTAAACATCTGGCTCTTGAATTGAAAATTTTACTTTTCATATGCAAGTTTTGATGGCACTACTTGATGTATATTTCTTTCCTTTTTTAAAAAAAGATTTATTTATTTATTAGAGTGCAGGAGTGTAGAGAGTGGTAGAGGGGGAGGAAGAGGGACAAGCAGACTCTGCAGGCTGAGCAGGGATCCCTGTATGGGGCTCAATTCCGTGACCCTGAGATTATGACCTGAGCCAAAATCAAAATTCAGATACTTAACTAACTGAGCCACCCAGGTGTCCTTACTTGATGTCTATTTCTATAAAATATTTTCCTTTCCAAAGTAACTGGCATATGACTTGCAAAAAAAGAAATGTGTACTGTAGGGAAAACACTTCAATTTTTGGTAAATTTTAATCTCACAATTACTTTTTACTTTCAGTTTCATACCCAATTAAATTTATTCAGTAACAATTTTGAATCTTAATATAAAGCAAATCCTGTGTTAGGCAATATGGATTTAAAAACAAACATAAAATCCAACACTGCATGGAGAATAGGTCACATTTGAAGGAGGAAAACAAATGTTTGAAACAAAAATTTAGCATCAGCACTGAAGTAACATCAGGGTGCCATTGGCTCACAATAATGGGACCCCCTTCTCAGTTCCCAGCTAGAGAAAGTAGAGAGAAGGAATGTTTGGAAAGACTTTCATGAGGAAGATGATACTGGAATTGAGTAATAAAGAAAAATTACTGTATGTCACGTGGATTAGAGAGGTGATGGACATTCAAGGAGCTCATGGATTTATCCCCTGGAGTTTAGGATCTATATGTAAGGTGTTTGGGAGATGAGACAGCAAGGAGAAATTTTAAATAGCTTCCCCCTGTAGTCAGTGGGGTGACAGGGTGATGTTGCTCAAGAATGAGTGTGAGGGCAGCAAGATACAGGTAACCAGCAAGGAGACTACTGCATTTTGGGATTATGAAAACCTGACTTAAAGAAAAAGGAGTAACAGGAGAGGACATATTATTGAGATATAAATGAGCTAAAAACAACCCAGTTTGGTGCTATTAGGAGGAAGGACTGAAGGAAATGGAAGTTTGCATTAGCTTTTTGGGTTTCTATCTGAGTGACAGGGAGATAATGTCATCTCTGTATAGATCTTAGAAGAAAGGAAAAAAAGGAACAGCTTTGTGACTGAAAATGGTGAATCTAGTTTTTGTCAAATGTCTAGAGGGCCATAAAAAGTGGTCTAGGTTGTAATAATTGATTGTGCAGATGTTGAAATCTGAGTAAATAAGAGGAAACACTATAAAGATTATAAACACTAAATTTATAAATTACATGATAATCCAGAACATCAGTGCAATGGGTATATCTTTTGAAATGTCTTTATTATGAATTCCATTATTTAATGACCTTGGATGATCAGAGTATTGGAAATAAATTTATTATTTATGCTTGATAGATTCTGTGAGCCATGATTTCACTGCTGTCATATGTGCACCTTAGCCAGAACTGTATGATTTTGTGAGATATCTTCTAGAAGACCAATTTATTTGAATTTGAAGACTAAAGATATAAAAGATTATGTGTCTTTTGTGCTCCCTATGTTCCATTTGTATTTGAAGGGAACTGGGTTTTAATTCAGGTTTTTGTCTGTGGGTCTAAATAGCAGAAATAAAGTGCCTCCAAAATTGTTGAATAATTCATTGATATGTCACTTTGTATATAGTATCAATTATTTTGTATTGGAGATATTTCTGGATGGAATCCCAAACATTAGACTACCTATTGACTCTGTTTGACCTTGCCTTGGGATTTTAATATTGCTATTATGTGGAACCAGAGTATGATACCCATTATCAAACTTCAGCTTCACTGTCATCTGACTTGCTCTATGAGGCAAGGGAAATGGAGTTTTGCCTAGATGTTGGCAGGAGGCACTAATACAAACCTTTAAATTAGAGTCAAAGCTAAACTTCTGAATAGCCATCAGCAGGCCAGGACTTCGCACTCCTCCACAGTAAGATCTGACCTATAATGTTCAATAGTGTTTTATCTCCTCAGTGATGGATTGAGGAATAAATTTCATTTTTCTGATAGCCAAGATAACTTTACACTAACACTATATGTTATTAATCTCAAAATGACCCTTGCTCTGTTTTAGTGCTTAAACAACCTTAAAAATTTAAATGATAGTGTTTCAGTTATGGAGGGCTAATGGTATGTTTTAATACTGGGTAAATATTATTCACTCTCATTACTCTTATTTTTTCTCCTGGTGTTTTATAACCTTCTGTTATACACAAATTTCATACTAGATGCTTTAGCATATACATTTAAAGAGAGAAAATTTCTCACATATACATTATAGTACCAACATTAAAAATAATTCCAACTATTTTCGATTATCTAACATTTAGCTCATATTGAAATGTACTGGATTATACCTCAAATGTCTTTAGTTTATTGTTGTTTATTGAATCAGTATTCAGAATCTACACATTGCATCTTGCTGTGATGTCCCTTAAAGCTCACACACATGTGCAGAATTTTTTTTTTAAAGATTTTACTTATTTATTTGTTGAGAGGGAGAGAAATAATGAGCTGGGAGGAGAGGGAGAAGCAGACTCCCCTCTGAGCCAGGAGCCCAATGCAGAGCTCTATCCCAGGACCATGGTCCAGGATCATGACTTGAGCCAAAGGCAAATGCCTAACCGAGTGAGCCACACAGACACCCCCACATGAAATTTTTTTAATGCTATAATCTTGTGAAGAGGCTGTTGATCAGTGATTTTCTAGAATGTTCCACATTCTGGTTTTGCCTATTTGTTCCCAGATGTCTTTGCTTATTCTTTTCACATATGAATTTCAAAAGCAACTTGTATAGAAAAAGGCTCCATCCATGATGGAGTAACAAGAATTAGATTCCCTTCCCTGCATTAAAACAACTAAAACCTATCCTAAACGTATGAAACAATGGATTTCTGCCATTGGACAAAAGGCAGCACAGAACAATGATCCCTGCGAGAGAAGAAATAAACAAAGTGAGCCCTGTGCACTCCAGCTTATTACCTGAAGAGAATTTCCAAGTTGCAGCTCATAATAGGGGTATCTAAATAGAGTTTAGCAGTCTGAGTTGAGGAGAGGGAGTTCAGAGTTTAGGGAGGGAAAGGTGGCTAAAATTCATGGAAGAGAATGCAAGAGAAGAAAGCTGCACACACATATAGAGAAAGAGAGAGAAAGAGAAGCACATTGTGAGGGATATTCTTGAGTCTTTGAGTAGACATCAGTATATTGTGTACTGTGGGAGGCCAGACAAAGAACCACCATGACAAAGCAGGTGGAATGATCCTCAGAAGTGACATACGGTTGAGAATAGTTCTTGTTCTTACCATGTAGAGAAAAAAAATCTCTGAATATGGAAATTGAATAGTCTTCAGAAGAGCATAGCCAGAGTAGTGAGATCAAATTAAATCTTGACCCATAACAGCTGTTTGGGATCGATCAAATCTTAAAACCAATCTTTGAAAGGATCAGATTTTTGCTAATTAAGAGAAAAGAGCTAAAAAAAGTAAAAATTTACAATGTATAATTAGGAGAAATGTCAGTAAAAACAGAATAACAATGACAGAAATGATAGGCTAGGCAAATGATTATATGTGTACTCCACATGTTCAAGAGAGCAGAAGAAAGCATAAGAGACAATAAAGATTAAAGAAAAGACCCAATAGAACTTAAAAATGAAAAGTACAATGTTTAAAATGAAAAATGCACTTACAAGGATTAATAGTAGATTAGACACTACAGAAAGCCAGATTTGTAAAATCAAAGTGATAGATATTATTCTGAATGAAACGGAGAGAAAATGGACTGAATTAAGATGAACAGTGGTATAACATATGAGGTCTAATATACATGTGCTTGAAGTCTTAGGAAAGAATACATGGAGGGAAGCATTTGAAGATATAATGGGTGAAATTTTTCTAAACTTGATGAAGATAGTAAACCCACAGAGCCAGGAATCTTAATAAATCTCAAGCAGATAAACAAAAGATGATAGAAACTATGACATGGCACATTATAGTCAAATTGCTTACCCAGTGATAAAGAGAAAAATCTTAAAACTAGCTAGAAATAATATAACATATAGACAAGTTGAATCACTATATTGTACACTATATACAACAAATGTATACACTATGTACAACATATGTACAACAAATAGTGTTGAACACTATGTTATGTGTCAGCTAGACCAAAAACAAAACCAAAACTAGCCAGAAAAAAATAATTTTATACACAGAAGAAAAAAAGACAAGATTGACAGCTGACCTCTTGTGAGAAACAGTGTAATGAAAAATACATTTTTAGGACAGTTATAACATATTAAAAGAAAAAATCTGTCCACTTACAGTTGGATAGTTGGCAGAAAGATTTTCAGTATCAAAGCCAAACAAGGACTTTCCAAGCATAAAAAACTAGAAAAACTTACCACCAGTAGACTAGTACTACAAGTAATGTTAAAGAAAATCATTTCATCAGAAGGCAAATACAAAGGAATCAGTACTGGCATGGTAGAATACTACCAGAAAAGACAATTATGTGAGTAACTATAAAAGGCTTTTTTCTTACTTTAAATTCTCTTTGAAAGGTAATGGAATATTTAAGGCAGGAGTTGGCAAAATAAGGACTGTGGACCTAATCAGCCCCTACAACCTGCTTTTTATGGCCTGTGAGCCAAGAATAGTTTTTACATTTTTAGTGGTAATAATACATAAGCAAAAGCATAAAAAAAAAGAAATATGTAACAGAGATCTCCTGTGACCTGTAGTGTCTAAAATATTTACTGTCTGAAAAAAATAAAATAAAATATTTACTGGCTGGCCCTTTACAGAAGAAAATCCCTAGTTTAAAGAAAAATACTAATGTTATATTGTAACATTTATACCATATGGAAAAACAAAATGTGTGACAATGACAGGACAAACTCTAGTAGAGAGAAAATGGAATAATAATGTTGCAAGATTTTTCTATCCGTTAAGTGCTACAACATTATTTAGAGTTAGATTGAGAAAAATTAACATATAAAAATTAACATGTAAGTTAATGATAATAATGATAAAGCAACCACTAAGAAAGATGAACAGTTACTAAGATACAGTGAATCTGTATATGAATAGTTACTTTAGATACAGTGAACTAAAATAATCATCAGTTATTCCAAAAGAAGAAGGTAAATAAGAAAAAACATAAAAATCAGAAGGGAAAATTAAAAAATGATAAGCAATATGGGAGAACTAAACCTGAAATATTATTAATAAATCATATTAAACATAATTTACATTATACCTCATTAAATGGCACATGGATAAATAAACAAGATACAAAAGTGTGTGGTATACAGTAAACCCCCTTCAAACATAAAGACACAACTGTTTAAACCTCAGATGGGAAAAATACATGGAGGGGCTATGTTAATATAAGATGAAATAAATTTAAAGAATATTGCCAGTGATAAGGTACACTAGTTTTAGAGGTTATAACAATCCTAAATGTTTGTATATATAACACAACAGTTTATAGATAAATGAAAAGAAACTAGTAAAATTGAAAGAAGAAATGGACAAATTTCCAATTAAAGTGAAAGACTTCATACTTGATAGAAGACAAAAATAAGTAGGGATATAGAAATCTTTGAACAAAAGTGTAAATAAACTTTACCTAGTAAATTTTTTTAGAACATCCTCAATAATATCAAAATACACATTCTTTTCAAATTTACATAACTTTAACCAAGATAGATTATATTATGGTCATGATGCATGTCTCTAGTTAAAAATATTCAAATCATGGGGTGCCTGGGTGGCTCATTGGGTTAAGCCTCTGCCTTTGGCTCAGGTCATGATCTCAGGGTCCAGGGATCGAGCCCCGCATCAGGCTCTCTGCTCAGCAGGGAGCCTGCTTCTCCCTCTCTCTCTGCCTGCCTCTCCGCCTACTTGTGATCTCTCTCTCTCTCTGTTAAATAAATGAATAAAAATCTTAAAAAATATATTCAAATCATGCAGAGTATGCTATATAACAACTATGGGCACAAGACTTTATTTTGATTTCACCAATTTTTCCATTAAAGTTCTTTTTCTGTTCCAGGACCAATCCAAGATACCATATAGCGTTTAGTAGTCATTTACTATTACTTATTTAGCAAGTGACCTTTTGGGTGCAGTTAATTGTACAAGAAATAAACACACCTGCTTTGTACTAACTCTGTTTTTCCTCTTTATAATTTATGGTAAGGCAATGATTCTCAAACTTTAAAGTGCATATGAATTACCTGGGGGTCTTGTTAAAATACAGATTCACAAAATCAGTAAATTTAGGGTAGGACCAGAGATTCTGCTTTTTCTAACAGGCTCTCAGGTGATGTTAATATTTTTGATCCATGGACCATACTTTGGATTGCAAGGACTTAAAACATGGAAACTATGATTAGACAGACTGAGTGCTAACTCTGTAGTTAGTGCTAGACTTGGGTTTCCGGCAACCCACTCATGTGGCTGTTGATTTGAAACAGACAGAAACTTGCAGAGTGCTGTGTTGAGAAAGGAGATAAAGATGTGAAGCCTCTAAGATCACAGAACTTGTGAGCAAAACAGACAGAGATGGGACTTCCTAGATAATAGTCGGGCTCCCAGGAACCCAGCTTTTAGAAAGCAGTCCCTAAGTCTAACCCCACTCTCTTTCTACACTAACCTTCAGTCAATTATAAGCCCACTTTATTGACATTAGCATTAATGGGACCCTACTTCTTCCCCCTGAACATCCTGATTTAGACCCATATAAAAGTAATACATCCCAGCCACACCAAGGAAAAAAGAAAAGAAAAAAATAAAATACTTCTGGGAATATATGGATTTAGAAATACAAATTAGTCTTTCTGTAAAATCTTCTTATCTGTTGATGCAACATCTTTTTCCAGGAGTTCAAAACATTTCATACAAAAAAGAGAGATTTCTCCAAAGTCACATGTTATATTTGTAATTCAAACACAAATTTTAGTGTAAAAAATTTGTATGAAATTGAAAAAAATGATTAGAATTTATAAAACCAATTCAGTATGTTTTTTGTTAGCTCAGTATATCCTATTAAGATGCTGTGTGTCTGAGGGGCAGAACTGAAATCACAGGTACAGTTAGCCTCTGAGATAAAAGGCTAGACCTGATGATCTTGCAATTTCATCTCTTGTTATTATTATACAAACAAAACTGGGAAGACATCACAACATGTTATGTTTGATTGTGCATTTTTAAAGTGAGGTCAACAAAATGAAGTATGATTTAAGGTACGTGATATTTTTTCTGGTCTCTGCAATAGTATCATTGAGTAGAATGATCACTTTGTTGCTTCTTCCTACCCTGAAACTCCCTGATTTCATTATCTGTATGATTGGTTGAGTTTCTTTCTTCCTTTCTCTGTTTCTTCTTTGTCTCTTTCTCATTTGTTCAGCATGTATCAAATGCATATATGCCTCTGTGAAGTAAATATAAAATCAACACTGCAATCCCATTAAAAATTGGAAAAATATCATTTGTTCTGAAAGCAGTTTGGATGTATATAATTACCTTCTCTCCTGTGGTGCTAAACAAAGTGTGTCTGTGATCTCTTCCAAACTAACAAACATCTTTCTGATTCTCTGAGGTAAGTCAATATTTTGATAAGCTTATATATAGATTCTTGCATTCCTGCTACTAATATGAGACATTCAATATTTTATATATGTGTATATAAACACATATAATGTATATAATATGTAATGTAATATACATACTCATACATATTTATATATAATTTTAATTGTGTGTTTATTTCACACAGTTTAACACGCAATTTAAATCTGAGTTTATGATACTCTTATTTTTATGTTTGTTTACCCAAGCATTTTGGATTTGGACATAAGATCTGTATATTTTCTGCCCTTTAATGGGTTTATGTCTTCTTTTCTATTCCATATTTTATATCTTATCTTCTATTCCACAGCATAGTCCTGGCCCTGAGATTACAATGTCATGTGGATTCTGAATGGCCAGTTGGTCATTGATATTTCTGTTTGATTTTTAGTTCATTTCTCTTTATGATCTGAGAAATAAAACCTTAAACTCTTCTTTTTCCCAATTTTGCCCTATATAAACCTGAAGAATTTGAACAAATGTCATTCACTTTGTCATTATACCTAAATGAGTTACATTTCTTTTTTTCTTTTCTTTTTTCTTTCTTTCTTTCTTTTTTTTTTTTTTTTTCCAAATCTTGATTATCATTCTGTGTTGAACTCACAACTAATACTGTTTCTGGGTACGCAGATCTTAAGTTGATGTGCCATATGAACTCTTCCAGCTACAGGGTCCCATTGACATAAATAAGTGTAACAGATGCATTGTTAGAAGTCAGGGTTCCAACATGGAAAGATGATAATAGAAGCTGTTTAAAATGAGGTCATGAAATATCAGTTTAAAGTGTTCCCTTTCAGATAGGTGATATTTTTTTGCTTTCTGTCAGAGGAAGCATATTAATAATAATAATCTCCATTTTGCACGTACATTTTTCAAATCAGAGAGTTTGCATCAGAATCGCATAGGGTGTTTCCTCCAGATTTAATAATTTCATTCCTCAACTCTTTGGAAAATCACAGTAGGCAGCTTTCATCATGATCATTTATTCCAAAGCATATCTTATCAGAGTGGGTCATTTTTTTTTTTAAGATTTTATTTATTTATTTGACAGAAGATCACAAGTAGTCAGAGAGGCACTCAGAGAGAGAGAGAGAAGGAAGCAGCCTTCCCACTGAGCAGAGAGCCCGATGCGGGGCTCGGTCTCAGGACCCTGGCATCATGACCTGAGCCGAAGGCAGAGGCTTCCCACTGAGTCACCCAGGCACCCCTGAGTGGGTCATGTTTTTGAATAAATAAAACACTTTATTTATTCAGTAAAGTACCTGTTAATTTTTCTCTAGTAGCATAAGGTCATAATCTAAGATTCCCTAAGATTTCCTAAAGATTTAGAATTGCTGGACCATCAAGCAAATTACCTATCGAGGGTCGCATTTGTACTGTTGGCCATTGTAGTCAGCAGATACGTTTCTCTTTAAAACAATGGGCCTCTTGCATAACTGACAAATGGAATTATAAGGTATTTAAAGTGTACATTGTGATAATTTGGTATACTTATACACTGTGGAAGGATTCTTCCCATCTAGTTAAAAAACATCCATCACGTTTTTTTTTTTTTTTTTTGAAAACATTTTAATTCGACTCCTAGCAAACTTTAATTATACAATACATTGTTTTCAACTATAGTCACCATGTTACACATTATATCCTCAGACCTTATTCATCTTACCGCTGAAAGTTTGCGCCCTTCTACTGATCTTTCCATTTCCTGCAGCTCCCAGCCCCTAGCAACCACTTCTCTACTCTCTGTTTTAGGAGTCTGACTCTTTGGTTTTTTTAGATTTACATATAAGTGATACTGATATTCAAGAGTTTCAATATTCAATGAATACTTAGATGATCTACCTTTCCTGGTTACTTGAAATCTTATTTATTAGGTTAAATTCAATCACTTTATAAGCAACTCTGAATAAAAGCATAATTTTCACATGGTTACCTACATTTAAAAAAGAAATCATCGTTGGAGTGCCTGAGTGGTTAAGTGTCCAACTCCTGATTTTGGCTCAGGTTGCGATCTCAGGGCTGTAAAATGGAGCCCTGTGTTGGGCTCCATGCTCCTGCTTGAGACTCTCTCTCCCTCTCCTTCTGCACCTGCCTCCCTCTCTCTCCCCCTCTCATAAAACAAACAAGCAAAGAACCAGAAATCATTGTTGAGGGCTCTGGTAGATCTGGTCTGATCAAAATAATTTATTAGTAGTAAGCAATAATTCACTCATCTTAGCTCCATTATAGAAGCCATCTTAGACATGGCTCAGTGTGGCTAATCTAAAAGTGTCAAAGGGGAAGACCCAACCACATAGTGAAGATAATTACATGAAAAAAAGCTGTCTTGGTGGCCCGAGCATTCTATGCCTGCTTTTCACCCTCACTTTTTGGCGTCCCCTATTTTTTTTTAAAGATTTTAATTTTAAAGTAATCTCTAAATCCAATGTGGGGCTTTAACTAACAGTCCTGAGATCAAGGGTCTTTTGCTCTGCCGATGGAGCCAGCCAGGGGTCCCTCCCTATTTTTATATCTTCTTATTGTGTTCAGAAACCTTCCCTTTTGGTTGAAACTAATATATTAAACTTTGCTCTCAAAAAAATAAAACATAGAAGAGGTTATATAGAGTAGTGGTTAAGAGTGTGGGTTTTGGAGAAAGACAGTTCGAGATCACATCCTGATTCTGCTACTTACCTGAGTGTATCCTGGGCAAGTGGATTAACCTCTCAGTCCTTAGTTTACTCTTAAGTTCTGTAAACCAAATGACTCGTGAACTTTATAATGATTGAAGGAATTAATCTTTCTGAAGGCCTGTCATATAATAAGTATTTGATGAATGTTAGTATTACCATTATTATATTCATCTCTTACAAATTACTATGGTACTAACTTTTATTAAATTTCTGTGGAACATATGGATGTTAACTCTTACCTCTCCTAATTAAATCATTTCATATTTCTTCAAGCATTAGGAAGTCAGAAGTAAGAGCTTTTTAGAGAGAGCTATCTTTCTTGGTACCCATGATATAATAATTATCAGTTTTTGGGTCCCTATATTTGACATACTATAGTGAGGTAGTATAACTATCTAATTTAATTCTCATAGAATCCTCTTGAATCACTAAGGTAACTCTTGCATATTTTCAAAGCAGGCATTGCATCCACTAATTTTAGCTCATGATCATGGGGGAAGGCCCTCAATATGAGCATTTGAAATTGGCTAGGATTTATAAATATATTTTCTGTGGCTTTTCTAACCATGATTTTTTTATTAATTATTTTTTTAACATATAATATATCATTTGCCCCAGGGGTAAATGTTTGTGAATTTTCAGGCTTACACACTTCACAGCACTCACCATGTCACATACCCTCCCCAATGTCCATAACCCAACCACCCTCTTCATACCTTTCCTCCCTCTAGCAACCATCAGTTTGTGAGATTAAGAGTCTCTTATGGTTTGTCTCCCTCCCAATCCCATCTTCATTCATTTTTTCCTTCCCTACATCCCAAACCCCCTACTCTGCCTCTCAAATTTCTCATATCAGGGAGATCATATGATAATTCTCTTTCTCTGGTTGACTTATTTTGCTAAGCATAATACCCTTTAGCTCCATCCATGTGGTCACTAATGGCAAGATTTCATTTCTTTTGATGGCTGCATAGTATTCCATTGTATATATATACCACATCACTTTATTCATTCATCTGTTGATGGACATCTAGGTTCTTTCCACAGTTTGGCTATTGTGGACATTGCTACTATAAACGTTCGGGTGCACATGCCCCTTTGGATCACTACATTTGTATCTTTAGGCTAAATAACTAGTAGTGCAATTGATGGGTCATAGGGTAGCTATATTTTCAACTTTTTGAGGAACCTCCATGCTGTTTTCCAGAGTGGCTGTACCAGCTTGCATTCCCACCAACAGTGTAGGAGGGTTCCCCTTTCTCTGCATCCTCTCCAACATCTGTCATTTTCTGACATGTTAATTTTAGCCATTTTGACTGTTGTGAGGTGGTATCTCATTGTGGTTTTGATTTGTATTTCCCTGATGCTGGGTGATGTTGAGCACTTTTTCATGTGTCTGTTGGCCACCTGGATGTCTTCTTTTCAGAAATGTCTACCCATTTCTTGACTGGGTTATTTGTTCTTTGGTTGTTGAATTTGGTAAGTTCTTTATAGATTGTGGATACTAGGCCTTTATCTGATATGTTGTTTGTGAATATCTTCTCCCATCCCATTAGCTGTCTTTTGGTTTTGTTGACTGTTTCCTTTGCTGTGCAAAAGCGTTTAATCTTGTTGAAGTCCCAATAGTTCATTTTGCCTTTGCTTCCTTTGCCTTTGGAGTTTCTAGGAAGAAGTTGTTGCGTTTGAGGTCAAAGAGGTTGCTGCTTGTGTTCTCCTTAAGGATTTTGATGGATTCCTGTCTCACATTGAGGTCTTTCATCTATTTTGAGTCTATTTTTGTGTGTGATGTAAGGAAATGGTCCAGTTTCATTTTCTGCATGTGGCTCTCCAATTTTCCCAACACCATTTGCTGAAGAGCTAATAGTCATGATTATTATCTATAGATTTTCAGAGTTAGACCTTCTCTCTGCATCCATCACTTTGTAACTGACTTCTTGCTATTCTTGACTCAGGAGTCTTTAAGACCCAGAGTGCAATGGTGAATCATTTGTTTGTAAAAAAGACCATATGTCCAGAACACTCGTACCTAAGTGAAGCTTTGCAGGACCTGACAGGTGATGTGTCTATATATGGGTTGTTCTGGCATGATCATTCGTAAGGATTCTCATAGGGAGTATGAGTAATTTACATATCAAAGGTTCAAGGTCAGGTATGTATATTAAGTAAAAAGCACACCAGTATTAAATTTTGAATCAGGAAATTTCTTCTAGGATGATATCTCAATTTTAGAGGCATTCCTAGTAAAAAATAAATATATAATAAAGGCATTTCTAGTAAAGACAACTTAAGTAGCTATTTTAGTTGACAGTGTCTTCTTTCATATTTGAAGATGATATTAATGACTCAGATTCATATCTCATTCAATCCTCATTTTATCGTTGAGCTGAGATTAGGGTCCACATAGTGTTATGACTCATACACTATTCATCATGCCACATATCTTGTGTCCCATTATCTCACTTTCCTTCAAATATGACTCTTTCCTCAGACATTAATTTATAAAAACCCCATTGTAGTGTGTGTGTGTGTGTGTGTGTATATATATATATATATATATATATATATATATATATACATATATATATATATATTTATATATAAAAAACTGAGTAAGAGACAGATGTTTTGTGGTGGGGAAGTGCTTGCTTGTGCCCTTGCAATTTCATAGAGTGTAGCATTTCTATTCAGCTGAGGTTGACTTCATAGACCACCTTTGTTTAAGCATTTTCAGTGTGTATTTTGGAGACTAAAAGTAGTTTGTTGGTACTGTTTTTACTTCCAGACTTCTCAGGACATTTATTATTGCTAATACACATTTGTGAGTCTACACATGGAAAAGAAGGACATAATTTTCAACATTGTCCAAATTTATTTAACAGCAGAATATCTTTTGTTTTTTTCCACAAAGACACAAAATAACTCAGGGCATTAAGACTTTATGCAATACACTCCAGGAAACTATTTTGGAACCTGACTAATCTATTTTAGTACTTGGAGAAAAGTGGTATTAAATTAGGAGGGAGGAAGGTAGAGTTGAAGTGTAGAGTTGAAGCTCACCAAGAGCTTTTGGTGAGTTTCTTCGTTTTGCCTAAATATTATATTTTATTGAATGTGAAAGTGAAAAGAAATGAATCACTTCAACCACTGTAATTACTTTGGTGAAATGATGGTTGATTGCAGCATAGCCATTTTTTAGTATTTTTGTTCATGTTCACCATGGTGCTTATGGATGCAAGGTCAGCTACTATCATGACTTCCTTTACTTCCATGTCACTGCAGTTTTAAATTTGAGCCTCTGATCCATTTCCCTTGTTTTGCCCAATTCTCATTTGGCTTTAGGTCTTGCAGGATGGGGATGGATTGCCCTTGTAGACACACCCCCTGTCATGCATTTTGGCTGTTCCTGTGCATTCCTTCTATTCCTTCCTACCCCCCAACACATCCCAAATTTTGGCTTCTGGCTTTGGGTTCTGTATCTGCAATTCTCTCCATTTAGTCCACTTACCTTAATGCCAGCCCCTTCAAATTAAATGCCTCCAATTTTAAGGTGAGTAATTTTTCTTTACAATTTAGAACAGTGTCATATAGTTTTCAGTATATAGGTCTTTTACCTCCTTGGTTAAATTTATTTCTAGGTATTTTATTCTTTTTGATGCAGTTGTAAATGGGATTGCTTTCTTAATTTCTCATTCTGATAGCTTGTTATTAGTGTGTAGAAATGAAATAGATTCCATATATTAATTTTGTACTAAATTCATATATTAGTATTTTGGTGAGGTCTTTTACACAGGAACATGTTATCTGCATTTAGTGACAGTTTTACTTCTTCCTTGCAATTTTGATGCCTTTTTTTTTTTCTTTTTGCCTAATTGCTATGGCTAGGATTTCCAATACTATATTGAATGAAAGCAATTAGAGTGAGGATCTTTGTCTTTTTCCTTAAAAGGAAAACCTATTAGTTTTCCTTAAAGGAAACCTATTAGTTTTTCACCAGTGTCTATGATGTTGGCAGTAGATTTGTCACATATGGCCTTTATTGAGGTACATTCCCTCTATATTTACATTGTTGAGAGTTTTTTTTATAAATTGATGTTGAATTTTGGCAAATGGTTTTTCTGCATATGTTGAGATGATTATATTATTTTATTTATTTATTTATTTATTTATTTATTTATTTATTTATTTTTTAACAGACATATAATGTATTTTTATCCCCAGGGGTACAGGTCTTTGAATCGCCAGGTTTACACATTTCACAGCACTCATCATAGCACATATCCTCCCCAGTGTCCATATCCCCACCACCCTCTCCCGTCCCCCCTCCCCCCAGCAATCCTCAGTCTGTTTTTTGAGATTGAGTCTTTTATGGTTTGTCTCCCTCCCAATCTCACCTTCTTTCATTTTTTCTTTTTCTACCCCCCAACCTCCCCACATTGTATCTCCACTTTTCATATCAGGGAGATCATATGATAGTTGTCTTTCTCTGATTGACTTATTTTGTTAAGCATAACACCCTCTAGTTCCATCCACATCATTGCAAATGGCAAGATTTCATTTCTTTTGATGGCTGCATAGTATTCCATTGTATATATATATATACCACATCTTCTTTATCCATTCATCTGTTGATGGACATCTAGGTTCTTTCCATAATTTGGCTATTGTGGACATTGCTGCTATAAACATTCGGGTGCCTGTGCCCCTTTGGAGCACCACATTTGTATCTTTAGGATATATACCCAGTAATGCAATCACTGGGTCATAGGGTAGCTCTATTTTCAGTTTTTTGAGGAACCTCCACACGGTTTTCCAGAGTGTTTGCACCAGCTTGCATTCCCACCATCAGTGTAGGAGGGTTCCCCTCTCTCCACATCCTTGCCAGCATATGTCATTTCTTGACTTGTTAATTTTAGCCATTCTCACTGGTGTGAGGTGGTATCTCATTGTGGTTTTGATTTGTATTTCCCTGATGCCGAGTGATATGGAGCACTTTTTCATGTGTCTGTTGGCCATCTGGATGTCTTCTTTGCAGAAATGTCTGTTCATGTCCTCTGCCCATTTCTTGATTGGATTATTGGTTCTTTGGGTGCTGGGTTTGCTAAGCTCTTTATAGATTTTGGATACTAGCCCTTTATCTGATATGTCGTTTGCAAATATCTTCTCCCATTCTGTCAGTTGCCTTTTGATTTTGTTAACTGTTTCCTTTGCTGTGCAAAAGCTTTCAATCTTGATGAATTCCTAATAGTTCATTTTTGCCGTTGCTTCTGTTGTCTTTGGCAATGTTCTTTGGAAGAAGTTGTTGCGGTTGAGGTTGAAGAGTTTGCTCCCTGTGTTCTCCTCAAGGATTTTAATGGATTCCTTTCGCACATTGAGGTCCTTCATCCATTTTGAGTCTATTTTCGTGTACAGTGTAAGGAAATAGTCCAATTTTATTTTTCTGCATGTGGCTCCAATTTTCCCAGCACCATTTGTTGAAGAGGCTGTCTTTTTTCCATTGGACAGTCCTTCCCACTTTGTCAAAAATTAGTTGACGATAGAGTTGAGGGTCTAATTTCTGGGCTCTCTATTCTGTTCCATTGATCTGTGTGTCTGTTTTTGTGCCAGTACCATGCTGTCTTGATGATGACAGCTTTGTATTAGAGCTTGAAGTCTGGAATTGTGATGCCACCAACTTTGGCTTTCTTTTTCAATATTCCTTTGGCTATTCAAGGGCTTTTCTGGTTCCACATAAATTTTAGGATTGTTTGTTCTATTTCTTTGGAAAAAATGGATGGGATTTTTTTTTCAAGATTTTCTTTATTTATTTGACCCAGAGAGAGAGAGATCAGAAGTAGGCAGAGCAGCAGGCAGAGACAGAGGAGAAGCAGGCTCCCTGCTGATCAGAGAGCCTGAAGCAGGGCTGGATCCCAGGACCCTGAGATTATGACCTGAGCCGAAGGGCAGAGGCTTTAACCCACTGAGCCACCCAGGTGCCCCATGGATGGGATTTTGATAGGGATTGCATTAAATGTGTAGATTGCTTTAGGTAGCATAGACATTTTCACAATATTTGTTCTTCCAATCCATGAGCATGGAACATTTTTCCATTTCTTTGTGTCTTCCTCAATTTCTTTCATGAGTACTTTATAGTTTTTTGAGTATGGATTCTTTGCCTTTTTGGTTAGGTTTATTCCTAGGTATCTTATGGTTTTGGGTGCAATTGTAAATGGGACTGACTCCTTACTTTCTCTTTCTTCTGCCTTTTTGTTGGTGTAAAGAAATACAACTGATTTCTGTGCATTGACTTTATATCCTGACACTTTACTGAATTCCTGTACAAGTTCTAGCAGTTTGGGAGTGGACCCTTTTCGGTTTTCCACATATAGTATCATATCATCTGCAAAGAGTGATACTTTGATTTCTTCTTTGCCGATTTGGATGCCTTTAATTTCCTTTCGTTGTCTGATTGCTGAGGCTAGGACTTCTAGTACTATGTTGAATAGCAGTGGTGATAATGGACATCTTTGCCGTGTTCCTGACTGTAGCAGAAAAGCTTTCAGTTTTTCTCCATTGAGAATGATATTTGCAGTGGGTTTTTCATAGATGGCTTTGGTGATATTGAGGTATATGCCTTCTATCCCTACACTTTGAAGAGTTTTAATCAGGAAGGGATGCTGCACTTTGTCAAATGCTTATTCAGCATCTATTGAGAGTATCATATGGTTCTTGTTCTTTCTTTTATTAATGTATTGTATCACATTGATTGATTTGCAGATGTTGAACCAACCTTGCAGCCCTGGAATAAATCCCACTTGGTCTGGTGAATAATCCTTTTAATGTATTGTTGGATCCTATTGGCCAGTATTTTGGTGAGAATTTTCGCATCTGTGTTCATCAAGGATATTGGTCTGTAATTCTCTTTTTTGATGGGATCCTTGTCTGGTTTTGGGTTCAAGGTGATGCTGGCCTCATAAAATGAGTTTGGAAGTTTTCCTTCCATTTCTACTTTTTGGAACAGTTTCAGGAGAATAGGAAGTAATTCTTCTTTAAATGTTTGGTAGAATTCCCCTGGGAAGCCATCTGGCCATGGACTTTTGTTTGTTTGGAGATTTTTGATGACTGTTTCAATCTCTTTACTGGTTATGGGTCTGTTCAGGCTTTCTACTTCTTCCTGGTTCAGTTGTGGTAGTTTATATGTTTCTAGGAATGCATCCATTTCTTCCAGATTGTCAAATTTATTGGCGTAGAGTTGCTCATAGTATGTTCTTATAATTGTTTGTATTTCTTTGGTGTTGGTTGTGATCTCTCCTCTTTAATTCATGATTTTATTTATTTGGGTCCTTTCTCTTTTCTTTTTGATAAGTCCGGCCAGGGGTTTGTCAATCTTATTAATTCCTTCAAAGGACCAGCTCCTAGTTTCGTTGATTTGTTCTATTGTTTTTTTTTTTAGTTTCTATTTCATTGATTTCTGCTCTGATATTTATGATTTCTCTTCTCCTGCTGGGTTTAGGCTTTCTTTGTTGTTCTTTATCTAGCTCATTTAAGTGTAGGGTTAGGTTGTGTATTTGAGACCTTTCTTGTTTCTTGAGAAAGGCTTGTACCACTATATATTTTCCTCTCAGGACCGCCTTTGTTGTGTCCCACAGATTTTGACCTGTTGTGTTTTCATTATCATTTGTGTCCATGAATTTGTTCAATTCTTCTTTAATTTGCTGGTTGACCCATTCATTTTTTAGATTGATGCTGTTTAGTCTCCAGGTATTTGGGTTCTTTCCAAATTTCCTCTTGTGATTGAGTTTTAGCTTCAGAGCATTGTGGTCTAAAAATATGTAGGGAATGGTCCCAATCCTTTGATACCGGTTGAGACCTGATTTATCCCAGGATGTGATCTATTCTGGAAAATGTTCCATGTGTACTAGAGAAGATTGTGTATTCTGTTGCTTTGGGATGAAATGTTCTGAATATATATGTGATGTCCATCTGGTACAGTGTGTCATTTAAGGCCTTTATTTCCTTGTTGATCTTTTGCTTGGATGATCTGTCCATTTCAGTGAGGGGAGTGTTAAAGTCCCCCACTATTATTGTACTATTGTCAATGTATTTCTTTGATTTTGTTATTAATTCATTTATATAATTGGTTGCTCCCATGTTAGGGGCATAGATATTTAAAATTGTTATGTCTTCTTGTTGGACAGACCCTTTGAGTATGATATAGTGTCCTTCCTCATCTCTTATTATAGTCTTTGGCTTAAAAACTAATTGATCTTATATAAGGATTGCCACCCCAGATTTCTTCTGATGTCCATTGGCATGGTACATTATTTTCCATCCCCTCACTTTAAATCTGGAGATGTCTTTGGGTCTAAAATGAATTTCTTGTAGGTAGCATATTGATGGGTTTTGTTTTTTTATCCATTCTGATACCCTGTGTCTTTTGATTGGTGCATTTAGCCCATTAACACTCAGTGTATCTATTGAGAGATATAAATTTAGTGCCATTGTATTGCCTATAAGGTGACTGTTACTGTATATTGTCTCTGTTTCTTTCTGATCTACTACTTTTAGGGTCTCTCTTCGCTTAGAGGATCTCTTTCAATATTTCCTGTAGAGCTGGTTTGGTGTTTGCAAATTCTTTCAGTTTTAGTTTGTACTGGAAGATTTTTATCTCTCCTGCTATTTTCAATGATAGCCTAGCTGGATATAGTATGCTTGGCTGCATGTTTTTCTCGTTTAGTGCTCTGAATATATCATGCCAGTTCTTTCTGGCCTGCCAGGTCTCTGTGGATAGGTCCGCTGCCAATCTAATGTTTTTACCCTTGTATATTACAGACTTCTTTTCGAAGACTGCTTTCAGGATTTTCTCTTTGTCGGTAAGACTTGTCAATTTTACTATCAGGTGACGAGGCGTGGACCTATTTTTACTGATTTTGAGGCATGTTCTTAGCATCTCCTGGATTTTGATGTTTGTTCCCTTTGCCATATTATGGAAATTCTCTACAATAATTCTCTCCAATATACCTTCTACTCCCCTCTCTCTTTCTTCCTCTGTTAGAATCCCAATTATTCTAATGTTGTGTCGTCTTATGGTGTCACTTATCTCTCGAATTCTCTCCTCGTGGTCCAGTATTTGTTTGTCTGCCTTTTGCTCAGCTTCTTATTCTCTGTCATTTGGTCTTCTATGTCACTAATTTTTTCTTCTGCCTCATTTATCCTAGCAGTGAGAGCCTCCATTTTTGATTGCACCTCATTAATAGCTTTTTTGATTTCAACTTGGTTAGATTTTAGTTCTTTTATTTCTCCAGAAAGGGCTTTTATCTCTCTGGAGAGGGTTTCTCTAATATCTTCTGTGCCTTTTTCGAGCCCGGCTAGAACCTTGAGAATCATCATTCTGAACTCTAGATCTGTTATATTAGTAATGTCTGTATTGATTAGGTCCTCAGCCTTCGGTACTCACTCTTGTTCTTTTTTCTGTGGTGAGTTTTTCTGCCTTGTTATTTTGTCCAGATAAGAGTATATGGAGGAGCAAGTAAAATACTAAAAGCATGGAAAAGACCCCAGGAAAATATGCTTTAACCAAATCAGAAGAGATCCCAAATCTTGGGGGGTGGGGAGAAAGGGGATAAAAAGAGGTTCAGAAAGAAAAAAGAAAAGAAAAGAAAAGAAACAATTAATAAAAGAAAACGAATAAAGAAAAAAAAAAGAAAATATATATATATATATTAGATAAACTAGTTTAAAAAAGTTAAAAAAAGAAAAGAATAAAAGTTAAAAAAATTAGAAGAGAAAAAAAAATTGAAAAAGAAAAAAAATTAAATAACTGCAAGACTAAAGAATCATGGGGATAAAGCCATGAGTTCCGTGCTTTGCTTTCTCCTCCTCTGGAATTCTGCTGCTCTCCTTGGTATTGAAACTGCACTCCTTGGTAGGGGAACTTGGTCCTGGCTGGATTTCTTGTCGATCTTCTGGGGGAGGGGCCTGTTGTAGTGATTCTCAAGTGTCTTTGCCCCAGGTGGAATTGTACCACCCTTACCAAGGGCTGGGCTGAGTAATCCGCTCCGGTTTGCTTTTGGGAGCTTTTGTTCCCTGAGCGCTTTTCGTAGAGTTTTGGAGGATGGGAATGAAAATGGCGGCCTCCCAGTCCCCAGCCTGGAGGAACCGAGAGCTCAGGGCCCCACTCCTCAGTGCGCCCTCAGAGAATAGTGCCCAATAACTCCCGTCTCCCTGGCCTCTGACTGGGCTCCGAGCTCACCGAGCCTGCGACCAGTTCAAGGTAACCCCTAGCTGAGAGCTCACTCCTCGGCTCTGTCTCTGTAGCTGGCTTCCCCATTCTAATACCTGCAAGCTCTGCAATACTCAGACACCTTCAATCCTTCTGTGACCCTGCGGGGCCTGTGGCCATGCTGACCCCGCGTGGGCTTCACCCCGGTATAGCCTCTGGAGCGATGTCCCTCAGCGGAACAGACTTTTAAAAGCCTGATTTTGTGCTCTGTTGCTCTGCTGCTTGCTGGGAGCCGGCCCCTCCCCCCGCGTTCTATCTTCCCGTCACTTTGGATTCACTTCTCCGCAGGATCTATCTTTCAGAAAGTGATCGATTTTCTGTTTCTAGAATTGTTGCTCTCCTTCTCTTCGATTTCCCGTTGGATTTGTAGGTGTTCGCAATGGTTAGATAGCTATCTAGATGATCTCCTGCTTCCTGATGTCCTCTCAGCCTGTTACTTCTTTGCCATCTTGGCTCCTCCCTCTCATTCAATTATATTATTTTTATCCTATATTTTGTGACTATGGTGTACCATGTTGATTGATAAGTGAATGTTGAACCATCTTAGCATCCCTGAATGAGTTTCCCTTGATCATGTTGTGTGAGCATTTTAATGTATTATTGAATTTGGTTTGCTACTATTTTGTTAAAGGTTTTTGTATGTATGTTCATGAGGGATATTGTCCTCTAATTTTCTTTTTTTGTGGTGTTTTTGTATGGTTTTGGCATTAGGATAATGCTGACCTCATAAAATTAGTTTGGAAGCATTATCTCTTCTTCAGATTTTTGGAATAGTTTGAGAAGGATAGGTATTAAATCTTTGAATGTTTGGTAAGGTTCACCAGTGAAGCCATTTGGTCCTGGATTTTTATTATTCAGAGCTTTTTGATTAGTGATTCAACCTCCTCCTTAGTAATCAGTCTATTCAAATTTTTTATTTCTTTAAAATTTAATATTAGAAGACTGTATGTTTCTAGAAATTAGTCTGTATCTTCTATGTTGTCCTTTTTGTTGACATACAATTGTTCATAGTAGTTCTTATGATTCTTTTTATTTCTGTGGTTGGTATCAGTTTAATTTTTCTTTCATTCCTCATTTTATTTATTTGGCCTTTTATTTCTTGGTTAGCATAAGTAAAACTTTGTCAGTTTTGTTCATTTTCAAAGAACAAAATCTTAAGTTTCACTGATCTTTTCTAGTTTTTTTTTTTAGGCCTCATTTAGTTTCTTTTTGCTTTGATCTTATGTCCTTTCTTCTGCTAACTTTGAGCTTTATTTGTTCTTCTTTTTCTTATTCCTTTGGATATAAAGTTAGATTATTTATTTTAGTCTTTGTTTCTTGAGGTAGGCCTGTATTGCTATGCATGGCTTTTCCTGCATCTGATAGATTTTGTATTGTTATATTGACATTTTCATTTATCTCAAGGTATTGTTTGATTTCTTCACTGATGGCAATGGTTGTTCAGTAGCATGTTGTTTAATCTCTATGTATTTGTGATTTTTCCAGTTTTTTGTTTGTTTGTTTGCTTTGTAATTGATTTCTAGTTGTTTTTTTTTTTAAAGATTTTATTTATTTATTTGAAAGAGAGAAAGATCACAAGTAGGAGAGAGGGATGGAAGCAGGTTCTCCACTGAGCAGAGCGCCCAATGCGGGGTTTGATCCCAGGACCCTGGGATCATGACCTGAGCTGAAGGCAGAAGCTTAACCCACTGAGCCACCTAGGTACCCCTGATTTCTAGTTTTATATCATTTTGTTCAGAGAACTTTCTTGATGTGATCTCAGTCTGTTTAAATATATTGAGATGCTTTTGTGGCCTTACATATGATCTATCCCAGAAAATGTTCCATATGCACTTGAGAAGAATATATTTTCTGCTGCTTTTGAATGGGATGTTCTATGTATGTATGTATTAAGTCCATCTGATCTAATGTGTCATTTAAGGCTGCTGTTTCTTTATTGATTTTCTGTCAGGATGATCTATCCATTGGTGTAAGTGAGGTATCAAAGTTTCTATTATTATTGTATTGCTGTCAGTTTTTCCTTTTAGGTCTGTTAATATGTCTTTTATATATTTAGTTGACCCTATGCGAGGTGTATACTATAGGTGTTATATCCTCTTGCTGGATTGGCCCATTTTACATTTGTGTAATAGCCTTGTTTGTCTCTTGCTGTAATCTTTGTTTTAAAGTATAGTTTGTTGCATATAAATATAGCTATACCAGCTTTCTTTTCATTTTTATTTATATGGAATATCTTTTTCTTTTTCTTTTTTTAAAAGATTTTATTTATTTGAGAGAGAGAGAGAGTGAGTGAGAGAGAGGGAACATGAGCAGGGGTTGGGGCAGAGGGAGATGGAGAAGAAGACTCCCTGCTGAGCAGGGAGCCCAATGTAGGGCTTATCCTGGGACCCTGAGATCATGACCTTATCCTAAGGCAGATAGCCAGCTCACTGAGCCACCCAGGCACCCCTTGTATGAAATAACTTTATGGACTTCACTTTTTGCACTTTCACTTTCAGGCTGTCTGTGTCATTAGTCCAAAGTGAGTCTCTTATAGGAAACATATAACTGAGGCTTGTCTTTTTTGTTGGTTTTAAATCTGTTCAGCCGCTCCCTGTCTTTTGACTGAAGAATTTAGTCCATTTGCATTTAAAGTAATTATTGATAGGCATGTACTTGCCATTTTATTGTTTTTCTGGCTTTGTTTTTAGTTCCTCTCCATAGCTTTCTTCTCTTGCTTTCTTTCCTCATAGTCTGATGCCTTTCTTTAGTGTTATGTTTAGCTTTTTTTCCATTTTTTTGTATGTATTATAGACTTTTGCCACATGGTTACCATGTGGTTCACATATGAACCATGCACTGTTATATGCATGGTCACTGAACTCAGAAGAATAGATAAACAAAGTGAAGACTTCAATAAGGAGATAAAAAATATACTGAACAGAAGTCACACAGCAGAAGAATACAACAACAGAAATGAAAAGTATACTACAGGGGTTCAACAGGAGACTAGATGAAACAGAAGCCTATGCATATAACAGTTTAAGTTGATAACTTAAATGTGAGCACATTCTAAAAACTACACCCACCCCACATATTTTTTTTTATGTCACATTTGATATCTTTTTTGTTTTCTGTATCCTTAAAATAGTGACTGTAATTATAGCTAATTTTACTTCTTTTGTCTTTTATCCTCCTAGTAGCTTTATAAGTGGTTAATCCACTACCTTTTCTATATTTGCCTTTACTACTGAGATTTTTTTATTCTCCTCATTTATTTTCTTGCCTTTTCTTTTCAGTTTAAAAAGTCTCTAATAGTTCTTATAAGGCCGTTTAGTGATGGTGAAATCTTAGCTTTGGGTTGTCTGAAAAACTTTTTTCTCTCTCTCTCTTTTCTGAATGACAACCTTGCTGAGCACCATATTCTTAGTTGCAAGGTTTTTTTTTCCTTTTAGCACTTTGAAAATCATGCTGTTCTCTTCTGGCCTCAAAGTTTCTGCTGAAAACTCAGCTCATAGTCTTATGGAGATTCCCTTGTACATAGCAGACTTTTTTTTTTTTTTTTAAAGATTCTCCCTTTGTCTTTGACTTTCTGCATTTTAATTATAATATGTTTTGGTGTGGATCTCTTTGAGTTTATCACATTTGGAACTCTCTTTGCTTCCTGGACCTTGATGTTTATTTCCTTCCCCGGCTTAGTGAAGTTTTCAGCCATTATTTCTTCAAATAAGTTTTCTGCATTTTTCTTTCTCTCTTCTCCTTCTGGGACCCCTGTGATGCTAGTGTCATTCCACATGATGTTGTCTTGTTGTGGTCCTTTAAGCTATCTTTATTTCTTTAAATTCTTTTTTCTTTTTGTTGCTCTGTTGCTGCTCTTACACTGTCCTGTCTTCAAGGTCACTGGCCTTTTCTTCTGCTTCATCTAGTCTGCTGTTGAGCCCCTGTAATATAGTTTTCATTTCAGTTGTATTTTTCTGCTGTGTGACTTATGTTCAGTACTTTGATTTATTTTTTATCTCTTTATTGAAGTCTTCACTTTCTTATCTATTCTTCTGAGTTCAGTGACCATCTTTATGATTATTACTTTAACTCAATTGAGTAGATTGCTTATCTTTGTTTCATTTGATCTTTTTCTGAGGTGTTATCTTGTCCTTTCATTTGGAATACATTCCTCTGTCTCCTCATTTTGTTTGACTTTCTGTGTTTGTTTCTCTGTGTTAGGAAAAACAGCTTTTCCTCCCATTTCTGAAAGAGTGGCCTTGCATAGGAGATGAACTTTATGTTAAGTCTTGCATTAGGTCTTTTTTTTCTCTCAAACCTTCCTGATTGTCTGAGTAACCTAATTTATTCTTGATTGATCCCAGTTGTTAAGGGTTTGCCAAGACGTGCCATGTTTCAAAGGGAGTGGTCTAAGTCAAAACCTTGTTTCAGGATGATTGGGAGCCAGATCTTCAGACAGCAGCTTTTAAAGTATGCAAATGTATACAGTCCTATGGAAACACACTTATAAACCTGCTGACCCTCAGACCAGGAATCTGGAGGTGTCTCCTGGGTGATAGTTGCAAAAATAATTACTTAGGAATAAATTTGTAAGCTCCGTTTTGAGAGGTACCAGTGAGCTGTGATGAGGCCAGGGGCGATCTCAAAGATGATGTCTCCCTACTGTGTTCCCTGAGAATGCCTCTGTATCCTCTACAGAGTGTGGCAAACCCAGGCAAAGCCTGTTCTTTAGGTTGGAGCTCCAGGACAAGTAGATGGGCATTTTTTTCATAAGCAGGCTGAGGGGTATATTCTAGTCTACTGTCTTCACAGTATTCTGGGTCTGATAGCCAGTTGAGAACTCTCTTTCAGTTGTTAAAAGTCCCACATCTCTAGCTATCAGGGCCAGGTGATCAAGGGCTGTTGTCTGTGTGTTCTGTGTTTCACTACTGCTTTAGTGAGACTAGCGCAATGAGCTGAGGGCAGGGTATGTCCTTGGTTTTAGTGAAAGAGCAGTTGGGGTGGGGCACATCTGCAGCTTTAGCTAGGCTAGGGAAGAGCACTGGGGTTGGGACATTCCTGCATCTTTATCAAGGCTATGTCTACATGTGCTTGCCTGTGCTAGCAAAGTAGAGAGAGTGTGTGTAAATGGCTATTTCCAGTGTCACTGTCCCCCCAAAAAGTCCCATCTGGTCCTTGTCCCTCTGCAAGAGGCTTTAAATGAATCTCCTTCATATATATTCCATACATCTCTCAAATTGCTGCCTTTGCACTGGGTCCTGGGATGAGTGCACCTGAGTGTGAGCCTCTTAAAGAATATCTCACATCTCCACAGTCCCTAGGATCCCATGGATATAAAGCCCTATTCATTTCCAAAGCTAGACATTTTTTAGACCTTGTCTCTCCAATGCAGGTACCAAGGTTGAACTGCCTGATGTGAGGTACAAACCTACACTCCTTAGCATGAGGCTCTGGAGCTTTCAGATCCCTCTCAATTGTGGGGTGCTGCACTAAGAGTGGGGTTTTTGGTGAGACCTGGTTTCTGCCTCTCCTGTCCATCTCAATGTGACTCTTTTATCCCTATATGTAGAGGAGCTATTCAGCTAGATTTCAGTTCTTTTGGGATTTCAGTTCTTGTGGGATTTATTACATGTAGCTGTATGTATTTGATGTATCCATAGATGGGTGAGTTTTACTGTGTTGCCATCTTGGACTACCTCCCAGAGATTTCCCATGGATTCTCTATAGTATAGAAAACCATTTGTTCTGAGTCTTGAAGAAATAGAAATGAAAATGAAGAAGTGGATAAAGATTATAAAATGTTTATAGGGAAAATGCTATTGTACCAATTTAGCTCATAATTACATTTCAATGGTAAAATATCTGGAAAATGTGAGAATTTTTTGATCAGTATGAACCATACTCATGCAGTCTAGCATTCTGATTAAAATCTGGGAAAAGAATAGGGCACAGTTCTTCACCAAAAAGAACCAAATATTTCCCATAGAGAGTGAGGAGTATTTCTGGCATCCAGAAGTTGGTGCTACCAGGAAATGATATCATTTCTCCCTTGGATTTTTTTTTCTTCTTTTCCTGTTCCTTCCCATGAGTACTACTTTATCTTACACTTATGCTTAACCTGACAAATGGAATTTCATGCTGTGCCTTTTGAATCTACATCAGCAAGTTGAATTTCTCCCAATTGTTCTTATTCTTCAATATATAGTAAAAGCATAATAAGGTCATAAAAAAGGAAGTGTCTGTCTTACTGAAGAGATGATATCTCATAGCATAACTTGTGCTCACCAGGTGATATAAAACCTCTTCAGAATAGGGGTGAGGATGGAGAGGGATGCAGGGGTTAAAAGGAAGAGAGCTCTATTCTGTCTAACAGTGGAAATGGGAAGAATACAGAGATGAAATAGTTGACGATCTCATCTGGCTACACAGGATTGGGTATCTCACTGTTTTGCAGGTGGGTAAAATGGGGATCTGACCCATGCCAAGGAAATATTTTATAAGAATGGGATTTAAAGTGAGAAGTTACCTGACATCCTCAGCTTTGGACCCAGACACCTTTGAACTTAACTCCTTATGGATGTCTGAATAATTCTTTCCTCATGAGAAAACTCTTTTCTAATAATTTCTGATTCTTTAAAGAATAATTTTGTCCTCTCTTGGTATTTATTTCTCAAAGACCTTTGGGAGAAGCATTTGATATTATTAAGAATTCATTGTTAGACTCCTCTTATTTCCAGAAAGTTATGGTTTTTATTGATTTTATTGCTGCAACTGGATTAATTTTAAAAATCCAAATCTTCTGGTTAATGCAAAGGCTAGTAAAGATAAATAAATGTAATGATATTTTTTGAGATAGAATACCTATATTTATTTATTTTTCATTTCATTTTATTTCTTTTTAGTGTTCCAACATTCATTGTTAATGCAGCATACCCAGTGCTCCATGCAATATGTGCCCTCCATAATACCCACCACCAGTCTCACCCAATCCACCAACCCCTTCCCTCCAAAACCCTCAGTTTGTTTTTCAGAGTCCACAGTCTCTCAGGGTTTGTCTCCACCTCCAATTTCACCCAACTCACTTCTCCTCTCCATCTCCCAGTGTCTTCTGTGTTATTCCTTATGCTCCACAAGTAAACGAAACCATATGATAATTGACACTCTCTGCTTGACTTATTTCAGTCAGCATAATCTCTTCCAGTCGTGTCCATGTTGATATAAAAGTTGGGTGTTCATCCTTTCTGATGGAGGCATAATACTCCATTGTATACAAGGGCTATATCTTCTTTATTCATTCGTCCATTAAGGGTATCTTGGTTCTTTCCACAGTTTGGCAACTGTGGCCATTTCTGCTATGAACATTGGGGTACATGTGGCCCTTCTTGTCACTACATCTGTATCGTTGGGGTAAATACCCAGCAGTGCAATTGCAGGTTCATAGGGAAGCTCTATTTTTAATTTCTTAAGGAATCTCCACACTGTTTTCCAAAGTGGCTGTACCAACTTGTATTCCCACCCACAGTGTAAGAGGGTTCCCCTTTCTCCACATCCTCTCCAACACATGTTGTTTACTGTCCTGCTAATTTTGGCCATTCTAACTGGTATAAGGTGGTATCTCAATGTGGTTTTGATTCGAATTTCCCTGATTGCTAATGATGATGAACACTTTTTCATGTGTCTGTTAGCCATTTGTATATCTTCTTTGGAGAAGTGTCTGTTCATGTCTTCTGCCCATTTTTTGACATGATTATCTGTTTTGTGTGTGTTGATTTTGAGGAGTTCGTTATAGATCTTGGATATCAGCCCTTTGTAGTGTCATTTGTGAATATCTTCTCCTATTCCTTGGGTTGCCTCTTTGTTTTGTTGACTATTTCCTTTGCTGTGCAGAAGATTTTGATCTTGACAAAGTCCTCAAAGTTCATTTTCCTTTTTTGTTTCCTTTGCCTTTGGAGACATATCTTGAAAGAAGTTGCTATGGGCAGTGTTAAAGATGTTACTGCCTGTGTTTTCTCTAGGATTTTGATAGATTCCTTCCTCACATTGAGGCTTTTATCCATTTCGAGTTTATCTTTGTGTATGGTGTAAGAGAACGGTCAACTTTTATTCTTCTACATGTAGCTGTCTAATTTTCCCAGCACCATGTATTGAAGAGTCTGTCTTTTTTCCACTGTATATTTTTTTCTGCTTTGTTGAAGATTATTTGACCATAGAGTTGTGGGTCCATATCTACTCTCTTCCACAGGTCTATGTGTCTGTTTTTGTGCCAGTACTCTGTTGTCTTGGTGATCACAGCTTTGTAGTAAAAGCTTGAAATCAGGCAACGTGATTGCTCCAGTTTTGTTTTTCTTTTTCAACATTTCCTTAGAAATTCAGGGTCTCTTCTGGTTCCATACAAATTTTAGGATTGTTTGTTTCAGCACTTTGAACAATGCCAGTGGAATTTTGATCGGGATGGCATTGAAAGTATAAGTTGCTCTAGGCAGTATAGACATTTTAACAATGTTTATTCTTCTGATCCATGAGCATGGAATGGTCTTTCATCTTTTTGTGTCTTCTTCAATTTCCTTCATGAGTGTTCCATAGTTCCTTGAGTACAGATCCTTTACCTCTTTGGATAGGTTTATTCTCAGGTATCTTATGGTTCTTGGTGCTGCAGTAAATTGAATCGATTTTCTCATTTCCCTTTTTATATTTTCACTGTTAGTGTATAAGAAAACAACTGATCTCTGTCCATTGATTTTGTATCTTGCCACATTACTGAATTGCTGTCTGAGTTCTAGTTGTTTGGGGCTAGAGTCGTTTGGGTTTTCCGTTTAAAGTATCGTGTCATCTGGAAAGAGAGTTTGACTTTTTCATTGTCAATATGAATACCTTTTATTTGTTTTTATTTTTTTTTTGTCTTTTATTTCTTTTTGTTGTCTTTTTGTTGTGCTGTTGCTAGGACTTCTAGTACTACGTTGAACAAGAGTGGTGAGAGTGGGCATCCTTGTCATGTTCCTGATCTCAAAGGGAAGTCTGTCAGCTTTCCCCCTTGAGGATGATATTTGCTGTGGGTTTTTCATAGAGAGATTTTATGAAAGTGAGGAATGTTCCCTCTATCCCTATACTTTGAATCATTTTATTTAGGAACACGTGGTGTATCTTGTCAAATGCTTTTTCACCATCAATTGAGAAGACCATGTGGTTCTTCTCTCTTCTCTTATTGATTAGCTCTATCATATTGATTGATTTGCCAATGTTGAACCACCCTTGTATCCCATGGCTAAATCCCACCTGTCATGGTGGATAATCTTTTTAATGAGCTATTAGATCCTAATAGCTAGTATCTTGTTGAAAATCTCAGCATCCATATTCATCAGGGATTTTGGTCTGAAATTCTCCTTTTTGATGGTGTCTTTGCCTTATTTGTGGGTCAGGGTAATGCTGGCTTCATAAAGAGAGTCTGGAAGTTTTCCTTCTGTTTCTATTTTTTGAAACTGCTTCGGGAGAGTAGGCATTATTTCTTCTTTGAATGTTTGGTAGAATTCCCCAGGGTATCTGTCAGGTCCTGGGCTCTTGTTTTTTGAGAAGTTTTTGATCACTGCTTTAACCTTGTTACTAGTTATTAGTCTCTTCAGGTTGTCAGTTTCTTCCTGATTCAGTTTTGGAAGTTTATAGGTTTCCAGGAATGCACTCATTTCATCTAGGTTGCTTAACTTATTGGCATATAACTGTTGATAATAATTTCTGATGATTGTTTCTATTTCCTTGGTGTTAGTCATGATCTCTCTCTTTTCATTCATAATTTTATTATTTTGGGTCCTCTCTCTTCTCTTTGGATTAGTTTGGCCAATGGTTTATCAATCTTATTGATTCTTTCAAAAAACGAGCTTCTAGTTTTGTTGATGTGTTCTACTGTATCTCTAGTTTCTAACTCATTGATCCCTGCTCTAATCTTGATTATTTCCCTTCTTGTGTGTGAAGTTGTCTTAATTTGTTGTTGATTCTCCTGTTCTTTGAGATGTAAAGAGAGGTGGTGTATTCTAAATTTTTCAATTTTTTTGAGTGAGGTTTGGATGGCTATGTATTTCCCCCTTAGGACCGCCTTTGCCATATTCTATAGGTTTTGTACTGATATGTCTTCATTCTCATTGGTTTGCATGAATTGTTTAAGTTCTTCTTTGACTTCCTTGTTGATCCAAACATTTTTAAGCAGGGTGGACTTTAGCTTCCAAGTGTTTGAATTCCTTCCAAACTTTTTATTGTGGTTGAGTTCCAGTTTCAAAGCATTGTGGTCTGAGAATATACAGGGAATAGTCTCAGTCTTTTGGTATCAGTTGAGCCCTGATTTGTGACCCTGTTTGTGGTCTATTCTGGAGAAAGTTCCATGTGCACTCAAGAAGAATGAGTATTCTGTTGTTTTAGGGTGGATTATTCTGTTTATATCTATGAGTTCCATCTGGTCCAATGTGTCATTCAGTACTCTTTTTTCTTTATTGATCTTCTGCTTGGATGATCTGTTACTAAGAGTGGCATGTTATGATCCCCTACCATTATTGTATTCATATCAATATGACTCTTTATCTTGATTAACAGTTGTCTTATGTAATTGCTTCTGTATTGGGGGCATAAATATTTACAATTGTTAGATCTTCTTGGTGGATAGACTCTTTAAGAATGATGCAGTGTCCTTCTTTATCTCTGACTACAGTCTTTAGTTTAAAATCTAATTTATCTGATATGAAAATCACTACCCCAGCTTTCTTTTGAGGCCCATTGACATGAAAGATGCTTCTCCATCCCTTCACTTTCAGTCTTATTGTATCCTTAGGTCCCAAATGGGTCTCTTGTAGACAACATATGGATGGGTCCTGTCATTTTATCCAATCTACAACCCTGTGCCATTTTGTGGGAGTGTTTATGTCATTCATGTTGAGAGTGATTATTGAAAGATCTGTCTTTATTGACATCATGTTGCCTGTGAAGTCCTTGTTTCTATAGATTATCTCTGTAAATTTCTGTTCTGTGACACTCTTGGGTTCTTTCTTCTTTTGTATAACCCCCCTTAATATTTCTTGTAGTGCTGGCTCGATGGTCACATACTCTTTTAAATCTTGTCAGTCTTGGAAGTTCTTTATCTCTTCATCCATTATGAATGTCAGCCTTGCTGGATAAAGTATTCTTGACTGCATGTTCTTCTCATTTAGTGCCCTGAATATGTCTTTCCAGCCTTTTCTGGCTTGCCAGGTTTCTGTGGACAGGCCTGATGTTAGTCTTATGCACCTTCTTCTGTACATAAGGAATCTCTTCTCCCTAGCTGCTCTCAAGAGCTCTTGTCTAAAATTATGATTCATCAGTTTCACAATCAAGAGTCTGGAGGTCTTTCTAGATTTGTTGATCTTGGGGTGTGGTTTTTCTACCTCTAGGACACAAACCCTGGTTCCATTCCCCAGATTGGGAAAATTTTTATGGAGAATTTGTTCATGTATGTCTTCTAGTCTTCTTCCTTTCTCCTCCAGGTGCACCCTGGGAAGTTTCAGAACAATTGGATGTCACCACCAAAAAGAAAGAAAGAAGGAAAATAGAGAGAGAGAAAGAGAGAGGAGAAAAAAAAAAAGAGAGAGAGAGAGAAGACCCAGCCAGAATGGGGTCCAAAGTTAAGATTTATAAGGTATACAAATAAAAACAGACAAACCAAAAGACCAACAGAAGTAAATAACAAGGAAAAAAAAAAGCCAGCCATAATGAAACCCAAGTATAAGTTTTATGTAATACCAGAACAAACATTAATACACAGAAACACTGACAGAAGAAAAAGATGGGAGGGTGGTTATAAATCCTCAATGTGGGTAAGGAAGCTTATTTTGATTCTTCCAGGATGTATCTTGTTATCTTTGTTAAAGGACTCAACTTTCCAGAGATAAAGGGAGATTAAAGCTGGTTTATATATATATAGATAGTATTGATTAGGGAAAGAGGATTACCTTGAAGCTTATAGCTATATGTATATTTAAAAAAATAGAACAAAAACCCCATAGGTATGAAAAAGTTCAAGTTAAAAGGTTATTATGGTATTCCATTGTGTATATATACCACATCTTCTTGATCCATTCATCTGTTGATGGACATCTAGGTTCTTTCCATAGTTTGGCTATTGTGGACATTGCTGCTATAAACATTCGGGTGCATGTGCCCCTTTGGAAAGGATGAATACCCAACTTTTGTAGCAACATGGACGGGACTGGAAGAGAGTATGCTGAGTGAAATAAGTCAAGCAGAGAGAGTCAATTATCATATGGTTTCACTTATTTGTGAAGCATAACAAATAGCATGGAGGACATGGGTACTTAGAGTGGAGAAGGGAGTTGGGGGAAATTGGAAGGGGAGGTGAACCATGAGAGACTATGGACTCTGAAAAACAATCTGAGGGTTTTGAAGGGACGGGGGGTGGGAGGTTGGGGTACCAGGTGGTGGGTATTATAGAGGGCACGGATTGCATGGAGCACGGGGTGTGGTGCAAAAATAATGAATACTGTTATGCTGGAAATAAAAAAAAAAAAAGGTTATTATGGAATATGTTGTAATGATTTTTTTTAACAGCTTGTCCTCTACACAGTGGTCCTATATACCATTAAATCTCTGATGATAAAGGTGAGTAAGTTAATAATGAAGGTGGGCTGTCTCTCTTCTTCATACATATTCCATTGTTAGGTTTTTAAAACAAAAATAAAGGCAATCTCTGAGAGAATATACAAGGAGGTCCTTCTCTCTAATCTTAGTTACTTCTAATTTAAATGTAAGTTTCTTTGTTATCTGTAGCTTACCAAGAAAAGTCATCTCATCTCCATTTGTTCCATCCTAGCTTGCAATAATTGTGGGACTATTAAACATGTCTCTTGTAATTCCAGTCAAGAACTTGGGAGGATGTATCCCATTTCATGCTTTAAATGATGGTGTGGGCTCTGAAGTTACCATCTCACTGACCTTTATGTACTTTCATGAAGCATATGAACAATGGCTTCAGATGGTGAGTTTTAAATTCACTGGATCATAGAAATTTGAATGATGATTTATTTAAACTGAGATGGAACTAGAACAGTGATGATTTTTGAGTAGTCCTACCCCTTTCATCATTATCAGCTCCTATACTAAAATCATTTGTGATTTTATTCCATATTTTGAATTTTTTCTCATATATCATGCAATAGTAAGTTTTAGGCTTAGCTAGCAGTTCCTACCCCCTTTCACTTTTATTGTCTGAAGACAATTAAAAAATTTTTTAAGGGGGGAGGAGTCAAGATGGCGGAGAAGTAGCAGGCTGAGACTACATTAGGTAGCGGGAGATCAGCTAGATTGCTTATCTAAACATTGCAAACACCTACAAATCCAACAGGAGATTGAAGAAAAGAAGAACAGAAATTCTAGAAATAGAAAATCAACCACTTTCTGAAAAGTAGGACTGGCGGAGAAGTGAATCCAAAGTGACGGGAAAATAGACAGCAGGGGGGAAGGGCCGGCTCCTGGAAAGCAGCGGAGCAACGGAACACAAAATCAGGACTTTTAGAAGTCTGTTCCGCTGAGGGACATTGCTCCAGAGGCTAAACCGGGGTGAAGCCCACACAGGGTCAGCATGGCCTTAGGTCCCGCAGGGTCACAGAAGGATCGGGGGTGTCTGAGTGTCGCAGAGCTTGCAGGTATATGGAACCAGAAAAGACCTCAAATAGCCAAAGGAATATTGAAAAAGAATGCCAAAGTTGGTCGCATCACAATTCCGGACTTCAAGCTCTGTTACAAAGCTGTCATCATCAAGACAGCATGGTACTGGCACAAAAACAGACAGATCAATGGAACAGAGTAAAGAGCCCAGAAATAGACCCTCAGCTCTATAGTCAACTAATCTTTGACAAAGCAGGAAAGAATGTCCAATGGAAAAAAGACAGCCTCTTCAATAAATGGTGTTGGAAAAATTGGACAGCCACATGCATAAAAATGAAATTGGACCATTTCCTTACACCACACACAAAAATAGACTCAAAATGGATGAAGGACCTCAATGTGAGAAAGGAAAGGAATCCATCAAAATTTTTGAGGAGAACACAGGCAGCAACCTCTTCGACCTCAGCCGCAGCAACATTTTCCTAGGAACATCGCCCAAGGCAACAGAAACAAGGGCAAAAATGAACTATTGGGATTTCATCAAAAAGCTTTTGCACAGCAAAGGAAACAGTTTACAAAACCAAAAGACAACTGACAGAATGGGAGAAGATATTTGCAAATCACATATCAGATAAAGGGCTAGTGTCCAAAATCTATAAAGAACTTAGCAAACTCAACACCCAAAGAACAAATAATCCAAACAAGAAATGGGCAGAGGGCATGAGCAGACATTTCTGCAAAGACATCCAGATGGCCAACAGATACAAGAAAAAGTGCTCCAAATCACTTGGCATCAGAGAAATACAAATCAAAACCACAATGAGATATCACCTCACACCAGTCAGAATGGCTAAAATTAACAAGTCAGGAAATGACAGATGCTGGCGAGGATGAAGAGAAAAGGGAACCCCCCTATACTGTTGGTGGGAATGCAAGCTGGTGCAACTGCTCTGGAAAACAGCATGGAGGTTCCTCAAAATGTTGAAAATAGAACTACCCTATGACCTAGCAATTGTACTACTGGGTATTTACCCTAAAGTTATAAACGTAGTGATCTGAAGGGGCACGTGCACCCGAATGTTTATAGCAGCAGTGTCTACAATAGCGAAACTATGGAAAGAACCATAGTTCTTTGAACATAGATGTCCATCAACAGATGAATGGGTAAAGAAGATGTGGTATATATACACAATGGAATACTATGCAGCCATCAAAAGAAATGAAATCTTGCCATTTGCGACGACGTGGATGGAACTAGAGGTTATCATGCTTAGCGAAATAAGTCAGAGAAAGACAACTATCATATGATCTCCCTGATATGAGGAAGTGGAGATGCAACATGGGGGGGTTAAGTGGGTAGGAGAATAATAAATGAAACAAGATGGGATTGGGAGGGAGACAAAACATAAGTGACTCTTAATCTCACAAAACAAACTGAGGGTTGCTGGGGAGAGGGGAGTTAGGAGAGGGGGATGGGGTTATGGACATTGGGGAGTGTATATGCATGGTGAGTGCTGTGAAGTGTGTAAACCTGCTGATTCACAGACCTGTACCCCTAGGGATAAAAATACATTATATGTTTATAAAAAATTTTAAAAAATACTTAAAAAAATAAAAAAAATAAAAAAAATTTTAAATCCTCATGTTTTCCTCTCTGAAGTTTTGTTGCTATTTATGCTTTACAGGAGTGCCCTTTGGTATTTCTATCATAAAATGTCTATAAGTATTCTTAGTCTTATCCTTCATTTTGTTATTATATCAAATACTAGTTTTAAGTTATTTTTCTCAGAACATTGAAAATGTGATTAATAATTCTCTGGAGACTAGTGTTACTGATAAAAGTTTTGATGCCAGTTTGATTTTTCCATGCCAGTAGATAAATTCTTGTTCTTTCTCTAGGGAAACTGCAGACTTTTTCTCTTCTATTTGCCTTCTTAAAACTTCACCTCAGTGTGGTTTCTTTTGCACTAATGCTATATTCAATCATAAGACTTGGATTTTTATTCCTATATAGGTTTTGACTTTATTTTTTATTATTCCTTCCTTTCTGTTCTTTCTATATTTTCATTCTGAAACTTATCATTGATGGGCCTCAAAACTTCTGGATCTAACCTTTTTGTGTCTCAGCTTTTTTGTCCTATTTATCTTTTCATGGGGCCTGTCTTTGCTTATCATGTGGAGAGAGGTGGTATGGAGTTCAATGGGTGCTTGGAAGTGATTTGCCCAACTAGTGTGAGAGCTCTTGGTGCCTCTAGAACTGTGCTCCTTCTTTGGTACCTGGTCCTTCTCCCAGACCTGAACTGATACTTCATGGAACAGTCCTATAGGCAGGCAGTTCTTTTCGCTTTTCTGTCATTTGAGAGACTGCTCTTGTCTTTCATCACCATATATACTGTGAACCCTCTCTGGACAGATGATCCATGGGCTTTCAGGAAATAGCTCTCAGGGCAGCAGTATGGGGGCAGAAGACACTACTCTCATTTGCTTTGCAGAATGATGAAGGATGAACCAAGTGAAGTGAAATAGTTTATTGGACATCTGATATTTTAGGTCTGTTTTTCCCTCTGCCTTTTTTCTATTAGTTTCATTTGCCTTCTTTCCTTAAGAAATTTTTTAAAATTTCAAAGATATGAATGACATTGGTTTTTGTTTTTGTTACCCTGTGATATTACAGGACCTTTATTTTTACAGTTTTTTTTTTCATTTTAAAGAGATTGTTAAGTTTGAGACAATATAGATATTTGGATTCATTTCAGTATGCAGACCACTAAAAATTCCAAGACAACAGGCTGACTGCTCAGTGAGATTTTCCAGCCTGTTCAGAAGACAGATCCATGGTTGAGGATTTGCACCCAGCACTATCAAGGATAATCTCTCTCCTAGGAATTTCCTTCTTAATCTACAAAGCTCAGTAGCTCTCCTGGGATAAACAGGGAAGTATCCATGTGAATTAAATATTGTATTATAGTCTGGAACCTAGTATTTCTTTACCATAATACTTTTTTTTTAAGATTTTATTTATTTATTTGACAGAGAGAGAGATCACAAGTAGGCAGAGAGAAGAAGGGAAGCAGGCTCCCTGCTTAGCAGAAAGCCCAATGTGGGGCTTGATCCCAGGACCCTGGGATCATGACCTGAGCCAAAGGCAGAGGCTTTAACCCACTGAGCCACCCAGGTGCCCCTACCATAATACTTTTACACTTAATAATAATGTGGGTATTTTACCCACATATTTCCTGAACTGTAAAGTATTGATCACTGTATGTTGTGGCTGACTACACTGAGATAAAGAATCTAGTAGTCTTGTATTCATGGGAACCAAGATAGGACTGTAATTAGAAACGAAGTATCCTTATCGATAGGCCTTTTTCTGCTTTTGCAGAGCAACACACATGATGGAGTAAGCTCACATATTCACCACATTCATTGTGTTTCCTGTTGCCCCAAACACAAACTACTCTGATTTCATCATTTAGAGACCTAGGTGCCTCTTGGGTCTATTAATTTTTGGTGGATTTGTGAATTTATTTATTTAAAAATGATAGAAAATAGTTTTTGAGCACTCATCATCAGGCAGGATCCTAATACGCCATACATATTAACTAAGTCATTCTCACAACTATCAATTGGGGGAGGGGATATTATTATATCTTCATTTTATAGATGAAGAAACTGAGAAAAAGAAAGATTACTTTCCAAAGTCTATTTGAAAGCTAATGATAGGTGATGCCAGGAACCCAGCTTTCTGACTTCAGAGCCCATGCTCTAAACCAAGGATGGCAAACAAGGCCTGTGGGCTAAATTTGGCCAGCTATGTGTTTTTGTTTTTGTTTTTTACTGCTCATGAACTAAGAATAGGTTTAACATATTTAAATTGACCTTTTCTAAATGGTTAAATCAGTACCTACATGATATCCTCAACTTTGCCTCAGCCCCATGAAGCCCATAATATTTACTGTCTGGAGCTTTAAAAAAATGAGTGCCAACAGCAGGGAGTCTAATCATATAAGACAATAATTCACATACTCCTGCATTTTATTATGAATTACATAATTGGGCATAGCTCACTGTTAGCTATACTAAGATACACTATTGAGTCTAGAGTGTGAAAATAGGCAATTTATGGCTTTTATTGCTCCTCCTGCCCATTTCCTCCTCCCTTATAAGTCTTAATAGGGTGTGTGTATTTTTTAAATTATTAATACTGATTGGTAAAATTTCTCCCTCTGTCTTTACCCCTTTCTGAGTGTACCTAGTTTTGTTGTTGTTGTTGTTGTTTTGTTTTGTTTTGTTTTGTTTTTCCAGGGAAACAGAGAAAGGATTGTGCAAAGACAGAGTAAATCTAAAAATAAATTAAGAGCTCTGCTTCAGGATCTCAGCTGTTGTTTTCAGAGTACACATTAGCAATTTAGCTGATGATCAAAAGGCCCTGAGAAAGGAGTAGGACATATATCTAACCTAAAATATGGAACAGGCCTTCTGCATAGGCCTTGCTTTCCAGGTAAGTAAATTCATACCTAATCCCACATTATGATTAGAGGAATTTCCTAAGCATGCAGTTAGTTTATAAATAATATCATAATCTGTCACAGATAATAGTTTCATGGAACACTAAAAGCTGTTTGGTTTTGGGAGTCAGGGCATCCACATGGCTGAGTAAGTTTGAAAAATTTTGGTTAACAAAGTTAACAAGTTTTCTTAGCCAAAAATTCTCCTAGAGCTCATAATAACTAATTTCCATTATCAGTCCATAAGTAGAGTATATACCATACAGTGTTTTTTAAAGTTACTAGATGATGGATTTTCCTGTTTTTTGTTTTGTTTTGTTTTGTTTTGTTTTAATGAAATGACTCATGCTCCAGGGAATACAGTTTAGGCAACATTGGGAACCCTAGTTAATTGCTATTTTCCATACTAGAAACTTATTTCTGCACAGCAAATCAGTACCAGTTGATTAGAGTCAGAGCACCATTTCTCCTGGATATTATAAAACAACATTTATAAATCCCGTTCTCCCTTTCCTGTTTCCTATTTTAGATTTGATGCAAACTATCCCTTCTGTGTGCATATGATGTTATATCATTCTTTTCCATTCCAATATACTTTTATAACAACAAAATTTTCAAGTCGACAGATTATTCCTCATTGCTTTAATTCTTGATTTTACTGGCTTGTGTGTAGGCAGGGAGCTACCTTAATCTCATCAGCCTAAATCACAGTTTAAAATAGTGACAGTTAATTCTTACAAAGATGGTGAGTTTCTGCTAATTTATGTCTCCAAGGCCTTCTGTAAACCAGTATTTAGGTTTGGAGGTTTATAGCATTGGGTAGGGAGGTGTAAAAACTTTTGGCAACTGACCACATTGTTTATCTACAACATAAAGTGTCACCTGACATAAATAAATAGCTCTCACTTTTGAAATTCTATTTTACTTCTGAAATTCTATCTTTCTTTTGAATTCTACCCAAGGATTGTCTGAAATGGATTTCAATGGTTTTCTTTTTTTTAAATAGTCTTCAGATAGAGAAACTTAACCAAATTCTTTAAATAAAGATCAGTCTCACCTGCCCTGACAACCTTTGGCAATCTTGTCTCCACCCCTGTGTGGCAAAAATCAGCATTCCCTGTTTACAGTGGGGCTCCAAAAATGATAGCAATTTCCTTGTGCACATCAATTTCTCCTTGCGGATGGGCAGTCTTTTGCTATAATCAGATATGTCAGCTCTTTGCAAAAGGATTGGAGAGTGGCCTTACTCATGTGGAAATCTAATAGCTACTCCTTGTCACTCTCTTTTAGCAGCATGGCCCCAGGCTGTCAATGCAGTATCCTGTGTCATGCTGCTACAGTGGGCTGGGTCCCTGCCTGAGGAGAAGTTGCTGAATTGGGCCACTTTGCTCACATGTGGGGAATTCATGACTTACCCAGTGTTCTCCCTCTCTTGATTGACTCTTAGAAAATGAGGTTGCCAAGTCCTGGGTATTTTAGTCTGTTAGTAAACTAGTATAAATTCTGGTATCACAATTCATACAATGAAGGCCAATTAATAAAAATAGTCTAGGTATTAGTCATATATTCACTTTAATCTTTTTGTACTATGAAAAACATGGTACCCTGTTGTACTGACTGAATTGTTAGTCTCTATCAATTCCACTGAGATATTGTACCAAATGACGGAAGTAAGATTTGTAAAAAAGAAATTCAAAATTTATCTTAACCATTCTTTCAGACATTAGATGTCAGCTAATTGATTTTTAAGTTTTTACTTTTCAGCTCCATTACACTGTATAACTCAGTATATTTTTGTACTCTCTCACATTTTGTAGAGACAGGGTATCAGATTTCTAACTTTTAGCAGAACTGTTCAGTATATCAATTCCTGTTAACACAGCTGTTAAATATTGAGATCATGCTGCATGTTAAATGAAATTGATTTTCAAAGTAAATTAAATCCTTGAATGAAGGTGGGTGTATCTTTCCACATGAAGGAAGAAATGTTTAGAGACTTGCATATATAAACAGATCATGGAGAAATAAACTGAATTATCTATGGAACAGTCATATTAGGATGCAACAATCTTATCTTTCTCAAGTGCCTTAAAAAGCAAAATATATTTAGTATAAGTTCAAATATGGAAGAGAAAAATGAAGATTTTTAAAATATGGTTTTTGTCTAGCAGTTAGTCGGTTGTCTTTGCTTTAAAAGAACATCTGTCTTGGCCTAGAGTTCAATGCAGTTAGATTTCTCACTCATTACTTCAACCAGCAAAGAAAAATGAAGTTTGACTAAGTCATGTCTGAAGCAATTATTACACTTTAATTAGCTACCTTTGGCTATAGTTGTTGGGTTGACAGGAGTCACATATAACTTTTCAAATACTGAATGCTATCTTCTGCTATTAAACCCACGTTGCCTATTGCACTCTGAAAGAATAGGTTTTAACTTCATATCCCCTACTTCTCTCCTCTTTCTCCAATTTTCTTTTCTATGTAGGGAAAACAAAAAGTAAGAAAAACTTTAAGGAGTGTGAAAGAACAGAGTATTTACCCTCCAGTTTTCTATTTTAGTATGGCAGTAAGTCTAATGATTATGTATTATACAGATCATAGATTATAGATTATATAAAAATGATATATAATTCATATTTAATTAGATGCACAAAAAGACTTTATGAGGTTTTTATATTTTTTCATATTCCATGATATTGTGAAATGTAAGATAAATACTTGTTAACTCAGCACATACTTTGTCTTATGGCTTCAAGATAACGTTGGGTAATCCAGAGGAGTGAGACAAGTAGAAAAGAAGACACAGGGAAGGCCTTCTTATAACTGGTTATCTGGTTTTTGAGAGATAAAACTTACTAAGATAAATATCATTGTAAATCCTTTGATCTTTTCATGGGGGAAAACTATATAAAAGATTATTCTGTGTGCTTTCTAAATGCAAATGAATATAATAAAACTTGAGGCAACTTGAGGACTTGAGGTAGGGTGATTAGAGCCAGTAGAGTTAACTGAGGGGTCATGGGGGAGAAAAACTTGTTGATAAAAAGAAAAATCAGAAGGTTGACATAACTGCTTTTTTCAGTGAGGGGAATGGTCTAAAGAGGGGTTGGCAAATTATGATTTGTGGGCTAAACTGCATGTGGGCAGTTTTTGTCTGACTTCTATTTAAGAATACTTTTACACATGTGTGTATATATTTATACAATTTTTGTTATTGAAATAGAGTTGACATACAATGTTATGTTAGTTTCAATTGTACAACATAATGATTCAGCAATTCCATGCATTTACTTAGTGTTCAACCATGATAAATGTAGTTACCATCTGTCACCATACAGCATGATTACAATTTTTGACTATATTCTCTATGCTGTATTTTTTTTTCAATTTATTTTATTTTATTTCTTTTTAGTGTCTATGCTGTACTTTTTACCTCTGTGACTTATTTTATAACTGGAAGTTTGTACCTCTTAATTCTCTTCACCTATTTTACCTGCCCCCCCATCCCCTCTGTCGACTATCAGTTTGTTCTCTGTATTTATGAATCCGTTTCTGTGTTTTTGTTTTGTTTTTTAGATTTCACATAAGTGAAGTCATATAGTATTTGTCTTCATTTGACTTATTTCATTTAGTGTAATGCTAGTTTTTATAACTTAATAATGGTTAAGGATTTTAATTTTTAATTTTTAAAGCATTATAAAATATAAAAAGGAATATGAAATAGAGATAGTATGGTTCAGAGCCCCAAATATGTATCATCTGGGTCTTAAGAGAACAAGGTCATTGACCCTTGATCTAGAGTAATCCTCTTCAAACTTTGTATGACAATGGGAAAATTCTATACCTGTACTGATCAGTGCTATGGTTAGGAGTTACATGTGACTACTGAGTACTTGAAATGTGGCTAGTGTAACTGAAGAACTAAATTTTTAGTTTTATTTAATTTCAGTTAATTTAAAGTTTAGTAGCCATAGGTGGCTGGTGGTTACCATATTGTACAGCACAATTCTGGCCAACTGTGATGATAAAAAGAAAGGTTCTACAAGATGCCCTTCAATGGATGAATGGATAAGGAAGATGTGGTCCGCATACACTATGGAGTATTATGCCTCCATCAGAAAGGGTGAATACCCAACTTTTATATCCACATGGACAGGACTGGAAGAGATTATGCTGAGTGAAATAAGTCAAGCAGAGAGAGTCAGTTATCATATAGTTTCACTTATTTGTGGAGCGTAAGAAATAACACGGAGGACATGGGGAGATGGAGAGGAGAAAAGAGTTGGGGGAAATTGGAAGGGATGATGAACCATGAGAGACTATGGACTCTGAAAAACAATCTGAGGGTTTTGAAGGGGTGGGGGGTGGGAAGTTGGGTGAATCTGGTGGTGGGTATTATGGAGAGCACTGGGTGTGGTGCATAAACAATGAATTCTGGTACACCAAAAAAAATTAAAAAATAAATATTTAAAGGGGAGAGGTAATTCCATCAGATATTAAACTGCCCTAAGTTTCCTATAATAAAAAAAAAAAGAAAGGTTCTAGACTAATTTTTATTCCATACCTCAGGTTGGCTGCTCTCTGTGATGTGATCTCTGAAGCAAGCTGAGAGTGACAGAGAAGCCAACTGAAAGTAAGGGGTAATATTTGGAAGTTTGAAAAGTTTTGGTAGTGGGAGGTAGCAAGAAGACAACCCTAAGTAGAGTTCCCATACCAAGGATACAGATTATGTTCTCACTGAGATCTCCAGAATATATCTATTTCCAAAACATATGGTAAGAATTCAGAATTAGAGATCCTTCCTGGAGGAATGGAAAGTAGGTGAGTTGTTTAGAATGCAGCATAGAGGTGATTGTAATCTCAGACAGGGGATGAATCATGTAAAGGACTTTGTCATAGAAAAATATGCCAGGGGCGCCTGGGTTGCTCAGTGGGTTAAAGCCTCTGCCTTTGGCTCAGGTCATGATCCCAGGGTTCTGGGATGGAGCCCTGCATTGGGCTATCAGCTCAGCGGGGAGCCTACTTCCTCCTTTCTCTCTGGTTTTCTGCCTACCTGTGATCTCTGTCTGTCAAATAAATAAATAAAATCTTAAAAAAAAAAAAAAAGAAAAATATGCCAGAAACTTGCTTTATATCCTTAGAAATAAGACTGACAGAGAGAAAATAGACGAATAGACCTTTTAAGGCAGCTAAGGAATAGAGAAGTGTTCCTTCTTTTCCAGAGCACCAGTATTCTGGAGGGAGGAGATACGATGGAGTTGGGAAGTTTCAGTGTCTAAGAGACTCTGGCATAAGATACCCACATGGATTTTATAGCTGAATGGGTGCAGCAGGTACCTTGAAACCTCTATCCTCTACCTTCATGGAGTAAAGGTAAGATTGCCAGACAAAATGCAGTATAACCAGTTAAATTTGAGTTTCAGATAAATAACAAATACTTTAAAAATATATCTAAAATGCTGTATGATACATGCTTATACCAAAAAATGTGTTGTTTATCTAAAATTCAAATTTAACTAGGCATCCTATATTTTTATTTGCTAAATCTGGCCACACGAGGTAAGAGCCATTGATACTGCCTGCTAACATTCTTACTGGTTCTGTGAAATTGTGGGGTAGCTTACTAGAGGCTCCATGCAAATTTCTAGAATCACGCTGGGGTCAACACTTATTAGACATATGCTTTTGGCCACATCACTTAAACTCTTTTAGTCTTCTGTTCTCGTTAGTGTGGAGAAAAGAAATTCACACGCTGAGAGTTATGTCTGTCCTACCTTGAATATCAGAACGTTGGAACTATAACTACTTTAGATATTTTCTATCTAATCCTCTCTTTATAGAAGTGAAGCAGGCCTAAAAAGGCAAGGTGGCTTTTCCAGGAACCCAGATTTCTGCCTGGGGTGACATGACCATTCCTGGAATCTGGGTATCTTGATGCTCTCTGTTCAGTGCTTTTTTCCTGTATACTGTCTTTCTATTTTCAAGGATTGTAGGAAATAATGTACATTAAAATTCATTGTAAATTTTAATATGAAAAATATAAATGTGTAGAATGGTTATTTCTAGGCTGATATCAGAGCATAGAAATCACTTCCTTACTTTGCTGATTCATAGGCCGCCTTCTGGAAAAAATGTTTGGGTCTCAGCTTCTCAGGAATCCAGGGTCTTGACCTTTTTGGATTTCCTCTGGAAAGCACAATTGATAAATTAGAAACAAAGTTATCAGAAAAATACCCCCAAACTTTCAAAGTTATCAATACAAGTTACCAGTTCGATCTTTTAAAATCTGTTTCCCGTGGGAAACAAGCAAAACCATTTGATAAAGGTAAATGTCCTTAGATACACATAAATCAGCCTTTTGCAATTCATTGTTGACTACTCAGGCTAGCTGTAGAACTTGTATATTGCTGTGTGCCTTGCAGGAGATGGATCCTTATTGCAAGGCAAGTCATATCCCTGCCAACATTTACAGCTGCTCTGTTACTGTGGCAGTGACAGGCTGACACCTCCCAGATGCCTAGATTATTTTCTCCTCAGTGCTAATACAAAGTTGGGGTGGAGGTAGAGAAATGACGTAAAATAATATCATTGTCCAGGCAATTAATGATAGAGAAGCATTTAGGTAAAGGAAGACCTGACCTGAACATGGAGAGATAAGCAAAGGCCATGTTTAAGATCCAAAATCTAAGAACATTTTAGAGGCCCCTCCTTAGAGGAGAGAGATTTGAACCTCCTTTGTGCCATTTCCATGAATAATATCCTCTCTCTCCTACAACTGACTCATTTTGGCTCAGTTAAGGGTTTGGGAAATTTTAATCTTATATCAAGATATATAACTGCTGGGTGGTACAACTGGTTCATTGTCTTTTGAATGCATTTAAGATTTCCTCTTCACAAATGATTATGTGGGAGTTGGATTTATTTTTATAATGCTAGATGTTGTATTACATATGTAAATGAAATTTCACTTGAGGAAATTAGAATGGAAATATTTTAAGATATGTAAAGCTTTTAATCCAACAAATTATTTTGGAAATAAAAAGATTTTTCTTCCTGTGTGCTTATTGTTTGCTCAAAATTATATGTGCCATATATAAATATCATAAATATACTCACAGGGACTTAACAGTCTAAAAATTCTTGATTTCTTATAAAATTTTTAAAAAACTCAATCCCCTCATATTCTCTTACATGTAACAAAATATTTAGTACTTCCACAGAAGTCTAGAATCTAGTTTTCATCTCCATTGCCTTTTAGTGGTATCTAGTCCTTTAGAATTATCAAGTAGATTATATATTGCTTTTCTTTACCCTGGAACAGTAGAAGAGCAGCTTTCAATATACAAATTAAACGTACGTGCCCCTTCCTTCCTTCCTTCCTTTCTTCCTTTCTTCCTTCTCTTCTTTCCTTCTTTTCTTTCTTCCTTCTCTTCTTTTCTTTCTTTCTTCCTTTCATCCTTTCTTCCTTTCTTTCTTCTTTCACCAAGCCCAGCTGGCAGTGACTGCTAAGGATTCACTTTTCTGAACCGATGTTAGAAAGAGGCTCCTGGACTTCTTATCTATGCTATTGAGGTTACCTCCTCTACAGTGTACATTTTACATATATACAGTATACACATAAAACACTAGACTTCAATTTGATATAGTAATGGTTTGGGCTATATCACTTTGGGTTTATGGCTATGAATACCTATTCTGTGCTGATCACTGTACTGAGAGACATTATTTGAAATAATAAGATGCTGGCTTGCTTAGACCAGTCTTTTAAGTCTGGAAATTCTCTAACTCTTTAGATGGTGGACTAGGATTAGTATCAGTATTAGTGCTTTGGAAACTTGTGAAAGCATGCAGATTAGAAATTTGTTAGGAAGAAATTAATATATTCCTCATATTTTAAGTACAGTGTGAATGGTGTTCTCTTTTGGTGTGTGTTTTTAGGATTTATCCCCTTCTCTTCTTTCCTCTCTGCCATCCACTTTTTTTTTTTTTTTTTTTAGATTTTATTTATTTATTTGACAGACAGAGATCACAAGTAGGCAGAGAGAGAGAGGAAGGGAAGCAGGCTCCCTCCTGAGCAGAGAGCGAGACGCGGGGCTTGATCCCAGGACCCGGAGATCATGACCTGAGCTGAAGGCAGAGGCTTAACCCACTGAGCCACCCAGGTGCCCCATGCCATCCACATTTTTACCATTCTCTGGGATCATTGTAAGACTAATTTTTTTTAAGAGATTTATTTATTTGTTTTAGAGAAAGTATGTGTGGGGAGAGGCAGAAGGAGAGGGAAAGAGAGAATTCTCAAGCCAGCTCCCCGCAGAGTGTAGAGCCTGACATGGGGCTCCATCTTAGGACCCTGAGATCATGACCTGAGCTGAAATCAAAAGTCTGATACTTAACCTACTGAGCCACCCAGGCACCCCGCAAGATCATTCTTATTAAACTTTTGTGTCTCTTCAGGACCCATACCCATAAAATCAATTAAGCTTACAAATAAAGAATCATTGCTTATCCTTTTTCTGAATAAGGTATAAGATTTAAGTTTTCTTATGATTGATTCTTTTCAGGATTTAATAAGCATTCATCTCAGATTTTTTTCAGAAGCAAATGAACTGAAATTAACGTTGATCAAAAAGCATTTAACAGAATCCCATGGAAAATTCCTGAGTTTCATAGAGTAGTGATTTTTAAATTGTGCTCCACAAACCTCCATCGAAGGGCTCCTTGAACGTTGATATGAACATGCTGGGTGTTTTATCTGAAACTGCCCCCATCTTAAGTAGAGATTGTGTTTCCACAGACAGAAAAAGTAATCACTTCTAGCACCAAGGTTGCAAAACTCTGCAGTAGATGACTGTGGTAGTATAGACACTATGTCTTTACTTGGCTATAGAAACTAAGAATTGGTGTTATTTAATGTAAGCTCTTAAGAATAAATGAAACAAGATGGGATTGGGAGGGAGACAAACCATAAGTGACTCTTAATATCACAAAACAAACTAAGGGTTGCTGGGGGGAGGGGGTTTGGGAGAAGGGGGTGGGATTATGGACATTGGGGAGGGTCTGTGCTTTGGTGAGTGCTGTGAAGTGTGTAAACCTGGTGATTCACAGACATGTACCCCTGGGGATAAAAACATATGTTTATAAAAATAAAAAATTAAAAATCTCAAAAAAAAAAAAAGGAGGGGAAAGAAGCTCTTATATAATGATGACTAATGCCATGTAAAAGGAGTTATTTTGGCACAGTGATGATGTGTTTTTCCCTTGCAGTTTTTTAAGTTTCTTAGCTGGTAGATAACTGTGTCAGAAAAGTTGCGTTTGATTTGACTTGCAAAAGAACTTAAAACAGTTCATTATTTTTGTTCTGCTTTCAAAAGAAACCTCCAATTTTCATGTCTTCAATGAAAGTCATTTCACCCGCAGTTAATTATTTACAATTGTACCACAAGCTGCAGAGCCCCCCAAGGGAACTCAAGTTAGTATATTCTGCTTAGCTGTCTCACTCTCAAACTACTACCCAGATCTCTCTATCTCCTCAGATTTCTCTTGTGTCTGTCCCCTTCCTTCTATCATCACTGTACCCATGCTTTCAATGCCCCTCCGTGGCTAGATGGGGCATTGTCTTGGCTCTTCCCACACTCCCATTTATTTCCCATATTAGGATCATGGTGATTTTTCTAAAACTCAAATGTAAGCACATCACTCCAGCCCACACAGGCCTCCCTGTCTCCCTGCTGTCCTCGGTCTTCAGTCAGTGTTCCTCTGAATGCCCTTCAAGGCTCCACAGCTTCATTTTCCGGCTTATCTCTGCATTTACGTATTTCTCTGTTTATTCCCTCAGACTGAGAGGTAGCATTTTTGAACTGTATATAGCTTCAAAGTTCTATCCTGTATCGGGGCTTTTTCTCAGGTTCTCCCTCTTCCTGAACCACTTTCCCCCAGCAATTTGGTCTCATACCCTCATTGACATAGCTAACTACTATTCACCTTGTAAAACCCTCCCAAAGAAGAGATTACTCAGTCTCTCTTCTGAACAGTGGCTGCCTCTTACTTGGTGTTCTAAAATAAGACTAACTGGGATCAAATCCTAACACCATCTTTTAGTAGCCATGTTCTTTTGGGTAAGTTGTTTCCTTTCCCTGTGCTTCACCCGAGGCCTCTTACTTAAAAGAATAATAATGTCTCTGTCATTGGGTAGTTATCAGAATAAATAAAAAGTAAGACAGAGGAGTACTTGTTATATAGTATGTGCTCAATAAATATAACTACAATTGCTATTACTATTTTTATTAATTACTAACTTCTATATTCAATTATTATCATACTTCACTGGATTATAGTATTTCTTTACACTTAAGTATCTCTGTACGTTTAATGAGAATTTTGAGGGCAAACTCAGCATTCTATTTATCTCTGTATCTTTAAAGTTGTTTTAAGGCCAAGAGCATATTAGATAGTAGGCGTGAAGTGCTTTGAAATAAACGAAATACTGTGTAAGTACACAGCAATATCATTCTACCATGAGAAAGAGAGCACGAGGAAAATTCAAAATTAGAATTGGCATAAAATGGTTTAAAATTGATATTGGTTTAAATTTTAAGATGTACCTTTTTAGGCTAACATCAAAATATGATTAAATTTGCAAGCTAAGTACCTCTAATGGTAGAAAAAGAGTGTTCTGATGGGTAGCTTAATTAAAAAAAAAAATCCATAGTTTACATTCTTTTTTTGGGTAACACACAAAGTTGGTCGATTCTCACACGGAATTCCCAACTACTGAATATGTTGCCTCCATTGCACCCCTGAATCCCTGACCCACTACATCCCTTCTGCCAGGGACATGCTCCTGTTGTCATTCATGTATTGAATCCATTGTTCCATAAGTCTGTATATATAAACCTGTAAGTTTCCATCTTCCTGTGTGACCTCCCCAAAACTGTTGCCTGTGGTAGTAATCTCAGGCCTAACTTTTTCATTACCTTTGTCTCCAACAAATTAAGCTGTCCTTGAAATGGAGTTGTTTGGTGGCAGGTATAGAATTCCAAATAACTGTGTTTAAAATTATCTTTTTTAGGTGATTTCCAAGTCGAGCACAGTCAAGCTTACTAAATTCATGTAAACCAATAATTGAGAATAGACTGTTCTTCACACTTTACATTTTTATATAAGCACATAAATATCAGAGCAACATAGCTTCTTATTCCAACACATTTTTGTAAATTTTCTGCATTGTCCTTGGAGAAAACATAAAAATACTTAAATGGTTGACTTAGCTAAAGTTCTGTTTGACAAGATAGGAGGAAGAGACATGGGGTTCGTGATTAAAATTAAACTGACACAGTCATAAGCAGAAACCATGAAACTACGGAGGTCATGCTTGGTACTCTGAGCTGAAACATATCTTAGTGCACATGTATCAGTGGTCTTTCTGAGACTGAAAGTTGTCAGAGACTATGTGATTAAGAATAAAATCACATCCTACTTAAGATGAAGCTTTTTATAAGTGCATTAAGGGTAGGATGTAGGTAGAATAGCTATACACAGAAGCTCTAAGAATAAATATTTTTGAATAATTTACAAACAGACCAATGTTGGTGGAATTTTTTGATTTTTGTGAAAATCAAAGACTAATAATAATAATAGCAATGAAAAAAAGAAAACATCCTAACAGTGTTTTGATAGCATATACATTTTTTTTCCTGTAACTCTAAAAAGAGCTAATGATGTGGATGTAATTTTATCAAGTTAAATTGGAAAAAAAAAAAACAAAAAACCAACCACAACTGAAAATTTACTATTGGCCTGTGACACATTCCTGAATTTCATGCTGTTTTTGGACTTTTCCCCAGGGAAAGAGATATATTATTTTGGATATGAAAGGCTGTCCAGTGCATTAGCTGTGACAGCATTGCAGGGACATGTATTAAACTGGCCAATGGGAAGTGTTTCAGATATAGAGGACCTTGTTTCATAATCAATTGCTACAATTTTCTGGCTCTGTAATAATAGGAAGTTCCAATATGGATATGAAACAAATGATAAGAATAGATAAAAAAGAGACTCCTGTTGACAGTAAGTATAAGACAACATATGATATTGGGGGTGCACGTACCACATGGCTGGTTAATCTTCAAAGCTCATTTCATGTCAGAAAATGGAGCCAAGTGAAAACTGCCTCTTCCAAATCCAGACAGCCACACAAAAGCCAACAATCAAATGCAATATTATCTCATTAAGCAAAGCTGTTTCCTTCTGATCAATCTTCTTGAATAAAATAAAATGATGTTCAATTTTTTAACAAATATAAGATTGGTGAAATTCAAGAAAGCTGTTGGCATACTTTCAGCCTACACCATACAATTGCTTCCTCAGCATGAGCTGTTTTTCAAGAAAAATAGCAATTGACACTAATTAATACTAATTGCTCATCTTGCTCTTATTTTTTGAGCTTTTCTGCCCTTTCCAGTATGTATTGCTCAAGTTAAATACTTGCCTGAGGCCTGGAGAATTTTTTTAGCTCAGTCCTAACGCATGGTATTCTATTGTAATTTGGAAAAGGAGGAATAAATGGATATGGTCAGAAAAGATTAGAAATGTGCTTAGACCTCAGGGGAGGTCATAAACTTTTGAGAGATTTAATGTTTTATTATGGGATTTATTCCAAAAATAATTTTTATGTCTATATTGTTATTACAAATAGGCGAGACAACACTGAAACTATTATTGCTACTTTCCTTGGTACTATCCTGTTGCTGTTGGTACTATCCTTATAGTATCTTTACTATATGGCATTCTCTGAGTTAAAAACCATCAATGACTCTTTCACTGAGTTAAGAATACAGTTTCTACTTTAGGGATTAGAAGTTTCACACAGTTCCATCTTCCTTCTCCAGTCTTATCTTGTATTATTCCCTTTTATATTTCTTTGTAATATCCTGGGCTCCTGCTCTCTACACCAGTCATGACTGCCATCATATTCTGGGCTGCTTAGTTTATGTGCCATTTTTTACTCATACTTGGCCCTTCCATTTTTAGTTTCTTTAATCTACTAAATTCCTTATGAATAAATAATTTCTTCCACTTTACAACTCACTTAATATTTTATACTTTTGTTAATGCACCTGGATGGCTCAGTTGGTTGAGCAACTGCCTTCAGCTCAGGTCATGATCCTGGAGTCTGGGATCGAGTCCTGCATCAAGCTCTCTGCTCAGTAGGGGGTCTGCTTCTCCCTCTGACCTTCCCCTTCTCATGCTTGATGTCTCTCATTCTCTCTCTTGCTCTCAAAGAAATAAATAAAATCTTTTAAAAAAAATAGTATACTTTAGTAAAAGTGTACTTTTGCATACTTGTGTCTGGCTATCATCCAACACAGTTTGTCATGTTAGACTTGAAATAAATATTTGGCTGACAGAATTAAAACATCTAAAAGGTTAGATAGCTTTTCTACCCTTTACAAGGGGAGGTATGGATATAAAGCATTTTCTTGGTTTTAGATATATTTGTATAATATAAGTACTTATATATGATTACAGTAGACAAATTTTTCTGGTACATACTTAATAAGCACATTCTCCTGGAACTTGCATATTCAAAGTTCTTTTAAATTTTGTCACTAATAATCTGGTTAGCTCTAATATTTTATCATGGTTTCCAGCATACACTATTAAGGAATGATAGTGGGATATTGTGACTGGGTGGGATATTTTGTCCTAACAACTGCTGTTGTTGAATAAGTGGTCATTCCAGTCTACATCAATCTTTAAACTTAGCTTTTTTCCTACTATGGTCCATACTGTTGTAGGTTGAAATTTTATGACAGCTTTCACAGACAGGAATTTAATGGTAATAGAAACTTGTGATTTTGCTGTGCAGAAGCTTTCAATCTTGATGAAGTCCCAAAAGTTCATTTTCCCTTTTGTTTCCTTTGCCTTTGGAGACATATCTTGAAAGAAGTTGCTATGGCCGATGTTGAAGATGTTACTGCCTATATTCTCCTCTAGGATTTTGATAGATTTCTGCCTCACATTGAGGTCTTTTATCCATTTCAAGTTTCTTTGTGTATGGTGTAAGAGAATGGTCGAGTTTCATTCTTGTACACATAGCTGTCCAATTTTCCCAGCACCACTTATTGAAGAGACTGTCTTTTTTCCACTGGATATTTTTTCCTGCTTTTTTGAAGATTATTTGACCATAGAGTTGCAGGTCCATATCTGGGCTCTCTATTCTGTTCCACTGGTCTATGTGTCTGTTTTTGTGCCAGTACCATGCTGTCTTGGTGATCACAGCTTTATAGTAAAGCTTGAAATCAGGCAACATGATGGCCCCAGTTTTGTTGTTCTTTTTCAACATTTCCTTAGCAATTCGGGGTCTCTTCTGGTTCCATACAAATTTTAGGATTGTTTGTTCCAGCACTTTGAAAAATGCCAGTGGAATTTTGATTGGGATGGCATTGAAAGTATAGGTTGCTCTGGGCTATAGACTTTTTAATAATGTTAATGATTCTGATCCGTGAGCATGGAATGCTTTTCCATCTTTTTCTGTCTTCTTCAGTTTTTTTTGTTTTTTTTTTTTTGAGTGTTGTGTAGTCCAATTTTCCCAGCACCATTTATTGAAGATACTATCTTTTTTCCACTGGGTATTTTTCCTACTTTGTTGAGGATTATTTGACCATAGAGTTGCGGGTTCATATCTGGACTCTCTACTCTCTTCCACTGGTCTATGAAAACATAAAATTAAATAAAAAAAAAAGAAACTTGAGATTTTGCTGTATTACTGTTTAGTGTTTGTTCCTTTTCCTTCAGATCTTTCCTACAAGATATAGTGAGTGAGTCTGTATTTCTGTGAGCTCTTCTTTAATTTATACTCTGTTCAACACTTGACTCTTAATTTTACCTTCTACGTTAAGTAAATTCAGTAGAGTATTTTTTTTTACACAATCAATAAATTATAATTCTTTGTTTAATAGTTACTGGACCTTTGTTTACAAAATACACTATAGCCCCTATTTAAGTTAAATCCTTGTGTGGCTAAAGGCACACATATATAACATATGTATTTGCACTGAACTGCAAATATATATGTTATAAATATCCACGTGCATTATATCCTAGCAAAAAGTCTTTGATTAACATAACAGATCCTGTTGAATAAGCAAAATGAATAGAGAGAGTAAAGGGGCAGGCATTTATAAATATTGATTCCTCAAGAGAGACATGAAACATTGACATACCTTGAGAACAGGTTGGTGGTACAGCAGAAGTGGATGACATGAGAGAATTGAGTATCTTTAGCTTTCTCCTTTCCTCCAGGCACCGCCAGAGAAGTAAATAACTGTTACATTGAAAACTTGCAAACACATTCTGTATTCCTGGAGGTATATTTGTCATTTTGTGATTGACCTTAGTCTGTTCATCATGTGACTATTTTAAGATGGTAGAGTTCTGTATGAATTAACTCACCTCCAAGGTAGCTGAACAGCTTTTAGTACATTCTTTTTTCTGGACCCAGAAAGGATTCCTGTTTGGGACCACTTTTTCTCACATGACTGGTTTACTTATTTGAACATTTGGACATTATTGCTATTCGAGAAAGAAATTACTCTAGAGAGAAGTGAGATGATGAATCAGTATTAGATGATTTCAAGCAATGGAATAAGCAAGATAATAGCCTTCTTTATCACTAGTATTTATTCAGAAAGCCATTTGGAATTTTATAGCCAACTTCTGCCATAACCCTTCAAGAAATAGAAGAAAAAAAAAAAGAAGAATCACGGGATGGAGTACTTCCGTACACAGAGACTGCCTATTCTTATGGGAATTCTAACCCTTAAAATGAGTTCTTACCAATACAGTCCAACAGCTCCCAGGACATTTCTAACAATTTTCTGGGTGGCAGTTTACATTTATCAACAATTGCTATGAGAACATAAGATTGAGAAAAGCAAAAACTAGAGATATAATACTAATCATCTTTGCTAGATTGGTTAAGAAACTTAAGGACTTTAGCTTCATGCCTTTCTTCTCAAACACATACAAGTTTTAGACGAAAAATTAATAAAACAAAAATAAAAACCTTGGGAATTGAAAAAGTTCTTCAGAATAGGAATAAATTATGACTATGGAGGCAAAAGGGTATAGGAGCTGTGAATTAACATATGGAACACATTTCACTGTGTCCAAGCATATCCCAAAAAGTTAAGGATCACATTAAACAAAGCTTTATAACTTTCTCTCAAGTTGGCATTATTGGTATTAGAGAGTGAAAAAATTGATGCCAGGGGCAAGTCAGCCTCTTGGCAGCACCTCAGAATTGGAACACAGAAGAGAATCTTATTTTCAGTTTCATTGTCCCCAAATTTCAGTTTTGCCAGGGTTCACAATTTGGTCACAGTTAGGGCGATCAATACAAGCTGAACAAAGCTAGAGGAAACTAACATGTAAACCAGCCCAATCAAAGGATTTACAATGGGCAGTGAACTTTACTTCTCATAGAATACTTACTTATATGTTTACTCTTAGGACAATATCTGCATTTATCAGGATACTTGGGAAGCTAACTCAGTAGACGTTGGTTGTGGAGAATGTTACCAGAGGTGATTTGTCTTAAGAGCTATTATATTCATTTGGTGAAAACAACAAAAGTGACAATAAATCTGATGAAAACAATTCTCACTGTTTTATAATAAACATCTTAAATGATAGCCATTTGAGTATGCCAGATTCAGTCTCTTGCCTTTGTAATCAGTGCTGGATAAATCATTGGTAAATCTTTTTTACTCACCCTTTTCTGGTATACTTGCAAATATCCAAACTTTTGTCAGTGTTAACCAGATTCTTCAGACAGGTTATAATAAATACATGGTAAAGTCCTCTATCTCTTCATTTTCTTCCCTCTCCTTTGCAGATACTCTATTTAATTATAATTTTGTGAAGAAAAAATTTAAGTATAAAGAAAAATGTAGAAAATATAACAAATATCCATAATACAGTCACCTTTCAGCTTAAATAAATTATAATAGTTTGTCATATTTGCCATTAAATGTGGATTTTGAGTGGATTTCCTGTATTGGGATAGGAAGTTCTTTACTTTCTCTTGTTTGCTAACAGTTCTTATCCCATGGACCTAGAGGATATTATGCAAAGTGAAATCAGTCAGAATGAGAAAGACAAATATCATATGATTTCATTCATATGTGGAACCTTAAAAGCAAAGCAGATGAATAAACAAACAAAAAGCAGAATCAGACCTGTAAATACAGAGAATAAACTGATGGTTGTCTGAAGCAAAGGGAGTGGGAGATGGGCAAAAAGGTGAAGGGGTGTGGGAGGTATAGGCTTCCAGTTATGGAATGAATTAGTCATGGGAATAAAAGACACAGGATAGAGAATATAGCCAATAATATTGTAATAGTGCTGTATGGTGACAGATGGTAGCTGTACTTGTGGTGAGCATAGTGTAATGTATAAAGAAGTTAAATCACTACGTTGTACCCTGAAACTAATGTATAGTATGTCAACTATATTCAAATTTTAAAAATTTTTAAAAAGTCTTGGTATGAAAAAATGTAAAATAACATGTATGTTGGGTTAAGTAAAATATATTAAAATTTAAAAAATAAAATTCAAAAGAGAAACAATACTTATCATGAATGGGCCAATCATTTTTCTATTTATGGATTATAACTCTGTGGTCATGAGTTTTTTTTTTTTTTTTTTTTTTTTTTTTACTATGATAAATTTGACTTGCTTCTATTTAGGAATTTTGTTGCTATTTCATTATGTTTATTGTATGTCTTTACACAGTTTTAATTCTTGATTATATATTTATTGTCAAGTGAGTTGAATACCTTTCCTTTGTTTTATAGTCTCTGAAAGAATTTGTATGCTATAAGCTTTATCTGTTTTCTTAGAAGTTTATAGTTTTGAAAAATGTTCTCTTAAAATTATGTGATCTATGCCTTCTGGAAGGGGGTGTGTGTGTGTGTGTGTGTGTGTGTGTGTGTGTGTTTAGTGGGTTGGGTGGTAGGTATAGAGGAACCATCAGTAATGAACTAAGGAAATGAGATTTTAACTATTAAATTATTTGAGTAAGTGTTTGCTTATTTTTGTTATTCAAAATTCTTCTGAAGTTAGTTTTACAGATACTTTTGTATTCTTAATTGCTCATTTCATCTTGGTTGTTAGGTTTATTGGTAGAGATTATTCACATTATTTTCATTTTTCCTTCACTCTGCCTGTTGATAGTTCTTGTTTTTAAACCATTTTCAGTTATTTGTATCTTTTCTAATTTTAAAGAAATATCTGTATTTTATAAATATTAAGAGCTTCAAAGAATCACCTTTTGGTTTTATTAACTTTCTCTAATTTTTTGTCTGTGATTTCATTAATTTCTGTCTTTACATTTAGTATTTCCATTTCTCTCTCTTCTGTTCATTCTTGTTTAAACTCTCTGAATTGAATGCTTATTTTACTTGTTTTACTCTTATTATATAATGAGAGCATTTAAGATTTTACCTTACCTCTGATTAAGACTTTAGCTATTTTGTTATATAATATTTCAACTCTGCATAGGTCTTTAAGTTCTAAGTATGTTTTGATTTTCATTGTAATTTCTTCATTTATTTTTGTATTTGTTTATTTTTATAGGGTCTAAAAATTTTATAAACACTTTAAGAACTTCCAGTTTCTAATATATTTTGACAATAGTGAGAAAGTAGCTTGACATTTATTCTACAACATTTGTTATTTGGATGCTCTTGAATACCATGGACCAGGAGACAGATTTAAAGCTGTGTAAATAGTAAGTGCTATGACAATTCTGCCTTGCGAAGGTTAACCTAATTCTGGTCTAATCCAGAATAAAACATCTCACTTTTCTTTTCTAGTTATAAAAATTTCATTTACTGTCACTGCAAAGTGGGGATGTATAGATTGGATGTGGAGAAATACTTTATAGAAAGTATGAGAATGAGCTTCAGTATCAAGGCAGCATTGGTTTGAATCAGTTTTGATATTTGAATATGGCATTGGGCAAGTAACTTGAAATCTCAATATTTTCTTTTTAATTTACATGTATGGAGCTTATGTATTTTTAAACATCATCTACTCCTTTAGAAATACATGCATTGAGGGGCACCTGGGTGTCTCAGCGGGTTAAAGCCTCTGCCTTCGGCTCAGGTCATGATCCCAGGGTCCTGGGATCAAGCCCCCCATCCAGCTATCTGCTCAGCAGGGAACCTGCTTCCCCCACCCCCGCCTCTCTGCCTACTTGTGATCTCTGTCTGTCAAATAAATAAAATCTTAAAAAAAAAAAAATACATGAATTGATCCATGCCCTGAAAGAACAACTGTGTGAGAAGGTGATTAAGGTGATTTTACTAAATGAGGTGGGCCTGTTCACTGCTTTGCAATCTTTCTGTGTGAAGTTACAGTGCTATCAGAATTTGAAATGGCTACTCTCCCAGACCAGGTATAAAGATTCTAATAAAATTTGCTAGGAGAAGACTGAAAAGTCAATTTTCTTTCCACTTTGATATTCAAATGAGCAATGTGCCAACTTCAGCTTTTCTTTCCCTAGTAAGATGGTAAGAAATTAGTTTGGTGATTTTTTTCTTTTCACTGTTGGTTATCTACAACACTGGAATTTGCAGTCCTTTAAGTTTCCTTCTGAGCAGCCAAGAAATTAGTGATGTTCTGCCCAAATATAAGGCAATATCTCTATTTTCCATCAGCCTTGGTTTTCATAGGCAGCTATTGCGATTTTAGCTATATGGCTCTCCCTAAGCCCTGATGGGGCACAGGCCTGTGAGCTCTGAGTCTCTGAGATGCTGATTGTACTGTGATAAGCTGGGGAGCCTGGAAGTCCTACCAGTTCACTTGTAGGGCCTCCCAATTTACTTATGTCCCTGTGAGACAGTACATTTTGTGTTGGTACAAGGCCAAGGAACCCACAGCTGTGACTAATCAGATGGTGTTCCCTCAGGCTTTCCCAGAGAAACTGAGGTGGGTGGAAGTATGCATATTGAAGAATTGGGTGCATATTACATTTCTCAGTGTCCTGTGGTTGCAAGGGTACACAGCAAAGTAAGAAAGCATTTTTATTTTCCTTTTTCATGGGATAACATCACTCCAGGCTTAGAGCAAATCTTAGTCTTTTTCTTGATTTCAGAAGAGTTTTACTTTTGAGTTTTCTATTTTTGTGGTTGTTTTAAATAGTTTTTTAGAGTTTTGTAGGGGGGCAGTTTTGCTTTATCTTGGCAGGTAAGAGCATCAAAAGGCATATATCAAACTTGATAACATCTCAAAAATAGCGATACCATAAATGCTTGAACTTTTTCTAAGTGACATCTCTTAACAACCCAGTGCATTTAAAAATATAGTTACTAAAATTTTCATAATCATTTTAGGAATGCAGTATTTCTGTGGAATATGGATAGCAGAAATCAAGTAGTATCCCTAAAATGAGGATTTATCCATAGCTTTTAAAGTAATTTTTTATCTTCAAGAAAATGTAATAGGAATAGCAGAATTGTGGGACCCCTGTAGAAGTTGGGTTTGGGCAAATATATCTTCAATATCTTCATTTGTTAAGTTATTTACATGTCTATAGCAAGCCTTGCTCTCAGGAACAGACAGAGAATTCCTATTCAACCAAATGTTGCCTTTGCACCATCGTTCTTGCTTTCATGTAAGCTAAAGGAAGTTGCATATTCATTTCAAATTTGTTATTTGGCTTGCTGTGACTAGAGACATACTAAACTATGAATTTTTAAATCCATGGATTATTAAAAACAAAGTTTTGCCAATTCTTTTAGAAATGTGAAAAAACAACTTGGGAAATAGGGAAAGTATTGAGCTCTGAAAGATTGGATGGGGAGAAATAAAATGAAAAAGAAATGAGAGATTCTTCTATATAGTCAATGCTTTTGTCTTAGAAGAAATTTATAAAAAAAGAAAAGAAAAAGAAAGAAAGTGGCTTCCCTTAAGCACATGAAAGGTGCCAGGATTTTATCTAATATTAAAAATCATGACATGTATCAGATGGCTGTCAGGCTTCTGAGGCAATATTAACTTTCATTTCATGGCGGTGCTCTGCCACTACTGATTTTACGTTTAGCAGAGTCTGTTTCTTCATCTTGACTTCAGAGCTGCTAAATTCAAGATATATTGATCTAGTGTCAGTCATAGATGCTTTATTTTCTGAGTCCCTGCCTCACCTAACTGACTGTAGGCCCTGGAAGAGAGGACACTGTTAACATTGGTGAATGTGTGCAAAGTCATGACAAGTGAGGGAGGAGGAGTTTAGAAGGGTCAGTTTGTTGGAGCATTAGTGCTGATTAACAGTTCTAAGTCATGGAGCTTCTAGGTCTTGGTTATTTGCTAAAAGTAGTCAGATAAAGGTCCTCTAAAGCAGCACATGCACTGGAGGGGGATAAAAGTAGTGAGGACAATGCTGGGGAAAATGGTAGAATTTTTTTTGAATGATACTGCAATATTGGTATTGGCATTTTATGAAAAAAGATGAACATAATTAATTTAACAAAACTATCAAATCTAATTAATTAATGCTTTTCAGATACTAACATTTGAACAAAATGTATCTAGTGCAAAGTTATGAAAAAATATAAAAGTTAAACAAAATATTTAAATTACTGGCCACTAGGTGACATCTCTGGGCTCTGCTGTTTGCTTGGACTCCATTGCTGTCCATCTTGGTGTCAGTGAGATCACTTGGAGCTGTGTACTTTGGTGTGGTCAGTCCAGTGACCTTCAGTATCTTCCTGTCATTTAGTTCCCCTAAGTGGAGTTATCACCACTGTTGCCTCTCGGTATCTTGCCTGCTCTGTCCAGAGCTTTCACCAGTTTTGATTTGTTTGATTGCCTTCTTCAAAGAAGTGGTCAGGTCCCTAGTCTCCTCCTTATTCCCCACTGAGGCATCTGCCTGTAAAATGAACTCCTCGAGCTAGGTCCATCCCAGGTTTTATTGAGTGGATTGTTTTTTTTTTTTTAATTGCAGTAGGATTGGGGGAAGGATAACAAATATGGCAGGAGGTCAGTGACAAAGAGCAGTAGGAATGGTTTGTAGTGAGTATGTCAGGAAAAGGCATGGCATAAGAAGTAGAAAAAGAGGGTGTTAGAGACTGAGAAAAAAATGCCCAACTAAGTTGCTGACTTATGTCTCAAACATTTGCATGACCACAACAAAAGTACCAATGTTTCAGTTTTTAAAAATAGCAAGGTTAAATGTGATGGTTTTCAATCTTGGCCACACAGTGGGAAGCTTCAAAGACATTGAGGCTTGGGTTCTATCCTCCTAGCAATCCTGATTCAATTGGTCTGGGTTGTGGTCCTATATAAAAAGTTTAAAAATCTTCCCAAGAGATCCCAACATAACAGCTAATGTTAAGAATGGGATCTGTAAGTGAGTATCAGGATTTTAAAAATTAGTATTATAATCAGTAATTGGAAGGTGCAACTTTTACTTTTATTTTAACCAAAGGGAAACAGACTCATCTTTAAGGGGCATCTTCCAGGTGCCAGGCAAGGTGCTGAGTTACTTAATATTACCTTTTTCATTTTCATATGAAGTGGGAATAGTCAATCCCATTTAAAAGGTGAAGAAAGTGAGACTTATGGAGGATAAGTCTTTAGCCTAAGATGACATAGTGGAGGTGAAGCTAGCAGCAGGGAATCAACACAGGTCTATGTGATTAATCTTTTTTTTACCTTTCCTTTAAGACACAGTTGTAAAGTGTAGTTATCGTGGATTGCTTAAAGACATACATTCTTTTGTGCCTTATATGTGAGGATAAGAAAAGAAATCTATATGTTCTGGTTGCCATAATCTGCAAGACTGCTCAAAATTAGGGGTAAATTCTTAACCACTATCTGTTCTGCGTGGCCTGTGGAGTAAGAATGTTTTTTTTTTAACATTTTTAAATGGCTGAAGAAAAATTAAAGAATGATATTTCATGAAATGCAAAGTTTAATGACCACAAATGAAGTTTTATTGGAACACAAGTATACTCATTTGTTTATGTATGGTCTATAGCTGTATGGCAGGGTTGAGGAATGATGATAGAGACCATAGGCCAGCGTAGCCTAGAATATTTACTATTTAGCCATTTACAAAAAATATTTGTGAATTTCTGCTCTAAAGAAAGACCAGATAGATAGATCTTAGTGTATAGCACTGATAGTATGGAGAATGCTTGCACACATTAAAAAAAAAAAAGATATAAATATATATAAATATATATATATATATATATATATATATATATATATATATAAAACAACATAAAAGAACTTGCAAGGTTCTTTTAAGGTATGAGGTGCCTTGGTGCATTTCAGTGTTGGTTTAAAAATCATTAGGTGGTCTTGAGGGTTGGTGCCTAGAAAAATGAAAAGTGAAAGCACAATAAACCATTATTTACAGAAGAGTAATCATAAGAGAAGGTAAAACTTTTGCAAATGACATCACTAGCAATTCAGGATGAATTGTAATGATTGCATTCCTTTTTAGCTTTCCTTGTAAATTAAGTAGTAGTTCTGTTTCCATATTTGCACTACATTTTTTCCCAGAATTTCTATTTTTTATAATATTGGTATATTCATTAGTGTTTTCAGAAATGTACCAAGACGTTATATGCTCTCTTTACAGCAGCAACTATATCCGAGTCTCTAAACGTGTGTTACACATGCATCAGATTTACTCAGGATGTTTGTTTTCAATAGACATTCCAGAGTCCCAGGCCAGACCTACTGATTCAGGACCTGTGAGGACAGGATTCTGTCTTTCAGCAAGCTCCCCAGGTGAATTTCATGCACCCTGTAGAGTAAGAATCCCAAGTTAAGTCATGGGTGAAAATATTCACAGTTATACTAGGAGTGTAGATTTATAGGAGCAGACAAGCAGGGTGTGGAGATTTCTATAGAGAAATGGAGCAATATCAGGTTTCTGTAATCCCAGAGTATATAAATGAAAGCACATATGGAAACCATCTTCCTAATAAGAAGCAGATTCATTCAGGTGGGCAGAGAAATAATAGAAATGAGGAAACTCATTAGAAGAATGGAAGCTGGCATGAACTGCTGCTAGTTTTTTTTTTCTTTATCAGCATATGATTGGTTAAGGGCCTTCTTGGCATCCTTTCTTCATCTTGGAAATGATCAAGTATGCTAGGCATTTCTGTTTGCTCTTTCAGATCCATTCTCCATCCCTTTCTGCCTATCCTATTCTCTGGGTGGACTGCATCCCCAAGGCTTCCCTGCCCAGTGGTTTCTAGTTGGAATGGCAGGAGATCAGATGGAGGTAGGAGGGTGAATCTCCTTCACTGTGTAACAAACTCTGGCTAAAAATCACTACTCTGCTCAAAGAGGTCTTTTCTTTCCTTCCCTCCCTCCTTCCCTTCCTTCCTTCCTTCTTTCCTTCCTTCCTTCTTTTCTTTCTTCCTTCCTTCCTTCTTTTTGGGGAGAGAGAGAGGGTGGGGAACAGAGGGAGAGTAAGAATCTAAAGCAGACTCCCCTCTGAATACAGAACCCAATGGGGGGCTTGATCTCATGACTTGAGCCAAAATCAAGAATAGGATGCTTGTAAATGTCCACAATAGCCAAACTATGGAAAGAACCTAGATGTCCATCAACAGATGAATGGATAAAGAAGAAGTGGTATATATACACAATGGAATACTATGCAGCCATCAAAAGAAATGAAATCTAGCCATTTTCAATGACGTGGATGGAACTAGAGGGTATCATGCTTAGTGAAATAAGTCAATCGGAGAAAGACAACTATCATATGATGTCCCTGATATGAGGAAGTGGAGATGCAACATGGGGGGCTTGGTGGGTAGGAAAAGAATAAATGAAACAAGATGAGATCGGGAAGAAGACAAACCATAAGAGACTCTTAATGTCACAAAACAAACTGAGAGTTGCCAGGGGAAGGAGGGTAGGGAGAGGGTGGTGGGGTTATGGACATTGGGTAGGATATGTGCTATGGTGAGTGCTGTGAAGTGTGTTAACCTGGCAATTCACAGACGACCTGTACCCCTTAGGCTAATAATACATTATATGTTAATTTAAAAATTAAAAAATAAAAATAAAAGAATAGGATGCTTAACCAACTGAATCACCCAGGCACTCTTCAAAGTGTCCTTTTCTGTATCATACTCCACTGCTGTCTTCTGTTACATGCTCTTGCCTTGTCCCCTTGGGTTTGAGGGTAGTAATAGGTCCATGGTTGCAAACCCCAGATTAACTGCAGAATCCTTTTGTATTTCCCTACAACCTGCCCACGTGTTTATAAATTTTAACCCCTCTGAATTACTTTAATTTGACTATGACATTCGTTTCCTGTTTGCACTCTACTGAAACAGCAGTGAAATATCTGTAGACAAGGTCTGAAAGGAGAGAGGAGGCATGATCTCCCCATTGAGCAATGGTTTAGTTTATCAACTATGACAAACTTCTTGCTTCAGAACCCCCACACATACTATTATCCCTGTCAAAGACTCTTCCTTCCACCTGTTTGGCTAACTCATGGTCAGCCTGCCTATCTATCTATCTATCTACCTACCATCTATCTATCTATTATCTTTCTATCTCTTAGTCCTTTTAAAAGTTTTGTTTTATATGGCAACTTCTAAGAGATGTTTTAAATGACTCTCCAAAACTACATCAGTTCCCCCTGCCATAACTTCTCATAATATGCTTTAGTTTTCCTTAATTGTGCTTACCCATATTATAAGTAATTTACCTTACATTGTCTTTGGCTATTTCTACACTGGACTGTAGTCTCTAGGAAGGCTCTGAACAGTTTGTGATTAACACTTGCCCTTCACAAGTGCTTTTGTTGAATATGTGAACAAAATAAAGTTAACCCAGTAAATTTCACTGTTATCCTTTCCCCCTGGGAAAGCCTATGACACATATAACTACATATAGTGCATGCTATTTTCTGTGCTTATTTAAACTCACACCCTTTCATGTGACTAATTATGCCACTTCTACATGGACCTCTAAGTCTCAGGTGAATGGTTTTACTTGTTTCGCAGAAGTCTGTCTATTTTAGGAAACATTTGGTATAAGAAAGGCAGAAACTTACCAAACAAATCGTCTATAATTGATAAATAACACATTACACAAAGTGGTACCAACTGCCTGGTAAATATAGGACTGGTGCTGTGTCAAACTCAGTGAGTGGGCATTTACATTTTCCTGGGAAAAAGATCCACTGAATTACCATTTTTTCCTTTCCTTTTCTCCAAAGAATTTCTACACAGAGACATTAACAGACAAAGGCTTCTTAGAGAATCAGAGTGCCAGAAATTTTTAGGTGGTGAATTTGACAAAACTGCAAGTTTTTATTTGCTGTGGGATTCTCTTTTTGGGACTATAATAACATTTCCTAAAGGAGTGATGTGTATTAGATGGAGAGGAAAAAAATGTTTAATCACCCCAAATATTTGGAGATTGAGTAGCCAGTGGGAACTCCTCTTGATAATGCTTCATTCTTTTTCTATCCCAAACTCCATATAATGTGGATTTCAGTTTCTTTATAATCTAACACTTTGGGGGACATAGATGTGAGTGAGAAAATTGTTTCTAGGGATCCATAAAAGCTCTCTGTTTTTCTTCAGTTTGCATTCCTCATTTCATCCATTCACAGTCCTCACCCCATTCCAGTTTTTCCCTTCATGGAACAAAAATGTCCTGGCCCCAGGGACTCATCTCTTTCTTTTCTTGAAGGACTGCAGTCACTGCAGTTTCTCTTGCCAGCTGCCACCTCATGCTGAGAAATCATGCAGATAACTACCCTTCTTCATGTCCTCACAAGCCCAGAGACAATCTTCCAGCATTGCACCAAATGCCATTGTGAGGGAAAAGAAAATCAGTGAGAATCTTTCTGTATTTTAGTATGGGCTGGCATTCTTCCTTTGTGAAACATTTCAGGGATCAAGAGAAAACTATAAAGGTCCTCTCCACCGATTTACTAATTTTTGAAATTTCTTTGTTAAAGATTGAATGTTATAAACCATGTTTTAAAACATTTTCTGTGTGTGATGTTAACATCATTTACATCTCATTGTGAATAAGGCTGCCAGATGCATTTTGAAAGCAGATTTCTTGAGGGACGGGGGCAAGAAAACATGAGGACCCCGTATTGGGCACAGAAAGGAGCAGAAAGGGGACATTCTTGCTCTCAGTATAAGCATTATCTACTTTTGTCTAGACATATTCCTTGTATCAGTCTCAATTTGACCCCAAATTAGGACATTTTGTCAAGTATTGAAGGTATTCCAAATAAAATGCTACATAGTAAATTTTCTCTGACTTTGGTCAAGCCAGAGAACTATTTACTTCATTATTAACAATCTTTCAATATATAAGGTATGTATGTATTACAGAATATAGAAATGCATGCATTTTAGACTTGTCATTTCATTTTTTTCTTAACATGCGTTAAAATAATACATGGATTCAATATTATCCAAGGCAGTAGGATTTCTAGACCTGTAAGTAGAACAAAATAGTATGTGTTACTTTGTACCATTACCCTTCAGAACATGCAAACTGGGAACATTTATTAAGCACTTCAAAATTTGTACCTCCATCTAGTGGTAACTGACAAAGATGACATGTTTTTAAATTGATTTTGTAGGCACTGGGAGAAGATAAATGGGAAAGTTCTTGATAAACCAACATTATCAATTCAGTTACATTTTGATAAGGAATGGAAGGTGCAAAGTCTACCTAGACATGGAGTAGGCAAAAGAAAGGCAAGGAATCTAACTCATGAATGGTAAAGTAAGCCAAAATTATTCAGGATAGAATAAGCCACAGTTTCAAGAAGTATTTATGTAAAGGAAATATCACAGGACTAAAGCATGGGTGGTTTGTTTTGAACATGAAAAAGAATGTCAAGGAATTAACCCCCATTTGCTCTTTTTGCGTCATCTAATGGCAACCCTTCATCATGGCTGTCTGGAGTTAGTCTCCCTGATGACAAAGAATGCTTCCAAGTGAAGTAATTTTGGGATATGAAAGAATCCCGTGGTTTCCTTAAGTGTCTCATTTGAAACCCCAGTGAGAGGGAATCTCAACAAAATGTTATCTTAAACTGATAGGAGCAAAGGATATCTGTTTTTCCAGACTCAAGCTGCTAAGGTGAAATGCTTAGTTGAGAGGGCAACTTGTTAAAAATGCATAAGTTCCTTGTCCCAGATTTTCTCAGAACCCCTTCTTACAATGAATTCTTTCCAGCATTATTCCTGAGAAGAGTAACCTGAGATTATTTAATATGAGACTTACCTTTTTTTTAATGTGATAAAAGAAAGGATTGCTTAGATTTTTCAAATATCAAAGGGCTTTCATCTTACTAAGGATGGGAAAAACTAATAAGTCTAATGTCTAATTGACTGTAACATTTATAGGTTTATGTTATTTACATAAAAATTAATGCTATCTGTTGTTAGTTGCCTCAGTACTTGAAAAATCTAATAAAGATCTTGTATATGCTGTTTCTTAGGCTTTGCCTACATAAGAGACAATGACCTGAACAACCCATATTTCAAAGAATTTATCCCAAATGCCATGGGACTAGGACATTTATATTTTTTATTTTTAAATTTTTGTTTTGAACCGTGTGTTTTGATTTTATTTATATATTTTAGAGAGAGAGTGAGAACGATAGTGAGAGTATGAATGTAGAGAGGGGTGGGGGAGTTGCAGAGAGGGAGAGGAAAAAAGGGAGGAAATGGGACAAACAGACTCCCCACTGAGTGTGGAGCCTGATGTGGGCCTTGATCCCAGGACAACAAGATGATGACCCAAGTGGAAACCAAGAGTTGGTGGTTCAACTGAACATCCAAGCCACTGAGGCACTCCTGAACCATAGTGTTTTGATTCTTGACTTGAGATTGTTTATTTAGTCACTTGCAATATAGTAATGATAGTGATGATACCCTGATTTTCCTTTGAATAATATTTTATTCATTCATTCATTTATTCTGGTTTGATTAAAAGAATTCTGCCTGGATTCACATGGCTTTCAGCTTTAGCACATATCTTTGATGTGTGAGCATTTATTTAACAAATGTTTATTTGTTGTTACTTATCATGTCTGGAATTAGGTATAAGGTTGCAATCAAAATTTTGGACTAGGTGAGAGGGACTTTGTAGGAGTTGTTTCTTCAAAAATGTTTGTGCCAAGTGCCAAAGTTCTAGTGGTTATGACATAATTAGTATTTACTTCTGATGACTTTTTACCTTTCTTTTGGTTCTGGAAAGATTTCTTCAAGGAGCTAGCTTTCTTAGTTTTTACAAGTCATTGCTTAACTCTCCCTGTAGGATCCTTCCAGTTCTTATGTATCTGATTCTGTCCTTCTGAAGGTGGATCACCTGGTCACAGTGCACACTCCTAGGTCTGAGCAATAGCCAAGTGGAATTTTTGGTGGAAGTTGTAGAAGGTATGTGGGCACATAGACTAGGGGGTCCACACTGCATCTGATAAACCACTGAGAGGCTGGTCGGAGCCCAGTTAGGAAATATAAGGCAAGAACTGCAGGCCACCAGCAGGGATGATCACAGCTCCCAATGCTATCAAACTGAGGATCATATGAAGGTAGGAGGATAGGTGAGATTTTACTTGGTAGTCTCACTTTAAATATGTAGATATATATTTAGGTATGTATTATGTTGACTCCATTTATTCTCTTGCCCCCAGGTCTCTTGCCCCCAATGGCTGCTTGCCATGTGCTGTGCCACTGCCTCTCCCCAGCAGCTCCGCACTGCTATTCCTTAGGGGCTACTCTGTCACTGCTTCTCTTGCACCAGGGCCTTTTCTGCTATTCCTCTAAGGAGGTGCTAAAATTCTCCTAGTATGAAGGCTCTTTGGGAAGCACACTTGCTCCAGGTTTGTTTTCAGTGTTATCATCTCTCAGAACTGAACCCCGGCAGTACTGCATGTGCTCTTATATTTGAAAGAGGTGTTGTGTGAAATACCTGTTTGTTTTTATATATAGACTTCACAGGACTCAGAGACGAGTCCAGTAGAGGCAGGAGACAAATTCCCATGACAGAATATTAACCTGTGAGGAGATTGGGATAAGTCATTTGCCTAAAGACGTGGAAGTGACAGAACTATGTTTAAGTCCATGTTTCTGATTTCAAATCTAGGGCTCTGTATGTGATACCAGGCTGGAACTTGGTTTCATTTTGTCAGAATTTACTTCCTTTTGAATTATTATTTAAGTGTTTTATTCATGTTTATTTGCATTGTTTCTTAGGAGTCAGACATTGCCAAGGCACTGTATCTTCCAGAGCATATGGGATAGTGCTGAGAAAATAGTAGATGCTCAGAATAAATTATGGTTAACATAAGTTTAGTCTTTGGGATACCAATCTTGTGTATCATAAATTTAATCTTTGGGATACCAATCTTATGTATCAAAGACAAAAATTCTTCAGAGTTATAAAAACCTGATTGAAGTCACTGCAACACTGCTTACTATTTGTGAGATCTTGGGAAAATGGCTTTATTTAACTTTGTTTTTTCATCTGTAAAATGGGCATAGTAAAAGAGAATTACCTAATTGAATGATTATGATAAATCACTGATTAACACAGGTAAAACACAGAGAATATAACATGATCTTAATAAATATGCTAGCTAGTGTCATTATTTTCTAATCAAATTTCAGAAATCACATGGCTTTTAATATTTTACCTTTTTACTAAGGAGTCAGTTTGCCTAATAATCAAGAATAAGAGCTTATTTTAAGATTGGAGTGTTGGTAACTAGCTCTACCGTTAACTCAATGATTGCTTTAATGATGTTGACAGCTTTAATGGATTATTTCTTCACTAACATCAGTGATAAAAAACTTAGTAGATATTGAGGATGCATTGCATAGATTACAGCAGTCATGCAAATCTCAAGCATATTTATTTTTGGACATAGTGAGCAAGGGACTAAAGTGGGCTGAGCTGGCATGAGGTGTAGAACTAGGTTCTTAAATAAACTCATTCTCACAGCACAAAAAAATAGAACCATATTCTTTTCTTTCTAAAAGAAAATCCTTATTTTTTTATTTTTATTTTTAAATTTTATTTATATGAAAGAGAGAGAGAACACGTGTATGAGTGGGGGCAGGAGCAGAGGGAGAGGGAGAGAGAGAATCTTAAGTAGACTCCATGCTGAGCGTGGAGCCCAATGTGGGGCTTGATCCCACAACCCCGAGATCATGACCTGGCTGAAATCAAGAGTTAGATGCTTTAACCAATTGATCCACCCAAGAACCCCCTTAATTTCTATTTTTTGAGAAAGACATAATAAAAGCTTTTAAAAAAAAAAAAAATCAGAAATGGAAGTCAGGGATTCCATTTTGTCACCTCATCATAACTCTAGAAATTAACATTGGTATGGCACCTCAGAGTCTTAAAAAGAAAGCACTGTTGAAAGAAAAATTGTTTTGCATTTCTACTGTGTTAATTTATATTAGACTTACTTGAAAATTCCTTGAGGAGAGAAGCCCTGCCTTTTTCCCTACTGTAATCAGCTCAGGGCTAAATACATGGCATGAAAACCATAGCATGCAAATCTTCCCTTAGATCCCTCCCAATCATTCTTGGCAAGTAGAATTCCTTGTATTTGACACAGGCCACAAATAGGCCACCTTCCACTTGAAGAAACCTATTTAAAGAATTGACTGCAGTTCCACATCTATCTTTCAGCTCCAGCTATAGATGGTTTGTTGTGCAAGATAAAAGCCTTGGGTATTCAGCTGACAGAAAAAGTAGAAACCTCTTTGTTTGTTGACAAAAATAAAATGTGTCTTGTCATAGGTGTTGATATCACATATTAATTGCCCCTGCTGGGGAACATGGGCACCCGAGTACAGTGTGCTATAAATATTGATGGAATCACCCTGAACTGGCGGGGCACCTGGGAAGCCATGAGAGGTATAGATAAAGGATTTTTATAACGGCATAGTCAGTTGCTCTCCACTGTCCTTCTTTTTTCTGCTTTGAAATCTAAGCATCTCCAACTAATTTCTTCCCTATTTAGTCCCCAGAAGTCCAGTTATTCCAAAAATATGGTTGAATCCCCTCCCTCTTTTCAAACAGAACATCGAATCCTTTTATCTTTTATACTTTATATAGTTTTTACAACAATCCCAGCTTCCCTAGCTGGCTGTCTATCTGTAGAGTGAAGGGTTATCTGCCATCAGCTGCTGGTGAGGCAACATCCAGGCCGTTTCAGCTGCAGGAGCAGAATTTTATGCTGTGATGTTATTTTCAATTCAGGGTACACTTTCCAGTTATTGAGTTGATGGTTTTTCTTAAAGTTGCATGCCAACTGGAAGAAAATTTTTCTCTTTCTGAACGCTGAGCAATTGCTGTTGCTCACAGTGGCAAAGTACTAGGTACCTTGTGGCATACATGTTGTTTCACTGTTTACTAAGCCTTGCCAACCACAAGACATAGTTTGAGTTGTGACCAGATTGAAGTCGAAATAGGGACGCATCATTTTTTTTTTTTTTAAGATGTATCTATTTATTTGAGAGAGAAGGAGAGCACAGTGGGAAGGGCAGGGAGAGAGAGAGAGAATCCCAAGCAGACTCCATGCTGAGCACAGAGCCTGACAGAGTCCTGAGCACAGGACTTGTGAGCTCAGGCTCACAGCCTGAGCCAAAATGAAGAGGCAACTGACTGCACCACCCAGGCACCCTAGGGACCCATCATTTAATTATAAAGATATATTACTGTAGCAGGCTGCATTGTGAACTATTTTTGCAAAGATATACTTTATTGTTTTTGTCAACCAAATATTTATTTATCCTCCAGTACATGTCAGGCACTGTTCTAGGTACCTGAGTATAGGGATGGGCAAGTAAGGCAGATGGACAAGCTCTTTGCTCTCAGTCACATTCTCATAATAGGATCTCCAGATAAGCAAATAAACAAGGAACACAACAGTTATGAGGACTATTTATTACATTAAAATAGAATGGGAGACTGGGTGGTTATAATAGATTGGGTAGTCAGCAGCAGTCTGAAGTGTAAATTTTTAAAAGCTACCAGCAGATTATAGATGGAGTAAGATACTATTCCAGGCAGCACTGTTAGCTTATGCAAAGGCTTTAACATGGAACATATGGCATTTTGAGGAATAGTTTGGTCAATACCTCTCAGTATTTTTTATTCAGTATTAAATGATATATTTTTTATTCATTAAATATTAATTATTTATATTACATTATATACATATATACATTATATAAATAATTATATACAGTAAATATTCATCCAATATTCATTAAAATGAATATTTTTTATTCAGTATTAAATGATAAGAGAGACAAAGCCATTTGAGGATATATGAAAAGAGAAAAGGGGAACCACAAAGAAACTCAGTGGAAACAATTCTTCAAGGATATTTCATAAAAGATAACTTCAAGCTATTCCAACAAAGTTCTGAGCAACAAGAACAGATACCGAGATTACCCAGTCTTACCTAAGATGAGGATTTTGTTGACAAGAGAGACTCTGTGAGGGGTCCTCTATCTCAAAAGACTGTCTCAGCACCCTTAGTTTGGATGAAGTCCATCTGCCTTGAGAGCCATGACAATTCCCTTCTTTTGTTGTATCTGTTCTTAGTGCCTGGCATGGGATTTAATCAATGTTGAATGCTCAGATGATGTCAGTGAGTAAGAAAATGTGATAAATCAGCCTCCTTTCCCCAGCTGGGAAATTAGACTAGCTGGAGAAGTATGTAGAATGTCTTGTCCAAATCTGTACCATTTTTTGCCATTTTGAAGACTGAGGGAGAGAGAAAGAAAGTGGGGAATGGTTTGAGGCAGAACAAGGCATTTGATTCAGTATATCACTTAAAATTGTTGTAGACCTTTATTTTTCAGTATTTGGAAATGAACACCCTATGAGGAATTCCAATGAATTGTAGTAACTAGGTTAACGTAGGCAACTAGGTAGATGACCTTTTGTGATCTCATAAATAGGTTTATTCTGGGAAAACTAAAGGTTTTTTTTTTTTTTTTTGTCGTGTGGAATACAACATAGTTTAGATTATTCTCTTAAGAAAAGCTACAGTTAAAAATAGGTTATATTGACTAAATGTGCTTGATGTTACGTATATAGGGGAGATTTTATTTGAGGCGATTTTTTTTTTTTTTTTTTTGGTTTAGATGTTTTCCCTGAACATAATCTATCCCCCTCCCCGATTTTTGTATGGAGCCTGACTATGTATTTGGGATGGTTCTTTTTAGAAGTGGTCCGAGAAATGTAAGTAGGCTTTGTCAGGTGGGAAAGTAGCTCAGAGAATTTTTTTGTATGCAAGGTTTGATAATGACTACTAAAAAAAAGTTCTTAAATTTAAATGACAATTGACAGCTTAAGAAAGTTGGGTTGGATCCCTTTGCCTGTCTTCAGAAGCTTAAAGTTAAAGAGATCAAATAATTCTGACTGAAAGCCATATTAAAGAGCCTGGCTAATGTGGGAAATAGATTATAGAGTCTGATCACAGGCTTTATGCAGAAATTGGATTTCATAGATATATGGGAATTGCACAAAGCGATCTATTCAGCAGGGGCAGGACCTGACAGTCCTTAGAGATTTCATTTGGAAGGGTTTGAAAATACTGGGTATTTCAGTTTATTTTAAGTGACAGATGAATGGGTGCAAGCTAAATATTTGATATTAAGGATTTTTTATTGAAATTATATTGCATTATTTAAAAAAAAAAAAAAACTTTTTCCAAAACTTTGGCAAAACTATAGGGCTTTGAGTTAACCCTATTCTTTTCCAGACATATTGTTTCTGTTCTGGATTGCTGAGACTGTAAACATTTATGGATATTTCTGGTTCCTGCTGAGTTTTGATTGAAAAGAGAAGAATAGGCGTTTTGATACTGATGATGTACTTTATCTTGGGCCTTCTGATCTTTCCAAAATAGAACACTCAACTGAATTAAATGTTTTGTTAAATACTTTCTAGTGCAAGCATCTGTACTTGAAGAAATGTGACTAAATGAGTAAAACAAGGTTCCTCCTCTTAAGTTGTTCAGTGCTGAGGTAGAGGCATCCTTCTGTTGTCTACTGGTGATCACTATCAGAAATTTCTTTATTGCCTTAAACTCAAACTAAATTTAATTCTCACTTTGTTTAATGTTAGTGGTGAACCACCATATCTTTCAAGCCTGAAGTACAAAGGTCTTTCTGGGAGTTTCTATCTTTACCTTTTCATCCATTTAATCATCAAGTTCTTTCAGACCTTTCTTCAATATGTCTTAAAACTGAGTTTTCATTCTCATGTATTAGGGCTTAATTTCTGTTCCTGAATTATAGCAGTCATCTCCTAAATAATTTCTGTGCATATGTATAGAAGTATAAAATTACCAACTGTCATTTCTTGAAAGGGGTAGAGGATGAGGGAGAGATTCTCAGGTAGCCTCTAGACTGAGCATGGAGCTCTATGTGAGGCTCAATCTTATAACTATGAAATCATGACCTGAGCCAAAACCAAGAGTTAGACACTCAGCCAGCTGAGCCACCATGTGCCCCTCCACTTTTTTCGTGGTTGTTGGCACCATTCATTTTCTTATAATTTTAAGTTTCATGGTAGCTTGTTTTTTCAAAGCCAGCAAAGAGTAAGAAGTAGGTTAGTAAGATTGAGTCTTATGTAACAAAATCATAAGAGTGAAAGCCTATTGCTATTGGTTAGAAGCAAAGCACAGGTCCTGCTAGAGTCAATGGGAGGGAACTTTTATAAGCATATGACTACCAGAAGGGAGAGATTATGGGACTACCTTAAAGTCTGTTTCCCACAGTGGAATTTAAGAATTGGTTCATAATGAAAATTTTCCTGTAATTTTAAGTTTTTTTCATATTGCTTCATGAATGAACATACTAACTTTGATTAATGAAGATCTAATACTGTTACCAAGTTTCTGCTGTTTTGCTAATGGTGAAGTGTACACTACCATGAAATGTTTGCTCTTTATTTTTGCAGCTTTATTGAGATATTATTAGCATGTATATAAGTTTAAGCAGCATAATGTTATGATTTCATATACATATATATTGTGAAATAGTTATCACAATAAGTTTACTTAACACATACACTTCTTCACGTAATTACCTTTTTCCCCCTGGCGATAACATTTAGAATCTACTGTGTTAAAAATTTTAAAATAAATAATGCAGTAACCTTAATCAGAATCACAATTCATTAGATCCCCAGAACTTATTCATCTTATAGCTGGAAGTGTGTACATCTACACTAACACCTCCCCATTTCCCCCACCTCTCCAGCTCCCGCCAACCACCATTACACTTTCTATTTCTGGGAGTACCAACTTTTTCAAATTCCACATATAAATGAGTACATACAGTGTTTGTCTTTGTCTGACTTATTTCAGTTAGTATAATGCTCTCAAGGTTCATCCATGTTGTCACAAGTAGCAGGTTTCCCTTCTATTTTCATGGCTCAATAATATATTGTATGTATATACTCATTTTCTTTATCCATTCATCTTTGGTAGACATGGGTTGTTTCCATGTCTTGGCTATTGTAAATAATGCTGCAGTGGATATTGGAGTGCAGATATCTCTCCAAGATAATGATTTCATTCCTTCAGCATATATGTATGGAAGTGGGATTGCTGTATCCTATGGTAGTCCTATTTTTAATTTTTAGGAAACTCTATACTGTTTTCCATAGTGGCCTCACCAAGTTACATTCCCACCAACAGTGCACAAAAATTCCCTCTTCTCACATTCTTGCCAGTCTCTTGTTATCTTTTGTCTTTTTGATTAAAGCTATTATAACCATTGTTAAGTGCTTTCTCATTGTGTGTTTGATTTGCATTTCCCTGGTGGTTAGAGACATTGAACATCTTTTCATGTACTTGTTGACCATTTGTATGTCCTTAAAAAAATGTCTTTTTAAGTGCTTTGAACATTTTTAAATTGGATTCTTTGGTTTTTTGCTGTTGAGTTGTATGAGTTCATTGTATATATTTTTGATATTAACACATTTTGAGATTGCAAATATTTTCTCCCCTTCCATAGATTGCCTTTTCATTTTGCTGATTTTTTATTATTGTTTTGTTTTGTTTTGTGCAGAAGATTTTAGATTGGTGTCTTTCCATTTGTTTATCTTTGTTTTTCTTGTTTGCACTTTTGGTGTCCCATCCAAAAATATCAAGATTTTTCTCTATGTTTTCTTCTAGGAGTTTTATAGTTTGGGTCTTCTATTTAAGCCTTTAGTCAATATTGAGATAATTTTTGTGACTGCTGTAAGTTAGGGGTCCAATTTCATTGATTTTGAACAATTCAGTTTTCCCAACAATATTTATTGAAGAGATTATCTTTTTTCACTTAGTATTCTTGACTCTATTATCAAATATTAGTTCACTGTATAGGCATGTGTTTATTTCTAGTTTCTCCATTGTGTTCCATTGATCTATGTGTTTGTTTTTTGATTGCCAGTACAAAACTGTTTTGAATACTATAGCTTTCTTTTTTTTTTTTTTTAAAGATTTTATTTATTTACTTGACAGAAATCATGAGTAGGCAGAAAAGCAGGCAAAGAGAGAGGGGGAGGCAGGCTCCCCACTGAGCAGAGAGCCCAATGCGGGGCTCGATCCCAGGACCCTGAGATCATGACCTGAGCTGAAGGCAGAGACTTAACCCACCGAGCCAGCCAGGCACCCCAGTACTATAGCTTTCTAATAAAATTTTTGAAAATAGGAGTTTTGATGCCTTCAACGTTGTTCTTTTTCATGATTACATTGGCTGTATTTGGGTCTTTTGTTTTTCTATTTTGTATTTCTATTTCTATGAAAGATGTCATTGGAATTTTGATAGGAATTGCATTGAATCCATAGATGGTATTTGGTGGTATGGTCATTTTAACAGTATTAATTCTTCTGATTCATGAGCATGAGATATCTTTCCATTTATTTGTGCCTTCTTCAATTTCTTTCAATAGTGCCTTACAGTTCTCAATTAAAAGATCTTTCACCTCCTTGGTTAAACTTATTACTAGATATTTTGCAGTTTTTGATATTAATGTAAAAAGGATTTTTTTTTTTAGATAGTTCCTTGTTCATATATAGAAATGTGGCTGATTTTCAGATGTTGGTTTTGTATCCTGCAACTTTACTGAATTTTTTTTATTTTTTTATTAAAATATAATGTATTTTTAGCCCCAGAGTTACAGGTCTGTGAATCGCCAGGCTCACACACTTCACAGCACTCACCATAGCACATACCTTCCCCAATATCCATAACCCCACCACCCTCTCCCTACTCCCCTCCCCCTGACAACCCTCAGTTTATTTTGTGAGATTAAGAGTCTCTTATGGTTTGTCTCCCTCCCGATACCCTCGTTTCATTTATTCTTTTCCTACCCCCAAACCCTCTACGTTGCCTCTCAACTTCCTCATATCAGGAAGATCATATGATAATTGTCTTTCTCTGATTGACTTATTTCGCTCAGCATAATACCCTTTAGTTCCATCCACCTCATCGCAAATGGCAAGATTTCATTTCTTTTGATGGGTGCATAGTAGTCTATGGGATATATATATCACTTCTTCTTTATCCATTCATCTGTTGTTGGACATCTAGGTTCTTTCCATAGTTTGACTATTTTGGACATTGCTTCTATAAACATTTGGGTGCACATGCCCCTTCAAAGCACTGCATTTGTATCTTTAGGGTAAATACACAATAGTGCAATTTCAGGGTTATAAGGTAGCTCTATTTTCATCTTTTTGAGGAAACTCCATGCTGTTTTCCAGAGTGGTTGCACCAGCTTTCATTCCCACCAACAGTGTAGGAGGGTTCCCCTTTCTGGGGCAAGGACAAGGATGTGTCCTTGCCATCATCTGTCATTTCCTGACTTGTTAATTTTAGCCATTCTGACTGGTGTGAGGTGATAACTCATGGTGGTTTTGATTTGTATTTCTCTGATGCCAAGTGATGTGGAGCACAATTTCATGTGTCTGTTGGCCACCTGGAGGTCTTCTTTGCAGAAATGTCTGTTCATGTCCTCTGCCCATTTCTTGATTGGATTATTTATTCTTTGGGTGCTGAGTTTGATAAATTCTTTATAGATCTTGGATACTAGCCCTTTATCTGATACGTGGTTTGCAAATATCTTCTCCCATTCTGTTATCTTTTGGTTTTGTTAACTGTTTCCTTTGCTGTGCAAAAGCTTTTGATCTTGATGAAGTCCCAATAGTTCATTTTTGCCTTGCTTCCCTTGCCTTTGGCGATGTTCCTAGGAAGAAGTTGTTGTGGCTGAGGTCGAAGAGGTTGCTGCCTGTGTTCTCCTCAAGGATTTTGATGAATTCCTGTCTCACATTGAGGTCCTTCATCCATTTTGAGTCTATTTTCATGTGTGGTGTAAGGAAATAGTCCAATTTCATTTTTCTGCATGTGGCTGTCCAATTTTCCCAACACCATATGTTGAAGAGGCTGTCTTTTTTCCATTGGACATTCTTTCCTGCTTTGTCGAAGATTAGTTGACGATCTATTAGAGTTGAGGGTATATTTCTAGGCTCTTTATTCAGTTCCATTGATGTATATGTCTGTTTTTGTTCCAGTACCATGCTGTCTTGATGATGACAGCTTAGTAATAGAGCTTGAAGTCTGGATTTGTGATGCCACCAACTTTGGTTTTCTTTTTCAGTATTCCTCGGCTATTTGAGGTCTTTTCTGGTTCCATATACATTTTAGGATTATTTGTTCCATATTTTGAAAAAAATGGATGGGATTTTGATAGGGATTGCATTAAACATGTAGATTGCTTTAGGTAGCACAGACATTTTCACAAAACTTGTTCTTCCAATCCATGAGCATGGAAGATTTTTCCATTTCTTTGTGTCTTCCTCAATTTCTTTCATGAGTATTTTATAGTTCTCTGAGAATAGATTATTTGTCTCTTTGGCTATAGGTTTATTCCTAGGTATCTTATGGTTTTGGGTGCAACTGTAAATGGAATTGACTCCTTAATTTCTCTTTCTTCTGTCTTATTGTTGGTGGAAAGAAATGCAACTGATTTCTGTGCATTGATTTTATATCCTGACACTTTACCAAATTCCTATACATGTTCTAGCAGATTTGGAGTGGAGCCTTTTGGGTTTTCCATATATCATATCATCTGCGAAGAGTGATAGTTTGACTTCTTCATTGCCAGTTTGGATGCCTTCAATTTCTTTTTGTTGTCTAATTGCTGAGGCTAGGACTTCTAGTACTATTTTGAATAGCAGTGGTGATAATGGACATCCCTGCCATGTTCCTGACCTTAGTGGAAAAGTTCTGTTTTTCTCCATTGAGAATGATATTCACAGTGGGTTTTTCATAGATGGCTTTGATGATATTGAGGTATATACCCTGTATCCCTACACTTTGAAGAGCTTTGGTCAGGAAAGGATGCTGTACTTTGTCAAATACTTTTTCAGCATCTATTGAGAGTATCATATGGTTCCTGTTCTTTCTTTTATTAATGTATTGTATCACATTGATTGATTTGTTGATGTTGAACCAACCTTGCCCCCTGGAATAAATCCCACTTGGTTGTGGTGAATAATCCTTTTAATGTACTGTTGGATCCTATTGGCTAGTATTTTGGTGAGAATTTTTGCATCTGTTTTGATCAAGGATATTGGTCTGTAATTCTCTGTTTTGATGGGATCTTTGTCTAGTTTGGGGATCAAGGTAATGCTGGCCTCATAAAATGAGTTTGAAAGTTTTCCTTCCATTTCTATTTTTGGGAACAGTTTCAGAATAGGTATTAATTCTTCTTTAAATGTTTGGTAGAATTTTCCTCAGAAACAGTCTGGCCCTGGGCTCTTGTTTGTTTGGACATTTTGACTACTTCAGTCTCCTTACTGGTTATGGGTCTGTTCAGCTTTTCTGTTTCTTTCTGGTTCAGTTGTGGTAGTTTATATGTCTCTAGGAATGCATCCATTTCTTCCAGATTGTCAAATTTGCTGGCGTATAGTTACTCATAATTTGTTCTTGTAATTGTTTGTATTTCTTTGGTGTTGGTTGTGATCTCTCCTCTTTCATTCATGATTTTATTTATTTGGGCCTTTTCTCTTTTCTTTTTGATAAGTCTGGCCAGGGGTTTATCAATCTTATTAATTCTTTCAAAGAACCAGCTCCTAGTTTTGTTGATTTGTTCTATTGTTTGTTTCTTTGTTTCTAGTTCATTGATTTCGGCTCTGATCTTTATGATTTCTCTTCTCCTGCTGGGTTTAGGCTTTCTTTGTTGTTCCTTCTCCATCTCCTTTAGGTGTAGGGTTAGGTTATGCATTTGAAACTTTCTTGTTTTTTGAGAAAGGCTTGTATCGCTATAAATTTTCCTCTCAGGACTGCCTTTGCTGTGTCCCACAGATTTTGAACCATTGTGCTTTCATTATTATTTGTTTCCACGAATTTTTTCAATTCTTATTTAATTTCCTGATTGACCCATTCATTCTTGAGAAGGATGGTCTTTAGTCTCCATGTACTTGGGTTCTTTCCAAATTTCCTCTTGTGTTTGAGTTCTAGCTTCAGATCATTGTGGTCTAAAAATATACAGGGAATGATCCCAATCTTTTCATACTGGTTGAGACCTGATTTATGACCCAGGATGTGATCTATTCTAGAGAATGTTCTATGTGCACTAGAGGAGAATGTGTATTCTTTTGCTTTGGTATGGAATGTTCTGAATATATGTGTGATGTCCATCTGGTCCAGTGTATCATTTAAGGTCTTATTTCCCTGTTGATCTTTTGCTTGGATGATCTGTCCATTTTAATGAGGGTGAGTTTTAAAGTCCCCTACTATTGTATTATTGTTGATGTCTTTCTTTGATTTTGTTATTAATTGGTTTATATAATTGGCTGCTCCCATGTTGGAGCATAGATATTTAAAATTGTTAGACCTTCTTGTTGGACAGACCCTTTGAGTATGATATATTATCCTTCCTCATCTCTTATTATCGTCTTTGGCTTAAAATCTAATTGACCTGATATAAGGATTGCCACCCCTGCTTTCTTCTGATCTCCATTAGCATGATAAATTGTTTTCCATCCCCTCACTTTAAATCTGGAGTTGTCTTTGGGTCTAAAATGAGTTTCTTGTAGGTAGCATATTGATGGGTTTTGTTTTTTTATCCATTCTGATACCCTGTGTCTTTTGTTTGGGGCATTTAGCCCAATTTCATTCAGAGTAACTATTGAGACATATGAATATAGTGCCATTGTATTGCCTGTAAGGTGACTATTACTGTATATTGTCTCTGTTCCTTTCTGGTCTACTACTTTCAGGCTCTCTCTTTGCTTAGAGTACCCCTTTCAATATTTCCTGTAGAGCTGGTTTGGTGTTTACAAATTCTTTTAGTTTTTGTTTGTCCTCGAAGATTTTTATCTCTCCTTCTATTTTCAATTATAGCCTAGCTGGATATAGTATTCTTGGCTGCATGTTTTTCTCATTTAGTGCTCTGAATATATCATGCCAGTTCTTTCTGGCCAGCCAGGTCTCTGTGGTTAAGTCTGCTGCCAGTCTAATATTTTTACCATTGTATGTTACAGACTTCTTTTCCCGGGCTGCTTTCAGGATTTTCTCTTTGTCACTAAGACTTGTAAATTTTACTATTAGAGGATGGGGTGTGGACCTGTTCTGCACCTCCTGCATTTTGATGTTTGTTCCCTTTGCCATATTAGGGAGATCTTCTACAGTAATTCTCTCCAATATACCTTCTGCTCCCCTTTCTCTTTCTTCTTCTTCTGGAATCCCAATTATTCTAATGTTGTTTCATCTTATGGTATTACTTATCTCTCGAATTCTCCCCTCGTGGTCCAGTAGTTGTTTGTCTCTCTTTTGCTCAGCTTCTTTATTCTTTGTCATTTGGTCTTCTTTATCACTAATTCTCTCTTCTGCCTCATTTATCCTAGCAGTAAGAGCCTCCAGTTTTGATTGCTCCTCATTAACAGCTTTTTTATTTCAGCTTGGTTAGATTTTAGTTCTTTTATTTCTCCAGAAAGGGCTTTTATTTCCCCAGACAGGGTTTCTCTAATAACTACCATGCCTTTTTCAAGTCCAGCTAGCACCTTGATAATTGTCATTCTGAACTCTAGATCTGACAGATTACTAATGTCTGTATTGATTAGGTCCCTAGCCTTTGGTACTGCCTCTTGTTCTTTTTTTTGTGGTGAGTTTTTCCACCGTGTCATTTTATCCAGATATGAAGGAGCAAATAAAATACTAGAGGGTGGCAAAGACCCCAGGAAAATGTGCTTTAACCAAATCAGAAGAAACCCCAAATCGTGGGGGGAAGAAAGGGGGTAAAAAGAAGTTCAGAAAAAATAAATAAATAAAAAATATAAAAAAGAAAATATATATATTAGACTGGTGAATAGAACAGAGTCACCCACTTAATTTTGGGGGTATTTTGGTCTCTTAGAAGAAACTACCTCCCCACATTTTAAAGAACGGGGGAAAACACACACACACACACACACACACACACACACACACACACACACATATAAAATTAGGGTAAACACGATGAAGGGATGGAATATGACTATAAAGATGACCTTTTTTTAAATTTCTAAAAGAGTTGATAAATTGGTTGGGAGAATAAAGAAAAAGAAAGTGGAGAGAATTTGCTCAGACTGGACACTAGAACAAAGCCCTATGCTAGATTTAGGGTATATTTTGATCTATTAGAAGAAGTTGTATCCAAAATTGTTTTAGAAGAAAAAACCCTATGTGCATACAAAAAATAAAGTTAGATACAATGAAGGATAAAACATGACTATAATAATGAAAGTTCAAAAAATATTTTTACTGAAAGGTATTAAGATAAACTAGTTAAAAACATTAAAAGAGGAAAGAGTAAAGTTAAAAAATCTTAGCATAAAAAAAATTTAAAAAATTAATTAACTTTGCAAGACTGAAGAATCATGGGGAGAAAGTCATGAATTCCATGCTTTGCTTTCTCCTCCTCTGGAATTCTGCTGTTCTCATTGGTAAGTGAACTTGGTCTTAGCTGGATTTCTTGCTGATCTTCTGGGGGATGGGTCAGATGTAATGATTCTCAAGTGTCTTTACTCAAGGCAGAATTGTGCCATTCTTGCCAGGGACCAGGGTAAGTAATCTGCTCGGGTTCATTTTTGGGAGCTTTTGTCTTGATCACTTTCTGTAGAATTCTGGAGGACAGGAATGAAAATGGCAGCCTCCCAATCTCTGCCTGGAGGAGTTGCAAGCTTGGGGCCCCACTCCTCAGTGTGCCCTCGGAGAAGAGCGCTCAGTTACTCCCGTCTCCCTGGCCTCTGGCCACACTCCGAGCTCACCTAGCCTGTGACCAAGCGTCTCTGAATCTGGCACCCCGCCTGGAGTCTCCAAACCCAGCAGATCCCTGTGCTTTTTGGGGGGTCTTCCTGGCTCTTGTGGGGTCCCTGCTCAAAGATCAGTATCCCCACAGGTATTAGAGTGGCTCCCCACTCTAACACCTGTGAGCTCTGCAACACTCAGACACCCCCAATCCTTCTGTGACCCTGAGACCTGAGACCATGCTTCTCCACGTGGGCTTCACCCCGGCTTAGCCTCTGGAACGATGTCCCTCAGTGGAGCTGACTTTTAAACGTTCTGATTTTGTGCTTCGTTGCTCCGCCGTTTGCCCTGCTGCTTGATGGGAGCCAGCCGCTCTCCCGTGGTCTATCTTCCCATCACTTTGGATTCACTTCTCTGCAGGTCCTACCTTTCAGAAAGTGGTCAATTTTCTGTTTCTGGAATTGCTGCTCTTCTTCTCTTTGATCTCCTGTTAGATTTGTAGGTATTCAGAATGGTTTGATAAACTATCTAGCTGATCTCCTGCTACCTGATGTCATCTCAGCCTGCTAATTCTCCACTATCTTGACTCCTCTTACTGAATTTTTTTATTAATTTTGTTTTTCAGTGTTATTTTTAGGGTTTTCTATATATAAGATTGTATCATCTGCATATAGACATTTTAATTTCTTTCTGATTATAATACCTCTTCTCTCCTTTCCTCTCCTCTCCTGTCCTCTCCCTTGACTAATTGTTCTGTCTAGGACTTCCAGTAGTGTGTTGAATTAAAATGGTTGGAGTGGGTAATTGTTCCTGATCTTAGAGGAAAAGCTTTCAGGTTTTCACCTTTGAATATGATGTTTGCTGTGGGCTTGTCATATATGGTCTCTATTGTTTTGATATACCCAGTTTGTCGAGAATTTTATCATGAATGGATATTGAATTTTGTCAAGTACTTTTTCTGTATCTGTTGAAATGGTCACATGATTTTTATCTCATTCATATATCACATTTATTTGTTTTTGTACATTGAACTATTTTTGCATCCCAGGGGTGACTTGTACTTGATTCATGGTGTATGATCCATTAAGGTACTGTTGAATTCAGTTTGCTAGTATTTTGTTGAGAATTTTTGCAGCTACATTTATCAGGAATATTGGCATGTAGTCTTCTTTTCTTGTACGTCCCTTTCTGGCATTGGTATTCACAGTAATAATGCTAGTCTTGTAAAATGGGTTTGGGAGTATTCTTTCCTCTTCAGTTTTTTTGTTAAAAGTTTTACAAGGATTGGTGTCAGTTCATCTTCAAATGTTTAGAATTCACTAGTGAAATCATCTGCTCCTGGTCTGTTTATGTTGGCTGATTTTTTTATTATTTGTCAGCTCGAATTTCTAACTCTTCTTGATTTAGTCTTGGTAGATTGTACGTTTCTAGGAATTCATCTTTTTCTTGTAGGATATTCAATTTATTGGTATGTAATTGCTCATATTAGTATATTGTGGTCCTTTATATTTCTTTGGTGTTGTTTCTAATGTCTCCACTTTCATTTCTGATTTGATTCTCACTTTTTTTTCTTGGTTAGTGTAGCTAAAAGTTTGTCAGTTTGTTTATCTTTCAAAACCCAGTTTAGTTTTGTTGATCTTTTCTACTTTTTTCTGGTCTCTATTTTGTTTACTTTTGCTCTGATCTTTGTTATTTCCTAGATTGTGCTAATTTCATGCTTAGTTTATTCTTTTTCAAGTTCCTTGGGGTGTAAAGTTATATCGCTTATTTGAAATCTCTCTCTCTTTTTAAATGTAGGCATTTCTCTCTATGAACTGTCTTCAGACTGCTTTTGTTTTATGCCATAAGCATTTGTTTTATGCTTTTGTTTCATGTGTTGTGATTTCATTTTCACCTATGATTCAAGATATGTTTAAATTTTTCACTTTTGATTTCTTCTTTGATTTGTTGGTTGTTTGGAAGCATGTTGTTTAATTTCCACACATTTGTAAATTTTCCAGTTTTCTCCTGTTACTGATTTTTAGTTTTATACTGTTCTGTTTGGAAAAGATACTTGATATAATTTCAGTCTTTCAGATTTGCTGAGGCTTTTTTTGTGACATAACATATGAACTGATTTCTAGAAAAGACTCTTCTGTGGCTATTGGATACAATGTTCTGTGCATGTCTATTAGATCTATTTGGTTTAAACTGATGCTTGAGTTCAGGATTACCTTATTCATTTTCTATTTACATGATTGATCTACTGTTGAACGTGGGGTTTTGAAGCCTCCTACAATTATTGTATTGCTGTCTATCTCTCCCTTTAGATATGCTATTATTTGCTTTATATATTCAGGTGCTCTGATGTTGATTGGGTGTACATATGTTTATATTTGTTATATCTTCTTGATGAATTGACCCCTTTATCATTTTATAATGACTTTATTTGCCTTTTGTGACAGTTTTTTATTAAAGTCTGTTTTGTGTGATGTAAGTTTAGCTTCCCCTGCTCGCTTTTGTTTTCCATTTGCATGGAGTATCTTTTTAAATTGCTTCATTCTGAGCCTGTGCATTTCCTTAATGGTGAAGTATAGACAGCATTTAGTTGGATCTTGTCTTCTCATTTTTTAATCTATTCAGCTACTCAAAGACTTTTGGCTGGGTTAATTAATATATTAACATATAAGTAATTGTTCATAGGCAAGGACTTATTACTGTCATCTCATTTTCTGGCTTTTGTAGTTTCCTTGTTCCTTTCTTCCTTTTTTGCTGTTTTTCTTTGTGAATTGATGATTTCTGTAATCATATACTTTGATCCCCTTCTCTTTTTCTTTTGGCTGTCAACCAAGGTTTTTGGTTTGTGCTTACCATAAGGCTTATATAAAACATCTTGTAAATATAACAGTGTGTTTTAAGATGATAACAACTGACCTTCAATCACATATGAAAATATTACCCTTTTACTCTCTCTCCTCATTTTACGTTTTTGATGTCCTGTTTAATTCTTTTTATATTGTTCATCCATTAACAAATTACTGCAGCTACATTTATTTCTAATACTTTGATTCTTTAAACCTTTTTACTAGAGTTAATTCAATAAAATACCACTGTATTAAAGTATTAGAGTATTCTAAATTTGACTATATATTTACCTCTATGATTATACTTGACTGTTTTATTTTTTTCATGTTAATAATCAGTATCCTTTCATTTTAGCTTGAAAAATACCTTCCAGCACCTTGTAAGGCAGGACTAATGGTGATGAATTGGTCAGCTTTTGTTCTAGAAAGTATCTCTGTTTCATTCCTGAAAGATCAACTTTGGTGAGTAAAATATTATTTGGCAGTTTTTTCTTTTAGCAGTTTGAATATATCTTCTTACTCTCTCCTGGTCTTCTAGGTTTCTGCTGAGAAATCTATTGATAGCCTTATTGGAATTCCCCTATATGTGAAAACTTTTTTCTCTTGCTGTTTTTAATTTTTTTTTAATTTTATTAATTCGACACAGAGAGAGAGCTCTCAAGTAGGCAGAGAGTTAGGCAGAGAGAAGGGGGAAGCAGGCTCCCTGCTGAGCAGAGAGCCCAACATGGAGCTTGATCCCAAAACACTGAGATCATGACCTGAGCTGAAGGCAGAGGCTTAACCCACTGAGCCACCCAGGCGTTCCTTTAAAATTTTGTCTTTGATTTTAGACAGTTTTATTATAAAGTGTTTGGAGAAGATTATTTTGAGTTGAAATTTGGGGGTGATTTATTAGCTTCCTGAAATTAAAAGTCTAAATCTCTCCTGGAATTTCAGAATTCCCAGTCATTTTTTCTTTAAATAAGCTTTCTGCTCCTTTCTCCCTGTCTTCTCATACTGTGATTCCAGTAATGGGTAGATTGTTTCTTTTAATGTATTCTATAATTCAAGTAGCCTTTCTTACTTCTTTTTAATTTTGTTTTATTTACTTTTTGATCCTCTGACTAAATGATTTCAAATGACCTGTTTTCTACTTCATTAATTCTTCTGCTTGGTTGAGTGTTCTGTTGAAACTGTCTGTTGAATTCTTCATTTCACTCGGTGTATTTTCAACTCTAGAATTTTTCTTTCTTTTTTCCTTTTTTTTTTTTTTTTGGTTTCTCTTTCTTTGTTGAGCTTCTCTTTTGTTAATGCATTGTTTTCATTTAGTTGTCCTGTGTTTTCTTGCTGTTCATTGAATTTCTTTAAGAGGATTACACTGGATTATTTTCAGACACTTCATAGATTTTTATTTCCTTAGGGTGATTCCTTAGAGCTGTATTAGTTTCTTTTGGTGGAGTCATGTTTCTTGGATTATTCATGATCCTATAATCCTTGCATTTGTGCCTATGTATTTGAGGAGGTAGGTACCTATTCCAGTCTTTACTGATTGGATTTGGTAGGCAAAGCCATTCACAAGTCAACCTGTCCAGAGATTCTGGGTAGGCCATCTGGTCATGTCTGCAGGTGGGCTTGTTGCTGATGTTCTTGGGTGGGCGGGCCTGGTGCCTGAGTCAGAAAGTGGGCAGTCCTTTGTGTACAAAGGGACAAGCCTAGTTTCTGGGTCCATGTGGATGGGCCTGGCACTTGAGTCTGCTGTAGTAGGCCTGGGACCTGGATCTGTGTGGATCATGGTTCACAGGGCCAGCCAGGCCCTGGGCATGACTGGGATAGCTTGGCATCTTGATCAGAGACTCATCCAGTAGTAGGACAGGCTGGGAACCTGGGGTCGTGGGGCTGGCCTGGCCCTGGAATGAGCTTAGAGATTGGGGCCATGGGAGTTGACCTGTAACCTGACTTAGGGGGCTGGCTTAGTGGTAGAGCCTATAGAGACTAGACTGTCACTGGAGTGGTCTGGGAGTTTGGGTCCATAGGGGCTTGTCTGGAGTCTAGGTCCAGGAGGACTTGGCTGGTAGTTGGGTGTGCTGGAGGTCTGAGTGTATGTAGTCAGTCTGTGCTGGGCCTACTTGGGGGCCTAGGCTTATGGGAACCTGAGGCTACAGGAGTTTCTTAGCACCATGAGAGCTCCCTGGGCCTGCTGGAGCTGGCAGGTGCCAGGGGCCTGGCTTTATAGGAGCCTAATGGAAATTACCTAAGGCCATGGAGTTAGCCTGTGATGGGATGGGCTGGTTCTGTGGTCTGTGGTGGGTTGGGTACTGAGTTTACTCTCCTTCCATGGGGAGGGTGTATCTTTGTGTGCTGGACTACTCTGGCTTGGGAAAGAGATGATGAGAGTAGTGTAAATCAATGTTTCCTGTTCTTGTTAATGATACTTTTCTAATTTCTTTGCTTCACCCAGGTGCTATAATCCCTCACCTAGAATCCTTGTCTCTTGTGAAGTAATTTTTACATGTGGCTAGTTATTCAAATTGATGTTTCTGGAGGAGAAGACAAGCTATAAGAAATTCTTGTGCTGCTGTTTTTTTGCTGTTACTCTTCCCATATTTTAGTTTTTCTTCTATTTTAGACATTAGTTCCAAGTGTGATAAAGACAAAGGAAAAACCCCAGCAAACTAGGGAATCAGAGCCAAAACAGAAAAAACAAGCAAGCAAACAAATATGGCAGAGTACTAAATGCCTAATGGCATAAACCTAACAGTATTTGTTAATGTTTCACTTGCTCAGACTAGTCAGTTCATCCCACTGTTCTGTCAAACATAAGATTTAGGAATAGCTTTCCCACACTATTATGAGGGTTCAATCTAAGAAAAGATGTATAGTTTCTAAAGGTAATAGGACCCACAGAAGTATCTATCATCTTAAAGCCTGTTGGTGCTTTCTCTAATCTCTAGTTCATTCACAGGTATGTTTTAACTATAACAACTTAGTCCATCAAGCAAAAGAAGCAAAAATTTCCTTCAAAATAATAATTACCTTCTCATTAGGTGTTTAGTTTAAAAAAATAAATTTATATTCTCTTTCCTTTGCATTTGATTGCTGAGTAATAGAGTTAAATGGGGATATATTGTGAGTGATAGTTGTGTGAGAACAATAGCAAATACTTTAGCATTTTGTTTTTAGCACATGATTTATGCCTTCCATCCTCATAAAGATGTTTGTGGTGGTGAATTCAAAATTTCTAGTTGTGCTTTGATTTATTAGATAGTAATATGAGCAATATCAAGTCGTAAAGATTTTGTAGAAATGTTTATACTACTTTGGTTTTGGTTAGGATTTTCTTTTGTTTATTTGTTTGGAAGAAAGATTTGTGAATCTTTAATTATCAACTTAAAATGCTGTATACTAATTCATTGGCTAGGCTTGCAACTCTCACCACTTATATTGAGTTTAAGTACAGTTTTTAGACCCAAAACATTTTAATTTGATCTTGGTATAGTCAAAGAACATGGACTTATACAGAGAGCAGCCCTGGAAGAATTCTTTTTATTTAGAATCATCACACCAACAAATGAATAACTTGATGGCTGAACTTACATGTTTTCTAACATGTGGTTTTCTAAACAGTTAACTTCTCTGTGTGTGGATGGATAGATAGATAGGATAAGAATTTTATTTAGTAAACATAGTTGTTTGGAAAATATTTTCAATCCTTCCTTTCTAAGGAATTGGTAGTACTCTTAGCTGCGTCAGGTCCAGAGAACTGTTTCTCTCATGATTCTGTTTGTTTGACTTTTTGATGGCCTGATATGGTATCATCTCAAATAAGTTTTTTGAGCTATTGCAGATTGTCATTGTCTTTCTGATGTTTCTCAACTATATTTCTGTGGTTCTACCTACTATTTTGTCTAATTTTCTTTTTTTTACAGGTGTGAGAAATCTAGAAATTAAAGAGTTTTCTCTCCTCTAGGATATGTTTGGCAAAAGGCTATGGCTGCCCTAGAATATAATCATTTCTCTGTGCAACTGAGACAGACATTTCAGGTTACAGATCTTGCTCTATGGTAGTTTTAGGAGAAGGAATGACCTCTAGGTTCAGTGCTCTGAAAACTGTGGGCTGTGATATCCATGAAACATTCAGTTCAGCTTCCTTCCAGGCTTAGTATTAAATTACCAGGGTTCTGATGTTTATCTGGTTCATTTTAATATGTGTGTGAGATGGCATCTATAGAGATTTGTAAGCTTTTCAAACCAAAGAGCCAAAAGTATCTATATTTAAAAGTCTATGAAATGAGGCAATGTGAAAATAAGATCTGAGATTTTGAATACCTATACCAGAATTCCTTCCTTCTTTACACTTAGTTCTTGACCCTATGTCTCGATTCCTATTCTTCCTCTGTACGTGTACTTTTGCTTTTACTACAGCTATTCTCCCTTCAACCTCTTAACAGTAATCAGGCAACATGTAGCTTTTGGCTCCAAACTTGAAATTTAATAATTTTATAACTTCTATCTCTTATATTTTATTTAGTAGTTTCATCTTAGGAGATGGCATTGAAAATAACTCCTTAAAAGTTACATGCTAAGGGGTGTGTTTTCCTAGGGGTGTCTTGGAATTATTGACTTCTCAAGCTTTTAATTTAAGCAATATATTTTGGAAGAGAGAGGCCATATTGGCTCTGTAGTGAGTCAAATGTGGATAATGACAATTAACAATCCTTAAAGTATGGAATATCGCTTACTGTATAGTAGACAAGAAAAGTAGTTCAATGCCTTAATTTTCCTCTTTTTGAATAGTTACTTGGCCTCGGAGGCCATAAAACCCCTGCAATGGGAAATTTCAACTCTAATAATAAGAAAAATAGAATAATAATGAGGTACAGATAAACATCTTGGCTATTTTAGCTAGGCTACCATATATGTTCTTCCAAATGTTCATTTTTCAAGGATAGACCTCAATTATCCCAAGAAACAGCCAGCGTAGTGAGAGATGTGGAGCTAGCAATGCATAGATAAAGTGTAGGTATATTCTCTAATTTGATTTTTTTTTTTTTTTTTTTTTTTTTACTATTTCTTAGGAAGACCCAAGGCATCACAGACATAGAAACATATTTATTGACCTCATAGGGAGTTTTAAAAAAAAATCCATTATTAACCTTATATAACTTCATTATCCTTTCCAAATATATTTTACATTAATATATTGACTGCCTTGGGGGGAGGAGTCAAGATGGCGGAGAAGTAGCAGGCTGAGACTACTTCAGCTAGCTGGAGATCAGCTAGATAGCTTATCTAAAGATTGCAAACACCTGAAAATCCATCGGCAGATCGAAGAGAAGAAGAACAGCAATTCTGAAAACAGAAAAACAACCACTTTCCGAAAGGTAGGACCGGCGGAGAAGTGAATCCAAAGCGACGGGAAGATAGACCCCGGGGGGAGGGGCCGGCTCCCGGCAAGCGGCGGAACAACCGCGCACAAAATCAGGACTTTTAAAAGTCTGTTCCGCTGAGGGACATCGCTCCAGAGGCTAAACTGGGGCGAAGCCCACGCGGGTTCAGTGTGGCGTCAGGTCCCGCAGGGTCACAGAAGGATCGGGGGTGTCTGAGTGTGGCAGAGCTTGCGGGTACTGGAACGGGAAAGCCGGCTACAGAGACAGAGCCGACAGTAAGCTCACAGCTCGGTGTTACCTTGAACCGGTCGCAGGCTCGGTGAGCTCGGAGCGCTGCCGGAGGTCAGGCAGACGGGGGTAACTGGCGCTGTTCTCTGAGGGCGCACTGAGGAGTGCAGCCCTGGGCTCTCGGCTCCTCCGGGCCGGAGACCAGGAGGCCGCCATTTGTATTCCTGTCCTCCGGAACTCTACGGAAAGCGCTCAGGGAACAAAAGCTCCTGAAAGCAAACCCGAGCGGATTACTCACCCCGGCCCCGGGTAAGGGCGGTGTCATTCCGCCTGGGGCAAAGACACTGAGAATCACTACAACAGAACCCTCCCCCAGAAGATCAACAAGAAATCCAGCCGAGACCAAGTTCACCTACCAAGGAGTATGGTTTCAATACCAAGGAGAGCAGCAGAATTCCAGAGGAGGAGAAAGCCAAGCACGGAACTCATGGCTTTTTCCCTGTGATTTTTTTTTAATCTTGCAGTTAATTTAATTTTTTTTCTTTTTCATTTTTTGTTTTTTTTTTCCTCGCCTTCGGGTAAAATTTTTTTTTTTTAACTGTTACCTTTTTCTTTTTTTAACGATTTTTTACTAGTTTATCTAATATATATATTTTTTCTTTTTTACATTTTTCTTAGGTGTTTTCTTTTTTTTAAATTCTTTTCTTTTCTTTTCTTTTCTTTTTCTTCTTTTTCTTTTTTCTTTTTTTTTCTTTCTTCCTTTTTGAACCTCTTTTTATCCCCTTTCTCCCCCCTCACGATTTTGGATCTCTTCTAATTTGGTTAAAGCATTTTTTCCTGGGGTTGTTGCCACACTTTTAGTATTTTACTAGCCCCTTCATATATTCTTATCTGGACAAAATGACAAGACGGAAAAATTCAACACAAAAAAAAGAACAAGAGGAAGTACCGAAGGCTAGGGACCTAATCAATACAGACATTGGTAATATGTCAGATCTAGAGTTCAGAATGACAATTCTCAAGGTTCTAGCCGGGCTCGAAAAAGGCATGGAAGATATTAGAGAAACCCTCTCGAGAGATATAAAAGCCCTTTCTGGAGAAATAAAAGAACTAAAATCTAACCAAGTTGAAATCAAAAAAGCTATTAATGAGGTGCAATCAAAAATGGAGGCTCTCACTGCTAGGATAAATGAGGCAGAAGAAAGAATTAGTGATATAGAAGACCAAATGACAGAGAATAAAGAAGCTGAGCAAAAGAGGGACAAACAGCTACTGGACCACGAGGGGAGAATTCGAGAGATAAGTGACACCATAAGACGAAACAACATTAGAATAATTGGGATTCCAGAAGAAGAAGAAAGAGAGAGGGGAGCAGAAGGTATACTGGAGAGAATTATTGGGGAGAATTTCCCCAATATGGCAAAGGGAACGAGCATCAAAATTCAGGAGGTTCAGAGAACGCCCCTCAAAATCAATAGGAATAGGCCCACACCCCGTCACCTAATAGTAAAATTTACAAGACTCAGTGACAAAGAGAAAATCCTGAAAGCAGCCTGGGAAAAGAAGTCTGTAACATACAATGGTAAAAATATTAGATTGGCAGCTGACTTCTCCACAGAGACCTGGCAGCCAGAAAGAGCTGGCATGATATTTTCAGAGCACTAAACGAGAAAAACATGCAGCCAAGAATACTATATCCAGGTAGGCTATCATTGAAAATAGAAGGAGATATTAAAAGCATCCAGGACAAACAAAAACTGAAAGAATTTGCAAATACGAAACCAGCTCTACAGGAAATATTGAAAGGGGTCCTCTAAGCAAAGAGAGAGCCTACAAGTGGTAGATCAGAAAGGAACAGAGACCATATACAGTAACAGTCACCTTACAGGCAATACAATGGCACTAAATTCATATCTCTCAATAGTTACCCTGAATGTTAATGGGCTAAATGCCCCTGTCAAAAGACACAGGGTATCAGAATGGATAAAAAAAACCCATCTATATGTTGCCTCCAAGAAACTCATTTTAAGCACGAAGACACCTCCAGATTTAAAGTGAGGGGGTGGAAAAGAATTTACCATGCTAATGGACAGCAGAAGAAAGCAGGAGTGGCAATCCTTATATCAGATCAATTAGATTTTAAGCCAAAGACTATAATAAGAGATGAGAAAGGACACTATATCATACTCAAAGGGTCTGTCCAACAAGAAGATTTAACAGTTTTAAATATCTATGCCCCCAACGTGGGAGCAGCCAACTATATAAACCAATTAATAACAAAATCAAAGAAACACATCAACAATAATACAATAATAGTAGGGGACTTTAACACTCCCCTCACTGAAATGGACAGATCAGCAAAAGATCAGCAAGGAAATAAAGGCCTTAAACGACACACTGGACCAGATGGACATCACAGATATATTCAGAATATTTCATCCCAAAGCAACAGAATACACATTCTTCTCTAGTGCACATGGAACATTCTCCAGAATAGATCACATCCTCGGTCCTAAATCAGGACTCAACTGGTATCAAAAGATTGGGATCATTCCCTGCATATTTTCAGACCACAATGCTCTAAAGCTAGAACTCAACCACAAAAGGAAGTTTGGAAAGAACCCAAATACATGGAGACTAAACAGCATCCTTCTAAAGAATGAATGGGTCAACCAGGAAATTAAAGAAGAATTGAAAAAAATCATGGAAACAAATGATAATGAAAACACAACGGTTCAAAATCTGTGGGACACAACAAAGGCAGTCCTGAGAGGAAAATATATAGTGGTACAAGCCTTTCTCAAGAAACAAGAAAGGTCTCAGGTACGCAACCTAATCCGACACCTAAACGAGCTGGAGAAAGAACAAGAAAGAAACCCTAAGCCCAGCAGGAGAAGAGAAATCATAAAGATCAGAGCAGAAATCAATGAAATAGAAACCAAAAAAACAATAGAACAAATCAACGAAACTAGGAGCTCGTTCTTTGAAAGAATTAATAAAATTGATAAACCCCTGGCCCGACTTATCAAAAAGAAAAGAGAAAGGACCCAAATAAATAAAATCATGAATGAAAGAGGAGAGGTCACAACTAACACCAAAGAAATACAAACTATTATAAGAACATACTATGAGCAACTCTACGCCAATAAATTCGACAATCTGGAAGAAATGGATGCATTCCTAGAAACATATAAACTACCACAACTGAACCAGGAAGAAATAGAAAGCCTGAACAGACCCATAACCAGTAAGGAGAATGAAACAGTCATTAAAAATCTCCAAACAAACAAAAGCCCAGGGCCAGACGGCTTCCCGGGGGAATTCTACCAAACATTTAAAGAAGAACTAATTCCTATTCTCCTGAAACTGTTCCAAAAAATAGAAATGGAAGGAAAACTTCCAAGCTCATTTTATGAGGCCAGCATCACCTTGATCCCAAAACCAGACAAGGATCCCACCAAAAAAGAGAGCTATAGACCGATATCCTTGATGAACACAGATGCAAAAATACTCAACAAAATACTAGCCAATAGGATTCAACAGTACATTAAAAAGATTATTCACCACGACCAAGTGGGATTTATTCCAGGGCTGCAAGGTTGGTTCAACATCCGCAAATCAGTCAATGTGATACAACACATCAATAAAAGAAAGAACAAGAACCATATGATACTCTCAATAGATGCTGAAAAAGCATTTGACAAAGTACAGCATCCCTTCCTGATCAAAACTCTTCAAAGTGTAGGGATAGAGGGCACATACCTCAATATCATCAAAGCCATCTATGAAAAACCCACCGCAAATATCATTCTCAATGGAGAAAAACTGAAAGCTTTTCCGCTAAGATCAGGAACACGGCAGGGATGTCCATTATCACCACTGCTATTCAACATAGTACTTGAGGTCCTAGCCTCAGCAATCAGACAACAAAAGGAAATTAAAGGCATCCAAATCGGCAAAGAAGAAGTCAAATTATCACTCTTCGCAGATGATATGATACTATATGTGGAAAACCCAAAAGACTCCACTCCAAAACTGCTAGAACTTATACAGGAATTCAGTAAAGTGTCAGGATATAAAATCAATGCACAGAAATCAGTTGCATTTCTCTACACCAACAGCAAGACAGAAGAAAGAGAAATTAAGGAGTCATTCCCGTTTACAATTGCACCCAAAACCATAAGATACCTAGGAATAAACCTAACCAAAGAGACACAGAATCTATACTCAGAAAACTATAAAGTACTCATGAAAGAAATTGAGGAAGACACAAAGAAATGGAAAAATGTTCCATGCTCCTGGATTGGAAGAATAAATATTGTGAAAATGTCTATGCTACCTAAAGCAATCTACACATTTAATGCAATTCCTATCAAAGTACCATCCATCTTTTTCAAAGAAATGGAACAAATAATGCTAAAATTTATATGGAACCAGAAAAGACCTCGAATAGCCAAAGGGATATTGAAAAAGAAACCAACGTTGGTGGCATCACAATTCCGGACTTCAAGCTCTATTACAAAGCTGTCGTCATCAAGACAGCATGGTATTGGCACAAAAACAGACACATAGATCAATGGAACAGAATAGAGAGCCCAGAAATAGACCCTCAACTCTATGGTCAACTAATCTTCGACAAAGCAGGAAAGAATGTCCAATGGAAAAAAGACAGCCTCTTCAATAAATGGTGCTGGGAAAATTGGACAGCCACATGCAGAAAAATGAAATTGGACCATTTCCTTACACCACACACAAAAATAGACTCAAAATGGATGAAGGACCTCAATGTGCGAAAGGAATCCATCAAAATCCTTGAGGAGAACACAGGTAGCAACCTCTTTGACCTCAACCGCAGCAACATCTTCCTAGGAACAACGCAAAAGGCAAGGGAAGCAAGGGCAAAAATGAACTATTGGGATTTCATCAAGATCAAAAGCTTTTGCACAGCAAAGGAAATAGTGAACAAAATCAAAAGACAACTGACAGAATGGGAGAAGATATTTGCAAATGACATATCAGATAAAGGACTAGTGTCCAGAATCTATAAAGAACTTAGCAAACTCAACACCCAAAGAACAAATAATCCAATCAAGAAATGGACAGAGGACACGAACAGACATTTCTGCAAAGAAGACATCCAGATGGCCAACAGACACATGAAAAAGTGCTCCATATCACTCGGCATCAGGGAAATACAAATCAAAACCACAATGAGATATCACCTCACACCAGTCAGAATAGCTAAAATCAACAAGTCAGGAAATGACAGATGCTGGCGAGGATGCGGAGAAAGGGGAACCCTCCTACACTGTTGGTGGGAATGCAAGCTGGTACAGCCACTCTGGAAAACAGCATGGAGGTTCCTCAAAATGTTGAAAATAGAACTGCCCTATGACCCAGCAATTGCACTATTGGGTATTTACCCTAAGGATACAAACGTAGTGATCCAAAGGGGCACATGCACCCGAATGTTTATAGCAGCAATGTCCACAATAGCCACACTATGGAAAGAACCTAGATGTCCATCAACAGATGAATGGATCAAGAAGATGTGGTATATATACACAATGGAATACTATGCAGCCATCCAAAGAAATGAAATCTTGCCATTTGCGACAACATGGATGGAACTAGAGCGTATCATGCTTAGCGAAATAAGTCAAGCAGAGAAAGACAACTATCATATGATCTCCCTGATATGAGGAAGTGGTGATTCAACATGGGGGCTTAAGTGGGTAGGAGAAGAATCAATGAAACAAGATGGGATTGGGAGGGAGACAAACCATAAGTGACTCTTAATCTCACAAAACAAACTGAGGGTTGCTGGGGGGAGGGGGTTTGGGAGAAGGGGGTGGGATTATGGACATTGGGGAGGGTATGTGCTTTGGTGAGTGCTGTGAAGTGTGTAAACCTGGTGATTCACAGACCTGTACCCCTGGGGATAAAAATATATGTTTATAAAAAATAAAAAATTAATTAAAAAAAATATATATATATTGACTGCCTTTTCCTGAGTATGTTTGGTGCAGATACATTAGGTAACATTGCAATGAAATGATTACAAGTCCTCTAAGTTTCAAAAAGATTGTGTCTATCTCTAAAGCTAAAGAAAAATTATCACTTGTATTCAAGGCTAATCAGTGCATATGGAAGCTAGAAAGAAAAAAAATATCTAGAATTTGTCTTCCTTAGAGTCAGTTTGAAGGGATACTTTTCATCTCCAAATATTTTCTTTAGACCATGTATAAGACTTTTCTCAAAGACAATACAGCAATATCTAATTTTCCAATGGAAAATTTTAAGTGAACACAAGTCAGGTAATTATTGAAGAGTAAATAGATTTTTCTCCTTAAAGTAAATATGATGTCCATTGTTTTTGCTTGTCTCCATTCATGGGCTCAGAAGTTTGTAGTTCTAGCTTACCAAACTTATTTTAAGGAATAGCTGGTTCCAGAGTCTCTCTGGATATGTGTATTGTGTATTTATTTGTATGTTTCTCCTGCTGACCAGTGTGTTAAAGGAAGCTATGGTTTTTTAAAGCTCAAATATTCACCTGGGAGTATTTGAGATTCTGAAGCCTTAACAGCAATACAGTATTTCCTCAAACTAAAGGTGGAAAAACAGATTTTTAAACAAAATATCTGCTGAGCTTATGAAAATATACTCTTCTCTGAAGTTATAGTAGTCATGACTAAACATCATAGGATAATGGAGCTAGAATAACCTAGAAATCATTTATTCTACTCATAGTATTATGGATTATAAAAGTGAGACTCAAGATGTAAAGGTGAAGGTCCAAAGTAATAAAGGTAGTTATTGGTCAAATGAGTCATAATAACCACATCTCTTGCTCTTTCTTTTTCACCATATGATGCAAAATATATTTGAAAAGGTATTTGGTCGAGAAGACTTTTCTTAGAAATCTAATTACATGAGAATTACAAGGCTGAGAAATTGTGATAGCTCAATGTCAACTCATCGATCTAATGCAGATTCACAATGAATGTAATTAATACACCATTATGGAATCATCATATACCAATATTAGGTCCTTTCATCTTAATTACTTATAGAAAATACATTTTATTTTCCTTTTCATATACAGAAATGATCCAACAAACCTCATTTTTTATACCTCTCTTAAGAACTCTAGACAGAGATTCAGTTTTCTCACTGATAGCATTCTGTGGAGTACTTGTTTTAATCAGTGATAAATTAAAGTGGTTTTATTCCATCCTTCTTGGTGTCCCTGCCTGGACTTCCCCAAATGCTAGAATAGGACCTGAAATCAGCCATATAATTCAACAGTTTAGTTGTCATTGCTTCATAATATTTGCCAACAACAAAAACAAGTTAGTGGGTGGATCACTTCAAGGATGTTTAGTACAGTGCTAGCAAACTGAAGAAACTTATGTGCAAATAAAAATCACAGCCTCTTCACTCTGCATTTTAATATCTACAACCTTGAAAATCATTGGTTGGAATAGTCACCTTATGCATTTTTGTTTTAAGTTGCTAGGGTGTGAAAATAAAGAAATTAGATATGAGGCTATAAAGAAAATAATGTAGAATGGAAATATAAGTTGTGAAAGACTTGGTTTAGAATTCATCTCTTCAATATTCATATTCAAGTTCTTTATTGGAGTGAGTTCAAAATATGCATATTAGTACTTCTATTTGTCAATTTAGTTTCATTATTGTGATATGACCCTCTTTGAGTCTTTGTTTTCCCAGCTATAAAATGGAGCTCATGATAGTTCTGACATAACTGGAGTTTTGCACAAAATAACAAAAACAAACAAATAAACCCTACGTACTTGAAAAGATTTTGCATGTTTTCAAAATACATTGGTATATATTTATAATTGCATTCTATTAAGAGTGCAAATTGATTAGGTGCTGTCGAGTTTCATTTCTAACTCAAATTCTGCAGCACCCACAACTTATTACCTAATACATACTACTTCTATAAAGAGCCAGTCTCTTGTCTCAGGCCAGTGAAAATGCTTTTCTCTTCTCTTCTGCTCCCTGTAGCATGTTATTTACAACACTAATTATAACTCATTTTTACATCTCCCTAGCTTGGTACCTGATATTCATTCAATGAATAATCTTGTTGCTTTCAAACCAAGAAAGCCTAGACTAATCTGTAGCTATCATTGTATATTGTAAAAAGCCAATAAATTGGCTGATCAAGCCATTTTAGACCTTACTGCTAAGAAGTTGTTGGGAAAGTCAAATTCTTAGTTACCTTTGTATCTAACAATTTTTACTATCCTTCAAAAAAAAAAAAAGTAAAAGCAGGAAACATCACTGAGCTGCCAAGGCATGGGTTGATTATTGCAAAAGGTTTCTCCCTCTAATCTTTAAAGTGTAACTCAGCAGCAGCTCTCAATTCTTACTGTGTATTGACAAAGTGTTGAAATGACTCTGTCATTGAATTTATGAAGGTGACCTTCACTTTCACCTGTCTACACTGATCACCCACTTCTACTCAGTAGAATTACAGTAGTTATCACCTATCTGCTTTCTTGTAAAGACCTTTGAGATTATCTTTGCAAAATATTTTGAAGCCAGTAAGAGAGAGACACTCCAACTCTATACTGGCATTTTCTCTTCCTAAATTTCAGTGCTCATCTTAAAAGTTAATATTCCTGGAGTTCTTGGGGACAGTATCATAAACTGGCAGAAAAGTTTTCAGGAGTATGTTATCAAGCACCCATGCTCTTTTTGCTAACAGAAGAGGAAAACTGAATTTCTTGAAACTTGTCATTATGCTCAATAAAGTGCAAGTATCTAAAATGTTGTCTCTAGAATATATAATTGGGCAGTAGAGTATTTACCTCTTAAAAAGTAAAGTCAATTCAAAACAGCACTTCACTGGGGTCATTTGCTGGCAATAGCATTCTCCTTTCAGAGCTCTGATGCCCTTTATTATCAATATAGAGGTTCTTGCTCTTAGCCTAACCATTTTCCTCTTGGGTTTTTTGGATTAGAATGTAAGGTTACTCATATGCTTTGGTATCCTGACTAAGACAGATGAGAGAGGAAACATAGACAACTTTGCTATCACCAATTTTGTTATCTCAGTTGTGGTATAGGTATTTATGGTTTAGATGGTTTCAGTGCCTCCAGGCTTTGTAACAGATGCCTCTCTATGATTTCCTCCTCCAACTTTTTCTTCCAATAACAAGTCTAGTTTTTTTTAAAACAATGTCTAAACATGCTTTTTTCTACTCAACACCCATCACTGATACCCACTGCCTACATATCAAATCCAAACATCATCCTGGCCTCCCTCATCTCTACAATATGGCCCTAACCTTCTTAGTCTTAATTCGATTGTTCCCTAGATGAACTGGTCATCTCTACAAACTGGTATTCTATTCAGTGTGTGTTTAACCTATTGTGTAAGTTATTTCCCCCAATTTATCAGCCTTTACTTTTCCTGTTCCCATAATTATAGGCCATGTTCAAATCTCACTTTTTCCAACCATCCTAGGGAGAAATGACACCTATATTTTTGAAGGTTCAGTACTACCCTTAAGTATAAATACTATTGTTAGTATTGCTACCATTTTTATACGTTTCTTACATCTCTCTAAACTCACTAAAAGGTCCATAGGGCAGAATTTATAGATCAGCAGCCATTATCATCTTGACCAGATAATATTCCTATTCTGTGTTCAAATATGTATTTATTTGAAGATACCTAAAGCCATTTATCATACCTTTATGGTTAGTGTTGCAGGTGCTGCATCAGAAATTGTAAATATATTTTTTTATTAATTTAATAAATTGTTGCAATGATACAGTAAGTTAATTACCTTTACTATTATTTTTTTTTTTAAGGGGAAACAAACTAGAACTAAAGAAAAAAAATGAAGTGAACTGCCAAGGTCATAAAGTGTCTGGGACAGAGTTTTGAACACATATTTTGTTTAGGAATTTTGTCCCACTAAAGTTTAAGATTAAAATCCACTGAAGATTTTAGTATAAAAACAAAAACAAAAGCGCAGTCATTTTTGCAAAGCTTGTCAAGATGGTTTATGAGACCTCAGCCTCCCAACATTCCTCAGGCAACCTGAGTATGAGAAATATCCAGAAATTGAAACATTTTAGGAATAGTTTCTTGTTACAGATTGTATGCATATGCTATAAATACTTCTAAATTTGAATTATGCTTTACACAATGAGAGAAATGGATTCTCTGCTTATTATTATGCTTGAAGTTGGAATATTTTGGATCAGCTTTAGACCAATTTGTAAAGGAGGAAAAGGCTGTGTTTTTATAGAATCAGGTCAAATTTACTGGGATATGGCCTGACCTACTTGAGCCCCTCCAATTTTTTTTTACTCTGGGAGCAACTAGGAACCCTTGTTCAGATCTGATTTCTGAACTAATGTCAATCAAAGCTGGCCCTCTGGGGTTTAGGATTATGTCACCTGTCTCAGATCTGGTAGCTGTGTTGTGATTGCTAATTCTGATTTTGTTCCCATGGTCCCTTTTCTGTCAGGATATATCTTGGTACATTTGGAACTGATTTCCCTAGGGAAGGAGTTTAGATGTGGACAGGGGAAATGAAATCTAAAGCACAGTGTGAGATTTGGCAAGGGTGTAAACAACCAAGTTGTTTTAGAGCAAAACTTTTGCCCAAAAGGGTTTACTAAAGGAATAGTATGAACAATAGTTTTAGGTTGCGGAAGTAGGAGCGAGTGATCTAAAGCAAATGGGTAAGCACATGAGAAGATCTGGGTTAAAGAAGTCCAGGACTAGGAGACAAAGATGAGGGGCAGGGACGGTCAAGGCAAGAATGATTTTTGGGGACCCATGATGTGTTTCTGAGATGAGTGATAATGCCTTAGGCAAAGCTTGGTATTTTAAGAGCTTATGTCCCTCTTTACTTGGCCTCTGCTTTTCTCTTTTAAAGTAGTCATTTTTACAAGTTTCTCTGTTATCTTATTTACTTATTCAAAATATATCCATGTGATGACTTCCATCAGTTATTCATCCCTTTAGCAGAGGGAATATAGTACCATTCGTAAGGGAGTTTTCAGTCAAGTGGGTGAGAGACAGAAATTAAAAAATTATGCATAATAGAATTTAAGCAGTTGAATATAATTTTGAAAGCTTGTATAAAGGAAAAGAACCTAGAAGACGCCATGAGTAAGAATCATGGAGGATGAAACTGAAGGTGACATATTAACCACCTATAAGATAGTATGTGCCTCAGGCAAAGGAAACAGGAAAGCCATGGCATATTTGAGGAGCAAAAAAAGTCTGGTGTGTCTGGGCCATAGCAAGGGATAAGCCAATAGCATTTGAAAAGACTGGAAAGGTGCACAAGGGCCAATAACTACATAAGGAAAACAATTAAAATGATAGCAATTAGCACTTAGAGAGTACTTAATGTGTGCCAAGTACTCTTCTAAGTTATCATGATATATCCGTATCTATATCTATCTATATCTATATCTATATCTATATCTGTATCTGTATCTATATAGGTATGTCTATATATATGAATATCTCCATATATGAACCTATCTATATCTATATAGGTATAGATATAAATGTACTTAATAAAACAAATCCATAAAGCAAATATTACTACTATTATTTTAGTTTCCAGATGAAACATCTGAGGCTTAGGTAACTTACAACTCCTCAATTTATCCAGCTAGGAAAGAGTAAAAACAAAAATTGAATCTGGGTCATTTAGCTATGTCTGTAACTGCTAGTCATGAATACCTTTATATAGTACCTGTAGACTATATTAGTATTTAAACATAATACTAAAAGCAGTGAGGTGTTAATAGCAAAGTGGGATAATTATGGTTCATGATAAAAGATAATCTGGGCTAGTACATACAAAATGCATTGGGGAATGACACTAACTAACAGGCTGTTGGAGTAGGTATAATATTTTGCTATCTAACACACTTTTAAATTTCCTTATCACCTGATTGGATGGGAGCTTTGAGATCACTAAACTGTTTTCCACACTTTGAGATCACTTCAGCTGTTCATCCAAGAGGAGGTTGAGAGTCTAGTGCTATTTTCCCTGAGTCACAATTTTATGCTGCTGCTCTTCTTGTATAGCTATAAGTAGTTTGCAGGATTGGCAAATTATTCAATATTCCAATATTTCTTATTGCAGGCAGAGTAGTTGCCAGTAAGATTCAGATCAATTTTATCAGGCATTCTTTCCTGAAATCATCAGACACTTACATAATTCAGACTAATTTTGGCTGAATTTTAACTCTGTGATATAGACACAGGCTCAAGAAAGTATAAATTCAAGAGGTAATAATAGTATTATTTTAACATTTACTGAACACTTTCTATATGTGCTAGGAATATAGTTTTGAAAAATATCTATACTATTTCATTTATTTAATCTATATATCTATGTCAAGAATGTTCTATGTATCAGGCTTTATACCCTAGTACTGGGTATATAATGGTGAACAAAACAGATAAGAGTTCTTCTCCTCATTGAGTTTAAAATATAATGGAGACATATATTGGTGATGGGAATATAAATTGGCACAGCTGCTGTGGAAAACAGTTTAGTGGTTCTCAAAAAGTAAAACAGAATTACCATAGAATGCAGTAATTCCACCCTTTCATTTCTTAAGAGGAATAAAAATATTTGTTCATGCAAAAACATGTAAACAGATATTCATAGCAGCATTTATAATAGCCAAAAAGTAAAAACAACCCAAAGGTCCATCAACTAATGAATGAATAAACATAATACGATATATACAGACTTCCAGGGAAGATGGTGGAATAGGAGGAACTTAAGCTTTCCTTCTCCCACCATATAACTAGAGTACATTCACATCAGGGTAAATAAATTCCACAAAGACTGTCAGAATAGACTCTTCACAGCTAAATGTGGAGAAGAAGCCACATCAAAATGGGGTTGGAAGAGCAGAGACTTGGTCTGGAGCCAGACTGATCCACAGGACTGTCATCAGGAGATGAATTTAGCAGTCATGTAGAAGGGAGACAACTAGACCCCCACCCCAGGCATGGGGCATCCCCACATGGAAGATGAATCCCCATAATATTTGGCTTTGAAAACCAAAGAGGCCTAACAATCACTGGGGCTTAATACCTGGAACTTTAAAAATCAGCAGGCAGCTCTGGGAATGGTGGAAGGCAATAGGAAACTGAGTCTCTGCCCTTAAGCACAAAAAACAGTCCTGCTGAGATATAGTATAGAAGCAGCAGTTTGAAAAAACACCTGGGGTATACTGGAAGGAGATTTATTTATTAATCTCAGAACATGTGCTAGAAGGGTAGGGATTTGGGGGAGATGGGTTTAAGAACAGAAGAGCTGAAGGTTGCCACTTCCCTACCCTGCTGATCAGGCTAAACACACAGACCCTGGAGGAACCAGCACAATATGAGAACTCTCCACCTAGCTTGTTAACAGTGTGCCCTGCCCATACATTCTTCTGTGAACCCATTCCCTCCAACTCTTCCTCCACAGGAATTTTCCAAAAGCACCACAAGCCTGGCGGAGTGCAAACAGCCCCCCAAAATGACATCATCACTTGGGACCACAGCTCTGGCAAACCCTTAGTCTGACCCAACTCAAGCCCAAGGTGGTCCCAGACTGGCCCACTAACAACACAGGAACTAAACCCTTTTCACAACAAGCAAAGAGATACACTTCGGACAACTAAGCTGAAGGCAAAAATGGCTTAGACACACATGACACATCCCTGAAGCTCCAGGTTCTGGTGAACAGGGAACATTATACTGATGGGCACTATAAGACCTCTTCATAAGGCCACTATTTTCAAGAGCAGGAGACATACCTGACTTTCCTAACAGATAGAAACAGACATAGCAAAATGATGAGATAGAGGAATATTTCCAAATGAGAGAAGAAGACAAAATCACAGCAAGAGAGATAAATGAAATGGAGATAAATAATATGCATGATAGAGAATTGAAAGTAATATTCATAAATATATTCACTGAACTTGAGAAAAGAGTGGAGGGCTTCACAGAGACACTCAAAGAGTGATAGGAAACATAAAAAAGAATCAGAGAAGAATAATGCAATAATTGAAATTAAAATATATTTAAAGATACATTTCTTCTTTAAGTAGTAGACTAGAAGAAACAGAAGAAAGGATCAGTGAGCTGGAGGGCAGGGTAATGGAAAGGAATCAAGCTGAATGGAAGAGAGAAAAATAATAAAAAATAAAAACAAACTTAAGGAACTCAGGGACATCATCATCATAATCCTTGCAGTATAGGGATCCCAGAAAGAGAAGAGAGAGAGAAGGGGACAGAAAATTTATTTGAAGAAATAATAGTTGAAAACTGAAAATTTGGGGGAGGACACAGAAATTCAGACCCAGGAGGCAGAGAGAGACCCCAGCAAAATCAACACAAGGAGGTCCACACCCAGACACTTAGTAATTAAAATGGCGAAAGGTAGCGATAAAGAGAGAATTTCAAAAGCACCAAGAGAAAAGAAAGCAGGTACATACAAAGGAAACCCCCTATGGCTATCAGCAGATTTTCAGCAGAAATTTTGCAGGCCAAGAGGAAGTAGCATTATATATTCAAAGTACTAGAAGGAAAAAAATCTGCAACCAAGAATACTCTAACTAGCAAGGCTATCATTCAGAATAGAAGAAGATAAAAAAAGAGTTTCCCAAACAAAAGTTAAAGGAATTCATCACCACTAAACCAGCCCTATAAGAATGTTAAAGGGAACCCTTTGAGTGGAAGGGAAATACCATAAGTAGGAGTTAGAAAAGTAGGAAGCTCAAAAGCAGTAAAATTAAGTAAGTCTATGAAAATCAGTCAAGAGATTCACAAAATGAAAGAATTTAAAGTGTGATACCATATACCTAAAGTGTGGGGGAAAAGGAGTAAAAATGAAGTGCTCTTAGAATGAATTCAAACTTAAGTAGCCATCATCTTAATGTCAACTACTGTATACAGAATATGTTACATACAAATCTAATGGTAACCACACACACACACACAAACCAGTAACAAATATGCAAAAAGTAAAGTATATCACTAAAGAAAGCCAGCAAACCATGATAGAAGACAGAAAAAAAAAAAAAAAGGAAGAGCAGGGAAACTATAAAAACAATCATTAAGCAAGTAACAAAATGTCAGTAAGTACATACTTGTCAATAATTACATTGAATGTAAACTTCTAAACATTCCAATCAAAAGACATGGGGTGACAGAATGGATAAAGAAGCAAGACACATCCATATGCTGTTATAAGGGACTCATTTTAGACTTAAATACACGTGCAGACTGAAAGTGAAGGGATGGAAAAGTATTTATTTTATAAATGGAAATGAAAAGAAAGCTGGAATGGCAAAATTTATATCAATAAATAGGCTTTATAACAGATACTGCAGCAAGAGACAAAGAAGGATACTATATAATCATAAAGAGAACAACTCAGCAAGAAGATAGAATAACTATAAATATTTATACACCCATCATGGGAGCACCCAAATATATAAAGCAGCTGTTAGCAAACAAAGAAGTAATTAATAGTAATATAGTGATGGTAGGGGACTTTAACACACCACTCACATCAATGGATAGATCATCCAAACAGAAAATCAACAAGGAAATAGTGGTTTTGAATGACACGTTGGATCTGATGGATCTAACAATTATTCAGAACATTTCATCCCCAAACAGTAGAATACACATTCTCTTCAATTGCACATGGAACACTCTCTAAAATAGATCACACTTTAGGCCACAAAGCAAATCTCAATAAATTCAGACTGAAGTCATACCATGCAACTGTTCTTAGCACAATGCTATGAAACTAGAAATCAACCACAAAAAACATCTGGAAAGAATACAAATATGTGGAGGTTAAATAACATGCTAAGCAATGAATGAGTCAACCAAGAAGTAAAAAAAAAAAAAAAATACATGAAGACAAATGAATTTGAAAACACAAATGGTTAATAACTTCGTGATTCAACAAAAGCTGTTCTAAGAGGGAAGTCTTAGCAATAGAAGCCTACCTCAAGAAGGCTCCTTGATAAGTGCAGAGCCCAATATGGGCTCAGTCTCACAACCCTGAGATCATGACCTGAGCTGAAATCAAGAGTTGGATACTCAACCAGCTGAGTCACCCAGCATCCCAAAAAACAGATTCTTAAATATAGAAACAAACTGGTGGTTACCACAAGGGAGGTGGGGGTGGGGAGAATAGGTGAAATAGGTGGAGGAGATTAAGAGTACACTTAACCATGATGAACACTAAGTAATGTATAGAATTGTCGAATCACTATATTGTAACCTGAAGCTAATGTAGTACTATAAGTTAATTATACTAGAATTAAAAAAATAAAGTCATTAGAAAATATATAGAAAATTACAGAATTTGAGTATAATAACATATCTTACAGCAATGAAAATAAATAAACTATTTAATAACATGAATGAAGCATGAAAGCATAATATTGAGAGAGAAAAGCATGATCCAGATCACTGCATACAGTATAATACTATTTATAAAACCCTAATAAAATATACTAAATAAAGTGTCAACTTACATACAAATATGTGATAGAAAAATTTTAAATAGAAAAGGAATAAATTTTAGAATGTGGGGTAAGGATTAATTTTGAAAGGGATTGTCTTAGAAGACAGTCACAGAGGTAAATTTAGAGGTAAAGCTAAGGAGGTTAAATGAAGGTAAATTAAGTAAAATTTTATTTTCTGGATTGGGTGTTGGTTTAATATTCACAAAATTACAATTCTCTACAATTTTGTAATTGTGAATGTATTAGATGTTATATCAAAAAAAGACAAGAAAAGATTGAAGAAATACCATTCCAGATAGAAGGAAGAACATGTGAGACAGGCCCAAATCCAAGAAGCCCTATGAAGTGTTAAAGGAATTAAAAGAAGGCAACTGGACAACCATGAGCAGAGAGAGGAGACCAAAGTCAGTTGCAGAGGTTAAAAGAAGCCTTCAAGTCCATTATTTTACTTCATGTTCATAATCATCCTGGGAAGGCTTATATCTGGCTGTTTTTCCTCATGTTTTGCAGATAAAGAAATACAAATAAAAAAGAAGAAAAGGTGGATGGAATCTTTAGCAGAGCTGAGAAAATAAAAATACTTATTGAGTGAGAATCCAGAAAGAAGTAAGCTGCACGTGGTTGCAGAGTCTCTTGAGGATGATCTTTTCAGGTTAAACAAGGGGTATAAAGCCCACTCATGGAGAAGGTAAGCCAGCCAGACCCTTTCATCCACATCTCCAAGCAAAGTGATTATCCTTAATAGACTATAGATGCATTCTTTGGAGAAACTGATCTAAAAGCCCCAGACTCAGAGCAGGAAAGGGGGAGTGTGAGGAAGATACGCTCTTTTGAAAAAGTGGGATTAAGTACAAATCTGTGTATCAAACAAAGAAGTCATAGAAGAAAATTGCTTGTAAATGCAAGTATCTGGGACTGCCCCAGTGAAAAGCCCTGATTGTCATCTGATCAATCTGCACAAAGAATCCATCAGTTGATGTAGCTTACCATTAAGTTTTTAATGCTTTAGTCTGAAATATGAATACATAACCTTTGAGAAGACATTGTAAAATGAAAGACGAAAGGTGTGGAGGCCAAGAAAAACAAGGCTGTACCCACCTCGAGTCTAGCCCTGACATAAGTACAGACAACTTGACAAAGCAAAAGCTGGCACCTTGCACCCCCTCTCCACCTGCTCCCCTCCCCTCCTTAGTATGTGTGATCACCCCTGGCTGCCCTAAAAGAAAAACAAATAGTTAACTTGCAGAGATCACAGTCCTGCAAGACAGGAGTCTCCCTTGGTTTACAAATGTTTTAGAGATTTACACAAAGAAGCTATCTTAACAATAGCCCAATTTCCAGAGGCAAATAACTTAGTTCCCCAAGCCCTAATGTTGCCCTCCCCACCAAAAAACTACAGGAGGCTGAGGCAGAAGGAAATGGAAATAAAGTTAAATTTCTTCTAAACCTAAATCTCACTAACTAGGACACTTGATAGGAGAAATGTGAAACTTGAACTCTAAACCTCCAAGATAGTGCCGAGAATCATTCCCAAGCATATGGCCCACTGATACACATCTAAAGGGTCTCATGGGAAGATTTTTATTACTAGTAATAAATAACCTTTCTCCCAACAATAACTAGTCCCTCAAGGTCCTGGAGACCTTGCTTCCAAAATTCCTTAGAGACTTATATCATCCATAATCCCCTTTGTCCTCATCCACCTCTGAGTCCACCCCTACTCTGCCTTTAAAAACTCTGACTGTAATCTGGTTCAGGTTCCAAGTCCCTACTCAGCTGTGTCAGGTATACTTGGGCCCAAACTTAAGTTTGTTAAATAAACCCTCGTGTGATTGCATCTATGTTGGCTCCTTGGTAGTCTCTTGGATGTGAAAACTCGGGCATAACAAAGGAAAGGGGAATTATAAGAAACTGTTCTAAGAGACTCATTTTAGACTTAAATATGCATCAAGATATAAAATATCTTGAAATATATGAAATACAAGAAATCATTAAAAAATATAATATCCCCGGAGAGGAGAAGATGTGCACATAAAGTGAGAACAGAATTTTATGTAAATGGAACACTAAGAAAATAAAAAAGAATTCTTAGAAATTATGGTAGAAGAAATCTAAAGAAAATTTGGGAATTAAAGGGTGAGAAGTTAACCCATCAGAAAATGAAAAAAGCCAAAGAAGTAGACTATAGGGATACTGTTCTCTGAGAAATGCACATTAGAAAAGCTCAGTCCCTTACTTTCCACTGCCTTTTCTGAAATGGTATCTAATTTGTGAGTCCTTCTTTGATGAATCTACTTAAAATTGCAACTTACCCTCTTCCTTCTAGCACATTCTGTTACTCCAACTTGTTTTTTACCCCTCCTCATAGATCTTATGGAATAATATATATTACATTTATTAATTGCCTGTATCCTCACTCTAGAACGTAAACTCTATGATGATTTGTTATTGGTATTGTTCCTCTGTTCACTGTTGTATCCAGCAACTAAAGTGTTAAATAAGTAGGAGAGGGATAAAAGGCAAACTAGAAAATTAAAAAATATATGGGGCACCTGGGTGGCAGTCAGCAAGGTATCTGCCTTTTGTTTAGGTCATGAACTTAGGGACCTGGGATCCAACCCTGCATTGGGCTCCCATAGCCTTATTACCTTTCTGTCTGTATTGGCTCACTATATTTTATCATCCCTTCAAACCACAAGCACATATAAATGATCTGTTGCCTGAATATATGAGTATTTTAAGGATTCTGTCCAGTTCAGTGTTCCATCTGTTCTCTAAAATTATCTCGTTTTTTAAATCAGAATTTTATTCAAGCATAATTTATATACATTAAAAAGCATACTTTTTGGTATATAATTCTGTGAGTTTGACAAACACATATAGTCATGTAACACCACCAACAAAACATAAGGTATAGAATATCTTCCTCAACCACCTAAAAATGCCTTGTTCTTCATTGTAGATAGCACCTTCTACCACCATCAACCCCTGATATCCACTGATGTATTTTCTTTCCCTTTAGTTTTGCCTTTTATTTTATAGAATGTTATAAAAATGAGGTATAAACATGTAGCCATTGGGTGTGGCATTTTTCACTTACCAGATGTGTTCTGTTGATTCATTGATGTTTTACATTTATGAATAATTAATTCCTTTTTATTGTTGAGTAATGTTCAGTCATATGGATATACTACATTTTGATTATCCATTCACCTGTTGAAGGAAATTTGGATTATTTCAAGTTTAGGGCTATTATAAATAAAGTCATGCATTCATATACTGATTTTTCATATTTAGAACTTTTTATATACTAAGTTTTCAATTTACTTGGGCAAATACTTATGTGTAGGGTGGCTGGGTTGAAAGGTAAGTATGTATTTCACTATAAAAGAAACAAAACTGATTTTCAAAGTAGCTGAAACATTTTTCATTTTACCAGCAATGTATCGGAGTTCTATTCTCCTCAACACTCACATTGTCAGTTTTTAAAAGCCATTCTAAGATAGATATATATCTCATTGTGATGTTAATTTATATTTATTTAATGACTACCAATGTTGAGAATCATTTCACATGCTACCATGTAGTTTCTTTAGTAAAGTGTCTTGTTCATATTCTTTGGCCGTTTTTTTTAACTGATTTTTAAAAGTTGAGTTTTCAGAGTTTATATAATCTGAATACAAGGCCTTTAGTAGACATATGATATGTAAATATTTTCTTTTAATATATAGTTTGTTTTTCTATTTTGTTAGCATTTTCCTTATGCCTGTATATAGGCATAGTATAATATTTCTATAGTATTTCTCTTAGTATAGTTCTGCTAATGATTGATTTTGTCAGCTTATATATGTCTAAAAAAGCCATTATTTCACCTTTCTTAATGAAAGATATTTTTACAGGAATAAAATTCTAGTTTGAGAGCTTTTCTTTCAGTAATTTCAAGATGTTAGCCATTATCCTTTACAGTTTCTGATGATACATATGTATATATATGTTTTTTTCTTTATCTCTATATATTATGTCCTTTTCATCTAGCTACACCTAAGATTTTCTCTTAATCGTTACATTTGCCTTGGGGTAGTTTTCTTCATGTTTATTGTTGTTGAAACTTCTTGACTTTAGATCTCTGGGTTTGGAGTTGTCATCAGATTTGGAAAATTATTACCTATTATTTCTTCTTTTGCCCCACCCCCTTCCATCAGAGGAATCAAATTACACATCTTTTTCCTGAGTAATCTGTCATTAGTCCCACTTAGTGTATTATATATTTCATACAGTCTATTTCTTATCTTTAGACATTTCATTTGGATCTTTTTAATGTTTCGTATCTTTATTTTTAAAATATATTTACAGTAATTGTTTTGATGCTTTTGTCTCCTAATTCTAATATTAGTGCCAATGTCAGATTGTTTTTCAATGATTTTTTCCTCCTCATTTCTGGTCATATTTACTGCTTCTTTTCATACTGGTAACTTCTTTGTATGAAAGCATTATGGAATCTATCTTGTTAATTGCTGGATGTATTTGTGAAATGCCAACAGAGTATTACTCCCACCTTAAAAGACCACCAGGGACGTGCGTCAAAGCCAAGCAGCAAGGGTCGTTTATTGCAGGTTCGAACCTGGACCTCTGCGCCGCTCGTTGCGGATAACGCCGAGAGGTCCAGAGCTGGGTTGGTGCAGGGTTTTTATAGACAGATACAAACAAGTTTTGGGTGGGGCTGAGCTGATTGGTTGACAGTTTGAACAGGCATACTTGGTGCCAGCGGATTGGTTCAGGGGGCCCGTGCGCGCGAAACAAGCAAAGCAGTCTTACAGAAGCAGAACTGGCCGGTTAGCCCGCGCGCGCAAAAAAAAACAAGCGTTGTACAGAAGCGAAACTAGCTGGTTAACAGGATAAAAATGCACTTCTTGCCAGGGGGATTCTTTTGGTCTTTCATTCCCCCCTTCTCTCAGGTGCCTGAGGAGCCAATCTTGGGTCCTTAGTTGTCATCAGTGAGGTCGTGGTTGTTGCTCAAGTCTAGGGGCTTGATACTGCTGTCTTAGGAGCATGATTTGTACTGTCTGAAGGCATTGATTGACAAAGGCCACCAGACGATTTAAAATACATGGGCCAAAGGTCAGTAAAAGGATCAGAATACAAAGGGGTCCTAGTAAGGAGGATATTAAGGTGGTCAGCCAAGGGGATGAATTAAACCATGACTGGAACCAACCTTGCCCAGCTTCACGTTCCTTTTTTCGTTTTGCCAATCCTTCCCGTACCTTAGTCATCGAGTCTTTGACTACTCCTGAGTGATCTATATAAAAGCAATATTCTTCCTTAAGGGCAGCACATAAGCCACCTTGTTGGAGCAATAGGAGGTCCAATCCCCGTCTATTTTGGAGGACAACTTCTGCTAATGAGCTGACAGACTCCTGAAGTTTAGAAATGGATAATTCTAATTCCTGTATATCTATATCAATAGCTTCGTAAGTATTGATAGTGATGTTGTTGTGAGATTAGGGCTGATGCCCCGGGTTGTGAGGAGTGGCTGGTTATATACACAGGAGTTGGGTAGGTGAGGACAAAGGGGTGTTCAGAAGGGCTATTGGGGCAAAGAATACTATCAGGATATTGAAGCTTGGTTACTATCAAGTAAAGACAATTGGGAGTCTCCTGGTGGAATGTTGCATTCCTGCTATCAAGATGAGATTTAGGTTTAGAAGAAATTTAACTTTATTTACTTTTCCTTCTACCTCCGCCTCCTTCGGTTTTTTATGGAGGGGAGGGTGACATTAGGGCTTGAGGAACTGAGTTCTGTGTCTTTGGAAATTGGGCTATTGATAAGGAAACTTCTTTGTTTGTAAATCTCAAGGACATTTGCAAACCAAGGGAGACTCCTGCCTTGCAGGACTGTGATCTCTGCAAGTTAACTATTTATCGTTTTATGGCAGTCAGGGGTGACTGAGGAATGCTACACATATGGAGGAGAGCGGGTGAAGAGGGGGTACAAGGCGCCAGCTTTTGCTTTGTCCTCAGCCAGCCTCCTGCTCCCTCATCATTTGTACTCCCATAAATATTCTTGTATTTTAATCTGAGATGCAGTAAAGTTATATGGAAAGAGTTTGATTATTTGTAGTCTTACTTTTTAGTTCTGTGAAGCAGGCCATATTAGCCAGGGTTTTCCAGAGAAAAAGAATCAATACTATACTTATATAAACAGAAAAAGAGAGGGGGAAAGAGCTTTATTAGAAGGAATTGGCTCATGCAGTCATAGAAACTGAAAAGTCCCACAGTCTTCCTTCTGCAAGCTGGAGGCCGAGGAGAATTGGTGGTATCATTCAGTAGGAGACTGAAGTCCTGAGAACCAGGAGCATCAGGGACAGAATATCAATGTCATAGTTTAAGCAATCAGGAAAGAAAGAAAACACCCATCTAGATGAACTCAGGGAAGAAAAGGAAACATAAAAGAAAATTAACACAGAGAGGGAGGCAAACCATAAGAGACTCTTCACTATAGGAAACAAACGTATGGTGGCTGGTGGGGAGGTGGGGGAGGATGGGATCCTTAATGGTAGGCTGGGCATGAAGGAAGACACTTGCAATCAGGAAGGAAAGGCCAAATTCTTCCTCTTCCCTTTTGTTCCTCTTCCTTCCAACTCCTTTTGTTCCTCAGTGGATTGGATGATAATCTCACCCCTGGTGGGAAGGGCAGACTGCTTTAATGGGTCACTGATTTAAATGCTAATTTCATCCAGAAATACCCTCACAGACACAGCCAAAACAATGTTTACCCTAACAATTGGGCACACTGTGATACAGCCAAATTGACACAGAAAATTAACTATCACACAGCCCATCTCTCTGCTTGTTCAGATCAATCTTGATTCTTGGCAGATCAGTCACCAGTAACAAAGCAAAAACCCTTTCAAGTACCGAATACCTTTTGAATTAAGAGTTCTTTCTAGTCTGGCTTGAGGAAACAGACATTATGCTTGCATTAGCACAAGGTCATTTTTTTTTTTAACCCCTGTCCCCTTAGGTACATTATTCACACATATGCTAATCAGTACTCAGCTGAATACTCATTAGGAATCCCCTGTCTATATATAAGTTATCCCTTTGTCAAGATCTCTCCTTTCTAGCACCCTGTCCTGTGAAATCGAGCCTTGGATGTCCTCAAATTCTCAATTTTACCTACTTGGGGAGTTTGCCAAGGTACACATGGGTCCCTCCTGTGTCCCAGCCAGGATGTTTTCTTAAGGAGTAAATTGGGGCAACCAAAGGGATCACTACATCATTCCCTGTCTCTTAGGGAATACTGCCTTTCTCACCTAAAGTCAAGTCTTTGGACAACTACTGTTTGTTACATTTTAACCCCACTGCCTGCCTTTTTTTTGGGGGGGGGGTTGTCGGGTAGGAAGGCTGTTACTCTATTTCAGCAGACAATGGAAATTTCCTCTCAACTATCTTTTAACTAGATGTAATGATAAAATGAAAAATTCTAATGTAGTTACTCATGTAGTAACCATCTTTTGGGTGCTCTTCTAGTGTTTGAATACAGGTTTATGTATGTTATCATATTCTTTCTGACTGAAGAAATGCCTTTAAAATTTCCCAAAGTGAATGTCTACTAAGAATAAATTCTTTTTTTTTTTTTTAAGATTTTATTTATTTGACAGACGGAGATCACAGAGAAGCAGGCAGAGAGAGAAGGAAGCAGGCTCCCTGCTGAGCAGAGAGCCCTATGTGGGGCTTGATCCCAGAACCCTGCAAACATGACCTGAGCCGAAGGCAGAGGCTTTAACCCACTGAGCCACCCAGGTGCCCCAATTCTTTCAGTTTTTGTGCATCTTTAAAAATTTATTTTCGCTGTGGTTTTTTTATTGAGATATAATTCACATACCATAAAATTTATATCTTAAGGTGTAAAGCTGAATGGTTCTTAGTATATCCACAAAGTTGTACAATCATCACCACTATCTAATTCCAGAATATTTTCATTACCTCCAAAAGATGCTCATATTCATTGGTAGTTGTTTGGTTGGGGGTTCTGGGAATGCAGGAGGAACAATAGAAATGACTGCCGGGGCCACCATCTTCCAGTCCCCTCCCCCAACTTCCTTAACCCTACACTCTCTCACCAAAAGGGTGTACACCCAGGTCAGTCTTCATAGGTAACCCAATACCTATGCAGGAAACAGGAGTATCAGGAGCCCTCACCCCATATCTTCCTATTACCAAATAGGGATGTGAGCCTATGCCCTACCTTGACCAGATAAAAGACCCCCACCAACTCCCTCCCAATGCGATTTCCCCCACTCCCCAGAGTTGAGGAACCTCACCCGAGGGTGCCCACCTCCTCCTGGCATGACTTTCCTGGCTCCCCTTCTCCTGAGCCCTGAAACTTCACCAGAGAGTGTCTTTAATAAATCTTGCCTTACACCTACCTTGCCTGGTGTTATCTCGCCTATAAAACCTTATAGTAATTATTCCTCATTCTTTACTCCCAGTCCTGATAACTATTAACTTACTGCATCACCAGGGTTTTGTCTATTTTAGACATTTCATACAAGTAGAATCATACCATATATAACATCTTCTGTTTGACTTCTTTCACCCAGCATAATAGTTGCAGGTTTCATCCATCCTGGAGCATTTATCATTAATTTTTATTTATAAGTATTATTCCACTATATAGATATACCACATATGGTTTATCCAATCATCAGTTAATGGGAATTTGAGTAATTTCCACTTTTTGGCTATTATGAATAATGCTGTTATGGACATGCCTGTAAAAGTATTTGTGTGGACATATGTTTTTAATTCTTTTGAAAATATAACCAGGAATGGAATTGGTGGGTTATATGCTAACTCTAAATATAATATTTTGAAGAACTGCTTAACTGTTATTCAAAGCAGTTGTGTCATTTTATATTTCCATCAGCAATGTATAAAGGTCCAGTTACTCTAAATCCTCACTAACACATGTTATTTTTTATCTTCTTTATTGTAACCATTCTAGTAGGTGTGAAGTAGTATCTCACTGTAGTTTTCGATTTGCATTTCCCTAATGAAATATGATATTTAGCATTATTTTGTGTGCTTACTAGACATTTGTGTATCTAACTTGGAGAAATATCTCCTCAAACCCTTTGCCCATTTTTTAAGTTGGGTTATTTGCATTTTTATTGCTGTATTTTTAGAGTCTGTTAAATATTTTTGAGACTAGTCTCTTATAATATTTTCTAAGTATTTCCCCCTATTCTATGGGTCATCATTTTCCTTTCTTTCTTTTTTTTTTCTTTTCCTTGAGAGAGAGAGTGTGCACATGTGTCCGCATGTGAAGTTGGGGGGAGATGGGGGAGGAGCAGAGGGAGTGAGTAACTCCCAAGCAGGCACCACACCCAGCACAGAGCCCAAGGCAGGGCTTTACTCAGTTTCATGATCCTGAGATCATGACCTGAACTGAAATCAAGACTTGAATGCTTAATAAACTGAGCCATCCAGATCTGGGCACCCCCATCTTTTTACTTTTTGATGGTGTCCTTTGAAGCACAAAAAATTTTAATATAGTATTTCTTGTAAGTCAGGTCTTCTAGTATCAAATTCTCCCAGTTGTTGTTTATTTGGAAAGGTGTTAATTTCTCCTTCATATTTGAAGGACAGCTTGCTGCCTACAGCATCTTTGATTGACAGTCTTTTTCTTTCAGAACTCTGAACATGACATCAACTGGTTTTGGTTTTCCATGATGAGAAATTATCTGTTAATCTTATTGAAAATCTCTTAGACATGTTGAATCACTTCTCTCTTGCTGCTTTCAAGATCCTCTGTAAAAGTTTTATTTTGATATCTCTAGTGTGAATTTACTTGAATTTTTCCAGGGTAGAGTTTGTTAAACTTCTTGGATGTGTGTATTAGCATTTTCAGTGAAGCTGAAAATTTTGCAAGCATTATTTCTTCAAATATTCCTTCTGTCCATATCTTTCCTTTTCTTCTCGTAAACATACTCTCCATTATGTATATGCTGGTACAATTAAATGGTGTCCTGCATGTTATTCTTTGTTCTTTTTGTTTCTCAGATTGGCTAATCTCCTTGGCCCAATTCAAAGTTTTTGATTTTTTTTTTTTTCTGGTAGCTCAAATGTTGAGTCCTTCTAGTAAATTTTTCATTTCAGTTATTATACCTTTATAATCCAGAATTTTTATTTGCTTAGTTTTTTGGTAAATTTTCTCTCTTGATAATCTCTATTTGGTAAAACATCATTCTCATACTTTAATTTTTAAATATGGCTTCCTTTTTATCCTTAATCACATTTAGAATAGCTAATTTAAAAGATTTCTATAGTAATTTTAACTTCTGGGCTTCCTTAAGGACAGTTTCTATTGACTATATATTTTTTCCTGTTAATAGTGTATAATACCTCTGTCTCTGTATGTCCCCTAATCCTTGCTGAAAACTGGACACATGCATACAATGTGGCAACTATTGAATAGATTGCCTCCCATCACCACTAGTGTTTTTTGTTGTTGCTGTGGGTTTCATTGGTTTTGCTGCTATTTACTTTTTTAAATCAGCTCTGTAGTGTGTATTTTTTGTTACTGGTAGCTAGTAAGATCTTTGCTAGCTTAGTTCAGTGGTCAGCTAATCATTGCAAATTTTTTAAATGACTGAAATCAGTAAGTCTAACAGCCTTTGCCAATGGGCTGTATGTATCCTGGAATACAACTCTAGGGCTTAGGCAAGCAGTTTGTGACTCTGCTTTAGATTTCACTTTCTGCTTGGGCAAGGTATCTCTAGACCTACCAGAGAGGAGACCTTAGGGTCTTCTCCAATCTTCTCTAGGCATGCATATATTCCGGGCCATGTGTGCCACCCTGTGTATGTTTGTGTTCCTCTGGATACCCTTAAACATATCTGAGATTTTCAAAGTTCCTTATAAATATCTCATTGTCTAGGTTTTCTTTAAAGTTTTTTAACCCCCACCCCCTCCTTTGAGGTATTGTTTGCCACAACTGTTATTACCACCCCAGGCAACTGAGATGTTAAAAAACTGCCACTAAATAATGCCCCCAGGAAAAAGAGATTTTACCCTGTATAAGTCTAAATAAGGTCAAATAAAGACAGATCATCCACCTGAGTATTTCCAGAGAAACTCTGAACAGTTCAAATAATGCCAGTTCTCTAAGAAAGGTGATTTGGGAGCTCCAAAAATACTTTTTATCCAGTGGCTGCTAAGCTTCTGCTGTTGTCCATAAGTGAGGGACTATTGATTTTCAAAACTGCTTTTGGAGTTAAGAGAGGGATATGGTAATGGGATAGATTGAAATACTAGAAATCACACTGTACTTACCAAAGTTTAGTTATTTTTCTTGAATAGACACTCCTAAGATTGTTGAAAACTTAGGTTAATTTCCAGAGATCTGAAAAAGTAGATTTTAACAAATTTTGCCACTGTTGTCATTACTTTTATGAGAGGTGGATTTTTGGAAGTCCAAAAATATGCTGGCATTCCTAATGACATCAGTCACTTCAGTTTTGAGAGTAATACTGCATATACAACCAGGACAGTATTTTTTTTTTTTTTCTTTTGGTACATAAGATGTCCTTTTCCTTCCCCTGTTACCAGTGAGAAGTCTGCAATCATTCACATCTCAGTTTCTTTGTTATGATTCTTTTTCCCTCTCTGGCTTCTTTTAAGATCTCGTTATAACTGGTTTTAATCAATTTAATTATGAATGATTTTTTTCATGTTTCTAGTATTTGTAGCTCATTGAACATCTTGAATATATGCTTTTATAATTTTGATAAAATTTAGAGGAAAAATCTAGTCATTATTCTTTAAATAATTTCTGTCCTCCTCCCTGTTACCCAGCTTCTTTTGGGGCTTCAGTTATACATTTTTATGTTCTTTTAATTTCTTCCACAACTCACTGATGCTTTATCACTTTTTCTCAGTCATCTCTGAAGCAGGAAAGCAAGGTTCTTGTCTTGTGGAGTCCAAGAATGAATCTCACGGAAAAGGAGACTGAGTAAATGGATAGAGTTTATTAAGTGAGGATACAGAAAAAACTCTCAGGAGTGAAAGCCTCTTGAAAAGGGTTGCCCCTGGAGACTTTTTAGAGATGGTCTTTTTATAGAAAGCTAACCAGGGAATATAAATCCTTTTAACATCTCTATTGATAGCATCTTTGAGCAAGGATTAGTGATAACATCTTTAATGGCTTACTTCCTTTTTAAGGTCTGGTAATTTTGTTGGTCATAAGTAGCTATTATAACAAGACCCTACCTCAGACACCTAGGACAGGATAGTCTGGTTTGTTCCTTTTTCTCTGGTTTCCTTTTGTCTCCCACATTTTTTAATTTTGTGAGCCTGATCCCATGATCCCCTACCTATCTCTCCCTACCTAGCTCTGTCTGTCCTTTACTCATCTCTTTCCTTGTATTTTATTTTTTATCATTTCTATTGCTGCCTTTGTTCTTTTCTATGCAATTTAACTTTTGCCTGGATACCTTCAAGATTTTCTCTGTGTTGGTCTTCACAACCAACACAGATGGTCTGGTTGTGGGTTTGTGTGTATGTGTGTGTGTATTTGTTTGTTTATTTTAGTATTTATCCTGTACAAAGCTCTCTGAGCTTCTTGGACTTTTTGTTTAATGTTTTCCATTATTATCCTATATCATATCCTAAGCAGTACCTACCCTCTACTTAAACAACCATTAAACAAATATGATGTTTTCCTATCCAAAATAGTAAAATTGAAGGATAGTTTCAAGTGGCAAGTTGAAAGAATAAACAAGTATTACCTATTTTAGAATATTCTACAGCCAACTCATTATAAACCATGGTTTAGGTCTCTTTAGAAAATCTTTTTTTTTTTTTTTTTAAGATTTTATTTAATTATTTGGCAGAGAGACCAAGAGAACACAGCAGGCAAAGCAGCAGAAGGGGAGGGAGAAGCAGGCTCCCCACAGAGCAGGGAACCCAGTGTGGGGCTCCATCCCAGGACCCTGGGATCATGACCTGAGCCAAAGGCAATTGCTTAAACAACTGAGCTATCCATGTGCCCCCCACCTTTTTAAAAAGGTTTTTATTTACTTATCTTTAGAAATATCTTAAGAGTAAAAAGTATATACCCTAATGTATTAAAGTTGTGCCCAGTTTTCATCATCTCTAGGAGTAAAAATGTGGCACAAGGAGAAAATTTCCATTTCTCACAGTAGCCAATTACATTCCAACTAAGACAGAAACAAAACTCATGCTGTAGTTCCCCATTAAAACTATAAAGCAAAAGCTAATTATCTTTTAATATGGGTGAGTTTCACATCATTCCAAATAATAGTCTTAAATCACGGTATACTATTCATAAGGGTAAAACTTCCTTACAAAGTGCTTCCATTGTAACTTGTTTTTATAAGGGTAATACTGGAAACTAACATATAATTTTAGCATTATTTGTACCTCCAAGTAACATGGGATAAAGAAAAAAAGCACTTTGGAAAGTTTGAAATGGCACATACATTTGAGATATCTTTGCTGTTTCAAGTTCTAAATAATCCATACACTTACTGCTTTATACATCATCCATATTGATTTCAAGTACCAACTGTTTGGAGAACACCCAAGGTTACACAAAAGTGAATTTCTACAAGGAAAGTAAGGATTTATTTTATTTTATAGATAGTCTACATAGATTGAATTAGTTAGAAAATTGCTAAATTTCATCTTCAGTTACTGCAGCTTAGGTGGAACTACATTACTAATTTATACCAAATAACCACTTATTGAAGTAGAAGAGAATTAGCCTTAAATGTCATACTTAACAGCATTAGCTCTCAGAATATCACAGTTGGTTATGAAGATGAAATACATCACAGATATTCACAAAACCTACCTAATCATACCAACATTAGAGTTCAAAAGGGACAACAATTGATTTCCTGAAGAAAAAGGTTTTTGAGAACAGGATGAACCCAGTGAAATGCAAAATCTTTACTAATAATTAATAACCTAGAGGTTCTCAATTCAGCTATAGCTAAGAAGCAAGTAAAGGTTGCTCTTAACAGAGTATCTGCCAAATGCCTAAAAGTTCCCCCCAAGAGTTACTGAAAACCAATATTGTTTTAATTGTAAAATGTGGAGAACTTCAGAGTGTTTGAGAGATGAGGTTTTTTTCTTTTTTCTTTTTTCTTTTTTCTTGACATTTTATTAAAAGTTTTGTAAAGCAGGAAAATATCAAGACCATGTTTTCATATAGATATATGTCATTCCTGTGGGAGTATTAGCCTATGTCCTTTTAGTTAGATGGCTCACTCTGACCATTATACAATTAAATCAACAACTGAAAAGGGATAAAATGCTCTTAATTTGCATTTCCTTTAGGGCTTATCTGTGGTCTCCATGGACAACATGACATATTTTGTGTGTATGTGTTAAATTTGTATTATATAATATTAATAAATATAAAATATACATCCATGCATATATGTGTCATATAGTATGGGATAAACATTGGTGAACCCATTACATAGTTTACTAGCTAGAATATTAAAAATGCTGTTGAAACTCTTGTGTACTCCTGATAGATTCAGTCCATGCACACTACCACAGCCTCATGTCCACCAAAGGCAATCAGTATCCATTTTTTAAGAGATTTTGCCTTCAATGTATTTAACCATAAACCATATATTCTTTTATTTATTTGTTTATTTATTATTTTTTAATTTTTTTTAGTTAACAAAAGTAGTATTACTATAGGTAGTAATTGGAAATCACTCATTTCACGCAATATATTTCTAAGATTCATACAGTTTATTATATTTAAGAGTAGTTCATTCATTTTTACTGATAAATTTATTTCACTATGATATACAACAATATGATATCTATTCTCCTGTCAATAAACATAATTGTTTCAAAAAAATTTTTTTGCAACATTCGTTTCAGCAAATTTTCTTGAAAAATTTTGATCCCCACTGATATATATATGTAAGAATTTCTGCAGGGTGAGGCTTTTCATTCTGTGGATCACATCCTAATGCAATCAGTGTAGTTACTTGCAACATTTTTTCATGTTTTTAAAAAGAACAGAATAGTAATGTTTCATGAAAAATGGTTCCCGTTATTTCTATGTACCTATACACATATATAATTATATATGCATGATTGTAGTAGGGTCACAATGTAAAAGTTGTAATGTGGATTGTGTTCATGAAAGTTTGAAAACACTACATACTATGGAATGGAACTACTGTGTTGCAATGTAGGTTCATACTTTGTATTAGAGGCTAAGGCCCACATGTTTTCAAATTGGTTTTAAATTGGTTTGTGTACATTGCCAAGAGTGTACACATTTCCCATTTCATTGCTAACACTTAGTTGTTACACATTTTAATTTTTGCCTATCTAATAAAAAGAAAATGGTCTCTCATTTTGGTTTTTTAATTTGAATTTCTGATAACTAGAACTATTTTTTATGTTTTTTTTCATCTTTTGTGTTTTAATTTCAGTATAGCTAATACAAAATGTTATATTAGTTTCAAGTGTACAATATATTGATTCAAAAATTCTATGCATTACTCAGTGCTCATGATGATAAGTGAACTCTTTTTTTTTTTCAAGATTTTATTTATTTATTTGACAGACAGAGATCACAAGTAGGCAGAGAGGCAGACAGAGAGAGAGGAGGAAGCAGGCTCCCTGCTGAGCAGAGAGTCCGATGTGGGGCTCGATCCCAGGACCCTGGGATCCTGACCTGTGCTGAAGGCAGAGGCTTTAACCCACGGAGCCACCCAGGCACCCCGATAAGTGAACTCTTAATCGTCTTCACCTATTTGACCCATCCTGCCAACCTCCTCTTGCATTGATTAATTTGCAAATATTCTTGCATCCCCCCCAAAAATCCTCCTTGACCGTGGTGATGGTGTTTTAATGTATTGTTGAATTTGGTTTGCTAATATTTTATAGAGGATATTTGCATTTTTGTTTCTCAGATACACTGGCCTGTAGTTCTCTTTCTTTCTTTCTTTCTTTCTTTCTTTCTCTCTCTCTCTTTTAATAATGTCTTTATCTGGTTTCAATATCAGGTTAATGTTGGTCTCATAGAATAAATTTGGAAGATTTCATTCATCTATATTTTGAAATAGCTTGAGAAGAATAGATAATAACTCTTCTTTAAATGTTGGATAGAATTCACCAATTAAGCTATCTGATTCTGGACTTTTATTTGTTGAGAGTCTTTTGATTACTGATTCTATTTCATTGCTGATAAGTAGTCTGTTCAAAGTTTTTATTTCTTCTTGATTCAGTTTTGGTAGGTTATATGTTTCTAGAAATTTATTAATTTCTTCAGAGTTGTCCAGTTTGTTGGCTTATAGTTTTTCATAACATTCTTTTATAATCCTTTGTACTTCAGTGTATCAGTTGTTATTTCTCTCTTTCATTTCTGATTCTGTTTATTTGACTTCTTTCTCTCTCTCTCTCTCTTTTGTTGTTTTGTTTGATTAGTCTGGCTAAAGGTTTATCAATTTTGTTGATCTTTTCAAAGAAACACCTCCTGGTTTCATTGAGCTTTCCTATATTTTTTTATTTTCTATTTTGTGTATTTCTTTTTTTAAAAAATATATTTTATTTATTTATTTGACAGAGAGAAAGAGATCACAAGTAGGCAGGCAGAGAGAGAGAGAGGTGGAAGCAGACTCCCCACTGAGCAGAGAGCCTGATGCAGAGCTTGATCCCAAGACCCTGAGATCATGTCCCTAGCCGAAGGCAGAGGCTCAACCCACTGAGCCACCCAGGTGCCCCTATTTTGTGTATATCTGCTCCAAACATTATTTCCATCCTTTCGCTGCTTTGGGGTTGTTTATTCTTCTTTTTCTAGCTTCTTTATATGTAAGGTTAGGTTATTTATTTGAGGTTTTTCTTGCTTCTTGAATTAGGCTTGAATTGCAATAAACTTCCCTCTTAGAATAACTTTTGTAGTATACCAAAAATTTTGGACCATCGTGTTTTCATTTTCATTTGTCTCCAGGTATTTCTTTTTTTGGGGATCCTTATTATATGAATGTTATTACACTTGATAGTATCACTGAGTTCCCTATTTTCTTTCTTCTTTTTTAAAAAATTTCTCCTCTTCAGCTTGTTTTCAGTTACTCTGTCCTTCCAGATTGCTGATTCATTATTCTGCTTCCTTTAGTTTACTATTTATTTCTTTTGTGTATTTTAAATTTTGATTATTGAGTTCTTCATCTCTAATTTTGTTTTGCTTTGTTTTCTATCTCTTAAGGATCTCACTGAGATCTTCCACTGTTTTCTTAAGTCCAGTGAATATATTTATGATCATTACTTTCAGTTTTTTATCAGGCACTTTACTTATCTCCATATTGTTTAGCTCTTTACTATGATTTTCTCCTATTCTTTCATTTGGGACATATTCCCCTACCTCCTCAATTTGTCTAACTCTCTGTGTCTGTTTCTCTGTGTTAGGAAAGTCATCTATGTCTCCTGCTCTTAAAAATAGTGACCTTATGAAGAAGAAGTCTTATAGTGTCCTGCGGGGCAGGGTCTTCTGTTCACCAGAACAGAGGTGTGGTGTGAGCATCCCGCTGTTCTGGCTGAGCTGCTTTTGCCTTCAGTCTAGTGAACTGCAATGTATCCCTTTGCTTGTTGTGGGCAGGCTTTATTCCATGTGTAGCTTTGGATGGATTCCTGCTGAGGGTGTGTTGAAGGGGATTGGTCTGTGGGAGAATGTGGGTGTGGGTATTGTGTGTCAGCAAGGTTTGTGCTGGTCTGCTTGTGGGAGTAGACCTGGGGTCCCTTTGGAGAAATCCTGCCAACGGGGATCTACAGAAGACCAAAGAAGCAGGTTGCATGGTGTTAGCAGGGTTTGCTCTGGTCTGTGAGGGGGGAGCTGGAGCTCCCTTACAGAACTTATTGGGAGGACTGGTTGGAGGAGGCTGGTCTGCAGGAGAATGTGGGAGAAGCATGCTGCTGTCAAGCTAGGTAGAGGGTATTTGTGTTATCCTGGTTCTGCCTAGTGTTGCTGTATCTAGGCTGGAGTGACTTGGTGCTTGCCAGCTTTTTTCTTCTTTGCAAAGTCTCCTAAAGATCCCTGGTCCACCAACATATTATTCGAGATTAGTAAATAAATCTCCCTCCTATATACCGGAAGCATTTTTTAAAACTGCAGCTTCTATGCTATATGTCACTGGGGCTGTTTTTGTATGTTAAGTGTGGTGACTTAGCTTCCTATAGTCCTTTGACTTTCCCAGTGCTGTCTACTGATTTTTTTAAAATTCCAGATGTTGGGGCACCTGGGTGGCTCAGTGGGTTAAAGCCTCTGCCTTCAGCTCAGGTCATGATCTCAGGGTCCTAGGATCGAGCCCTGCATTGAGCTCTTTGCTCAGCCAGAAGCCTGCTTCCTCCTCTCTCTCTGTCTGCCTCTCTGCCTACTTGTGAGCTCTGTCAAATAAATAAATAAAATCTTAAAAAAAAAAATTCCAGATGTTAAGCCCCACTGATTATAAGAAGTCATAAAGTTAAGCCCGTCTGTTTTCACTGGTAAATGTTATGGGGATTTGTCTTCTCGGTGCTGTTGCACTGGGGTGCTTGGTATGAGGTCTGCCCCTCTTCTTTCTTGATGCCTGTGGTGTCCCCTCCTCCCTCAGACATTCTCACAGATCATTTTGGTTCCTGAATGTGTCTCTGCATTTTGTACCCTTTTCAGTGTGGCCTCTTCTCTACATTTAGCTGTGGAGAGTTGTTTTCCAGGTTATTACAGTGATGTAGGTATTATCTAGGTGTGTCTATGGGATGAGGGGAGCTAGGATCCTCTTACTCTACCATATCCTAGAATAGTAAAATTGAAATTCCCTCAATTATTGATCTCTTTTCTAATCTGTATATATATGTTTTCTTTTTATTATGAACTGTGTTGCTGTGAGCATCCTTGTACATGTATCCTGGTGCACATATGAAAATGTTTCTCTAGAGTACAGGAGTAGAATTGCTATTTCAGAAGTTATGTAAAAATTCAATTTTACAAAAAAATGAAAATTTGCTTTCCAAAGTGATTGTGTCAATTTATACTGCCAACATGACTGTTTAATTATATATATTGAATCACTTGTTGGTCATTTTTCCAGTTTTAATAATTCTTGTGGTTGATAGTAATACTTCACATAGTTTTAACTCACATTCCCATGAGTAATGACTTTGAGCTTGTTTTCCATATTTTTATTGAGCATTTTGATATATGTTTTGGGAAGTGTATATTTAAGTCTTTAGCCCATTCTTCCATTAGGTTTTATGTATTTTTCTAATTGATTTGTAAGAATCTCTTAAAATAATATGTATTCTGGGGCGCCTGGGTGGCTCAGTGGGTTAAAGCCTCTGCCTTCGGCTCAGGTCATGATCCCAGGGTCCTGGGATTGAGCCCCACTTTGTGCTCTCTGCTTCGCAGGGAGCCTGCTTCCGCCTCTCTCTCTCTGCCTGCCGCTCTGTCTACTTGTGATCTCTGTCTGTCAAAAAAATAAATAAAATCTTTAAAAAAATGATATGTATTCTGGGCATAAACTTTTGTCAAATTTGCCAATATCTTCTGACAGTATATGTCTTACCTCTTCACTTCTCTAATGGTATATTTTTGTGGACTTTCAGTGTAGTTCTGTATATCTATTTTGTTTGTGTGTTAGTGTATTTTTACCATATCTAAGAACTCTTTTTATAGTTCAGATTCTTCTATGAATTTATTCTGTGTTATTATCTAGAAATGTTACTGTTTTGACTTCACATTAATACCTTTGTCTTGAATTAGAATTTTTGGTATGATATGTAGTCATGCTCTATTTTTCCCTATATTTGTATTCAGTTCCCAGAATCAACTTTGTCATGTGTTTTCTGTATCTTTTTTTTTCATAAATTAATCATTCATATATATAGGCTTCCTATTTTGTTCTCTTTGTCTTTTTAACAATATTATAGTGTCTTTATTACTATAATAAAAAAAATCTTGATTTTCTTAAAGCAAGGTTTAACAACTATGGCCAGTGTGTCAAAATCATCTGATAGGAAAGTTCACTTGGAAGAATACGTGTGATAAGATCAATGGCCAGTGAGAAAACCAAATCTACAGTGACGTGACCATGAAATACTACTTTCTGGGGATGCCCGAATGCTTTGGTCAGTTAAGCATCTGCCTTTGGTTCAGGTCATGATCCCAGAGTCCTGGGATCCTTGCTTGGCAGGGATCCTGCTTCTCCCTCTGCCTGCTGCTCCCCCTATTTGTGCTCTCTCTCTTTTTTCTCTCTCTGACAAATAAATAAGTAAAACCTTTTAAAAAAGAAAATAAAGAAATACTGCTTTCTGACAGAGTGTAAAACAGTGAGTAAACCGAAGAGAATAATAGAAATCATATAAAAAAAGAATATTCATCGTGTTCATCTTTCTATCTGAAACTGTTGCTCACATATATTGAAACACAGACTTTGTGTTGAAATATGGACTTGAGCTAATGTGTTCTTGAAACCTTGCTCTTTCTACTGAACGTACACTTGAAAAGGGGCTGGCTGTATCTCCAATGAACTTTATAGTTACGAAATAGAGAAAATCCAACTGCTTTCACCTACCACTTATCTTTAGTAGCAGTGTGTTCAAACAATATGAGCTAATTACCAGAATGACTCAATCTTGGGTCAGTGGGCTGTATACTCTACGAAGAGTCTTTATAGCTGATGATTTAAGGTATCAGTGATTATGGATATATGTATTGAGACTACAGATGCAACTTTTTTTTAGTTTATTATGTATATTGGGGAAAATTCATAGGGTTGAGTTCCTGCTGTTGCCAGGTTCTGAGCTTGAAAATGCTAGTGATGCCTTTAACCTCAGTTTAACATTGTTAGAAAGTGCCAAGATCAAGGACTTCAGTTCAAGGTGATTTTTCCCAACAATCTTTACCATAGTAGGCTCTATGTGAAAAAATAATGCCCCAGCAATGTTTTGGAGTTTTGGGGAAGGTGAAAAGTATAAGATTTGAAATTAAAAATTTTCATTCAGCCAAACAGGGAGTTGCAAAGTTAAAATTTGCAATGTAATTTAAGAAACAAAGATGACCTTAAATCTGGTTCACAGAGCATATTATCTCCAGTGCTTTTGAATTTATGTGCTAATGATATGGCATATCATGGCTAATTATATCAATAATAATATAGTATAATTAATATCTATTTGAATAATAAAAATTAAAATGCAATTTCAGGATTGAAGTTCAAAAGTCATTTTATTTTTAAACATTTAAAGAGAATGTAGACATTAGACTGTGAAAACAGATATCTTTGGGTCATAGTCAATCTGCAGTACTTTTTCTAGAGATTCATATCTGCATCTATTTTTATAATATAATTAATGCATCTTCATGAAAGTGGATCTGAATTAGGGCTGCTTTTTTTTTTTTTTTTAAAGATTTTATTTATTTATTTGACACAGAGAGAAAGAGAGAGGGGCAGATAGGGAACAGGCAGGGGGGTGGGAGGGGGAGAAGCAGGCTTCTTGCTGAGCAGGGAGCCTGATGCCTGCCTCCATGCCAGGACCCTGGAATCTTGACCCAAGCTGAAGGGAAGTGCTCAATGACTGAGCCACCCAGGCGCCCCCACGGCTGCTTATTTTCTTTTCCAATTTTTTCTTGACCAGCTTTTGAGTAATAGTTTATTCTTCTTGTCCATTGAGAGGTCATTTTAAGTCATACTGACCATACAGAGAAGTGAAATACTATAACCAAATAATGGATAGTAATAGCCTCATTATGTTGATGTAAGTTTGTCAATGGCAAAGATGCAACTGGTTTCTTAAATTGCTTGACCAGATCAGGGGTGTGCCTTTATATTCTTGTTGTACCTGTAGAATGCAGTCAAGTCTATGGAAGTCGCCCCATCCCACACTCCCATGAAAGCCGTCTAAGTTAAAGATGGAGAGGTAGTGTTATAGCATCTGTCATGCTCTTTGACCACCCCAGTGTTTTTTAATTGGCTATAATACATTAAAGTACACAGTATCTGTGCAGCTCAATATACTAATATGTGAAAATACCTGTGTGGTCATCACTGTGGGCAATAAAATGAACATTGGAAGTGCTCAAGGAGCCCCTAACCTATTTCTTCCCAATCATTAGACCTACTATTCTGTCTGCAGTGTATGAGCTTTCTGGTTTCTCTAAATCTTTAGCAACATGTGGTGTTGTCTGTCTTTTTCATGTTAGCCATTCCAGTGGCCATATGATGTAATTATATTGCGATATTAATTTAGGGAAATTCCTAATGAAATTTGGTCCATAATTCTCTAAGTCCTCTAAGCCTAATTCTCTAGTCAGAGATTCTGAGAATTACTAAATATCATTAATATGTTTAATTTCTACTTAAGTTATTTAGAATGACATGTATTGTTTGCAGCTAAGTATTAATTAATTAAGATTAAGAATATATAATGTTTGGAAGTAATTGATTAAAAAAGAAAGACATTTACAGAGAATAGATGGCAGGAAGGGGCAGTGTACAAAGAGAAATAAACAGTTGTCTAATGGGTTGTCAGAAATAGGTAAGCCCAGGCAAATATAATATCTTTAAAAACCAGTTCTATTTTTTATACTGTCCTTTTACATTGATTAAAATAGAATTGTTACCAGTCTATATGCTAGAATATTTTGAGAAATACATATCTTTGGAAAAGTGAGCAATAAATGTAGTGGTTGGAAAATGGGCAGAGTTTGCTCAAAATATAGTATTAAAGAGATAAATCACTGGCAGTTAGAGCTGAAGGAAATTGTAAGGATACTTTCAAAAATTCAGCTTTGCATCATGAAATATAGGTGCTTCTTGGTACCTTCCATAATCCATAATCCATTGCATTTTCATATATAGCATTCATACATTAACACACTTCCTTTTAATCTTACAAAAGAAAATAAGTACTGTTCTTGACCAGTGTTTTCCATACCTGGCTGATAATTAAAGTAATCAATTCTGGTCTTAAACTCAGGTAAAATAAGTCAGAATTTCTGTATAGGCTCTGGGGGGAAGATGTTTCTTGTAGCCTTAGATATTTTGGTGATCATGAAGTTTTGAAAGCTATTGGCATAAACTTCACTTCATACAAATCAGTATTTTATTTAAGAAATTTTGGGAACATTTTCTCTTGAGGAAAACACATGGAATGTGTTAAATCCTTAAGACAAATACCATTTATGATAGAATTTAACAAACTTGTCTGGCCATTAGGTGTTAATTTTATTTTGTCTTTCTTGATTTCTTTCTGAAATTTTATTATTTGATATTTCCAAGTTCAAGTTTAAAGTAAAAAACATAAATACTGGAATTAAAGTTAGAAGGAATGGATTTGGGTATATCTTAGCTACTTTCTAGCCTTGGGAAATTATTTAACCTCTCAAGCATCTTTTTTTCCCTAATGTATTAAATAAGAATATTGTCAGACTGTGTGAACTTTGAGTTATGTGTGTGTGTGTGTGTGTGTGTGTGTGTGTGTCTTTATCTGTGTCTCTATATGTTTAGCTTATGTATGTATCTGTGCATGCCAGTTTTAGTTGGCCTGAAGTCATACATCAAGTGTTTCTTTACTTTCTTAGGTGTCATTTTATTAAAAGTTAGGATGAATAACATTATCCTCTTGCTTCTCAGTACCCTGATTGCATGACAGATTGGCTGATGACACTGTGTATAGTATTTAATTGGTATTATGTAACAGCTTACAATTTCCTTCTATAAACTAATAAAATAACTGTGTTAATGTATCTTGAGTCTCTATCAGATTATCTATACAACGGCAGCACTTACATGACTTCTTTAAGAAACATACCTTAACTTACAATGGTGTTTATTCATTCAACAAATATTCATTGAATACTTACTATGTCTTAGGCATTTTTCTTGTTTTTGGAAGGTATAGTAGTAAATAAAAGAGACCATGTCGGAGAGATTAAATTCCAGTAGTTGGAGAATACATATTGTGAATGGGAAAATATCAATTCCTCCAAGACTCCTGATATCCAAGCTCATATCTATTATAAGCATCTTAAATTTGACCACTGACTTGCCTTTCGCTAAATTAACAATTTCTAACATGAGAAAAGAATTATGCAAATGTATAACTTTTGTTCTGTTCAGCACAGTACTGGATAAATAAGTAGAAGATAAGTATTTCCTATCAGGCTATGTTGACAATGAAGGTGTATCATTTATAAAAAATTCGGTGGGAGAAAGAGCAAAGTTTTTTAAAGGTGCTGCTTGAAATCATGGTAAGAGGTAAAAAGATTTTCCCTTCTCCAACCCTGATATCCTAGAGCCAAAGATGAGAAGTGGGTTAGATTCTGTGAATCTAACAGCATGACCATGAAGGATCCTATGAGGACAAGACAATTCAAGCCTTAGACCAGAATCTAAGTTGTAAGCAGGTAGGGTACATTAATGTAAGTCAAAAAAGTGGTCATGAAATGAGAAAAGAATCAAGTTTTTTAGCTGAAAATACATGTAAACCTAGAATTAAAAACTGAAGATGGGAGACCAAAAAGGAAGCAGAGAATTATAGTTAGGCATGATGTGGTACAGAGACAGGATGTCTAGGAATAATTTTGGTTATAATAATATTGCTTCAAACAGCTGTGTCCTTTTGAGTCAGTCATGCATGCCTGACATGAGGCTTTAAGTTTTTACATGGATAAGTAAGGGGAAAGGAATTGCTGTCCCAGTCTATTCAGTATTTAATAGATGTTTATATATGTGCCATATTATTCAATTTATATTCCTTATTCTAAGTGAAATACCAATATTTATAAAGTTCTTTTCTATTTTGTCATTTGATACCAAGTCCTGCTTAGAAAAAAAATAATGACTCATCCATATCTAGTCTACATATTACAAATGTAATCTTCTCATTTATATTAAAATACTTATTGGGACACCTGTGTGGCTCAGTGGGTTAAGCCACTGCCTTCAGCTCAGGTCATGATCCTAGGGTCCTGGGATCAAGTCCCGCATCAGGCTCTCTGCTCAGCAGGGAGCCTGCTTCCTCCTCTCTCTCTCTCTGCCTGCCTTTCTGCCTACTTGTGATCTCTCTCTGTCAAATAAATAAATAAATTCTTTAAAATACTATTAACCAACTGCTAGGGTCAAAGCAAAGTATTTGTATCTAATAAGATGTGCAGTCATGTGCAAGAATAAAACACTTCCTAAACTTAATTTTTGGGAAAAACTAAACTCATAATGACAACTATGAGTTTTGTAACTTATGAGTATTGTAATCTTTATTTTTCACCTTTGTTTCAGAAAAGAATTTGATGGTGTTTGTCTTTTATGAAAATAAATTTTTCCCTGATAAGATTATTGATGAGCTAATAGATTAAGATATATGAAGGAAAGACATGGAGGGGGCGAGAATTCCAGGAAAAACAAAGGCAAGAGCCTTTGCAAAGAATCTGTGGTGTAAGAGACATAAATTCTTCAAAAACTTGAAGAAGCCATGTGGCTAGAATGCAGAGAACTGAGAGGACCATAATGTTAAGGGTGAGGCATGATAGGAGCAAGACCATAGAGGAATTGGAAGACCATGGGAAGAATTTTGGTCTTTAGCATAAACTCAGAAGAAGCCAATGGATTATTTTAATAAGGAAGGTAGAGAATAGTCTCATAAAATTAGGTTCATAATTTTTAGATAACTCTGTCTATGAATTGAACACTTACTGGAAGGGGTTAAGAGTACATATAAGGAGGCCTGTTAAGAGGCTGTTGTAGTGGTGTAGGAAAGGGAATTGTAAGAGAACAATTATGGTGGTTTTGGACTATTGGATTTGACTGGAGGGGAAAGAAGGACTCTAGAATACTTCCTGGATTTCTCACTTGTATAATTGGATAGAAGTTGTTAATATTCATTGAGGTGGAGAATGCTGGGAAGGAAAAGGTTTATTTTGGATATTGGTCTTTATGTTATCCCAGAGGGAGGTTATGTTGGAATATGATCCTGGAATTTTAAAGAATGGTCTAACCTGCAGTTACAATTTTGTCAAATCATTAGTGTATTGGTGGGAATCAAAGCCTTCAGTGGGGATGAGATTCCATGGAGAAAAAAGTTTTGATGGTGAAAGAAGAGGGCTACTTCCGAGTTTTGAGTTAACCCAGAGATGACAATGGGACAAGTCTAAAACTCATCAAGAAGTGTATAGTATCACCTACCTCAAAGAAATCTTATAAATTACAGTGGCTAACAGTATTGAATCCTACTGAGAAGTCAAGAAAAAATAAAGACTACAAAATGACAGTTTCTGCTACTATCTATATTCAGTTAAGCAGGCAGCCAAAATGAGGTTATTCACGTCAAAGAGTTAGGGCTCTTTATTTCACAGTTGTTTAATGTGAAAGAGAGGAAATGTATATTTGTGTACAGAACATTTAGAAGTGTCATTATTTTGCGGAGCAAATGTGAGGATACAACTGAAGACCCTAGGAAACAATTCCAAGAAAAAGAGACTAGATTCTAGCCTTGGAGTTACTGCCTGGCACTAGCACTAAATTAGATTTCTCCTGCTGTTTCCTTCTCAGCAGGGTTTTCCATGGCAACCAAGTGTAAATGGTTCTGCCAGGTGAACAGGTCAGTACAATTACAGCCATTTGTCTTACTACTCTTATTTTTCATATTAGGAAGCCTGCAGTTTTGTTTGGGAGCCTATTAAAATTTGGTCAAATTTCTTGTCATAGTTTCAGTCAAAGCTTTTAAAAGTCCTTTTGCAAACAAGGAAAAATTGTATATATAATAAAACTAAATCTAAGTGAAGAATATATATAAATGGGCATCAAGTTTTGAATAGAAGAATAACATGAGTTTTTAAAACTATATATATAAATTGGAATTTATATAAATTGGAATCAATATATAAATTGGCATCAAGTTTTGAATAGAAGAATAACATGAGTTTTAAGTATAAACTAACATAACCCTGTTATGTCTTGGTGGAGGACACATAGAGTTAGCTTAAACAGCTTTAAATATCAAGTAACAGTCAGAAGTGAAATATATGACTTTGTGAAGCTTAGCACACTCTTAGAAATTTATTTTTCTTACTGAAAACAATAGACATAATTGATGAATCATTAAACTGAAAACATAAACATAGCAAACTTTTCATTTATGAAAGGAGTAGCGCATTGATTTTAATCTTCACACATACTACTCAACACTGAAGAAAAAAAATCTCAATGTAATATTTTGACTGAAAAAATGGAGATTATTTTCCTAAAGTGACCTTAACAGTATTTTGAGGGATGCCTGGGTGGCTCAGTTGGTTAAGTGTGTGCATGCGAATTATTCATGCAAGCCTATAAGGTGGCACTGAAACCTAGCACGGATCTGTTTAGTTATGTATGCTGTTATGTACACTGTGAAGTGGCAGATAGTTTGCTGTCACTATTCACATGCCAGTAATTTTGACCAAGTTTTAAATTGATTTGGTTTTGATTTCTAGGAACAAACTAACTGTAAGGGTCTTGACTTAGTTAATTTATAGATTTAAAAACTGCCATCTTGAGATCTTCCACAATTCCTTCTAAGTTGAATGTTCCATTTGAAATGAAAATGACTCAATTTAATTTTAGGTCTCAAGAAAAATATAAACTGAATTTGCAACCTTTAGAAATCACAAGCCATTAATGCATAACAAAACTGAAAATGGATTAAAGCCTAGTTATTCATTAAATATTTAGTACAGTTGAGGGTTTGATTTGATTACCTTATGTCAATTTCCAGGAAAGATAATACAGGTTCGGATTTATCTGTGCCCTGAGCACTGATTATTGTGGATCATTTGTTCTGGGCATGATCTGAACTTGGAGGTATTTAACTTCTTCTCAAGCATTTATGATAAAACAAAGAGGGATTGCTTGCTCAGAGAAGTGAGCAATAATGTGTAAGGTTTCTATTTTAAGCTAATGGATTCCACTTGGGACAACAATGCTCTAAGATGCAGGGAGAACTAAACACTTGACTCATGAAAGACGGTAATATTTTGAAAATCCTACAAGGGAGAGATTTTTACAATTCTGAAAGACTATGAAGATGGCAACTCTCTCATTTCATTATATTACACTGTTTCAAATTATGCTATTAACATACATATGAAAACTTTCTTGGTAATGACAGTAATGATGGGGTGAAAGTTTTTGGTTGTAAAGTATCTCCCAATCTCTTCCCCCACTACACACACACACACGTACACACACGCTGTATACATGTGCTACAAACTCTTTGAGCTTTATTCTACCACCACTTTGGTCACAGTAACACAAGAATTTTTTCTATACCTTTTTGTGTATAGAATAAACAAATTATTAGAACCCCTGGGACTAACAAGAATTGAAGCGAGAAGGGAGAATCCTGTACATCTTATATGTTTTCTTTATGTTATTTCTCAGTTTATAACTAAGCAAAACAGAATGAGAGTCATATCATGAATCACTAAAATTATGGTTTAATGAAATTTACATGCCCTGATCCCCAAAGCAGTGTAATGATATTAATTTTAATCTATTTACATTATGGAACATTAAAGTAAGGCTCTTGACAGGGTGGATGAGATGGTTACTGTCCTCTTCCATCAAATACTATTTGTGCACATATTCTCCATAGATAGATTTTCTACTAGGGAGATATTTTGAAATAACTGGCAAACCATTATTTTAATGTTTTGCTTGGCTTTTCTTCTTCCTGGATCCAGCACTTCATAGGAAGCTTTATGTTTCTTATGTTCTGTAATAATCCTGTTAACATGGGTTTTATTACTGGCATCTCGGTAGAGATTTGGAAAGCAAAAGAGTAGCAGGGGACTTTTGTTATTTGCATGTCTGGAAGATTGACAATCTGTCTCTTCTGCTGGTTATGACTTAGTATAGAATAGGTCATAGTAAGTTAGCTGTTTTTAGTAATAGAGTTGAGACTCAGTGTGTCACAACTGTATTACAAGAAATAAGTTACTTATACAGATTACTAAAAGTTGCACAATAAAATCAAATTGAGATAACCTATCAGATCATCATTCTAATTAGGCATTTTCCCTTACATTCAGATATTAATTTTTGAGTGGGAAATACAGTCTTGGAATAGCATCACAAACAAAAGGTCATAATCCTGGGTAGGTATGTGAGAAAATATGGTGCATATGATAACATCATATGTGCGTCTATCAGTGTAAAAATTGTAGAATTACTGATAAAGGGTGTGGAATGGTGATTCTAAAATTTTACATGTATATATATATATATATATATAGAGAGAGAGAGAGAGAGAGAGAGAGATAAAATAGATTTTATAAACATGTGCATATGTATGTATGTGTCACAGGTAAAATAGAAAAATCAACATTTCTTTTATCATAGCACTTTCATTACTAATCACATTGTATATAAATCTTCTGTTAAAGATTTTGTTACTGTAAGTAAATTGAAAGTAAGGACTATGCCTTGAGTTTTCAGTGGCTTATGGAAGGGATGCATTTTGCAAGCCCATTTAAGTAAGTGAACAATGTTTTGGTACTCATTTATTTGCTTAATATCATAGACAAATAATGCAAATTCTGTTCGATTGGCTGTGTATGACATAACTATTACATTTATTCTTCCAAATTCAGTTTCTATCTTTCTCTCCTCTGTGCTATGCTCTTGAATTTGATCTATATGGAGTACATCAGCTTTGGTCTATGGGGAATTCTGGCAGGACATCTGAGAGAAGAAGGGAGGAGGGTGAGGTTAGGACATTTATTACTCCAACTCACTTTGGCAGCTCTATCATTGTCTGGCTGAATCCTTAAGTGAAGATCATAGCTCTGTCAGGTAACCATCTACACAAAGTGCTTTCTCTCTCTCTTTTTTTTTCTTTCTTTCCATCCCTCCCTTCTTTTTCACCCCTACCTCCTGCTGTTCCCATGCCCTTCTCCCAGGTTCCAGTAACTCATTTCCAATCCCCTCTCATTGGGCCCAAAACTGGTGATGATACCCCACTCCCTGATGTTAATAGGTTGAGGACCTGCAGTTTCTTGAGGTCTCCCTTAACCATGTCCACACTTCTACAAACAGTTTCTTTATTAAATGTTTCTTAAATTATCCAGTATGATGTGCCTTGTCTATCATGCTGGTGTCTTATCTGATACACTAATCTCAGTGAAATAAATTCTGAAAATAGAAATGTTCTGGACATTGCCAAATCATGTTGATTAATTTAACTGTTACCTTAATACTTACAGAATTGTAATTTTTGTTCCAAATAGAGAGTCATGTTTTTATAAAAACCAGTTCCCTAATGGCATCTAAAACCAAAGCTCTTTGACAATTTTCATATTAAAGAAGCAAACAATACATGGTATTCAGTTAAACTACCATATTCAAAATGATGTTATTAAACATTTACTATAACTTTTCACTCCTGGGTGTATATAATAAAAATATTTGAGATTAGTGAGGCATGGTTACTCTGCTTGCCTCAGCTTGTGATGCCAGTGCCTTCATTCCTTCCTTTTACCCACAGTAGTTTACTGTGGCTGTTTGAACATGCCAAGCTCATGTTCTTTTCAGGACCTTTATATTTGTATAGGTATATTTTATACATCTTCTGTGTCTTCCTTCATTTTACTCCTTCATACTACTTAGGTCTTAACTCGAATGTGACCTTTACAGGGGCCTTCTCTGTTCTGTCTAAAATATTCATTCATCACCCATTGTACTCTCTATCTTGACGCTGATCCATTTGCTCTCTAGCATATTCACTGTCTAAAAATATATTTTGTTATGTTATATTCATATTTATTTGTTACTGGTCTTCACCTTCCCCCAGCTAAGCTCCATAGGAACAAAGATAATGGTTTCCTCAGAGGTAGAATAGTCCCTGGTAAGCAATATTTTTAGCAGATTTATTGATATAGTTTATATATATATATATATATATATATATATATACACACACACACACACACACATATATGTGTATATATATACATGTATATATATATATATATATATATATATATAGTTTGTTCTAAGTTGAGTGGTCCATTTGAAGTGAAAAAAAAAAAGTCAGCATTTCCTAATGGGAAAAAGACAGACTCATCAACAAATGGTGTTGGGAAAAATGGACAACAACACGCTAAAGAATAAAACTGGGCCACTTTCTTACACCAAACACAAAAATAAATTCAAAATCAATTAAAGCCATAAATGTGAGACTTGAAACCATAAAAGTCCTGGAGGAGAACACAGGCAGTACCGTCTTCAACATTGGCTGTAGCAACTTTTTCTAATCATGTCTCCTGAGGCAAGGGAAACAAAAGCAAAACTAAACTATTGGGATTTCATCAAAATAAGCTGCTGCATAGTGAAAGAAGCATTCAACTAAAAGGCAACCTATGGTATGGGAGAAGATATTTGCAAATGACCTATCTGATAAAGGGTCAGTATCCAAAATAAAGAACTTACCAAATTCAACACCCAAAAAACAAATAATCCATTTAAAAAATGGGCAGAAGACATGAATAGATATTTTCCAAAGGAGAATGGCCAACAGACACATAAAAAGGGGCTCAATATCACTGATCATCAGAGAAATGCAAATCAGGATTACAATGAGTTATCACCTCACATCAGTCAGAATGGCTAAAATCAACAATACAAAAAACAAGTGCTGGGAGGATGTGGAGAATGAAGAAACTTATTGCACTGTTGGTAGGAATGCAAACTGGTGCAGCCACTCTGGAAAACAGTATGGAGGTTCCTCAAAAAGTCAAAAATAGAACTAACCTATGATCAAGCAATTACCCTGCTGAATATTTATCCAGAGAATATAAAAATACTGAATCAAAGTGATGCATGCGCCTTGACATTTATAGCAGCACTATCAACAATAGCCAAATTAGAGACACCTCTGGATCCAGTGGAAACATTAAATTGTCTTTTTACTTCTCCACTGGGTTTACATTTTTTAGCTGTCAGTGGCATTTCAAGTCTTCTGAAAACAGTGTGGCAGTATGTAGGTCCATAGCACAGTACAAGCAACATCTAATAACAGTTTCCATTGTAGAATGATTTCAGATACTTGAATAAATCAAATATTTAATTGAGAAAAATAAAATACAATAGCCAAATCATTGAAACAGCCCAGTGTTCATTGATGAATGGATAAAGAAGATGTGGTAAGTGTGTATACACACACATAATGGAATATTACTCAGCTATTGAAAAGAATGAAATCTTGCCATTTTGCAATGACATGGATAGAGCTGGAGAGTATTATGTTAAATGAAATAAGTCAGTCAAATTCTGTCAGAAAAAGATAAATAGCATATAATTTTACTCATATGTGGAATTTAAGAAACAAAACAAGTGAACAAAGGGGGAAAAAGAGAGAGAGGGAGGCAAACCAAGAAACAGACTCTAAACTATAGAGAACAAACTTATGGTTACCAGAGAGGAGGTGAGTAGGTGGATGAAAAAAATATGTGGTGGGGATTAAGGAGTGCACTGGCTGAGATGAACAAGGGGTGTTGGATGGAAGTGTTGAATTGCTATATTGTGCACCTGAAACTAATATTACACTGTGTGTTAACTAACTGGAATTTAAATAAAAACTTAAAAATATCAAGTATGCAGCTTAAAGCACAGAATTGAGCATCCATTACCACAATCAACTTTAAAACATTTCATTACTTCAAAAGAAACCATGTACCTCTTAATTGTTTCCTCTGCCCTCACCTCTTCAGACTCCCAAACCGTGACAAACACTAATCTTGTATATATCCAATTGATTTTCCTGTTCTAGATATTTAGTATAAATAGAATCATACACTATGTGGTCTTGGTCTTTTATGACTGACTTCGAACACTTGGCATAATGTTTTCAAAGTTCATTCATGTGGTAGCATTTATTACTATTTCGTTCCTTTATCTGAATAATATTCTATAGTATGGATATACCACATTTCAGTTATTCATCACATGATGGACATTTAGGTTTTTCCTATTGATTGGCTCTTATGAAAGATACTGTTATGAATATTCACATATGTTTGTACATGGACATATATTTTAATTTCTCTTGAATATATACCTAAGAATGGCACTGATGGGTCATTTGATAGCTCTTTGTTTAATTTTTTGAGGAACCACCAGACAGTCTTCCAAAGTGTCTACACCATTTTACACGCCTACCAGCCAAGTATAAAGGTTCCGATTTCTCTATTTCTTCCCCAGGTAACATGTTTCATTATCCTTCATTTTGATTAAAGCCATTCTAGTAGATGTGAACGCGACCACTGCTTTTGATTTTATATACAACTCTGTTTATTTTGAGTCAAAAGTTAAAGCCTTGAATACAGTCTTTTATTATTTTTCTTATTTTTTGTTTCTTTTTATCTTTTTTTGTTTTTTAATGAATGCATTGAATTTAGGGACTAATAATTTTTTGGAAATGTTTGAGTAAATACTTTTTGCTTTATCTCATTACCAGGGATCTTCTGTGGACTACTGTTATGGAGTACATATTTGTGTCCTTGTGGAATATTGAAACCCTAATCCCCAATGTGATCATATTTGAATCTGGGACCTTTGGGAGATACCTGGGTCATAAAGATGGAGCCCTCACAATTGGACTAGTGCTCTTCTAAGAAGAGACACTGGAGATCTTGCTTCCTCTTTTTCTTTCTCTCTCTACCATGTGAGTCCAGAACCAGAAAGAGAGCTCATCAGGAACCAAATCAGCTGACACTTTGATCTTGGAATTCCCGGCCTCCAGAACTATAAGAAGTTACTATGCTTAAGCCACACAGTCATTGGTATTTTTTTAGCAGCCTGAACTAAGACAACTACAATGAATTTATTTTTCTAGACAGTGGCTGTTACGGAATGGATTTACTCCAAGTGTTCTATGTAATGTGACAGTGGATCTGAATTTGGCAATGGGAAAGAGAAATCTTACAGTCAATTTAAAAATATCAGTGAATTTGAAGACAGGGGCAGAAGTTTACCTGGGGAACAACTTATGTGAATATGTCTGTGCGGTGGGAAGGCTGAATATTTTCTTGTTGTTAGGCATTCCCCCAAAAGATATAAATGTATCATTTTTAGGATATTTCTCCTTAGAACACTATTTTTACCCTTTCAAATTCAAGGTGTAAGGAGACTCATTTCTTTTACAGGATGATAAAGGGGTGCAGATTACATTTTAATAATGCAAACTGTCAAATAATAGAGGCACATATTTAATGCAAACTGTCAAATAATAGAGGCACATATTTAGAAGAAGGGTTTCAGCAATCTCTGGGTAAATTATAATCCCAGGTCCAACTCTTTTATCATAATAAGAAAGAAATTTTTATGAAGAATTCCAGTGAAGATTGATAATAAAAAGAATGACAGTTTCTAAGGAGGCAATAAATTGGTACTTTTTTCTTTTATATTTCATGTTTATCAAAAGAATGGCATAAATTTCAAATGTTAGTGGTATTTTATAATCCAAACAGTGAATTGCCTTCTATAGTTTTCTGTATCATACACAGGAAATATATAGTCTCTTTTTTCTTTTTTTTTTTTGACAATGATCATAACCTACTGAAGTGTGATACAGCTCCTTCAGTGAAAAGAAAAATGTGTTTTCCACTAAAGCTCAACATGGATTGATAACAATTAGCCTCAAAAGGATCACAGAAAAACTGTATACATCATTTATTCTTATTTTCTCTATTAAATCACCTTAATATTTTCATCTACAGTATTTGGGTTGTATTGGAGGCATATTAAAATATTTTCCTGTAATTTACTGTTGCAAAAACAGAGAAATTCTGCTTTTTGGTCTTTTGTGGATGTATTTAATAAATTCAAGGCAATTTCTCTACCTTTCCTTTCCTTCCTTTCACTCCAACTCCCCTTACTCTATTAAGCTTCTTCTAGTTGGTAGAAAAGACAATTAAAATATATAACAAATAAATATGAACATGCAGATGAAATAAGGGAGGGGATGAAGGCTGTGGGAGGGCTTTGAACTGATTAATAACATCTAGTCTGTGTTTTCAAGGTGTCACTCTAGCTGCCGTGTGAAATGTAGACTCTGGTAGGGGTAATTGTGGAAGTAAGATGACTGGTAGGAGGCTATTGCAATAAGAGAAATAATGATTTTTTTGGACTAGCATGTAGGTAGTGGGGTTAGTGAGAGGAATACATAGAATAGTATATCTTGCACACAGGAAAAGAGAAAATGAAGAGGTCAAAGATGGCCTATATGTTGGTGGGGTGACTTATAATTTTTAGTGTTATGGTAAAAAACAAAACAAAACATTGATGCTTAGTCTATTCTGTGGACAAAGAAAATAGTTGGGCAATTCCACACTTTTAAAATATAATAAGAAAAATTAATTCCATGGGTACTTAATTAATGTCAGGTGATGTCCAATGGTTGTTTGATTTTTATCAAATCACATTAATTTTCATATTTTCCTATAGCTTTTCATAGTTTTCTGAAGGAATAATTGAAAGCAGATTAAGCATTCTTTGATTCAGTAGGCACTTTGTAGAAATTCTGCTTTTCTCTCTCACAATTGGTATTTCTGTAGTAGACATTAGAACACCCTCTGCCAAGAACATAAAGGCTCTAACACATTGAATGCAAGATGATGCAAACCTTTTCATCATGTCCTGAAACAAATTAGCTTTCTGGAAACAGAATCGAATCAAAGCATGTTAAAATGACCAGTAGTTTGAAAAAGTTGAAGAAATGTGCTGTTAGGTGTAACTGTGTCTCTCCTTTAAATTTAGAATATAATGGACTTTTTAACTAGTGGTTGAATTGTCAAATATTTAGAAACCCTCAAGATTTATACAAATTCCATTGTTCATGTAATATTTTATTGAAACAAAACTTTGCTTTTAATGAATTTGAGACTTAGAAAATTTATGAAATTCAGAGTGATTTCCTTAAGCAATGTTGCTAAATATAACAGAAATAGTCTTGCTTCTAGATATTTCCAGTCTTTTGCTGCTGACTCCTACACTATTTTGAAAGTAAGAAACTAGACCAAGGACAGAAGTAAGCAAATATAAACTAGAAGGTTCAGGTTCTGCTTTGAGAAGTCCAGACAACCAATGTCTGAGTTATTTAGGGTGAGGTCCAGGATTTTACAAAGTTCCCCTCCTGATGTTCTTCATGTAATATATCATATTGCACTGCATACTGCTTGCTTTATATCAAGGGTCAACAGAATACAACCCCAATGCCTGTTTTTATAAATAATATATTATTAGAATACAGACACTGACACTCATTTAGAGTTTTGACAAAGACATTATGGCCCGCCAAGTCAAGAATGTTGACTCTCTGGCCCTTAAGATAGGTAGAGGTAGATATCTAACAAGTTTGCTGATTTGTGCTCTATACTATGGATCCAGGTCCCCCTGCTATGCCTCTGATGTTGTCCACTCACCACGTTCTCCAGAACTATGCCGTTGCCCCTTGATTTCACTCCTAGGAGGCATGAACCCCAGACTTAAGTTTCAAAAATATAGCTAACACCAAATAGTGATATTTAACAAAGGTATACAAAGTAAGTTAGGATAGTGGTTTATGAGAAGCAGTGACAAGCAAGATAATATTGTTTCCTTAACTGAGTTGTTGGCTACATTGGTTTGTTTGGTTCTGAAAATTCATTGAGTTGCATACTTATAAGATATACACATATAACAATTTAAGAAAAAGCAAAAACTGTGTGTTGAGAACTTGTGTGTAAAGAATTATTAAACTGGCAGAGAAACAAATTAACCAGGATTTTATTTCACTTAATCATGGGCCATGCTTCTCTGTTTGGAATGCCCCTGTCCCTTTTTACTTAGAGGCAACTTTTTAAACTTGATTAAATATATAGATATATAAGTTTTAAGTATACTTTTGCCACGCTTCTCTGTTTGGATGCTCTTGTTTCTCATTCTCCATAGCTCAGAGTTGGGAGTCCCTCTCAGTTGTACAGAAACTCCCATAGCTCTTTCTTTTACCCAAATCCAGACTCCTCACCTCTTAGTTTTCCCAAAGAGGAGGAAACACTTTCCCCTCCAAACCTTATAATAATCCGTACAATAATGTACTCATGATCACAATGAAGTCAGGCTCTCACATTATTACAATTATTATTTGATTATTTGAATGTCCATTGTGAAAAAAATTTTCCTTTATCATGAAATAATTAAAATGCCTATAAAAGGGCTCTCCCCCATTCAGCAAAGAAAAATACAAAAGAGTTATTGACCTTTATGATGATTTCTCCATGCCCTGAGCAGCAGTTGGTTAATGTACACTTTGACAGCTTTAAAATACCAACTTACCCATAATGAGAAGCTCCCAGATCTGTTGGAAAATTGTCAGCGGAGTGCTTAAACAGATTTAGGACTCAACACTCCATCTTGTGTGAAGTATTGCTTCTTGCTTTATGTGAGAACCTATGTCTGGACAGCTTATAGAAAAAATTATTCTAGGCAGATACCTATTTTAGGGTACAGTATTCAAAACAGTTTTTAATAAGCACAACTGTGTGTGTAAATTAGTTACTTAGAAGCAAACCCACTGATGAAAAAAATATTTATTGGCAACTGTACCCACAGTTTAAACAGAGATCGTTTTCCGGGTTCTACCACTGAAAAATGAAAACTGAAATTACCCTGACAACAAAGGAACAAATACTTGGGTATACTTAAAATGATAAGTATTCATTTTGAGGCTGTCACCCTTAAGCAACTCTCGGTTCTCTCAAACTTAAGTCCATGGAAATTGGATCATGAATCTTCAATGATCCTTGCACTCAGAAATGCTTCAGGCACTTCTGCCCTTTTCAACCCCCACCCTTAGACACATGCACTGTTTATTAAGAAGCTCTTCTCTCCTAATCCCTCCTAATTTTCCATGATCCTGCCTTTGTACCTTTGTACAGGGAGTACTGGATTAATCTGTTTTATATGGGGTGCTTCCAGGGATGTTGCTTCCAGTAATTGTTGGCTGCCCTTACACTTGGGCACAGGGACCTGAGATGGCTCACTGGTCTGTACCTCAAATAGACCTAGAGTTTCTCTTTAAACCCAAGTAGTGTTTTTGTTTGTTTGTTTTTTAAGGGAGTTGGGAAAGCAGATGTTGCTGCTTTAATCTTCATCTCATATCACCTCACCTCTAACAAAGCTGCTCAGTGTTCTTTGTAAATGAGTGTTCTTCCAGGCAGGTGGTTTAGAGGAAGAAATATGCTGTTAGATAAACCACTTTTACCTTTAGAGATATGAACCTCATAGGCTGAAGATCCCTGTTCAGTGTGAACTTAGATTTAGGCATGATCTATAAATGGTATCTCATTTTGTTATTAATACAATGATGGCATAGTTTGAGCGCTCCTGAGTATTAGTAATCTGTACTAGAGGTGGATGTGGGGATGCAAGTAAAAGCATGCATAAAGCACAGTCTCTTGCTCACAAACTGTATTGTCAGTTTAAGTGTCTGCCTAGTCTGAATTCTAGGAGGGCTGTGGTGAGTGACCAGATGATTTCCTTAGGACTAGCGGATTTTTAGGACATGGACTTTCAGTAGTAAAACCAGGAGTCCCAGACCAACAGGAACAGTTGGTCACCCCAATGGAGAAATTTATTTACTTTCTTAAAAACTTCCTCCAAAAGGAGATGCTAAAATCTTTGGGAAAATATGGTATAAACGATGTTTTATCATAGAGGCAGACTAACTCTATCCAGATGTAATCACATACAATATCAACTTTTTGTATAAAGGGCCCTGAGGGTCATATGATTTTCATTGTCAACTATTTGGTTCTACCATTAGAGCATGAAAGCAGCCAATGTATAAGTTAATGCACATGCCTGTGTTCTCCGAAAACTCTATTTACAAAAACAGGCCTTGGGCTGGATTTGGCCCACCGGCTATAGTTTGCTTACTCTAGAGCTAAACTCTTCTTATTTTAAAATTGTTTTTAATATTCTCCATTTATGTTTAAATATATTTAGGTAAATGCAAACGTGTTACATTTAGTTTACAGGGCTTATCAGTATCACTGCTATTATTATCTAATTATAGATGTGTCATAGAACTTAAAATAGTGCAAAGGAACTGTAGGAAAATGTAGAACATAGAGTTGCCGTTAAAAATGATTATATTGGTCTAATCTCTAAGGTAATTTTTAGCTCTTACAGTATTCTAGTTATTCTAATACTCTCACAGTATTCTAACTTATTTATTGATGTAAAAGTCTGAGAAGAAAGGAGGATCTATGAATTGGAAGAGGCTGTATATACTATATACTTCTATATAGCCCGTGGTGTTTGACTATTTTAATTGTACTTTGTAACTTTGACTTCCCTAATCAAAGTACACATAATCATCTTGAGAAGTATTTCCCCAATCCAAGATGCAGGCAATGGCACCTTACAGAACAGCAGCTTAGTTGCACATCATACTCCCTTCCCTCTCTGCTTCAACCAGGGCCTCAATAATCCCATCTTGTTCCTTCTACCTGCTGTGTTTCCTTCAACTATGCATCTTTTATTTCCTTGCTCTTTCCTATTCTTGGAATTTTCTTCTATTTGCTTTTTGTCAAGTGTCTATCTACAGATGGATGAGTAAAGAAAAAGTGATATTACACACACACACACTGGAATAATATCCAGCCTTAAAAAAGGAAATACTGGGCACCTGGGTGGCTCAGTGGGTTAAGCTTCTGCCTTTGGCTCAGGTCATGATCTCAGGGTCCTGGGATCGAATTCCGCTCTGCTTGGCAGGGAGCCTGCTTCTTCCTCTCTCTCTCTCTGCTTGCCTCTCTGCCTATTTGTGATCTCACTCAGTCAAATAAATAAATAAATCTTAAAAAAAAAAAAAAAGGAAATACTGTTTCTGTGACAACATTGATAAACATTGAGGATATTAAGCTAAATGAAATAAGCCAGTCAACAGAAAGACAAATACAGTATGATTTCACTTATATGAGTTATTTAAAATAGTCAAACTCATGGAAGCAGAGAATATAATGCTGGTTGCCAGAGATTTGAGGGTGGGAAATTGAGGATTGTTATTCAAAGGAAATAAAGTTTTAATTATGTTAATTAAGTTCTAAAAATGTCCTGTACAACATAGTGCCTATAGTTAATACCATATTGTGAACTTCAAAATTTGTTGAGAGTAGATCTTATGTTAAGTACTCTTACCACAAAACAAAATGAAACGAAACAAAAGGACATAAGGAAATTCTGCAAAGTGTTAGAGATATCTATTACCTTGATGGTGGTGATGGTATCATAAATGTTTGCCTATGTCTAAACTCATCAAATTATACGTTAAATTTATACAGTTCTTTATATATCAATTAAAGCTCAGTAAATCTGTTTTAAAAAGGACAAAAACCTGATATCCTTAAGATTGTAGTTCTAGAGTAGCTTCTGCAGGACAGTCTTTTCTGAGCTCCCTGACGAGGTCAAATTCCCCATTTTAGAGTCTTATATCATAGTGTTTCTTGTTTTAGTTTCTTTGTTTTGTTTTGTTTTGTTTTTTTTAAGCATTTGTTACAGCTACAGTTTTATAATTTTATGTTTGATACTATAGTTATTTCACATGTATCTGTCTATCCTTCTATATTGTAAACTCCCATATATCTGTCTATCCCTCTGTTGTAAACTCTAACAAGGCAGAGACTATATCTGGTTTTCTCACCAGTCTATTCCCAGAGTACAGCATAGTACCTAATATAGTAAGCATTTAATTAGTCAATTGAATAAAGAGGTATTGAATGAAAGAATAAGGAAGTGAATGATAATTTAATTTGAAGGCAATAAGAAACAAGATACTTCAGATATAGGAAAATTTACAATTAGTATTGGAAGAAATTTTGAAAGAATGAATTTTGACTTGCCTTTGCCATGTAAACATTTAAAAATTTGTGTGGGACACACCAATGGACAAGATTATCTTTGCTTTTTAATTATCCTACATACTAATAGAGAAACATGATTAGTATGTAAAATGTTTCAGATCCATAATGAGTTTTTATAGTGAGAATAATCATTAGTGTGGAAGATATCAGCCTAACTGAAGATCGTTTTATAGTACTGCATTATTTGTAGATCAAGATATTGACAACCAGTATTATAACTCAATCTCTCTCTCTCTCTTTTCTCTCTTTTTTTTTTTTTTTTTTTTTTTTTTACTTTTCTGGCCCACTGTTAGCATTTGTTTGTTGCAGATATGGATATTACATAAAGTGTTGCTTTTCTGTAATAATGGGAAGATTGAAGCTGTTTCCATATTCAATATGAAACTGAAGTTGAGATTCATTATGAATTACCTATCATTATGTGCATATGTCAGTTAATGGCAGGGTATGTTCAGAAAGCTGTTTTTCTTTCCTGAAGACTATAGTGAAATAGGGCCAGCAAAATGTGCATCCAGTGATAGAAAACATGAGAGGGCAATTATGAACCACATTTGTAAAGTCACCTCAAAGTTGCCTAAAGAACCCCAGTAGAAGATAATCTATATAGCGAAGGGTTTTGCTTGATTTTTCCGGCGCTGATGTTTTTAGTGATTATGACATCTGTTTAAGTACTTGGATACTAAACTGAAGTTAAGAAGAGGTAGGCTTAAATTTTGTTTGTTAAGCCATTAAAAGGCAATCTAGGCCAGCGGTTCTCACTCTTGGCTACACTTTGGGATCACCTAGGGACCTTCAACAACTATTGATGCCAGGACCTACCACCTCAAAATTCTGATTTCATTGATTTGGGATGTGACCTGGGCAGTAGGAGTTTTGAAAACTCCTCAGGTGATTCTACTGTGTAACCAAGTTAAAAATCATTTATGTAGGACAATTCAGACTAAGTGGGATCTAAGAGAAATCTAAAGAAAGCAAGCTCCTTTGTATGATGGTGATTGACTTTATTTCTTTGTAACTGTTATTCATGGAGTGTTCCCGTGGCAGCATCGACATCAGCTGGGAACATGTTAGAAATACAGAATCTCAGACTTACCAAGTTAGAATCTGCATTTTAACATGATCTTCAAATGTTTCAAATGAACATTAACATTTGAGAAATGTTTTTAGCAAATTTATTTCTCTGTTGCTTTTCTCCTTGAAGTGTTTGCTAAGCCTGCGTGTCTTCCATTAAATGGACATCAGGTATCACTGGAATGGATGGCCAATCTCTTTTCTAAAAATAGCTCATCATTTATGTTAAGTTCCTTAAATTAGAGGCATCCAATCAGAAATTGCCTGTCCACTGTGAACAGTCTGTATTTCTTTAACTATAGAAATGTACTTCTAGTTATGAAATAAATATCCTTTCATATAAAATATCCAAAAAATACCTACTGGTTTTGATTAGGCATAGTTCCACTGATGGTGAGTGTTAGATTACTTATTTAAAGCATTTTAATATGTATTTCAAATTCTGGTCCATTTTCCTGTTGAAGGATGTTTTAGCAAGTTAGTGACTTTTTGTTCTGAAGACTGATGTTTCAAAGATAGAACACTTTTGAATGCTTCTAATATTTTATCTTGTTTTGAACCTCAACAAAGAACTTTCTTTAAACACTCAGTATTGGCCGTGATGAATGGTTTGAAGCTTTCAGTTACCCTTCACTTACAGGACTAGGGAAATTTGCATCTGTTTGAGTGGATGATTTTGTTATTTAAGTCAATCCAGTAGTAGAACCATTCTGATGCAGCTTTATCATGCATTACAAATTATAGTTTAATGGACTAGTGATTACATTGTGAGTACTTCTTTTTGTTCTTGAATTAATTGTAGAGAAATTTCTTTTGTGCTGAATCAGTGCTGAATCAGTACTTGTCACTCCATCTAAGTTGGAATTTTATCTACTCCACTCCCTTCCCTTGATGGCTTGCTGTGAATATACTCCATATTGTAGATTGATAGGAGTTACATGGAATGAGCTTACCTGGTATACTACAATGACGAAAATGAGTTGGTTCGTGCGGTGCATAAACAATAAATTCTGTTGCACTGAAAAGAAATAAATAAAAATAAATAAATAAATTTAAAATAAAAAAAAAAATGAATTGGTTCATTACCAGGAATGATGATATGGTGTCAAGTTCCCAACCATATGGTTTTCTCACACATCTTGTGACATTTTGCAACAGTTCATTGCTAGTTGTATTTTGTATAATGTAATGCTAATGGAAATTATTTTTTGCAATTCAAAGTTGTCATGCGTGATAAGGAGAAACTGGACTTTATGAAAAGGGAAGCATTTGGCAGAAGTGGGGACTTGTTAGATTTTCAAACTAACCTTTATTAGTGTGAAATAAAGTCAGCATGGACATGAAGAAAAGTTGAATTTCCTCATTAGAAGGGATTTTTCATGTAATTGTATAACATAATATCATATTCCTAAGTCTCTGATCACTTCCATTAAAGTCATATTTCCTGGCTATGTTATGTCACACTGGGAATGAAGTTCTCATTCAGTTTCATGATTTGTGAACCATGGTGTTCATGCTGCCTAGTCTTTTAACAACTTTCTTCATCGTGCTGTGGAATTTCCAGTCTTTTGATTTTCACCCATTAAATCACACATGAATTCTTGCCTTTCGTCAGGCTTCTTTGGACTGGTGATTTATTTAGGTATTGGACCTCACCCTTTTAATTTTGCTGATCTATTTACTCTGAATTAGTTTCTTGCCCTGTAGCTCCTGGAATCTCAGGGTAGAACTCCTTGACTTCAGATTCCTATTGGTCTTGAAGGAGGAATTAGACACAATTTGACCCCTACAGATTTTGGATCTTTTGCTTATCTTGAGTTAATGGCTAAAGCTCAGTAAATGAAGGCATAACATTTGATCTTGGGATGTTTCTTCTTTAGGTGGAGCTCTACCAGGAACCGTAGGTTGTGTTCCTGGCCCTACTGGTGTGAAACACAGTGAGATGAGCCACTTTTCAGAGTCTTTTTAGGCTTCCTGAAAGTGATGACCAAGGTGTGAGGTGAAAAGGTGAGCGTGACTTCTGGGGATTTTAAGCTTCATTATTATTTAATGGAAAATCATTATACATTCCCACACTTGACTCTCCCAATAAACATTCACTTTAAAGGAGATAAATATTTTTTAAATTTTTGTAGGTAGCTGCTCTTTCCTAGCTACCAAAGTCCTTGTTTACTGACCCTATCTTGCCTTATCCGGGTTGGCCCTAGAGTTAGGGGAAAGGGTTTTTAGGGTATTCTTGTCCAAGTGGGGACCGAGTGGTCCTCAAACTCATGCCTACTTCTTGAAAGCTGGCTTTGGAAGCCACAGTAAGAAAGGGAACTCTTACCATCACATCTGTCTTTAATTTTGGAGATGCTACCTCCAGGATAATTAAATCCCCCATGAGACTGTGATCTTGCCTAGAGTTTGTGAGCTAAAAGTTCAGCTCACATCAGACCTTGCTGCCTAGGCTAAAGCCAGTAGAAGCAACTCCATATAGTTGGAGGTACATCGGTGCTCATAATTATAGGAACTAAAAATTCAGAGTCCCTGAGGGCAAATCTTCTTTGTTCGTTTGTTTTAAATCTGATATTTAACGGAGCACTTACTATGCCAAGTCCAATCTTACTCATTTTGCATGTGTTATCATGTTTACTCTTTACAGCTGAGTTGCTTTGTTTACCTTGTCTTCTTTGTATATGAGGAGATTTAGGCTTAGAAGGGTTATGTAAGGAGTTAAAAGTTCATCTAGGTTCTACCTGATGGAAACTGCTATTTGACCCAAGGGTTGTCTGACTTCAGAGCTCAGGTTCTTAGCCCACTTTTGATTCTGTGCACCATGAAGAGCTAAGGAAGCCTTCTCTAAGATGACATATAAAGAAAGAGCCCACTTGGAAAAGCTTTTATCAAAGTATTTCAGTTGTCTATTACAACATTTTCAGAACATTGAAGACCACTTGCAGAGATTACTGGTGACAGTATACCAACATCTATGATAGTTATTTTTTGGTCATCACATCAGGTAACTTAAGAGGCTGCTGCCCATCTTTCCATCCTTGACATGTTCTTGGAATATCATTCATCCAGATCTGATATCTAAGTTACTCTACTCAAATATTGGCAAGACTGTCCTGATGATGGCTTAGCACCCTAGTGAATATGGCACATTTTATCTTCTGTGACCAAACTCTGCCATTCTGTTTATCATTAAACCTTCTATTAGGATACGTGCTCAGAACATCAGATATCTGACTTCAACCCCCAGTCATCCTGGTTTTGACATTCTGAGTTCATTATCAGTGCTTAATGACTAGAAGTATACCAGTTGGACATTTGATGTTGAGAGGGCCTTGGGTAACAGCATGGAGTTTCTATAGCAAGATTTACTTGTTATTTCTTACTGTGCCCCCATTTAGAAAACTTAAGCAAATAGGTTTAGATATTCCTACTCTCCCCCTGGGTTGATATCCTTTCCTACACTGGGAACTATTGCCTTTTTAGAAATTATTTCCAATATGAAAAGAGGTAGTTTAAAGGGTGGGCAAATGGGTAAAATTACTCATGTCCATGGCTTCTCAGTGAGATGCTCTGCAACTACGTTGAGGCTCTCTCTGGTTTTAATTTAGGCCCACCCATATAGAAAGCTGTAGGTACCTTGGTCCACATCTTCTCTCCATATATAGGCAAGAGATAAAAAACACTTGGCACATTTGTCATGGCTCTCTCTTCTTATATCCAGAAGAATGAGAACTAATGAATCATAGCACTGTATCTCCCTAAACTTGGCTATAACCTCACATTCTTCACCACAGTCCAAGCAGCTTCTAGCAATTTATAGGCATTGGCATGTAAGATGAAAGCTCCTTGCCATTCATTTCAATTTCAGATTGAGGCGTATGTTTGGTTATCTGCCTGGCTCTTTATTTCAGTTTTGCTATCTCTTGGTCTAGTTTCTCTTTTTCATTTTCTGCAGCTCAATATTCTTTCCCTGCCAGAATCCTGATATACTCTTCATCAAGTGGATTTCAGTAGCCATGCTCCTCTTTCCCAATTACCTAAAGTATTAATCAAAGAACTGGTAGCCACTCCCAGAAGAAACAAACTTTATAGTTAAAAAAACATCATTTTCATCACCTCATATTGTGCATAGTTTACCAATAACTTGAAAGAGGAAAAGATTTCATGAATTTAGAATGAGAGTAAAAATAGGAATGAACGTCAGAGCTAATCAAAAGAGAAAATATTTGAGGCCAGCATACATGAGAAGACATGTAAGAATTTCAACTGTATATTTTTAAGTGAAAGCAGCCAATCTTAACAGGCTACATACTGTATGATTCCAATTATAGGACAGTTTGAGAAAGGCAAAACTAAGGAGACAGTGAAAAGATCAAGGGTTGCCAGAGTTCAGGGAGGAGGGAGAAATAAGTAGGAGGAGTACTGAGGATTTTTAGAGCAGTGCAGCTATTTTTTATGTTACTGTAATGGTGGATTCAGAGTGAACCTTAATGTAAACATGGATTATTGAGTGATAATGATGTATCAATGTAGGCTTATCAATTTTAACACATGTATTATTCTTACGGGGTGTACTGATAGCGAAGGAGGCTGTGCATGTTTGCAGCCTGGAGGCATATGGGAAGTCTTTGTGTATTTTTTGATCAGTTTTTCTGGCAATCTAAAACTGCTCTGAAAAATGCAACCTATTTAAAAGAAATAATAAAAAATAACCAGTTCATATTGCTATTCCTGGGAAGACTAGCATAGTTACAGTGATCATATTTTTAGAAATGATTATCTAGGGGTGCTTAGGTGGCTTAGTGGGTTGGGCCTCTACCTTCCGCTAAGGTCATGATCTCAGGGTCTTGGGATCCAGCCCTGCGCCAGGCTCTCTGCTTAGCGGGGAGCCTGCTTCCCTCTCTCTCTGCCTACTTGTGATCTCTCTCTCTGTCAAATAAATAAAATCTTAAAAAAAAAAAAAGAAATGATTATCTAGACCTATACCTTATCAAAGGGCTGTTTTCTCATTTGTAAATACATTTATGGGCAAAGATTAAACATTATGTTACATTACTCCTAACCTGTTGTATATTCTGTTGGCCTCAGATATTAATAGATATTATATAGAAATATTTTATCAAATATATCTAGGAAATGCTGAACAAAGTAAGTTTTCTTTTTTGCAGGATTTTTGCGATCTTTTAATTTTCTAATGTGCAAAGTGAATCTCTAAGCCAAAGTAGTGTAGTATGTTTTGCCATGGAGCCATTTTCTGTTTGGAAGAATATTTTGCTGGATTAGTGTGCCATGGGAAGCACTTTGGGAACTGTTGATCTGGAATATTCAGATAATTAATGCAGATGCCACTTAAATGTTTCACCATTTCTAAATTACAATGGATTATCTTTGACAGTTTTCGTCTGTAGTTCTGAATAGCAAAACCTCAGGGAAATTTTCTTTTTTAAAATCTTAATACAGGTAGAAAAGTTCCCAAATCACTTTCTTACTGATTTTTTCTGAACCTTTGTAAATCATGAATCATAATAGGAACCTGGCTTATGAAACATAACATACGCTATACCTTAAAATTTCCAGAAATCTGCACAAGAGTTGGCATTCTTAACTGACAAAACATAAACTCACAGAAGGTGGAAGGTTACTAGTATTCTCTCAAGAAGAAGCTATTAGTTTCAGAAATGATGTACAATTTACCATAACTGGTTTGCCCTATTCTATAAAAGGAGTATTTTAGTGTCTTCACCAATATCCTAAAAGCTTGAAAAATGTATACTGTAATTTTTACCTGGAAGAATAGCAAATGCATTGTTTTTTTTTGTTTTGTTTTTTAAGATTTGTTTATTTTTAGAGAGAGGGAGGGAATATGAATGAAGGTGGGGGCAAAGGTAGAAGGAGATAATCTCAAGCAGACTCCCTGCTGAGCATGGAGACCACAGCGGGGTTCCATCCCACAGTCCTGAGATTGTGACCCCAGCAGAAATCACAAGTCAGATGTTCAACCAACTGAGCCATCCAAGTCCCCTACTGATGTGTTATTAATGCTATTATGGGTCCCACTATAAACTTCAGAAAAGGGATTCTGAAGTTAAGCTATTAAAGTCTATCCCACAAGTGATGTGATCAAGTATCATATGTGAGAGGGAAATAAGAATATTTCAATAAGTGATCAAAGTGCCTAGAAACTATCAATACCTTTTATTACCATCAATATCAAAGTGAAGTGATCCTAATTCTAACCTCAGTGAAGACACATTGGTATATGATTTAAATTCATTATGTGGAAATCTATCCAATTAAATTGTACTCACTAGTGAAAAAAGGTATGTTTGCAAGTAGGTTTTTTAGTCTGAACAGAGGCAAAATGAACCACTTACTAGATTTTCCTGGGGAAAATTATGAAAATATACAAATGCTAGTGCTCCACGTTTGGTAATATTGTTTTAGTAGGTCTATGATGGGGTCCCAAATTTGTAATTTTAATCAGATTCTCAACAGTTCCATATGCAGCCATCCACTGCCTTTTTTTTTTTTTTTTTTTTTTTTTTTTTTTGTGAATCTGCTTTTAAAGTCAATGATGTAAAGCTGTGAAAGCCCGAAGAGCCAGAAGTACGCAGCGTTGATCTATCAGTAACTGGAGGAGAGACCATGAATCTAGTGAATATGGATATAGTCACAAGAAAATTATAATCTGTGTGGATTAGGAATAATTAGTTGAGTTGCCACAGTATTCACCTCTTTAGCCAAGTTTTTAGTTTACTAATTCAATATCCTATACTAAATTGTCAGATAAAAGGAAACATTTTGTCCTGGTTGTCACATGAGCACTGTAGTTAAGTGAAAGTGACCTTACCATACAAATTAATAAACTTGACTAATCTGATCCATCAACCCTAGGCCCATCAACAATGGACCCTGCAAAACCAAAGAGCCTAATCCTGTGCGATAACAGATTCATCCAGAAAATGACACCTAGTGGGCTTCTCTGGATTTAGGCATTGCATTTTCTCCTGATGAGACCTGAAGGTGAGGAGAGATTTCAGTTTTCTCACCCTTTCTCACAGTCTGCTGCTCTGTCCTAGATATCCCCTCACTGCTTGGATTTCCTACAAAAGCAGAATGGGACAAAGAAATTGAAAGAAAAACCAACAGTAATTAGAAAAGTTATTTTTATAATTTGGACAGTTATTGTTATTATTATACAGATTTTTCTAGGTATTGGTTAAGCAAAGTTTGATCTTTTTGCCTTTATTTTTTCCTTGTGGTACATAAGCCCCAGAGGACTGTAGAATACAGTAAAAAGTGGCATATTTTATCAGTTTTGCCATTTCCTACTTGTATTAGCCATAGGGCCAGACTATTGATCTTGAGTAACAAATCAAAGCAAATTAGTTTGCCGTTGTATCTTCAGAGCGTTCTCTGGAAGTCTCTAATATTTCACACACACATATTATACAGTGATGATGGACCTCCAAAGCCCTTATTCTAATTTGGTGCTCATTTTTGTTCCCTTCTTCCTCTTTCTCCATATCTACACTGTCTTATTTCCTCAGCCTGTTGCCATAGATTGCTTGTCTGTAATGAAACCCTGCCTTAAAAAATGTCAAACATAATGAAAAAAAAGGAGAAAAACATGGCAAAGTTACCACCAAAATCCTGGGATTCTCATAGTCATAAAGGACACTGGTTTTGCAAATTCATCAGCTAAACTTTCAAATGAAGGTATGGTCTTTTGGCTCGTGACTCTGGGCAACTCTTAGTTTTTTTTTACTCATTCACTCTACTGAGATTATTTCACTGTGAAATATAATAGTGAATATTTGAGAGCTTGAAAATATAAATATATATATATATATATATATATATATATATATATATATATAAAACTTACAATTTAAATCAGAATTTAGCCCTTAAAGGTTTTAGTTGGAAGGAAAATAGGAATTTAATCACTATCTTAAGAGAGAATATTTTAAGTAAATATTTTGTTTTTGTTGATAGATTATAAAAATTATAAAAAAAAAACTTTACCTCTTCTTTAAAAAATGGGTTAAATATCCTGACTACCCACTAAATGTTTTGTGTTATACTTGTCTTTTATTATAACTTGATACAGAATAAACATTGGAGCATTTAAATACCCAATTAATGTATGTATTTTACTCTTGCTCCAATATATTACCTTAACGAATGATATCTTTAGTTCTAGACCTTGCCAATAGAATATGTATATAGAGCTAGAATATGTTTGAGAGAAGGAAAATGAAATAAAAATAATCTGAAGGAAAGAAGTCTATAACTGTATATTTTTATTCATGCATAAAGATAGTCTCTTTCTACTTATGTCTTATAGAAACATTACAAAACAATAATGAAGGAAAAGATGACTCTGGGTAATTTTTCTTTTTAGCTTGCAAATCACCTGAGAAGAATAATACATCTTCCACTTAAATATCAATTAAACACACTTGAACCACCTGCTTGTATGAGTTACTAGGCTTTGAAATATATGTATATTAGCCCATTTAACCCTATGTTGAGTAGTTATAATATTCCTTTTAAGACTAGAAAACTAAAGATAAGAGTTATTCATAAATTTCCCTTGCTATGTAGCTATGTAGAAATACTACTTTTTGGACAGCTGTGGTAGATGAATCCTCATGGCTAGCATTTTTTTGCTTTCAGAATTAATGCTTTTTTCTCAATGGCACATCTTTTGATTGTACTTTAATGTAATTAGAGTAAAAAGGCAAACAGTTTATTCATTTGTTAAACATTAATTATTCCCCAAAAGCTTAGCATCATGTTGGGTAATTTTGGGGAATCACAAATGAAGACAATGGTGGCCTATCTTCAAGATACTTACAAAAATAGAAGGAGAAATGAAATATCAGTAAATAGCTACCTGTTCTACCAGTGATGCCCAGCTGCCTTTGATAATTTCCTATTGATTGTTTCCCAAAATGTTGTTAAGGAATCCATCTCACCTCTCTTTTTCAGTTTCAGTGACAGTGACAACATATAGTACTCAATTAGTTAGTGGCTAACCAACTCCCAACTCTTCTGGCTTAACACAATGTAATCCAAATCTGTGCAAAGTAAGTAAGAGTGGATTGTGGGGAAAGAGGAGCATGGGAGACACTCTGCTTCAATTACTCAAGATCTCAGTGTCTCTCTGTTTGTGGTATTATGGTCTATACCTGATCTGTAAAACTAACTGAGGAGAAAGGATGATGCAAAAAATATTTTTATGGTGCTAATTTTCATCCATGTATCACTTGTTGGACTATAATTGCATGGCCCTGACATAAAAGCACAGGGGTTGGAAAGTATATATTAGCTGTGTTCCCAGTAGGAAAATAGAATGATTCTATGAATCAAAAAAGTTGTCTTTGCCACAAGTACTTTTGCCCCCTTGTTAATTTGAGAGGTTTGATTAACAGAAAGTAAACCTAAAATGCAGATTTAAAAAAAAAAAAAAAAGTTTTCTAGGGTGTATGTAGGCATGGAGAAATCTTAGGCTTTCCATTTGTTAAAAAAAAAAATCCATATACTCAATTTTCTTCTCTTATATCCCCTGTTAACTGATACTTCATTTCTTGCAGGATCTGAGCAGCAGCGGGGAGAAATTGCACTTATGTTTGGCCTCATACAATTCCCTGGAATGCACTTCAAGACTGAGCTTTGGAAGTATTCAGGGACCTTCTTTCATCTCTGTCTAGGGAAAGTGATAGGTCTATACATCAATGTCTCTTTTTCACTTATTCACTGAGTTTTTAAAAATATGTTTTTTAAAAATTTATTTATTTATTTATTTGACAGACAGAGATCACCATTAGGCAGAGAGGCAGGCAGAGAGAGAGAAGAGGAAGCAGGCTCCCCGCAGACCAGAGAGCCCAACGCAGGGCTGGATCCCAAGACTCTGGAATCATGGATGACCTGAGCTGAAGGCAGAGGCTTAACCAATTGAGCCACCCAGGCGCCCCTTAAAAAATGTTTGATGTCTACTATGTACTAAGCATTAAGGCTGAAAGTATATATCTCTGTGTGTGTGTGTGTACCTAAAGAGTGGTCAAAATGGACATGGCCTCTTGGAACTTACAGCTTAGTTAATGGGGCACATGGGGGCATATATTAAAGCTATAAAAGGAGGTACTTCTAAAAGCTGATACATATTATGAAAGAAGTTACTAAAGGCTGTACAATATATTACAAGGGGATTTATCCAAATCTTAGATGATTTTGGAGAGCCAAAGAATAAGTGAGAGTTAACTAGGAAAATAGGAAAGGGGTACTGAGCAGGGGGCATGCTCGCCTCAGTCCCATTCCCAATACAAATGACGGGTGCCTCCACTTACCATTTTATGTGAAGCCACGGACTCTGCAGCAGTAATCATGTAGATTTTCTACCAGTGTGACAGGATAAAGAAAATCATGTGAACCTTCTCTGAAGTCTCCAGCGAATGAAATTAATCACTTTTGATAAATAGGAATCTTTTTTCACCTATAAGTGTAACACATTTATTCTCTTGATCCGAAAGTTAAATTCTGTTTAGATTGGGCTTCTCTGTGGACTTTCTGACCATGTAAATCTTTTAGTATCCCTTTTCTATTCACTCCTAAATAAACCTTTTTGCATATTTTACAACAAATGGTATGAATAAGACATCAATATAGTTCTATTAATGTTTAACTAGGAAATGATTGTAGAAATAAATGGATGTAGGTGTTCACTTAAGTGCCATAAAGTGCTTCAAACATTGAAGAAGGAAGTAAATTCTGAAGTGAATGCATCGATCCTATAGTAGTCAAGGCCGACACTTTATAGATAGGAAAGGAAAATTATAATTATGTTTTAGGAAAGCTGTAGTCAGTTGGTGTGGAGCTGGCTAATAGTGATGCCAAGTTGAGAACTGATTGGTGATTTGAAGATTTGCTTTTAATTTTTGTTTTATTTGTAGAAAATTAAAAATTTATATCCTTCAAGCAATGATTAACCTGATTATAGGTATTAATAGCCAAAATACTACATTAGTTTTATTTCCATTTCTGAAATATAAGAATATAATTTTCTAGCAGGCTTATAAAATTCAAGCATAGTTGAAATTATAGTGGACACTAATGACATGTAATCAAGGCTGAGCCTGTTAGCTAAATAAACAATTTTAATTTGTGTTTGAAGTGTAAACAGAATGTAATTCATGAAATATTTGTTCCCTACTTGGATACTAGCTGACATTTTGTCTTTATCCTAGCCATTAGTATGGTGAAAATGTTTCCAATTGTTTTTTTGTTATGAAGGGATCTTTCTTTAAAGTCATTCATAACTCATTGAAATATTTTATTTGACAGGATAACTGCAACCCGAATACTCAGCAATGTTTTTAAAACCTTCAAAGTAAAAGATAAAAAGGTGTTTATTCAGCAAATATAATATCAAGCACAGAGATTAGAAAATTTGCTTCACCCACTGTGTTTTGAGTTAGAGCATGAATAACCCATCAACCAAGAGCTTTAGGAAACATATTTTCCTCTAGAGTGAGTGACTGTCATCTTGTATCACAATATATTAGAATCTTTCCTGCATCCGTGACACCATATGAACTTCCTTGGTTGTACCAAGTATCAAGAATTTGATTCACTATCCTTCTGAGGAATATTCTACATAAATATGACTCTTTATATTATAAATAACCAAAACACTCTATTCATGGTGGCATAAACAGTAGTTATTTTATTGGCTCATATTACTGAACCATCCAGAGATAAAACATCAGATTTAGCTTCTTTTGAAAAAGTTTCTTTTAATTTTTATTTATTTATTTATTTAAAGATTTTATTTATTTATTTGACAGAGAGAGATCACAAGTAGGCAGAGAGGCAGGCAGAGAGAGAGAGAGGAGGAAGCAGGCTCCCTGCTGAGCAGAGAGCCCGATGCGGGACTCGATCCCAGGACCCTGAGATCAGTGGGTAGCGGCAGCGGCCCAACCCACTGAGCCACCCAGGCACCCCTAAAAAAGTTTTTTTTTTAATTTAATTTAATTTCAATTAGCCAGCATGTTTGCACAGCCGAGTCCCCATTTCTCTGTTCTTTCCTCTGAGGAGTGCTGGCTTTGTCCTGGGGGGTACTTCTCTCAAAGTAGCAAGATGACTACTGCTAATTTGTGGGCAACATGATTTTGTGTTTATATTCACTGGAAGAAAAAGGGGGTTTCTTTCACTCAAACATAATAAGGGCTATGTGGACCAAATTAAGAAACTGCCGTGAATTTAGGCTTAGAATTATTATTCATCCATAAAGTGGTAACTGTTATGAAGAGTAATTGAGTCACCCTGAGTTCTAGGTAATTGGTTCTTTCATGGTAAAAGAGGAGATGGTGGAAGGTCAGGAAAGCACACCTGTTATCTAACAAGTGCTTATTTTTCCGACTAGTCCTGAATCTGATACATTCTATTCTTACAATATCATTGCTAGACTTCTGCGCATAATGTTGAAAGTCATTTTACTGTAAATCCTAAATGGGATAGAGCCCCAGAATGTATCTGGTATTCACTAACCTTTACTGGTTTGAAAGGTACACAGTTTGCATAGTTTTTCAGATTAAAGAATAACATAATACCACAAATGTACATCTTTCCTCTTAATAAGGTGATGAAAATTTTAATGGAAGTCAGGCCTTAAGTGAAATGTTGGAAATTTTTAAGATCATATGTTTTTGTTCCTCAGGGCTTAAGAGAGGGAGGAGCAAAGAGAATTTTGATCATTGAAAAAGAAATGTCCTAGTTTTTAAAGTGGTATAGATTCTCGTCATATTTTTGGAATTACTTTTTTCTTGCCTTGAAACTATAAAGTTTTTAATATTTTCATGCACTTTTAAACTTTCATATTGTGGGTGTGCTGGAAACAAACCTTCAGTGGCGTTTAAAACCAAATTAAAGTTTATAAAAAACTTTAAAATTGTGGAGTTTATCCTATTTAAGATTCTGCCAAACATGAAGAAGGGATGAGATGTGAAAGGAAAGTGTGTCTTCTGGAAGACAAAATGGGATGGGGTGGGGGTTTGGAGAGCAAAACAATTATGACCGTTAATGTGCTCTTACCATGGAGATCACAGACACTTCCTAAAGTAGTAACATTCATAGTAATTACATGAAAGTTCAGAAAAGCACACATTCCCTGGAGTATAGTTAATCACATATGACACAACTTTTTTCTTTGTAGACTCTAAGTGCATGTCACACCGTGAATTTAAACTACCCACCTCTGTTGTTACTTTCTTATCGTTATGGACAAATATATAAAATATTGTTAATATTCAGAGTGTTCTGGGGATGTTGAGAATATGCAGTATTATAAATTGTTAGTGTGACTACAACATTATACAACATTTTCTGGGAATAGTTTTAATACATACAAAGGCCTTAAAATATATGTACCCACCAGTTCCACTCTCAAAGATTTGTGCTGAAGTAATAATTGGACGAGTGTGAAAAACATAGGAAAGATATTCAACAAGGCATAGCTTATAAGTATGAAGGAATGAAAATGATCTATATAATAAAGTATTATTTGTAGTTAAATGATAATATAAATCGATATTTATTAGAACAGAAAAGTGCTAAATTTTTTTTTTTTTTTAAGATTTTATTTATTCATTTGACACAGAGAGATCACAAGTAGGCAGAGAGGCAGGCAGAGAGAGAGAGAGGAGGAAGCAGGCTCCCCGCGGAGCGGAGAACCCGATGCGGGACTCGATCCCAGGACCCTGAGATCATGACCTGAGCCGAAGGCAGCGGCTTAACCCACTGAGCCACCCAGGCGCCCCTAAATGTTTTATCTACATTGATGAATAAATTTAATGTGATTTCCAATAAAAAATGTCAATAAAAATATAAGGTAAGCTAAAAAATTAGAAAATGAATAATAATTAGAGGGTGTTAAAACTGCCACAAATAAATATAGGAAAGCACAATAGAAAGGAAGGAAAAAAAAGAGGAATGAAGGAGGGAAGGAGGGAGAAAAGGAAACAAAAGGGAGACACAGCACTGAAGGATTTCCATTTCCTATTGCTGCACAACAAACTACCCTGAAATTTAAAGGCTTAAAACCACAATCATTTACTATGGCTACTGAGTCATGATGATGGAGTAATCTCAGTTGTGTTGCCTGGTTCTAGGATTATTTAGACGGACCTCATCTGAGGCAAATGAGTTCGTTGGTCCTGTTTCACCCGATATTCCTTTCCAGTGGGTTTGTGGCAATGACAAAGTACAATAAAACAATAGAAACATGGAGTTCTTTTGAGGCCAAGACTCTTAATTGGTATATTGTAACTTCTACTACTTACTATAAGCCAAAACAAGTCATAAAGTCTCAGAATGAGGAGGTTAATATAGGAATGACTGAATTATAGGATGAAGGGCATGGATAAAGTGTGAAGAACTGGGGGCATGAATACAATCTATGAAAACAACCATGTAACAAATTACATACTTTTGTAATATGTAAAGGGTTCTTACACAGCACTCAAAGATTAATTACTCAGAAGAAAAAAATGTGTAAAAAATAAGAAAATATAATTCATTCAAACAGGGATATAATAGTCTTACAAACATAAATCTCATTAATAAACTTCAACTTCATTTATAATTAAAATAATGCTTATTAAGATAATGAGATACTTCAGGGCAACTGGGTGGCTCAGTGGGTTAAAACCTCTGCCTTCGGCTCAGTTCATGATCCCAGGGCCCTGGGATCGAGCCCCACATTGGGCTTTCTGCTCAGTGGGAAACCTGCTTCCTTTCCTCTCTCTCTACCTGCCTCTCTGCCTACTTGTGATCTCTGTCTGTCAAATAAATAAATAAAAACCTTAAAAAAAAAGATAATGGGATATTTTCTCTTATATCCAAGAGACTGACAAAGTTTAAAACTTTGGTAGTAGATTATGTTGGCCAAGATGTGAATGTACATAAACTTTCCCATTCCCTCTTGGTAGAAACCGATTATTAAGACCTCATTTGAAGATAATTTGGTAATATCCATTATAATATGAAATGCATGTATTTTTTAAACAACAGTCTTCTAAGAATATATGTATGTATATGAATATATGTGAATAAATATATGACAGATATTAATTATAATTACAAAACACTCAACACAACTCAAGTATCCAATATGATTATGCTTTCTCGTACTTTGTGCTTACATAAATTATGATGCATTCATTTACTAGTATAGCTTACAAACATCAAAACAGTGAAGTAAATCTATATGCTGTTTTTTGTATAAGGTTTTTGTTGTTTCTAGAAATAATTTTAATTTGAATAATATAAGGTGTCTAAAGTTGGAAACAGTTTCCTTTTCATTATATACCTACTTATACTGTTGATATTTTATAATGTATTATTCAAAATGACCTTGAGAAGCAAAATGTGCATGGCATATTTCTTGGTAAAGCAGTGAATGAACAAAAGACCATTTAGGTATCATCCTTTCTCTATAGAATTATACACATAAAGACACATGCACATAGAAAAGATTGGAAAGTTATGCACCAAATTATAAAAGGTAGTTTTGGGGTAATCCAGGTTCTGCTAGGAGAATCCAAGCTTCCCAGAGAATGTCTCAGAGAAAGTTATATGGAACAGGGGTGTTTTGCAGACTCCTAAGACCTCTCCCTTCTTAACTGCCTGTGAATAAGAGACTTCTAAGAAGACCTGGCTTCCAGAGAAGAGAACATGAAAAGGACTAACAGAGTGCTAAGAATAAGTCAGTTGGATGCACTTGAGCTGAACAAGCCCCTGGAGCAGCTAGTTTGGTCCCAGTTTCCTCAGTGCTTTCATGGATTTAAGCCAGGACTGTTAGCCCACTTTGAGCCAGAGGTAAAAGCATTGCTGTGGCTTTTCTTGTGGCAATTCACCATCTATTCTCAAAATGCCACTGTGGGACAATCCATTTTGAATATTCAGTATAAAAACGATTTTTCCCAAAGCTGAGGTACCAGCCAGTAAGAATCAGAAGCTGTGGTATGCTGTGTGTACAATTGGCAGGACGTGGCTGGAAGAGCGCTGCTATGACCTGTTTTGAAACTGTCATTTGGCATCATTTGGGAAAGCCAGGCAGTGTGCGAATATCATGGTTGGACTTTTTAAATTATGTGGGCTGATTAATTTCCTGATTTTCCTTCAGAGGGGCAAGTTTGCAACTTTGACAGAATGTCTCCTATGCATTCATTCTGTATTTTGCAAGCCCCCAAACGTATGTGAAGTTGGCTTTGAGCATATGAATAGGGAACTTCTCTGGCATGGTTTTGCTGAGTTTCTGAGTTTTCTCTTACCACTTATTAATATCCAGAAATTGAAAGCTAAGTTGTCTTCATGGTGTATTCCTCTTACTGGTGCTCCTAGTAGTGACAACACATTATCAGCCAGCCAGTGGCAAACAGTGTTCTCTGTGTGGAGAGTGGCCCAACCATGCCTCACACCATAAGATGTGAGCACATCTTCTGTTAACTACTGTGTTAACAGTAGTTTCTTATTTGACGTGTACTTTACTTGTCCTAAGTGTGGCACAGAGGTACACAGTGTGCAGCCACTGAAATCAGAAATTGAGATGTCAGAAGTGAATGCTCTTTAGAAACTAAGATTGTTTCCTCTGAGGAAAACTATATTATGTTCAAATCCTTAATATTAGTTATCCTAAGCATACTGTTTAGGTATCTTTTATGAGGGGATGTGCTTCTCAGCCACTGTCGTCTTCTTTTCCTTTGCAATTATGACAAAATTCTAATCACTAGAAACCGCATGACTCTGTACATATTATGCAAACAATAATGTGTTACTTTTCTTTAAATCATTGCATTCAATGTTTTAAAAATTTTTAATTTTTTTTTTGCATTCAATTTTTAATGTTGAGAATAATGGACAGTTTTTGTCCGACTACTAAAAACACTCTTTCATTTTGCTACTTCCTAGAAAGAGGTTAGATTCTAAAATAATTTCAGAGACTCGGGATGAGTGTGTATTTATTTTCAAAGATGGCATTCATTATAACATCATAATCTGACAATTATAAGACCCTGTTGTTTTGAGACTTAAGATCTAGTGCTCCAGTTGTAATTTTAAGTTACTCTCTAAAAGCTGTTTTTAAAGGGTTCAGTTGGCTTCATTCTCAGGCAAAATGATGGCCACCAGGAGCTCCAGACTGATGTTTTGCCAGCTCTCTGATCCCCCCAGGAATAAAAGCTTCTTGCATAATATTACTGGCTAAGTCCAGAACCTCATTGTCATTGGTCTGCCTGGGATTACACATTTGTGAACCAGGACAGAAAAGTACTCATCTGGATTACTAGATGTGTACCTCGTGGACCCATAGTAGGAGAGAGGCAGTTCACCACAAGAAACTCAGGTGCCATTGTAAGAATAGCAGAGGATGAGCAGGTAAAAACAACAGATCCCTACTAGAGTCCACATTTGCCTTTTCTCATATCAAAAGTCTGTATGTATCCTTTAATTTTGCTGGCGATCTAAGGTGATGAGGATATAAGTAACAGAATGGTTGACTTAGATTAAAGATTTAAAAGGATTAAATAAATATTTTGTTATACCAATAAAAAAGTAGTTTTAATGAATATCAGGTTATATTTGTAATTATTTCCATATATCATTTTATTTTTATTTTATTTTTAAGGAGCATGTAGTATCTTTCTCGTGAAAAGCTACTTTTATTTATTCATTTATTTATTTAATTATTTTTATTGATGTATTATTTGCCCCAGGGTACAAGTCTATGAATCATCAGGCTTACACATTTCACAGCACTCGCCATAGCCCATACCCCCTCCCAAGTTTTTACAACTCTACCATCCTATCCTTACTTCCCACCCTCCAGCAACCCTGTTTGTTTTGTGAGATTGAGTCTTTTATGTTTGTCTCCCTCCTGATCCCATCTTGCTTCATTTTTTCCTTCCCTATGCCCCACATCCCCCCACCCTGCCTCTTAAATTCCTCATATCAGAGAGATCATATAATTGTCTTTCTCTGATTGACTTATTTCGCTCAGCATATTACCCTCTAGTTCCATCCATGTTGTTGCAAATGGCAAGATTTCATTTTTTGATGGCTGCATAGTATTCCATTGTGTGTGTGTGTGTGTGTGTGTCTGTGTGTGTGTGTGTGTGTGTGTATCTACCACCTCTTCTTTATATATTCATCTGTTGATGGACATCCAGGTTCTTTCCATAGTTTTCCATAGTTTGGCTATTGTGGACATTGCTGCTATAAACATTCGGTTGCATGTGCCCCTTCAGGTCACTACATTTGTATCCTTAGGGTAAATACCCAGTAGCGCAATTGCTGGGTCATAGGGTAGCTCTATTTTCAATTTTTTGAGGAACCTCCATGCTGTTTTCCAGAGTGTCTGCACCAGTTTGCATTCTCACTAGCAGTGTAGGAGGGTTCCCCTTTCTCCACATCTTTGCCAACATCTATTGTTTCCTGACTTGTTAATTTTAGCTATTCTGACTGGTGTAAGGTGGTATCTCAGTGTGGTTTTGATTTGTATTTCCCTGATGCTGAGTGATGTGGAGCACTTTTTCATGTGTCTGTTGGCCATTTGGATGTCTTCTTTGCAGAAATGTCTGTTCATGTCCTCTGCCCGGTTCTTAATTGGATTATTTGTTCTTTAGGTGTTGAGTTTGATAAGTTCTTTATAGATTTTGGATACTAGCCCTTTATCTGATGTATTTGTGAGTATCTTCTCCCATTCTGTCAGTTGTCTTTTCGTTTTGTTGAGCTACTTTTATTTTTTAAAGTCACATCTTTCTAATCTGCATGTACAGATGGTACCTTTGAATATATTCCCTTAACTATCATTTAACAAATTTTGAGTGCCTGACCACTCTGTTATCAGGAGGTATTCTGGGTGTTGCAACTGCATCCAGTGTAAGAGGCTAATATTCTAGTATAGGAACTAGATAATGAACAAAGAATAAGAAAACGAATGAGTAATATAATTTCAAATAGTGGTTAATACATTTAAACATTTGAGAAGTAACCTGGTTTGTTTCCTGCTCAGAGGAGCTTCATTCTGCCTTGACCCAAAGTTATGAGACAAATCTCTGATTCTCCTGGCCATTCACACATATTCCTCTAACACACTTTTTATTCATTGACTATCTACTTTAGGAAAGGCATTGTGCTCGATGCTAGAGATATGATCTTAAATGAAATATGTCTTACCTTTTAGTACTTATAGTCCTTAGTGTAGTAGGCCATTTTTCTACTATACCTATTTTTCTCAAAAGAAGAATTTGACCTGATAATAGTTCTTAAATTGGGGGAATCTAGAGAATTTAAGCACAATTTGGGATTTTTATCAAAGTACACTTGGCCGACTTATATTTTGTTCCTTCAGTCTATGGATTCACACCATTCTTTTGGGTTTTTATTTATAGAAGCTGAATGTGTAGGTGGTATATATGCTTTAGACACACCTTAGGTGATTTTGATGTATCTCTCTTAATTGGGAGCCACTGAGTTTGATCATCAGTATGGTCAATTCCAGCCTGAAAATGGGACATTGCTTTAGCTTATTTAGTCAGCCAATGGGGAAAAAGGTACAAAATTTATATCTCTGTCTCTGTTGGTATATAAATAATTCCTATGAAAACACTAGTTGAAATTACTGCCCCAAGAATTGTCTGGCATGATTCTTTATGTTCAGAAATGATGCTACTGACTACTAGCAACAAATGTGACTTCAAAGTCAGTGGGCAAAGGGAGCATAAATATCTCCTTGAATATAAATCATAATGTCAAAACAACTTACTGTGTCAAGAGTCAATGGGAAGACGAGACAGCTTTATCATTTGTGTCATGAAGATAAAGCCACTTGTTGAGTTACTGGTTCATTGTGTAAGTGCAGTTCTGGTGACAAGTGTGGGCACCTGTGGAGTTTCACTTTTCCAGAAAAAACACACAGAGAGAGGGATAGGAAGAAGAGGGAGAGGAGCATTGTACTAACAGCATCTCTCTAATTTCATGGGAGTATCTTCAGTATCTCTGCAAACACTGAACATTTATTGTGTTTCCAGTGTTGAACTCAGCCCTTTGCCCTTTTTTCTTCACTTGAATTTCAAGAACATAAAATATTAGGAAAGTAATGACCTGGAAGAATACTGGAACCCTGAAAACTTTGTCTAGCTACCTCTAATTCCAGAATACTCATCTTTGAACTTTTATGTAATAGAGAAATATATTTCTATTTGTTAATATGGTGTTATTCAAATTTTCTTTCATATGTAGCCATACTGAATCCTTGATGATAGAAGTGATGATACGTGTAAATAAAGTAACCGTGACAGACAAGTTTTAGGTTGTAAATCTAATTATGACTCGTACAGGTTCTCTTCTGATGTAACAGAGGCTTTCAAATTTTATAGTTAAATTTTTAAAAATCCATACACATTCATCAATGATTAAAACAGTAACACAAATATTTTGAAGAGATGAAACTGAAGAGATAAGATTCAAGAAGCAGAAAGGTCTATAGAAATTTATTATAGTAATAGTAATAAAAATAGGAATGGTAGTTCTAACATTAAAATTTTTAAAGTATTTACAATTGAGTAATAACATTTAAATATTCACTAAAATGTAATAATGCAGTTGCAAAAGTATATTGGCTATGTTTGATTTGTGAATAATTTTCAATTTAAAATTATATTGAGATATATTTCACATGCAACATTATATATGTTCAAAGCATATAGCATATTGATTTAATACATTTATATTGTACTTTGATTGTCATTGTAGCATTAGCCAGCACATCTGTTGTCACATAATTATTTCTTCTAGTGTTGGGAATGATTAAGATTAAGATTAAGATTCTAGTGCCTTATTAGTTTAATGTTTATAATACAGTTTTGTTGTCTGTAATCACTTTGTGTGTATTAGGACTCCAGGAATTATTTGTCTACCAGTTGCAAATGATTTGTGAATGATTTTAGTGATGGATTAGGGAAGGGATGATTCGATCTAATGTTGTTTGTCACCCTTGGATGACTACTAATCAGTCCCTTTCTAAGTATGGCCCTGGTTGTCTACTAGATGTTTTAATATCTTGTGATTAATTTCTCTGGACAGAGAAGTGTATAAAGTAAAACAAAAATTCCTGTCATTGAGATGGGATGAGATCCTGCAGGGATGTGAGACTGTGAGTCATATATGGGAGTGTCTGTTATTCCAGTACATAGCTTTTCTCTTTAAGCATTTTTTTTTAAAGATTTTATTTATTTATTTGATAGGCAGAGATCACAAGTAGGCAGAAAGGCAGGCAGAGAGAGAGGAGGAAGCAGGCTCCCCGCTGAGCAGAGAGCCCGATGTGGGGCCTGATCCCAGAACCCTGGGATCATGACCTGAGCTGAAGGCAGAGGCTTTAACCCACTGAGCCACCCAGGCGCCCCTCTTTAAGCATTTTGAAGAGGATGATAAAGCTCAAAGTATGTGGCCAAGAGTCCTTGACAGGAGAGACACCATTTAATTAATGAGATATGATGTATGGTTGATTGATTTTGGAGCACATTTGGTGTTTTTCACAAATGATCCATCTTAATTTAGGATATATTATCAATATATTCAGCAAATATCACTGATGATGCTGACATGTTTTTCTATGAAAAGTCTAATTTTCCCCATAATTCATCATTTGTTTTCAGTTCAGACCCCGTTTTATGGATTTTCCCATAAATACTGATCTTGAAAGAAGTAGAGGAGAAGCACTGTTTTACTATTGTCCTTTGTTAATGTTAAATCCAAATACTGCTATATAGTAATAGTGCTTCATTGAATTTGTCGCATAAAGTGTTAGGTAAGTTATTAAGTTTTGTTTTCTGCATAACCGTGGGCTTGCTTTTGGACCATTTTTTTTCTGTTCTACAGGTCATTCCTTGCATCTGTATTCTACTAAGTTAATGTAGCATGATAGTAATTCTCTTATCTCATATGACAAGGACCCCACTTGTTTATCTTCCTCTTAAATACACTGGTTCTTTTAGGGACTTGGATTTCCTGCATAAGTTATACAACCAGCTTCTTAAATACCTCCCCCAAAAGTGATTTTTTAAAAGTTGAGAATTTTCATGAATTTGTAGGTCAATTTTTGAGGAAGTGGCACATTTGTGATTTTAAATCTCATCCACAGATAAGATACATGTAGGTATTGATTTAGGTGTTCTTCAGTAGTTTTCAATAAAATGCAAACATTTGGTCTATAAAGTCCTTGTGGGTTTTTTTTCCAGATTTATTTCTGAAAATAGATTTGTATTTTATTATTTATGTATTGTTTATATATTATACGTTTTATTTACATTTTAGCTGCTAAAGTTATATTTTTTATCTGTTCCTAGTGTAGAGAAATATAATTATGTTTGTATTTTGTTTTTGTATTCAAAACTTGCTAATCTCTCTTACTAATACTAGCAACATATCTGTAAAATTTTAGGGAGCAACTATGAAGAGCGGAGGTTACAAAATGCATTCTGTGGACCAAATCTGGCCTCTGTTTTGTAAATAAATTTTTATTGATACATACTTATTTGTTTATGTATTATGTATGGCTCCCTCCATGATATAAATTTATTTTTTTTAAGATTTTATTTATTTATTTGACAGACAGAGATCACATTAGGCAGAGAGGCAGGCATAGTGGGGTTTGGGGGGTGGGGAAGAGGCTCCCTGCTGAGCAGAGAGCCCGATGCGGGGCTCGATTCTAGGACCCTGAGATCCAAACCTGAGCCGAAGGCAGAGGCTTAATCCACTGAGTCACCCAGGCATCCCCATGATATAAATTTAAATAGCTATAGCACTGATCACACAGACAGCAAAATATTTACTGTCTTGTTCTTTACATAACATTTTTGCTAACCTGTGATTAGAGTCATATCCATCTTCTCCCAAAAGAGCCACAAAATTTTGGTTTTTTTCTTTATAATCTTTACACCTTTTAATTATTATTCATAATAATAAAATGGTAGTGTTTCTATTATGATATTGAAAAAAATATTCATAGTGTGTCACCTTGTCTTGTTCCTGCCCTATACAGAATTGCTTTCACCACTTTGCCGCCAACTATGATATACTATAACTACTTAAATCAGACTAAGTTCCATATTATTTCTAATTTGCTAGGAGTTTTATTATGAATGAATATTGAACTTTTTTTTTGAATATTGAATTTTGACCAATGCCTTTCTATATATATTGACATGGTCATATGTTAATTATACTTTTAATGGTTTTATGTGGTGATTTACAGTAATCAATATTCTAATGTAAGTAAAAAATTGCATACCTGTCATAAAGTCAGTTTGGTCATATTGTGTTACCTATTTTAGAAAAAACCCAAAAAAGTGGATTTAATTTTATAACGGAGATAGGAGTGTTCTCTAATTTTCATTTCCCATATTGTCCTTCAGTGGGTTTGCGGTCAAATTATAACAGTTGTAGCAAATGTTCAAGATTAGAATCACTGCCTTTATGCATGTTTGTTAAAATTCACTGTTTAGGACGGGAGTTTTCTTTAGGATAAGATGTTTTAACTACATTTTCAGTAATTCTAGCGAATGTAGAACTACTCAGGTTTTCTATTACCTTTCTAAATTTATTTTATTATGGTAAGAAGACAATATGAAATCTGTTCTCTTGATAAATTTTAAAGTGTATAATGCAGTAATGATGAATATGGATACAATGTGCTATAGCACATCTCTAAAACTTACTCATTTTGCTGAACTGAAACTTCATGTCCATTAATTAGTAATTCTTCATTTACCCTTACCCTGAGCCTTTGACAAACAGCATTCTACTTTTTGAGTCTTTGGCTATTTAAATTTGACTATTTTAAATACCCCATGTAAGTGGAATTATGCTGCATTTGCCATTCTGTGATCATTTGTTTATCTTTGGAGAAATGTCTATTCAAGTCCTTACCCCACTTTTTATAATTGGGTTTTTTACTATTTAGATGCTCAGATGATTGATTCTTCAGTATTTTATCTTTAATAGGAATTATTTGAATAATTATTATAGTTGTAACAAAACATAAAATTGTACTTTGTTTTGTATTCAAATATTTGTATACATATGTATACAAATATTTATAAAAATAAAAATAATTACTTGAATTATTATTATAGTTGTACCCCACCATTTTAGCATATAATATTTGTATTATTTTTCAGTTCTTAATTTTCCTTGCTTTGCTGTCAATTTTGCTTTTTATATTTTGAGACCAAATCTTTAAATACATACAATTGTACTTCTCTGTCTAATTCTGATGAATTAAAGTGTTCATCATTTTAAATTACCTTCTTTTATCTTTAGCAATGACTTTTTCCCTTGTATCTATTTTGTCTGATGTTAATGTAGTCATACTCTATCTTTCCATCAAGGCAATTTTCAGTTACTGTTTCTTAGTATATCTTTTTTCCATCTCTTTACAGTCAAACATTCTGTATCTTTATGTGATAGATAATGCTCTAAAATTTTAAATCTGACATTTTCTCCATTTCATTTTTATGTATTTACCATTTATTGTGCTTCTTTTCGCCCTACTTGCATATTTATTTTTCATCATTTTTGCCTTTGTTTGAATTCGTTGTGATTTCTTTTTTATTGATTTGTTCCCCCTCCCTTTACTAGTTTGGAAGTCATGAACTGTTTCTTTACCTCTAGTGTTTACACTACAGGAGCTTTGCAACATAAATGGTTCTTTATCAGATCTAATGCCATATGATTATTGGTACCTTAACTTTTTTTATGGAAAATACAAGGGATTTAGAAGATTTAATTATACTTAACCTCCCACTGACACGTGCTTTGGTTTTTGCAATTCATACATCTAAATGTATATATATTTACCATTGATTTTCTCATCTTTCCTTCTTGCTTCTTTAAGCTTTTCTCTGGTATCATATTACCTTCAGCCTAAAGTACATATTCTAGAATTTTCTTAGCTCATGTCTGCTGATCTGAAATTCTTCTACTTTTTGTGACATTATTTATCTCTATTCCTTAAAAGTATTTTGAGGATTACAGAATTATGATTTGACAGTTACTTTCTTTCAAGCCATTTACAATGCCATTCCATTATCTGTAGGATTCCAATATTACAGTTAAGAAGCCTGCTGTCATCTTTCACTCTTTTTAGATTCTCTTTTCTTTCTTCTTTTAAAAAATAGCTTTCCCATGATGTGTGTAGAGAGATTATTTTTAAATTAAGCTTATTTGAATGTTGAATCTTTGAATTGGTGTATTTTATTTGTTTGGGGAATTCCTTAGGTATTATCTCTTCAAGCATTCTATTTGCTTCATTTCTTCTCTCATCTTCAATTAAAGAGATGTTTGATAGTCCTATTTTATTCTCTGTTACCTATTCTTTCTTTTCTAAGTTTTAACCTTTAATTTCTTCATACTCATTTTGAATAGTTTCTGATCTATGTCTCAGTTTACCACTTTCCTATCCACTATGTTTAATAGAAGATTAAACTTGTCCATGGAATTCTGTTCATTTTTTCCCCAATCTGTTATTTGTCTGTTTTCCAAATAGGGCAAATTATATTCTTATCTGTCCTCAAGTTTACTGAGTTTATCCTCCCTCATTTCTACTCCACTATTTAACCAATTAGTGAGTTTTTTATTAAAGTTATTGTGTTTTTCAGTTCTCTACTTCCAGTTTGGTTAATTTTAAAGAAATAACTACTTTACATTTTAGAATAGACTTAGATTTACAGAAAAATTGTGAAAATAGCACCAGGAGATCCCATATGTTCCATAGCTAGTTTTCCCTTTTATTAATATCATATGTTAATATGGTACATTTTGAAAAATTCATAGACCAGTATAGCTTCATGCGCTGTCCTGATAGACACCACCTACACCACCTAGCAGTTGACTCTCGGGACCCACTGAAATCATGAACTATGACAGAGTGTGTGTGTGTGTGTGTGTGTGTGCACACGCGCGCGCTTGTGTGCACATGCAGTTTTTCCATTGGTGTTTCAATGGAGTATAGATGATATTTCCAAAAAACTTACTCTGTATTAGACATTTCTTTCTCAGTTCTTTTGGTTGTTTTTGACAAGCTTTTCATGGAGGTTTCTTTTATCTATTCCTGTTGGCTGTTCTGTATCAGAGACCTCTGTAGTGCCCTGTACAGAATATATTGGAGTGGGGGGTGGGAGGGGCAGTGAGGAAACAGTTATCTCAGGACATGAGGAACAACAGTGAGGTTCTGTTATTTTATAGACTGTGTCTAGTAATTTCGGTATCTGAAGGCCTGGGTATGTTTTTGTTGTCTGTTATTTTTACAAGTTCTGAGTCATTGTGTCTTTCTTCTCATATGTCTTTGCCTTTTTCTTTAGTTTTGTATTTTTTTTAGGTTTAAAAAATTTTTTATTTAAGTATTTTGAATATTTGACTAGGATGATGCTGCCCAAGTAGTTATATAGAGAAGTGTCTTTTGACGTGAGACAGTGGATCTTATTTTGCCAACATTTGATGATTTTACTAAGAAAAATATGCCTCACCAAATTTATAAGCTGAAAACTACTGTTGCTCTATAGAAATAGAAAATACTGTAAAAAAAAAAAAAGGAATCTTAACTTTATTCATAACCCACTGTATCCAGTGGATAAATTTGAACATCTGAGTGAGATCAAAGTTTCAAAGGATAGTTTGCGATATTTTTTATATTCTAATTAGTTTGAGAAAATTTTTGTTATCGATACTGTGAATTGGTGTTAAAAAATGTTATCTAATTTTTACTTGGTGAGGGTTTTAAAGAAAAGTATTTTATTATAACAGATTTCAAATGTCAAATCAATTTTCATTTTCTTGTGTAGAATATGAATTCAGGCTTTATTTTCTTGACCTCATATTTGAAAATATCCTTGGAAGCTTGAAAGAAATTTTTCTGTTTTGGATGACATTTGTCAAAAGGTCATCAAAAGAAACTTAGGGAACTCAAGTGTGCCTTATTTGTCAGACATAATTTTCAAAGTTTAACACTTCACACCATAAAATATATTATTTACCCCCAATAAATGCACATGGTTTTTGTTTGTTTATTTTGGCTACTGTTACCGCTTATACCTCCTTTACGTTAGTAAGAAGTAACAAAACTGCTTTTTATGGCTTTTAAGACTTGGACCACAGTGGTATCAAGACTCATATTATTATCATGTGTGATGGATACTTAAAGAAAATAACTTGGCAATGTAAAAATGATGATTTCACTATATAATTTTTATTTGTATTTTGTCACAATATTTAATTAATTTTGAAATACTTTTAAATGGGATTGTGACTTTTTACATTTTTCAAAAGGAGGCACATGGATTAAAACTTAGAATTCTAATTTTTAAATTAGTAGATAGTGTAAGAAAATTTAATACTTTTAAATTCTTATAGAAAAATAAAGAGTAAAAATTATGAAATGAAGTTTTTAAAGCAACATATTATAAAATAGAAAGCAAAGAAAATCTCTAAGTTACATGGGGAGGGGATTATGATTAACAAAAAGGATGTAAAGTATTAAAGTATAAAAAACAATGCAGTTAAAAGTAAATCCAATAAGTGAATTTTTCAAGATCATAACAATTTTGATATTATATGGCCAGTTCTGTAGAGGAAACAAGAAAAAATATCTATGACATAAAATTGAAAATGTAGACATTACAATAAAGGAAGAAGTAAAATGAGTTACAGTGAAAAACTGTGTTTATCTGTATGCAAGTGAATTTTAAATCTCAACATAGTGATTAGTAACCAATATTACTAATTCATGATAGGGCAGTAGTTTGAATTGTTGGGATAAAATAAATCATGTATCAAAGTTGTAATAAAATATGTATTGTAGGAATTAAATTGTTAAAAGCAAAAAAACAAACCAACAAACAACTAAAAATCAAAGAAATATAAAAACTAGGTGAATAATTATTTGATCTTCATTTGAGAGCCTAAGAATACATATGACATTTAAAAAAACTCCAAAAATAAGTCCTGAAAATCCCAGTATTTACAAGTAATTACAAACCATTAACAACTACACAGTATTAAATTTTGTGATTACTTTTTACAACAAAGTTATTAGTTCCATGATTTATAGCATTACTGTTTATGTGCTCGAGATTTTTATACAGATAGAAAAATGGTTGGGATCAATGAGGCTCAGTGTTTGGCTAGCTAAGTATAATGGAAGGAGAGAAGACCCAAAATGTTAAGGATATTTGTAAGGCATACCATTAAATTTAAGATGGATATGATGAAGTTCTAGAATCTAGGTCAGGTTCGGTGAGGCAAGATCTGGAGATGATGACCAAGAAAGAATTCTTGAGACATCTCTGGTACAAAATGGTGATTTATTAAAGCAGGGGGACAGGACCAGTGGGCAGGAAGAGCTGCCCCAGGTTGTGAGGGATGGGAGGTTATGTACAATGCAGTTGGAGGAAGGTAAGGGAAAGGAAGTTTCAATAGAACTTTCATATGCTAAAGAGGATCTACAAGGTACCTGATACCAAAGTCTTGCCTGTGTCAAGGTTGTCTTTCCCTTTTAGCAAGCCATTAACATCAAGGTAATTGGGACATTCTTAAAGAATGTCACATTTGTCCCACCCAGGAGTCGGGTTGAGGGGGAGATTGTGAGGTGTCAGCCTTTTGCTTTATCCTCAGCCAGCCTTCTTCTCCCTCATCAAATATAAAGGAAAACAAGATAAAGTGGACAGATACTGAGAAATAGGAATATCCTTCATTAATTCAACTAATATTTATTGCTTTTTTATTATATCAGAAAATAAGGTGAGGAAAAAAAAAGATTGACTTTGGGACTTGAGGTTTGAGCAGATAGCAATCTGAGAAGGATATAAACACACTAATAAAAAACAAACAAACAAACAAAAAGCAAACAAAAACAAACAAACAAACAAACAAAAAAAACCAACTAAGTTAAACCCTTTGAAGAAGGACTTTATAATCTTAAGATTATAGTGAGGGAATTTGATCCACATAGGGAGTGTCAAAGAAAAAAATTGTACTGGATAGAATTAGACAGGCAAGAAAGACTTCATTCAAGGCTATTGCAATAGGGGAGAACTCCGCTCCTTTGAAACCAAAGCAGGAAGAGTTTTTTAAAAAGCACTGAAGTGAACTAGTTGAAATATACTGGAGGATTTTAGGGGTGCTATTTGGCACTTACCATAAGTAATGCCCCTACACTTTCATAGAGACTGGAACATAGGGGAACTATTTCTTGATGATTACATTTCAAAAGAATGGCTCCAAGATCATTGAGACAGACATTCCTGGGTTTGAATATTGACAAGAGTCTGTGAGATGATTTACATTTCAAAGGACTAAAGAATTCACAATTTAAGTTTTCTAAAGTACATGCTTTAAGAAAAGGTAGGTCAGAGGCTGATAACCAGGAGGAGACCTGTATGAAGGTTAGTTAGGCTGAGGGGAATATTAAAGTTACCTGATTAAATGTCAGCAAAAATATTCCTGAAAAAATTTAAGACTTTAAAGAAGAATGACTGCTAACTAGAAAAAGAATTGATGGTGGAGGAATGTATTGGCTAAGAAATTCCAAGCAAGATCAAAAGCTTTTGCACAGCAAAGGAAACAGTTAACAAAACCAAAAGACAAATGACAGAATGGGAGAAGATATTTGCAAACGACATATCAGATAAAGGGCTAGTGTCCAAAATCTATAAAGAACTTAGCAAACTCAACACGCAAAGAACATATAATCCAATCAAGAAGTGGGCAGAGGACATGAACAGACATTTCTGCAAAGAAGACATCCAGATGGCCAACAGACACATGAAAAAGTGCTCCATATCACTCGGCATCAGGGAAATACAAATCAAAACCATAATGAGATATTACCTCACACCAGTCAGAATGGCTAAAATTAACAAGGCAGGAAATGACAGATGCTGGCGAGGATGCAGAGAAAGGGGAGCCCTCCTACACTGTTGGTGGGAATGCAAGCTGATGCAACCACTCTGGAAAACAGCATGGAGGTTCCTCAAAATGTTGAAAATAGAACTGCCCTATGACCCAGCAATTGCACTACGGGGTATTTACCCTAAAGATACAAACGTAGTGATCCGAAGGGGCACGTGCACCCGAATGTTTATAGCAGCAATATCCACAATAGGCAAACTATGGAAAGAACCTAGATGTCCATCAACAAATGAATGGATAAAAAAAAGTGGTATATATACACAATGGAATACTATGCAGCCATCAAAAGAAATGAAATCTTGCCATTTGCAACAACATGGATGGAACTAGAGGACATCATCCTTAGTGAAATAAGTCAAGCGGAGAAAGACAACTATCATATGATCTCCCTGATATGAGGAAGTGGTGATGCAACATGGGGGGCTAAGGGGGTAGGAGAAGAATAAATGAAACAAGATGGGATTGGGAGGGAGACAAACCATAGGTGACTCTTGATCTCACAAAACAAACTGAGGGTTGCTGGGGGGAGGGGGTTTGGGAGAAGGGGGTGGGATTATGGACATTGGGGAGGGCATGTGCTATGGTGAGTGCTGTAAAGTGTGTAAACCTGGCAATTCACAGACCTGTACCCCTGGGGATAAAAATATATATGTTTATAAAAATTTAAAAAAAAATAAAAGAAAAAAAATTTCCAAGCAGAAGAAAACAGGTACAAAGGCAGCTGAGTCTGTGGGAGACATGAATGATGAGCCATAAACCAAATTTGGAGGAAGCATAGTCACCTTGCATTCCTGGGAAACCTTAGGAGACCAGTATTTCAGGGCAGAAGTGTCAATGGAGTCAAATGCTGCTGAGAGTTCAAGAAAAATTAGGATAAAAATACTAAATTTATTTTTGTAGAAATAATTGGGGACATCAGCAAGAGCTATAAGTGGAGGAATGACAGGGGCTGAAGCTACTTTGAAGTACGCTTTTGAGTGAGTCTAAGCTTAGGAACCAGGGAGGTAAAGAAACAGGATGGAGATTTATTCTTGCAAGATATTTTCTTATGAAAGTCAAGAAGTTACATCATAGTGCAGAGAATGTGGCATTAAATTGTTATTGGTTTATTTACTTTAGTCTGTTAATGTTTTTGAGAAGGTAGGAAGTTGAACTTAAATACATTTAAAAGTTATAAGAGACATCCTTTTGTGTGTTAGAGGTAGTTCATGTGAGAGAATTAGTATAGAATTTCTTAAAAAAAAAAAAAGACAAAAATAGAACCTTAAATAAAGGTAAAAAGATTACCCTGAGATTACAGATGGGGAGCTTTTCTATTCATGAGAGTGGAAGAAATTAAAATGAGTACAGATGTGAGTAATTTTGTAATTTGGTAGCAGAAAAGCAGAAATACAGTCAGAGGGTGAAATAAAAGCTTAGATCATCTGCTGAAAGTGAGAATGGTACCCAATAGTTGATAGTCATATATTTTGTATAATTTTGATAATACTTTTGTATACATTTAGGATTTATAATTATTAGAAACTATTTTGGCCTCTTGAGTGGAAGTTTTCAGAACTTTTAATTTGTTGTATAGATAGGTATATAGGTATAGAATACTCAAAACAGTTTTGCTCATCTAAAGTTGGAATTTTTCCATGTAGAATAGGCAAAAAAGCCAGAAGGGCCAAGGATTATATATCATTGAGAAAATAATTTCTTAATTAATGGACCATATATTTTAGGAAATATGTGAAAAATTAGAGGCTAGTTTATTGGGAAAAAGTGGAGATGTTAATTGACTCAATTTTTTTTAAATTTTTATTATTATTATTATTATTTTTCATTAAAGTTTTTTTTAAAAGATTTTACTTATTTGACAGACAGAGATCACAAGTAGGCAGAGAGGCAGGCAGAGAGAGAGAGGAGGAAACAAACTCCCCGCCAAGCAGAGAGCCTGATGCAGGGCTCGAACCCAGGACCTGGAGATCATGACCTGAGCCAAAGGCAGAGGCTCAACCCACAACAGGCGCCCCAATTTTTATTATTTTTTAATCTAAGCTTTAGGTAGTTAACATAGAGTGCAGTATTGATTTTCAGAGTAGAATTCAGTGATTCATCATTTGAATATATCACCCAGTGCTCATCATAACAAATGCCCTCTGTATCATCCATCTAGCCCATCCCCCACCCACCTCCCTCCATCAACCTCTAGTTTGTTCTCAATTGTTAAGAGTCTCTTATGGCTTGTTTCCCTCTCTTATTTCCTTCTTTTCCTCCTTCTTTATGTTTATCTGTTTTCCTTCTTTAATTCTGCATATGAGAGAGATTATATGGTATTTGTCTTTCTGTTGTTGACTTATTTAACTTAACATAATACACTCTAGTTCCATCCATGTCATTGCAAATGACAAGATTTCATTCCTTTTGATGCCTGAGTAATATTCCATCACACACACACACACACCCCCCACATTTTATCCATTCATCATGCAATGGACCTTGGGCTCTTTCTCCATAGTTTGGTTATTTTTAATAATGCTACTATAAACATTGGGTTCTGTATATCCCTTTAAATCTGTATTTTTGTATTCTTTGGATAATGTGTAATAATGCAATTGCTGGATCATAGGATAGTTGTTCTATTTTTAACATTTTGAGGAACCTCCATACTGTTTTCCAGAGTGGCTGTACCAGTTTACATTCCCACCAACAGTGCAGGAGTACTCCCTTTCCTCCACATCCTTGCCGACACCCTTGTTTCTTACGTTGTTCATTTTAGCCATCCTGACAGGTGTGAGATGGTATCTCATTATGGTTTTGATTTGTATTTTCCTGATGAAGAGTGATGTTGAACATCTTTTTGTGTATCTGTTAGCCATCTAGATAACTTTTTTGGAAAATGTCTTTCATGTCTTCTGTCCATTTCTTTTTTCCTTTTTTTTTTTTTTTTTTTGGTTCTTCTTTTTTTTTTTTTTTTCAATTTTAATTTTTTATTTTTTATAAACATATGTTTTTATCCCCAGGGGTACAGGTCTGTGAATCACCAGGTTTACACACTTCACAGCACTCACCAAAGCACACACCCTCCCCAGTGTCCATAATCCCACCCCCTTCTCCCAAACCCCCTCCCCCCAGCAGCCCTCAGTTTGTTTTGTGAGATTAAGAGTCACTTATGGTTTGTCTCCCTCCCAATCCCATCTTGTTTCATTTATTCTTCTCCTACCCACTTAAGCCCCCATGTTGCATCACCACTTCCTCATCATATGATCTCCCTGATATGAGGAAGTGGTTCTGTCCATTTCTTAACTGTGTTATTTGTTTTTTGTCTGTTGAGTTTGATAAATTCTTTGTAGATTATGGATAAAAATCTTCTGCACAGCAGAGGAAAGAATCCAAATTAAAAAGACAGCCTATAGAATGGGAGAAGATATTTGCAAATCACATATCTGATAAAGGGTTAGTATCCAAAATCTAATTGATTAGAATTTTAAGAAAGTTAAATCATACTCCTAATAACTGAATTAGGACCAGAAAGATGGATTGGTTGTGTTCAGAGGAAGATGACTGAATAGATGATCTAAAAGGCCATTAAAAATTCTAATATGTGGCATTGGAATTGGCAATGGAATTGGCTGTCTGAGGTAGAGAAGAAAAAATATCTTGTTAAAGATGATAAGGTCAAGAAATTTAGTGGCTAGATTATTAGATGAGTCATCTATTTTAAATGCTGATGTCAACAAGGAAAATAACAAAATAGTAAGAAGGTAATCTGCAAGCCAGATGTCAAGTCTTTAATAAATGAGAATTAACCCAAAAATAAACTGGTAATAGCAAGAAGAGCAATTGAGATAGCTAAATAATTTTAACATCAAAGAGAAGTACATTTTTTTCCAGAGGGCAGGTGGAAGAAACATCTGGAATAAGCAAAAGGGAGCAAGGAGAATACATCAATACCTCCTGAACTTGAGACATTTTATGATGGGAGGGGAAAAATAATTTCATTGAGAGGGCTGTCAGGAATAAAACAGTGAACCTTATTCATTTGAGGCAAGAGTAAAAGAGAGTTTTTGAGACCCAAGTATGAAGACATATACAGTTTACAAGATAAAAGTTCCAGAAATCAGAGTGAAAGTTTTGAGAAAGAAAAGAAAGGAAAAATAGGGGCAAAGCAAGAAAGTGAGGGAAGGAACATGCAAAAATACAGGTTAGCAGGATAGCTTGATGTTCTGTAGATTAACTGAGAATAAGGACTTTAGGCTTAATTGAAAGTATTTTGACAGCCTTTGAAAGGACAGTGGATATTTAGTGCATTATAGTTCCAAAATCTTAGCTCAGGGATGTGGGGGTTTGGTCTGGGCAATATTGTCCTTTCTTATTTGCAGCATATAGTGATATAGCAGGTAACCCCATGCTTTTCTTGCCTGTAGACTACAATCTTGCCTTGGTATGTAAACATCAAGCATCAGAGATCTTTTAAAAAGATACATCATGGACTATAAAAATAAATGTGTCTGTTAAGATCCATCTTTATTTCACAACTTGAATCTGTTATAGTTAAGAGAATGTGTATATTGAGAATAGGAAGATTGTGAGATGACTTGAAAAGGTTGTGTTTTAGGGCAATTTTAAAAAGAATGGTTTCTGAATCTTGCTTAATTAGAAGGAATGCCAGTGACCCTGGAAACCTGATAATTGACTTTTACATAGCTTTCATTGGAACAGAAAACATCTATTTTCTTACCTTTCCATTTTAGAGTTCAATAAGAGTCGTGACTGGCAAGTTTCAGACATTGACTTGAATGGGATCAGACTTTGAGTATAAATGATTTGGACCTTATATGTGAAACCATTGTTTGTTTTCTGTGATGGTGGCATTGAACACCTATGGTATGTTCCAGTCATCATTGAAAATAGGCTCTCATCACACAGTAGTTTTGGCTGTCAGAATTTGTAGCTCCTTTCTATCTCTTGCCTAATGATAAGAAGGAAAGGACTTAGGTTTTGTTTTTAGTAAGGACCTGAATTTTTATTCCATGGACCTTTGAAGAAGTTGGTTAGTGTCATGATGTACCCCTGTTTATTCACCTCTCAAAAGAGGGTATTCTTTTCTCAAAATTTGTTTTGAAATTTGCTTTGAAAGGTTTTTTTTTTTTTTCATGTGTGTGTGTGTTTTCATTTTTTATTTGAGAGGGTGAGAGAGAGAGAACACGAGCTAGAGGGAGGAGGCAGTGGGCGAGGGAGAAGCACTCTTTGCTTAGGAAGGAACCTAATGAGGGACTCCATCCCAGAACCCTGGGATCATGACCTGAGCAAAAGGTAGACACTTAATCGATTGAGCTACTCAGAGACCCCAGTTTTGAAAGGTTTTGAATAAAGCTAAAAAGTACCCAGGAAAAGTGCTTGCATGTATTAAATACTCAGTCACTGTTAATCTTTCTAACATGGATATTTCTGTTCTAATTCCACAGTTTTAATGTTACAAGAATTAAACCTATATTATAACATGTTTAATAAAGCATGGATAATTTTTTGGTCCCATACCAAGTGAGCTATGCCTTCTTGTGTATGCCTTATACACAAGCATTTTGGTTTTGACCATTCAGTAATAATGTAGTAATGATATTCTAATTTTAGAATATAGAAAGAAGTGGAGTAATGTTTGTTGCTTTTCTCAGGTTGGAAAAATCAATAAAGTTATTTTTATAATTAGCTTAGGTAGAAATATAAAACATTGATAAAAATCAGCAGTATTATTTGTCATTGCTGCTATGAAAATTAGATACTATATATTCTTATATTTTAATGTAGCAGTTTGCAGCACTGTTTAGTAAAGAAAAATTATTCAATTTAAGTATCATTGTTATTTGTATGGTAATTAAGCTTAAAAGGACCAAAACTTATATTTAATATGCATAATAAACAGAAGCATTAGGGTGGTAAATAAACTTAAAAGGTCTTATTATTTATTACTGTACATATTATGGCTTGGAAATGTTAAAGGTAAAAATGTTATGGAATTACAATTGTTAACTATCTTAATATACCAGGTAGTAGGAATTTTAATTTCACACATGAACAAAACTTCAGTGTTTTGAATAATTTTATAGGCAAACATTTGACTCTATGTTGTTTGTAATTCAAGTTTGTTCTAAACATAAAATATGAGTCTTTCATTTTCTATCAGTCTTTAATCAACAAATATGGCACACACTCAACCAAGCCCTATACTGGATACCAGGCTGCAACCCTGACCCTAACTATAAGACCTAATTAAAGCCTAGAGTTAACCTTGTCATTTGTGGGGCTGATAGGAAATAAACAAATAATAAAAAAATAGAAAATCATATGATAGTTGGAAACATATGCAAAATCAAATGGAGAACTAGGGTAAGGGAACCTAAATCTTCCTGGGAAATTCCAGAAAGACTTCACAGAGGAAGCACTGATTGAAATAAGACTTCGTAGAATTCACATTCTTAATTAGAGACTGTTGGGGAAGATAAGAGGAGATGTTGTCCTTGGGGTATAGAAGTGTGAGAGAACATGGTATGTTCTGATTTTGTTATGGTTGAAGTACAGGATTCTTAGGAGAGAATAACAAATAGTTAAGCAGGAGAAAGATGGTATACAATTCTGTGGCCTAATGCTAAATTATATAAATGTAGATGTAGAGGTAGAGCTAGAGCTAGAGATCTATACTATTTGTTCCTTTCTCTGGAGAACCCTGACCAACACCCTTCCCTCCCTTCCCTTCTCCTGCTCTCCTCCCTTCCTCTCTCCTTTTTTCTCCTCTTCTTTTTTTTCTTACTATTATCTATCTATCTTTCTATCATTGAGAGGAGAATGAGACAAAAGAGGGATGAGTGACAGAGACAGAGAAAGACCAAAAGAAAAAGAAAAACACTATAGTAAGAGGGAAAATTATTGGTGAGTGGTCATGAATGGGTAAGATCCTATAATCATGTGATAGCTTTTCTAAGATAATTTTTGGGACAGATACTTGATTATTTCTAATCTGATGTTGATATAATGCTGAACTTTTGGTTCTATAAATTGACTTGGAATCCTTTATTTTATCCTTTAAACTACCCTTGAAATTGGTTTCTCTGGCCTGTAGTATTTGAAAGTGGTTTCTCTAGCATGCAATCTTGGCTTCCTGTGGATTCATCTGGGCATTGTATTTTCTGGCTTTCCCTCTTCAGATCACGTTGAATCTACACTTTATCCTAGTTTCTAGCCTCAATCCCAGAATACCTATTTAAACAGTCAATACTTTCCTTTTTTTGAAGATCTATTTATTTATTTTTTGAGAGAAAGAGGAGAGAGAGAGAGAGAAGGAGGAGAGGCAGAGGAAGTAGGAGAAAATCCTCAAGCAGCCTCCCTGCTGAGTATGGAGCACAATGTGGGGCTTGATCCCAGGACCCTGAGATAACCTGAGCCAAAAGTGACTCAATGAACTGAGCCATGCAGACACTCCTGAACAGTCAGTATTTTCAAATGAAGCAGAGGCACTGTAATTTAAGTAATAAAAATTTGTGTTCTGATTTGCAAACTTAAAGAATGGGTGACAACAGTAATTGAGAATTAGTCTTAGAATCTGACTTTAGGAGGTTTAAGTAAGGAATTCAAGTGAGGAATTCAATATGGCATATGTTGGCTGATTTCAAAATTTTGTCTGTGAGGAGACAAAGAGAAGGTGGTAGCTAAAAGACTATTTTTTCCTAATTGTGATTCAACTTATGATGATTGTATACAGAAAGAAAGGAAACTCCAGAAATGGAATATTATATGACTCTGACAAAATAAAAGATAATGGATAGACTCATATTCCAGAGGTAATGGCAGTAGCTAAGATACTAAGAATAGTTAGAAGTGTTCGTCTTTGGTGTGAAAACACCTACCTCTCTGCAATCATGGAAAGAAGGGTTGAGTGAGTTGTTAATTCAGCTAAATTTCTAAGTAGAAAGGGAAAAAAAGTTTTATTTTTATGGCCCTCATTTCCTTGTGAAATAAAACTCTTCTAAGAATAAATTACATAACAGGAGTTAGAAGGTTGAAAAGAACAAAATATTTGGAATAGCTTTTGAGAAGAATCACAAAAGTCTAGGGTATAGATACAGAAGTAAACCCAGGAGAGAAGTGATAGAATCAGAGAAGAGGGATTGGTCATGAACTCCATATCACAGTCAATTAAGAGAGTATGTATAGAGAAACCAAGAGAATGAAACAGCAAAGGGACAGGAGATTATAGTAGAATGTACAACTCTTGTACCTGGGATTTTTAGATGTGAGGCTATCTCAGATGATGACTAGTTTAAAAGACTGATCATGGTTCCTAAAATAGACAATGGATGACAGTCCCTGAAATCAACTGGATCCAATGTAGAATGGGTACTGTTGAAATTATCAGGAGACAATGACATTTGGGATTGTGGGGAGCCACTGTGATGAATTTTTTAAAGCTGTGCTAAGTGTGTTGAGTACCCAAGAAGTCTGTAGATAAGGCAGGCAAGAATATAGAATATATTCCATATAGAATAGTAGAGACAGATGCTATGTGCCTAAGAAAAAGGAGTGAATAATGTGTAATAGTTGAGTGAAATAGTTGAAAGTGACTAAGGAAATATTCAAAGATCTGAGTTTTCCACCAGCTTTTGTACTCAAGAAATACATAGATAGGGGCGCCTGGGTGGCTCAGAGGGTTAAAGCTTCTGCATTCAGCTCAGGTCATGATCCCGGAGTCCTGGAATCGAGCCCCACATCGGACTCTCTGCTTAAGTGGGAGCCTACTCGCCCCCCCTCCCTGCCTCTCTGCCTACTTGTGATCTCTGTCTGTCAAATAAATAAATAAAATCTTTAAAAAGAAAGAAAGAAAGAAAGAAAGAAAGAAAGAAACGCATAGATAAGCCTAGAATTTGTTACTCTCTCCTTGGTCTGAGACTAATTTTGAGAACACTTTATTAGTGGGTTATAGTTCCAATTCCTCCACAGTGTGAGATATGGAGACGTTGGAAAATCTTAAATAAATGTCAGATTATCAGTATGTAAATGATTGCTAGTACAAAAAATGAGAAATTGAGAAAATGTATATGCAGATCAACTCTTACACTGGTATAGATCTGAAGAGGATACATCTTTATTATTAAAGTAAATGATGAATGTATATGCAGGTCAACTCTTATACTGGTATAGATCTGAAGAGGACACATCTTTATTAAAGTAAATGATGACTGAAATCAGAGGAATTTAGTTGGCATTTATAAATGACTAAATTTAAAAAGAAATGTTGATAACAAGCAATAGGGGTTTATTATGCAAGCAAAGCATGGGATTTGTCAGTGAGCCTGAAAGAAAATTTTAGAAGGATCATGTCATGATATAAACAAAGTCTTGTCTTTGTGAAATAAGGGATGTTTACTTAAGTGGATAAAAATGTAGAAGTTTATCTTGCTGTATGCTAAGACTTATGTACTTTATTGTATACAAAGTATGCCTCATTTTATTTTATTTTAAAGATTTATTTATTTGAGAGAGAGAGAGCAAGCATGTGAGCAAGGGTAAGAGCAGAGGGAGAGAGGGAGAGAGAATCTCAAGCAGATTCCCCACTGAGTGCTGAACCCTACATGGGGCTCAACTCACAACCCTGCAATCATGGCCTGAGCTGAAATCAAGAGTCAGTCATCCAACTGACTAAGCAACCCAGGTGCCCTTGGGGGAAAAATAAGGGGGAAAGAATTGAATTAAGGAGACAAAAATATGAGAATTCAGGCTGATATGTAATGGAAACTCAGTAAAAGAAGGAAAGACTACCAAAAAAAAAAAAAAATCCCCCCCCCAAAAAAACAAAACAGAAGAATTTAAAACTATAGTAAAAGGAAAAAACAACAACATGGATACTACTTGCTGTGGACTAAACACTTTTGTTCCCCCAAAATTTGTATGTTGAAATCCTAATCCCCAAAGTGAGGGTATTTGGGAGTGGGGCCTTTAAGAGTTAATTAGGGAATGAGGATGAAGCCCTTATGAAAGGGATTAATGCCATTATAAGAAGTATACTTCAATTTTTTTTTTTTTAAAGATTTTATTTATTTATTTGACAGAGAGAGATTACAAGTAGGCAGAGAAGCAGGCAGAGAGAGAGGAGGAAGCAGGCTCCCTGCTGAGCAGAGAGCCCGACGCGGGACTCGATCCCAGGACCCTGAGATCATGACCTGAGCCGAAGGCAGCGGCTTAACCCACTGAGCCACCCAGGCGCCCAATTTTTTTTTTTTTTTAAGGAAGCACAAAGAACTTTCTTCCTCTTTCTCTATTCTTTGCCATGTGAGGATACAGTGAGAATACAGACATCTGCAAGCCAGGAAGATGACTCTTACCAGACATGGGACTTATCTGCACCCTGACCCTGGAATTCCCAGCCTTCAGAACTCTGAGAAGTAAATATTTGTCATTTAAGGCACTCAGTCATGACATATTTGTTATAGCAGCCTGAACTGACTGACTACTGAGAATGAAATCCATGATAAAGAGAATGAACATGGAAATTAATGGTAAAAATCAAGGGAGAACTCTTGGAAATCATGGAGAGAGATGAATGATAGAAGGAACACTGTAGAGATTCATTTTATTAGAGGTTATTTCCAAAGAAGAAGCCAGGACAAGTTGAGTGTAGTGATAATTTATGGTTTAAAAACAAAAAAGAATTAAAAAACTTTCTGAAGTGAAAAGCAAATTCTTCAGGTTCAAAATTTTCACTGCTTCCAGGCTTAATCAATACAAAGAGAACTAATGTTTAGTCAAATCTTGGTTACACTTTCAAATTTCAAAAGCAAAGTAAAATCTTATATACTCAATTAAGGGTTTTTCTCATTCTGCCATTCCACTTAAATTCGTACCAAATGACAATAGAGTAGCACAAACAGAATTGTGGTGGTTGATGTTTGAATCAAGTCTTATATTTTCAACCAAATGATTAGCACATTATTGGAGACAGGCTAGGAAAAACTTCTCAGATATAGCAAAGTTCTGAAAAACCTATAACATAACTTTTGAAGATACATGACTGATAATTTCAAGAAAAAGTTGTGTTGAAGTAAAGGTCTGTTGAATTAAAATTCTAAGGAGTGGCTGGGTGGCTCAGTTGAGTAAGTGATTCTTGATTTCGGCTTAGGTCATGATCTCAGGGTTATGAGATTGAATACTCCTGTCCCTCCTGCCATACCCAGTCCAAGATTCTTTCTCTCCCTCTCCTTCTGCTCCTCCCCACTCCACATACACTCTCTCTCTCTTTCTCAAAAAAAAAAAAAAAAAAAAAAAAAAAAAAAAAAAAAAAAAGTTGAAGCACCTGGGTGGCTGCCTTTGGTTCAGATCATGATCCCAGGGTCCTGGGACTGAGCCCTCCCAATCATGCTCCCTGCTCAGCGGGAAGCCTGCTTCTTCCTCTTCCACTCCCCCTGCCTGTGTTCCCTCTCTCACTATGTCTCTCTTTGTAAAATAAATAAATAAAATCTAAAAAAAACCCTAAAAATAAAAATTTAAAAATGTAATGGCCAATATTGGATCAAATCAAACATGTATAATTAAACCAATTTTATATTAAATACTGAGACACATTTTAGTAAATATTCTAAAATGTTTCTTATGAAGAAAATACTAGTTTAAAAAAAATTCAATAATAACACGCTATCTTATAATCTGTGTTAATTTATCACATATAACTGAGCTAAATTACTTACTATATCAGTCTTAAATTCAAAAAATGTATTTTTGAATTCAATAAGTATAAATTTAACTGCATGTTTTAAGTAAAGTAACCAGTAAACATTTAAATTATGATTACATCAGTTCTTATAAGTAGAAAAAGAAGAGTATGTAAACTACACACCAAATTGCTCAAAGAAGTCTGTTAGACATAGAACAATGAATGGAGAGGAACATAGTACTAGCAAGTTTAATATTTTGTACACTTTAGCAGATTAGGCAAAATTTATGAAAAAATATAAAGTGTATCAGTTATATATATAATAAAAGTATTCAAATATCTTTTGATCTATGTGTTTATGTATATAATCATGTTAGTTTGTAAAAAATCATGTACCTTTTTCTTTGAGGAATAGTTATAATATTGGTCATTTTACAAAGTGGTTGTATTTAGAGAGTGGTACTTGGAAACAAGGAGGAAATATGTAGTTCTTATGTACTTCTATAGTATTGGCTTTTAAAGTAGTTATATTATTTATATAATATTTTTACATGTATTGTTAAATACATAATAATACTTAGACCAAAATACAAACCATGATACATTCCAAAAGGAAAATGTCAGAGACATAAAACTTTTGTAAGAATAGTGAAAATAGTACAGTTTAAAAGACATTTTGACTACAATACTAGAAAAATCATAAATGTCTCCAATATCAGTAAAGAAATCAAAACAGAATTTGTATACTAATAATTTAATACTAAGAAAATGAAAATGAAATGTGATACATTAGAATTATAGAATATAGCCAAACTATATTCCAGTATTTTCTTAGATTTACATATTCCTATGTTAAGAAAAACAGTTTCAACTCATTAAGTAATAAGATCATCAAGAAAACAAATGCATGAAGAATAGAAGGCAAATAATTAGCAAATATATTTTTATATAAAATTATATTTTAAATTATGAAATAGGAAAAATATAAATTATATAATAGGAATATTAGATTACATGAATTGTATCAGTTTCCTAGGGCTACAACAATAAAGCAAAACAAACTGGGTAGCTATAATAATAGAAATTGATTTTCTCAGATTTGGAAGGTAGAGGTCTAAAACCAAAGCGTCAGCATGGTTGGTTCTTTTCTGGGCTTTGAAAAAAATCTGCTTATGCCTTCCTTCTAGCTTCTGGTGACCTTCTGGTAATCCTTGGTATTCCTTGTTTGTGGGTACATTGCTCCAATCTCTGTCTTCATCTTTAGAGGGCATTCTCCTCTTTCTTTTCATGCTGTCTTCTCTCTGCCTGTGTCTGCCACTGTGTCCATATTTCCCTCCTTTTGTAAGGATGGTAGTTAAGTTGGATTAGGACCCACTCTAAGGACTTCATTTCAACTTGATGCACCTCTGTTGTAAAGACTCTGTTTCCATATTAGGTCACATTCTGAGTTACTGAGGTTTAAGATTTCAACATGTCTTTTGGAGGGAACATAATTTAACCTATAAGATGAATGATTATGAGGTTATTGGGGGAATAGAGTAAAAAAGAAGATGTAAGTAATTTAATGAAAACACTAAATAATAATGAAAAAGAACATAGTACAGATACAGTGGCTATTAATATATGTGCTAAAATGATATGTCATTTATATGTATGTATGTATATATTTTAATACAAATAAAAAATATAAGAAAAATAACTATAACATTTGTAAATATAAGCTCAAATATATTTATTGAAACAAATGTAATTCAGGATAAAGTACAAAACCTAGCAGAGTTATAGCTATTACAGAGTACTATAAAAGACATTATCCTTTACCCCTAACAAAAGACAACTGGATCTAAGAGTGGGAATTCTTTCCCATTATTTATCTCAAATATTTTTATATCTTATAAAAATTTACATTTGTAGAACATTCCCATTAATGCTATCCTTTCATGTGTTCAGTAATATACAACTAGATGTGGGACATAGTAATTTTAAATGTCAGAGAAAAAAACTAATACTACCCTCTGCCATGAAACACACTTCGTATATTTCTTTTTTTAAGGATCAGGTGAATTACATTTCATATACTCTGTTACCAATATAAACTGATGGAAAACACCCCAATTCTTTTAAAAATTGTTTTATAGCATTCATAGTGAAAACCAAAAGAGTTAATAGAAAGAATAAAAACAAAACAACAGTAGAGATCAATCTCACAAAGAGAGATGTAAAACCTTAAATAAAATGTCACCCAAATTCTGCTTTATATAAAAAAATAAAAATGGTACAGTGTATTAATTGTATCTAAATCAAGCAGCCCTAAATTTTTTAAAAAAACACAAAATAAAGGGGGCTCCTGGGTGGCTCAGTGGGTTAAAGCTTCTGCCTTCAGCTCGGGTCATGATCTCAGGGTCCTGGGATCAAGCTCCGAGTCGGGCTCTCTGCTCAGCAGGGAGCCTGCTTCTCCCTCTCTCTCTGCCTGCCTCTCTGCCTACTTGTAATCTCTATCAAATAAATAAAATCTTAAAAGAAAAAACACAAAGTAAAGCTTTTTCATCCATTTAGATGCTTAAAATTCAGCATCTATTCTCAGTAAAAGTAAGTTTATTAAAATGATTAATCATATTTATCTAGAATAAAACAACCAGCCATAATGTTAAATAGAACATGTTAGAGACATTCACAGTAATATCAGGAACAAAGTAAACACATCACTAGGTAAAAGAATAGGTCATCTCTGGGCAAGCACATTATGTCATCATCTACCTAGAAAATCTATAAGATCATCTGAAAAAATAAGATGATTTTGAAGAGAGCTTACTAAGTTAACTGATGCAAAAGAAACAGACCTTGATAATATCAGCAATGACTAGTTAATCTCAGAAGTTTGTGGACTGGAATCCTGGCTGAATTTTGAGATGTAAAATTAATTTTGAAATTTAATTTAATTTAATTTAATTCCTCAATTTCTAATTACTTACAAAAACATAATTTAAAATAATTAAAAGGAAAAACAGTGCCTGTGTGGATTGGCCCAAAAGGAAATAAATTTCAAATTAAATTCTACTAGACACATAATAGGATCATGAAATATGGCAAAATCCTGATTTATTGATGGATTGGTCTGCAGTAATTAACGAAGTCCCAGAAATAGCAGAAGAGTATCAAATATCTGTATATGTGGGTATGAAATAGGAATTATTTGGACTTCTTTGCCTTGAACTGTCTCTGAGTCAGTTTATCATCACAGATAACATTTTGTGAGACCTGCATTTTATGACAGGGAACTTACTAAACCAGAAAAATGATGTGAACTTATAAGTACTTTGGTTTCTGGAAAGGAGAGAAAAACAGATACTTGAACCTTTATAAGAACTCCAAAGCAGAAATTTTGCATATCTTTTTTGCTCTTTTTTATTTCATAATCCTTAGTTCAGGTTCTAGTTAAGGGGAAGTTTTAAACCTCTAACTAGGAAAATTTGAAAAAAAAAAATTTTTTTTCTCCCTGAAGTATGCCATGATTGGCTGAGAAATTTTAGAGAAATACTGCTTCTTCGAAGGTATAAAGGGAACATAAAACTGCTTATTCTGTTGTAGAAGAATAGACTCTATGGCAAAAACTCCAATTATACATAATCAAGAATGTATTTTAATCAATTTTAAAGAAAGGTGTATAGTTTATTCTTCCACTATTTTTTTTCTAAAGTTTCAGTCATCTGATTGAAAAAGAAGCTGCCTTTTTTTTTTTTTTTAAGATTATTTATTTATTTATTTGACAGACAGAGATCACAAGCAGGCAGAGAGACAGGCAGAGAGAGAGGAGGAAGCAGGCTGCTCATTGAGCAGAGAGCCCAATGCGAGGCTTGATCCCAGGACGTTGGGATCATGAACTGAGCCGAAGGCAGAGTCTTGAACCCACTGAGCCACCCAGGTGCCCCGAAAAAGGAGCTTCTTTAAAATAGATTAAGAATTCTCGGGACGCCTGGTTGGCTTGGTTGGTTGGGCCGCTGCCTTCGGCTCAGGTCATGATTCCAGCATCCTGGGATCGAGTCCAGCATTGGGCTCCTTGCTCAGCGGGAGCCTGCTTCTCCATCTGCCTCTGCCTGCCCCTCTGTCTGCCTGTGCTCACTCTGACAAATAAATAAAATTAAAAAAAAAAAAAAAGAATTCTCAGAAAAAAAATATGAAAATAATAAAATGATTTTACAAAAATTATATATAATTATAAGAGAATAATTATTTATAAATAAATAAAATAATAAATACAATAAAAATTAAGAATTCTCAGATAAATTTCTGATATATTGAGTTTTCTAAAGAACAATTCAATATTTGGAGGCCACCAATTATGTATGAAAAGTCTCTTACAAGATGGTTAGCAAGTGAGGACTCTGTGGTTATATATTCAGAGGAGTTGTGAGAGGTGGGCAGTGGAGTGAAGGATTGAAGCTGAGGGGAAAGCATTAGAATGAAATGGGTAGAAAATAACATTTTGGCTAATCTTCATGAAGAAGGGAATTGTAAAAGTAGTTTTCTATGACTTCTTTTTCTTTTTAATTCTACATGGAAAAATTTTCCCAAGTAATAAGATTAATATGCTGTGAATTCAGGCATACACATAATTTTTGAAAATAATTCAAACCTATATGTTATTATGTAACTGTTAACAAACAAGTTTACATTATAATACTCTGCCAAATAACATTGTACCTGGAGTATTTTATGAGTTGTGGAGGAGTAGCAATACTATGGTACTCAGAAAGAAAAACTCCACACACATTAAAAAAAATCAAAGAAAATATTTTAAATTATCAGAGTTAATAAAAGCTATAATGAAGTTTGTTCAGATTTTCAGGAAAATAAAATTGGAAAATAAAGGATTTATTTTTATTTTAGTATTTTGATCTTTAGAAGCAGTGAGTAGGCAATTGCTTCCTCTCTATCTAGTTTAGCATTAAGTAATTGTCTAGTGAATTTGTAATTATAGACAGATAACAAGGTAATACATGTGAAAATGTTGAGAGACTTAATATGCAAATGGAAAATGGCTAAACATATACAGAAATACAACTCCGGGGGTGCCTATGTGGCTCAGTTGATTAAGTGTGTGACTCTTCATTTTTTGGCTCAGGTTGTGATCTCAAGGTCCTAGGATCGAGCTTTGCATTGGGCTCTGTGCTCAGTGTGGAGTCTACTTGAGGATTTCTCTCCTTCTCTGTTACTCTACCAGTTCTTTCTCTAAAATAAATATAAATCTTTGAAAAAAAAGGAAGAGAAATATAACTCTGGTCCATAATCTGCTGCAAGCAGCCCAGGAAACTCACCTTTGTACAGTAACCACCTCAGGAATCCAATTTAGTAATCTGTAAATCAGACCTGCAGGGATTCAGACCATCACCTCTAGCAACAATCCAGAAAGTCAGACAATAATCCTGTAATGACTGACCTCAGGATCCAGACCTGATTAACAACTGACAGCTTCTCTAACTTTTATACCAGCTTTCAACTATGATGAACCAGAGAAAACCAAGTATGTACCTCTAACCTATCATGTAAGATGCCCCACTTCTACTTAGCCCATTTATACTTTCCCCATGCTAACAGCCTCCAATCAGGTTATACTCGAATCCATCCCCTTTTTCTACTATTCTAGGCTTTCTCATTCCTCTGCCAATTATATTGTTGGGAAAAATATTACCAGGTCTAGAGAAAGGAGGTTAGTGAAATACTATTAGAATCTGCCATTTACTCTCTTAGCGTCTTCATTATCATTCAAGGCATCTTCTTACCCAAAGTGCTCCCTGTCTCATCATCTATGGAATTACCACTGTGGCTATTTTCTTGTATCTGCAAATTATCAGTTCTAATATAAATGTCTTCATTCTTTCTAATTGGTAAATCATGTAACTCTATTCTGTTTTCTACTTTGTTCTTTTCAAGAAAGATTCAGCAAAGTATTCTGGTGTTTTGAACCAGGTGGTAATTAACTTCTGCTTTCTGTCTAGGACTTTCTCTAGTCAGACATTTGCCTTCCTGAATTTCTATAATTAGCACATTTAAATGACCTCAAATGGGATACTGGGTGGCTCAGTCGTTTAAGTGCCTGCCTTTGGCTCAGGTCATGATCTGGGAGTCCCAGGATCAAGCCCTGCATCAGGCTCCCTGCTCAGTAGAGAGTCTACTTCTCCCTCTCCCTCTCCCTGTGGGCTTTTGCTCATGCTTTCCCTTGTGCTCTCTCTCTCAAATTAAAATAAAATAAAGATGACCTCAAATGTTGGCTGTAGAATGCCTTTATGATTCTCTCTCTTTTTAAAATTTATTAATTAATTTATTTATTTTGAGAGATTGTAAGAGCAGGTGGGAAGGTGTAGAGGAAGAGGGACAGAGAGAATTTTAAGCAGTCTCCATGTCCAGTGCATGAGCCTGACATGGGGCTTGATGGCATGATTATGAGATCATGACCTGAGGTAAAATGAAGACTCACACTTAACTACTGGCTGAGCCACCCAGGTACCTCTGTGATTCTCTTTGAAATTCAACGTTGTAGTAAAAGAGGACTACCAGTGCCTCGGGCTTGCAGAAAGAATGTAGATCTAGGACAATATCATATGAAGCTTGTTAGGATTGAAGCTTTATTTATTTATTTATTAACATAAAAAAAAAAGTATCAGGTTGCAAAGGGCCTTAAAAATAATCTAATCAAAACTCTAATTGTGCCAAGAAGGAAATAGAAGTTCAAGAACATTTCACAGGTTGGACAATGTAATAGTTCTCTAGAATCCTTCTAATACCACTGCTCAGTGTTCTCAAAGCATTTAGTTAAGTACCTTGGCCTGATAGAGACAGATTTCCTGTCCTCCTTCCTCACACAGATATGGACAGAATCAGGGAAACTGGGGTATTTCCAGTGAACTTTAATTAGCTACCTCTTCAGATCAAACTTAATTTAATACTGTAACATTTCTCAGGCAGGTTTCCAGTATCAGAAAAATAAAAGAATGTCTTCATAATATATAACAGTGAATGACAAAAGCTATCAATGACAACGTAAAAGAAGTACCTACATATACAGAAGCAATGACACAAAATAAATTGAACATGATTTTGTTTTCCCTGTGGTGAATTTCAGAGAATTAGTTCTCAAAGTAGCATTTTTCTCGCTTCCTTAAAAAAATGGCAATACAATTCGGAATGGCTACAGAAAGACTTATGCCATAGTGGGATTGTTATTATTGAAGAATTTATTTTCCATCCAATGAAAAGTAATTCTCTATAATTATCAATTATATTGCAATTACATTTCTGTATCAGAAGACTCAAACATTTTATTCAAAGCAAACATCTGGGACTATATAAATTAAAAGTTAGGAAGAGTAATTCTTGCCAGACAATAGTGACAAATACAGGTAAATCTCCTGCTTTTCCAAAGTTCATGTTCATCCCTTTGCTTCTACAAAAGACCTGTGTTAGTACCTGTTTTCACTAACTGAAAAAATTTGTAGAGAAATTTTGTTTTCATGAAAAAAAGACAAAAATAGCATTCAGCATTTGTTTTACAACAGGCCATTACAGAGGCAGCCATGCCTAGAGCAAAGTGGCAACTCAGATCTTCTTCCCCAGGAACCACGCTCAGCATCTCAGCATCAAGCTACTATATCTTTGAACTATGTCTGTGAGCATCAGTGCCTTATCTTGATTTATTCTGTGTATGCATTATCAAGATGTGTCCTAAGGTGTCAGAAAAGCTTTAATCCACTGAGCCACCCAGGTGCCTCAAGGTACCAGAAAAGCTTAAGAGAGGTGATTTTTGGGGGCTGGGAATGCTCAGGAAATTTTCCATATCAATAACTGGTAATTGTTTCTTTGCTTTATATCATTTCAGCTTAGGAAAACTTTCCTAAGAACACTCTACTTTAAGACAGTGGGGGAAACCTCTACCAGAAATAATCTATTTTTTAAAGATTTATTTATTTATTTGAAAGAGAGAGAGCCCATGAGCAAGGGGAAGGGCAGAGGGAGAAAGAGCAAGAGAGAGAATCTCAAGCAGCCTCCCTACTGAGCACAGAGCCTGACTCTGGATCATGCCCTGAGCCAAAATCAAGAGCCTGCCAATTAACTGACTGAGCCACTCTGGTGGCCCTAGAAATAATTCATTATAATCACATTTTTCTCCTACTTTCCAATTTAATTTATAGGATAAATCACGAGAATTAGTATTGCTACAAAGGTAACATTTTCAATTTATCAAAGGTTTACAAGGTATTGGCAATAAAATAAACATATATGCTAAAGTATGGTAGGTAAAGAAGCCCTCTCCAACTCTAAGTTTGGTAATCATGATGTTTACCTCATGAAAAAATGCTGTTTGCTAATTTGCTTTTTAAAGCAAAGATGATTTTACACACTATCAAGTAGAATAAATAATGGGTCAGTCTTTTTAATGTCTATGTACAGATGGTATTTTGTATCTTGGTATTTCTCCCAAATCATAAAACACACACACAAAAATAGTGTCATAAAATTTTATTCAGAACACATAGTTCTTTTAGGCACAGTAATTTAGTTTTCTTAAATTAGTTGCTTTTCTCAGAACCTATTGTCCTAATTGAAAAAGGTAAGATCATATAAACCTTGTAAGTAGATCATTAGTATCCCCATTTTTTTCATCATTTCATCATGGGAGTGCATTTTGTAGCTATAATATGTTACACTCATATATATATACAAAGCACTACATTTGCTTTTATTTCTTCTACTCTAAATGACAGATTCATTTCCCCCTATATAACTAGTGAAATTGTTTTTATAAACTATAAAAAAATTATGTGAAAATACTTTTATGAAGTTAAGCTTGGTTTCCATGGCTACATAAAACTACCAGTGTAGATTTACCATAATCTAGAAAAATGCAATTGCTATTTTTATTGTTATATGCAATATTTATTTGACTCGAATTGCTAAGAACCATACTCTTAATGTTTAACAGGACTTGGTTTAGCAAGTTGTTGTACCACATCCTTTAATTTAAAATATATAAAATCTTTTTTCTCTTTTCTTTATTTTCCCCTTCTTTCCTTCCTGCTTTCCTCTGCCCTTCCTCCCTCCCCTTCTGCCTTTTCTTCATTCCTTTATTCCTTTCTTCTTTCCTTCCTTTCTTCTGTCCTTCTATGTGAGACTTGAATTGTGAAATGTCTGTGAAGCCAGACATTAAATTCATGGTTTCTGCAACTGGTATCTTCAAAGTGTGGCAACCATGTTTCTATTCTAGATCTGGTCTGTTTATTATAGAACCACTTAGCAGTTGTGTATGAAAAAGCTCCATGGATATATCATCAAAGATTTATATGTATACATTTGAAGGAAAAGAAAAGAACACCTAAATTAGTACAAAATCCATGGTGTCTTACTGGTACTAGTGGCTCAGGAGCTGAGCAACCAGTTCAGCTTGAGGTCAAGTTAAGGAAAGAGCAGGAATAAAAGCTCAGTGATGCAACTTTATTTTGTCAGCTGTGTCATGAATTCAGACTTGAAATATTATCTGGGACAAGATGGGTGGAGTAGACAGGAGCTTCCTTTGATAGGATATAGTACACAACAGTATCCTGATAAGCTATTTGGTTTCCAGGGATTATGTATCTGCTAGTACCTAAGGTATTGAGAAAAAGAAATTCCACCCTAATGTACAGTTCAGAAGCTTATCATTAGAATACAGAAAGGAAGGGATCCTAGAGGCAGAGTGGGTGGACATTGAAGGAAAAAGAAATGTAAGAATATCCAGTCAATTCCTGGTAGAGGGGAAAGGAGAAAACAGAAAGTTTAAAGCAGTGGTTCCCAAATAATGATTTCTTGTTAGCATCACCTGGCAAGCTTTACAGTAATATCAATGGTGGGGGTGCCTGGGTTACTCAACTCGTTAGCATCTACTGTCAGCTCAGGTCACGATATCAGGGTCCTGGGACTGAGCCCCATGCAGTCTGTGTTAGGGAGGAAGCTGCTTCTTCCTCTCCCTCTGTGATTTCTCTCACTCTCACTCTCTTTTAAATAAATAAAAATAAAATCTTTAAATAATAATAATAATAATAATATCTATTTTCAAGTCCTACCTAAGACCAATTAAGTTACAATTTCTCAGTTGAGTCCCTGGAATTAGTCTTTTATTTTTTTTTTTTATTTTTTTATTTTTTTTTTTTTAAAGATTTTATTTATTTATTTGACAGAGAGAGATCACAAGTAGGCAGAGAGGCAGGCAGAGAGAGAGAGAGGGAAGCAGGCTCTCTGCTGAGCAGGGAGCCGGATGCGGGACTCGATCCCAGGACCCTGAGATCATGACCTGAGCCGAAGGCAGCGGCTTAACCCACTGAGCCACCCAGGCGCCCTGGAATTAGTCTTTTAAAATGTCTACCCAAATGATTGCAATGTGTAGTTAAAGCTAAAACAAGCTCTAAGACCACTGACCAAAAGGGATATCACACTAAATCAGAATATAGGATATATACTTTATCATTAGTAAATTTGACATTGCTTGTTAGTCTATTTCATTTTGTTTGTTTTGCTCTCTCATATTTACATATGTAAATTGTAATTTTTTTTTTTTTTTTTTGAATATCTGGATGGATGAGGGTGTGTTTGACTCTAGGTAACCATGCTTCATGTAATTTGTTAACTTTGTTGTCCCACTGTAACAGCTGCATTTTAACTGAGGTGTAAGGGTTTGAGGACATCTTATGAGGTATCATATATTTTAATTATCTCCAAAGCCTTCTTCATTGTTATAACCCATGAACTCCAGAAAAATGGTTGATTTAGGACGTAATGTAATTTCTGGCATTAAATGATTCAGAACTTTCTTATGGTTTAAGCTGTGCTCCAAGACCTTGTGATCCTTTCGTTCCCCTTAGAGACAAGGTAGAACCCAGTGTCTGGCCTTCTATCGCTACCCGAAAATACTTCACTGAAATCTCTTCTAAAGAGAGCATGATCAAAGAAGTCTACAAACAAAACCCATTGTCTACAGAGACAAGCAATATGTATGGATTTGCCACCCTCCTTTATAATTAGCAAGGCCAATGAGAGGCTCTCCCATCTGAATACCTGCCATAGCTGCAGCTATATAGGCTTAACGGCCCAGTGTGTCCAGTGGGTCTGGTGAGATGTGGGAAGAACAGTCAGGGAGTCCAGAAAGCACTGTGTTTAGGGTAGGGGAAGGCTCTCAGGGAAGGCGGCAGTGAGTGAGTGGATAGAGCTCCTGGCAGGTACAGATTGCAACAACAGCCAAATTTAATCTTCCTTCATACATATTAGATTGTGTGTGTGTGTGTGTGTGTGTGTGTGTGTGTGTGTGTGTGTGTGTATGTGTGTCTATAAGAAAATACTATTTTTTTTTCCCACTGGGGACCATTAAATGCCTTCAAATTCCCTTCAGTTTACATCAGTGTGCCATGAGAATATTTTCACTTTTTGTGTGCCATGACATAAAATAAAATTGGGAAGCACTTATACAGTTTAATTTTGCATACATCAGAAGCACTTTATAAACAACACAAATTGTTACATGGTGTTACTGTATCCCTTGACTATAATTCCCAGTAATGTAATTCCAACATTTTTCATTTTCTCTCTACTATGGCACCGCTGTTCAAGTACTCCTCTTTGACTTCTGGATAACAGTAGACTTAGCGCCTCATAGATCCTTGGTTTTAATGGTGATCCAGTGTAAAAGGAGCAACTTCATCTAGGGAGCTATAAAATTAAGTATTATATGACAACACATATTATACTTTTAATATGTAATATAAATAAATATAATAAACTATGTAGTAAATGGGAAGAATATCCTGCAGTTCCTAGATACTTGAAGGCAAGACAGTAAGCAGCCAGAGATAAGACTGCTATTTTCATGAGTTCATTTATTCTTGATGTCCTTTAAGTTTTTATTGACAAATATAGAAAACTTTACTGAATCAACTTTGAAGAGACTAATGATCTGTGTTTGTCTCAGAAGATTTTTGTAAATAATCTTTACAAGAAAAATAAGCAAACTTCATTTACCTGAGCAACTTGATTTAACAGATATTTATTGGCTCTCTATTAAGGGAACAAACATGGAATGTTCAAAAGCCTTGTCAGCATCCTTTGCCAAAAATATTATGACTTTGATTAGATAAGGAGTTATATAGTAAGTAGGACAATGACTTATTTTCTCCCAGATATGTTCCACTTGAGAGACAGAAATAAGTTTAGTAAAATAAAATTGAAACCAGATAAAGCCTTTTCTTGCTTTCTAAAGATATTGTTATTTGCATTTTATTTCTCTACAGAAATTGGTCCATAATTGTTTATACAGTCTGAGGCTTCCTCCTTTAGGTCACTTAAGACCTAGCTGTCCACAAAATGAAAATATCAGGGTTGTTTTTTTGTGTAATTCCCTTCTTTAACTCTTCCAACACCAGTTAAGACCCTACTACCTAGGAAGCCTTTTCTAGCCAAACCATCTTTGAGATACGTACACACTATTAGTTATGCATTCCTTAGTTGAGTTTAAGATAACATGGTGGTTTTGAGTGTCGGCTCCTATAAGGAGAGGGGCGGTTGTTGTGGCCTCCATTGTTTGGGTTTTAAGGGTGACAGAGGCCATGGTCGCAGCAGGAGCTTTGGTTCCTTAGGAGGCCCAGGAGAAGGGTTCAGGCTCTTTGTGCCACATGTTCTGTTTTATTTCTATTTGTGTGAAGTGGCCTTTCCCGGACCAAGCCAATGCCTGCTGAAACTTCTTTCAGCAAGATATTGCTGAAGAGGAATCAGGACCTTGCTCCTAATTCTGCTCAACAGGCCTCCATCCTTTCTCTGGTAATGAGAGTAAACAGTGTGATTGACAATTTGATTGTGGCTTCAAGGACATTTAGAGTACAAATTGAAGAAGTCAGGCAGGGGTGATCATATAAAAAGGGAACAATGACTACAGAACACATTGTGGCTGACTTGGTTGTAATCCTAAAGATTCTGCCAACATTGGAAGCTGGTGCTGCCCTAGGGAAAGCCTAAGAGCACAGGATCCTTCCGAAGTTTTGACCACGCTGATCAATGAAACTGGCTTTGAGATCAGTTCTTCTGATGCTATGGGAATATTTTCATTGCAACAGTGCCACCTAGTCTTTGAAAACTGGACCCAGAACTCCATTTGGATATCAAGGTGTTGCAGAGTGACTTAGCAGCCATCAGACATGTTGGTTGGTTTGAGGAAAACACTTCTCAGTCCACAGTTGAAGTTCTTATCAGACTGCTAAAAGAGCTAAGAATTCGTTTTCCTGGCTTTGAGCCCCTCACACACACTCAGGCACTATGCTCTGATGAACAATCCCACCAGAGAGCCTTTGGCCCTAAACATGGCATACAGGTATTGCTTAACAGATTCTGGCTGCAAGACTGTTCCTGCCAGGGTCGGTGGGTATCACTGACCCCTGTAGGAGTGGCAGCTTCAGAGTACACACAGTCTTGACTCTGGAACAACAGGACATGATGTTTTACACAGCTCAGGCTCTGGTCCAAATTGTCTCACATTGTGGTTTTCAGAAGATTCTTGGCCAGGAGAGTGAAGCCAACCATCTTGCTTCTGAAATATCTACCTGGAATGGAGTAATAGTGACACCTTCAGAAAAGGCTTATAAGAAATGACCAGAGAAGAAGGAAGGGGAGGAAGAGGAGGAGAAGAACCAACTCAAGGAGAAGAGGAGGAAAGCATGGAGACTCAGGAGTGATCTTGCTTTCTCTTCACCCCCTTTCTTTTCCAAGGGGAAGACTGCAACCTAAGCTAACCTAAGCTACTAGGCTTTATATGGTGGCATTTCTGAGGGATGGGGAGACAGGAAGGAAAATAAACTGTACAGAAAGAAGTGTCATTCCCCTGGGTTCTGATTGGCTCTGTAGCCAGAAGTCTCCCATTTATGACCTATGCCATCCATCTATAGTGAAGCAGTGTACCAACTTTTCTCCCTAAGACTCCAAAGAACCCAGTTCTTTGGAAACCTTTCTCAGCCAGTACTTCATTGTGGAAATGTTGTGGACTGTTAGTGTCTGGATTTTTTTTCCCCCCTAAGAAAAATGATTAAAGTACTTCCTAGTTAAAAAAAAAAAAAAAAAAAAAAGAAGGCTAACATAGTGGTTTTACCATTGACATTTATATTTATTTATTTTAATTTTAAATATTTTATTGAGAGAGAGAGAGAGAGGGAATGAGCAGTGGGCTAGGGACAGAGAGAGAGGGAGAAAAAGACTCCGTGCCGAGCAGGGAGCCCAACTTGGGGCTTGATCCCAGGACCCTGGGATCATGACCTTAGCCACCTAAGTGCCCTGACATTAATATTTTAAAACCTATCTTTAAAAATGAGAGAATGTACTCTTTAAAGGACTTCACCTAAGGAAAAAATTATAAATTAGAAAAAATATCTGATAAAAGACTTTCTTTGAATTTAAATTTCATGCATATCTTGGCCCAACAATTCAGGAAAATAGAAAGGTACATATTTACCCAAGAAGTTTCTTGTCAGATATTATTATTTAAAAGTAAAATTTCAGAATCTGTAAGTCTAAACAGTATTAAATATAACTTATAATCAGTTTGAATATACATATTTCAATCAATGTTATATTTTAATCTTCACAGGTTTTATTGAAAAGTTTGAAATATTGGTAATTGATTTTGTTACAAATAAAACATGCTCATGTATGGGGTGCCTGGGTGGCTCAGTGGGTTAAGCCTCTGCCTTTGGCTCAGGTCATGATCTCAGGGTCCTGGGATAGAGCTCCGTATCAGGCTCTCTGCTCAGCAGGGAGCCTCCACCCCTGCCATGCCTGCCTCTCTGCCTACTTGTGATCTCTGTCAAATAAATAAATAAAATATTTTTTAAAAGAAAACACAAACATGCTCATGTAAAAGTTCTGTAAGTTACCTTCGTAAAATTTTGAAGTTAATAAAACATTCTACCTGCCAAAAATTGTTTTCAAACAAGAAACATCCTTCTTCAACTGCTTTTGAACATTCCACCTATTTCGTTAATGCAAGGAAAATTGTTCTTTTGATGAGACAGAAACCAGATATAGACATTATTATTTCCTAAAGAAGCATATTCCCAGGCTCTTAAAAAGATCCATGAGTTCTTGATATATGGTAAGCTAATTATTTGCACCAACGACCCCAAGAACATTATAAAATACTTATTAATTTTCAGGCAGGCAAATAAAATTAACTTGCTAATAGTTACCTACTAATCATTTTGTCTCCACGAAAGAGTTGTACAGTGAATAGAATGTAAGTTGATGATGCCATGCTCTTTGGTAGTAGAAATAAAAGATAAATTTAGAGATAATCTAAAAATTAGCAGCACTATCATTCTGTTAATTTGGTAATTTATAAAAAATCAGATGCTAAGTAAATCTTAGGTATGTAAGAGTTGTGGGTGGTTTTGTTTTTTTTGTCTTCATAAATCTCGTGATTATAAATCTGATGGTCTTTTAAATTCTTGTACAGTTAAGACAGTCAGTTCTACTCAGATAGCTGAAAAATACCATTATTCATTGATCAAAGGCATTTCTCTCTCAGCAAACTTTAACTGCATGTCAAATACTGAACAATTGATTTCATCAATTACTAACCCCTTGAAGAAAAATATACATTTTTATGCATTAGTCATCCAGTTAAGAAAGTATTTTTTTGTTTTTGAAGTTTCACTTTTTTAGATGTGAAGTATATGATTCAGTTATTGGGGGTACATTTCCTTTTCAACACATTAGAAATTATAACCTTTAATTACTTTATTTTATTTATTTATTTTGAAGATTTTGTTTATTTATTTGACAGAGATCACAAGCAGGCAGAGAGGCAGGCAGAGAGAGGGAAGCAGGCTCCCCGCTGAGCAGAGAGCCCGATTCACCCTGAGATCATGACCTGAGCTGAAGGCAAAGGCCTTAACCCACTGAGCCACCCAGGTGCCCCACCTTTAATTATTTTAAATACGTTATTTAAGTGGCTTTTTAAAAAAGAAATTATTTGTTTTATACGACAGAGAGAGAGAGAGAGAGAGAGCGCACAAGCAGGGGGAGCAACAGGCAGAGGGAGAAGGAGCAGCAGGCTTTCTGCTGAGTGAAGAGACTGATACTGGGCTCGAACCCAGGACCCTGGGATCATGACCTGAGCCAAAGGCAGAGGCTTAACCAACTGAATCACCCGGGTGCCCCAAATGCTTTATTTAGGTTTTACAATGATTTTCCCAATAGATCTTCAACAAAATGCTCATTAAAGCATGATTATCCCCAATGATTTATAAAAAATACTTATTCTGAGAATAGTGGAGAGCTTATAAAATTATTCATGTGATTAAAAATATTTTTATTTGGATACCTGAGGCCAAAGTACTATATAGACCTGAATTATCTGGATAGTAGTCTTCTTTATTCTTATCAAGCAATAATCTACCTACGTGCTGGGTAAGTTATCTGTTACACAAATCAGTATGTGTGTATATTGCTCTAAATCTAACAAATAGTATAAATAGTATATATGCCTTCCATACATATAATCTATGTATGGAAGGCATACATAGAAAATGTGTGTCATTTCCCAAAGTAATAATTGCATTAACTCTTTTCTCTGTAAACACAAGGGTAAGATATATAGAGTACTTGTGCTTTATGCAATATATATGTATACATAATATAAAAATGAAGCAGATTGGGGCACCTGGGTGGCTCAGTGGGTTAAAGCCTCTGCCTTCGGCTCAGGTCATGATCTCAGGGTCCTGGGATCGAGCCCCGCATCGGGCTCTCTGCCTGCTTGTGATCTCTGTCTGTCAAATAAATGAATAAAATATTAAAAAAAAAAAAAAAAAAAAAAAAGAAGCAGATTATGAAAATTCCTATTTGTGACTTCTTTTTAAAAGATCATGCCTCCATGGTGTATGATCTTTCTTCAAACATAGTATATATGTGTTCTGTCACTATTTCAATGCCACATTGAGTTTAACATCATCCCATTGATATGAAATTACAGAACAATATAGTGCCACACATTAGAGGTAAATGGCTTTAAAGAAGTCTAAACATAAGACCAGATATTGTTTTCCAAAGTTAAGACCAAGCTTAAACTATTAAGTCATCCCTGATGACCTAGAACCTATCTGTGTAGAAAGGTATATAACTCTGGACCCTGTCATTCAATTAATTTCCATAAAAGCACCAGGTGAGCAAGGCAATTATGTGCCAAACTCTGAAATGGAATTTTTGGCCTCACACTGTCATAATTTAGAGAAAGAGAGACAGAAAATTGAATAACTAATTTCAGTTTATTTAGCAATTATACTTAGGACACATGTCTAGGTAATTTGCTGTTATTAACTTAAGTAATCTTCAGTATAATGTTATGAGAAAGGTAATATAATTTTACAGACGATTTTGGGGCACCTGGGTGGCTCAGTCTGTTAAGTGTCTGCCTTTGGTTCAGGTCCTGATCTCAGGGTCCTGGGACTGGCCCCGTGTTGGGCTCCCTGTTTGGTAGACAGTCTGCTTCTCCCTCTCTCTTTCCCTCTGTTCTCTCTCTCTCTCACGTGCACATGTGCTCTCTCCAATAAATAAATAGAGTCTTTTTTAAAAAATAATAATTTTACAGATGATTTTAGGTGATTTGTTTACACTGAAGAGACTGCTAAGTAGCAGAACTGGAATGTGAATCCAGGTTGTGCTGACTTCAGACCAGCTTGTAGCTAATTGTGCTCTGCTGCTTCACGGATATATCCCAGCTATGAAATGAGCCCTGAGAGCTCACGCAGAAAAACTTCTTCTTATTTGAACTGCCACACAAGAAGGGAGCATTTTGTTTTGTGTTGTTTTGTTTTTTTCTCAAAGAGGAGGCTAGGTTCTTCCTTCTCAGTATAAACAATTTGAAGTATCATTCAGGAGTACTGAATTAAAGGACACTAGTTTTAACTAGTAGTTAAAGGATACTCATCATCACTATAATAAGGCATCTATTTCCAGTAGAGCTTATTTACTTATGTGGAGTGTATTCTGTTGGCCACATTTAAAGTATGTAGGCACAGGTAAATCCTGATCACCAGTGTGGTGTGATCATATTCTTTTAGATACTGGGTAAAAATACTGAATGAGTCTGTATAGATGGTAAGAATCGCAGTCTTCATTTGGACAAGGTGTGACCCAGAGCCTTGAAGTATAAGTAGTAAAAAGTAACACGTGTATATAGCACAGAGATAGGTGCAAGCACCCATCAACCCGACATATCACAGTATAGTTTAATCACTAAATTAGGAGCAGAATTAATTTACCAATCTCTAGGATGCCTACAGTTCTTCAGCCTCTTGTCCATCTATAAAATGCAGATTATGTTATATTGCTATCTGAGAAAATCAAATGAGACTCCAGAATTAAGATAATGTTTGCATGTATCAGATATGCTTCCTTACAACTAATTCTTATACTTTTTGACAAAAAAAAAAAAAAAAAGAAAAGAAAAAAGAAAAGTTAAGTTTACCTGGAGAGTATGAGGGAGTCAGATTTAGGACTGGGTCACTAAATACAAATACTATTGTATAAATGAAGGGAAAATGCTAATACAGAGGATGTCAACTTTATATGAGTCTACACAACGGAAGCATCACAGATTGTTTTTTGCTTTGTTTTTGTTTTTTGCTATTTGTTTTTTCACATGTATATTATATCCAGGAAGGTTGTGATTTGTCTTCACTCATCCCTATTGAAAAAGTTGGGGATCAGTCAGTGTGAACAGAGTGGTTCAGGCTCATAGCAAATGTTCACATTTTCACTATTTGGAGACAAGAACTGCATTCAGTTCTTGTATACAGTGCTATTTTGGTGTTTGTCTTTAAATACACTGTTGGATTTGCATTGCTAGTATTCTGTTGAGGAATTTTGCATCTATATTCATAAATGATATTGGTTTGGGGTTTTCTGGTGCTGTAAAGTCTTTCGCTGGCATTGGTATCAATGTAATGCTGCCCTAATAGAATGGTGTTCCCTCTCCTTTTTTGTAGGCATTTGAGAAGCACTGGTGTTAATTACTTTTTAAACACTGGGTAAAATTCACCAGTTAAGCTAGGCAGTCCTGGGTATTTCTTTGTTGGGAGGTTTTTGATTACTCACCCAAACTCTTTACTTGTTCTAAGTCTGTTGAGTGTTTCTATTTCTCCTTGAGTCAGCAGATGTCCTGAATGTTTTGAGGATTCTATTTAATCCATCTAGTTTATCTAATTTGCTGGCATACAGTTATATAATTGCCTGCTCAAATATGCTATTGAACCCCTCCAGTGAATATCTCATTTCAATTATTGTACTATTCAACTGGAGAATTTTTCTCGGTTTCTTTTTATAATTCTATTTATTAACAGTCTCATTTTGTTTGTGTATTTGTTTCCTGGTTTATTTTAGTTCTTTATCTGTGGTTTCCTTCAGCTCTTTGGCATATTACATATTTAAAACCACTGATTTAGAGTCTTTGTAAACTAAGTCCAAAGTCTGCTGCTATAGGGATGGCTTCTGTCAGTTGGTTTATTCCTTTCCTTTAATTGACCATACTTTGCTTTTTTGTGTGCTGTGTAATTTTTGTTGAAAATCAGACATTCAAATAATATAGTGTGATAATTTTGGAAAGTCAGATTCTCCCCTTCCTCAGGGCTTGCTTTTCTTGATTGCTGCATGTTTTACTTGGGTTTGCCAGTGTTTTGACTGAGATTTCCTTGAATACCAGAAGTCTTAACAAGAACAGCAACAACTAAGCCACTTCTTTTATGTTTTGTGCATTGGCTGTGGGCTAACACACTCTTAACACTTAGCCAGGCTGTTTATAATTCTGCCTCAGCCTTGCACTGAGAGTATACATCAGCCAGTGGCAAAATCTTAAGAGTCTTTTCAGTTCTTTTCTAAGCATGTGCCCTATCCTGAGTATGCATTGTTGCTCTCTTTATTTACCAGTACATTCAAGTACTTTGAATGTCCTTGCTAATTGCCAAAGAAACTCTGTTTTAGGCTCTTCCCCCAGGCCTTAGAGGCCTCTTGTCTCTCTCAAGTATAATCTTTTGCCCAAACAAATGTAGAGTTTTTGACATCTTGCAATATTTTCAGTGATACCCACAATGTCCCTAAGCAGGTTCTGAGATAGACAAAACAAGAGACAAGTGATTTGCATCAGTCCTTCAGGTACCCAGACAGCTTTAGGAAAAACAAAAAAACAAAAAACAACAACAACAACAACAAAAACCCAATAATCTCCGAATAAGATTTCTTCTGCTCCCTCCAGATCCAAGGACCAGAGTCTGAGACTGGGAACTTCGGTTAGCATCTTCAGGACTGCACCAAAGCTGAGAAGGGTTTAGGGAAAGCACAGACAAAATAACCCAAATATTTCCTATTTTTAAATTAGATATTTTTCTTGGGATTATCATCTGTTTGATTGCTGTAAAGTTTTAACTGTTAACAGTTTTGGCAAAGTTAGTTCAGATGGCTTTCTTTTTTCCTTTTTCCCTGTGTTTAGAGCTTCCTACTCTGTCATTTTGCAGGTGTGTATTATTTTTATTATTTACACCGCCATGTCTGTTAGAAAAATCTCCCCAGGACTTCGTACTTATTGATCCCTCTATTTTATTCCTTTCTGCTAGACTCCTGTTATATTTACTTCCCTCATTATCCAGATTTATTTCCATATTGCATCATTTTAACCACGTTTCCCCAATGTCTTAAATTCTTTCTGTATTTCCTTTCCATATTCTATTTATTTGGCAATGCCCAACTATGGATGAAACTAGTTCATTGCTTTCTCCATTCCAAATGCAGGCTTCTAGCTCTGACAAGGATAACACCTATTTGTTTAGAATTGCTATTAATTCCTACTCATTAACCTCAGCTGGGTTCCCAATACTACTCTGCTAACTTTCTGTGTGTCCCATCAGTTTGCATCCTCATATCTACCTTTCACATTTTTCTTTTTAAGATTTTATTTATTTATTAGACAGAGATCACAAGTAGGCAGAGAGGCAGGCAGAGAGAAGGGCGGGAGGAAGCAGGCTCCCCTCTGAGCAGAGAGCCCGATGCAGGGCTCTGTCCCAGGACCCTGGCACCATGACCCAAGCTGAAGGCAGAGGCTTAATCCACTGAGCCTCCCAGGTGCCCCTCACATTTTTCTTAACATCTCTCTTCTTCCACCTATTGTTAATCTGATTTCTTTTTTACTTCACAAAGGAAAAGGGTACTACCAGATGACAAATTCTTGACTTTTAGGTACTAAATCCATAAACCAAATTATATTTGTGCCCATCATGTACTTCCCACTAATAAAATTAAAGAGGTTTCCCTTTTCTTATCCAAGGCTAAATCCTCTATATCTCCATCCTTTCTTCTTTATGTCTTCTCAGCAGCCCTGTCTCTATGATGTTATCTACTTAGTTTGCTGAAACCAGTTTGTAGTGCCTTGCAAGAACTCATAAGTGAATTTTAAGGAATTTTGGAAATTAGTTGATATCAGTTTGGTAGGTCATGGTCATGACCATTGGCCATGGTCAGAATATATACCCGATGTAAATCACCAAAGGCTATATAAACATGTGCTTAAAAAAACTTTCAGAGAGATGGATATTAGACATTTATGAGCACATCACTGTTTATCTTCTACCCCTCCATTAAATTTTATTCCAAGTAACATATTTAAAGTGTCAGTCTCTCACAACCTAAAAACCGAGAACAAAAATACTAACAAAAGCTCATGTCTCTCAGCTCCTATTGAATCTCTCCTTTCTCCTCCGTGGTAGTCATGAGTCTGCAGTAAAATATATCCTCAATTTATAGCATAGTATACTGTACATTGAAGGTGATAAATATTTTTGAGTCAACATTCTTTGGGCCAGTGAGTTAGATATTTTCATTTAGTACTGATTGAATATTTTGGCAACAGGGGTTAAAAGCCTTAAAGATGCCCCCTGTTCTTTGATTTATGGCATGTTGGCAAATCTATCACAAGGAAATAATCCATGTGTAACCAATATTCAACTCACATTATTTTTAATAGTGAAATGTCAGAAATAATGTAAATGTCCAACAATAGGGACATTTTTAAATGAATATGTTATATTCATGCAGTGTGTGAATGTACAGTCAGTGAAAATGAAGTGATTATAACTGTAAGTATAATTTCTAGGAGAAAAAGCAGACTGGAAGGAAATTTGCTTCTATGTTAGAATGGAGAAAGAACAAAAGCCCTGATGAGGTAAGAGAATATAAATTTTCATGAAGGGTAAAATCATAGAATTAACTCTAATAACACAGAGATAGTGTTATATTCAATTAATATAGCTTGATTAAGCTGCCTGATGGGTTTCCATGGGGTGAAAATAGTACAACTTGCAATATATTAGCAAGGGGAATTAACCAAACTGAAATTTATATTGAATTAATTTTTCCTTTCCCCTAATGCATCTGTCAACTTGGCTGAGGAGCATAATGTATTTCAAGATATCCTGTAGCAAAGTGTATAAAAACATTAGTAACTTATTCTAGGAATACTTTAAAATTAAGAATACAATCTAATTAATTTGCCCATTGGGACATGATAAAGGAATAAGCTTCTGCCTGGTAACTCAACTTGTTTATCTTACACTGGGTTTATAAACTGTTATTTATTTTCATTAAATAAATTGAACAGTAGATATAATATTATCACTATCTCCAGGAAAATCTCTAAACACATTGAAGAGATGTGAGAATGAATTTGAATGAAGCATTACAAATACATGTGATCTTGAATAATTGTAAAGCATTTGGTAGTTTTCAATTACCCCTCTTTAGAAGATATTGTCATTAATTTATTTTACTATATGGAAAGGATGACACATTAAAAGTCTAATTCAGTGTTTAGCTTTTTCCTTTTAACTTTCAAATTATATCATTAAAATTAGTTAGGAACTTATTTTAAGTGTTATTCAAGATGCTATCTATCCATAGTTGTAACAGCTAAATGGGATAGAAAAGTAGTTGCTAATTTTCTTTGTAAAATAGAAAAACAAAAGATTATTCCAACTGTTTCACACACACTTATTACTTAGCAAATGAGTATCAATGTTAGAAAAAATCTGCTTCTAACTCCAAGGGCCTACTCTATATTTATATCTATATCAAATATGGCTATAGAGAGAGATAGATATAGATATACTTGATTTTCCTTTAAAAGGCAGACTAGCTTTATAACAATGATATTTTAATGCATTCCAGATCTGTTGTAAATTTTAAGTGCTTTGAAACAACATACTCATTGAGTTGGAGATTGCCCAGTTTCCATCAACTATTTCTTTTTTTTTTTTTTAAAAAAAAAAAGAAATAGTTGATTTTATTTATTTATTTGACAGAGATCACAAGTAGGCAGAGATGCAGGCAGAGAGAGAAGGAAGTAGACTCCCTGCTGAGCCCTGATGCGGGGCTCGATCCCAGGACCCTGAGATCATGACCTGAGCCGAAGGCAGCGGCTTAACCCATTGAGCCACCCAGGCACCCCTCATCAACTATTTCTTAGTAACAGTTTGATTATCTATTTTAGTACAGCACTGTGTCCAGTTTAAAAAAAAAAAAATCATTTCCCAGATTTCTTTGCAGCTAGGTGTAATGATGTGACCAGATTCTAGCAAACGACTTAAGCAGAAGTCATTGCATGAGACTTCAGAAAAGCTAGAATGGTGGAACAGGAAAGATTATAGGAACTTAGTTTCCTGAGAAAGATGGGGCTGCCATGCTGGTCCTATTTTGTCTCTGCCTGGCAATTTTTTATATGAAAAACTACCTTATTTAAGTCATTGTTTTAGGGACTTCTGTTATTATTATTACTTGAATGAAATTTCTAATGTACCCTGTCTGTATGTTCTATATTCTTCCATTATTACTAGACCCATCTCTCTTTATTAATTTCTAGCATACCCAGTTATGTTACATATTCTCCAGTTCCCCGTTACTGCTGGACCTAATATGTAATGGATGTGCTATTTAGGCATTCATAAGTCATTTATTCATAGCTGTCTCTAAATAGCACAGGAACAACTAGATAAAAAATGTGGGAAAAAAACCCTTGCATTTGATTATAGTGAAAAACATTGGCACAACTCTTTCTTCTAGAAGTAGCACCCTTGCCCCTCCTCTCCCACCTTCTTTTGGAGATCTGTTTCCATCTCAATGAAATAACTCAGGAGGCCTTATCATGTTCAGTGATCCCACCTCCTCATCATTCCCTGTTATTTATCCCCTCACCCAAACTGAGGCAATAATTACAACCGCTCTTCCTGATTTGTTCAGACAGTTTAGCACAAAGCCACAAACAGAAGTCGAGTATTTTTAAATAAAGTTTATTTTTAGCTGGTGCTAAGAGAAAGGGAACATTGCTTTCTAGTGTCAAAGATTGCAAAATGTAAACTAAGAGTTGGTAATAGCTGTGATTCCAGTCTTTAAACAAAAATTGGTGTAAGAGAGTAAATGCTATAGAACAGATAGAGTGACTCAATAAAGCCCAGTAGCTTTTGGGTTTCAAAGGCCAGTTGTCCCAGAAGCCCTTATTATTATTTAGTTGTTAAGAGTCAATAATTCTCCCGTTATACTAATTTTGTCTCATTTTAATTTCAAACATTTTGCAAATGTTTTTGTCTCAACTGTTTTCTCTGAAATTCGTCATAGGAATGTTAAGGAAGGCTCATTCCTAGGTAACTTGAGGCTCCTCCAAATAGCTTACATTGATTTGAGGACTCCTCCATAGCTATTTAGTCTTCCCTGGACTAACAGACAGTCTAGAACATATCCACTTACTTTTCCTTCTCTCTCCGTAACTCTGGGTCATACTTGCTTCATGGTCTAGTGGCTTTCTCAGCCTTTCCAGCCCTTGCCTTATTTTCTTTCCTGCATTTCCACTAATAAAATTAGGTCAGGAAGAACTATTGCCGGCTTTCAGAAACACGAGAAATACAAACAAACAATGCTGGAGATTTCAGCTTCCTGTATCAGTAAATTATAATATTTGCAAGAGCTCACAGGGCTGCCATTGAAACTCTATCATTCTATCTATTCCCACATCTATGTTTTGGAAGAGAATAATGGCTTCTTCTCCCTGTGCAAATTTCTTAACTAGAACCTTTTAGGCAAAGGAGCTTGGAAAATGGGGTCTATTTCCTATTATGTAGGGGAGAACATAGAACACAGGGGTTGGTGTTGAGGACCTATACATAGTGTCTAGCACTGATAGTTAGAAATAATTTGAAAGAAGTGTTGCCAAAGACCAGATTTTCTTGGCTAGCCATTTTACTGAATCCATTCCATTTCTTCTGTGCCGTGTTTAATTTTAGATTTTATTCTTTAAATGACTCAGGGTCAGACATCGAAAAGTCCTGAAAATAACTGTCATTCTAGGGTTCTGCTTCACTCCTTCTATTACCTGAATGTTTCTTTTTCAGTCTTTCGCATTCATTCTTTTCTAGTTTCCACATCTTCTGCAAGTGACTATTGTGCTAAGATGTAGTAGTAGATGGATTTAGAGAGAGCAGAACATCTACCTTCTTTATCAGTTTGAAGGCAAAGACTTTATTTTCCTAACTTGTCTTGATGTTTTACTAACTTTCTGGGCTGTGAAATAGTGGTAATGAATACTTAAAACATTTAATCTTCGGGTAGCTTAGTTAACTTCTTCAAGGGAAAAAAATCTGAGTGTGGTCTGATAAAAAACCAAGAGACTGCATTTTTTTTTTCTTTTTATCACATCCGTAACATGACTTTCCTGTGGAAAGATGTGTTAATTATTGAACATGTACCAACTTTAAGTCATTTTTTATTCTAGACTCTGAGAATAGAGTGAATAAGACAAAAATATCCCCCTGCTCTTATGAAACTTTCATTTCTAGTGACAAGAGCCATCAATAAATGGTTAAATCAGTTAAATGAAAAAAGAACAATGATTTCAGACAAAAGTAAAATCTATGGGTAAATAAAACAATGCAGTATGAAAGAATGGATAGCTGGGTATGGGTACAGCATCCTGTTGAATACCTATCCAGAGCATTGCATTTATTTGGGAACTGGAAGAAAGAAAAAGTTTCCAGCTACCTAGGGCCCAAACATTCTAGGCAGAGAAAGCAGCATGTGCAAATATCTTAATGCAAATTTCCGGACAGAAAAGATTATATGTTTAGCAATACAGAAGGTCAGTATGGCTATATAATAAAAGAACAAGGGAGACTTAAGAGAGTTATGAAAGATGAATTTGGAAAAATAAGCCAGAACCTATAGTGTTCTGTAGGTATGTTAAGTTTGTATTTTATTCTAAGAGCAAGTGTATATCATTGTAGTAGTGAAAACACAAATGTTACATGCTCTGGTTTGTATTTTTTAATTTAAAAAATGGGACTTAAACTAGTGAACCATGTTTTTTATGAAGCTTTTATTCTATGTACTTACTATATTTTAGGATGTATTAATTTTTCTTTATCCTTAAAACAATATAATGAGCATTTTATCATGGGTTTTGGTTGTATTACTTATGAATACATAGAATATTCTGACACAATAATATGTTAAAATCTGATATATTTTTGTTGATAGATATTTTTTAATTTCTAAAAGTATACTAAAATTAGAAGACTATGACAATAGTGTTTAATTATTACTTATACACTGCTTAAATATTGCAGACTTATTGATCACTTGTCCTGGAAATATCACTAGAGATCCAGACTGACTCAAGTTCTACACAAATAATCTTTGTATGAAAAAAATTACAAAGTGATACGAGATAGAGAAAAGGGAAAGTATAATAGCGAAGGGAAGGAAGTAAGCATTATATAAAGAAATCCATCAGATAACGGTACAGAGTCCATCAGATAACGTTACTGGAAATTACTTGCACTAGCCCTCTGGAGTATTCCTGTAAGAGGGAGGAATATAAACTTTATTTTCAACTAAACAGTTCTTGTAATTAAAAAAACAAAAACAAAAACAAAAACAAAAACCCTCTACCCCCACAGAATGAAGCCCAGCCAAGAACATGAGGAGATAAACTCTTCAAAAGCCTTTGTGCCAGTTATTAGAATGAAAGACTAAGGGTCATGAACTTTGATCCCTGTTCCCCATGTGGACAGCGCTCCTTTTATCACCTCCAGTACTCCAGCCCATCTTGTACTCAGCAACACTTTCTGTGCTCAAAAGTACTTCTTTCTAGCACATTGTACAGAACAGGTATTCAACACATGAAAGGTTTTCAGTTTCTCTAGGGGAAGATAAATAAAAAATATTAACATCCTTTTTTCCAGATTTGGGATTAAGAAGCAAATTTGGCAGGCAGACATCTGTGATGCTATAACTATGGAAGCTCTTTATTCCTGAGCTGAATGAAACTTTCATATAATGACTTCATTTTCACACTTCCTTTTCCTGTACTCCTTCAAAAACATGTTTTAATTCATTCAATCATTTAGAAGTGTTGAATGTCTACTTTACATCAGGCAATTTGTTTTCAACATTAAGTGAGTTGTGTAGAGAGTAAGTTGATGTCAGGTGTGTATGTGCTTGTGAGTTTGTGAGTGCTGGTGTATTTATTATCAGGGTAATATATTTACCATCTTATTTTCTATAACAGTGTGTTATAGAAATGTGTGTAATAGAGCTATTTGGTGAGAGATAATACATTGCTTATACCAATTGCCTTTTAATTTGGAGCAAGAATAAAATTCTATTTAATTTCATTTAAAAAAATGATTATTACGTGGACTACAAAACTTACCTTTCTCATAGAGCATTTTTTAAAAATATAAATGCACATTAGTTTTTTTTCCAAATGTATACTGCCCCATTTCATTATCATGTTTTATCTCATCAGACACCTACAGAAAAAAGGAAAGGAGTTACCATTGATTCCACTAGCAGAGACAGTTTATATACAATGGGATAGAAATTAAATAATTAAAACATTTCTCACTGAATTCTCACTGAAAATATAACTTAAAATCCTTATGTTGCTCATAACTCATATGATGTTCTTGTTCTTTATTGTCCAAAATCATACTTTTGTTAGTGAATATTTAACCAGTGGTCTTTTCCACTTTGAGCATATAATCTCTGAGACCAGTCACTTGATTTCTTGTGTCAACTTTGCTTTTTCCTTTAAAATATAAATAATACTGCTTGCCATCAGTCTGCCTTAAACCATGTAGGTTGTCTTCTTAAAAGAAAGGATTAATGGTATGCTTTACTTCAGGGATTTCTAAAAATATTATCTACCTATACCCCAACCTGGCTGTGACCCAAGGTGTCTGCCAAAATTATTTTTATTAAGTACACCCATGGCTTCCATGTCATGGAAACAGTTCAGTCTTCATCTGATACTGCATAGTCCAGCCACCAAAGGGGAGGGTAGAATTCCTCTCAGCAGCACAGATATGGGACTAATACCATTCCACATCCTTTGCTTACAATCACTCCTCTGAAGAAGAAGAGTCTCTTTCTTTGCCCTTCAAAATACTGAATCCTGAAATAATGGCACCATCACTGACCCAGGTTCCAGTCATAAACTGTGAGCTATACACTCATGACTTCCCCATAATCTGTTTCCCAGCATGTAAGGACATATTTTCGGCTTCTTAATGTGCACCACTGGTTTTCACCTTTGGGTCACATTTATATGTTAACTGTTGTAGTCCCACTCCATCATCCAGCTTTTCTTTCAGAAAAGCTCAAGTGGCTACATTGTAGGATTTTCCCCCTACTTAATTAGCATGAGAAAGATCATTAGAGGGGTGCCTGTGTGGCTCTGTCCTTAAGCATCTGCCTTCAGCTCAGGTCATAATTCCAGGGTCCTGGGATCCAGCCTCCCATCTGGATCCTTGTTCAGTGGGAAGCCTGCTTCTCCCTCTCCCACTCTCCCTGCTTGTGATCCCTCTCTCTCTGTATCTCTCTCTGTCAAATAAATAAATAAAATCTTAAAAAAAAAAGATCATTAGAATTTGTTTAAAACAAAATGTCTAGAAATTAACATGACTTGCTACAGAAAGCAGGAGAAAATTAATTTAAACATTTGAAACTGGGTGACTTGAGCATTGGTATTTGAATTTTATCTCAAAAGATGAATTAGACTGAGCTTGAAAGGAAGTCTCATGGACCAGTGGATTAAAAGGCACAATTCTCAGAGGAAAACATTGACAATTTTTTAATGATGGCTTTAAAAGAAAGCACAGCATTATTTCTCAAAACTGATTCTTATTTACACATGTCCCACATAGAAGCAGAACTTCCAGAATTTATGTGTGTCTATGTGAAATACAAAATATGATTTAAAAATGATTTTTTTAAAAATGCAACGTACAGTTACTAAGCTTTATATGACATACATGGTGCAGGTGTTCTTAAAAGCACTGCAGAGCCAGAATGGGGCAAAAGGCTTTGATTACTCCTGCATTGGATTAATTTTAAATATCATGTGCCATTAAATTCAGTTATGAAGAACAAAAATAGGGTGTTGTTAATGGAGGCTATTTGGGGTGGCATAGTAAGTTCATGTTTGATGTTCTTTTATAAAAACACAAAGCAACCTTGATCAGAATTTTAGGGAAAATTAAGAAGACAGAGCTGAGCCCAAAACAAGGATAAACTTCTCTAGAGTTCAGAAATAAAAAAGAGAAACTAAACAGTGGATGATGTTGAATCTGTACTCAACTGGGCATGAGCTTTTTCCTCATGTCAGGTCTGACATAGGATCTGACATGCTGCTTGTTTGCATCCAGAGCTGAGATAGATTCCCCAAATGCATGAACCTTAAAAATGATAAAGTATTATTTTTTACCTAATATCCTGAATCTACAGTGTTAAAGTAAGCAGTGAGTCTAAGGAAGAGAAAAGTAAAGGCACACTTCTGGTGATCAGAAATAAAATCAAGTCATTCTTTGACTCAGCAAATTGACCTATGATCTCTCCCATGAAGCAACAAGGGAGAGGCTTTGGAATACCATAGTAAGAACTGGTTATAGGCTTCTGGGGAACATGGCAGAGTAGGAGGATTCTAAGCTCACCTCATTCCACAGATACAACTGAATAACACCGGCACCAGTATAACAAACCCAGAAAGTAACCCAAGACTGGCAGAACAGACTTTCCACAGTTAAATATAGAGAAGATGCCATAATTGAAAAAGGAAGGATGGTGATGTGGTCTAGTGCTAAAGGAACCCATGGACCTGCAGGGCAGTTGGCAGGAGGGATATATGCAGTAGGAGTGGTGAGGGGAAAGAAAAAGTCCCTCACATGCAACCTAGGCACAAGTAAACCATATGGAGAAGATGAATCTCCATAATATGTGGTTTTGAAAACCAGAGGGGGCTAATTTTGTGAGTTCTTACAGTTAGTGGGACTTAACCTAGAACTTAAAAAATCAGTGGGCTCTGCTCTGGGAGAGCCAGCCGTAAAAAAGAAACGGAATCCCTGACCTTAAAGAGACAGCATAGCAGACAGCCTTGCAGAGATACAGCACAGAAATAACTATTTGAAAAACACATGGTATATACAGGAAGGAGATTTTTTAATACTCTCGTGCCATAGGCTGGAAGGGCAGGTATTGTTGGGAGACTTTCCAAGAGTAAAAGAGCTGGCAGGCTCCATTTCTCTATCCAGCCCCCAAGCCGAGATGCCCAGACATCTGTGGGAGCTGGCAAAGCACCAACACTTTTCACCGAATTACATACATTCCATACCCTACCCTGACACTCTTCTGCAGTTCTGCCTCGTCCAGCCCAGCCAGCCTCAGAAGGATATTTGGGTGCTGCAGTCCTCTCCTACAGTGAATTTGCACAGATCTTCCTGTCACCACATACCCTATCTCCATGCTCTCCTGTGGATTCACCCCCTTTAGCTCTATGGCATCAGTTTTCTAAGGCAGCTCCATGTTGCCTCCCATAGCAGAACTGTGCCAACCTTGGTAACACTGCACACCCCATTCTGCATTCTCCAGCAGAAGCTTCTCAGAGGACAGCACAGTAAGAGTGCCCTACAGATGAGTAAAACTGCATCCCTGAAAAACACCTGCTCTAACTCAACCCAAACTGAAGGTGGCCCGAGATTGGCGCACTAACAAGAAAGGTATCAAACTCTACTCACAACATGCAAAGAGAACCACTATAGATGAAGAGGAACTGGATGGCAAAATGAAGAACTGATGACAAAAGCAGTTAAGCCACAAGTAGGGCATATGCAACAGACATAGGAGACACACTTGAAATGCCAGGTTCTAGTAACAGGGACACTGCACTATAGACCACTACAGGACCTTTTTTCATAAAGTCACTACTTCTAAGAGTAGGAGATATAGCTGACTTTCCTAACAAGTGGAAACAGACACAGAGTTAGACAAAATGAGGAGGCAGAGGAATATGTCCTAAATAAAAAAAGAGGACAAAATCATAGCAAGAGTCCTAAACAAAACAGAGATAAGTTATATGCCTGCTAGAGACCCTTAACAAGAGATAGAAAACATAAAAAAGAACTAATCTGAGATGAAGAACTGAATAACTGAAATAAAAAATACATGAGGCAGGATAAATAGTATAATTGAGGAAGCCAAAGAAAAGATTGGCAATGTGGAGGAGAGAGTAATGAAAAGCAATCAAGCTGAAGAAGACAGAGAAAAAAAATAGTGCAAAATGAAAATAGACTTAGGGACTCAGCAACATCATCAAACATAAAATATTTGCATTATAAAGATTCCAGAATGAAAAGAGAGAAAGGGCGGCAGAAAATATATTTAAACAAATAATAGCTGAAAACTTCCTGAATCTATAGAAGGAAACAGGAATCTAGATCTAAGAGGCACAGAGAGCCTCCAGAAATATCAACCCAGGGAAGTCCACACCAAGGTACTTAGTAATTAAAATGGCAAAAGGTGGGCACCTGGGTGGCTCAGTGGGTTAAGCATCTGCCTTTGGCTCAGGTCATGATCCCAGGGTCTTGGGATCAAGTCCCACATCGGGATCTCTGGTCAGCAGGGATCCTGTTTCCTCCACTCTGTCTGCTTGCCTCTTTGCCTACTTGTGATCTCTCTCTCTGTCAAATAAATAAATAAAATCTTTTAAAAAATGGCAAGAGGTTGTGATAAAGAGAATTTTAAAGAGAAAAAAGAAATTTAAAGAGAAAAGAAAATTGTTATATACAAGAGAAATATCATAAGGCTAGGAGGTGATTTTTCAGCAGAAACTTTGTAGGCCCAGAAGGGATTGAAACGATGTATTCAAAGTGCTGAAAGAAAAAAAAGTTCAGCCAAGGACATTCTGTTCAGCATACACATTCTGTCATTCAAAATAGGGGTGATGAAGAATTTCACAAACAAAAGTTAAAGGAATTCATCACCACTAACAGTCCTACAAGAAATGTTAAAGGGGACTCTTTGAATGAGAGAAAGAACATTAATATGAGCAAGAAAAGTAGGAAACACAATAGCAGTAAAATTAAGAATATCAACAAAAATCAGTCAGTGGTGGGAGGGGAACCTCGCTGGCTCAGTTGGAAACCTAGAAGAAATGGATAAATTCTTGGAAACATATAAATCCCAAATCTGAATCAGGAAGAAATTAGAAGATTTGAACAGACCAATTAGCAGCATTGAAATTGAATCAGTAATCAAAAAACTCCCAACAAACAGAAATCCAGGACTAGATGCTTTCACAGATTAATTCTATCAAATGTTTTTTTTTTAATTTTTTATTTTTTATAAACATATATTTTTATCCCCATGGGTACAGGTCTGTGAATCACCAGGTCTATCAAACGTTTTAAGAAAAGTTAATACCTATTCTTCTTAAACTCTTTCAAAAAATAGAAGACGGAAAGCCTCCAAGTTAATTCTATGACACCGGCATTACCTTGATACCAAAACCAGATAAAGACACTATCAAAAAAAGAAGAAGGAGAAGGAGAAAGGAGGAGGGAGGAGGGGGGAGGAGGAGGACGAGGGAGGAGGGGGGAGGAGGAGGACGAGGGAGGAAGGATGAGGGAGGAAGAGGGAGGAGGAAGAAGGAGGAGGAGGAGGAGGAGGAGGAGAAGAAAAAGACAACTACAGGCCAATATCTCTGATGAACATAGAAGTAAAAATCCTCAATAAAATATTAGCAAACTGAGTCCAACAATACACTTACAAAAATCATTCACCACGATCAAGTAGAATTTATTCCTGGGATATAGGGTATTTCAGTATTTGCAAATCAGTCAATATAATACATCAAATCAACAAGAGAAAAGATAAAAAACATATGATTGTTTCAATAGATGTAGAAAAAACATTTGACAAAATATAACATCCATTTATGATAAAAGCCCTCAACAAAGTAGTTTTAGAGGGAACGTACCTCAAAATATTGAAGTCCATAGATGAAAAACCCACAGGTAACATCATACTCAGTCTTGAAACACTGAGAAAATAGCTTTTTCCCTAAGATAAGGAACATGATAAGTATGTCCAGTCTTTTATTCAACACAGAATTGTAAGTTCTAGCCACAGTGAGCAGATAAGGAAAAGAAATAAAAGGCATCCAAATTGGTAAGGAAGAAGTAAAATATTCAGTATTTGTAGGTAATATAATACTATATATAGAAAACTAAAGACTTCATCAAAAAACTGCTAGAACTGGTAAATGAATTTAATAATGTTTCAGGAAACAAAATCTATATACAGATATCTATTACATTCATATAAAAAAATGAATGACAACAGAAAAGGAAATTCAGAAAACAATCCCATTTTCAAGTGCATCAAAACAAAATTAAAAACCTAGAAACTTGACTAAGGAGGTGAAAAACCTATACCCTGAAAACTATAAAACACTGATGAAAGAAACTGAATATGACACAAACAAGTGGAAAGATATTTCACACTCATGGATTGGAAGAATAAATAAAATGTGTATAATACCCAAAGCAATCTACAGAGTCAAAGAAATCCCTATCAAAATACCAACATTTTTCACAGAACTAGAAGAAATAATCCTAAAATTTGTATAGAACCACAAAAAACCTTTAATAGCCAAAGCAATCCTGAAAAAGAACAACAAAACTGGAGGTATTATAATTCCAGATTTCAAGATATACTACCAAGCTATAGTGCTCAAAAGAGTATACTACTAGCTCAAAAATAGACACATAGATGAATATAGACTAGACTAGAATAGAATAGAATAGAATAGGAGAACCCAGAGATAAACACATGATTTAATAGTTAATCTTTGATAGAGGAGGCAAAAATGTGCAATGGGAAAAAGACAGTCTCTTTATTAAACAAATGGTGCTGAGAAAACTGGAGGTCCAAATGCAAAAGAATGAAAGTGGACCACTTTCTTACACCACACACAAAAAGAAGTGCAAAGTGGATTAAGGACCCAGTGTGAAGCTTGAAACCGTAAAAATTCTAGCCAAGATCACCAGAAGTAACTGAGATCCAACATTAGCTATAGCAGCATCATTCTAGATATGTCTCCTGAGGCAAGGGAAACAAAAGTAAAAATAAGCTATTGGGGGAGGTGCCTGGCTGGCTCAGTGGGTTAAAGCCTCTGCCTTCGGCTCAGGTCATGATCTCAGGGTCCTGGGATCGAGCCCCACATTGAGCTGTCTGCTCTGTGGAGAGCCTGCTTCCTCCTCTCTCTCTGCCTACCTGTGATCTCTGTCAGTCAAATAAATAAAAAAATCTTAAAAAAAATAAAGTATTGAGAATTCATCAAAATAAGAAGCTTCTACACATAAAAAAAAGAAATTAAAAGATAACCTAAGTGGGGGAAGATATTTGCAAATGACATGTGAGATAAAGAGTTTGCATCTGAACTATATAAAGAACTTATACTACTCAACACTTTAAAACAAGTAATCCGGTTAAAAAATGGGCAGAAGACATGAAGAGTCATTTCTCCAAAGTAGACATGCAAATGGCCAACGGACACATAAAAAGATGCTCAATATCACTGATCATCAGGGAAATGCAAAATGAAACTACAATGAGATATCACCTCACACCAGTCAGAATGGCTAAAATAAAAAACACAGAAACAGTAATGTTGGCAAGGATTTGTATAAAAAGGGACTGTTGGTGGGAATGCAAATTGGTACAGCCACTGTGGAAAACTGTGGCAGTTCCTCAAAGAACTAAAAATAGAATTATCAAATGATCCAGTAATTCTGCTATTGGGTGTTTACACCAAAATATGAGAACACTTATTTGAAAAGATATATGTACTCCTATGTTTACTGCAGCAGTTTTTACAATAGCAAATTATGGAACTAACCCAAGTGTGCAGTGATAGATGAATGGATAAAGAAGTGATATGTATACATAATTGAATATTACTCAGCCAGAAAAAGGGAAGAAATCTTGCCATTTGCAACAACATAGATGGAGTTAGAGAATATAATACTAGTGAAATATGTCCATCAGAGAAAGACAAATACCATACGATGTCACTCATATTTGGAATTTAAGAAATAAAACAAATGAGCAAAGGATAAAAAAGAGAGAAAAAGCAAGAAACAGACTCTTGATTATAGAGAATAAACTGATAGTTATTGGAGGGGAGTTGGGTGGGGCAATGGGTAAAATAAGTGATGGGGATTAAAGAGTACATTATGACTAATGCATAGAGTTGTTGAATCACTATATTTTACACCTGCAACTAATATAACACTGTATGTTAACTATATTGTACTTAAAATAAACGTAATTTTTAAAATGAAAGAAATTTAGCTGTGATAGGGTAGAAGTAAAGAATGGGACTACCCTAAATTGGTAGTAACCGATACTCCTGTCTTCATTTATTTTTACATTTTATTTTATTTATTTTATTCATTTTTCATTAAAATCTGATTTTTGTCCCAACTTCTATACCTGACCATAAAAATAAATGAAAAAAAATCCAAGCATACAAAGAAGTACAGAAGACAATGTGATAACTGAACATTATCAAATCTTGTCATTTGCCACATGTGCTTTTCATCATTTTTAAATAAATAAATCATTATAAACACGGTTGAAGCTTGTCTGTAGTCCCATTCTTCTGCTTCTTTCCCATATAGGTTTTTATTCTATTACATTATAAGGTATCTGTGTGCAATATACTATACTATATTTGAAGTTTACAAACTTTGAACAAATTTTATCAGGCAATATGTTTTCTCCCCTAACTTCTTTTTACTATTGGGTAAAAGTTTAAACATTCAAAGGTTTTTTCATTTCCCACTATAAATATATGTGAGTCCCCATTTCTCTCCATTATTAAAACACTTAAGTTCAATTTAATTTTGGCCAATCTAATGATTTAAAATGTTATTATTTTTTTTAATTTGCATTTCCCTGATTACTAGTGAAGTTGAATGCCATTTCCAATGTTTATTGTTCATTCACGTTTCCATTTCTGTGAATTACCCAATAATAATTGTCAATTTCATAAATAAATTTTCTGATGGCGAGTACTCCCTGCATTTCTGATGTGAATTTTTTCATATTGCTGAATTCAATTTACAAGTAGTTTACTTAAAATGCTTACATTCATGCTTATAAATGGAATTCATATACAATTTACTTTCTTGAATTGGCACTGTTTGATTGTAGTATTTATATTAATCTAATTTGAGCTCCACGCTATTGCTCAAATACTGCTCTTTTTGTGTGTGTATATCCATTTTGATCTCCTTCACTCTCATTAGCACGTCTCATAACTATTCTTTCATATTCATACCTTTATTTATGGTCTTCACTTTGAATGATGTACTAAATATTTATATTCTAACTTATTCATTCTCCAGCTGTGACTAATCTATTGATTATCTTATTTTTATTAACTTTCTTTTTTTTAAAAAAAAGTTTTGTTTATTTATTATTTTAGAGAGAGAGAGAGAACATGCAGTGGGGGGAAGCAGAAGGAGAGGAAGAGAGAGTCTTAAGCAGACTCTTAAGTGGGGAGCCTGACATGGGGTTCCATTCCACAACCCTCAGATATCGAACTGACCCAAAAGCAAGAGTCAGATGCTTAACTGACTGTACCACCCATGCACCCCGTATTACATTTTTTGTTTTAATTGGAAATTATTTCTTCATTTATAAACATACTATTTCCTCAAACTAATCTGATCTGGTGCAAATTTAAATTCAGATTATTGATTTTGTTGGCTTTCTTTTCTTTTGGAATTTAACTATTTATTTATGCTTGACTTTGGAATTTATTTTGGAATCTTGGTATCTGTTTAATTTTGAGTAGTAAAAGGTTTTATTGTCCTCTCTTCTCATCTCTTTCTTCCCTGCCTTCCTCTCCTCACTTATCATAGTTGCCTACTTTCAGCCCACAAATGTTCCCCTGTCTACAGCCAGTTCTTATATATATACATATATATATATATGTTTTATTTTAATTCCAGTATAATTTACATAGAGCATTACATTAGTTACAGGTTTACAATATAGTGATTCAGCAATTCTATACATCACCCAGTGCTCATCAGGACAAGTGTACTCTTTAATCCCCATCACCTATTTCACCTATCCCTCCACCCACTTCCCATCTGGTAACCATTAGTTTGTTCTGTATAGTTAAGAGTCTGTTTCTTGGTTTGTCTTGTTCTTTTTTTCCCTTTGCTTGTTCTGTTTCTTAAATTCTATATATGAGGGAAATCACATGGTATTTATCTTTCTTTGACTGACTTTTTTTTTTAAAGATTTTATTTATTTATTTGAGAGAGAGACAGTGAGAGAGAACATGAGAGGCGAGAAGGTCAGAGGGAGAAGCAGACTCCCCATGGAGCTGGGAGCCCAATGCGGGACTCGATCCTGGGACTCCAGGACCGTGACCTGAGCCAAAGGCAGTTGCTCAACCAACTGAGCCACCCAGGCGCTCCTTTGACTGACTTTTTTACTTAGTATTATAATCTCTAGCTCTATCCATTTTGTTACAAATGGCAACATTCATTCCTTTTTGTAGCTGAATATATCATCACATTTTCTTTATCTATTTGTCAATCAATGGATACTTGAACATAGACACTTGGGCTGCTTCCATTATTTGGTTATTGTAAATTTTATTTCTTCTTTTTGCCTTATTGGAGTGGCTAGAATTTCCAGTATTATGTTGAACATAAGTGGTGAAAGTAGAATCTCTTCATTTGTCCTAATGTTAGAAAGAAATCATAATGTAAATATTAGCTCTTCAGGCTGTAGAAAAAAGAGGTCAGACCATAGACAGACAGACAGACAGACACACACACACACACACACACACACACACACACACAATTTGGTAGGACAAAATCAACCAGAGAATCTCCATGTATTTTGGTTTGCTTATGAATATATACCTGAGTATGTAAACTAAGTGTAGTTAGTAAGGAATTTTAATCTAAATATTATGGATCAGGGTGACCTCAGTAGGTGAAGGAATCCAGACGTGTATTGGATGATTGTACATAGTCAGTTCTTGCAGATTTTCATGGGGGGGTATCTTCCAGTTCCATTCCATTCCCTTTCCTTTCCCCTCAGTAGCAGAGCACATCATGTACTGTTAAGTAGTGGTGCTTTTGCAGGGAAGATGGGAAAACAGAGGTTTCCAGTGTGATTGACTCTAACTCAGCCTTATGAGTTCTAGTTATCTTTTGAAATAGAATACAACACCCTGACCACTGAATTTTTCCAGTGGCTTCTGAATTACTGGCTATCTGGTCATTAAGAGTATCACATAAATCCTTATTTGTCACTTAGGAAAAAACATGAGGGTCACCAGAGATTTGGGGCCTTACTTGGTGGCCTCCTTTGGAAGATTTACAAGTACAAATCTCAAGACTATCAAGGAATCTCATGATGGAGAGTGAAAGAGAAAGGAAGATATGGCTCCATGTTAGTGCTTTTTAAATAATGGTCTAATGAAAATATCCCAGTTTGGAGACAATTTTTTCTCCCAATGGACACCACAGATGAAATGTGACAAGGAGAGGCACCTGGGTGGCTCAGTGGGTTAAAGCCTCTGCCTTCAGCTCAGGTCATGATCTTAGGGTCCTGGGATGGAGCCCCGAATTGGGCTCTCTGCTCAGCAGGGAGCCTGCCTCCCTCCCCACCTCACCTGCCTCTCTGCTTGCTTGTGATTTCTGTCTGTCAAATAAATAAATAAAATCTAAAAAAAAAAAAAAAGAAAGAAAGAAAGAAAGAAAGAAAGAAAGAAAGAAAGAAAGAGAGAGAAAGAAAAGAAATGTGACAAGGAAGACAGACTTGTGTTTTGGAAAATTTTAGTGAAGCTGAATGGGATGTTTTCTACAGGAGCTAAGTGAAAAATCGGAATTGCTAAAACTTACACAAAAATGTTTTACCTCTAACAGAAAAACACCTGTGTTTTGAAAAATTCCCAGGAAATGTTAAGAGAAGACAATCAAAAGAATTTGTATGTAAGATGGATGTGTACTTCATGGTTTAAGAAGAATATTCTGGAGTGCCTGGGTGGCTCAGTGGGTTAAGCCTCTGCCTTCGGCTCAGGTCATGATCTCAGGGTCCTGGGATTGAGGCCCGCATCGGGCTCTCTGCTCAGCAGGGAGCCTGCTTCCTCCTCTCTCTATGCCTGCCTCTCTGCCTACTTGTGATCTCTCTCACTCTGTCAAATAAAAAAATAAAATATTTAAAAAAAAGAAAAAGAAGAATATTCTGAGTTTAGGTAGAAAGTCCCTCAAGAGTCTTTAAATTTCCCACTCTTTGCCTCTCCTCCTCAGTTTTAAGTCTCTAACAGGTTGCTACTACATCTTTTTTTTTCTCTCTACTGCTTTAAGACAATAGTCTTAAAACTGTGCCTTGAAGAGCAGTAGGAATTCTGTATAGGTCCCACAATGATGAGCACCTGCAGTAAAAGAGAGAGATGGTGATCATCATACTATTTTACCAGAGCAAGTTTGCTTCTATCAGTTTTATTTGTTGATGCTTCTAGGCACGATTTTTTTTTTTTTTAGCAAAAATAATAGTTTGAGTACAAATGTGTTGACAAATCCCTAGATCCCTGTTGTAACAGAAAAACTGTATCAACATGCTTTGCTGTTAAAAAAAATGATATCCATCAATAATATATCTTGCCAGAATTCATACAGTAAGATGAAAATCCACATTTTAAAGTGTGAAGAAAAAAAAATTATTTCAAAAGAAGTTGATAAAAGTAAATATTAGGTCTGAAGCTTAATGTAGAATTTATATTCCTTATTACTTCCCAGTTTTGATTTAGTTAGTAAAGATGAGAAAAATAGCACACTCAATTCTACATGACACTTCACCCCTCAAATTACAATCAAAGCCCATGCTAAAATAGTTTTTGTTTTATTGTTAATAGTATAATAATAATAATTAATAGTGTTTTAGGTATATTTAAAACTGTGCAGGCCCCCTTAATCTTATATATGAATGTGAGTACTCCATCAGGAGAAATTATCTGTATCAGGGATGTTCACCATGATTCCATGATTGTAGCTTTTGCATCCTGTAAAGGGAGCTCTAAAATTTGGGTAGATCATGAGAAAACAGTGTGTTCTGTTGACGTCTGAAGATAATTTCTAAATGTTTTCATGATGTTGAAGGAGAAGCACTGTTTCTAGAATAAAAGATAAGAATCCCATTGTATTTCAGCCTAGCTAGAACACTTCTGAAATACTGTGTTTTGTTCTTAATAACATACTTTAAGAAGATCATTGACAAACTGGCACATGATCAGAGAGTCCCAAGCTCAGAAAGTGTCTGAGTAGAGTGGAATACTGTGTCACCTGATGGGAATTACAAGGGCCTCTGTAAAAAGTATGGTCAAGAGAAGACTTCGAAGGTAGAGGTAGAAATTTTGACTCTCTTCAGTCAATTTAGAAATCTATAAGATAATTGAACTTGTTAACCAGAGGGCAGAACTATTACAATTGGAAGTTTTATGAGGCGAATTATCCTGATAGGAACAAAAATTTTGTACATGTACACATATGATAAAAAAATAGAACTGTTGCCTTCTGAAACCCTACATTTCTTAAAGATTTTAGACAACAAATGAAATAGAAATGGTGAAGATTGGTGAAAGGAAAAATAATATAACTTGACATTGTAGATTCAATATGGGTTAGCACTCCAGGTATCTTGGAAGAAAATAAATATTATGAGAAACATAAGCACATCCAGAAATTGCCATTCCTTCTGTGTCATTGGTATGTTATATTCCTAAACGTGACTCTTAGAATTATAAATAAGCATTATCTTCCTTTGTAGTGTTTTGGTTGAAGATGGCTTGTGAAGCTATATGTGAATTCTGAGGGAAGAAAATGTGTATCCATTCGTCTTATTATTACTCTGTAGTTTGAAATAGTTTGCAATAATAAAACAAGAAGATAAAAAAAAATTATATCACTAACTTCCTGTTAGGAATTTAGTGTTTGTTTGTTTTAAATACCCATTTTCAACTATATAATTAGAATTTCCCTTACTTAAAAAAAAAAAAAGAAGTTGAAGCAAATGACTGCTAGAATTTTTTTAAAAGTTACCTTCCATCTACTGTGTTAATCATGCTTTACCTTTCAAAACCTACAAATGTTTCAGTTATATCCATACATACATTTCTCAAAAAAGTTCAAGCTGGAATTCCTTTTTCTCACTTTTGAAGAGAAGGATAATAATTTCTAAGAGCCACTATCAGAACGTTTATTTCTAGCAATATACATTAAATAACCATCTAGGTGTCTTTGTTTTTAAAGTAAATCTATGTTCATATAGGAAAGAAAAATGTTTTGTGAAATCAGGAGAGAGACATGTGGAATAAAGGAAGAAAAAAGTGAAAGCATGAGTGAGAGTGAAAATAAGAATGAAAGGTAATGTGCAGGTGAAAGTCATTAGAAGCAGAAAGAAGAGAAACTATGACCACTTTTTTCTTGTGTCCCACCACTTGGAAAGGGAGATAAGACATGTTTATTGACTTTATCTCTGTATTTCTTGAATCAAAATGAAAATAGTTCTAAATTATCCCCCATGTTATACTTGTTTCAAAACCATTGTAGAATCTTAAGAAGCTTTGCCTTATAGTGCAGGTGCAGAAGTAGACAGCCAGTAGTAGAGACAGTTGGTCGAACTCAGGCCAAAGTAGTGTTTTGTTTGGCCAGCATTCTAGTTGTTTGTAATTGAAACCAAATGCTCCAACCTCTCTAGTGAGCTCCAACCTCTCTAGTTTTGGTGAGCTCCAACCTCTCTAGTTTTCCTTAGTCTTCACTGTTTCCACTACTGTCCAGTCTACTTTACTCATTTGTCCACCTTGCCTGATCTCTGGAGTCATGTAAGTTTCAGAACCTTGATACAGAGAACAAATCACATGGAGCAAAAATCAGTTAGATATGGACTACGAAAGGAGTAGCTGGAACTCAACTTAATCAGAGTGCCTGACCTAGACATTTGTTTACACAAATGGGTACTAATGGGTAAGAGACTGCTGATCCTAGCACTAGAATTCGATTCAAGTATAATTCTGGTATGTGTTCATTAAGCACCATGTCTGAACAGGCATCATACTCTATTGTAATCCTTGAATTAATTTTCAGAATTTCAGACTGCATTGTTAGATGTGAGACACTAGAGATAGGAAAATGGCTTAATCATTCCTCCATCATAGTACCTGATAATTGTCTGTTTGATATAAGCAAACTGAGATGCTTTTGGCCATTTTTGAGGTAGGCAGAGTAAGCTTGGAGTTATCAAGCCTATTTTTGAAAGTCTGCAAAAATAGTATGGGAAAACAATAAAGTCAATTTGCAATACTGCCTAGATGATCACTATGTCTCAGATGAATAACAGATTGATCTGTTTCCATTTTGTGAAAAAGGTGAAAAAAAAAAAAAAGACAAACCAAAACACTATATCTTGAATGTGGAAAAAATCTTGTTGGAAGTTTGTTGTTATGGACTGAATGCTTTTCTAGCCATTTGGGTTTTTGTGGAGGAGGGGAGAATAGCATTTGGATAAGTCTAGTATTGAGTAGGGTTATCTAAATGTTAATTTTAGATGAGTTATGATTTTTAGAGGCTTTAATAATTCAATAGAGACACATATATTAAATATATTGATCACACCAGCTAGAGAAGCCTCAATTATGTCCTAGAGGAAAAAGGGAAGGAATTTAATTTACATTGGCAGAAGTCTATAAAGAAGTTGTTTCAACAGAAAACAGCACAGGAGAATGTGACCATTTGCCTAAGAAAAAGTAGACAGATACAAAATGAAAAATAATTCCTATGACCTGGTACAGCAGGAATAGTTTCTATGGAAATAGAACAAAAGGTTATTCCTTCACAAACATAGAGCCTTACTTGTCAGGGTAATTAAAGAGGGTGCAAAAGCCCATTTGACCTGCCATATTAAATAGCCTTAAATATTCTTCTCCTTATAGTATTAAAACCCTCTAATAAATGTCTATGTCTATGGAATTTAAAATAAAACCTCATGCCACAGCATGCCCTACCAAGCCCTCCAAGTTCTGGGACTGCCAGCCTCTCTGATAAACACCTTCACTTTCATTGCTTAAAGAGGTCTAGTCTCACCAGCCATTTGGAGTTTTTCACCTTACGGCTTTTTCCCTCAGTGCTTCCTCTACTTGATAAGCTCTTTAAAAAAAAAAAAAAAAAAAAATTAACATGTAATGTATTATTTGTCCCAGGGTACAGGTCTGTGAGTTGTCAGGCTTACATAATGTCCATAACCCCACCACTCTTTCCTGATCCCTCCCAACCCTCAGTTTGTTTTGTGATATTAAGAGTCTCTTACTGTTTGTCTCTCTTGGTAAACTCTTTATCCGGCTCTTTATCTATCTAGCTTTATCTATCTTTTTGCTGCTTCCCTTCATTCAGGTCTGTGCTTGAATGTTACCTTCTTCGAAGACATTTCCTAGCCAAATGTCAACAACCCTCTACTTCTGCTCCATCCCACCCCCTGTGTATTACACTGTTTTCTTCATTACATGGATCAATATCTAATGTTACATTAAGTTGTTTATGTAGTTATTTACTGCTTGAATTTTCCAACAGAATCCAAACCCCATAAACACCAGGAACTTTTTCTCTCTTATTCTCCTCTTTTCCTGTCATTGGGAATGTGATTCGTATCATATGGAACAAAATAAATATTTGTTGAAGGCATGGCTATTTGTAAATTAGCCATTTGGAGTAAAAGCTTAGGAAGAGCTTCCCCCTTCCCTACAAGGAAACTATCTGTATGGATTTTAATGTATTGATAGGAGTTTCTGAGGGACATTAGGGAAACATAATGAACACTGAGTTTATTTAAGATGGTTTATTAGATTAAAAGTTATAGACTAGGTACCCTGTTTTTATTCCCTTCGTAGCTTTATTTATATGTTTATTTTTTCAGTAGCCACTTATCCTCTCTCTCAGAGGAAAGCCCTAATTACCCTCTCTTATTTTGAGGCCCATTTAAAATGCCCAGGATTATAATAAAAATGGACATTCTCTCAATTTTAGAAAAATGTGTGGAATTGTTTCAAAATAGAGCATTAAATGTTGAGTCATTTGTGACATTTCACTTTTATATGAAAGACTTTTATTTAACATGGTAAAGGACACTCTTTTTCAATATACCATGTTGCAGATATTAAACAGTAAAAGCATAAGAGCATTATGAATGCTCTGCAATAACTCATGATGATTTATTTTTAACTCATTTTTCTATATAGGTTTTAAGACATATGTTTAAGAAATATAGATTATTTACTTAGTAGATTGAAAAAGGATTCTTTTCCGTATTAGAGTACCAAGAATTTTAGTTCTCAATGGACTGCACTATTTGTTAGAAAGTAACATATAGAAAAAAGTTTCTCTATACTGTTCTACTACTTGAATTGTGAGATTCTTGGTATGCCAGAACTTGTTAAAGCTAATTTACTCCAGACTGTTTTCTGTTTGAGGTCAAGATTTTATCTTCCGTTTGAGGAATCTACACTGAACTTAGTAGATCTATTCCCTATTTATTTATGTAAGAATATATATTTTGGGGTATTGATTGCTTAAATATATAATAAATGTTACTTAAATAGAATTTATATTCTTGATTAAAGTAGGTATCATTGTTGCAATCTATACTACTAGTAAAAGTGACTATAAGTGACATCGTTCGTTTTAGTATGGTAGTAATTAACACTTCGATTTTCAGTGAGCTTGTATGTAACAACAACAAAGGACATTTAAAATAATGAGAGATTCAGTGAAATCATATACTAAAAATTATTACCGAAGGGCCTGAAAATGCTTCTCCTCCCGTCAGTGATGCATTAAAGAAATACCTGCCTGCCTTTTATTATTTCAACATGTAATCTTTTAGCCAATGTGTCTCTTCTCCTTTTAGACCTTGCGATTTTCATGCATTCATTTTGATACATGGTTTTAGTACACTTTGAGTTTAGTGAATTTTTTTCTTTTTCTTTGTTTCCTTTTCTCTTTTTTTTTTTCTTCTTTTTAATGGTAAAGGACCTTCAAAGCAGCAAACATTCATTGGTTATATGTAGCTATCTATGCAGAATTTCTTTGGTCGCACACTGAGAAAACCCCATAATTACAAGGATATTTATGATAGCAGCACTGCTATTTCAGGGAACTACATTATAGTTCACACTAAAAATAAAAGGGCAACACATTTTGCATGCTGGTAGCTGGTTTCCCTTGATAGATGCACTTGCTTTTTCTATAGACTTAAATTTATCCTTTACCATCTGTTCTTCAAGTACTCCAGAAAATACAATATTGCATTTTGAATTCCCCTGAAATTAAGTTACTCCTCCTCTCTACAGATTTCTTTGTAGGATGCATACTTTTACCTGCATACAAATGCCCTATATTTGGGTACCTCTTGTAATTTTGTACTTTAATTTAGAGAAAACTTGGGAGAGCATCCAGACAGTCACTCCCATAATGCTTTGGGGATGATTGAGGAGATGACATAGGCAGTTGTGTTTTAACAATGGCTTAAAAAAAAAAGTTATTGCTAAAGTGGCTATATATATATATATATATATATAGCCTTTTAAAAAATTCATTTATTCATTCTTATAGCAAAAATTTATTGAGATATTTTTTCTTGAAACAGTTTGGAAAGAATTGCACTAACCCTGTTTACATAGAATAATTCATAGTGTGATTTGCATTATTTGCAGGACATGGAAGGGACACTTATACTCTCTCTACCTAATACAGTCTCGCAGTCCATGTGGTACAAACCAAAATTTTATTCTTGGATATTTGGTCCTTCCATTTCTTTTGGAAGTATCTTTTTAAAAACCCTCCAAACCTGCAAGCAGCCATCTTAATTCTTTTTATGTGATTAATTTCCTAAACAAATGTGTTTCAAAGCTATCATAAAGTTTTCATCCTTGGAGAGGGAGACATGATAAATCAGCTTCTGAATACTGGGAGGACAATCTTTTATATCTAGTTCAGGTCAATAGATATTTGTTGAAGGAAAATGGAAGGGTGAATTGAAAACATTAGGATGAATCTGCCCCATTTTAAAATAATGCCGTGAGCCAGTCTTTTTTCTAGGCATTTCAGACTTTGCCTTTAACTTTCAAATTCAAGTGAAGTTCTACTTCATTTCAGTTACAGGACTGTATCTTTTAACAGGGAAAGAGGATGCTTCCCTTGGCATTTGATAATGGTAAGTTTCCAGAGTTTTCAGACCATTATCGTATAGATCTTGATGTGAGAACAACCAAGGAATTCTTGTGTATCAATAGTTAGTCCTAAAACTCTCATGTTCAAAAACTTCACCAGAGGTTACTGCAGATTTTGTAGACCTTTAGAAATGGTGCACTTGGCGTGTCATGGATTGGCGAATGGCTGAGAAAGGGAATGAGTTTGCATGTGAGCTGCTGATCTAGAGATCAGATGAACTTGATAAGGGTTCCCTGATTGTTCATTTGTGAAATAGTAAGGTCAAACTTGATGTCTCCGGAGTCACCTTATGTGCTTTAACTGTGAATGCAGCTCTTTTCTTTGTAGGCATAGAACCAGCAAATGTTCAGTGCCAGAGGAGTGGGGGAGGATGCAAAATCTCCCCATTGTGACTTTTGGTCGAAGGTCATCTAAGAAAGATTCCAACATGTGACCCTACAGAGAGAATCTTTCTTTTGCTAAGGGCATTGGTTTAGTTGAGAAAAATCACCATATTTGGCACAACTATTGTCTTTTGTTTGTTTGTTTTTATATAGCAAATTAGAAAACAAATCACTATTTTAATTTCACATTATTTTTTAGAGGGTTCTATTTAGAAACATATAATTTTAAGGCTGAATGAGACCTCAAAGGCAATCTCACCTTTTTCTGATGCATAAATCCTTCTATATCACCCACTAAAATGATTTATCAGCTCAAGCACTTTAAATGTCTTGGAACTTACTGTCTTATCAAACATCCCATACTACTTTAGCCGCTTTCTGTATAAGACAGTTTTATATATATAATATATTGAGTTCAATATATTACATATTGAATATATATTATATATTGAGTTTAAGTCTATATTCCTCCTCCTCTGTAACCTGAACCCATTAGTCCTAACTTTGCTGTCTAGAAGTATACAGAAATAAATAAATAAATAAATAAGCTCTCATTTACTTAGTAACCTCTCACATATTTTAAACCGTCTATACTTACAAGGGCTTTTTAAAATAATGAATCACTCCAAGTTTCTTTCTTCACCCACCTTTTTTTTTTTTTTTTAAAGAAATTCACAGGTTTTTTTAAGAAATGGAAGGGATTTTAGAAGCCAATTAGTCAATTTTTTTGGCAATGGCACTTCTACAAAGTACTAATTCTGAAGGTGATAATAGTAAAAAACATGCACAGTAAGATCCTGCTCTTTAGTTCAGTCTACTTCTGCCTGTGATTCTTGAACTGGGGACTCATCTTCCTGTAGTTATATGAAGGGATCCCTGGGACAAATATGATGGTTCTTTTTTCTTTTTCTTTAATATTACTTTATCAAAGAAGCCTCATTATTTTTTATATTAGAATGAAATATTGACATAATATGAATTTGAGTAGAAAATTGGCATGAAATATGAGACTCCAAATGCTTTCAAATTTTCAGAGGACTGCATTATGTCCCCCTGAGATTTATATATTGAAGCTTCCACATTCAATGTGACAGTATTTGGAGATGGGACTTTGGGAGATAAGTTGGTTGAGATGATGCCATTAGGATGGTCCTCATGGTGGGAGTATTGCCCTTATTAGAAGAGATACCAACAAATTATTTCTCCCTTTCTCTTTCCCTTTACCCCAACCCCCTCTCCCACCTCTACCTACCTATCCACCTACCTCTACAACACTTTCTCCCTCCTTCCCTCTCTCTCTCTCTGTCTCTTGAGAACAACTAGAAACTGACCATGCTGGGACCCTGGTCTCAGACGTCAAGCTTCTAAACTGTGAGAATATGATTTCTGTGTTTAAGCCACCCATTATTGGATACTGTTTTATGGAAGGCTGAGCAGCCTAAGACGACAGCTTGGTCTAGGCCAGGTGCTGTCAGCCAAGGATGATTTGGCAACATCCGAAGACATTTTGATTATCATGATTTGGGGAATGCTACTAGCATCTATTGGGGAGGGGCCAGAGATGCCACTAAACATTCTATAATACACAACAAAGAATTATCTGGCCCTAAATGTCTATTCTATTGGGGTTGATAAACTGGAATTGGCTATCAATAGGAGTAACTCAGTGAGATGTTTGTTACTTATCATCATTTACTATTCATCTGCTAAATGTACAATATGAAATACCATCATAGAGGAATGGTCTGTCTAAAATAAAAGAAGCTAGATGTCTTTTCTCTCTTTACCAACTCTATAGCAATCCATGATTATCTCTAATCAAATTTTTTATTCTGATCTCAACAGAATCTTCTCTGTTGTCCTATGAAGAAGGTCAGTCATTTCATATCTCAACCTTAAATAACAGGGCCCGTAACATTAAGACTATGTTTCAGATAGTGCTAGTATTAGGGTTGTTCAGAGAAACAGAAAGAATTCCCTAAAATATATATTTTATATACTAAATACATATTTTAGGGAACTTATGTATTTTTTAAGGAATTAGCTCACACAGTTATGGAGTCTGGCAAGTCAAATTTGTAGGGTGGGTCAGGCTGGAGACCCAGAAAAGTGCTGATGCTGCCTTTTCAAGTCCAAAGATCATCAAGCTGTAGAATTCCTTCTTGCTGATGGGGAGTTCAGGCTTTTGTTTTATTCATGCCTTCAACTGATTGCATGAGGCCCATCAACATTATGGAGGTAGTCTGAAATCCACCAATTTTGATGTAAACCTTATCCAATCATCATCACAAAAATATCCAGAAAAATGTTTGAACAAATATTTGGGCACTGTGGCCCAGCCAAGTTGACACAAAAATTTAACCATCATAGCACTTCCTTTTCAAATGCATTGTATCCCATCTTATGTTCACATAGAGTTTTGTAGAAGAGACAAGTGACATTAAGTATGTTGGAAGTCTCTACAAAGATTCTACTTTGACAGGTTTTCTTCAGCCTGGAAGGCAATTATAGTAGTTTGGCTTTAGTTCAGTTGGTGCCTGAATCCGTGTTTAACTTTGCATTATGTCTGATCTGCCTTTGTTTGCATGTTAGGGAAAACAATAAGGTCAGCCTCTGTTGATGAGTCCCATCTAGGCCAAAAGGTCCACCTCAGTTTGCAAGTAACCCCAAAGATTCTTTTCAGTCTTCCCCTGACATCCAGTGAACTTCTTCTAGTGAGCAGTAATTTGGGTGGGAGATGCTTATGGTTGGCGGCAGTAAAGATTATCTTTTGCTTGCCCCCTCCTAGGTAATAATGCTTCATTTTATCCAATCACAGAGGTTTTATTTGTATTGACTAAGATGGTGTTACTATTTCAATCAGCTTGGCTAAACTTTAGATAGTTACCTATCTTTCTGTTGGCTTCTGATCTCCCTTTTCATTGAGCATTTACTTCAGAAAATTACAATTGTTTTTTCTCTGCCACTTTCAAATTCTCCCAGCCTCTGGACAGTTTTACAACCCAGAAAATGTCTTTATCAAAAGTCTGAGAGTTATCCCTTTGAAATGTAATCATCAGGGAAGATACTCTCCCTAGTTCTCAATCTCTTATAAGAATATAGGTATCAATGATCAAACTCAGATAACTTAATTATGGAGAAAAACATCTGCAAACTTAATGATAACTCAATGTGTTGAACATATCCTATTGATCAACCCTTCCACTAGTCCTCCAAGTACTTTTCCACTAATTCACACAGCACTTAAAAACCCTTCTGCCTTTTGTTTCAGTGAAGTTGAGTTCAAACTCTTTTCCCTATTGTAATAACCTGAAAAGAAAGTATTATTTGCCCGTTTAACATTGTCAGATGGCACACTTTTTATTTGGACAATATTTAAGTTTATTTAAGTAATCTCTACACCCAACATAGGGCTTGAACTCATGACCCTGAGATCAAAAGCCACATACTTTATTGATTGAGCCAGCCAGGGACACCGGCAGTATTTTTAAAGTAGCACTCAGCTTTCTATACTCTAATCATAAGTAATGATGGAAATTTCAGATATCATTATTATAAGTCAGAAATCAGGGAATAAGCAGCTTTCTGTGGTAGGCCAAATATACTAAACTATCCTAGTTTTTCAAGAAAAAACTGGCCAGTTACTGTTTTTGAGGCATAACATGCAGGAAAAGGCAACATCTTCCCAATACTTTCAGCATTTCCTAGTTTTTAAACTGTCTTTCCTCTGAACACCTCAAGTCACTACCCAGAAAATGCTAACTTTAAAATTAATTTTAGGACTTTTCAAATATTAAAAATACTGGTAATAGGATAGACAAAACAAAGGCAACAAGGAGCAAAAGCTCCTTGTATAAAAATGTTTAGAAAGAACGTGAGAAGTGATTTAAGCTATATTCTTCAAATTTGGAAGGACAGCCATAGACGAAGGAATTTAATTTAGCTTACAATTTCTTACATTATTAGTCAATACATTTTCATTTGGACCTATTACCCACCACTCTTTTCCTTAAAACTTGTGGCTTTAATAGTGTAAAATAAAGATCAAGAAACAATATATTTACCGATCTGATCATGCTTGGCTGTATTTTATCTTCTTTCTCTTCCTAGGTTCCCCTTGGTTTTAAAGCTTTCATTTTGTACCTGACAATGCTATAATTAATTATAAATTCATAATTTAAAATTTGTTGTTGTAAAGTTTTTATATTATGTAATAATGAAAGAAATAACACTTTTGGAAAAATAAGATAAATTTTTGTTATATTCATTAATTTTTACTCTAAGCATACCCTACCATGGGTTTCACTTAGAATATTCCAAAACTGAAAGCAATTTATTTGAATAAATGTAAGAAGCCCAGCCTGTAAGTAAAAATTAGACTAGCCCCTCTGCTTGGAATTGAATATCTTCCAAACTCAGCTTAGTAAAACTCGATTTATTCCTTGCGTAAATTAGAAAGAAAATAAAAGGAATCAAAATAGTTTTTAGAACTTTCTAGCACCAAGGACATGCCAATTACTTAGCAGTTTAAAAATCATTTAACACCACACGTGCCCTCCTTAATACCCATCACCCAGTTACCCCATTCCCCCACGCCTCCCTTCTGTAACCCTCAGTTTGGTTTCCCGAGTCCAGAGTCTCTCATGGTTTGTCTCCCCCTCTGATTTCTTCCCATTCAGTTTTCCTTGCTTTCCCTTGTGGTCCTCTGTGCTATTCCTTATGTTCCACATATGAGTGACACCATAATAATTGTCTTTCTCTGCTTGACTTATTTCACTTAGCATAATCCTCTCAAGTTCCATCCATGTCAATGCAAATGGTAGTACTATATGCTGGCAATTTAACAGAATAATAAATAATAAATAATAATAATAATATATAATAATTAAATAATAATTTAAAGGATACACAAATCATAAAAAAATAAAAATCATTTAATAGTAAAATACAACTCCTATACCAGAGAAATTCCTTTTTAAAATACTGGATATCATTTTCTTATAATGTTCAGGCTTATGGCTGTGCACATATCTATTTTGTAAAGTTGCCAAAATTTTCAGAGCATTTCAGTGGATTTTTAATTAATTTTTTTGTTTGTTTTTTTGGATTTTTAATTAACTTTTAAAAACAAATTTGTTTTTTTTTAATTGCTTCTGTACTCAAGAGAGCCTCAGTAGTTTATCTCAAGAAGTCTTAACTGTGTATTAGTTACTACTCATTTTAGTGTTGGAATTTTTTCTTCTAGCTTATTAGCCATTAACGCCATTAGTATTTAAATAATGCATATAAAGCACCACAGAAATCTAGAAAAATTCTATGTGTATTTAATGTTTAATGTGTGTTACTGATATGAAAACCCATACTTACTACAAAGGTTTTTGATATTAAGAGGTGACTTTTAGAGAGTCGCTCTTGACTTTGGTATTGCCCCTTTCTCTGGTCCCCTCCTTTCCAAATATTAACCCCAAAGATGATATTACTCTCTACCCTTCTTTGGTTTCAGGATTTATATATATAATTTTCCTTTCATGGAAATGTAATCTGCCCTGTAAATCACTACAAGGCCTTCAGAATAAATAAATCTGAGAAACAGATCTGTACTGAAGGTGGGTGGTCCTTTATTTTTGTATGATGTGTCATCCACAGTTTTCTTTTGTTTGTTCCAATTGGGAAAGTCTATTTGGCCTTTCATTCTTTCTTTGTGAAATAGAATGAGTAACTGACATGTGTTCCAGTTTTATTCAATGAACTATGTCAGAGGAGAGTTTCTGTTCTTACTCAGTGTATGAAGGACTGCTTTTCATAACCCTTCAATCTGAGAAAAATCTCAAAGGTATTTTCAAAACAGACCTAAAATTGTATTTCGTGCTGTATAATTAGAATGGAATTTTTAAGCTAATTCAAATTTATTATAACTTCAATTGAACCAAAATAAATGATTTCTCATAAACTTATGTGGTCTCCGGTATGACAGTAATTATTATGAAGAAACAGAAATGATTAAGACATGGGGCTGTTCTCAAGAATCTTACATTCTAGATATTCAGAGGAGATAATTTAACAAGTGATGATATTTCAAAGCAGTGTTTGAAACCTGCTATCACAGACAAATCGTATTAACAAAATTTAGAGGAGTTTGTGATCATTTTTGACTCATTTTTGGTAGGGCTTGGGGAAGTGATGGAAAGCTTCAAATAGGGTAGGTTTTGCTTTAGAGTTATTGGTAGAGACAAGATGCATTTTCAAGGACCACCGCTGCTCTTATCAAAGGCAGTAATTTCCTCAGGAAGATCTTCATTGACTTATTATACAAAATCTGATTAGTCATTTATTTGTTCAGCTGTTGGACACATCTGACTTCAGGGGCTCTCTAGCAAGACTTGGGCTTCCTTTTGAGAATTTTAGTTTTAGACCAGTAATATACAATGTTTTTGTTCTGCAGAGAATAAAAAATTCCACCAACTCCACAACCACTCTGTTTGTGTGTGGGGGCGGGATGAGCAGAGGGTTTAAGTATGCAGAGAGTGAAGGGTGGGGAATTAGAGCACTATGCAAACACGTCAAATTTTGGAGGTGGAACTCTCAGATGTTTATTAACCTGAGCAGCAGTTTGCCCCTCCAAAGTAGAATCATCTACAGAGCAATAGATAAAAGCTTTCTGCTTCCAAGAAAAATAAGATTGACCATTCTTTCTACTGTGCTACATAGCCTTAAGGTGGAAAATAGGGAAATGCTGAGTTGAAACATAGCTGTAAAGAAAAGCTGTAGCATAAATGCTATGAGGAACCAGAGGAGAGATCACTGGATCCTAGATGGTTCTGTTACTAGTTTTAAAAAATTACTTTGAAATTATTGTAGATTCGTAGAAAATTTGCAAACACTGTACATGGCATTCATAGATACCCTTCATCCAGCTTCTCCAAATGTTAACAGCTTACATAACCAATTACAAATATTACAATCAGGAAATTAATGTTGGTATAATATTATTAACTAAAGACCTTATTAGCTGCTTACCAGTAGTTTTAGTCCATAATGTCATTTTTCTGTGCTAGGATCTGATCTGAAAGCTGCATTGCATATAGTTGTTGTGTTCTCCTGGTCTCCTGGATCCATGATGGTTCTTCAGTCTTCCCCTATTTTTCATGACATTTTTATGAGTACTACTTAATTATTTTGTAGAATAATTTGGGATTATTTTTCACTTTGCCATTCTCTGATATTTTTTCATGGTTAAGTTGAGATTATACATTTTTTGAGAGAATACCACAGAAATTATGTAGTATCTTCCTCAGTAAATAATTTTAGGCAGTATATAATGTTGTTATGTGTTATTATTGTGATGTTAATTATAAACACTTGATTAAAATGTCTGCCAATTTTCTCCACTGTAAGGGTACTGTTATTCTCTTTGTAACTGATAATTATTGAGGGATATACTTTGAAATTCCTTCTCCCTCTGCTCACACTCTCTCTCTAAAATAAAATAAATAAATCTTAAAAAAAGAAAAAAGAAGTATTGGTGAGGATGTGAGTAAAGAGAATCCTTATACATTATTGGTAAGAATGTAAATAATTGAGGCAGCCACTATGGAAAACAATACGGAGTTTCCTCAAAATATGAGAAGTAGAACTACATATGATCTCACAATCTCACTTTTGGATATATATCCAGAAAAATTGACATCAGGATCTCAAAGAGAATCTGCCTTCCCATGTTTATTGCACCATTTTTCTCAATAGCCAAGATATGGAAACAAATGAAATCTATCCATTGACAGATGAATGGATAAAGAAAATGTGGTATACACATACAATGGAATTTTATTCAGAATTGAAAAAAGAAGGAAATCTTGCCATTTGTGACAACACAGATGGACTGAAAGACATTATGCTAAGTGAAATAAGTCAGACACAGGAGGACAAATACTGCATGATTCCTATTTTATAAGAACCCTAAAACAGTCAGACTCATGGAAGCAGAGTAGAGTGGGCACATGATGGTTTACCTAGCTTTTATACATTATTTATATTTGTCCCTGTAAGTGTTATAGCTCCAAATCTTTATATGAGTTAAAATTAAAAAATATATGGTATAATTACACAGTAAATAGAGCATAGTCAAAATATCAGCTCATTGGGAGCCTGGGTGGCTCAGTTGGTTAAGCAACTGCCTTTGGCTCATGTCATGACCCTAGAGTCCCAGGATCGAGTGTTGCATTGGGCTCTCTGTTTGGCACGGGGTCTGCATCTCCCTCTGATCTGCCCCCCTCACCCCATGTTCTCTCTCTTTCTTAAATAAATAAATAATATTTTTTTAAAATCACCTGATTTTCTGTTATCACTTTCAGACAATATGACTTAGTTCCATGGCCAAATTACTCTACTACTATCTAACCTTGCTCACAAGCATATGGGGTAAGACCTCTAAAGAGAGAGAATTACATCTCCAGTTTATAATGTATGTGTGAATCTATACCAAGCAACTCCAGACAATCAAAATAAATGACTATAGAATGTCCTTTAGGTATTTGCACCAAAGACCTCCTTCATTTCCTTTGAAATTCTCTGAAACTCGCTGTGTTTTTTCTATACTTCTGTCAAATGTTATTGTCAAAATGATATACTTCAAAGGCTTATCTCCTTTAGTTTATTTTAGTGGTAGTGAATAAAATCAGTGCTTTCCAACTTGGCTGTCAATTAATATCATCTAAGAAGATTTAAAAAATACTGATGAGGGAGACTTCTTTGTAACTGAAGACAAGCAGCTATAGAGCTATCTAACACTCAATATTTTCTTTCCAAGTCACATGAAAGACCAGGTAATGCTTTGATCACATGATAAATGCTGTGTGTTCAAACATTCATCAGTTACACAGCAAACGTTACCTGGTTGGACACATGTTCAAACAAGTGTGTTTCGTACACACATGCATACGTGCACACACACACACACACACACACACACGCTCACTCCCCTATGTATATTGCAAAAGTTAGTACATAAGTAGGAAAGTTTGTTTTTATGATTACTCAAATTCCCATTTTATGAGAAGGAGACTTTCTGGGGTGTAAATAAGAACAGAGTTCATTTCCTTCTTGTTCCTCTTGTTCTTGAGATCAGATATATATTTAGTGATCTGCAAATTTTAAATGTACAATACACTGAGTTTTGACAAGTAACACCCATGTAATTCACACCCTTGTGAGCATGGAGAGAGCATTTTATTACCACCAAAAAACAGTTCCTTAGCCCTGGGACTGCCATTTTTCTCAATTTCTTTCACCATAGATTGTTTCTTCCAGTTCCAGAACGTCATAAAAAATGGAATCATACAATATGCAGTCTTTTGTGTCTGTCTGTTTTTGTCCAACACTAATTTGATATTTGTCTATGTTATGGCAATTATCACTAGTTCTTCCCTTTTTATTTTTTTAATGGTATTCCATTTAAGGAATATACCTTAATTTTTTTATTTCTACTCTCTGGTTGGTGGATATTTGAGTTATATCCAGTTCTGGACTAGTATGAATAATGTCTCCTTGAATATGCCTATATTAAGTTAGTTTGTTTGCTTTTGTTGAGGCTTAATTTTCATCATTTTTGAGGGTGGAATTTTGAGGTTATATTTTATTTTATTTTATTTTATTTTATTTATTTTTTAAAAGATTTTATTTATTTGAGAGAGACAGTAAGAGAGAGAGAAAGAGAGAGAGTGCACAAGCTTGGAGTGAGGCAGAAGGAGAGGGAGAAGCAGGCTCCCTGCTGAGCCCTATGTGAGGCTCTAACCCAGGACCATGGGGTTATGACCTGAGCTGAAGGCAGGAGCTTAACCAACTGAGCCACCCAGGTGCCCTTGAGATTATATTTAAAGTGTAGGTTTAAGATCACGAGAAACTGCCCAACTTCTTGCCCAAGTGTTTTGCTATCTTTACATTCATGCCATAATTTTATCAAAGTTTCAATTACTGAACATTTTTGCCGGCATATGGAATTGACAGTCATTTTAAATTTAACTTTTCTTTTTGGTGGGTGATGGTATCACACTGTGGTTTAATTTGCATTTCCCTGATAACTAAAGATATCATGAATCTTTATGTGCTTCTTGGCTATTTATATAACTTCTTTAGAATTGTCTATTTAATTCTTTGCCTATTTTTGTGTTTTTTTTTAAATTGTTAAGTTGCAAGGGTACTTTATATATTTTTGATTCAAGTTGTTTGTCAGATATATTTTTCCTTAATTTTTTCTCCCAATTGGTGATTTACACATTTATATTCTTATATTTTTCTTTAGATCATGTAAAAGTGCAGAATTATTCATAATCATATAACAGAACTTGAGCACTCTGAAACAGAAGTTGGTTTGGGGGATTCATTGTAAGAATATAACCATGTATTACAAACTAAAAAAGGGGAGACACTATCAGTTCTGAGGAAAGAACTAGAACAACAGACTATCTTAAATGGCAATCCTGTTTCTGCCATCAGAATTCTTTTACCAATTTTCTTTTTCTGCTTCCCTCTTCAATTTAAGGACCATTGTCACAACCCGATATTCTAAGGTAACATTTTTATCTTGAGGTTAACTAATTACACCTTTAATTCTATCTGCAATCCTAATTCCTTCTGTCATGTAACAACATACTCACAAGTGCCCAAGACTAAGGTGTGGACATCTTTGGGTGAGATGTTATTCTACATATGAAACGTGAAATTCTCTTCTCTAGGACAACAGTGCTAATAATTAAATGCCTCAAGGTATACAATGGATGATAATAATAATAGATGCATTCAGTCTTAATGGATTTTGATATTGCCTTAGACTAGGAGGAGACATTACATATATATACATTACACACACAAGAAAATCAAATGGATAGTAGATCCCGGAAGACTTTTGATTAATCTTCCTGGGACTTTTGAAACATTATTCCCAGGTTAATCATGTTTATATTTCATAATACGTATTGCTTATAAGAAGATTTAGCATCAAGTGACAGAAAACAAAAATAACTGTTTTAAGCAAAATACAAGTTTACTTCTCTGTCTCCAAAACCTAGGCCATCTATAGCTGGGATGATCTTCACAAGTGTCAGGAGCCCTGATTCCTTTAACTTACTGAATCATTTTTAAAACATCCATTTTTAAAACATTACATGCTTGCATTCATTTGTTACAATTTATTTTGTCCTTTAACTTTGCCCTATGTAAGCAAATATCAGCTATATTTTAAAAAATCTTTGTTTTTTAATAATAGTTTCAACTCAGATGTGCTTATTTTAATTAAGAGTATACTTTAAATTATTTCTGCCATCTTAGTGTGGGTTTTGTTTTCTTTTTAATATATATCAAGTTTTCCTTTGTGGTTTTTTTTTGGTCCTCATTTTTAAAAAAGTAATGTCTTTGATGTTTTTGTTCTTTGTTCCATTTTTTTCTCTTTTAGTTTGTTAAGTTTAGTCTAATTCTTTTTTTTTTTTTTTAAAGATTTTATTTATTTATTTGACAGAGAGATCATGAGTAGGCAGAGAGAGAGAGAGGAGGAAGCAGGCTCCCTGCCAAGCAGAGAGCCTGATGTGGGGCTTGATCCCAGGACCCTGGGACCATGACCTGAGCCGAAGGCAGAGGCTTTAACCCACTGAGCCACCCAGGCGCCCCAAGTTTAGTCTAATTCTTAATGTATCTTCCTCTTGCTCATTTTCTTCCTCCTCCTCCTCCTTTTCTCTTTCCTCCTCATCTTCTTCTTCTTTGGGGATTTCTTTGTTATTCATAAAAGAAATTGTTATTCATAAAAGCATCAAGTTTTTTCCCCCTAACAAATGGATTGAGTAGGCCTATCTTTCTTTGGAAAGCGTCAAAAATGTTAGCATACTTATACTTTCCTCTGTAACTTTCCATCTCCCAACTGTTGTTATTGTTTCAACTTTATTTATATTATTACCCTAATATTCCTAATGTACTTTAGCTTTGTTTTATATTTTATATTTTTTTCATCTCTTTGCTCTGTATTCCAGGAAGCTTCCACTGATTTTATAGCTCACTATTTCACTTCTCAGGTCTCTCCAGTCACCTCAGTAGTAAATCTATTAAACTGTTTCTTGTTTAATAGCCATCAGCTTCTGTGTCATAACTTTTTATTCCTTTTTGGTTGCTTTCACTTTATTTTTCTGTAGAAGACATTAAATCGATCATTTTAAAGTTCTTTCCAGGTTCTACTTTTCAGGTTCTACTTTTTTCTAGGTCTGAATTATAGCTTTTTATTTTACTCAGTTTGTGTTACTCTTTCATCATTTTGATTTCCTTAGTACTTTGTAATTCTTGGTTGGAAGGTCCTCTTCAGGCAGATATTCCTTTATTATACATCCAGGAAATACATACCTGCCTTAAAAATGATGGGTCTTTGCCTTTTATATATGAGACTTCCAAAATAGGCTTTACATGATTCATATACTATTAGATTCTGATTCCATGTGGCTAATTAATTTCTGGATTTATTTAGTCAAACACATTATACAATTCTAGGTCCACTTCATGTATAAGAGATTCTGCTTGAGTATGTAGGCAACAAAAACTCATTTTTCTCCTCAAATTATAATATTATAATGTTGTAGTTTGCCTTTATACATGCTTATAAGCATCCTTAAAATAAATTACAGATTCTATTACATTGACAATCCCTACTCCACCAGCCCTTTGATTACCTGACCTAACCCAGAATACTTAGTACATGTATTACTTCATTTCTAGTCTGGAAGATGCTCTTTCTCTTTTTTTAATTATGGTAATTTTGGTTTGATGATACTTGTTCTTTCATTTTTATGTATTCTAACTGACATCTTGGGAGGTTTGAACAGTTATGCAGTTTGCAAAATTGATCAGAAGTCTTTTTACTATAATTTTAGAGAGCTTATTTTTCTGTATTTTAAAGTTTTATCTGTTTCCTCCATTGCTCTCCGGTTGTTCTTATAACTTCCTTCTGTGATCACTGTGGCTAACTCAAGAGCTTCGAAATTATGATTAATTTTAATATATTCATAGTTAGAAAGTTTTATAGGTGGGCTTTATAAAATTATGACTATAACAGTAAAAAATATTGAATTAAGTATCAAGTGCTTCTTTGGTGAATAGTCAAATCAAGTATTTTTGTTAAATCAAGTCAAATCAAAAGATATATAAACATCTCTTTGTTTTTATAGGCCTTTCTTGATTATTGCCAAGTTCTCAATGATGCTCTGAATCGCTGAATTTGCAAGATAAGTGACCTTCAGATAAATGACATGTTATTGCTTTATTTTCTCTTCACAGGACACTTGAGACATGATTACCATGAGCGAAAGGTCAGTGCATTTTCTGCTGTAGAAAAAACATGTTGGCATCTTTCCATTTTAGTTTTTATTCCAGTTATACAAAATGAAGTTTGTTTTCAAGTCGTGTGTGTGTGTGTGTGTGTGTGTGTGTGTGTGTATACCTATATATACCTATATATAATAGTTCCTGCACTGAATTGCAGCTAAGCTCATGTAAAATACAAGTTGGCTGAAATTCTCCTGAGCTAACTCAAATATTGGCTGAGATGATAATGTGTCCTCATTTGTTCACTACAAATTCAATCATAATGTGGCAATTTTGCCATTATAAAGCTATTTGCAAAGATATTCAATGACTACAGGAATATTTAAGGACCAGCTCAAGCACTTCATTTTAGTCACCTTTTTACTGAATTGACCTCAAATGATGCAAGGACCTTGAGGTCTGGTGATGAATGCTTAAGTGAAAACAGTTGAGTGCATTTGGTTCTTAAAGCGAGGAAACATTACCACTTAGTGGCATGCATTTAAATCAGTGAAGGAATAGAAGTAAAAAAGAACTATCTTCTACTTTTTTTTTTTTTTACATTTGTGAGCAGTAATAGTCAACTATTATTTCATTACTCTGTGTTAAGTTGCTTAGGATCCTTTTACAATTATAAATTAATATGATAGAACTTGGGCTCTGGAAGTGAATAGCTTACCTGGTTAAAATAACACACAAGGTGCGTTGTTTAACACGGAAGATAAATGGAAGGGGAATCTCCAAGTGGAAAAAACTTGCAGTCTCTGAGGAAGAAACTTGCTCGTTTCTCTCCCTGCCTCTGGTGATTACATTGAATCCTTGATGCTCCTTAGCTTGTAAACTCATCACTCTAATCTCTGCCTCCATCTGCATATTGCCTTTTTCTGTGTCCCTGTGTCCTTTCTGTCCGTATCAGGAAGGAAGGACGTTATCATTGGGTTTTCGGCTAACACTAATCCAGTCTGATTTCTTATCTCAATCCTTGCCATGATTAGATCTACAAAAAACATATTTCCAAATACGGTCACATTCTGAGGTTCCTGACTGGCGTGGATTTCAGGAGTGACAAGATAAAACCCAGTATACGTGCGATACTTTCTTTCCTTGCTGTTACCATCAAAATCCAACAGTAGTGTGTGCGTGTGTGTGTGTGTGTGTGTGTGTGTGTGTGTGTGTGTGTGTTTACCTAGCTATGCTGTTTTAGTGTAACTGCCTCCTTGGCCATACTGATTGGCTAATTTTGAGAGCCCAACTAGTATCTATTAGTAAGCTGACCTCTTGTAGAGATTTCAAGTTGAATCAAGAACTCCCACTCCATTGTGAATGAAGCAGTTGTAAGTAAAAACTATGGATAATCACTATCTGCTGTGTGGACTAAAAAAGCCAAGAATCAGAAGAGGGCAAAATCAAGAGAGGGAAGAAGGATTCCTATTTTGTATAAAGTCTATTATTCTAATTCTTTCCCCAAGCCTGATAGTATCTCCTCCCTTTAAAAAAAAAAAAAAATGTAACAATTGGCCACCAAATGCCACCATCTTTTGTTACAGAGAGCTCAAATGGGGTTCTCTTTTATGATCTTGAATAAGTCTGAACTTTTATAGCATTCTTGCAAAGACATGGGCAAACATCTCATAAGGGAAGCTATACAATGGCCTGGTAAGGAGAAAATCAAGATGAGTGTAACTTAAAGGAAGGTGCAAACTGAAGGCACAGTCTGGTTCATTCAGACACATGGCATCTTGTTCTCGAATTCTTCTTTTCCTGAATTTTGGGAGGTTCTGTTCTTTTGTCCCATTTTGTAAAATGGGAATTCATTCTTTGAAACCTACACCTATAAGTATCCCACAGATGGCTAGCGGAACTCTGGAGAAATTAGTAGTTATTGTTTAATATAATATTTAAAGAACTTAGAAATATTAAAACAGATATGAAAATTATGTTGAACATAATTTGAATATTTGTTAATACTTTAAGCCCCCTAAAATTCATAGTGTCTAATAGCATAACTAGAGTCCATAATTTAACAATTAGCTAACTCAGAAATTCAAGTCATAAAACCATTATTAAGTACCACCTTGCTACTCTGTAAGGTGCAAATTTTATAGGATATAGTGAAGACAAAATTGGAAATCTTATGGAATTTGACGGTAGACAAATTATGGAACACACACAAAAAAATCTGTGCTTCAAAAATAATGATTAGGATTTTATAAACAATTAGTATTTGTCTGATACTATTATATGAATTTATGTAATGAATTATGTAATCTATTTAATCACTAAGAGAATCCTAAGAAGAAAATGATTTATTTACATTTTTAATTTTAATTCTACTATGGTTAACATACAGTGTTATGTTAGTTTCAGGTATACAATACAGTGACTCAATAATTCTGTAGTACTCGGTGCTCATCATGATAAATGTACTCTTAATCCCCATCACCTATTTAAGGTGATATCTTATTCCCCTTTTACTGAGAAGAAAACTAAGACACTGAGAGGATAAGAAAATCTTTTCTATAACAAAATCGGAAATTGTGGATAAAATGAACTCAGGCAGTATTTCTCCCAGCCTGAGATTTGATTTCACATATCTGATAATGGGTACTAGAATGCCCAGCTAACTGTGGCTGTGATTGAGATAAGAATTCCCAGAGCAGGTAGCACTCCAATTCAGTCTTTTTTTTTTTTTTTTTTTAACAGCTTTATTCAGGTACAATTGATAAACAAAAACTACGTATTTAATGTATACAATTTGAAAAGTTTGAACATATGCATATCCCCATGAAACCATTCCAACTTCGTCTTCAAGGAAGGGATTTATCAAGATTAAAAGCTTGAATGAGAGTATTTTGGAGGAAATGGAAAATGCAAAGGCGCAAATAAGTGGGGAGGAAAAAAAGAAAAAAAGTGAACAAAAACTGTCATATTTTGAGTAATGGGAAACTGAGGAAGAAGATTTAAGCTGGCTAATTGAAACCAATATGCACTGGTTTTGGATACCAATAAAAGGATATATTTTTAAATTTTTCCATGCGTTTCTATTCCTGTTGCATTCATAAAATTTCAATATTCTATTTAATTATTTTTCTTTTAGTTTTAGTGTATTTTTTACATTAAGTTTAATAATTCTTACTTTAACAGTTAGTTATGAAGTAAAGAACCTACTTTACTTTAATAGTAATATTAAAGTAAATATGTTATAAAATTAGTATGTGTGGTACTTAACAGTTTTATGATTTGAATTTCTGAGTTAGCTAATTGTTAAGTTATGGACTCTAGTAATGATTATTAGACACTATGAATTTTAGGGGGCTTAAAGTATTAACAAATATTCAAATTATGTTCAACATAATTTTCATATCTGTTTTAATATTACTTACTTTATTATTTACTTTATTTTAATAATGCATCAGTTCCACACACCTGGATTTTCTTACTGTCAGTGCCTAACAGAACGTGTTTTCAATGTCTAAAAATATATTCAGTGTTCATATTTTACGTACATATATTTTAATTGAAGTCCGCTATGCATCATCATTCTACAGTACAAGTACTCTTCATAAAGTAAGCACACCCATGTAAGTAGCATCCAAATGATGAAATAGACCATTCCCAACATTCCCAAAAGCCCCTTTGAGCCCTCCGTGGTCTCAAGGTAGTCATTTAAAAGGTGATCATTTTACCGACCTCTTAAACTATAGATTAGTTTTGCATTTTTTTGGTACTTTATATCATTGGACTCATACATTATGTACTCTAATGTGATTTCTTTTGCTCAATATTGTGTCTATAAGATTAATTCATACCATTGCTTATAGTATTGATCACTTTTAACTTATGAAAGTCCCTCATTTAGCTCTCTTAGCACTTAAATATATTTATTTTAAAATTTTGTCAAGCTGTTCCATAAAATTCATTTTATCAGACAGGAGTACGTAATTCTGTTATTAGTTTGGTTAAGGTACCTAGCCCTGGATTGCTTCATGTGTTTGGGAAGTCTGTGTTTCAGGATTATTTTGAGAGAGAGGTTTTCTAGGTTTCTGTCTTTCTTTTCCTAAGAATGGGATGGTTACAGGGGGCCCTTAAGTTCCCAGCTCTTTAGGTCTCCAGTCCAAACTCAGGTCCTCCCACATTGTTTCAGCACTGTGACTCAACTATAAAATTGGTGGTTTTGATCTTACAAAAATGATTGTTTTATAACTTTATGCAAGTGCATGTGGTTGCGAAAATCTGTGTTTCAGTTGCTAACTGATTTTGGTCTAAGTTAATGGCATGACAGGCATGGGGGCGTTTTCATTAAATGAAACATTAACCCAAAGTAGATTTTTTAATCAAGTAAATTAAAACGTAAATGATCCCTTGGTGCTGTTTTGGTAAAGTGGATAAAGAAGATATAACAGTAAATAAGACCTTGTGCTTGGAGTCATCCATGTTACTTTAGTTGGCAGGAAATAATTACCAGAAGAGCTATAAAAATGCATTTGGGCATAATACATTCTTGCATTATAGAGCCAAGAGTTTAAATATCAACCACTGAGTTGAACAGCCGTTTGACCACCTGTCAGGTAAACCTCATCAATTTTTCCCATCTCCGTAACTACAAATAATTATAAATATAGGGAAATTCCCTTTCTGAATCCACAAAATATATGAGGATCTGAAATGGTATCTTGACTCGGGGGAATCAATTCTCTTAGTATTAAAAGATCATGAGGTGCCTGGGTGACTTAGTCAGTAAAGCATTCAGGTCTCGGTTTTGGCCCAGGTCATGATCTCAGGGTTGTGAGATAAAGCTTGGGTCAGGCTCTGTGCCAGGAATGGAGCTTGCTTAAGATTCTCTCTCTCCCTCTCACTCTCCCCCTCAGCCCCATCCCCTTCTCTTTCCCTCTCTCAAAATTAATTAATTAATTAATTAATTAAAAATAAAGATCAGAACTGAAATATTGTAGGCAACGTGCCAGCCAGTTAGAGGGCCTTTCTGACTCAGCAGGTCGTTCTGAAGCCGACTTCTTCCGGAAGTTGAGCATAAAGCATGTGGTTGCTTACTAGATGGGAGCTGAAGTTAGGGTGAGCCCTGAATTAGAGTTCATTTGTTTGGCTCAATTGCTTTGAAATGAATGCTCACCCATACATTTCATGGCCATACTAGAAGTATTTTCATTATTAGAGGCTTTGTAATGAATGAGAATCACAGTAAGATTTCCCTAATCTGCTAGGATTTGTTGTTATTATTTGCATTATACTTCTAATACAGAAGTGTATTTTACACTCAAATTTCTTACTAGAAACCATTTGAGGGACTTACAGATTTATGTTTAGAAAGAGAATTTTGTGGGTTAGCAACCAAACTCAGATACATAGGGTTTAGTCTCCATATTCTACCTAGTCTAGTCTAAAACCTAATCAGTGTTTGCTCAATTTGAAAGATAAATACAATTATATAATGGAAGCAGTTGTGGAGATTAGAAAGTTTCTAAGACTGGAGAATTTCATGTAGGTTTTGGATATGATTTTTTTAGCATGTGATAAAATGACATTAAGATATTCTAATACAATCAAACACAAGGAGCAGAGTATAATAGAAGGAAAAAAGGAGTTAGCGAACGTCTTCATGTAGTCAGATTATGCATGTAGCTACACAAGCAATTCAGATACAACACATCCAACATCAAATTTTCTTTTGTTTCAAATATACTTTCCTATGTTTCCCATTTCTAATAGATTTATCATCTATCATTCTCCAGGTGAAGCATCAGAGTATTGTGAGATGTTTTCCTTTCCTTTATCTCCTCAACAAACTACCTCCTCCTGTTCATTCTTATCCTGAAGGAGCTCTCAAGTTCTTTCTTTCCCCTGTCACTATTGCTCTCTCAGATCATAACCAAATCTTTTCAGGCAGGTTATCATCTTAGCTCCCAATGGGTCTTCCTGTTTCAGCCTCCCCTTTTTCTGTCCATCACCCACGCTGTCATCAAAAATGTTTCTAAAACCCACAATTGATCATGTAAGCCCTCAGTGGCTTCACCGTGCCTAAATAATGCACTTCTTCTCAGCACATGCATGATCTTTCACAATTAGACCTGAGATGCCTCTTTCAACCACATTTCCTATATTCCTTGGCAGCTCTGTATGTTACTCCATACCGAAGTAGTACATAATTTCCTGAATTTGCCATAGTTTTTCATGTATGTTGATGTGTCTTTCCTCTTCTTGCATAGACCATCTGTTCTTACCATCTTAACAGACAAGCAAGCTCCTGTTCATTAAAATAACTTAGCGGCTACCATTTTTTAACATACCTCTATTATAATACTCATTATGCTGTGTTTTAGTTGCATATTTACTTTTCTTTTGCTCCCCCACTAGATTAGTAGCTATTTAAGAAAAGTCCTTTTCAAACTTTATCCTCCTTTTGTTGCCACAACCCTCAGGATTCTAACACAGTCTCTGGTAAATTATAGATATTAATATTTATTTAAATGAAAAATAATGACTAAATTTAGGAAATAAAGCAAAGATGGAGTAGAGTTCTTGTAGCGGTAGAATTTGAATGTTGAGTAGGATGACAGTTCAGCTGATTGTTAAGTATTTAAAAGGAGAACAATTTTAGGATATTTGTGATTGCTTTTAATGTAACCATATAGTATTCTTTTAAAAGAATTCTTATATTTAACGAATATTAAGCAACAAAGTTCTTAGTGACTTTGCCTGAATGGGGCTTATACATTTGTCATTATATAAACTAAGGAGGTTTAAATGATTTTTTGCAATGAAAGATGATTTTCTCATCTAACTCAGATTATCAATTATCTTAAATATAGAATTTTATTTCCTCCCTTCATTGGTACATTCTTGAGACCCTCTGTTAATTGCCCTCTGGTTTCTACATGATAGGTGGCTGCATTTACTGGAGTGTGACATATTTATCTCTTTTAAAGGCTTGTAACATACTTTTTGACCTTTGAGAGAAAATTGTTATCTGTCCCTTGTCATTATCATGGGAACATCCAGCTATGAAAAAGTTTTTAAATATAATCAAACACTCTTACCTAGAACAAAATAATATAATTATTTGTTGTGAATAAGAATGTTTAGCTACTGTAGCTTTTATTCTACTGAGCATGTACTCTTGAACATCTCTGTTACATTGATCTATGTTAAAAAGTTCTCTCTACTCCTCCATGCTGACAGGCCAGTATCCTGCTGTTTTATAGTTATCTCAACAAACCACATCCTACTGCTCCATTCATTTAACCAGTATTAATAATTTCATTGATCAGTAAGAAATTATAAGCGTTACACAGGAGCATGTCATATTTTTTCCCTTTTATTTCTCTCATCCCTGTTCCTTGCAACCACCAATCTATCTCTGTATCTATGAACTAGTATCTTTTTTAGATTCTACATATAAGAGGGATCATATGGTATTTGTCTTTCTCTGTCTGATTTATTTCACTTAGCATAATGCCCTTAAGGTCCATCCACGCTATCACACACACAAAAAGATTTCACTCTTTTTTATGGCTCAGTAATATTTCGATATATATATATATAATCTCACAATTTCTTTATCCATTCATCCATTGATGGACACTTAGGTTGTTTCCATAGCTTGTCTATTGTTAATAATACTGCAGTGAACATGGGGGTACTTATATATTTTTGAGTTATTTTCTTTTTTTTTTTTCAGATGATTATCTAGATGTGGAATTGCTAGATCATGTTAGTTCTGGTTTTAAGTTGTTGAGGAACCTCCATACCCTTTTTCATGGTGGCTCCACCAATTTACATTACCACCAACAGTGCACAAGGTTCTTTTTTCGCCACATCCTTGCCAATACTTACTATTTCTTTTTTTTTCTTTTTGACAGAAGCCATTCTAACAGATGTGAGGTAATAGCTCATTATGGTTTTGATTTGTGTTTCATTAATGATGTTAAGCATCTTTTTATGTACCTATTGGCCATCTCTATGTCTTCTCTGGAAAACATCTATTCATATCCTCTGCTCATCTTTTAATCAAATTGTTTATTCTTTTGCTGTTGGATTGTACGAGTTCTCTATATAATTTGGATATAAGCCCTTATCAGATGTATTATTTGCAAATATTTTCTCCTATTCAGTAGATTGCCTTTCATTTGTTGATGGTTTCCTTTGCTGTTAGAAGCCTTTTAGTTTTATATAGTCCCACTATGTTTGCTTTTGTTTTGTTACTTTTGCTGGGGTGTCACGTTAAGAAAAATCATTGTCAATACATTTCAGAGTTTAAAGCCTGTTTTTTTTTCTAGTAGTTTTATGGTTTTAGGTCTGATGTTCAAGTCTTTACTAGATTTTGACTTAACTTTTGTGTATTCTGTTATATAGTGGTCCAATTTCATTCTCTTGTGTGTTGCTGTTTGGTTTTTCGGGAGCCATTTATTGAATAAACTGTCCTTTCTCCATTGTATATATATTTTTGGCTCCTGTTGCAAATTAATTGATCATATACGCATGGGATTACTGTCAGGCTCCCTATTCTGTTCAGTTACGTATTTGTCTATTTTTATGCCATTACTTTGTTGTTTTAATTACTATAGCTTTGTATTATAATTTGAAGTCAGGGAGCATCATTAAATATTCTATATCTAAGACAACTCATGGTGAATTAATGCCACTCAGTTGGACAAGGTTGCAAAGAAGATGATAAAAGGTAACTGTCATTATCCCTCCACCTCTTAAGTTCGCTATGTCTCTAAAGAATTCATGAAACGTAGTGATCCAAAGGGGCACATGCACCCGAATGTTTATAGCAGCAATGTCCACAATAGCCAAACTATGGAACGAACCTAGATGTCCATCAACAGATGAATGGATCAAGAAGATGTGGTATATATACACAATGGAATACTATGCAGCCATCAAAAGAAATGAAATCTTGCCATTTGCGACAACATGGATGGAACTAGAGCGTATCATGCTTAGCGAAATAAGTCAAGCAGAGAAAGACAACTATCATATGATCTCCCTGATATGAGGAAGTGGTGATGCAACATGGGGGCTTAAGTGGGTAGGAGAAGAATAAATGAAACAAGGTGGGATTGGGAGGGAGACAAACCATAAGTGACTCTTAATCTCACAAAACAAACTGAGGGTTGCTGGGGGGAGGGGGTTTGGGAGAAGGGGGTGGGATTATGGACATTGGGGAGGGTATGTGCTTTGGTGAGTGCTGTGAAGTGTGTAAACCTGGTGATTCACAGACCTGTACCCCTGGGAATAAAAATATATGTTTATAAAAAATAAAAAATTAATTAAAAAAAAAAAAGAATTCATGAATAAAATTGCCAAATAAATTAAGAGGTTAATGTTCTGTATATTTAAATTAATGTGCTGAACTATATTTAGTTTTTCTCCTTTGGGTTAGAAAAGACATTGAGGTCAACAAGCAAAGTTGGGAAATTATAAGTTTCAGTATCATAATAAAAAGATAATCACACCATGCTGTATTCCTAACCTGTGTATTTAGCTCTGTAGTAGGACATAAATGTCTGCATGATATTCATCTTTGTCATTATTTTGTAAAATGCACTTAGAGGGTAATATTTCTAGGATCTAGCCCTAAACTATAGATCTCTTAATTTTATTCATCTCACGATGTTCTTTTTAACTAAATAAATCATCAAAATTAATGAGCAGCTTTATAATTTCATGTTTATAAACAGAATTCTCACTTTCAAAGTTAATTTCTCTAGCTGTTTTAATTTTTTTTCTTGTTTAATTAGTGTTAAGCAATAAAGTGGCAGTAAGTTACAAATTTACATATGAATGGGATTTTCCCCTTTTATTGCAATATCAACTTACCTTTTATGTATTTAGCATTGTATTGGTATGCACTATTTCTAGCTATGTGATATATTCTCATGTTATTTGTGAGACACATATTTGTCTTATTAGCCAGCATGTATACTCATCTGTAGTCAAATTTTCTTCCCACTTCTTCAGTTGCATATCATATGACTGGCTTCAGTAATGTGTGTCTGTGTGTATTCCATGTGCACACTTTTATATGCGTTTCATGTAAACTTTGCTTATTGGTTTTTTATTTTTAATTAGTTTTTAAATCTTTTACTGGGAAAAATAAATCTGGGGAGAAAGCGGTTCAGCTAAATGTTCATTTGATTCCCCAAACTAAAAAATCTGCACCTATGAAATTAATCATTGAGAGGCTTGATGAAATGGAACAGGACATACACACGTTTAGCCTGACTTTCTGTCCAGAAAGGTGGGTAGAAAAATTATCACAACGAAGTTATTTTATTTCTAGTTTCTGTGTTGCTGAAGAAGTCCGTCAACGAGAAACACCATGTGCATGAAAGGCAAATCCTTCCCTTGTAAGTTCATCTCACGTATGCCATGGAGAAGGGGTCATATAGTACTTCAATGGGTGAGTTTCTCCTTTTTCTACCCACAGGTTAGCAGATGTAGGTAGGAAGAAAGGTACAGACTATACAATTGGTTTCTCCCATTTCCAACAGAGTTTAGAGCAACACTGAACTTTTAGAGAATTGAGTAAATCCAAGATATATCAGTTTTTTCCTATTTAATTTAATCTGTCTTGGTTGGATTATTCCTTAATTAAATCAAAGTAGATGATAATGAAATGTAGAGGTATCCGTAAAATAGAATGAATTCGCTAAGTGAAATATTCACTTGGGAAATTGAAAGCAAAATCTTCCCCTTCATGATTATGTTTTCTAAAATTAAAAGATAATTTTAAAACTAAAGCAAAGTTTGAGACTCAATTTCAAAAGTATCATTTTTGAATCACTTTAATAAATTTCTCTTTATAAAAGCAAAGCAATAAAATTAAACATTTAAATATTCATGACTATTCATTCAGATTATACTCACTACAACAAACTGACTTTGCTATTTTCTAATTTGAATTTTATACTTGTTTTCAATTGACCTTAGCTTTTCATATTGTATTTTTATATTCTCACAGTCATTTGATCCTTTTGGAACAAATTTGCCTTTAACTAAACAATAATAAGCAGCCTGAATCCATTTTTTTCTTGACTGATGACAGCTTTTAAACATTATCTTATTCCCTGTTCCCTATTCCCTATTCCCTATTCCCCATATGAGCAAGCAGATTAGAAAGCCAGGATAATCTCCCTTGGTTTTCGCAGTAAGTTCAAACAACTTCTGTTAACCTTCACCCAGGTCTCATCCCTTAACTGCTATAAAAACCCAAGCCATTTTCAGATCACCCTGGGAAATCTGCAGTATCTCCCCAGAAAACATAGTTTGTGAGTAATACACCTTTTCCATACACTCTTGGTATATGTGTGGCATCATCAGTCTTGACATCTGACCCAAATTTTGGATAAGGATCTATTCTGCTTCTTCAGGGTGACACAAAACAATGAATCTGTCATTACTGTCAGATTCCTGTGTACCCAGTGCTAGGTTTATGAAGAATTATTGCTAAATGGTTAAAGATTCTTTTTTCTTATTCTAGACCATATAATTTTGGTCAAATATAAAATTAATTATTTAATTAATTCATACTTTAATGGGAGGGGAGATGTTTTATGTGGTTTGCAATTATACATCTCAAACATGAATATTTTAAAAATTATTTTATTATGGTAATAACGCTTAACATGAGATCTACCCTCTTCACATATTTTTGAATATACTTCACATATTTTTGAATATTTTTAAATATAGTATTGTTGACTATAGATACAGTGTTTTACAGGAGAACTTTAGAGCTAATTTATCTTGCTTAACTGAAATTTTATGCCCATGAGTTAGTAACTTGCCATTTCTCCCTCTGCCCCCAGCCTCTGGCAACCATCTTTCCACTCTCTGATTCTGTGACTTTTACTGTTTTAGACAACTTACATGAGTGGAATTGCAGTGTGGTCTTTATGTTATTGGATTATTTCACATAGTACAGTGTCTGTGAGGTTCATTCATATTTGCATATTGCAGAATTTCCTTCTTTTTAAAAGCTGATTCATTTTTATTATATGTTTATACCACATTTTTTTTCTAAAGATATTATTCATTTATTTGACAGAGATCCCAGGTAAGCAGAGAGGCAGGCAGAGAGAGAGGGGGAAGCAGGCTCCCCGCTCAGCAGAGAGCCCGATGTGGGGCTCGATCCCAGGACCCTGAGGTCATGACCTGAGCCAAGGGCAGAGACTTTAACCCACTGAGCCACTCAGGCGCTCCATTTATACCACATTTTTAATCTACTCTTCTATCACTGGGAGTTTCGGTTGTTTCCATTTCGTAGCTATTATGAATAATGCTTAATATTGCTTAATATGGAGGTGCTTAATAATGCTTTGAGATCTTGATTATCTTGATTTCAATTCTTTTGGATAAATGCCCAGAAGTAGGATTGATGGATCATATGGTAGTTCTATTTTTAATTTTTTTGAAGGAATTTTATACTGTTTTCACTAGTGACTGCACTATTTTGCATTCCCACCAATGATATGTAAGTGTTTCAGTTTCTCCATATCTTTGCCAACACTTGTCTTTAATTTAGTTTTTTGATAATATTCATCCTAATACATATAAAGTGTTGGTCTCATTGTGGTTTTGATTTGCATTTCTCTGATGATTAGTGACGTTAGGCACATTTTCATATACCCATTAGCCATTTGTATGTTTCCTTTGGAGAAACGTCTATTCAAATCCCCCATCTAGTTTTTAATTGGGATTTTAGGGAGGATTTTTAAAATTTATTTTCTTTTTTTTATTTTGCATTGCAGAAGTTTTGTATATATTTTGGAGATTAACCCTTATCAGATATATGGTTAACAAGTATTTTCTCCCATTCCACAGATTTCTTCTTCACTGTTGATTTTTTCTTTTGTTCTGCAGAAGTCATTTAGTTTGATATAGTCCCATTTGTTTATTTTGTTTTTGTTGCCTATACTTTTAATGTTATTTCTGTAAAATCATTGCCAAGTCCAATGTCATGAAGCCTTTCCCCTGTTTTCTAGAAATTTTACAGTTTCAGATATTTTGTTTAAGTTTTTAATCCATTTTTATTGGATTTATGGTATGACATAAGAGCTCAACTTCATTCTTTTGCATGTTGATATCCATTTTCCCAACACCGTTTGTTGAAGAGACTATCCTTTCCTCATTGTGTTATTTATGGCAATGAATGTGAATATTTATATACCTAGCTCTAGTTTTGGCTTTATAAATGCTTTGACTCTTAGCATTCTTATCTGTGAAATGGAGATTATATCATACCGCTTAAGAGTTCTGGGAGGATTGAGTGGCCTAAGATAAGTACATCACCCAGGGCAAGATTGAACATACAGAAAACACAAAAGTTACTTTGCTCCTCCACTCTTCCCTACTGGCTATAAAAGATGTGTAAGATATGATGCTTAAAATTTACTTAAGAGATAACATATAATCATAAAATAAATATCATAACAAGATTCATATTCATATATATGAATATATTATATATATTATATTCCTATATATTCATTTATATATCATATATATATGAATATATATATATATATTTATATATATATACCAAAATGTGCTAAAGTTTTATATGCATAGTGGTGGAGATGAGACTCAAACATCTGCCCAATGGAAACAGGTTTAGGCTTATGCTGGGTTAACTCTTAGGCCTATAAATAATAGTACAGGAAGACAATTCATGGATTCATTTGGCTCATTTTATGACTCTTGAGGAATTGACTCTCTAGCAAGTATTTTAATACTTACTTAAGAGATAACATATAATCATAAAATAAATATCATAACAAGATTCATATTCATATATATGAATATGAATATATTATATACATTATATTCCTATATATTCATTTATATATCATATATATATAAATATATATTTATATATATATATATACACCAAAATGTGCTAAAGTTTTATATGCATAGTGGTGGAGATGAGACTCAAACATCTGCCCAATGGAAACAGGTTTAGGCTTATGCTGGGTTAACTCTTAGGCCTATAAATAATAATACAGGAAGACAATTCATGGATTCATTTGGCTCATTTTATGACTCTTGAGGAATTGAATCTCCAGCAAGTATTTTAATAAAATGAAACCAGAATTGGTAAAAGACATATGTGAGGAAAATGTATAAATTAACTATATTATGACTTATGTATGTCTTTGTGAGAAGGGGTAGTCTTTATGCAATGGGAAAATATGGCTGCTGCTGTGGTATCTAGGCTCTGCCAAGGTCTTCTTATCCTGAAATTTCTCCCAGAAAAAGCAAAGCCCGTAAGGACAGAGAAAGTTGAAAATGTAAATTACCTCAGAAGGAGAAAACATCCATATTTAGAACAGAAATGCTTCATCCCAACCTCTTGTGACAGCTATTGTTGGAACCCTCAGGCAGGACTCAGGTTCCTGCATAGCAGCAGGAAGGGAATCCCTTGAGGGGTACAAAAGGGTGAGGACTAGTAAGGTCAGTGAAACTCAAGGAAAATGTTACAGGCTTTACATTGGGTTGTTGTTGAACTTATATATCTGTTTTATAGATTATTTATAATTCTGTGCCTTTTTAAAACTAATAAAGGAGAAAGTGTACCCTTTATTTAGCATGGATATAAACATACTTTATAATGTTTATTCACTGCAAAACAGTATTAAATTTCTTTAAATTCTAAATACCATTTCTCTTGAGACTTTTTATATTGATTTCTTTCTGTGAACTTCATCCTCCCATCTGAAAAAGAAACAGCATTATCTTCTACTTTCTTAACATTTTGTTAGAATATATTGACTTTTTCTTCATATCTCTGTCATTTGTTGAAAATAACAAGAATGTCTTTCTTTTTTCTTATTTGTCCTTCAGGAGTATAAAAAAAGTAGCTGTGGCTCTTCTTAATTGATTAGTTGGAGCAGTGACATTAATTCACTGGAAATGACACCTGCTGCATCAAAAATGATGCCATTAATGGGCAAGGAGCTATTCAGCCCCCTCCATCATATTCCCCATTGCCACAGAACTCTAAACCCTTTGTCCCAAATGCCCTTTCTTTGAGCTATGCCTACTGTGGTGCCAACACTAGATCCTGAGCCTACTTTCTTAGCTCTCTCATTGGCCTTCAGCAAAAAAAAAGTTAAATAATAGAGAGAGTCTAGGTTATTACATTACTTTTAAAAAATAGTTGTGCATTGGGGCGCCTGGGTGGCTCAGTGGTTTAAGCCGCTGCCTTCGGCTCAGGTCATGATCCCAGGGTCCTGGGATCGAGCCCCGCATCGGGCTCTCTGCTCAGCCGCGAGCCTGCTTCCTCCTCTCTCTCTGCCTGCTTGTGATCTCTCTCTGTCAAATAAATAAATAAAATCTTTCAAAAAAAAAAAGGATTTAAAAAATAGTTGTGCACTTAGTCCATTTTGGGGGAAAGTAGCTTTTAAAAAGATGACAAGCAGAAGTACTGAAACTTTTTAAGTTCCTATAAAAATTATAGTTAAGTAAGCTTATTTTAGCCCTTTGTTATAGAAATTTTTTTTTTGTAGTTTCAAGTCTTTATTTAATACCAATTAGTTAACATTTAGTGTAATTTTAGTTTGGGGAGTATAGAAATTCTTTATTATAATGGAAATAATTCTAAATTTTAAGATCTTGTTACATAACAAATGAGTACCCCAATTAGGAATTTAGAAACCCTAGCCTTTTAAAAAGTCATAAAAATCACATTTCTCTGGCATACTCCCAATTATACAAAATGAAGAAATAATCTGGAAGGAAAGAATTTTTGATGTATATCCAAAACTGTCCTGCTTGTGAAGGATGTAAAACAGTTATAAAATCTAGTTTTCAACAGTCAGTCCACTGTTATTTTATGTAAAATGACTTGTATTTTACTGTAAGTGATTTTTATATGGTACATTTATCTTAGCTCTATCTTTATATTACCTAATATATACATCTATATTGACATGTCACTATCATATATTTTTTATTCACATTTTCCTTAAACTTCTCAATTATAGTGTATTCATTTCAAAGTAATTATCTGATCTTGGGCCTTTAGAAAAATATGACACACAGAAGATACTTTTGCTTTATTGTAGTCACCCACCACTGCCATATGTGACTTCTGGGTCAGTTTGGCAGTTGATGATATATTTTCCCACATACACGTTATTTTTTTTTTGTCATCTTCTCTGATGGAGAAGAAAGTACACAGATGTGTATCTATTCAGAAAAAAGATACACATAATCCACAGATTATAAACACAGAATTGAAATTAAGATTCCATATAGAATACAGATGCAGATTTCTTTTTCCCGTGATGACTAGCTATAATAAGATATGTCAGCAAAAGTAAGATTATTCTAGGATTCTTTTCTAGAGGCAACTCCTGATAGTTTTTCATTTCTGTCTCTTCAAGTTTTTAACTTACACCTTCAACATCTCATTATTTAGTTTTTAAATAAGGTCCCCTCTACCATTGAGTCAGCTGTGCTTCCTCAGAATTAAAGCTGGTCAGTTTGCCATTTTTATTTTGGGACCATAGTAAGGCCTTTCAACTAAATTTCAACTTTATTCTGGAATATTCAAAGTTCACTTTAAGAATTTGGGGAAAGACATTTCCACAGAATAATTCTGTAAAAAGTGTTGATGTGTGCTGTGTGATGTTAACATTCTAGAATATAAATTAGACTTCAGAGGACTCTCTTGAATGTTTGGTAATGTGAATTTGCATTTTTCTTTCACAAAGATGGATAACCACATCAATATCATAAACCATCTGAGACATAATAACATTATTTAGCCAGAAGTGCCAATCTTCTTACATTTTACATGTATTTTGCATCTCATTATGAGATAGACAGGTTTTAGTTGTAAGTTGTGACAACCATCATGTTTGTCTCCATGATATGTTAGGATTTCCGAAAAATAGTGCTTCAAAGCAGACTGATTATCATTTATTGTGTTAAATGTATATAGCTTAGAGAGCCAGACTGAGAGGTATACATTTTAGATATAATGGCTGGATTTGCCTCTTGACAACACAGATTATGTTTGTCAAAGAAGACTAAACATTTTAATACATTGATGCTTGAACCTCACCCTCAAGTTTTCTGTAAGAAAATCAAATTAATATTTTAGCTCCCAAACAGGCAGATGCTGGTGGTAGTCTCTCCTGTTCAAACAGAACAGTATGTTAAAATAGTGTATAAGGGAAAAGTTTTTGGTTCTTTTGAGAGAATGAAGGCACATCAGAGTGGATAAAGGACACAAATGGTCACAGTCCAGCCTATCTCTTTACTGATGGCAAGAAGTACTCAACAAAGACGGTTTTTCTTTTTAAGTCAAAACAGAGCAGTAGACAAGATCCTTAATAACATTCCTAGGAATCATTACTTACCAAGCATGTAACTTTTCATAGGACTATATTCCACTGTAGACTCTGCATCTGTATCTCCCCTAGTGCCCCAAGAACTAGTACTCATTAGTTCTATATGCCACTAGCCTAAATGTTGTGTGTCCCTTGGTCTTTACTCCTTCCTTTCTCCAACTTCAGGTCTATTTATTCAATAAATTTTAATAAATTCACTAAGCTAGGAACATCTTTGAAAGAGAAACAACAATGAATTTGTAAATCTTTAAAGTATAATATAGGAAGGGTAAAAATGATTAGTACCAGCTGTGCAAATGAGAAACCCAAGAAAGGGGGAATTTAAAGAACGTGCTCAAAATTACAAAGAAGGGAAACACAAACTGAAATTGTATTTATCATCATTAAGAAACAGATATTCCTTACACAACAGCATACCCAGAAAAACTTCATTGTGACCTGGAAAAAGTTTTATAACCTAGTCAAACATCTTTAGTTTATAGTATTCATTATGCAGTTTCATTATGCAATCAGAAACACACTGACAGAAGAGAAGGGCACTTTAATTCCATACCAATATCATATGAATTCTACAAAGAAAAACAATGCTGTACTACTGCAGGTAATGTAAGATTGTGAATAATAGATGAAGATAATGGTTTTAGAGGATTGTGAATTCTTTGAAATCCCCCTGCAACTCAGGAGAAAGCCTAAACTCTAAGCCAACTGAATAAAAATTTACAGCATTCATATTTTAATAAAATAATGTTAGGTTTTTATAAGTTTCCATTGAGATTTGCTCATAATGTCATCCAATTGGCACAAATTTGAAAAATAACAAGTTTTGTTCATTAAATGTATAAATTGGTGAATGGGCCATTGAACTATTTCCAAAGACTTCTCCTTGAAGACATATGAATGTACAATATACATTCCTATTAATAGTGATTATTTACTGTCAATTGTTAACATATCAAAGAACATAACATATAATGATCATATTGCTACTATGGATGAATTGCAATTTATGAAACTCTTGTCAAGGGCTTTAGTGTTATTAACATTTTCCAGTTTTTATTCTCATGAACCAATGTATATTAATGTACTTGGTGAATGCTTCTTGCAGATGTCCTTTTGAGAACTGACCTAATTTGGGGTCAGTTCTCAAAACTGGGCTAATTTGGGCAGTCATGGTTACCTGGTTCTTCCTTGTAGATATTGGTGGCTTCTCATGACTTGAGATAGACTGTCTTGTCCACAATATAGATATGAAATTATGTCCCAGGTTGAATTCTACGATACATACAGATATTTACTAGCAAAAAGTCACTACATAATTTCTTATACATTTGCTGATTTTCCAACTCTAAAGAGTTTTAGACTATTGGAATTGCCATATTTGTATGTTTCTTTGTGTCTTTATAATATTTCTGAGAAATCCTCTGATACTAAAAACTTCTGATTTCCTCTAATAAGATGGTTTTTAACATTGTTAACTAACCATTCTGTTATTCAGTTGTTTATGGTTCATGTTTGTTTTGACTGTCCTAGACTCTTAATTGTGTTCATTGAACTTTTCATTACCCTTGTAGTGTGTATTTTTGAGTAGATTACCTCAAATGTGAATTAACCATCAGCAGTGCATTCATTAAAGTGGATTCATACATAAAGGCACACAGATATACCCATCCTATAATATATGTGCTTAAAATAAATTACAGATAACATAAAATATTCTGGGAAGAAGTCTTTTTTTTATTAGAAAAAGTTTTGAATCCCCTTTTAAGTTATATGTTATAGAAATTTCTTTATTTCTAAGTATGGTAGCTTTCTCTAGTTTCCTAATGTGCTACAGATGTTTTTCTACTTTATAATACTCTGGATATTTCAAGTTACCCTGTCCCTGAATTCCATTTTCCTTAATATTTGAAGATAACCTTTTAGTAGTGAGGATCTACCACCTGTCTGTGTGTCTGTACTCATGTCTGTATGTATACTTTCAAAATGACCAACTTTAAAATTTGCATTTAAAACTCCTAGATGAAGGCATTTATTTTACACCATTTTGTTCCTACAAAGAATACACACACACACACACACACACACACACACACACACACAGAAAATGATGCATAAAACATTAATAAAGGGATGCCTGTGGCTCCATTGACTAAAGGTCTGACTCTTGATTTTGGCTCAGGTCATGTGAGATCAAGCCCCATATTGGGCTCCATGCTGGCATAGAGCCTGCTTAAGATTCTCTCTTTCCTTCTCCCTCTGCCCCTCCCCACTCTGCACATGCTCTTACTCTCTCTCTTAAAAAAAAATCTTAGGGAAAATTCTGTGATACTTAAAATTTTAGATATATAGTTATTTATACATTTTATAGAATTATAAATTATTTCTTTAAATAATTATACATAATTTATTCATGAGAGACTGTGGACTCTGAAAAACAAACAGGGTTTTGGAGGAGAGGGGGGGTGGGGGGCTGGGTGAGCCTGGTGGTAGGTATTATGGGGGGCAAATACTGCATGGAGCACTGGGTGTGGTACATAAACAGTGAATTTTGGAACACTGAAAAGAAATAAAATAAAATGGAAAAAATGCTGAATTTCAATAACCTTATTTAATATTTTATCATTACATAAACCACTTTTTAAATGTCTATGTGATTTTTAAATAGATTTAGAAATAGATTTAAAATCTATTTAATAGAAAAGTAATAGAGGGTAAGTGCCCAATTTATAAAAACAGCAGTGCTGCTGTAATTGTCAGTTTTAAAATGATAATTCAAAATATTTGGGAATAAACAACATTTTGCCTCACATACAAAATATTAAAACTAAGATATAGTCCGTGTGTGTGTGTGTGTGTGTGTGTGTGTGTGTGTGTGTTTCTATCCATCCATCCTGTTGATGGATAATTCACTGACAGCTCCTTATTCCTTTTTCCATTTCCCACATTTCACTAAAGATGCTGAGTGAGATATTTTCTTTCCCAGTTATTGGTGGCCCTGAGATTCAGTTCTAGATCATGTGATATAGGAAAATTTTCCAAGGAGCATCTAGAACAGTTCTGGCTTTTTTAAATAGAGAATAGATGGATCTTACACTATTCTTCTTTTGCTTATTAACCTAAATGAGTTATGTTATTTTCAAAGCTGCACCAGCCAGCTTGTTAAAAGGAAGAGAAAAGCATAGAGTGAGACATATCCGTATATTAGTGACAGTGACACAGAAGGAACCCAGGACCTGATGTTAAGCAGATGAATAAATGCTAGTAACTACCTGCCTCTGGACTTCTTCCTTTAACTCTAAGTCATTGTTAGTCAAGCTGTCTGTTACTGACAGCCATAATTATTCCAGTCGATGTGTATGTGTGTATATAACTTATAATTTCTTTGAATATTTGGTGCCTTTATGATTTGAATTTATTTAGCAAGATTAATAATTGCAGGTAATAACTTTGTTTTTCTTAGTTAGAACTAAACCAGTTTTAGGTTCACAGAAAAATTGAGGGGAAGGTATAGAGAGTTCCTGTGTATCCCTTGCCCCTATATTTGTATAACTTCCTTCATTATCAGAATCCTCTGCCAAAGTGGTACATTTGTTATAATTGATTAATCTAATCTGACACATTGTAATTAACTTGAGTCCATTGCTTACATTGTGCTTTACCTTTAGTTTTGTACATTCTGTAGGTTTGAACAAATGAATGACATTTGTCCATCATTATAATATTGTAGAGAATATTTTCATTACCCTAAGAATCCTCTCTGCTCTTTCTATGTAACCCTTTCCCCCAAATTTCACCCCTGGCACCTACTAATATTATTGTCTTCAGAGCTTGCCTTTTCCAAAATGCCATATAATTGAAATCACATAGTATGTAGTCTTTTCAGCTCGGCTGAACCTATCAGGGCCTGGTACTTTTTATTTTGGAAGGTTTGTTTAGCTTTTTATTTCTTGTTATAATGAATGGGAACTTCAAACTCCTTATATATAGATTGGAAACTCTAAGTCATAAATTTTGTTTTAACGTTGATTTTTTTTTGTTTTGATTGATATTTGAGTTACTGTGAAGCTGGTTTATACTGGATACTCCAGCTTAATATTATCTAGGATTTTGTGCTATTTCTGAACACAAGACCCTTTTCTCTAAATTCCCAATAATTAATGCCTATGTGATATTTGTAAAAATTCTCATCTGTCTGCCTACTCTAAATATAAATATTTGTTTGGCTATATATCTTGATGTCAACATATGTTTTTACTGAAAGAACAAAATTAGCATAATACAAATATATCAATAATGATTTATCAATTTTAACAAATACTCATACCAATGCAAGTTGCTAGTAATAGGGAAAACTGTGTCTGGGGGGAATGAGAGAGACAGTGTATGGGAACTTACTGTACTTTTGACTCAATTTTTCTATGAAATTAAAATTGCTATAAAAGTGTAAATTCTCTTAATTGTAAGAAAAGGAATGAAGTGATGATACATGCTATAACATGAATGAGCCTTGAAAACATTATTCTTAGTTAAAAGAGCCAGTCATAAATGTCACCACATATTGAATGGATATAATTTGTATGAACTGTCTAGAATAGGTAAATATAGAAACTAGATTGGTGGTTGTCAAGGCTTGAAGGAGGAGTGGGTGATTGGGAGAAATAGGAGTGATTATTAATGGATGTGGGGTTTCTTTTTGGAGTGACAAAAGTGTTCTAAAATTGATTGTGGTGATGATTGTTTACTTCTGTAGACCTCTGAGCTTCCTCTCTGGGCCACGTGACAGCAAGAAGGTAGCCCACTGCATACCAGGAAGAGGTCTATCACCAGGAACCAAATCTACCAGCACCTTGACCACTTCTCAGCACTTCTCAGCCTCCAGAAATGTGGAAAAATATATTTCTGTTGTTTAGCCATCTGGTCTGTGGTATTTTAAAAAACACACTTTAAATGGTTAAATTTTATGATATATGAATTATATCTCAATAAATCCATTTAAAAATGTAAAAAAAATTGGCGCACTACAGAATCGCTCTTGGACAGAAAAATAACACTTAGAGAATTTTTGTATACTTACATTTTGTATATATAGTGTTGAGTAGCAGGCATTATTTGATAACTTCAGTTAGCTTAGATATACAGAATAATGAGGGAAGATCTACATCAACTATATCCGTAAGGAAATACCACAGCATAAAAATCATGCCTAGTGCATAATTCCTGAGGAATATATGGAATGGCATTTTTTTTCCATTGAGAGATATGTGGGAATATCATGTCCCACTGTTCATCATGTTCCTTTCAACCCATCCAGCTCTTCCTTATTGTAAATCATCCATCCAGCTAGGAAACAACAATTTACATAGGCTCATGACTATCAAAATCAAGAGGATTGTAAAGTCCCAACTATCTTTTCACCCCTCCTAAAGATGAGCAGAGAAAAAAAGAATAGTTTCTAATGTACAATTCCTATTTTAACTTAAAATCTGTAATAAAAGTTATAGATGACTGAGTGAAAATATACTAATGGAAGTTGAGTTCTTTGCCAAAATCTTGTGAATTGTCATTTATCCTCTTTGACAGAAGTGGTCTTAACAGAGCTTTATACCCAATATTTAAAGCCAATAACTGGGATGCCTGGGTAGCTCAATCAGTTAAGCTTCTGACTCTTAATCTTAGGGTTGTGAGTTCAAGCCCCGTACTTTAAAAATAAATAAATAAATAAAGCTAAGAACAGCACTTAGTATTCTAATGTTATATAAAAAAAATCACCATAACTTTCATTAGAAACAATTATGGTTTCTTCTTTACCCTGATATAATAAGTATTTCAGTTCTTAATTTGAGACACGTTTTAAATTGGTATTCATGATTTTAAAATTATCATTAGTTGAGATTGTCTCAACAGCTGTCTTCAAAGACTTGGCTATTCCAAAGGCAATGATTCATGCTTAAACACAGTTCATTTACTACCTAAAATATTTCTTTGCCAAACAGAAGCTGATGTATTGAGCCAATTGTTGGGTAATAACAATCAAATAAAAATGAGTGAAGAAGGGAGTTTTGTTTGTTTGCTTTACCATAAAAATCTTTAAATTCTTTTTCTTTAAAGAAAAGCTCCTCTGTTTTCTTTACTTTGCCACCATGTTTTCCAGGATTACCATAAAATAAACACTAATACGTTATTGATTATCAGCTTCCTTTTTTTTTTTTTTTTTTTGGCATGTGTTGGCCACAAAAATAAACCTGAATTCCACATTTAGTCACACAGACTTTAAAGAATTAAGGATTCTGGGGAGGAATTAAAGTACTATATTTTAGTAATGTATGTTGACTTTCCTAGTGTTCATATTTATGTCAATGTTAGAAGCTGAAAAAGATATATATATTTACACACACATATATACATTTATTTTAACTATAAAATCATATTAATTATTAATTGCTATTCTAAATAATGAAAATAAATCATTTTAACTTCATGCTTTGTATACCAACATGCAGCAATCTCATGGTTTCACTTGGTGAATGTAGATAGCCCTGCAAATCAGTGTGATATGCTTTGGATTTCTACATATTCATCCAACAGAGTAGTTTACTTATAATCCAACAGAGTAGTTTACTTATAATTAAATTATAAGCTCCTTATTTATACTGTTATTATCCTATAAAGTATTTTTAGATAAGTGTATGGATTAACCAATTTACACAGTATTTTTCTTATTTCAAATACTTAGTTTAACTGAGTTTAAGAAGGATTATTAAAGTGAACTAATAGAATTAAGCATGACTTCACATCTCAAGAAACTGAATGATGTTATATGAACTCACTTAAATACTTACCTAATGATGGGAACTGAGTTAAGCCCTATGGGGGAAAATAAGAGAAGTGAAACTGATTGGTGGTAATTTATTGGTTCATTTAAGAGAGTATAATGTCCCAAAGTACCTAAGAAACTATAAGAACAGTTGTAGAATATGATGCAAAATGAGTAGAGCTATTTAGCAGTACGAATTTCCAGTTATTCAGTAGGAATATCCCTCTTCCAAGAAGGAAGCCACTTTTTGGCATAAAGATTTTAATTTTTAATTAAGCTTCTAACCAGAAAGTGTCAGAGGCAGCTTAGAAGTAATTTTATAAGCCTATCACCATTTTTCAATAATTAAGAAACAAAACATACATGCACGCACACACACATATACACACACATGCACATACACACACAGAGGTTTGTACAACAGAAATAAGAAATGAATCACATGAGCATAAAGAAGAATATGTTCACTATGATGTTAATCTAATAACAACTGGGCCAGCTTAAGGCAAATCAAAAAGGAATAGAAGGGAGGGAAGCATATAAATATGGCTTCATGTTTTATGTCCCCTTCTAGCCAGGCTTCTGGTATATGCATCTCCAGATCCTCTCCAGCATTTTTTGTTTGTTTGTTTCTGGTAAGCCCAACAGTAACCGATCTTCACATCCCTTCAATCAAGACTTATTCTGTTTCAGTAATTATACCACACCTAACTTCATAACATGTTCTCTCTCTGAAACTTCTGTTCTAGTCATTTCATTAACAGATTTGCATATAATATCTCTTGTTTGAAATGTGTTATGTATTATGTAAATAAATACATAAATAAATAGATTATGTAAATAAATACATAAATACATAAATGTATTATGTATTCCATAAGTGTGGAATACATATGGAATTCATGTATTCCATATGAAATTATGGAATATCTTACAGATATTCCATAATTATGGAATATATTTCATATCCATAATTATGGAATATCTTCTGTGTACCAGGAAATGCACAAGTGGATATTCAATGCATAGAGAGACTTTGTCTTCCTTATTTAGAGTTTTAGAGTTTTTTTCACTTGTGACTACCTTTTATCCTATATAGATAAATTTATTTTGCTTATTGTTTCTCTCTAAACTGGAATATTAGTCTATGAATCATTTGTCTTTTTTTTGCTCAGTATTTTATCCAAAGAACAATACCTAATGCAAATTTGTTGATTGAATGAAAAAAAAAAAGGTACCGAGTTACAGAGAACTGAAGAACTTTGAATCCTATCACCTACACAGCATATCGCCCATACTCTGAAAATTAGGAAACAACTCTCATGGTTGCTAGTCTGATTCTTATGGGGATATTTTTGTAGTTTGAAAAATAGTAACCTTTAAATATTATTTTTTAAAAATACAGTTGATTATCATTGCTTGTAGTATGTTCTATAAAGTCACTGTGCATACTGAATTAGTGAATATTGATCTGTTGGCCCTGGAGGAAATATGTATACATATCTTACATAAATTATGATCTTAAATTCTGAAAACACCTCATCCTGGAAGATTCTATTTTCTTTCTTTTGCAAAACAGAAAAGTCAGAACTGTGGCCACTCTGGTGATAGGTGCCAAACTTGGGATTTAAACCCTGTGCAGCGGGCCCCAGAATCAGAGCTTTATACACTACACTGTGCTGATCCTTACCATCTTTACCCTCTCGTTATCTGTGTGAAAGCTGATTATCTGTGCGACAGGATGGCTTAGCACTGGCCTCTTCAACCTTAGCTTGGAAAATGCATCAGAAACTCAAATTCTGTACATGTCTGTTCTGTGCATGCATTCCCATGAATGATTGCAAAAGCACAACAGTAGTATTGATTATCAGGTTATAAATACATATATACAGTACATACATGCAAAAAAAAAGGAGAATTTGCAAATAAAGAACCCTAAATGCAGAATCCGTTCATAATGATAAACTATACTTACTTTTTATTTTTTTTTATTATTTTTATTTATTTATTTTTTATAAACATATATTTTTATCCCCAGGGGTACAGGTCTGTGAATCACCAGGTTTACACACTTCACAGCACTCACCAAAGCACATACCCTCCCCAATGTCCATAATCCCACCCCCTTCTCCCAAACCCCCTCCCCCCAGCAAACCTCAGTTTGTTTTGTGAGATTAAGAGTCACTTATGGTTTGTCTCCCTCCCAATCCCATCTTGTTTCCTTGATTCTTCTCCTACCCACTTAAGCCCCCATGTTGCATCACCACTTCCTCATATCAGGGAGATCATATGATAGTTGTCTTTCTCTGCTTGACTTATTTCGCTAAGCATGATACGCTCTAGTTCCATCCATGTTGTCGCAAATGGCAAGATTTCATTTCTTTGGATGGCTGCATAGTATTCCATTGTGTATATATACCACATCTTCTTGATCCATTCAACTGTTGATGGACATCTAGGTTCTTTCCATAGTTTGGCTATTGTGGACATTGCTGCTATAAACATTTGGGTGCACGTGCCCCTTTGGATCACTACGTTTGTATCTTTAGGGTAAATACCCAATAGTGCAATTGCTGGGTCATAGGGCAGTTCTATTTTCAACATTTTGAGGAACCTCCATGCTGTTTTCCAGAGTGGCTACACCAGCTTGCATTCCCACCAACAGTGTAGGAGGGTTCCCCTTTCTCCGCATCCTCGCCAGCATCTGTCATTTCCTGACTTGTTGATTTTAGCCATTCTGACTGGTGTGAGGTGATATCTCATTGTGGTTGAGATTGGTATTTCCCTGATGCCGAGTGATATGGAGCACTTTTTCATGTGTCTGTTGGCCATCTGGATGTCTTCTTTGCAGAAATGTCTGTTCATGTCCTCTGCCCATTTCTTGATTGGATTATTTGTTCTTTGGGTGTTGAGTTTGCTAAGTTCTTTATAGATTCTGGACACTAGTCCTTTATCTGATATGTCATTTGCAAATATCTTCTCCCATTCTGTCAGTTGTCTTTTGATTTTGTTAACTGTTTCCTTTGCTGTGCAAAAGCTTTTGATCTTGATGAAATCCCAATAGTTCATTTTTGCCCTTGCTTCCCTTGCCTTTGGCGTTGTTCCTAGGAAGATGTTGCTGCGGCTGAGGTTGAAGAGGTTGCTGCCTGTGTTCTCCTCAAGGATTTTGATGGATTCCTTTCGCACATTGAGGTCCTTCATCCATTTTGAGTCTATTTTCGTGTGTGGTGTAAGGAAATGGTCCAATTTCATTTTTCTGCATGTGGCTGTCCAATTTTCCCAGCACCATTTATTGAAGAGGCTGTCTTTTTTCCATTGACAGTCTTTCTTGCTTTGTCGAAGATTAGTTGACTGTAGAGTTGAGGGTCTATTTCTGGGCTCTCTATTCTGTTCCATTGATCTATGTGTCTGTTTTTGTGCCAGTACCATGCTGTCTTGATGATGACAGCTTTGTAATAGAGCTTGAAGTCCGGAATTGTGATGCCACCAATGTTGGCTTTCTTTTTCAATATCCCTTTGGCTATTCGAGGTCTTTTCTGGTTCCATATAAATTTTAGAATTATTTGTTCCATTTCTTTGAAAAAGATGGATGGTACTTTGATAGGAATTGCATTAAATGTGTAGATTGCTTTAGGTAGCATAGACATTTTCACAATATTTATTCTTCCAATCCAGGAGCATGGAACATTTTTCCATTTCTTTGTGTCTTCCTCAATTTCTTTCATGAGTACTTTATAGTTTTCTGAGTATAGATTCTGTGCCTCTTTGGTTAGGTTTATTCCTAGGTATCTTATGGTTTTGGGTGCAATTGTAAATGGGATTGAATCCTTAATTTCTCTTTCTTCTGTCTTGCTGTTGGTGTAGAGAAATGCAACTGATTTCTGTGCATTGATTTTATATCCTGACACTTTACTGAATTCCTGTATAAGTTCTAGCAGTTTAGGAGTGGAGTCTTTTGGGTTTTCCACATATAGTATCATATCATCTGCGAAGAGTGATAATTTGACTTCTTCTTTGCTGATTTGGATGCCTTTAATTTCCTTTTGTTGTCTAATTGCTGAGGCTAGGACCTCTAGTACTATGTTCAATAGCAGTGGTGATAATGGTCATCCCTGCCGTGTTCCTGACCTTAGCGGAAAAGCTTTCAGTTTTTCTCCATTGAGAATGATATTTGCGGTGGGTTTTTCATAGATGGCTTTGATGATATTGAGGTATGTGCCCTCTATCCCTACACTTTGAAGAGTTTTGATCAGGAAGGGATGCTGTACTTTGTCAAATGCTTTTTCAGCATCTATTGAGAGTATCATATGGTTCTTGTTCTTTCTTTTATTGATGTGTTGTATCACATTGACTGATTTGCGGATGTTGAACCAACCTTGCAGCCCTGGAATAAATCCCGCTTGGTCGTGGTGAATAATCCTTTTAATGTACTGTTGAATCCTATTGGCTAGTATTTTGTTGAGTATTTTCACATCTGTGTTCATCAAGGATATTGGTCTATAGCTCTCTTTTTTGATGGGATCCTTGTCTGGTTTTGGAATCAATGTGATGCTGGCCTCATAAAATGAGTTTGGAAGTTTTCCTTCGATTTCTATTTTTTGGAACAGTTTCAGGAGAATAGGAATTAGTTCTTCTTTAGATGTTTGGTAGAATTCCCCCGGGAAGCCGTCTGGCCCTGGGCTTTTGTTTGTTTGGAGATTTTTAATGACTGTTTCAATCTCCTTACTGGTTATGGGTCTGTTCAGGCTTTCTACTTCTTCCTGATTCAGTTGTGGTAGTTTATATGTTTCTAGGAATGCATCCATTTCTTCCAGATTGTCAAATTTGTTGGCGTAGAGTTGCTCATAGTATGTTCTTATAATAGTTTGTATTTCTTTGGTGTTAGTTGTGATCTCTCCTCTTTCATTCATGATTTTATTTATTTGGGTCCTTTCTCTTTTCTTTTTGATAAGTCTGGCCAAGGTTTTATCAATTTTATTAATTCTTTCAAAGAACCAGCTCCTAGTTTCGTTGATTTGCTCTATTTTCTTTTTGGTTTCTATTTCATTGGTTTCTGCTCTGATCTTTACAATTTCTCTTCTCCTGCTTGGCTTAGGGTTTCTTTCTTGTTCTTTCTCCAGCTCCTTTAGGTGTAGGGTTAGGTTGTGTACCTGAGACCTTTCTTGTTTCTTGAGAAAGGCTTGTACCGCTATATATTTTCCTCTCAGGACTGCCTTTGTTGTGTCCCACAGATTTTGAACCATTGTATTTTCATTATCATTTGTTTCCATGATTTTTTTCAATTCTTCTTTAATTTCCCGGTTGACCCATTCATTCTTTAGAAGGATGCTGTTTAGTCTCCATGTATTTGGGTTCTTTTCAAACTTCCTTTTGTGGTTGAGTTCTAGCTTTAGAGCATTGTGGTCTGAAAATATGCAGGGAATGATCCCAATCTTTTGATACCGGTTGAATCCTGATTTAGGACCGAGGATGTGATCTATTCTGGAGAATGTTCCATGTGCACTAGAGAAGAATGTGTATTCTGTTGCTTTGGGATGAAATATTCTGAATATATCTGTGATGTCCATCTGGTCCAGTGTGTCGTTTAAGGCCTTTATTTCCTTGCTGATCTTTTGCTTGGATGATCTGTCCATTTCAGTGAGGGGAGTGTTAAATTCCCCTACTATTATTGTATTGTTGTTGATGTGTTTCTTTGATTTTGTTATTAATTGGTTTATATAGTTGGCTGCTCCCACGTTGGGGGCATAGATATTTAAAATTGTTAAATCTTCTTGTTGGACAGACCCTTTGAGTATGATATAGTGTCCTTCCTCATCTCTTATTATAGTCTTTGGCTTAAAATCTAATTGATCTGATATAAGGATTGCCACTCCTGCTTTCTTCTGATGTCCATTAGCATGGTAAATTCTTTTCCACCCCCTCACTTTAAATCTGGAGGTGTCTTTGGGCTTAAAATGAGTTTCTTGGAGGCAACATATAGATGGGTTTTGTTTTTAATCCATTCTGATACCCTGTGTCTTTTGACAGAGGCATTTAGCCCATTAACATTCAGGGTAACTATTGAGAGATATGAATTTAGTGCCATTGTATTGCCTGTAAGGTGACTGTTACTGTATATGGTCTCTGTTCCTTTCTGATCTACCACTGGTAGGCTCTCTCTTTGCTTAGAGGACCCCTTTCAAGATTTCCTGTAGAGCTGGTTTGGTGTTTGCAAATTCTTTCAGTTTTTGTTTGTCCTGGAAGCTTTTAATCTTTCCTTCTATTTTCAATGATAGCCTAGCTGGATATAGTATTCTTGGCTGCATGTTTTTCTCGTTTAGTGCTCTGAAAATATCATGCCAGCTCTTTCTGGCCTGCCAGGTCTCTGTGGAGAAGTCAGCTGCCAATCTAATATTTTTACCATTGTATGTTACAGACTTCTTTTCCCGGGCTGCTTTCAGGATTTTCTCTTTGTCACTGAGACTTGTAAATTTTACTATTAGGTGATGGGGTGTGGGCCTATTCTTATTGATTTTGAGGGGCGTTCTCTGAACCTCCTGAATTTTGATGCTCGTTCCCTTTGCCATATTGGGGAAATTCTCCCCAATAATTCTCTCCAGTATACCTTCTGCTCCCCTCTCTCTTTCTTCTTCTTTTGGAATCCCAATTATTCTAATGTTGTTTCGCCTTATGGTGTCACTTATGTCTCGAATTCTCCCCTCATGATCCAGTAGCTGTTTGTCCCTCTTTTGCTCAGCTTCTTTATTCTCTGTCATTTGGTCTTCTATATCACTAATTCTTTCTTCTGCCTCATTTATCCTAGCAGTGAGAGCCTCCATTTTTGATTGCACCTCATTAATAGCTGTTTTGATTTCAACTTGGTTAGATTTTAGTTCTTTTATTTCTCCAGAAAGGGCTTTTATATCTCTCGAGAGGGTTTCTCTAATATCCTCCATGCCTTTTTTGAGCCCGGCTAGAACCTTGAGAATTGTCATTCTGAACTCCAGATCTGACATATTACCAATGTCTGTATTGATTAGGTCCCTAGCCTTTGGTACTGCCTCTTGTTCTTTTTTCTGTGTTGAATTTTTCCGTCTTGTCATTTTGTCCAGATAAGAGTATACGAAGGAGCAAGTAAAATACTAAAAGGGTGGCAACAACCCCAGGAAAATATGCTTTAACCAAATTAGAAGAGATCCCAAATCATGAGGGGGGAGAAAGGGGATAAAAAGAGGTTCAAAAAGGAAGAAAGAAAAAAGGAAAAAAGAAAAAAAAGAAAAAAGAAAAAAAAAGAAAAGAATTAAAAAAAAAGAAAACATATAAGAAAAATATAAAAAAGAAAAAATATATATATTGGATAAACTAGTTAAAAAACATGAAAAAAGAAAAAGGTAAACGTTAAAAAAAAATTTACCAGAAGGTGAGAAAAAAAACAAAAAATGAAAAAGAAAAAAATTAATTTAACTGCAAGACTAAAAAAAATCACAGGGAAAAAGCCATGAGTTCCGTGCTTTGCTTTCTCCTCCTCTGGAATTCTGCTGCTCTCCTTGGTATTGAAACCGCACTCCTTGGTAGGTGAACTTGGTCTCGGCTGGATTTCCTGTTGATCTTCTGGGGGAGGGGCCTGTTGTAGTGATTCTCAAGTGTCTTTGCCCCAGGCGGATTTGCACCGCCCTTACCAGGGGCCGGGGTGAGTAATATGCTCTGGTTTGCTTTCAGGAGCTTTTGTTCCCTGAGCGCTTTCCGTAGAGTTCCGGAGGACGGGAATACAAATGGCGGCCTCCTGGTCTCCGGCCCGGAGGAGCCGAGAGCCCAGGGCCCCACTCCTCAGTGCGCCCTCAGAGAACAGCGCCCTGTTACTCCCGTCTGCCTGACCTCCGGCCGTGCTCCGAGCTCACCGAGCCTGCGACCCGTTCAAGGTAACACTGAGCTGCAAGCTTACTGTCGGCTTTGTCTCTGCAGCCAGCTTTCCCGTTCCAATATGGGCAAGCTCTGTGACACTCAGACACCCCCGATCCTTCTGTGACCCTGCGGGACCTGAGGCCACGCTGACCCCGCATGGGCTTCGCCCCGGTTTAGCCCTGGAGCCATGTCCCTCAACGGAACAGACTTTTAAAAGTCCTGATTTTGTGCGCCGTTGCTCCCCCGCTTGCCGGGAGCCGGCCCCTCCCCCCGAGGTCTATCTTCCCGTCGCTTTGGATTCACTTCTCTGCCGGTCCTACCTTTCAGAAAGTGGTTGTTTTTCTGTTTCCAGAATTGCTGTTCTTCTTCTCTTCGATCTTCCGATGGATTTTCAGGTGTTTGCAATTTTTAGATAAGCTATCTAGCTGATCTCCGGCTAGCTGAAGTAGTCTCAGCCTGCTACTTCTCCGCCATCTTGACTGGGGGCAACTATACTTACTTTTATGTGGATGGGTAGAAATCAGCTACTTCTACATTCCAGAATAGTGTATCTCAATTCAGGTATTTCATCTAAGTAATATGAGAATCAAACATTAGATGGTATTATTACTATATGTATTATCTGATATTTGATTAAATAAATTATCTTGTGATTTTTGTTACATATAGAAACAGCTGAATTGCTCTATGTTACTTCTTTTCTCAATGGATTCACTGTCTAGAAAAAGTTCTCTCTATACCTGTTCTTTCATAAATTTGTCTTAAACTCTAAAATATACAGTCTCAAATGTGATCCATAACATTTGCCCTCAATTACTGGCTTTTAAAAATTTATATATTTACCACAGTATTAAAATGCCAGTTAATTAAAATCTTGGATATAATTTCAGCCTTATCAGAACTTATCTTTTAATGTTAAAACATGGTCTAAGGAAATTACATTCTACACAAAATCAGAGGGATTTTAGCAAGTGAAGATGACCCACAAGACTTATGTGCAGAGATCATCACTCAGAATCTCTTTTAACTACTTTTAAAAATACTTTCCTGGAACATCTTCATTTTGAAGAAATACTACGCTCTTCTATAGAGAATAATTGGAATTTTTTTAAATTTATTTTTTAAAAAATTAATCTTAACAACATATTGTAGGTAATTTTCCACACTGAGAATTAGGAGAGAGAATCTCTGGTTAGATGGTGGTGTGTGGCATTGATTGACATGAAACCAAGACTAATTGTATTAAAATTTAACTGTCTGCCATAGATCAGCTGGAGCTTTTAGGGATAGTTGCAGTGTCTGGCACATCACTCTCAGTCGTCACTTCTTGTTTTCAGAGAAACAAACAAGGATATTGCTAACTTGTATATAAGATAGATGAACTGGTAAATAATCAAATTGGGCCTGAGAACTGGGGAATAATCAAATTGGGCCTAACTTTCATGTTTCCATTATACTGCTGGGTCTCCTGCAATAAAAGTTTTTTTGAAACAGTTGAAAGGCTGCTTGCTGTTGATATATGCAAGCTCAATGAGAGGGGTTAAGACTTTATCTCTTACGTGGCAATATCTGGCTTTTTTGTTGTTTAATGTACCAGCATTCTTCATCTTCTTGTGTCCACCTTACATCTCAAATAAAAGAGCAATCAAAGTCTTTGAGTTAAAACCATTTTACCATTTTGTGGTAAATACTAGTTACCCATAATTTTTGTTGGCCCAGGACCACCCTCAATCAGTAATCATGGTTTTCCGTGTGAAACTTCCATACACATTCTTTATCTGGTTTCCAATTAGGAGGCACCTTGGGAGTAGAAAAGTGTAGGCTTAAGTTGTGATACTAACTCATTTGTCATGACCTCTTATAGACCAGATGTTTGTGTCCTTTCCAAATTCATACATTGAGCCACCCCCCCCAAACCCCGCCACAGTGTAACTGTACTTGGAAATAGGTCCTGTGAGGAGATAATAAAGGGTAAATGAGGTCACAGGGGTAGGGCCCTAATCTGATAGGGCTGATATTTTAGAAGAGGACACACCAGAGCCCTTTCTTTCTGAACACACACTTAGAAGAAGGGCTATGTGAAAACCAAAGGTCATCTGCAAGCCAGGAAAAGCATCCTCACCAGAAACTGAACCCTACTGGGACCTGATCTTGGACTTTGTGGTCTCCAGAACTGGAAAAATGATTTTTTTGTTGTTTAAACTGCCCAATCTATATATTTTGTTATGGCAGCCCAATCTGACAGCCATGATCTGCTTCACATTCCCAGCTGGATTATGAAACTCAATTACCTCTTACATTTCCTCTCTGAATCTGAAGTCATATATGTTGTATATTTGCCTCCCTCCATCCATCTACCTTTGTCTTTTTTCCTTCTTCCTTTCTTTTCTTTTCTCTTTTTCCTTTTCTTTTTAAAAATTTTATTTCATTTTTTCAGTGTTCCAGCATTCACTGTTTATGCACCACACCCAGTGCCCCACGAAATATGTGCCCCCCCTTAATACCTACCACCAGGCTCACCCATCCCCCACCCTCTCCCCTCCAAAACCTTCAGTTTGTTTCTCAGAGTCTAGTCTCTCATGCTTCATTCCCCCCTCCAATTTACCCCAATTCACTTTTTCTTTCCTTCTCCTAATGTCCTCCATATTATTCCTTATGCTCCACATGTAAGTGAAACCATATGAGAATTGACTTTCTCTGCTTGACTTACTTCTCTCAGCTTAATGTCCTCTAGTCCCAACCAGTTGATACAAAAGCTGGACATTTATCCTTTCTGATGGCTGCGTGATAGTCCTTTGCATGTATGGACCATATATAGCTATCCAAGCCTCACTCAAAAAAATTGAAAAATCTCAAATACACCAACTCTCTTTACACCTTAAAGAACTGGAAAATCAGCAACAAATTAAGCCAACCCCACATGCAAGAAGGGAAATAATTAAGATTAGAGCAGAGATCAATGAATTAGAAACTAGAAATACAGTAGAAGACATCAACAAAACTAGAAGCTGGTTCCTTTTCGTTCTCTTTTTCTTTCTTTTATTTTCCTTTCTTTTCTTTTTCTTTTCCATTCTTTTCTTTTTTCCTTCCCCAAAATGATTTTTTAAAGAGCCTTTCAAAGAAAACAGAATTCCTTTTCTTGTTTTCTTTTTATAATTCCTTCCTCCCTTCCTTTCTTCTTTCCTTCCTTCTTTCTTCTTTCTTTTTTTATTTCTCTTTCTTTCTTTCTATTTTGAAGAGAGAAAGAGAAAATGTGAGTGGGGGGCAGGAGGGGCAGAGGGAGAGGGAGAGAGAATCTTAAGTAGGTTTCATGCCATCACAGAACCTTACGTGAGGCTTGATCTCAAGACCCTGAGATCATGACCTGAGCCAAAAGCAAGAGTCAGACACTTAACCAACTAAGGCACCCAGGTGCCCCAATATGATTCTGTCCCTTTAGTTTTACTCCAAGACTGAATGAACTGCTAGTTAGCTGTCTTCTATCAAGAGACATGCAAGGTTTGGCCTTTGAGCTGCTTGCCTATTAGCTGCTCATTTGTTCATTTAATATGGAACAGACCACTTTTGTCACTAAGAGATTTTGAATGACATTAGAACTCATGGAAATTTAGCCTTGGCTACTTCTCTCCAAATAGATACTAGAACATTTTTTAACAGAGTCCAATAAAAGGACAAAAATTTTTAGAAAAATGAAGAAATTGAGGAAGAAAAAAAGAAAGAGACATCTCTTGATTCAGGGGAAACAGCATAGAAAATTTCTGACTGGAAACTTGAGGATTTGGCTGGTATTTATTTTCTTTTCTTTTTTTTAAAAAAGATTTTATTTATTTATTTGACAGATAGAGATCACAAGTAGGCAGAGAGGCAGGCAGAGAGAGAGGGAGAAACAGGCTCCCTGCTGAGCAGAGAGCCCGATGTGGGGCTTGATCCCAGGACCCTGGGATCATGACCTGAGCCGAAGGCAGAGGCTTTAACTCACTGAACCACCCAGGTGCCCCTTGGCTGGTATTTCTATATTAAAGGAGGAATAATGATTTTTCTTAGATTTCATTTTCCATATCATTGGTTGTACATGGTTTCATGGAATGGAGAGAATTACATTTATTTTCTTCACAAAGATTTATTTTTGTGAAACACAAGGCAGTTGTAATTTCTTGTCGCTTTCAAGAACAATGATCATTTCAGTAATAGGTAGTGGACCTTGTTTTGAGCACAAATTCTGAAAGAGATTTTGAAAAAAAAATGTTCCATTTGGAAAAAAAGGTTTTGAAAAACATGTTCCATTTGGAAACGTTTTGTATAAATTGATATATTAAAGTCAGGAAAAGATTATTTCCTAGACAGGTTTAATGAAGCCCTTATATTATTGTCAAAAAATATTTTAGAAGATCATTTATCCTCATTCAGTTCTTCGTCTTAATTTCTGTCCTTTATCATTAAAACCTCCATCAGCTCTAAGAAACAACTACATTTTTTTTACTGTGTTCTACATACTAGTCTTCCACATTTAGAGGAAAATAATAGCAAAAAGAAAGAAGCACATTAAATGAAGACAACCACATCATAAAATACATGCTTAAGAATTCACATAGTTTAGAAATGCAAAGAGAAAATGAACTGTGTTACGTGGAATGATCATGTAAGGCTTTATAGAAGGAGGGAGATGTATTGCATGGAGCACTGGGTGTGGTGCATAAACAATGAATTCTGGAACACTGAAAATAAAATAAAATAAAATAAAATAAAATGAAGAAAAAAAAAAGAAAATGGACTTAAGCAGAGTCTTTAAATGCTGAAACTATTTTCATTTACTAAGACTTGTTTAAGATAAGAGAAGAACCTGAGCAGAAGGAGGTATGATTAGATGAAAGGGTGGATTCAGCGCCTGTCCTTAAAACCTCATACTGAGGGCACTGCACATTTTGGGTGGTGTAGGTTGTGGATAATAGGAACATTCTTTTTTTTTTTTTTTTCAAGGAAAGTCATTTTTTATGGTATCAGTTGTAGTACTGTTGATAGTTGAGTTTAAAGGCTTGATAAAGCAACAAATAAGAACATTTTGATCAAACTATGGACATTATTTTTGGTTTCTGCTTTCCTGATTTATTTTACTTTATCTTTAAAATGAAACAAACAAAGCAACAAAAGTGCCTGATTGGTTTTAAAATTTTATGTTACAACTTTGAATTAACATTTTCCCAGACTTACCTACTTTACCTCACCTATTTATTTACTACTGCATGTAAATGTCTGCCCTTACAGTATTTTAAAAATAATATCCAGTACTTAACGAGTAGATGATCTGGTATGTCTTTGAAGTATAGGACATTATTTCCACTAAGGACTCTAAGGGTCACAAAGTTTTCTAGGAACATAACTCTAGTTCTTCACCTTTTTTAAAAAAAATTCTATTTTTATTGAGATATTGATGATATGTAATATTGTGTAAGTTTAAGGTGTAAAACATGATGATTTGATACTTTTATCTACTGTGAAGTGATTACCACAATAAGTTTCGCTAACACATTCATCATCTCACAATCACAATTGTGTGTGTGTGTGTGTGTGTGTGTTTAGTAATAATTCACTCTCTTAGCTACTTCCAAGTATATAATACATTATTGTTCATGGTCATTATCATGCTATCTCTAATTTCACTATTTCTGAAATGCTCCTTATGTCCCTCCCTCCGCCCAAGGTTTTTCCATGTGTGCATCTGTGTTTTTTTGTTCTTACCTGTTTCATTGATCCATTCTTTAACTGTGTCTATTCTATTGTTAAAAGCATCCATTGAGTCCTTAATCTCATGTTGTTTTGCTGGGTTTCCCCCCCAGTTCTAAAATTTTCATTTGATTCTGTTTTATAGTTTCTTGTTCTATGTGAAATTCTTCACTTTGACATCAAACTTCTCCCTTGGGCCTGTACCTATTGTTGAATGTTTCTAAAGTCTTGTACACATCTGGTCATTTTTGATTATTTGTGAAAAATTATAGATACAATTTGAGGCTCTAGGGTGGCATTTTCTTCCTTCAGCCCCTCTTTCTTTTCTTGCTGGCATTAGGGGAAGAACAAATGACCATAAATCCAAATGGGAAATGTGTTCATTTGAAACTGACTTTTGGTCTATAAGGTTTGATCAACTTCTGGTTAACACTGGTTCCATATAGTTGCCCTTTGAGCACCTCAAAGCTCAAGTTGAAGCTTTGAGTTGAAAGCTGCGTTGGGTGCCAGGATTATTGTATCTCAGTGGACTTTGAACATCTGTTTTTGTTTCCTTAGCCTCTGGGACATTTTCAGGACCTTTTCTCAGTTTATCAGCAATTTGGCTGAGGATATTATTATAGATTTGGCAAATACTTTAGGACATAACTGTGATTTATAATATCATTTTTTTATACTAGGCTCTTCTTTTTCTCTACAATATGTACCCCCCCAATTCTCACACAAACCTCAATTGGTGGTTTTTTGATGTCTTCAAGTAGTTTTTTATAATGTATACAGTATTTCCAATTGCTCTTGGCCATGTAAAAGCTAATCTACCATAACTTGAAATGGAAGTTTCTCCCAGTTTTTATATCATTGTTTTATTCTGTTTCATGGTGATCATACTCTCTTTTGTCTTATGAGAACACTAAGCAAGTGAAGCACAAAGTTTTTCTCTGGTTCTTGAAGTAATTCTTTTTTTTCAGGATTATTCTCTTTTAATTTGGGGGTCAAGTTTTTATTTTGTGTGTGTGCCACATCTTTAGTTGATTTTATATTACCATGTTTTTCTAGTTACTCATCACTGCCTTTGAAGACATATTTAGACTCAATATTTTCTTATGACTAAGGTGAGTTTGTGGTTATTAGCCTCCCTCACTGTCCACTGATATGTTGTTTGCTAACCCATTTCAGGACTGTGACTTGAAGATCTAATTGACGTGCAAAATACCTTGCTTAGCTTGAAATTGCCAGAAGTCATGGCTAAACTAGAATCTGCCTAGTCAGATGCTCAGAAGGATAACATAGATAAAATAGGTGCAAGAATATTGCTCCTCTGAGACAGCAGGACTATGATGAAACAACAGGAGCATGCCTGCTTTCCTCTGCTGATATCATTTGTGTACATTTACATTTTATATTATACTGGTTCCTAGCAAATAAACAAGATAGTTTATCTGTCACTTTTCACCAGAATGCAGTTAGGGCTCCTCTTACCCCAAATGTAAGTTACTTAATAATCTTACTGAATCCTCCTGATAACCCTGTGATGTAAATACTATTATTATTCCCTTTACTACCTGAGAGAATTATGAATAATAAGTGAATTCATATATACAAAGCTTTGGTCTTCACATCTCATGAGAAAGCTGTACATGTAAAAGTCCTGGATGTTGTCATATTTATGGCAGTTTTATTTTACTTTTTCTGAACAGTATTGAATACACACAGAGTTTTAGGACAAACCCAAGCACCCAAGCAAAATTTGGTTGTTAGGTAGAAAGCAAAAGAACCATGGTCCCAGGGTAAAACACTGTCTTCTTCCTGAGTGTTTACTTCTAATAGAGTAGTCCCGTTAGGAAGCATGTCTTTGAGAGACACATTTGAAAGTGCATTGGTGAAACTGTGAACCATATAAAAAAAACTGTGAAATGCATCTTTTTTTTTAAGTGTCAACAAAAGTTTAGCTGGTCTGTGCTAAATAAGCAGGTGGAGTATCTTTGCATACTATATTAATTCCAGGGAAGTTTCCTTATGAGGAGTGTGTACTCTCTAAAACTGAAACCAATGCTGGTGAGACTTTTCATAGTAAGGATGAAAATACCATTATCCTTTTATCAATATCCAAAAGCACATTATTTATGTGCTATAATTATGTTTTTAATATCTACAATGGAAAATCTAAAGACTTACATATGCATAAGTAGGAACTAAGTTATGTGTGATTCCTCTATTATTAGTTGGACTATCATATACTAAATAAAGTGGTTTATGTAACAACAATAGGGAGAGCTTTTTTTTTTTTTTTTTTTTTTAAATTAAGAGAGAGAGAGCAAAAGCTGAGGGTGGGGAAGAGGAGAGGCAGAGGAAGAGAGAGAATCTTAAGCAGACTCCACACTTAGTTCAGAGCCTGACTGGGGCTCCATCTCATGATGCTGAGATCATGACCTGATCTGAAATCAAGACTTGGATGCTTCACCAGCTGAGCCCCTCAGACCCCTCAAGGAGTGCCTTTTGTTTCTAATATGCTATTCTTAGTAGAATTAATTGTCAGAATGTTAATGAATCATAGAAAAGCAAACTTGTTAGTAGTTTATTATATTGGCAAACGCTTTAAGAGCCCTAAATGTATGTTTTTAAAAAGAAAATATTTTAAAGACTTTTTAATTAGGTAAGTCTTCTAAGAAGCAAAATATAGGACCAAATATGATTCAGTTTGTAAGTCTGAAAGCAGCATCTTTGGCTGAATAATAACCTGTGTGTGTGTGTGTGTACCGCATTTTCTTCATCTATTTATCCATTGAGGGACATTTAGGTTGTTCCCATATTTTAGCTGTTATAAATAATGCTGTGAAGGTGGAGATACATATGGCTTTTTGAATTCATATTTTCTTTTTCCCTGGACAAATACCTAGAAGTGCAATTGCTGGATCACATGTTACTTCCTTTTTTAATTTTTTGAGGAATCACCATACTACTTTCCAGAGTGGCTGCACCAATTTACATTCCCACCAACAGTACACAAAGATTCCCTTTTCCCCACATTCTTGCCAACATTTGTTATTTCTTGTATTTTGATAATAGCCATTCTAACAGGTGTGAAGTGATACCTCATTGTGGCTTTGATCTTGTACAGTAGGATTGACTTTTAAATCTACATTGTGATCGTCAAGCACAGGGTTTAGTAATGCATAGTCCTTCTGTAGCTATGCAGGACTATAGTATAGTGTCAGGAACCTACCTCACTAAGCAGGCCACTATTATTGACAGCAGGTCAGATCCAGGCTTTGTGGGGTCCTAAATTTACAGGATTATGAACACTGTCTTTAATTTTTTTTTTAAATAAAAGGTTAAATAATAATTGACCACTTTGAACAAAAGAATAAACAAATATTATAAATCCAAAATAATTAAATACCATAAACATCACAATCTCAAGGAAAAAACGTTTTTATTAACTAATTGACACAAATTAATCATACCTTTTCCCCTTACATTTATAGTTGATTCTTCTCATACCAATGATTTCTTGAAATCTCTTACACAGGGAGAATGGAAATGGTCAGTTTTTTCTTTACCAAAGTTGAACAGTTCTTTTTGTTTGTTTGTTTGTTTGTTTGTTTGTTTTTTTAATATTAAGAGTTTGGAATATCTTATTTCCACTTTACAACTCATACTTATGGTATAAGCTTCTATAAACACAAGAATATGATAAATTCTATTTCTCATGCTTATTAAAAAAGCATCATGCATTTATAATTATATATGCTGCATGGTCAGGTACAGTATGACAACAGAACTTGCATTCTGAGTGGGTATTTCTGAAGCCTTTTTTTTTTTTTTCATTTTTTTTCCTTTTATTATTATGTTCAGTTAGCACAATGGAATTCTTTGATGACTGGAAGTATTCTCCATAGAGAACTTTTGGGTACCAAATATTTCAAACATTGTTTCTCCTCCAAATACTTCTAATGCTGATCTCCAAAACACATTCCTACTGATGTATGACTGTATTTTTTTTTTATTGCTACATATAATTTACTGCAAATTTTGTGGCTTAAATCACATATTTTCTGTAGATCAGACATTCAAAAATGACATAACTGGCATATCTGTTCAGTGTAACCCTGAGTTAAAATCGAAGTGTCAGCCAGGACTGCAGTTCTCATCTGGGCTTAGGGTCCTCTTCCACCTCTCCATGTTGGCAGAATTCAGTTTCCTGTGAGTACTGAGGTCCCTGTTTTCCTGCTGGCTATTGTCAGGGTAATGTTCTTAGAGGTTACCTGGAGGGCCTTGCCTCATGATCCCCACAGGCACTTCCTAATATGGACATTAGCTTTCTTCTATGCCAGCCAGATGTGGCCTTTTTTGACTTATTTTTCTGTGACGGGGGAGGGGTGGGGAGGAGTTTTTTTTTTTTTTTTTTTTTTTAAGGACTTATGTGACTAGTTTAGTCCAAACCAATCTCCTTGTTTTAAGGACTGATTCGGGATCTTAGTTACATCTGGAAAATCCCTATAAAATAGTACTATATTAGTGTTTGATTAAGTAGGTGGAAGAAAGTATGTGCTCCTGGGGCCAGGAATCTTGGGGGACCATCTTATAATTCTGTCTTTAACAGTGACATTTGGATATGTAACTCTAACAAGGTAAGGTGTTCTGGCACAATAGGCAGTAAGAACTTCTAGAGTAGCAAGTACTAAATTAACAATACATGGAAGTGAACTCAAACCACATTATTATATCCCACTAAGTTCAAATTAAATATATCCAAATTCTGGCTTCCCTAAACTGAATCCCAAAAGTGCACTTTGCTGCTCAAATACCATCCCATATGAGATGAAGCATAATGAAAGGAAAATTAGGGTAAGTAGAGACTGTGTTCTTAACCAATAACACTAAAGTATTTTATTTTGCAGATTTCAGCAGGGGTACACATGAAAGCACTATTCGGATCTCTTTCAGGGCCTTGAAAGAAGCCCTAATGTATAAGCTTAATTATCATCACAGTGACATTTCATTTGATTGATAACAATATAGAGAAGCTGTTTTTGAGCTGTTTGTTAAGAATTGAAAAGTAACATAATTTAATGTAAAAGATTAGGTGATACTACGGAAGAAATATTGCTGTTTTGTAGTCATATGTTAGTTATAGTTTTGTTGATCTGACATCCTTTCTCTTTTGTTGTTGTTATTGTTGTTATCAGAACCCTTCTTTCTTGTGGGGAATCCAGTATGTAAAGTTTGATTGGAGACAGTGTTGACACATACAGTGGCAAAGCAAAATATCCTACCACTAGATCTTACCATTCCACATGTATTCAACCAGAACCTTCCTCTGAACCTCTCTTGAATGACCAGGAAAGATATGGGTTTGAGGGCCTTCCTCATTGTAATCATTAAATGTAAACCTAGAGCTGGCAGTGAGCACTTTCACCACTGCATTTAGAAAATTTGAGAATGAAATCAAGCAAGAAAAGCCCATATAGAGAGTCCAATGACATTATTTGTCATATAGATTCAGCCAGTCAGTTTTATAGGTCAATATATTTCCATTGTTTGTTTGCTTGCTTGCTTGTTTGAGTGAGTGAGTCAGTTTGAATTGTTTGTTACTTCAACCTGAAACTTCTTGACTCCTACATTTTCATTCTCTGTGTGAACTGAGTTGTGAGACATGCTGGGATTTCTGTGTAACAGAGGTAAGTGAAAAGTAGCTGGACAACAGTGGATTAGGACCTCAGTAAAAAATGTCCTTCTACTGTTATCACTCCAGCAGACCAGTTCTTTCTGTGCAGCTCTTTGATAATAGATATCACATTGACTTGTCTTTTGAGTTCAAAGAAAGCTTCATTACATCTTTTCATCTCATCCATTTGAAAATTCCTGGAAGAGAATCCAAACTACTGCTAATTGAAAACTTAGGAGAGGAGTCCAAAAACTATTGCAAATAGGCCAAACTAGTTTGCTGCTGACTTTTTTAAAAATAATTTTTATTTTATTTATTAACATATAATGTATTATTAGCCCCAGGGTACAGGTCTGTGAATCACCAGGTTTACACACTTCATAGCACTCCTCATAGCACATACCATCCCCAATGTCCATAACCCAACCACCCTCTCCCTACCTCCCTCCCCCTGGCAACCCTCAGTTTGTTTTGTGAGATTGAGTCTGTATGGGATCTCCTGATCCCATCTTGTTTCATTTATTCCTTTCCTACCCCCAACCCCCCCCACATTGCCTCTCAACTTCCTCGTATCAGGGAGATCATATGATAATTGTCTTTCTCTGATTGACTTATTTCGCTCAGCATAATACCCTCTAGTTCCATCCACGTCATCGCAAATGGCAAGATTTTATTTCTTTTGATGGCTGCATAGTATTCCATTGTATATATATACCACCTCTTCTTTATCCATTCATCTGTTGATGGACATCTAGGTTCTTTCCATAGTTTGGCTATTGTAGACATTGCTGCTATAAACATTCAGGTGCACGTGTCCCTTCGGATCACTACATTTGTATCTTTAGGGTAAATACCAGTAGTGCAATAGCTGGGTCGTAGGGTAGCTCTATTTTCAACTTTCTGAGGAACCTCCATGCTGTTTTCCAGAGTGGTTGCACCAGCTTGCATTCCCACTAATAGTGTAGGAGGGTTCCCCTTTCTCTGCATCCTTGCCAGCATCTGTCATTTTCTGACTTGTTAATTTTTTGCTGCTGACTTTTACAAATAAAGTTTTATTGGAAAACAACCAAACCTACTTATTTTTGCATATATTGACCACTACATGCTGCTGTGGCAGAGTTGAGTAGTTGCAACAGAGATTATATGGCCCACAAATGCTAAAATATTTAGTAACTGGACTTTTATAGAAAAAGTATTTCAACTCTTGGTTTAGGATTTCATAGAATAAACCAAGCAACTGATCCACTCTGTGGAGTGGGGAAGGTTCTTAGAGTAAAACATTCAACAGATATCCTGAATGATACTTTATATACCTGGTGAAGGAATTGTTTATTTTTTCATGATGACCAACAATCCAGATCAGTAGCCGAAGTATTGTTAGAAAGCTCATAATAACCTAAGTAGATTAAGTGGCATGGAAGGGGCTTGAGACACAGGAGAAACAACACTTTCCACTGGTGAGTTCAGAACCACCATAATGATACAAATGCAGATCCATTATTTTAGATCATCTTAAGGATTTGGGATTGTCTTTTTGCTCATACCTCAAGGAATCAAGGTTTATGGGGGGAGAATAATACACTTTCAGCTCTGCAGTGGGTACTTGTAAAAGGAGCTAGAGTTCAAAACAGAAGATTCAGGAAATTAAGATTCAAATAAAAAAAAACAGCACAGAAAATTATTGTGTGGACTGAGAAAATGTGTTGAAGATTAAGAAACAAGACAACAAATCCTTTGACACACACATACTCAGGGCACACAGCAGCTGGTTTGGATAGCTGCCTTGGGACAGCAATACTAATTTTGTGCTGCCTTGGCTGCTGAGTCTGAGTTATTGGAAAATACTTGATCAGGGTTTGTGCCAGGACTATGCATAGTGACCTTATGATGGTTCCATGCTCCACTATTAAACAGGTCAAGGAAAAGGCAGGGAAGGAGGATTATACATTATGAAAAGGAAAGCATCAATGAAATCAAGAGACATGGATGATAGCTGGATTCAATGCACTGGAATAAAGTATCTATATTTTTAGTTCAGATTTTCTGAGTTGTTGAACCTAAAAATTAAATTTTTCACTTACTTTCATGGCTAAAACCACAGATTTTGAATCCAGTGGGCAAATGCACTGACTGGTTAAGGATTCGGAAGGATTAATAAGAGGAATATGTATAGTCAGAGAAGTTTGTCTTTGTGGTGTCCTGATGCTAGAAAAGACAACACGATTGTAAAGGAAAAAGGCTATTTGTAATTATAGAAGGAATATGGTGTGAATGGAAGTCTTCTATGCAAGCAGTTTTAATTACACAGAAGAACTATTGTGACATTCATACATTCATACATACATACATGCATTCATGCATATATTCAGACATGTACACATACATACATCCATGTGTACATAGCAAATACCAACAACGTAAAGCAAGAGAATGAAAAGGGCTGCAGGGAGGTTACATAAAATCATTTTTCTAGGCGTTGCTCTTTTTATCTTTGGTGTCTCTTCTGCACTCCATGATATTGTCAAGCCAGAAAAGAAAAAAAATCATAGGTGAATTAGTGGCAAGACCTCATAAATCCAGCTGCTTTTCTCATTTTACAGATGACAAGACTTAGGACTACCAGGTGAGAATAAACTGCTTCATGTCACAGCCTCTCATATCCAAGTGCAATATTATTTTTGCTGGAAGATATGATCTCCTTGTGCCAATCACTTGGGAGATTCTTCTCTAGGTTTTCTCACATTTCAAGTGTTGACTGCCATCTTTACAGGTTATGGGGAAAAAGTTAACAGTGGTTTATGGCTTTGGGGTTGGATATTTCCCTGCATACAGGCCCACTCCTCTTCCTGCCTTAATTCACTGATCTCACTCATTACCTATACCTGTCTGTCTCTGGCTTTGAACCATGATTTCTCCTTTGCTGTCCGAACACACTGCTACCCAGTTTTGTTGGCATTGTTTGGAATATGGTAACTCTGTTGTTGGCTCTTCTTAGCTGACCCTTCATACGGACCTAGAGGAAATAATTATGACTGAGAGAGACAGATAGTATATCATTTCACTCATAAGTGAAATCCAGAACTTTTTGTATAAAATTGGTCCCACACCCACCTTTTAACACCATACACAAAAATAAACTCAAATGGATTAAAGACCTAAAGGTGAGACCTGAAACCACAAAAATTCTGGAAGAGAACACAGGCAGTAATTTCTCTTATATCAATCAACCATGGCAACATTTTTCTGGATAGGTCTCCTGAGGCAAGGGAAACAAAAGCAAAAATAAATTATTGGGTCTACATTAAAATAAAAAAAGCTTTTGTATAACAAAGGAAACTATCAACAAAACAAAAAGATGTTATTGAATGGGAGAAGATATTTGCAAATGATATATCTGATGAGGAGTTAATATCCAAAATACATAAAGAACTTATGAAACTCAACACCAAAAAAACCCAGACAATCTGATTAAAAAGTGGTCAGAAGAACTGAGTAGACATTTTTCCAAAGAAAACATATAGATGGCCAACATCTATTAGAAGGCCAAGAGATACACAAATAGATGCTCGATATCACTATTCATCAGGGAAATGCAAATCAAACTACAGTGAGAGCCCACCTTATACACCTTTTAGAATGGCTAAAACCAAAAAAAAGAAATAGCAAGTGTTGATGAGGATGTGGAGGAAAAAGTAACCCTTGTGCACTATTAGTGGGAATGTAATTGGTCCAGCCACTGTGGAAGACAATAGGGAGGTTCCTCAGAAATTTAAAATAGAAATACTATAATAATAATTCCATGATTGGGGATGCCTGGGTGGCTCTGTCAGTTAAGCAGCTGCCTTTGGCTCAGACCATGATCCCAGCGTCCTGGGATTGAGTCCCACATCAGGCGCCTTGCTCCGCCTCTGCCTGCCATTCTGCCTGCCTATACTCTCTCTCTCTGACAAATAAATAGATAAACTCTTTTAAAAAACTAAAAAAAAATTTTCACTATTGGATATTTACCCGAAGAAAACAAAACACTAATTCAAAAATATGTATGTACCCCTATGTTTAATTTCAGCTTATTTGCAATAGCCAAGATATGGAAGCAAGATATGGAAATACCCATTAATAGATAAATGGATAAGGAAGATGAGGTACACACACAGGCACGCATGAAAACACACACACACACACACACACCCCTAGAATATTACACAGTCATAAAACAGGGATGAGCTTGTGCCATTTGAGACAAACATGGATGGACCTAGAGGAAGTAAGTGAGACTAAGAAAGACAATTACTCTATGATTTCACTCATAAGTAGAATCTAAAACAAAACAAATGAATAAACAAGCAATTTGTTATTTTTAAATAATAAAAAAAGATAATCAGACCTATAATTACAGAGAACAAACTAATGGTTGCCAGAGGATTGGGAGTTGGGCAAAATGGGTGAAGGATAGTGAGAGAAACAGGCTTCCAGTTATGGAATGAGTAAGTAAGTCACCAGAATAAGTGTAAAGAATATGTAATGCTGATGTATGGGGACAGTTGGTTGCTATACTTGTGGTGAACATAGCATAATTTATAAACTGAGTTGAATCACTGTGTTGTATACTTGAAATTAATGTAATGTTCCATGTCAACTATACTCAGATAAACTTAAAAAATATTAGTCCTACACCTGGAATACTCCTTTCTTTGAAGTCTACTTACTGGATCAGTTATGAATAACATTGCATTTGGAAGACTTGTTCTATGCTGAAACAAAGATTAGAATCAACCAAAAATGATTCATTCTCCTGTATTCTAGATCTCTCTTGCCTACCGTGCAACACTGTAGTGCTGATATGTTCTTAGAATATCTACATATGATTGACCAAAATAACCAATTAGCCTTAACCTATCATTTTTAAAGAACACTTTATGAAGGAAGTAATACATTTAAATTGCTTGGTGGAGAGCAGGATTTCTCAGCCTCCGCACTACTGACATTTTGGGCCAAACAGTTCTTTGCTGTGGAAATTGTCTTCTGTGTCCTATGTAAACCAGCAGCATCTCTGGTTTCCACCCACTGGTTCCCAGTAGCACCCCACCTGGTAAAGACAATAAAATCTTTCTCCAAATTGTTAAATGATTCTTGGGGGATAAAATTGTCCCCAGTTAAGAACTCCTGGTGTAGAGTATGGCACATAACCAACAACTCAAAAATAACATAATAAAAAAATTTTAAAAAGGGACTATTGAAAGAAAAAAGTTAGCAATTTTTAAAAATAATTTTTAAAATTTTATTGGAGTAAAATTTGTGTATGGTAACATGCACATTTATTTATTTATTTATTTATTTGACAGAGAAAGAGAGAGATCACAAGTAGGCAGAGAGGCAGGCAGAGAGAGAGGATGAAGCAGGCTCCCCGCTGAGCAGAAAGCCCGATGCGGGTTTCAATCCCAGGATCCTGGGATCATGACCTGAGCCTAAGGCAGAGGCTTTAACCCACAAGCCACCCAGATGCCCTGACATGCACATCTTAAGAATATAATTTAATCAGTTTTTGACAAATTTTATAGCAATATAGCTAAAATCTCAGTTAAGACATGAAAACATTTTCAGTTGCATGAAGAGTACCCTCATTTCCATTCTAGCCCATTTCTACTTTCTATAGGTAATCATTTTTCTAATTTTTATTGCCATGAATTATTTTTGCTTCTTCTTAAGCATCATTAATTGGAATTATACATATATTGCAACTTTTTTTTCCCAAAATGTGGCTACCATTGTCATTTTCTTAGGTATCATTCGATGTGAAGGCCACTCTAAGTTTGAAGTTAATTTATTTTTTCTTTTATGATCAGTACTTTCAGTGTTCTCACTCAGAAATTTTGCCTACCCAACTCCCCAACTATATCCCCCTAAAATTTCTTCTAGTAGCTTTATAATTTTAGTTCTGATGTTCTAATCTGTGATTCATTACAAATTAGTCTTGGAGTTTTGTGAGGTAAGGGTGGAGGTTCATTTTTCCCCTTATATGTGTCAAGTTGTTTCAGCAACATTTGTTTGAAGACATTCATATCCTCCATTGAATTTGATGCCTTTGTAGAAAATAAATTAACTCTCAATGTCTGTCTGTTTTGAGATTCCTCATTCAACTCCTAGCTGCTATTAACCCCATTTAGTAATTTTCTTATCTCAAATATTTGACTTTTCTGTTTTTAGAATTTCCTTTTGGTTTCTTCTTTTTATCATATTTTATCACTTTTAGTTCTCTGGTGAGTTTCCCATCTATGTTCATCTTTTCCTTCACATCCTTGAATATATTTATATGTTTTAAAGAGGTCCCATATTCCAACATTTCAGTCATCTTGAGGTCTTTTCCTGTTTCTGTTGACTGTTTTTTCTTAAATACGGGTTGATTTTGGCTGTTTCTTTCTTTTTTTTTTTTAAGTATTTTTTAAAAGATTTTTTTAAAGACTTTATTTATTTGACACACAGAGAGAGATCACAAGTAGACAGAGAGGCAGGCAGAGAGTGGGGGGAAGTAGGCTCCCTGTTGAGCAGAGAGCCCGATGAGGGGCTCAATCCCAGGACCCTGAGATCATGACCTGAGCTGAAGGCAGAGGCTTAACCCACTGAGCCACACAGGCGCCCCTTTTTAAGTATTTTTTTAAAAGATTTTATTTATTTATTTGACAGATAGAGATCACAAGTAAGCAGAGAGGCAGGCAGAGAAGGAGAAGGAAGCAGGTTTCTCGCCAAGCAGAGAACCCGACTCGGGTCTCTATCCCAGGACCCTGGGATCATGACCTGAGTTAAAGGCAGAGGCTTTAATCCATTGAGCCACCCGGCTGCCCTTGCTGTTTCTTTTTATGCCTACTAATTTTTATTGTATGTTGTGAAGTTGTGGATACTACCTTTTAGTAATCTGGACTATACTATCTTTCCCTAAACAATGTTGAGATTTGTTCTGGCAAGAAGTTAAATTTCTAATGGATCTGATTGGTTCTGTCAGGGTTGGTTTTAGATGATACGTTTTTTTTCTTCCAGTTTGAGGGCTTGATTCTTTTTTTTTTTTTTTTAATTTTTTAATTTTTTATAAACATATATTTTTATCCCCAGGGGTACAGGTCTGTGAATCACCAGGTTTACACACTTCACAGCACTCACCAAAGCACATACCCTCCCCAATATCCATTATCCCACCCCCTTCTCCCAAACCCCCTCCCCCCAGCAACCCTCAGTTTGTTTTGTGAGATTAAGAGTCACTTATTAATCTAGAGCATTAAACTTCACTCCTACTGTGTGATTTTTCTGAGATTTCTACCAATTGTTCAGGGCATTTAGTAACATTTCTCCAGTCTTGGTAGGCTAAAACTCCACGCTCTCCAAGCACAGAATGATTTCTGGAATTTTCTTTAGCTCTCACACCCATGGTACTTACTCCTTACAAAGCCTTGTCATATAGTCCAGCCTTCCAACAAGACCATGTGGATCCCCAGTACAAATTCCTTAATCACCAGGACCCTGATCTGTACCTTCCAGTCACATCAGTAGCCCCCAAATCCAATTCTGCTTCCTTGGCTCAGTGAGACCATCATGCTTTCCTTGCGATGAATATTCCTGCACTACAGTTTATAAATTATTTCAAAATAGAGTACCAGAGGAAATGTGGAATTCAGTTCATGTGTTCCCCTGAACATAGCAGAATGTATAGAGTTGTTGAGCACTGTGTTTTACACCTGAGACTAATGTAACATTGTGTGCCAATTGTGCTTCAATTAAAAAAAAAAAAAAAAAAAAAGAGTAACAGTCCTGCACTACCTGTTGACCAATTCCTGAAAATGCTTGCCTCCTGTATTTTATGGTTGCTAATGGCAGAAAGCTAAATCCAGGAGCAGTTTATCTGTTCTGCAGAGAAATGGAAGTCCCCTGATCTTTAAAAAAATGTTTTATTATTATAAAAGTAGTAAATATTTATTGTAGAATCATTAGAAAATACCAAAAAGAAAAAAATGTAAGCATATGATTCAAAATATCTATAGAAAGAACACTTAGAGAACAGCAGTTAACATTTAGTTTATTAAGGACCTTTTCCCTTCTTTTCTTTAAAAAAAAATATTGAAAGTTTGGGTCCCTGAGACTTTTGGTCAGAAACAGACCCGAGATGAGATAGCAATTGCTTCTTACTATTTAAGGTCTATTGCAATCTTACTGACTCAAAGTGGAAGTCATCCTTAGCTTGTTTGCACATCTTCCATCTCTCCTTCTTTTAGCTGTAGATCTCAGTTTTTGTTGCAGCAATTATCTCATTGACCCTCTTATCCCAATCCTCACTGACTGATATCTTAGTCACTTAAGGAGCTCTGTACTCCCTTGATCAAGGAGCAAGCTTGTGATCTGAGTTTGGTCAATCAAACTTATTCTCTTAGGAAGTGATAAAGACAAAAATGGTTGTCATGATTCACCCAAGTCAGAGTGTGAACTATACTACAGATTGGATCCTACCACTTGGACCCTGGAGCTACTCCTTTTTGATGTATTTCTTTTATGTCATTTTTCCCTCCTTTGAATCTGTTAACTGCCCCCATGATTGGGCTTATTTTAGCCCAACTACCATTGCTTGTGTCTTGCAAAAAAAAATTAGTCCTGGGGTGGGCAAGAGATCTTCAAGAAAATGTTGAATTGATTACTGGTCTGAGATAAGATGAAAGGCTCATATGAGGCTAAGATCAGGAAGTGACAAAAATGGAAATGACTACTGTAATAGGTCACAGGGTGCAAGGTAATGAAAATTCAGTTGGGCTAATTAACCCCAATGTAGGGTTAATTGTTCCTGGGTTCTTTTTTTTTTTTTTTAAGATTTTACTTATTTATGTATTTATTTAGAGTGCATAAGTGAGGGTGGGTTCAGAGGGAGAGAGAGAGAATCTCAAGTAAACTCCACACTGAGCCCAGAGCCCAATGTGGCTCAGTCTTCTGACCTTGAGATCATGACCTGAGCTAAAATCAAAAGTCAGATACTTAACCAACTCAGCTACCTAGGCCCTCCTTGCTCGTGGGATTCTTAAGAATGAAATCAATATATTTCTAAGATTTTACCTAATTTACATAATCCTAATACTCCACATATGGCAAATTAAAGAACAGATCTGAGATTGCAAGAACAGATCTGAGAATTATGGGCCTTCAGTCATTTTTTAGACTTGAGGCAATTTATCAACCCATGAACCTTCAATAAAGACAGGGCTACCTATTTTGGAGGACAGAATTCACTAGAACACTATGATACATACAGTGAATTTCTCCCTAGTCTTCCTCAAAGGAACCTGAAGCAGTTTACCAAGGCAACCAGGCCCTGGGAAGGGTTTGTCTTAGTGTTTTCATCTGTAGAATGAGGTAATTATATGGCTGTAATAGAAATTGTTTTGAGGCTTAAGGAAAATATAGTATCTATGAAGTACATAAAATAGTACCTTGTTCATAATAAGAGTTAAATGATGTTGGTTATTATTATTAAATATAAGTTTTTACAACTTTTCTTCTCCCAAAGAAATGTGTCATGTATGGACTTTATGGAGTTTTTGCTGTTACCTATTTAAAAGAATGATTGTTTAAAAGCATTTTGAGGGACACCGCGGTGACAGTCAGCTAAGACTCTGCATTTAGCTCAGGTCATGATCTCAGGGTCCTGGGATCAAGCCCTGCATGGGTGGGTTGGCGGGGGCCTCCCTCCAAGCAGGGAGCCTGCTTCTATCTCTCCCTCAGCTTGCCGCTCCCCCTGCTTATGTGCTCTTTCTCTCTTCCTCTCTCTCTCTCTGGCAAATAAATAAATAAAATCTTTAAAAAATAATAAATTTAAAAAATTCAAAAAATAAAAGCATTCTAAAGTACCACAATGGGACAGAGTGAAAGATTTTTTTTTTTAAAGTCCCTCAAATTGTCTCATGTTTTATTACATATCTACTTTCCTTGAACTTGCAAGTGGCCACATAGGTAAAATATGTCCCTGATTCCCAGAAGAGGTAATCTCATTTCTTTTAAATCTAGTAGCACCTTGTATGTACTTCTGTTATATCACTGATTGCATTCCATTATAGTTAGTTGCTTCTGTGTATGTTTCCTTTAAAGATGAGCTCCTATAATTGAAGAGAAAATGTGGCAGGAAATTGGGATTAAAGTCTGCATTCCTCTACTTACTAGCCATTGCATTTTACCCATTAAAATACCATATTCTTTATTTTTCAAGTGGGAATAACAATATAACTAAAATTTCTGCTGGTTAGTCTTATATTTTTATATGTTGAAATGGTAGGAGCATGGACAGAGTCAGTCTTCCTGGGTTTGAACTCCAGCTCCCCGCTCCCCCATCACTAGCAGTGTGACCTTACTGAGTTACCCACTCTCAGTGTTTATGCCTCCCCCTCTCTAACTGAGGGTTGATTGATGTGATGATTAAGAGGGCCATCTCATACAAAGCACTGAGAGCTGGTGTCTACCTAACACACAGTAATTGCTCAGTATATGTTAAATTACTATTGAAAAAATAAAATAATACATACATGGATATGTTTCATAAACTGCTAATATAGCTATTCATTACTAGGATAAATTGTTTTAAAATTGAATAGAGATTGAATGACTTAATAAACAACTTTTTACCATTTTTAAAATTATATGTGTATTGATTTGTGTAATTAAAAAAAAAATTCAACCAGAACACATTGGTGTATTAGCTTTCAACATTATTTAAGACTGACATGGTGAACTACAACTTCGTATTAGGAGAAAATGAAGGATGGTTGCATCCTGTCTTAAAAAAATGCTATACCTGAAGGTGTCCATGACCTTAGGCAGGACGGTCAGGGTCTATGTTGACAAAAGAAGGCAACTAGTCCTCTACTATGTGCTCTCCTGCCATTGTTTTTATAACAACCACTACTGCCCCATTTTTTGTGGGGCAAAACTAATTCCCCTAGTTTTGTGGAAGCAAACATTTTCTGTTTGTGTCTTTATACAGTTGAGTGGAGTGGCTTTTCTTCCTTAAGAAAGAATATTCATTTAAAATACCTGGCATCAAAAAAAAAAAAATACCTGGCATCCTGAAAATAAATTTAACACAACAGTTGAAAGTTTCCTTATGTGTTTAGATATATATTTTTTTCTTTTAAAAAACACTACTTTTTTTTCTATTCTTAAACACTGCATGGTATGTAAGTAACATTTGCAATGTAACAGTAAAGTGATGTTTTATATGCAGCTTAAATAACTTTTTACGTTTTAGTTCATGATTTTATATAGTGTCCTACTGACATTTGCCATCCATATTTGAAATCCCATATTATCACTGGTTTCATAGATTGCAGCTATAAAATAGTACGCAAGATTGAACATTTACCACAAATCTCAAAAAGTTGTAGGAGGAAATAGGTTCTAAAATGTAATGTTTTAAAATGACTTAGTAAAGCAGAGGTTTCAGTAAATTTCCTTTGCTAGATAACTACTGCTAAAATTGTCCAGCATTTAGAATAATGAGTAGAACTAGACATTTATAATTAATAGCTTATTTTGAAATAATTCAGAACACTATTATTTTGAGTAAAGTCCTTTGAATAAAATTATATCTCATTCTAATGGAGCTTATGATAAAAATGTTCTAGTTTAATTTTCCTAATATTTACTTCTTTTAAAAATATTGAGAAATGTAATGAATTGAATTATTGATTTATTTAATACAACCGTGAGACCATATTATGTATCTATAGTCTCTATCTCTCTTAAGTACTTTCTTAACAATATTTTTTGTCAGTCTTCAGAAATAGTATGGGTCACACCAATAAAATCTTGAGAGATCTCTAAAATTCCATAAAGTACAACAAATTAAACTGAATTGACTTACTCTGAATCTTTCAGATGATGGTTTTCTATGTTTGCAACTGGGCTTTCATTTATTGCAAGAATTTATTTTGAGTTTCAATAGTAAAATCAGTCTTCCTGAAATATCTAAATATATTTTTCTTGAATATATCATTTTATAAAATAAATTTATTATCTTCAGAGATAGAATATTAAGTTATTTGGAGGAATAAGAGGTCATCAAGTGTGAGGGTACAAAAGTTGCTTTTTGAGATAAATTTGTGACTGGAATTCCTTTAGAGCAGGCAAAGTATAAATAACTAAAGCAAAGGTGAAGGTAAATGATAAATACACACCAGTACTATTTCAGGTTAAATATGAGGCTTTATTTACTTGCTCTTACTGCCCTAGGAATCTGATGATAACTAGATCATATTCAAAATCCATAGTTTTAAAATAAAAAAGTTTTCAGGATATGCTTGTGTCACAGTCTGTTTGAATTAGACTTTGAGGCTTTATGGTATTAAAGAATTTGACTGGTTTGTTAGCCACTTCCAAGATGGCTCCCAATGATTTACACATCTCAGTAGTCATATGTTTGTGTCATCCTATCCCACCATTGTGTGATGTGCTCTCTCATTTTCTCTCTTGGATCACTCAGTGTGGAGAAAGAGAGGTACCAGACCATGAGAAGTCCTATGAAGAGGGTTGGTAATAACTAAATTTCCCTGACAACAGACACATGGTGCATTTAGAAGAGGTTCTCTATTCAGTAAATAACTGTAGCCCTAGCTGTTTGCTTGACCAAAACCTCATGAGAGATTTCAAGCCAGAACTCACCAATCGAGTCATTCCCAGCTTCCCAACCTACAGAAAATGTGTGGGATAATTGTTTGTTGTTTTAAGTGGCTATGTTTTAGGGTAATTTGTTATATAACATTAGGTAAATAATACAATGCACAAAAAAAAAAAAAAAAGAAGGCTCCAAATTTCACATCCTTCATAGCAAACCAGGATCAGTGATAAATAATGGTTAATTAAATGGCTTGAGGACAATGAGCAAATCATTTTGCTCTAAAGGAAATGTTTTTCATATGCATATAAAAGTAGCAGGACTACATTATTAATCTCATGTGACACCTTTCTGGGAAAGATCTTTCTGAGTGGCTTCCAGAGCTTCCTATGCTCCCTGGTCCCACACTGTACATTGTTACCTCAATTCTATTCCAGTTCTTCTTCTTCTTCTTCTAATTCTTCTTCTTCTTCTAATTCTTCTTCTTCTTCTTCTTCTTCTTCTTCTTCTTCTTCTTCTTCTTCTTCTTCTTCTTCTTCTTCTTCTTCTTCTTCAGATTTATTTATTTGAGTGTGAGAGAGATAGAAAGAAAGAGAATGTGTGAGCAGGGGCAGGAGCAGAGGGAGAGGGATAATCTTTAAGGAGACTCCCTGCTGAGCCTAACATGGGGCTCTGTCCAGGACCCTGAGATCATGACCTGATCCAAAATTCAGAGTTGGCCAATAAAGTAACTGAGCTACCCAGGATCCCCTATTCCAGTTATTCTTTACCTTCATTTTTAGATTGTGATTTCTTGAGAGTAGGCATTTTCTTTTTTATTTCTGTATTATCAGCAGTCCTTGCAATTTCTAGTATATAGTAGTTACTTAATACACATCAGCCAGACATGTATCTAAATTACCATATTTCAGGTACCATGAGATCCAAACAAGAAATAAAATACTAAAATAATTTTCAAAACACCTGAGTGACTCAATCATTTAAGCATCAGATTCCTGATTTTGGCTCAGGTTGATCTTAGAGGTTGTGAGATTGAGCCCTGTGTCAGGCTCTGTGCTGAACATAGAGGATGCTTAAGATTCTCCCTCTCCCTCTGCCCCCTTCCCATTCCTGTGCATGTGTGCACACTCTTTCCCACTCGAAAGAAAGAAAGAAAGAAAGAAAGAAAGAAAGAAAGAAAGAAAGAAAAAGTGTCATCGTAAACACAGTTTAAAGTAAATGAAATTGAACACCTGTGAAGGATATTTTCCTGACTCAATGTCTGTTAATAGTCACAACCCCAGGTTCCATGTCTCCCTGCTCTAGACAGTCCCAAATGCATGCTGACAAAACTTGTCTATTTCCTGTTTGTCTCTCCTGCCACTCTTCTTTTCTTGATACATTCCTTAGCTCTAAACATGTGATTCGAGAATACATTTAATGAACTCCCTTAGCCAGTCCACATTTGAAAAGAAAATGCATTAAAAGCAGCAATATATCTATATCTATATCTATATCTATATCTATATCTATATCTATATCTATATCTAGCTGAGCTATCTGGTGGCATTGGTGTGAACCATTAATGAATCCTTTTTGTTTCTTGCCCTGGAACACCAAACATACATCTTTGCCAGGCACCTTGGTGTATGGCATTTTTGAAGCAATTGCACCAGGAAATGGAACCATCCCAGTTATCCTCCATATTTGCCAAACATGGGACCAGACAGATCATTTGGCATGATATTCTAATAAAAAGGCAGAAAAATAGACAGAAAGCTAAAAATAAGCTGAAAACTTATTTTATTTAAAATGATAGAAAAAATAAGATCTGATAAATTCCATGCCATAGTTTTTATAAAAGTTACGTTGTCCTAAATAGATTAAGGGGTTATTTGTCCCTGTATTTCAGATTGGATCACATTGACTATTTACAAGGCTGGATATTGGTGTCTATTTGATCTAATTGATTAAATACTTGGATTTATAATCCAACATCTTCTTCCAAGTAATTGCAGGTTTCCTGACTTAAACTGAGGAAATGTGTGCACACTGAGGAAATAAAGTTTGTGTGTTAAATGTAAAAATGACTTGTGTGTTAAATTTAAAAATTCCACCAGTGATTTATTTCATTAATTCAGTAATCATTTCAGCTTCAATAACCTTCAGTCACAGGCAGCTAATGGTGCAATAATGACTTTTGGGAGAAGCTAATACGGGCAGCCTCTAGCCATATTTGCAAATAAGTCCATGTATCATGACACTCAAAGACTGACCTAGGGGAAAACAAGACTTTGGTGATTTTTGCAGACAGTAATTTTTAGAGAGTCTGAAGATTGACTAAAGAGAAAACTAGCCACAGATTCCTCCAATCTTATAGTTTTAAAAGTCTGTGAATGATGATGGTCTGCATACTATATACTAAATTTATCCTAAAATTGGCTCATCTAAGGTCAAAGTAGTAATAACATGTGTCAGATTTTATTTTTCTTCTATTTTACATGATAAAATCAGTGTTGCAGAAGTAGGTCACTCATTCTGAAAGAATAAGAGAAGACAGAAAATTACATAGAAATTATTTTCGAAGTATTTCAGACTTACTGGCTTGATATGTATAAAAATTCCCCTTTAATCAATGAACTGAGTATGACATGGATAAACATTTGGGTAAAAGTAGACTGAATACCTTTTTAAAGAAAAGTACAAGTAAGCCTGCATTTTCCAGGTTCTCCTTGCTCTGCATAGTGAATGAAATGTGTTTAGTACTTCTAAATTAAAAGTCACAGTTACACTCTAAATAGCTCCCTCAGTACTTCTCAGCATTCTTTATTATTAATATGAATACTGTGGAAATAAATACTTCTTTTCCATAGTTTATCAACCAGTGTGTATAGATTAAGACAAGCAGACGTCTGTTTTAGTGGGGTTTTTTAGATCACTTACAGTGTCTAAGACACTTTTTGTGTTTCTGTGTATCTATGTCTAAGTTTTTATGCTTATGGTCTCTCATATAAAAGTGGGAAATATCTGCATTCTAATACTTGTATTGCATTGAAAATGAATCTGTGGTATGAAAAAATGGGGTCATCTGGATGTTAATGACCTGCAAATTCACATTTGTTCCAAATGATTCCCTGAACTTCATACAAGCAACTACCTATTTGGCATTTCCACTTATATGCTTAAAGCCATTTCAGATTCAGAATACCCAAAATAAAACATGTACTTTTACTCCCTGCTTCTCTCTTTCTCTAATCAAAGCTGTCAGACAACTCCTATGGCCTCTGAAGTATTCTTGCTGCATATTCTTGTGCTCTCTTCCAATTTTCTCACTTCCCGCTGTCTGAGCCATTTTTTAAAAATACAGATATGATTTGCAGTTGGTTCTGAAAACTGTCACTCAAGTTTTAGAGCTGTTTCTTGATCAATCTTAGGTTCTTTTACTTTTGATTGGTGCTGAAGATGAAAAAAACACATATATGCAAAAAAAAAAAAACCCACATATATGCAAGTTCAGAAAAGCAAGCTTGCTTTTTATTCTATTTCTTTCTTCATCCTTCAGCTCAAAAAAGGAGAGTCAGTAATGGGTCAGAAGGACCTTGCTTTTAGATGAGGGTAGGTCTCATTCTCTTTCATCTGTCAGAGGGAGAAATCTTAAAAAGGATAAGGAAAATAAGATCTAGTCTCATAGCTTGATGGTCCCCAAGATCATCTTTCAGTCAAGGGAGAGATAGCCTTGCCATAAGCTGATTTCAGTGGTATCAGGAGAGACCAGGATGCATATTCTCAATGGGACAAGGTTATCCATAAATGAGCCACAGTATTTCTTTGTATAGGGGATTAATTTGCTATAGCTGAAGTTCAAGCAGTTTTTACTGGATATTCTCAGTTGTTGACTCTTACCTTCGTTATGAGTCTTAGTCATAATACTTCGTCAATTTTATACTCAGAATCATCTATTAATTAGTGAATAGTATGGGGACTAGTTTAAAGGGGGTCTTTTTACCTGATGTTGAAACAAAACAAAACACTGAGCAGGCTAGTACTGTTCTTTCGTCCACTGATTGTGTTATACTCAGTGTCTCAAATTACTTTTGAGACAAGGAAAAAAAATCTTACCACAGCATATAACGCCTCTGGCCTTTTTAAGTTTCTGAACAATTTTATGCTTCTTTTAGCCTCAGGGAATTTGAAAATGCCATTTTACTTTACCTTATATATTTACCCCTCTGCCTTCATCTAGTAGGTGCATCATTCAGGTCTCAGCTTTTATGTCATTTCTGCATCCAAGATGAAGTCATATTTCTGGATTGCATGTGTCAACTCACTCTTCTGCTGCAAAGCATTCACTGCTATGTTTATAAATGTGATTTTTTAATTGATGCCCATCCCTACCATTAGCATGTAAGTTTCAGGAAGCCATGGGCTGCATATACTGCGTACAACACAAAGAAGTAGCGTTCAATGAATACTTGTTACAAGAGGTATTGCATAAACAATGAATCTTGGAACACTGAAAAAAATAAAATAATAAAAGAGGTAGTGCTCAATGAATATTTGTTAAATGGATCAATTAATTTAAATAAGACTACAAAATATAACTAGATCTTATTAATATTTAAACATATATATCAAATGTAAAAATACAATCTCTACTTAGGTATTGGTTATAGGCACTTAGATACCGGAAAAATAAATGTCCTTGTTATATACTCTTTTAAAAACAAAACCTTTAAAAAATCTTTTTAAAAAGTTTTTATTTAAATTCTAGTTAGTTAGCATATAGTTTATATTGGTTTCAGGAGTAGAATTTAGTGAATCATCACTTACATATAAAACTCAGTGCTCATCCCAAGTGCCCTCCTTAATACCCATTACCCATTTAGCCCACCCCCCTGCCCACCTCCCTTCCAGCAGCCCTCAGTTTGTTCTTTGTAGTTAAGAGTCTTTTACGGTTTGCCTCCCTCTCTCTTTTTTCCCCTCCCCTATATTCATCTGTTTTGTTTCTTAAAGTCCACATATGGGTGAAATCATATTTGTCCTTCTCTGACAGACATTTCACTTAGCATAATACACTCTAGCTCCATCCACATCATTAGTGAGCATAACATCATGTATAGGGAAGTCGAGTCACTATGTTGTACACCTGAAACTTATATAACATTGTGTGCCAAGTACACTGCAATTTTAATAAAAAATATTAGAATATAAGAGAAAAATGAGAATTATCAGAATTGTGTAAATAAATATGTACCCTAATACTAATTTTAAATTTTTTTTTAATTTTTATTTATTTATTTGACAGACAGAGATCACAAGTAGGCAGAGAGGCAGGCAGAGAGAGAGGAGGAAGCAGGCTCCCTGCTGAGCAGAGAGCCCAATGCGGTGCTTGATCTCAGGACCCTGAGATCATGACCTGAGCCGAAGGCAGAGGCTTAATTCACTGAGCCACCCAGGCGCCCCCTAATACTAATTTTAATCTGTAGAGTTTAGTTATTTTCATGTCTCGAATGAAATGGGATACATTATAAGAATGAAACGAAATCAACTGTTTTTAAAATATGGGTGATATCTGGGGTGCCTCCATGGCTCAGTCAGTTAAGTGTCTGACTCTCGATTTTGGCTCAGGTCATGATCTCAGGGTTGTGAGATCAAGCCCCATATTGGGTTCTATGCTGGGCGTGGACCCTGCTTAAGATTCTTTCTCTCTCCCTCTGCTCCTCCCCCTCCACGAGCACACTCTCTCTCATAAATACATAATACAAACTTACATACATACAATGTGTGTTGCATCAGTAAGTCTTCATTCCACAATTTCACCAAGGACTGAAGCAAGTGAAGGCATTTTGACTATTTCAAGCAAATTGATAGAAGACTCCAGTCAGGACTTTTCTTCACATTAACATAGTCTAAGAAAATTTGTTTTAAAAGATACATGCTTTCATGTTAGGAGGACTCATACTACTTCCTTAAAATAACTCAATTTATGCATCAGTATGAAAAAACAAAGAACTGTGCCCCCGTGAATGGCAGTTTTGAACATTATTTCTCTTTTCCTCCAGAGAGTAAAAAATTAAGTAAATATACATAAGACTATGAAAAGCTAATCCATCTGTATGATTTCGGTTTTATGATCATTAAGCCAAAAGAGATTTTGAAAATAGCATGTTTTTCCCTGTGTTTCTCTTTTATATTAACCAGGATTCTTTTCACAATACAACTGAAGTTTATTTCACTACATAACTAAATGCTCGAATGGATTTTGAGGTAAAATTTAATGTCACAGAAAGCCATTGTCCAATGCAAAATCAATCACCTGGTCAAGTTAAAGACATATTTTAAACGTGATTACATGAGACGACAAGTCTTAATGAGAACATGCAACAACTATTATCATATTAGACATAAATTCAATCACCAACATCAAACAACATTAGTTTTGATCGCTTGGGGATTTAGAAATTCATTTTTATGAAATACTGTTCTGTGGAATACTGGGGAAGAGTTTTTCATTTATTTCCCATAGTGAGCATTAAAAAGAGGAGAAAAGTTGGTAATTTACTGGATTATAGAAAATGTAAAAACCAAGGCACAACTATACCAATAATTTAAACCTATAAAGATATAAAATTACCATGAAGAAGTTGAGTGTTATACCAAAGGTGAAGAGTTACTTGGTGATAATATCATAAGAGAAAATATCTAGATTCAGATATGCATCTTGGATTAATAGATTTGGGATGATGCCTGCGTTTTGGCAGGCGTTTAATATCTGATGAATGAAAAGAACATTAACAGATGTTATAATGTTTGTGTATTTTAATATTGAAACTAATTTAATTATGCTTAGCCTATATCATAGCATTTTTGTTTTATCAAGAAAAATGATTTATTATAGATGTGTCAATATACTTTGTGATAACATATTTAAAAATCTTACTAAAATACATACATACACTTGGGATATCCTGATGATTTAAAGGTATTTAAATTATACTTTGCCTTTGATATACTTGGCCTATATAAAGATTCAAAACTTTGGATTTTTGCATTTCTTACTTTTTGAGTTTGCAAACACTCAATCTCTTGGTCTCTTTTCTCTTTCCTCTTATTTCTATGTACTTTATAGGTAATAGAATTCAATTTATTTTTAAGAAAAGCTATAAATTACTTAAAAATTCCTGCCCACCTTTTTTTTTATTACTAAACTAGACCCTTTTCCACCTCAGCAGGGAAAGATATTGTGTTATGACAAAGTGGTATGTGAAACAAAATATATGGATATTGATTTTTAAACTGTGGACTCACCATTTTAGAAAGGTAAAGAGGTTGACATCTAAGCACAATATATTCCCTCATTTCTGGTGACCACTACTTCCCATTACAAAATGAGGCTGTCCCAGTTTCCATTATAAATTTCCTTCAGTATTTGTAACTCAGCTATAAAACAGACTCTGAGACAGAAACTCAGCACATGGGAATTCAGCCCAGGAGTGCTTTAGTTTTTAATTCAAATTTAGTTTAAATTGGTTCACCTATTTCCAAGTGATAGGAAAGTAGTAAAAATAAAATAAGTGTGAGAATGCAGCAGGTCTGCTTTTACATTTATTTAACTAGGAAATTGGTTTCTTTTCTAAATACAGTGCTTTTTTCACTGTGTTAGTTGGAGACATAGTGTTATTGTTTAAAAGAAACATGTTAAAAATTGTTGAATAGTCAGGAAACAATTGAATACATATAGATGAAAAATAATTCATAGTATCTCCTAGTAAGCATTTATTTATTTGCTTACTTTTAAGATTAGTAATTCCCTACATAGCCTTTGATATACTGATATCAGGTAGATAATAATTTTTCTGTTAAAATAATTTTGAACACATAAAGTTGGTGAAAAACCTAAGAGAAATGCAAAATGCACATGTATGCACATTTTCAGGGGTTTTTTCTGAAGATAATTTAAAGTCAATTTAATGTTTAATGTTACTCAAACTGTAATTCAGTACCAATTTCAGGACAATAGTTCACCAGAAAATGCTATATGTAATTATATATTATTATATACTAATATGAAACATATTAGTATATTTATAGATTTATGTCTGTCCAACTTTCCATCTGTATTGAAGTTTTCAATTTAGAGGGAATAATTATGCAAATTATAAGAATATATATAAATTATATATATTATATATAAAAATTAAAATACATATATAATATATAAACTATATATATAAATTATAATACAAGTTCTCTTTGATCATGAGGTTGCCTACGATGTCATTTCAGCTATTCTAGACCCAAGCTTCGTAGGGGAACTGTTTTGAACTGTTTGAATGGTTTTGAATCCAACAACTGGGGGCAGTTTAACTGTGCTAGTCACTCATTCCCATCCGACATCATTTATATCTATAGTAGGTTGGCTAGAGATGATAATCACTGACTATGGAATGTAGAGGAATTCAAGGACTAACACAAGAACCAAGCTCATCAGTTTGGTTTCTAAACCCTGAATTTGTTACCTGCAATCCCTGTGGACACCCACAGCAATACCTTTTAAGTCTGGGGTTGAAAGCCTATATAGGAGGAATGGAAGAAAGAGCAGCCCAGCCAAATTCTTAACACTTAAGAATTTAGGTCTTTTTGGACCTACATGTTGGTCTTTTTGGACCCACGTATTGGGTCTTTTTGGACCCACATGTTGGGTCTTTTTGGACCCACATGTTGGCTTTTTGGACTCACATGTTGGCTTATGTGGGTCTGTTGGACCCACATGTTGGCTTTTTGGACCCACATGTTGGCTCCCCCTGCTTTTCCTGCACCTCCGATATCATCATTTCATATCTGAATTTGTTTCCTGGTCTTAAACACAGCTTGTAATGTATTTAATTTGACTTGGATAATCTCTGCCACTTGATCACTGCAGCACTGGATACAATTGCTGCCCCTGAACTTTCAGTCACTGAAGCATCTCCTCACTTTCTTTCTCCCTTTTCATTCTTTTTTTCCTTTGGCTCCACAGATTTAATGTTAACACATGTCAGTACAGTACCTGATACAAATAGACTTCTGAACCTTCTCACTAAACCCATGTCTAGGTCTACCCATGTAAAGCTAATATATTAAGAGAAAGAAGATGAAAAATATTCATGTTGGTATTTGAAATTTTGTGTGCAAAAGTAGAGCTCTAGGCCTTTGACAATTTTGATTAGTACTTAGTATGGGATTTTTCACCTATGATTTTGAGTAAAATGATCTGTAATTATCATTTTCTATGACTTCTTTGTCCAATTCTATAAGAAAATAAACAAGTAATAAGACAAGCTGGTAACTTTTCCCTTTCCATTCTCTGGAAGAGTTTAATAAGATTGATATTAACTTATTCACAAGGGTTTAGTAAAATTTTCTTGTGAAGCCACCTACTCTGGAGTCTTCTCTGTGGATAATATTGTTTGATTGGTTTCTTTGTAGTAAAAGTTTAATTTTCTTAAATTAATTAAGAGAATTTAAGTTTCCTACTGTTGTTGAATATTCAAACTGTACTTCTTTTGGACTGATATATATATATATATATATATATATATATATATATATATATCAGTATTAACAGGGAGGTTAATTAAATTGATTTTTTTGTCAAGAAAATATTTCATTGTGGGGGCTTCTGGCTGGCTCAGTCATTAAGCATCTGCCTTTGGCTCAGGTCATAATCCTAGTGTTCTGCGATCGAGCCCCACATAAAGCTCCCTGCTCCACAAGAAGCCTGCTTCTCCTTCTCCCACTCTTCCTGCTTGTGTTCCTGCTTTCACTGTATCTCTGTCAAATAAATAAATAAAGTCTCAAAAAAAAAAAAGAAAGTATTCCATTGTGAATCAGAGTTTCAACTAACCAGTATGATCAATTAAATTGTGAGATGCCATTCTTAGTGCCAACTAAGAAATATTAAGTCCATATCTTGTGGTATATAAAGATATGTGTAAACAAAAAGAAATGGTATGTACAGACCTTGAATACAGAAGGAAAGCAGGAATACAGAAGGAAAGCAACTATGTAGAGATAAATTGGTTAGGTTACATGGTTTTTTAAAACCCATATACTTTAGGCATTTAACCTAAACTTTTTATAAACGATAACTGTGTTTAGATAATAGGTTCTCATCTATAGTTGAGCAGTAGAGTCACCTATGGATGTTTTTACAAAATATTGATGCATGGTCCAAACCAATTAAATGTAGAGCTTGGGGCTGAGGTCTACCATCTGTGTTTTGTAGAATCTCCAAGTGATAATAGGGTAAAGCCAACTCTAAGAACTTGGATTGGTAAAAAATTGCTGTCAAGACAAAACGCATAGGTTTGAAGTACCACACTTTTATTACTGGATTATGGCAAGCTCAAAGTAAAATTTGGGATTGAAATACTGCTATTCAGGGGCGCCTGGGTGGCTCAGTGGGTTAAAGCCTCTGCCTTCAGCTCAGGTCATGATCCCAGGGTGCTGGGATCGAGCCCTGCATCGGGCTTTCTGCTCAGCAGGGAGCCTGCTTCCTTCTCTCTCTCTCTGCCTGCTTCTGCCTACTTGTGATCTCTCTCTGTCAAATAAATAAACAAATAAAATCTTAAAAAAAAAAAAAGAAATACTGCTATTTAACACTTACTATGACCTGAGGCTATTCAAGAGACAAGGAATAAAGCAGTAAAGAAGCAATCTAATACCCTGGTCTTAATGGAGTATCCATTTGGGTTATGGTCTTAATGGAGTATCCATTTGGGTTATGGCAAAAGAGGAGTCACAAATAAAGAAGAAAATTCAGAGCTGATATGTGTTGTTTGGGTAAGGGATACTGTAAATGAAAGATCAAGGGGGCCCTCATAAGAATTTATGTTTAAGGAATGGGAAGGAGAAGATGGTAATGGGATTGTAGCAAGAAAAGATGGCACAATAGTCAAAAGTCATCTCATAGCAGACCTTGCAGTTGAACCAACAGGATTAGATTTCATTCAGAATTTATAACCCAGGAAAATATAAGTTTGGTTTAAAGAATGGGGCCATCCTTGATACAGTATGAAGAATAAATTGAAGAGGAATCAGAAAGGAAGCAAGAGAACCAGTTGAGAAAAAAAATAATTATGTGCTCACATGATAAAGGTTTCTTTTTAAGTTAAATTAAATTAAATTAAATTAAATTTTTTTCATTTTTCCAAAATTTATTGCTTATGCACCACACCCAGTGATCCATACAATGTGCCCTCCATAATACCTACCACTAGGCTCACTCAACCCCCCACCTCCTCCCCTCCAAAACCCTCAGTTTGTTTTTCAGAGTCCAGTCTCTTATGGTTTGTCTCCTCCTCTGATTTCCCCCATCTCACTTCTCTCCATCTCCCAGTGTCCTCTGTGCTATTATTCCTTATGCTCCACAAGTAAGTAAAACCATATGATACTTGAGTCTCTCTGATTGACTGATAAAGGGTTTTTGACTTGTGTTAGACTGAAAGCATTAGTGAGAGAAAGGTAGATGACACAGAACATATTTTGAAGTTTGAGCTGACAGGGATTGCTAAAGAATTTCATGCAGGGAAAGAAAGGAATAAAGAATGACTTCTAGGCTTTTGGCTTCAGCAACAGGGTAGGCAATAAGATGGTGAAGCCAGAGGGGAAGAGCATAATGTGAAGAAGATGAAATCAGGAGTGGAATTTTGTTTTGTCAGTGTCAAATTGTGATTCCTATTAGATATCCAAACAAAGGTGTCCAATGGCAATTGGACATACAAGTCTAGAGCTTTCAGGCAAAAACAGGCCTGAAATATAAGTTTTGAGTCAAGTATATTGTGACAGATGAGCCAAACTTCCAATGAGTAACACAGTGAGTATTGGGGAGACTAAGGGTCACAGTGACTATAATGATAAGGTTGTTGCCCAGTGCATAAAAAGAGAGGCACAACTGAATATGGCATCAGACTTAGCAGGAAATCGGTTCTTAGGAAGAGTTGGGATATACACAGAAGTCAGAAGTTAAGCAAAGGTTGGAGAGCATTGAAGAAGTGACAGATTAGGCAAAACAGTGAGTCATAACTCAGCAAACAGAAAGACTGGGTAACTATGTGGTCTCAACACATTTCCTTCGCTTTCTGATGGATGTAGAGTCAGTACTGGAGTATGGTGAATCCATGGCCCAAAACTGAAATAAGGGACCTGACCAAGTAGATTATTAACTAAATTAATATGGCCAGAAATAAAGCTAGACATTGAGCATAGACTTAGGAACCTTAAAGATGTGGAATGATCAGATATTTTAGTTAAATATTTCTGTGGCTTTAATTAAATTTGGGAATATGACTTTGCTTACTAATAAGAAAATACTTTATTTAGAGGAAAGTGTTTACTAAATCTGGAAATATATATATATACACACACATACATACACATATGCAATATACAGACATATGTATGTCTATCTACAAATGTAGTGATCCTAGAACTAGTAAACTATGCAATAAAATGTCAGAGTTACTAAGTATAATTAATTTTTCTTTTTTGCACAATTTGAACTCATTGGCATGTAAACTCTACTATATTTTTCCTAGGCTGTGTTTTTTATGTAACTAAAGTGAAAAAAGAAGATTTTATTACAGAGTGTGTTTGTGATAGTAAAGGGAGTAAAATGTTTTATAAATAAGGGTAGTCTTTTGAATCCAAGATTTTGTATTGTTTCTGGCATGATTTCTTTATATAATAAACAAGCCATCTGTACACATCTGATCATTTCCTACATTTTTCTTAACAACAACAACAACAAAAAAGTCCAAAGAACATTTTTTGCACGTCTGCGGCATTCTTATATTATTTCAGATTTATCACTTTTGAGTTGTATAGGATTTGTTGCCACTTCAGAAAATATTCAAAGTGGAAAAAATTACTGCTTTGCAAGTAGATAGATAACAGTAGCTTTGAGGAAATCTTGGTATTCCCATATCAGTCCATTTGGAGGATTTATTTTTTTTTAATTTTCAGAATATACAAAGTAAGTATTCGATTAGTATGCATATTATCCACACAGATAAATAATGGAATTAATTTTTATGTGTCAGCATACTCAAGAAAAATAAAAAATAAGTGCTTACTTTGATAGAATGTAAAGTCATAAGTTCAGAGGATAGACTGTCTATTTAGAGAAGAGATAAGCTCTAGGTTTTTTAACTCCTTTGTCTTGGTCCTTGGCCCTACTACTGGAGGTAAAGAAGAAGAATGTAAGGTATGAAACTCTAATTACTCATAGTTATAGTAAAAGGTGTAAAGTCCAAAAGCATATTAAAAACTTCCCATCTGAGATTAGAGTTATCTTAGGCTTCCTTTAGCCTATATTATAAGCAGATATCTAACAATTATTATATGTGTGATTTCTTGTATCTATTTAAATACAACTCTACTGAAAAATGAAGTGGAAATACCTATTTACTTCATCCTACTGTAAGTGAGTTCTAAAGTCAAATGCAATTGTTGTAGCATCTGGTAAGAAACAGAGCTGAGAAGTAAGCAATGGAAGGTGGATACCAGACAGCCACATGCAAACCCAGTTCAGGCTGTGACTGAAAGACTGATCCGTGTGTGATCCAGTACCTACTCAAAAATGAAGGAAGGAAAGAAGGGAAGAAAGAATGGCTATTTCCATCTATTTAGATATTTTGGCTGGAATATCTCTAAATCATTAGAGATTGTATTATTTCTTCAATAAGGACATTTGAGCTGAGTGTAGTAGATACTCTTAGTCACTCTGCCTTTACTGCTATATCCATTGCTTTCTTCCAACAGAACCGAATTTTAATGTCACATTTTATATCACATTTTCATTATCCATTTATTCTTCCACGTACATTTAGCAATGAGTTCATGTTTCCATCATTTCGTGAAGGTTTTTGTTGTTGTTGTTGTTTTGCTTGTTTGTTTTTTGTTTTTTGTAAGGCTAAGTAAGTCACAGATACTTGTAGAAACTCTTAGGTATTTTCCAAACTTAAGCTTCTATGATTTAGAAGCTTAGAACAATAGGAATGAATACTCCTGGACTACTTGTGGTATTAAGGCACATTGCAACTTAGTCTTTAACATTCTCAGTGGAAATCCGAGTCAAAATATAGCATTTTACTTTTCTTTTAGAATATTACCTGCGAGTTTCTGTAATATTAAAATGTAAAGCATTTTTTTTAAAAGTTTTATAGTAATCCTGACATTGCTACCTAAGATAAAAAAATAACTTAGAGACTATGAAACCTATGTTTCCTTAAGAAATAGAAGGCTTTGAATGAAAAACCCTTCAGGTACATTAAATCTTATGACCAGTACTTTGTATTTTAAAAATTAGGTCATTTTAAAAAGGATTAAAATCCTGCCATTTGCAACGACATGTTTAGATCTAGATAGCATACAGTTAAGTAAAATAAGTTAGTCAGAGAAAGACAAATACCATAGGATTTCATTCATATGTAGTATTTAAGCAACAAACCAAAAGAAAAAAGAAGAAAGAGACAAACCAAAATACAGACTCTTGACTATAGAGAACAAACTGATGGTCACCAGAGAGGAGGTGGGTGGGGGGGTGGTGATCGAAATAGGTGAAGGAGATTGAATACAGGTAACACAATGAAGAGATTAATATAGAGAATTGCTGGATCACTATATTGTACAACTGAAACTAATATCACACTTTATGTTAACTATACTGGAATTAACCTTTTAGAAAATATTTAAAAAATAAATAAAATAGGAAGTACCACATAAGACATTAAAAATCAGGGCATCTCAAACAAACAAACAAACAAAAAAGTATGCCATTTTTAAAAATTACCATCTTTTCAGAAAGACATTTATTTTTGCTGGGAATGTGAACACAAGATTTCTGAATAAGAGATCCAGCTTATTATTTACAGCAATAACAGCAATTTTCCTTCCTCTAATTCTGCTCAAGAGATGTGTCAGGAGCAGATGTCAGATGTGTATACCATGGTCTGTACTGTAGAAGAGGAATCCCAAAATTATGAATCTAGGATCTTATATAGAAGCTTGACAGTGACACAAGTTACTTCATCTCTTGAGAGAAAGAGAGAGAGAAACCTTGCATTTTTAGTGCAGATTAATTCTGTCTAGTTAAAGAAGGGTGGAGAGGCTCATGTCAGGATACAAGGATTTGACCAAGGGGATGGTAAGTTTTCTTAGTCTTTAAATAGAAACAGATGGCTCCACCATAAAGAAGACCACCTGTCTAACACTTTCAGAAGGTGAGGAGTAAATGGGCTGGGAAAAGGAGACTTCTAGAGAATGAAAATATTTATTTTTTCCTTAGAGCCATATACTATTAATTCTTCCAGTCCATGAAAATGTATATACTTTGATTTATGGTAGTCTATAGATTAGATCTTTCACTATTAATGATGATGTTGCCCATATATCTTGTTAGACTATAAAAGTTATCTTTTATGTCTGTTTTAGTAAAAGCTTTTATTGATTTTTATGAATATTATTTTATAAAATTATTTTTCTTTTTTGATCGAGATAGTTATTTTTCTTTTTCAGTTGAGAGGTTTTATTCTGTTCATATGCTGAATTACATTCCAGAAATATATGCAACTATTTTCATATTTTGTTATTTAAGTTATATTGTCCTCGTAAAATAAGGTAGGAAGTATAATGCCATTTTTTATTCCCTGGAAAGAGCATTTTTATTTCTCCTTTAAATACATAGAATGCGTTTGCAAAGCTATCCTGGACTGAGGATATATGTTTGCATATGTGTAGAAAGGTTTTTAATTATGAATCTTATATATATGTACATATATATGTGTGTATATATGTAAAAATGTGTGCATAAATGCATTATTCTGAATGTTTTCTATATTTTTGCATTAGGTTGATTGTATTTTTATAAGAATTTATCAATTTTATTTAAATCTTAACATTTATTTTAAGTGATGCAAAATATAATTTCATTTTTTTAATCTCTAAAGTATTAGTAATGATTATAAGATCTTAGTAATATGTATATTCTCAATTTTATCCTTGATCTATTTTGCCTGAGGTTTATTAATTTCGCTAGTTTCTTTATAGAACCATTCTGATTTTATTGGTTCTTCCATGTACATTTGTTTATCTTCTTCTGGGTTTAATTGCCTTTTTTTTTCCCCTAACTTCTTGAGATGGATATTAAAATCAGATTTTCAAGTTTTCTTCTTTTCCTATATGTGAACTTAAAGAGAGCAATTTCCCTCTAAGCATGTTTGTGACTGAATGACACACATATATACATTTTATTTTTATTTTCAAATAAAATATTTTAAATTTTTATTATAATTATTTTTTAAAGCATGAGTTATTTAAAAATACATTATTCAATTTTGAGAAGAAAATAAATTATGTCTGCTTTACTGATTTCTAGCCTTGTTCAGCTATAGTTTGAGAACATGTATAATCTAATCCTTAAAAATCTATTTAAATTTGTGCTATATTTCAGTATAGAATAAATTTTGATGAGTCTTTTTCTTACAGTTGTAAAGAATGTGTATTTTGTATTTATAGTTACATAATTACATATATGTTAAATAGGTAAAACTTGATTTTTATGTTTTTCAAATATATTCCTTTGTTGCTCTTTTTGTCTATTTGTAATAAGTACATATAAAGTTAGAATGTTATAACATTCTGCTGTATTAACATTTATCACTAGGACCTGTCACTCTTTTATCACCTTATCTCCTATTAAAGGGAGCTATCTTTCTTTTGATTAGTGTTTCATGTCTCTTACTGTCAACTTTCCTGTATCCATGTATTCAAGGTATATCATTTTTAAGCAGCATAACTGGCTTTCTATTGAATGATTTGTTTGACAGTCTTTAGTTTTAATTGGCTTAATAATATTAAGATTTAGGGGCGCCTGGGTGGCTCAGTGGGTTAAAGGCTCTGCCTTCAGCTTAGGTCATAATCTCAGGGTCTTGGGATCGAGCCCCGCATTGGGCTCTCCGCTCAGCAGAGAGCCTGCTTCCCCGCCGCCTTCCTCTCTGCCTACTTGTGATCTGTCAAATAAATAAATAAAATCTTCAAAAAAATTTTTTAAAAAGATTTATATTTATATCAATATATTTTTACTTAAATCTCTACTTTTTAATGTTGGGTTTCATCTTTGTTTTCTTTTATGTTTCTTTCTCCAACCGTTTTCACTGTTTTGAAATATTAATGACTATTCATTATTGTATTTCCACCCCAGTTAATTTATGAGTGAGACATTCTAGCAATATTCTTTTAGAGATTGTCGTAGAGATTACAGTGTTTATCTTTGCTTTATTCAAGTATAATATAAATTAATATTCTTTGCTTTATTCAAGTATTATAATAATTAGTATTTTATCACATCCTAGACAATGTAAAGATGTTTAAAAATGGGAACACCATTTAATATCCTGTTATTATTGTATTTTCATTTCCTCTGTATTTTAGACAGCATAAATGGTTATTATCACTATTTCATACAGTCGCACTGCCTTTAAGTAAACCCCCACATTTGAGCTTTATATTACTATTCATACATTTTTGCATTTCTTTTTTTTTTCTTCTGGTGTAATTTTTCTTTTTCTAAACTATTTCATTTCATATTTCTTAATGAGAGTCTGATAGTTATTATTTTGTTCATTTTTGTTGTTTTATTTTTCTTCTTTAACAATATTTCCCATAAATAGAGCATGTTGTTAATTTCTTTTTGTACTTTTTGATGGTCTTTTTTTTTTTTTTTTTGACAGAGATCACAAGTAGGCAGAGAGGCAAGCAGAGAGAGAGGCGGAAGCAGGATTCTGGCAGAACAGAGAGTCCAGTGCGGGGCTTGAGCCCAGGATACTGTGATTATGACCTGAGCCAAAGGCAGAGGCTTTAACCCACTGAGCCACCCAGGCACCCGAAGGTCTTTCATTTTTTTGTCTTCCGTTGTTTTCCATTAATATTTCAATGCTTAGACTTATTGTTGCTATTTTAAAGGTAATTTATTTTTATTTCCCTAGTGGCATTTGATTTTTTGTCTTTATTTTATATCATTTTCTATGCCATGATTGGTATGATTTATTTGTTTTATAAATTATTTTTATTAACATATGTATTATTTGCCCCAGAGGTACAGATCTGTGAATCATCAGGCTTATACATTTCACAGCACTCACCATAGACCATACCCTCCCCAGTGTCCATAACCCAACCACCCTCTTCCTACTCTCCTACCCCCAGCAAACCTCAGTTTGTTTTGTGAGATTAAGAGTCTCTTATGGCTCCCGATCCCATCTTGTTTTATTTCTTCCTTCCCTATCCCCCACAATCCCCTGCCCTGCCTCTCAAATTCCTCATATCAGAGAGATCATATGATAATTGTCTTTCTCTGATTGACTTATTTTGCTCAGCATAATATCCTGTAGTTCCATCCTTGTCACTATAAATGGCAAGATTTCATTTCTTTTGATGGCTGCATAGTATTCCATTGTATGTAAGTGTGTGTGTGTGTATGTGCATGTGTATGTATATATCTATATATACATAGATATATCTATGATATACATAGATATATATACATATATACATAGATATATTTATGTATCTATCTATCTCTCTCTCTCTCTCTCTCTCTCTCTCTATATATATATATATATATATATATGTATCTCACATCTGCTTTATCCATTCATCTGTTGGTAGACATCTAGGTTCTTTCCATAGCTTGGCTATTGTGGACATTGCTGCTATAAACATTTGGTGCATGTGCCCCTTCAGATCACTACATTTGTATCTTTAGGGTAAATATCCAGTAGTGTGATTACTGGGTCATAGGGTAGCTCTATTTTCAACTTTTAGAGGAACCTCCATGCTGTTTTCCAGAGTGGCTGCACTGACTTTCATTCCCACCAACAGTGTAGGAGGGTTCCCCCTACACTGTTGGCAGGAATGCCAGATGGCCAACAAACACATGAAAAAGTGCTCCACATCACTTGGCATCAGGAATATACAAATCAAAACCACAATGAGATACCACCTCACACCAGTCAGAATGGCTAAAATTAACAAGTTGGGAAATGACAGATATTGGTGAGGATGCAGAGAAAGGGGATTTATTTGTTTTTATCAGATTTTGTATTCATAGTACTTCTTGAATATATACTTTTTATTTTTTGTTGGATTTGAAAAACTGTCAGCCTTTATCTGTTTGAAGATGGCTTTTGGTCCTTTCTCTACTTCCTCTTCTCTGAGACAACTTGTCTTGGTGTCTTATGTCTCTTACTCAGTTTTCTGCATTTCACATTCATTTTTCTCTGAAAATTTTAATCTGAAAATTTTTTTTTGTTTTACAAATTTTTCAGTTTATTTATTTTCTCTTGCACTGTGTCTAATCTGGACTCAAACCAAAATAATTAAGTTATAGAATTTCCATTTAATTGTTGTTATAGTTCTCTGTTTTCGGTAAATTTTCCCATCCTGTCATAATAGATTGTGCTAACATCAGTTAAGATCTGGATCTCCTATGGTGTATTTTTGTCTCCTCTGTTCAGTCAACTTTTGTCTTTATATGACTGGGGTTTGTTTTGTTTTTGCAGCTTTACTGAGATGTAGTTTGCATATCATGCAATTCATCCATTTAAAGCACACAATTAAATGACTTTTATTGTATTCACAGAGTTGTATAAATCTAATTTCATCACTCCAAAAAAGACATAATTGCTAATGGGTACAGACTCATTAACAATGACTGTTTTGTTTTGTTTTAAGTTAACTATTGTATAAAATATTGTATAGACAACTTAAGACTCAGGATGATATTATCTCCCTCCATAAAGGTTTGGAGTTGAAATCATTTAGTGAATTTCCATTATTTTATAGCTGAATAAACTCAAGGGTGATACAAAGATGAAGTAATGTCTCCCAAGATTCTACTGTAGCTACTGACAGAAACAGACACAGAGAAATGTTTAGTGTATAAAGAGAAAGTAAATATCAAATGAAATAAACTAGAATATGAACTGAATACATTGTTCTAAGACCATAAAAACCAGTACATCTATATTGTTGTTCAATCCTTCTTTCTTTTTTTTTTTTTACTGTAATATCATGACACTTAAAGTTAAATTTCATTTTCTCTATATTAAATTTCATTGGCCTCAAAATTCCTTTTTTATGATCACAGAAGTTTATACCTATTTCCATGATGGGCAATTTTATTAGGCATGTTTAATTCAAATTTGAGTTGTAATTTTAAGTTTTGAGATTGCATGTAAGTACAAATGGAATAATTAACTTACTGAAAGCAAGCTTAACATCAGTTGTGTTTTTCCTTACAACTCTAGGTACAAAGTACATAATCTTTTATAAAATAACTATGCATTCATAAAATGACTATGCATTCTGGTAAGGTAGTAGTTACTTATTCTGGCATGAAATAAGCTCAGGTGAGAATTTTTACATAATTAAGGACTTAATGTGGTATCTTTAGCTCCACAGAACAATTATATTAAAATAACTCCCTTCATGTTAAGATAACATATGATTTTACATTTTGTAACAACTGGTACAATTTATAGAGGACATTGAAATGGACAAGCAATAGTATTAGTCACCAAGCATGTTATTGAATTGGAAGTAAATATGCTTTAGAAAAGCAGTTACCATAGAGTTTAGAATAATGAAATTGTACTTCAAACTGACTTAAGTTGAGGCCTAATTGTGCTATGTAAATAATTAAAAATACATGAATAGTAATAGTTTCTAAGATCTGAGATTTTAAAGGATAAATATCTATTATACATTTATTACCGCTATGGACATTTTTAAAATTCATAATTCATAGTCTGTGAACATTATGCTTTAGCTTGATTCTTTTAGATCCTTTGGTTTTCAGTTAGTGAAGTTTATTTTCTGTGGATATTTATGTCAACAACAAAATTTCTATGCTTTCCATTTAATTAAAACTACACTAATTAAGTTAATTAGTATGGTAGGCAGAATACTAAGATGATCCTATGATTTTAGTTCTCTCAAGTTAAGCCCCTGATTATGTTATATTACATGGAAGAGGGATCTAGCAGATGTAATTAAGGTTTTTAATCAGTTGACTTTGAGTTAATCAAAAGAGAGATTATCCAGGCGAGTCTAACTTAATCACCTGAGCTGTTTAAAGGCAGGTTGTCTTTGGCTGTTTATAGAAACCAGACAGTCTCAAAGGATGCAAGAGATTCAAGGTAGGTTCTCTATTGTTGTGACAGAAGGAGAGGCATGGAGCAAAAACCTGACAGAGCCTCGGAGGCAAGGGCAGTCCCTCTCTGACAACCAACAAGAAAATAAAGACCTTTTACGGCCATAAAGTAATGAATCTGGCTAACAACCTGAAGAATGAACCAGCAAGCAAACATTTCCCAGGGCCTCATGATGAGAACTCAGACCACTGATGTCTGGATATCAATTCGTGATATTTGAGTAAAGAACCCAGTCAGGTACACCCTGGAATTCTGACCTGCTAAAGCTAGGAGATAAAAATATACGTGTTCTAACCTGCTATGTTTGTGGTAATTTGTTATGCAGCAGTAGACAACTAATACAATTAGTAAAATTTGCTGGATGAAAATCCCTTACATGTTCAGAGATGAATTAAGACTTGTTTAGAGTACTGGTTGCCTGCAGATAATTAGGATACATCAGGTGTCGAAAGCTGAGCGTGGGAAGAGATAGGGCCCAAAGAAAGCTTTCCCCTAATCCAGATTTTTTCTGAATCTTTACATGAATATGGATAAATAATTTGTATTTGGAGAATCATAGTATCCTGAAAAATTCCTGGAAATGGAGGTTAACTTTATTGCTGTTAAATGATGGGGAGCTATAATAGTCTAGAAACAGCAGATTTTTCTAAGGGCGATTCCTGAATAAAGAGAGAAAATCGATCATGTAAGAATTTAAAACATCAAAAGTGGCATACGTAAATCTGGACAAGAAGTGAGAGGCCCAAAGAAAGAGAAATTTGGAGAAAATGATAGGGAAAAGAAAAACGTCCTAGAAGCAATTACAGAAAGAACTCAGTACCAAAACCATATAGAAACCAGGGAAGAAAAATTTGGTTAGTTTTAACAGAGACTTGCAAAGCCTCAGTAAAAATAAATATTTAATGGGAATTTTTTTCAAGCACTGTAGTAGATACAGGAGTAATATTTTGGCACTTCCTCTGAGTTACCCCCTATATTGTTCAGGTTCAAATACACCCTATTTGTTCAGGTTTGTAGCAGTACAGTCATGAATAGCTCCATTATCTTGACAACTAGCAAAATGTATTTGTATTTAAATATATATATGTAAAATATAGATAATATTTGGTAATATTTTAAAAGACTCATTCATATTCTTTATAGATATCTTTTCTTGTTACAAATTATTTTATTAATTATTGTAGTTAGAAGAATCTACTTCTCTATCCTACTAACTATTTCTTCTGAATACCTTTAACTATTTACAGTTTCTTTAGGCTGGTTTTATAGCTCATTTTATAATTTCAATGATTTGAGTATGTGAATAATATTTTTTTAAGACTTTATTTATTTATTTGTCAGAGAGAGAGAGAGAGAAAGAGAGAGCACAAGCAGGCAGAGTGGCAGGGAGAGACAGAGAGAGAAGCAGGCTCCCTGCAGAGCAGAGAGCCCGATGCAGGACTTGATCCCAGGACTTCGGGATCATGACTCAAGCTGAAGGCAGCAGCTTAACCCACTGAGCCAATCGGGTGCCCCGTGAATAATATTTTTCAATTCATTTTCCCTTTAATAGGAAACACGTTTATAAGTCCATGGATTATCCTTGGAGAAAATTTTAACTGTATACTAAGATTGAGATAAATCTTTATTATTATTATTTCTCAGATATAAATTTCACTTCCTTTTAGGTATAATTATTAATCTTCAGAACTGTTGAATAGCTTTATTGGTAAAGGTGAAATTTGAAGTATGACTTGCTGACAAAAATAAATCAGATATGCAGACACCTGGGCAAATAGCATTTCAGGCAAAACTACTGCCAAGGTCCTAATGTGGAAAGAACTTGGCAATATAGAAAGAGAACTAATGTCATATAATGCTCTTAGATTTCTTAATTCAAGCTGGATTTTCAGGCACAGGCCAACTTGAGCACCTTTACCCAAATCACTATGCTGATTTCTATTCTGAATTTGGTATACATTTGGAAGGAATGTGAAAATATGCTACAGAAAAAAATCCAATGTCTCTTTGAGCAGACAGAGAGATAGAGAAAGACTAAACTGTTAAGGAGGATCATAGTAGATATAGAAAATTTGTTGTCTTCTGCTAAGATACACTCAAATAGCAAAACAGTCATCCCTCTTGTCAACCTAAGGTTTTGATCAAAATACCAAAAATGTAAATAAAATCTGTTTGAGAAGAGATTATCTGAAAAGGAGGAAACTGATTAATGCATTTTGATATCACATATTATGGATTTTTGCCAGCTACTCCAAGTGAGTTTTTCCAGTGATTCATTAAATATGATTCATTAACTGCATCAAAAATAGAAGGCAAAAAATAGAGTTATATGTTATTGTATATTTTACCTTTTTACTTTTTTGGTATCAAATACAAAAGGTGATAAATCTTTAGAATAAATACTCAGTTTAATACATAAATGTATATGGGGGTGCCTGGGTGGCTCAGTCTGTTAAGCATCTGCCTTCAGCTCAGGTGATGATCCCGGGGTCCTGGGATCCAGTCCCACATCTGGCTCCTTTCTCAGTAGGGGGCCTGCTTCTCCCTCTGCCTGCCATTCCATTGCTTGTACACACACTCTCTCTCTCTGACAAATAAAATATTTTTTAAAAAAATACATAAATGTATGTTTTCAAAAGATTTCAGCTGACTCTTAGACTCTTTATTTACCGTAATTTTGTTGCAGACTAATCTCACAGAACCTAAAAAGAAAAAAAACTACTGTTTTCAAGAAAACTCAGGAAGTATTAAATAAATATTTTCTTAAGGTCACTACCCTTTGTATTAGGTTCCTAGGTAGCCATAACAAACTGTCACAAGCTGAGTGACTTTAGACAAACAAAACCTAAAATTTGTTCTTTTGTAGTTCTGTGGCTAGAAATATGAGATCAAGGTGTAAGAGAGTTTGGTTCCTTCTGTGGTTGGGCTCTGAGGAAGAGTCTGTTCTGTTTCCCACCTAGCTGCTAATAATTGCCATCAAACATTGGTGTTTGTTGGCTTCTAAATGTCTCCAATCTCTGCCTCTGTCATCACATGGCTTTCTTCTTGTGTGTATCTGTGTCTGATTTTCTCTTTTGTTATAAGGACTCCAGTCATTGGATTTAGGGACTACCCTAAGGCAATATGAGCTAAGCTTAACTTGATTTACATCTGCAAAGACCCCATTTTTAAATCAGGTCACATTCATAGGTACCAGAGTTTAGAGCTTGAACATATCTTTTTGGGAACACAATGCAATTCACAACACTTCTTTTTTAACTTCTCACACCAATTGTATTAGGAGTCTTCAGAGATACTACACACACACACACACACACACACACAAATGTGTGGCTGAAAAAAATGGGTTGAGCTAGTTGTAGGGCCTTGTCAGGTTATCATTAGAAATTTCAGCATGGTTCTATGAGCATCATATATTTATAGCAAGGAAGCTATTTTTATCAGCTATATGTTTTTTGAAATGTAGCTGTTTTGACAGGTAGAGGATATATTGAGGACATTACCAGCTGGTGTCAGGGAAAATTATTAGGAAGTTATTGCTATGGTCAGTCAAGAGAAGACAGGGGTCTGAAATGTTGGAATAGGTTCGAGAGTGCAAAGAACAAGATGAATGGAAGAGATCGCTTTCATTTAATATAAGCTGTAGAATGCCTATTTAAACCTTGGGTAGTAGATAAGGACCCAAAATTGTAAACAAAGAGGATAAATTTGTCACTTAGTAAGCATCAAGCCCCTTTTCTCTATAAAGCATTTTATGACAGAATCTGATATTGTGGTAATGTCATAAGGTTTGCCCAATCTCCATTTTCACATTCCTACCCACCTTTAGCACAGTAATCACAAAAACATTGACCAAAGATTTTAGGCTTCATTGGTAGGAGCTGGAGAGATGCTCAGGGAGGTAAGGTAAAGCAAATAAGGTATTTTGCTGGCCTCATCTCTCCAAAATAGGATTTGTTGAAGGGTGAACTTAAAATAGTTTTTTAAAAATGTCTTCTAGCTGCAATGTAAATTTTTTTATATTATGAATAAGTTAGTTAACTTTAGACAAATGTTTACACCATAATTTAAAAATTCTTTGGATAGCACTAGAAGCCCTAGCCTCAGCAATCAGACAGCAAAAAGAAATTAAAGGCATCCAAATCAACAAAGAAGAAGTCAAACTATCACTCATTGCAGATACTATATGTGGAAAACCCAAAAGACTCCACTCCAAATCTGCTAGAACTTGTACAGGAATTCAGTAAAGTGTCGGGATATAAAATCAATGCACAGAAATCAGTTGCATTTCTCTACACCAACAACAAGACAGAAGAAAGAGATATTAAGGCGTCAATCCCATTTACAATTGCACTCAAAACCATAAGATACCTAGGAATAAACCTAACCAAAGAGGCAAAGAATCCATATTCAGAAAATTATAAAGTATTCATGAAAGAAATTGAGGAAGACACAAAGAAATGGAAAAATCTTCCATGCTCATGGATTGGAAGAATAAATATTATGAAAATGTCTATGCTACCTAAAGCAGTCTACACATTTAATGCAATCCGTATCAAAATCCCATCCATTTTTTTCAAAGAAATGGAACAAATAATCCTAAAATTTATATGGAACCAGAAAAGACCTCGAATAGCCAAAGGAATATTGAAAAAGAAAGCCAAAGTTGGTGGCATCACAATTCCAGATTTCAAGCTCTATTACAAAGCTGTCATCATCAAGACTGTATGGTACCGGCACAAAAACAGACACATAGATTAGTGGAACAGAATAGAGAGCCCAGAAATAGACCCTCAACTCTATGGTCAACTAATCTTTGACAAAGCAGTAAAGAATGTCCAGTGGAAAAAAGACAGCCTCCTCAACAAATGGTGTTGGGAAAATTGGACAGCCACATACAGAAAAATGAAATTGGACCATTTCCTTACACCACACATGAAAATAGACTCAAAATGGAGAAGGACCTCAGTGTGAAAAAGGAATCCATCAAAATCCTTGAGAACACAGGCAGCAACCTCTTCGACCTCAGCTGCAGTAACTTCTTTCTAGGAACATCGCCAAAGGCAAGCAAAGCAAGGGCAAAATGAACTATTGGGACTTCATCAAGATCAAAAGCTTTTTGCACAGCAAAGGAAACAGTTAACAAAACCAAAAGACAACTGACAGAATGGGAGAAGTTATTTGCAAACGACATATCAGATAAAGTGCTAGTATCCAAAATCTATAAAGAGCTTAGCAAACTCAACACCCAAAGAACAAATAATCCAATCAAGAAATGGGCAGAGGACATGAACAGACATTTCTGCAAAGAAGACATCCAGATGGCCAACAGACACATGAAAAAGTGCTCCATATCACTTGGCATCAGGGAAGTAGAAATCAAAACCACAAAGACATACCACCTCACACTAGTCAGAATGGCTATAATTAACAAGTCAGGAAATGACAGATGCTGGAGAGGATACAGAGAAAGGGGAACCCTCCTACACTGTTGGTGGGAATGCAAGCTGGTGTAATCACTCTGGAAATCAGCATGGAGGTTTCTCAAAAAGTTATAGAGCTACCCTACGACCCAGCTATTGCACTACTGGGTATTTACCCTAAAGATACAAATGTAGTGATCCGAAGGGGCATGTGCACCCGAATGTTTATAGCAGCAATGTCCACAATAGCCAAACTATGGAAAAAACCTAGATGTCCACCAACACATGAATAGATGAAGAAGAAGATATAGATATCTATATCTATATCTATATCTATATCTATATCTATATCTATATCTATATCTATATAATGCAGCCATGAAAAGAAACAAAATCTTGCCATTTGTGACAGCGTAGGTGGAACTAGAAGGTATTATGCTTAGCGAAATAAGTCAATCAGAGAAAGACAACTGTCATATGATCTCCCTGATATGAGGAAGTGGAGATGCAATGTTGGGGGTTGGGGAGTAGGAAAAGAATAAATGAAATAAGGTGGGATTGGGAGGGAGACAAACCATAAGATACTCTTAATGTCACAAAACAAACTGAGGGTTGGAGGGAGAGGGTGGTTGGGTTATGGACATTGGGGAGTGTATGTGCTATGGTGTATGCTGTGAAGTGTGTAAACCTGGTGATTCACAGACTTGTACCTCTGAGGCTAATAATACATTATATGTTTATAATAAATAAATAAATAAAATAAAAATTCTTTGGAAGTGATAAATTATAGTTAACCTCAGGACAATGTATGCTTCTAAACCCTAAAATCTATGACTTCTTGTCAGTTAGCATTGATAACTGCTAAATATACCTCTCACTCTACTCTTCAACAATTCAGTGAGAATTGAAATTTTTCAGTAATGACCTCTTAATCTCCTCTTTTCCCTAGATCTTTTTGTAGCATGAATTTTTCACATTAGGTCTGAATTGTATTTCTAGATTTTTATCTATATTGAATTGTATGCCTTTGTCCTTTGTAAGAGAATTAACCTAGATAATAAGCATGCAGTTACATTCCTCTTTGTTTGCTATCTTTTCCAATTAGCTCCTTAATTTAAATTTTAAAGTTAGAATTTCATTACTATGTTTTAATTAATTTGCTTTAATGTTCACTGTGAAATTCTGCTGACTTTCTCTGCATTGTATCAAAAGTGAGTTTCTTATATATATCGTTGCTGAATGTTTCACAAGTTAGTATTAACCAATGATTCATTATACATTTGGTGTTGTAAGGTTTTTAAAATATAAGAAATACATGTAAAAGAAACTTTTACTTTATGGAATCACATTCAGCAGGAGTGTTAAAGTTTCCCTGATATTTATATTGAGACCAGCTGAGGGCTACATGAGACTGGCTGAGGGATTCCTTTGTAAAACCCAATCTAACCTGCCTCTAGTTATGCATTTTTAAATTATGCATGTGACTCATTGTCTATTTGGTATTTAAGCATCATAACACTAACTCCTAAAGTTCTGCAGTGGCACTGAGATATGTCTTATGGTTAAATATCAGGCAATCTGGTTTTCTCTCTCTCTGCACCCTTCTCCCCACCCTCCGCACCCCCATCTCTCAGTGCTTCCCTATCAGCACTTACTCTGTGCTAGTTTGTTAGAACAGCAGTAGGAAACTAATATATATACCAGATGTTGGTACCTGGAAGTGGGATGCTGCTATAACAAATGCCAAAAATTGTGAAAGTAGCTTTAAAACATTAACGGGTAGAAGCTGGAAGTTTGAGGAGCATTATAGGGAAAAGCCAAATTTCCTTGAACAGATATAATAGAAATTAAATAAGGGCATTAAAAGGGCTGTTAGTGAAGGCTCAGAGCATGTATGAGTGCATAGTGGAAAAAATCTTTATTGTTTTAGAGAATACTTAAATCATTATAAACGGACTGTTGGCGGAAATATGGACATTAAAGCCACTGCTGATAAGACAGAAGGAATGAATGAACAAAATGGTATTGGAAACTGGAGGAAAAGGGTATCCTTGTTATAAAATGGCTGAAAATTTATCTGAATTGTATCTTATGGTGATGGGAAAAGCAGAAGTTGTTAAGTGATGAATTTGAGTATTTGGCTAAGGAAATTTCCAAGTAAAGTATTGAAGATGTTGCTTGGTTTCTTCTTGCTACTTTTACTAAAATGGGAGAGGGGAGATTTAAATTGAGGAACAAATTATAAAACAAAATGGAACCAAGGCTTGATTAGAAAAATTCTCAGATTATCCACATTTCAAAAGATGCTATCATTAGAGGATTCATTGTTAGGAAATCATGCTCTGGATAGAAAGCCAAGGATATAACTAGATAACCTTTGTTAGTGCCTAGAACCACCAAGGTTCTTGAAGGGATACCAGCAGGAATGCTGTCTGCTTGGACTGAAAGACACAGAAAGAGATTTGACCACAAAGTCAGAGGTGAGAATGATGCAACTATACATGCCAAGGAATGTAGGCAGCTCCTAGAAGCTACTAAAGGTAAGGGACACATTCTCCCATAGAGTCTCCAGAAAGATCCGGTCTTGCCAACATCTTGACTTTAACCCAGTAAGAGTGATTTGGTACTTTTGACCTTCAGAACTGTATGATTATGTGTTTGTGAGTGTGTGTATGTGTGTGTGAGCATGAGTTATTAATTTTGTTATAATTTGTTAGAGCAGTAGTAGGAAACCGTTACAGATTTTGATTCCATTTAGAATCATTATTACATAATTGGATGAAGGAAGATATGAGTGGGTCTTTAATAGTGGATCCTTGGTAGGATTCCTGGAAAAATACATTGATAACAATTATTTTAAAATAATGAATCAGGTTCTTTTCCCAGGTTATTAAAAAATGTCAATCCTTGTTACAATATAACTTTCCTGAGGGGAAGGGCTGTGCCATTCTGATTTTTACTGTTATTCCAGCATCAAATAATACCAGTGTCTGCCCATGGTAGACATTCAATAAAGAGTTACTAAGTGGAATGTATGAATGAATGAATGAATGAATGAATGAATGAATGAATGCTTTATTATATCTTAATTTTTATTTAACTCTTATGTCTATACCAAGTTTTCATTATTGGTTAACTCTAATGACCTTATATCTTAAGTAATAGAGTTCCAAAATAATTAGTCCCCTCAACTTCTTTCCCCTCTATCCTTCTTCCAGATTAATCATCCTAAAACAGAACTCAGAATATCACTTTCCTGCACAGTAACCTAGAGACCTAATGACTTACCCATTAATCATGAACTTCTTAACCTGCCATCTAAGGCCCTTTGAGTCTAGATTCACTGTATTTTTCTACCTAGAGCCACTGTCACCTACATTCTGTCCCAGCTGCTGCTTTCTTACCCTAAACTTTCCCACCTCTCCATCTCATCTAGTTGAAATGTTCTTTCCTATCACTACCACATACACCTGTTAAATCCCAGCCAACCTTCAAGTATTTCCTTAAACTGTCTTTTTTATCTCCCTCAAAATGTATCTTTTTTTCACTCAAAATACATTTTTCTCTTTTTTGAGCTCTCAAAGAACGTTTATTAACTATAGTAATTTGTGTGTCATTTCTCCATATTGCCTTATCCTCATGAGGTGGTAAGCTCCTTAAGCTAAGGAACCATATCTTGTTCCTATTGTGATCTTCTAAGTACTTAGAACAGTGTGGTCCTAGATTTAAAAAAAAAAAAAAAGTGCTCCATCTGGGGCATATCCATTTATTTCAAGAATCTAAATTCTGCCAATTTCTCAGCTTCCCATCCTTTGTTTCTTGGGGGAAGGATTATGACAGAGGAAGTAATTATGGGAATAATTGAAAACTTATATTATTTTAAGCTTAGAATCAATGTTCACTGAAATGTGGACTTCATTTCATCCTACTGTCTTACCGAATGAACTTCAAGTATTTTAGAAATCTTGGATTTAGCCATATGGTCAATCAGACTTAGCCATATGGTCAATGAGACTCCACTTTTGATGGAGTTAATTCTAGAGCCTAAAAGGACATATGAATCTTATCCAAAATAGTAAGCTGAGATCTTATATTGGATACTCTTTATACAAATAAATAAAATTTCTGTACCCTTCAGACTATGGCAAATTGGGATTGAAATCTAGAGAAATAATATAGTCCAAAGTGGGAATCTTAGTGTTATTAGTTGAAACTCAAAACACTGAAATACTGTAGATATATGGACTTCAGAAAATTCTGGAGGGTTTTCGTTTTGTTTTTAAGATTTTATTTATTATTTGAGAAAGAGAGATACAGCAAGATAGGGAACAGAACCAGGGATGGTGGGAGAGGGAGAAGCAGGCTTCCTGCTTAGCAGAGAGCCAGATGATGGGCTCCATCCTAGGACTCTGAGACCATGACCTGAGCTGAAGGCAGACACTTAATGACTGAGCCAAGGCAGCCCTGGAGGTTTATTTTTTTTATTTGTGAAATTTACAAAGACATATTCAGCTTATATCAAATATATACTGTTTACATTCTGTTTACTCATTAAGAAAATTGAATACCTGTTGTTGTTGTTTACATTAACAACATATTCCCTCAAAAATGACTACATGAAATAAGTACAAATAACATGAGTGGAAAAGGCCATATGATATAGTACATTTAGGGAAATTTAGCACAAAGCAATTTGTTCTTTTTCCATTAGATTATTTTGATAGCAAAGCCATTTATAAGAATATTCTATGTTTATAAGAAGGGAGGTTGGTGGGAGGATGAGTTAAATAGGTATGAGGGATTAAGGAGTGCACTTGTGATGAATACCAGGTATTATATGGAAGTGTTGAGTCAGTATATTGTACATCTGAAACTAATATTACACTACATGTTAACTACCTCGAATTTAAATAAATACTTTAAAAAAGAAACTAGAATTTTTAAATAATATAAATATTGACTTCTTAACAGACCATCTTAATGAAAAAATGACTTTATATATAGAAGGACTTTTTTAACATAATCAAATCTGATCCTCTCATTTTGTACGTAAAGTACAGTTTTCTGCTGTCAGCTGGTTCTGTAAGTATTTCTGATGGATAATAGTGAAACAAGTTCATAATAATAGAATAATTATCCCAATATCTATTAACATAGACTTTTATTGCTTCAGGTCATAGCAGATAATTTGGAATGTAGATCAATTTAGATATTGTGTTTATATTTGCCTTATCTTTTGTTTCCCAGAAATAGTTGTTAGAAAATTAAAAGAAAGCCAGTGGAGGAAAAGGAGAAACAATCTGATATACTAATTTGTTTTCAAGTACACAAAATAGCATGGGAAATTCCCAGGCCCTTATAGTGGGAAGTTACAAGTGTTGTGTTGAGATCAGACAGCACTCTGAGTGCTTCTCTATCTAGTATGAGGAGGCTCACAAATAGTAAATCACACACATTGTCCAACATTCTGACAAATTTAAACTCTTGCATTATTGTAAATGAGCTAGGAATTTTATCTTATTTGTAATACTGTTGGATACACCATTTTGTGAACATCACATTTTCTGCAGCTAGATTATGAGAGAGAGACTTTTTTAATGTCTGATTAGTACCCTTTAAATCTCTTTAACCTTCACCAGTTCCACTTACTTATCTGGGCTTACCTTTCTCATCTATATAAGATATATTTCCTTTGAGAAATGTAGTTGCACAACTTGAAGTTTGCCAAAATTGTTTAGAGCTTTCCTGAATCCTAGTATTAATAATCAGAAACTGTATGTACAGATTATATATTCTTAAAATATTTTCACCGTCTTCCATAGACGTAGCTTTCCTTTGAAATAAATCATAGTAGGAAAAAAAATCCAAAACATCTGTAGTTCTTTGCCTGAGTCTTAGTCCGGTGGTAGGACAGATGTAAATATAGAATAATGAAATTCTGTGATATGATTGGGTATAACATGTCCTTACAACTTTGGGAAATGATATAGCAAGATTGATGACTACTAAGTACCTGTTGTTGGTGGTTTTTTTTACATTAACAACATATTCCCTCAAAAATGACTACATGAAATAAGTACAAATAACATGAGTGGAAAAGGCCATATGATATAGTACATTTAGGGAACAAGTCTGTATGGGTTATTTTTATGTCTTATTATTCCTATTAGACTGATGAGAGATTTCAGGTTGAGAACCCAAATGCTTCGCTCAGCATAACTCAGCTAGTATGTGCTAAGACTGTCTTACCTCAATGCCCATGCTTTTATCACTGTGTTACAATACTGCCCAGGAAATGTACTAGCATGAAAGAAAGTAAAATATTGTGTACTTTGGGTGATGGATGGTGCGTTTTATTAGAGACAGATTTATTCTGTATTTCCTCAGCACTGCTATTAAAAACTTTCTGTTTTGAAATAAAGTTTCCATTGTCTTGTGTTTTAAAATATTGCTTCTTTTCTAAGACTGAAATTTTAAAAAATATTGCCATCTTGAGTGTTTTACCTGCTGAAAAATATACAATACACATATAAAATCTATTATTCTTTTCAGGTTTTTAAGGAGTCCAAGATCCTGAGAAATTGCATTTCTCTCTTTGATGCTATTCAGTGATTACACATGAAAATATGTAAGAACCTCTTTAGTTTATTAGTTAAGTTAATTATGTCAAATTGAATATTCTATTTGCCCACTCATTTTACGAAGTGGGTACTCACACTTAAAATTTTTTTTCATAGAAAATTAGAACCAATTTTTTTAAGTAGAAGAGAGGAAATTTGCTTGGCAGAGTGCTCATGAATTCACAAGATTTGTGCTATTTTACAATTTAACTTAAAAAAGAAATGATTATTTATTCTTCTCCTACCCACTTAAGCCCCCATGTTGCATCACCACTTCCTCATATCAGGGAGATCATATGATAGTTGTCTTTCTCTGCTTGACTTATTTCACTAAGCATGATACGATTGGGAGGGAGACAAACCATAAGTGACTCTTAATCTCACAAAACAAACTGAGGGTTGCTGGGAGGAGGGGGTTTGGGAGAAGGGGGTGGGATTATGGACATTGGGGAGGGTATGTGCTTTGGTGAGTGCTGTGAAGTGTGTAAACCTGGTGATTCACAGACCTGTACCCCTGGGGATAAAAACATATGTTTATAAAAAATAAAAAAAATTTAAAAAAAAAAAAAGAAGGACAAATAAAAAAATAAAAGAAAAAAAAAAAAGAAATGATTAAGCAAAATAGAAATAAAAGAATTGTTGGTATAGCCCATGGAAGACTTATCTTATTTTTCTTAGATTTTTTATTAGTGACCTTCCTTTTATGGCATGATACTAGCCCTGAGACTAAGAGATGAAAATATTATTGTTTTGTTAAATGTGTTGTTTATAGCTTTGAAAAGTATATTCCATATTAGAAGTTTCCTAATTTTTTACAAGTTAGTGAATCTCCAATATTGTTCTAGTCCTATACTTTTATGGAACCCATCAATATTATGCCCTTATTGTATGTGTGAGTCTGTGTATAACCCATGTGGAAAACAGTCATTTACTAATAAAAATAAATATTACTCTTACTTTACTTCAAACTGAAGTACCATAATAAAATATACAGTGCACCTACATGATTATAAAGTTGCTCAGTCTTTACTTCCTAATACCTAGATAACCAAGCTGATGTTTGTGCAACCAGCAGCTCAGTAATCTGTTACATGGTGATATCTTTGGTTTTTTTAAATATAAGATTTTAAAACATGTGCATACATTAGTGGCCACTTTAAAAATAACAGAACAACAGTTTCAAGCTACTTTCAATAAAATCTCAAGACTCTTTAATTTCTTCTTTACCAATATGGATGCCTCTTATTTCTTTTTCTTATTTGATTGTGGTGGCTAGGACTTCTAGTACTATGTTGAATAAAAGTGGTGAGAGTGAACATCTTTGTCTTGTTGTTGACCTTGAGAAGGAAAGCCCTCAGTTTTTCCCTATTAAGGATAGTAAGTGTGGGTTTTTCATATATGGCCTTTATTATGTTGAGGTATGTTCCCTCTGATCTAATTTTTTGTTGAAAGTTTTTATTATGAATCAATGTTGAATCTTGTCAAATGCTTTTTCTGCACCTATTGAGATGATCATATAATTTTTATTCTTTGTTTGTTGATGTGGTATATGATGTTGACTGATTTGTGAATATTAAGCCATCCTTACACCCCAGGAATAAATTCTAACTGGTGAGTGATCTTTTAAGTGTATTGTTGGATGCAGTTTGCTAATATTTTGTTGAGGATTTTTACATCTGTGTTGATCAGGAATATTTGCTTGTGGTTTTCTTTTTTGTTGTTGTGTCTTAGTCTGGTTTTGGTATCAGGGTAATGCTAGCCTTGTAGAACATATTTGGAAGCTTTCCTCCCACTTGGAATAGTTTTAGGAGAATAGGCATTAACTTTTCTTTAAATGTCTGGCAGCATTCACTAATGAATCCATCTGACTATGCACTTATTTTTGGTAGTTTTTTTTTTTTCCTTGTCAATTCAATTTCATTACTTGTAACTGATCAATTCAGATTTTCCATTTCTTCCTGGTTCCGTGTTGGGAGATTATATGTATTGAGGAATTTATCCATTTCTTCTAATTTATCCAGTATGGACATAATAGTTTTTCATAGAATTCTCTTATACTCCTTTGTATGTCTGTGGTATTAGTTCTTACTTCTTTCTCATTTCTGATTTTATTTAATTATTTACTTCTCTTTTTTTCTTGATGACACTCTGTTTAGACAGGAATGTTTTTTCTGTAGCAAAAAGGATATAGTGGGAGAGCAGTTTTACTTTGCTTTGGGGAAATGTCTTCCTAGTAACATATTCTACCCATAAAAGACAGCTTTCTGTATCTTGCAGTTCACATGATATTTTCCCTAAGTGAATAATGGCACATACTTGCTGTGGTAGAGAGTTTTTTGCAAGTAACACATTGTTTATTGGTATTTTTCTTGTAGAAAAATGCATCTTTTTAAATCCTGTATGGGTAAGAGATTGTGTTTTTGGATATAATAGTGTCAGTTTAATTTTATCCATGCTGTTTAATCTGTATAATAATATAATAATAATGTTTAATAATTGTACACCTATCTAGGTTCAAATTACAGATTGTAGTGGGAAGATGAGATACCCAGATGCTCCTTACAGAAAAGACTTCTTGTCCCAGTAGGTATGAGCGCTAGCAGCTCCTGCTAAAGCTGCCTCAGCTACAGGGAACGATCTTGTTCATGTCATTGTAAGAGCAGGTCACAATCAATAACAGAGTCAGAAGCACAAAGGCTTGATGATTTTGGCCCATGCAGGACATTTCTGATGGACCATTTAGCTCCACAGGTCCCTGTGGAGTTGACTGAAACCATGGGGCCTGGACTTTACCCCTGGCCCTAGTAATCATCCTGCATAACTCTACCTGAGATTCTGCTTCCCTGGAGAATCATCCAACTTGTAATATAGAGATCAGAGAGCTCAGGGAAAATAGTAGAAAAAAGAATCCTATTGTGGAACATACAAACAGATATTTAAAATTATTTTTCCCCTTTGTTTTATTTATATATATGAAATATATATATATACAAATATAATATACCTATATATATTTGTATGGAATTATTCTAAAAATCATGTTACTATTTTTAAGTTACCTTAAATATTTTTTAAAGCTTGCTTAAAACTGTATATAAACATATATATTTATAATTTATAGATATAATTGTATATATAACACTATACGTAAGCGTTTTATGGGATCAATAGAATTCTAGAGTTTTGTCTGATTTTTAGAATAATTCCAATATATAGCTGTGCTAGTATTTATTTATGCCATATTGTTTGACATTAGCTTTTCTTTCCTTCAGTTTTCTCTTATTATAAATCATGTTTCAGTAAGCATTCTCTTTGTAAATTTTGTGCATGAGAGTTCCTCTTTTACTCCTCCTATGACATTTCTGATTATTACATAATTGAATTGTTTTATAGTTTGGAAAGTAAAATAATTAAATACATCTTTATTTGCAGTTAGAGAAGTTGCATTTTGTAATATAAGCTATTCCAGGAAAATGTAAATAAAGAATGAAAACCAGAGCCTGATAAAATTCAACTGAATGGACTGGGTTTTATGGATTATAGTCAGTATTAAATTAATCACGAGCTTCTTAACCAGTCCCTTTATTTTCGGAAAAGTATTGAATCTTATAAACTGGATCTCTCTTGCCTTCACTTAGTTGTATTCCATTTTTTAAAAGATATTAATGCATGTCAGAAACAAGAAAACTTTTAGGGCAACCTATTTTTCAAATTGTTAAATCTGCCCTGTAAAAATTTTCTACAGCTTATAACTGGCTGCACTAGTTTTTCTTATCATCTACAATACTGCCACTTAGAACCAAATTTAATGATGCCAATCAGTTTTTCTGGATGATTTATAATGCCTGGGATTGCTGGTTATCTAATGCTTGTTAGAGATATATATTGTTAGCCTCAGTATCTTCTAACCAAAGAAAACATCAAATTGGTAACAGTTATGTAGTATTGCTTTTTTTTGTTATTATTATTGCACCTAAGTTGCTGATGGAAAAGTCCAGGTAACTTAATAGCTAAGTCTATAAATATATGTGGATCATGAAGGGAAAGGTTCTTCCAACAGGTTCAGAAAAGGTAAGTCTCCAAAGGAATCTCTCACTCAAATATCCCTGTTTATTTCTTAATTATTTCATTTTTTATATACTATTTGTTGTATGTTCATTCAAACTGGAATAAAATTTAGAAATATTTTGCCAATAAGCATTATACATCTTTGCTTCATTGAAAGCAATTTTATATCATTAATACTGAATTATATCAGACATTAGTAAAGTAGTTGTTAATGCTTTCTTATTTCTAAAATTTTCTCTCTTTTTTTAAGATTTTAATTATTTGAGAGAGAGAGAGAGAGCACTAATTGGGGAAGCAGCAGAGGGAACAGACTCCTGATTAGCAGCTTAACTGACTGAGCTACCCAGGTGGCCCTATTTTTAAAATTTTCTTAAAACAACCTTCCGACCTCCTCGGCGATTTTGCATTTAAGCTACAATCAGTTGGCCAAATATCCAGAGAAGAGTCTCTATTATTGATTATCAACTAAAGGCCCGTGTGTTCAAGAAGACTCATAATCTTACACACCTGAGAGGTAAGAATTTTCGACTTTTCCTCAAGAAATGTTGATATATTCATGACCTTAGGGGGAAAATGCCAATTTCTCACCATTAATATGATGTTTCTTTTTTTAATAACTTTTATTTTTTTAGAGCAGTTTTACTGCTTTTTTTATACCCTTTTTATACATTTTTTAAATACCTTTTAATTTTTTAGAGCAGTTTTAGGTATACAGCAAAATTGAATGGAAGGTAAAGAAGATGTGGTATATATACACAATGGAATACTATGCAGCCATCAAAATTGAATGGAAGGTATAAAATTTCCCACATACATCTTGTCCTCCTCACACATGCATAACCTCTTTCATTATCAAAAGCTGCCACACATAATGATACTAATATTTGTTGTGATGGACTACATTGACATATCATCACCTGAAGTCCATAGTTTAGATTTGGGTTCACTCTTGGTGTTGTACATTCCATGGGTTTTGAAAAATGTGTAATAACGTGTATCTACTATTGTATTATCACACAGAATAGTTTTACTTCCCTAGAAATTCTCCATGATCTACTCATTTGTCCATTCCTTTCCACTAATTCCTGGATATCACTAATATCTTCAATGTCTCCATCATTTTGCCTTTGCCAGAATGTCATATAGTTGGAAATGTGCAGTATGTAATCTTTTCAGATTGACTTCTTTTACTTAGTAATATTCATGCAAGTTTTCTCCATTTTTTTTCATGGCTTGATAATACATGTATTTTTAGCACTGAATAATATTCCATTATCTGGTTATATCAGTTTGTCCCTTCACCTACTGACGGACATGACGGTTGCTTCCAAGTTTAGGCAATTATGAAAAAAACTGTTATAAACATCTATGTGTAGTTTTTGTGGAGGCATAAGTTTTTTAGCTCATTTGGATAAATGCCAAGGAATGTGAGTCCCAGATCTTATGGTTAAGAGTATGTTTAGTTTTGTAAGAAACTGTCAAACTGGGACACCTGGGTGGTTCAGTCAGTTAAGCATCTGCCTTTGGCTCAGGTCATGATCCCTGGGTCCTGGGATCAAGTGCCACATTGGGCTTCTTGCTCAACCAGAGACCATTTTCCCTCTGCCTGCTGCTCCCCCTGCTTGTATTCTCTCTCTCTTGTGCTCTCTGACAAATAAATAAATAAATATTTTTTAAAATATTTTATTTATTTATTTGACAGAGATCACAAGTAAGCATAGAGAGAGGAGGAAGCAGGCTCCCTGCTGAGCAGAGAGCCTGATGTGGGGCTCAATCCGAGGACCCTGGGATCATGACCTGAGCTGCAGGCAGAGGCTTTAACCCATTGAGCCACTCAGATGCCCATAAATAAATAAATTTAAAAAAAAAAAGAAAAGAAAAAGAAACTGTCAATATGTCTTTCAAAATGACCATACCATTTGCATTCCCAACCAATAAGGAGCCAGAGTTCCTATCAGTCAACACCCTGATTAGGATTCTGTGTTGTCAGTGTTCTGGATTTTGGCCATTCTAGTAAGTGTGTAGTGGTATCTCATTGTTTTATTTTGGAATTCTCTATTGACATATGATATTGAATGTCTCTCTCTCTTTTTAAGATTTTATTTATTTGTCAGAGAAAGAGAGAAAGTACAAGTAGGGAGAGTGGCAGGCACAGCAGGCAGAGCAGGCAGAACAGGCAGGAGAAGCAGACTCCTTGCTGACCAAGTAGCCCGACACGGGACTTGATCCCAGGATCCTGGAATCATGACCTGAGCTGAAGACAGACGCTTAACTCACTGAGCCACCCAGGTGGTCCCTTGAATGTCTTCTCTTATGCTTCTATGCCAGCGGTATATCTTCTTTAATGGTATCTGTTTGGGACTTGTTTTTTAACTGAGATTTTTTCTTATTGTTAAGTTTGAAGAGTTCTTTACAATTTTGGAGAGCAATCCTTTACCAGATGTATTTTTTGCAAATGTTTACTCCCTGTCCATGGCTTCTATTTTCTTTCTTTTGACATTGTCATTAATTTTAATAAAATTAAAAGTTCAATTTAGCAATTATTCATAGATTATGCTTTTGATGTTGTATTAAATCACCAAACCTAGTATCATCTAGATTTTCTCCTACAGGCTTTAGGATTTTTATAGATGTTTACCAATTTAAGGAAATTCCCTTCTTTTCCTAGTTTGCCAGCAGGTTTCATCATGGATAGGTGTTGGAGTCTGTCAAATAATTTTTCTGCATTTATTGATACGATCATATGATTTTCCTACATTAGTCTGTTGATGTAGTCAATTATATTGAGTGGTTTTTAAGTGTTAGATCAGACTTACATAACTACAATAAATGTCGCTTAATTGAAAGGGTATTTTTAATTAATTTATTTAATTTGTTGAACCTGACTTGCTAATATTTCATTGAGAATATTTGTTTCTGTACTTAGTTGGTCTGTAATGTTCTTTTATTGTAATTTCTGTCTGGTTTTGGTATTAGGATAATTCTTGCCTCATGAAATGAATTAAACTTGTTCTTCCTGCTTTTAATTTCAGAAAGGTCTTGCAGAGAATTGATATCATTTCTTTGTTAAATCTTTGATAGAATTCACCAGTGAAATCATCTGGCCTGATTCTTTCTGGAAAGTTATTAATTTTTTTTTATTTAGTTGGTTTAATAGATAAGGGCTTATACAGATTATCCATTTCTCTTTGTGTGAGCTTTGATCACCTGTATCTTTCAAGGAATTAGTACTTTTCATCTAAGTTATCAAATTTGTGGGCGTAGAATTGTTCATGGCATATCATTATTATCTTTTTAATGTATATGACAACAGTAGTGATGATGGTGTCTCCTTCATGTCTGATATTATTAATTTATATACACTTTCTTTTTCTTGTTTATCCTTGGTAGATGTTTGTTAATTTTAATTTATCTTTTCAAAGAATATGCTACTGGTTTTGCTGATTTTCTCTCTTTTTCTGTTTCCCATTTTATTAATTTCTCCTTTAATTGTTATTTATTTTTTTCTGCTTGATTTAGGCTTAAATTACTCACTTCTCTAATTTCCTAAGTAGAAGCTCAGGTTATTGATCTTACTCCTTTCTTCTTTTCTAAAAGATGCTCTTAACTACTATAACTTTCCCTCTAACTACTACTTTCACTGAGTCCCCAACATTTGCTATTTGTGGATTCCTTCCTCCATTTTTCCTGACATTGGTGTAATTCATTTCACTTTAACAATAACATTTATACTATTATTACTTTAAGCAAACAGCTAACATTTAGATTAGTTAAGAATAAGAAAATGGAATATTTCATTTTACCTTCATTTTCTTTCTACAGCACTTGTCCTTTGTAAACATCTGTTTTTGATCAATACCATTTTCCTTCTCTTTGAAGAACTTCTTTTAACATTTCTTGCAAACTAGGTTTGATGATAAATTCTCCCAATTTTTGATTTTCCAAGAAAGTCTATTTCTATATCACCTTTGAAGGATAAATTCACTGTATATATATTTTTCCTTGATGTCTTTCTTTTCTCAACACTTTAAATATTTTATGTCACTCTCTTCTTGCCTATGTGGTTTCTGATGAGCAGCCTGCGGTAGATTTCCTCTTTGTTCCTTGATGTATCTGAGTTTCCTAGGGCTGCTATAACAAATTGCCATACTCCAAGTTGCTTAAAAAAACAGAATTTTTTTTCTCTTATACTGTGGAGGCTAAAAAGTCTGAAACCAAGACATCAGTAGGCTTGATTCTTTCTGAAAACTCGAGGATAGAAACAGTCCCATGCCCGTCTTCTAGCCTCTGGTGATTGCCAGCAATCTTTGAAATCCCTTGACTTATAGGCGTTCACTCCAATTTCTGTCTCCATCCATGGGGTTCTTTCTTCTGTGTGTTTGTGCCCCAATTTTTCTATTCTTATAAAGATATCAGTCATTGAATTAGGTCTCATTCTAATCCAGTATGACTTCATTTTAACTTGATACATCTGCAAGAACCCTAATGCCAGATAAGGTCACATTAATAGGTACCAGGAGTTAAGACTTCAAAAAATCTTCTGGGGGACACAATGCAACTCACAATAGGAAAAATTTCCCCCCTTTGGCTTTATCAAAAATGTTCTTTTTAGTTTTGTTATGACATTACCAGGTATCAATTTTTGTTCTTTATATTTTTTTTGTATCTTACTTGGTATTTTCTAAGCCTTCTGGACTTATTATGGTCATGTCTAATTTTGGTAAGTTCTCGGCCATTATTTCTTCAAATATTTCTTCTGCTCTGTTCTCTTTATTTTCTTTCTATTTTCCAATTATGTGTATGCCTTTAAATTCTCTCAAAATCCTTGTTTGTTTTGCTCTCTCCCCCCCCCCCCCATTTTCTTTGTATATGTTTGGAAAGTTTCTGTTGACCTAGTCTACTCTTTAGTCTCTAGAAATTCATTAAAATTACCATTTAAAGTTCCTATTAGTTTACAGCTTCAGTTACTTTGGCTTCAGACAAGTGGATCTCACCACTGACTGTTAATTTATCTGTCTCTTCAGATACTATGGTTTTGGGCAGTTCTCCCCATGACCTCCTTCCTCTAATGGGTCTCAGAAAAGTCATTGATATTTATTTTGTTAGGTGTTTTCTTGTTTTAAAGATGGCAATATGACTTCTAAGGTCTTTACATAGTGGGGTTAAAACTAGATGTCTCTGCTGCCCCCCCCCATAAAAATATATTTTATTATTTCATTGGATCTCTTTGAATGCTGAGTATTTTAACTAAGTAAAATTATTATCTCATTCTTATAACAACTCAATATCAGTGGAAATGTGTACTTTACATATTTATCTTATTTTTCCTCCTCTTGGTTCTTCCTTTCCTCTAAGTATACTTTTAGGTCTGTATGTATTTATCAGCTTCAGTCAAACTCTTCAGATTGTTCAAGTTTTCAAACTTAAAGTTCATTCTCTCTTTCTCTCTCTCATAAATAAATAAATTGTTTTCTAAAAAGGGGAGGTATTCCCTCATTCAATTCTCCCATGCAGAAGTATATACCCCAAACCAGGAGAAAATTACATCATAAACACAAGATGCTATAGCCAAACCATTTAAATAAGAAGCATGAAAGGAATACTTACTAGCATAATGACTAACCAACATTTTGAAATTTTAACTAAAACAATATGAAAGTAAAATAAGGTGATCATTATAAAAGTTATTAATGTAAAAAGATTATTCCATTAAAAAAATAATTACCTCTCAGTAGAAGTTGACTATATAATTATACAATCTCTTAAGAGTTAGTAAAAGTTGATAAAATTTAACAGAGAAATTGGTGTCAGGTGGAAATAAGATAAATACACAAAAGTCAATAGTTTTACTTATATTTTTTTCCTCTACTTAAAATAACCAACTGAAAATTGAAAAATTAGTTTATTCACAATAAGAATAACGAATATTTAAGCATAAAATAAAAAAGATAGATCTAAAAGTACTAAATACTAAAACCTATGCAACTTTTTTAAAGAAAATGAGGACTTAAACAAGTAGAAGAACACAATATATTCCTACAAAGGAAGAATCAATATAATCAAAATACTATTAATTTCTAAATTAATAATACAATTAACAATCACAATTAAAATCCAAATAACTGGGACACCATCAGTTAGGCCTCTAACTCTTCATTTCAGCTCTGGTAGTGGTTTCAGGGTTGTGAGATCCAGCCTTCCTTGGGCTCCATGCTCTGTGAGGAGTCTGCTTCTCTTCCTCTCCTTCTCATCTTCCTCTCCCCTCACTCCCCTCCTAGGAGTACTCTCTGTCTCTCTCAAATAAATAAATAAACCTTTAAAAAAAAAAATAGGGCGCCTTGGTGGCTCAGTGGGTTAAAGCCTCTGCCTTCGGCTCAGGTCATGATCCTAGGGTCCTGGGATTGAGCCCTGCAACTGGCTCTCTGCTCAGCAGAGAGCCTGCTTCCCCCCACTCTCTCTCTCTGCCTGCCTCTCTTCCTACTTGTGATCTCTCTGTCAAATAAATAAATAAAATCTTTAAAAATAAATAAATAGATAGATAGATAAATAAATAAAATCCAAACAAATGCCTGTATTTAGCAATATGAAATGGTTTAAAGTGCATCAAAAGTAGTATAGATAAAAATAAAGAAAATGTTAAAAATGAAGAATAATGAAGACTGGTCTTAGAAGATATTAAAGCTTAAATTAAGGCCAGTGTAATCAAAAGTGTGGCTCAGTGACTGATCTAGTCTTTGTTCATTGCCTAGGGGAAAAAATGGGCAAGATGTAACTCATCTATGCTAATCTAATATGAACATAAGTGGTATTTAAACTTATAAAATATTCATTTAATAAATGATATTATAACAGTCAGCTATCCTATTGATAGAATAAAAAGTTGTATCATTAAAAATTTAAAATAAAAAACAATTAAATATAACTTCTTTTTTAAACTAGAAACACTCGGGACTATGAAGTCAGTGATAGACATATTGCATTACCAACCCCTCACAAAAGTGTACAGAACAGATGCTGTAGTAAACATAAAACTGAAACTGACAAAATATTTGCCATATATATGAAATCTTAAAAATTGATAAAAAATACAATGAAAAAAAGGACAAAATATATGAAAAGACAATTATCACAAAAGCAAATACACATATGAAAGGATGTTCAACTATATGAGTCAGGGAAATGTAAATTAAATCTATAATTACATTTGGAAAATCACTAGATTGTCAACTGCATTAATGCTGAGTGCTGAAAAAATGTATCATATACATTTCTGTCCTGAACTAAGATTGTTGTTTTCTGGAAAAGACAAGAAAAAATACTTTTTTATGGTTTATGTTTATATAGCAGAAGAAAAGACACTGCTAATTTCTAAATCAAATTGTCCTGTCACTTATTTGATTTTTGTGACTTCAGTCAAACCAAGACATCCCTTTAATCTTTAGTGAAGAAAATGGCTAAAATAAGAAGCTCAATCCAAGGACTCTTAATAATAAGAGTAAAGAGTTGGCAAACCATCTCTGCAAGATATGATGTACAAAATGGATCTTGACAGCTTATAAAACAATAACCTGGAAATTCATTACCTAAAACTTTGTTGAATACTGACAGTATTGTTTAATCCAGAATTATAACTCTAGAAATTACAATTTAATTTTAATGGCATAAGGCTGAAAGGTTAATGGGTTTAGCTTTAACTGTGATGGAAATCCATATTTTTCTAATATAAATAATCAACAAAACCTAGCATTTTGTATGTTTTGAAATATACAGTGTAGAGCTCTAGTTAGCTTATATGCACACTGTCTAAAGATGATGAATAGAAAGTGTTTTATGTTCTGTGAAACCTTAGTGAGCACAGAATTGAGTGAGCAGTGCAACTGAGAGTCTTATCTAAGTCCCTTCTCTGTCTCCAGGGAGACACAGGGAAGTTGAATTAACTGACTTAAGTAAAATAAAATATAGCAATTTCAATATATCCTAAAGGAATGAGGACAGTAAGGATCAAGGAACTTGCCATCTACTGGGAAAGTGAAAATAAAAATAGGAAAAAAAAATAAGTGAGGGCTACAAGATGATGCATACAACAAGTATAAAAAAAAAAAATCCTCAAGGTTATAAATGAGTGGGTGCTGGACAAATGGTAGAAACTTGTTTTTTTTTTTAATATTTGTTTTAAGATTTTATCCATGTATTTAGAGAGAAAGCATGTATATGTGAGCACAGCCAAGAGAGAGGGTGTAGGGGAAGAGAGTGAATCCCCTGCAGACTGTGTTGAGCTGGAGCCAAGGAGGGGGGCTAGATGTGGTGCTGACTCCATGATCCCAAGATCATGACCTGAGTGGAAACCAAGACTCTGACACCCAATGGATTGAACCATGCAGGTACCCTTTGAGTGGCAGAAAGTTTTAATGATCCCTGCCACATGATAGTCATACAGTTAAGCAAACCCCTCCCCCTTCTTTCCTGCCTTCTTTCCTGCCTTCTCAGCTTGTTCACTTTGAGGAAGAAAGCCACCATTCTGAAGCAGTCCATGTGGCAAAGAATTTATGGCCACTTACAGCCAACAACTAGAAAAGACCTGAATTCTCTCCATCATTCCACCCACAAAGAATGCAACATGGACAACAACCAATCCTGAGTTAGCTTGGAAGAGGAATTTGACCCGGTTGAACCTAAGATGAGTGTCGACCTGGCTGAGAAGTTGATTACAGAATGGTGAGAGACTCTGAAGCAGAGGACCCAGGTAGGTAAGCCAGGCTTGGATTCCTGACCTACAGAACTATAAAACAAGAAATGTGTGCTGTTTAAGTCACTGAGATTGGTAGTAATGCAGTATATGTTATATGTTATGCTATATGTTATATGTTGTTATATAGTATATGTTATGCAGCAGTAAATCAGTAATACAGTATATGTTATTAGTTAAATGTAAGAGGAAGTATTGTGACATATAATTTAAGAAAACTTCCTGAAGAAATCAAGTGAGTTAAACCATAAAGGGGGAAATCATATTAGTTGTTGTTCAAGTAAACTTAGCACATTCTTTTTTTTTTTTTCTTCAAGTTTTATTTAACTTCTAGTTAGTTTACATATATGGTGAAATTGGTTTCAGGTATAGAGTTTAGTGATTAATCACTTACATATAAATACCCAGTGCTCATCATAAGTGCCTTCCTTAATGCCTATCCCTCATTTAGCCCATAGCCCACCTATCTTCTTCCATCAACCCTCAGTTTGTTCTCTATAGTTAAGAGTCTTTTACGGTTTGCTTCCCTTTCTCTTTTTTCCCCCTTCCCCTATGTTCATCTGTTTCGTTCCTTAAATTACACATATGAGTGAAATCATATGGTATTTGTCTTTCTCTGACTGGCTTATTTCAAACTTAGCACATTCTTTAAATTTCAAGGACCAGCTGAAAATAAAATTAGGAAGAGTTAAAAGAAGGTATGCACTGGGGTGCCTGGGTGGCTCAGTCAGTTAAGTGGACTCTTGATTTCAACTCGGGTCATGATGTCAGGGTCTTGGGATCCAGCCCTGGGTTCTGCCCAGCAGGGAGTCTGCTTATCTCCCTTCCTCTGCTCCTCTCCCTGCCTTCTCTTTCTCTCTTTTATTCTCTCTCTAATAAACAAAATCTATTTTAAAAAAAAAAAGGTAAGCATTAATCATAATGAAATGGGACTGAAAGAAAGAAGATCAGTTGCTAGTGAAAAGACAGAAGAATCATCAGAAAGATTTTTAAGAAATAGGAAGGGATAGGAAAAAAGGAAGTGGGGATGGAGGAGAAGAGGAGAGAGAAAAAGTGGGAAGAGAACATTTTGATGTGAATATATTAGCTTCTATATGTGTGGATTTATAATATTTTGTAATTTAGCCATTAAATAGGTATCTGGGTTATTATAGATGGTAGGCAGTTAGTTTATTTGAAATTAAGTGTCATTAAACAGGATGTCCCAAGTGTATGTGTGCATGTGTTTGTGTGTGTGTGTGTGTGTGTGAGTTTCACAATGCTATAGTAGTTATGAAAATGTTAGGGATATTTTACTCCAGAAATCTTGAAAGTTTGAGGAGGAACTCAGAATTATTTGTGGGTCCTCTACATTCTTTTTCACTATCTTGTGTGAAAGACATGCATATAAACTCATTTTGTGATTAATGTAAAGCACTATGCTCTATTTTCAGACACTGAAAGATGGTTTCCATGTTGGTTAATTGTGGTAACAAAGGCAAAGGAGTCAGCTATCTATACACTGGAATAGTGAGACACCAGAAAACCCAGACTCTGAGGATACAAAGATATGCAGTTTCTTGATTAAAGTTATAAACATCTATGTTAATTCCTCTATGTTCTCCTGCTCAGGTTTTTCTATGCTGCTACAAAGGTAACAGAAAGATAATTTCTAGTTGGTCAATAACATCTACTCTAAATGGCTGGTGCTAGAAAGATCCATGAATCTTACTAATCTACCTAATTTTGTTAAGTCAGTATATTCCAACTGTATTTCAAGCAACAGTGACTTTTGCCAGCCTTAGGTTTATTGTGTCTTCAGTTACCAGCACAGTTGTTGAATCAGGGATGTCCACACTAGGCAAAAGGTAAGAATCACTTGAAGTTGTTACTAATTCCAAGCCTTTTGTCCAGATATTCTGATTCCAAAAATTTATCTGGATACCCAGAATTCATACATTAGATAATATTTATAATTAGAAAAATTTACGCAACAATTAGGGAAATGACTGGAAGGAAGAACTATGGAAGTAGTCATCAGAAAAATGCATGCATCATTTGGCTAAATCTTAGAAATCCAGGAAATTACAAGTAAGTAAGAGTTGAAAGCAATCTACACATTTAATGCAATCCCTATCAAAATACCAACAACATTTTTCACAGAGCTAGAACAAAGAATCCTAAAATTTGCATGGAACCACAAAGGACCCCAAATACTCAAAGCAATGTTGAAAAATAAAAGCAAAGCTGGAGGCATCACAACTTCGGACTTAAATTTATGTGACAAAGCTGTAGTGATCAAGACAGTATGGTACTGGCACAAAAACAGACACACAGATCAGTGGAACAAAATAGAAAACCCAGAAATGGACCCACAACTATGTGGTCAACTAACATTCAATAAACCAGGAAGAATATCCCATGTGAAGAGGACATTCTCTTCAACAAATGGTGTTGGGAAAACAGGAGAGCTACATGCAAAAGAATGAAAATGAAGAGAATGTCCTCTTATACCATATACAAAAATAAATTCAAAATGGATGAAAGAACTAAATGTAAGACAGGAAAGTTAAAATCTTAGAGGAGAATACAAGCAGTAACCTCTTTGACATAGGCTATAGCAACTTCTTATTAGGTATTTCTCCCAAGGCAAAGGAAACAAAAACAAAAATCAACTACTGGGACTTCATCAAAATAACAAGCTTCTGTACAGCAAAGGAAATACAAAACTAAAAAGCACTTATGGAATGGGAGAAGATACTGCAGATGACATATCTAATTAAATGTTAGTATCTAGAATATATGAAGAACTTATAAAACTCAACACCCAAAAAATAAATAATCCAGTTAAAAAGTGGGCAGAAGATATGAATAGACATTTTTCTAAAGAAGACCTAAAGGTGGGAAACATACACATGAAAAGATGGTTAACATCACTCTTCATCAGGGAAAAACAAATCAGAGTTACAGTGTGATATCACCTCACACCTATCACAATGGCTAAAGTTAACACAGGAAACAACAGATGTTGGTGAGGATGTGGAGAAAGGTGAACCCTCTTACACTGTTGGTGGTAATGCAAGCTGGTGCAACCACTCTGGAAAATGGTATGGAGTTTGCTTGAAAAGTTAAAACTAGAACTACCCTATTACCTAGCAATTACACTACTAGGTATTTACCCAAAAGATACAAAAATGCTGGCTCAAAGGGATACATACACCCTGATATTTATAGCAGCATTATAAATAATAGCCAAATTATGGAAAAAATCCAATGTCCATCAACTGATGAATGGATGATGAAGGTGTAGTATACAATGAAATATTACCCAGCCATAAAAAAAAATGAAATCTTGCCATTTGCAACCATGTGGATGGAGCTAGGGAGTATTGTGCTAAACGAAATGAGTCAGTCAGAGAAAGACAAATACCATATGATTACATTCATATGTGGAATTTAATAAATAAAACAAATGAACACAGGAGGGGAAAAAAATAGAGGCAAACCAGAAAGCAGAGAAAAAGCCAAGGATTGCTGAAGGGGAGGAGAGCAGGAAGATAAGCTAAATGGGTGATGGGTGTTAAGGAGGGCACTGGTTGTGATGAGCACTGCATGTTGTATGTAAGTGATGAATCACTAAATTCTACTCCTGAAAAACATATTACACTGTATGTTAATTAACTGGAATTTAAATAAAAACTTGAAAAAAGATTAGTAAAAGTTGGAGTCTCTGAGGAATTTTTTGATGACTAGAAACAGAAATAAACTAATAAACAAAGGGTGAGCCAGATTGAAGACCAAAATATCACTTTCATTTTGGGGAGAGGCCAACAAAGAGCATGCAACCACATGGCCTGATAGCTGGGCACTGAATGAGGGCAATACACAGTGGGAAGAGCCACCTCGATTGACGTAATACAACTAGGGCTTCTTCCAAGTGAAAGGTGGATCTGAATATGTCCATATCATTCCCAGTTTGTTCTCCTCAAATTTACAAATCAGTCCATCTCCCCAAAGACAAACTGGGGAAAGGGTCAGGAAGACCATCAATAGCTGTAGAAGCAATCCTTCCTGGCATTATCATAAGATAGTTCTATTTTTAACCCTTTGAACAACCTTCATACTGTTTTCCAGAGTGGCTGTGCCGGTTTGCATTCCCACCAGGAAAAGGGAAAAATAATGTTCTCTTAAAAGTAAACATATGGAAACTAGTCAATATCCCTATTTAGATCATTAAATTATTTCCTTGAGATTTTTTTTAATCATGATTTCTTCAGCTCCTACGCTTCTTTCACTAATTATGAAATTCTAAAATTTCAACCAGCCATAAAGACATAATCACACATACAAAGTGAACATAACCTGTTAATTAAGATAAAATTAAGTGACTAGACTAATATCCCTATTATTATCTCAATTATCTAGTCTGACACTGTGTAATATTGCATTTTACACTGTATTATTATGTATGAAAGACAGAGGTCAAGGAGTCTTTAATGAGTGAATCAGATTCAGCATGTCAAAGATAGAAGGGAATTTATAAATTATCTTAGTCTATGGAAGAAGCACTATGCAGACTTTGTTGAGGAAACAAAGAGGAGGAAATTATTTACCACCTACAACTCACTGGAGCACTGGGAATATATAGGCAATATAGAGTAGCTCTCTGATAAGGCTTCCGCGTGGACGGTGGTGGTGGTTGAACAACAGGAGAACCTGAAGCAAGGTATTGAGGACAGATTCCTGTTGTATTTATGACACTCAGGAATGACTATTTCATCTTGGAGGCTAGTGGCCTTCAAACTTGTTTTTCATGAACACTTATTTGTAACTTTTGAGAATATAACTACTTAAGTTTACATCCTCAAGTTTATAGGTTTAGATATCAAGTTACATATAAGAATATTGTCAAATTATTTAATTGTTTTTAGAAAAGTTTGAATTTTGGATTTTCTGGTTTCTCAGTGTACACCAGTTTATAGACAGGAAATTAAAATTAGGAAGGTTGATGGAGACTAATAGGCTAGTAACAATGGCCAGTTTGTAGACAATAAATTATTTGATTGTCATAATATAAACCCTTTGTCAAGAGAACATTCAATTATAGCCATTATCTTCCACTTAGGAGTATATAATACATTTTTGAGATATTATCATTATAAATGTTTAAATACTAACAGGTATTTAAATGAATAAGCTATCTAAAATACATACTATAAGAATAGTAACTTTCACTCCATAATAATGAATAAATTATTTGTTTCTGTCCCTTCGGATTCTTTGTTAAACCTCATATGTGATGAATTATAATAATTATTTATAGTGACACACTCTTACTTTTGTCTATGCATAATACACTTTTATTTAGTTAATTGCTTAAAATACTGTAACAAGCACCTCCAAACATACCAACTAAAATATAGTTCTTTTCTATGAGTTCTGCCACTGAGTAGCTTAAGCTTATCATCTAAATGGAAACCTGAATAAGGTTGCTGACTGCTGCCAGAATAATTATCATTCTTTAGAAAATAATTTTCTTTACATTTTTAGACTGATAACACTTTCTTAAAAACTGAACTACTCATTGGGGCGCCTGGATGGCTCAGTTGGTTAAGCATCCAACTCTTGATTTCAGCTGAGGTCATGATCTCTGGGTTGTGAGATCAAGCCTGCATCAGTCTCCTTGTTGGACATGGAGCCTGCTTATGATTCTCTCTCTCCTTCTGCCTCGGCCCCTCCTCCCTGTTCGTGTGTGTGTGTGTGTGTGTGTGTGTGTGTGGTCTCTCCCTCTCCCTCTCTCTCTCTAAAATAAAAACCAAGAAACAACTAAACTACTCACCTACTGAGAAGGGAGTTGGGGGAAATTGGAAGCGGAGGTGAACCATGAGAGACTATGGACTCTGTTTTTTTTAATTAATTTATTTATTTTCAGAAAAACAGTATTCATTATTTTTTCACCACACCCAGTGTTCCATGCAATCCATGCCCTCTATAATACCCATCACCTGATACCCCAACCTCCCATGCCCCCACCTCTTCAAACCCCTCAGATTGTTTTTCAGAGTCCATAGTCTCTCATGATTCACCTCTCCTTCCAATTTACCCCAACTTCCTTTTCCTTTCTAACACCCCTTGTCCTCTATGATATTTGTTATGCTCCATAAATAAGTGAAACCATATGATAATTGACTCTCTCTGCTTGACTTATTTCACTCAGCATAATCTCTTCCAGTTCCGTCCATGTTGCTACAAAAGTTGGGTATTCATCCTTTCTGATGGACGCATAATACTCCATAGTGTATATGGACCACATCTTCCTTATCCATTCGTCCATTGAAGGGCATCTTGGTTCTTTCCATAGTTTGGCGACCGTGGCCATTGCTGCTATAAACATTGGGGTACAGATGGCCCTTCTTTTCCCTACATCTGTATCTTTGGGGTAAATACCCAGGAGTGCAATGGCAGGGTCATAGGGAAGTTCTATTTTTAATTTCTTGAGGAATCTCCACACTGTTCTCCAAAGAGGCTGCACCAACTTGCATGCCCACCAAACAGTGGAAAGATGGTTCCCCTTTCTCTACATCCTCTCCAACACATGCTTTTTCCTGTTTTGTTAATTATTGCCGTTATAACTGTGGTAAGCTGGTATCTCAATGTGGTTTTATTTTGAATCTCCCTGATGGCTAGTGATGATGAACATTTTTTCATGTGTCTGATAGCCATTTGTATGTCTTGATTGGAGAAGTGTCTGTTCACATCTTCTTCCCATTTTTTGATATGTTTGCCTGTTTCATGTGTGTTGAGCTTGAGGAGTTCCTTATGGATCCTGGATATCAACCTTTTGTCTGTACTGTCATTTGCAAATATCTTCTCCTATTCCATGGGTTGCCTCTTTGTTTTTTTTTTTTTTTTGACTGTTTCCTTTGCTGTGCCGAAGCTTTGATTTTGATGAAAGTCCAAAAGTTATTTTCGCTTTTGTTTCCTTTGCCTTTGGAGACATATCTTGGAAGAAGTTGCCATGGCTGATACCAAAGAGATTACTGCCTATGTTCTCCTCTAGGAGTCTGATGGATTCCTGTCTCACGTTGAGGTCTTTTATCCATTTTGAGTTGATCTTTGTGTACGGTGTAAGAGAATGGTCGAGTTTCATTCTTCTACATATAGCTGTCCAGTTTTCCCAGCACCATTTATTGAAGAGACTGTCTTTTTTCCACTGTATATTTTTTCCTGTTTTGTTGAAGATTATTTGACCATAGAGTTGAGGTCCATATCTGGGCTCTCTACTCTGTTCCACTGGTCTATGTGTCTGTTTTTATGCCAGTACCATGCTGTCTTGGTGATCACAGCTTTATAATAAAGTTTGAAATCAGGTAGCGTGATGCCCCCAGCTTTATTTTTGTTTTTCAACATTTCCTTAGCAATTCGGGGTCTCTTATTATTCCATATAAATTTTTGGATTATTTGCTCCAGCTCTTTGAAGAATACTGATGGAATTTTGATCGGAATAGCATTAAAAGTATAGATTGCTCTAGGCAGTATAGACATTTTAACAATGTTTATTCTTCCAATCCAAGAGCATGGAATGGTCTTCCATCTTTTTGTGTCTTCTTCAATTTCTTTCATGAGTGTTCTGTAATTCCTCGAGTACCCTTGTTTTTTTTTTTCCCCTACCCTTATAACATGAAGTCTGTGTCAGCCAACTCTGTGACCTAACAGAGAATGATCCTAACTAGTAGAAAGTTAACTTGTAAAAGAAGGTGAGGGAAATAGAAATCAAATGCTTATTTTGACATTTAGTGGTAACTGCTATTTCAATGTTTAAATTGTATATGTAGCAGATAATATTTCAATGCGTATAAAAAGATTTTTCAAAGATTTCTAAGTGTTTATTTTGGTACACTTTAGTAATCAGTTCTCTTTCTCGGTCAAAAAATGTATCTTTTAGGTTTAACCAGTACTTAGGAGAGATATATACTAACTGCATAGACAAAGTATGGAGGAGGAACCAATTTGGCCTTTGTAAAGGAGTTGTAAACAATTAGTATAATATTCAAATTGGTTGAAAACAATGAGAATAAAACCAAAAGAAACAAATGTACAAAATCCCAGGGGAATTAAAAAAAAAAAAACACATGATACATTTGGGGAATTTTGAGAATTTCAGTAAAGCTTTTTGATATGTCTCTGCTAGAAATGCTATTTGCTGACTTCATTGACCCTTCTAACTGACTGGTAGAATGAGTTTGACAGCTACTGCAGGAACAAACCCTGGAGGCAAATATCTCCTAAAGATGGATATCACACAGTATAGAGTATCAACTGCGCCTGCTGCCCCTTTTAGGGCTAATTCAAATGATCTAAGTAAGACCAGCAACAGAATAATGAATATCCAAAATACTGTTAAATTCAACAGTCTTTTCCAACCCGCTGTTACATCTGAACTGCATATTAAAGAAAATTTTCAGGGCCTGGATTTGAGTTCACCATCCTTATGACCTGATAGGTTAGCCTATTGTTACTGTTTCATGGATGCTAGTAGAAGACATGAGATTCCCAGATAAGAGGTAAAGGACTTTATTCCTCATAGCAGCATGAGCACCATGGTTGCATTGGGTCTCCTTTCCCACTAGTCCAATGGAGCCAATGCAGAGAACCCTGATATATGCTACACATACAGTGAGGTGCATTACAGGAGAAAAATACTGAGCACAAAGAATTTACAAACTTAAAGCAAGCAGTAAGCAAGCCTGCTAGTTCTCCTAAAGGATGACATCACCTCATACCTCAGGGTTGCTTGCTATCAACACAACCCTCAAAAAATGGCCCAGGTAAAATGCTGTCAAAGCCTTGCATTCTTGGTATACCTATTAAGACTTACAGGACTATGAAAGATAGTGGAGCACCGTCTGTTAAGAAAACCATAGGTGAAATTGTTGAAATAAGTCCCCACCTACAAAATCACCCCCTATAAGACTCTCCTATTTTCAATTCATTTATTCAGTTGGGGGAAATAAAACTTCTCTGGATTCTTAGTTTTATGTAAAAAAAAATAATCGTATGAGGACATGGAAATATTTTTCTCTTCACATACCATGAGAATTAGATCTGGGGCTATTTGTTTAGTAAATGGTTCTGATCTCAAAAGGATAATAAACTTCTCCCATTTCCCTCAAGAAAGCCAGTGATTACAGCCTAAAGTAGGTGCCTAGGTTAAGCTACAGGATGGCAAGAAGACTGGAGCATTATCACCCCAGGTACTAACATTTTAGAAGTAATAAAGCCCCTGACACACGGGACTGTCCAGCTTTTAGACGGATTTTTATTTACATACTGAAAGATTAGAGGCCTTTTTGAAGAGCCTGTCAGGAAGGGAGGGAGAACTGTCGCCTTCTCCTTCATAAGCCAAGAAAAAGCCTTTTAGTTTGTCTCTCACCTAAGGAGTTGTGGGCTAGTCAAGTAGGAAAAAAATATCTATCAGCTTTCATCCTGTTGCCTGAAGATAGGGAAAGAGGAGTCAATGCATTTACTATTTACCGTTATGCAATAGTAAACCTGTCTCTAACCCAGAATATTTCCTGTGAGGATTCAGGATAAAATTAGTAAAGATGAATATTAAGAGCCAACATTAGACAGTTTCCAGCAAATATTCATTGAACATCTATTATGTTCTATGCCCAGTTTTAAGGCCAAAGATAGAGTAGAGCAAAAAGAAGCATATTCCCTAACATATGGGATTTATAGGGTAGTCAAAAGACATCCACTGAGCAAAAACTTCACAGTAAATGTACTATTATATATCCTTACAAGGTCTTGAAAAATATATATAAATCAGGTTTTTAGAAAGGAGGTTGGGGAAAATCCAATTTTAATTGGTATAAGATAAGGCTTCTCTTAAAAATTACTTCACACAGGGGCACCTGGTTGGCTCAGTGTGTTCAGCCGCTGCCTTCGGCTCAGGTCATGATCTCAGGGTCCTGGGATAGAGTCCCACATTGGGCTCTCTGCTCAGCGGGGAGCCTGCTTCCCTTTCTCTCTCTCTGCCTGCCTCTCTGCCTACTTGTGATCTCTCTCCATCAAATAAATAAATAAAATCTAAAAAAAAATTACTTCACAGTACTTAATGTATATTGATAAAGGTATACATACATGATTTCTTTTCTTTCCTTTCTCTTCTTGTTTGGCCACTTCTCTATCCCCGTGCCTATAACAAGGTCTTATAAATAGTGGAAAGGTAGAAAATAGTTGTTGAATGATGAATAAACAAATGAATGAGAAAAAGTCATTTAGTCATTTAACCTGAGCCCTGAACTATAGCAGTTAGTAAGGCCAAGAAAGGAGGGGAAGCATTTTGGACAGAGAAGAAGACATGTTAAAAACCCCAGGAAAGGAGTAAACAGAGCTTGATGGCAGTATTAAGCATTTTACATTTATGTCAAGAGTGATGATAATAATTAGCCCATTTTAACAAAGGTACAACAGGATCCAATTTATATTTTTGAAAAATTCTTACTGGCTGTGAAGTGACTGTGGAATTTTTGAGGGCAAGAGGAAGCAGGACACACCCTTAAGAAACACTCCATGAAAGCCATAGTTGATAGGTGAGGAAAGTGACAGTGGAAAAGGAAATAAGTGAGCAGATTGAAGATAAGACTTATACATAGACTCATGAGGGCTTGCTAACGGGGATCCAGGGAGAGGTTGGCATAGGTAGGTAGGTATGGAAGTAGAAGGTATGGAAACCAGATGGGGATCCATTAAAATTTGAAAGTGAGGTAGTTCTGTGAGCTTGAAAGGACTGTTCCAGGATATACCCAGCATTAAAATTAAATCCACAAAGAAGTGAAATAGAAGAAGCAATGGAGAGCAAATTAACCCATAAAATATTTGATTATTATTGACTGTAACATGTCAATATCATTTTGTCAATATCTTATAAAATGCTGGAACTAAATTTCCAGACAAAAATGATTTGCAAGATGGCAGTGGAAGTATTTTAAGGGTAGTTAAGCATAAGTTTCCTGGTGAAATCTTTGGATTATGCTAGAAATATATACAGTTAAATATGTATGTTGAAATTTTAATTACTAAAAATAAAACCTATAATATCCAAACCAAAAGATAAAGTTAAAAAAAGAGGAAAATGAAAAGAGACAACTAAGATTCAAGTGACTAGGCATTTTCAAGGCTAAATGGGAAGGCAATTTTGCAATAAACAGGAAAATTGTACATGGAAGATGAGACAAGCTCAGAAGATTTAAAAGCACAATTTGCTACATTGCCAAGGGCAGTAAATACCAATTTGAATTATTAAAGAGTTTCCTTTAAAAAGTGAAATCAATTAATTGAAAAAACATTAAACTAAGATATTGTGTTTTAGCATATGTAAAAATCTACTAATTTCTGACTACTGGCTTTTAATGGGATAGGAATAAAAAAACAGTGTACAGGTTGGGATTTTGTTCTTAAGAAGGCATTCCCATCACAATTGAAAGGAAAACCTGTATTGCCGGGGTGAAAGAAAAGACAGATGTTTGCTTTCTTAGCCTTCAAGAGGAAGACAAGGTCTTGAGAGAGAGAGAGAGAGAGACTTGGCAACCTCTGAACAAGAAATACTACGTCTCTACTGCTCCCACCCTTAGCCCCAGCATAAGAGAGGAAATTATAATGTTGGTAGATAAATTTGCTCTAATTGCAAACTAGATACTTGTGCAGGTACGGTTAACACAAAGAACACAAGTGTCATGAAAGAGGGTGTTGTCAAAACCACAGTTAGAAGTATACAAGTCTTCTGTATCTTCATCATGAAATTATCTTTTCACTCATTTCTATACCAAGTAATGAGTCCCCGACTTGTTTCAAGCTCATGTCACACTTGAACCTTATTACTTTAAGTGGTAATGATCAGGGTAGTGTGCATATGATGTCCATTTTACACATGAGAAAACTTATGAACAGGTGTGAAATGGCTCTCTTGTGTTTATAAGTCTTGGGAGGGAAAAATTGGGGCCAGTCCTAGGTTGCCTAAGTTCAAGTTTGTTTCTCCTTCTGTTAAAACAAGGTACATATTAGATAGTACTATTTTGAAAAGTTGGCTTGGTTAAACTGATTTATAAAATAAAGGACTTAGAGCATAATTGCATAGTTATGTTTTTTTTTTTATAAACATGTATTTTTATCCCCAGGGGTACAGGTCTGTGAATCGCCAGGTTTACACACTTCACAGTACTCACCAAAGCACATACCCTCCCCAATGTCCATAACCCCACCCCCCCTTCTCTCAACCCCCCTCCCCCCAGCAACCCTCAGTTTGTTTTGTGAGATTAAGAGTCACTTATGGTTTGTCTCCCTCCCAATCCCATCTTGTTTCATTGATTCTTCTCCTACCCACTTAAGCCCCACTGTTGCATCACCACTTCCTCATATCAGGGAGATCATATGATAGTTGTCTTTCTCTGCTTGACTTAGAACCACACTATGCAGAGTAGATTTGATTTAAAGTCAATACTTTAGGGAGATGGGCATTAATAAAATATTTTAACAATAAGTGTGAATAAGAGAAGAGGGAGCAAAGTCAGCATATGAAGACAGTTATTCTTAGAAGCCTGGTTATCTCTAAGGGTACTAAATCTTACAGTTGGGTAGAGGACTGCTAGTAAAACTAAAGGTTTCTTTTGTGGTCTCTTCTTTGTGTGACTTGGTTCTTAACTCCCTCAAAACATGGATCGGGGGGCGCCTGGGTGGCTCAGTGGGTTAAGCCGCTGCCTTCGGCTCAGGTCATGGTCCCGGGGTCCTGGGATCGAGCCCCGCATCGGGCTCTCTGCTCCGCGGGGAGCCTGCTTCCCCCCCTCTCTCTCTCTCTCTGCCTGCCTCTCTGCCTGCTTGTGATCTCTGTCTGTCAAGGGAATAAATAAAATCTTAAAAAAAAAACAAAAACAAAAAAACATGGATCAGTGTGTAGAACAGAGGAGTGGTGGAATCATCACTTCTGTAACAAGGCCTGGACCATATAGGTTACTTAAACGTTGGGCATCTGATGACATGTCCCTCCTTTGCTTGTTGTGAGGATTTGTAGGAGAGGGGGTAACCCTATTCAGTTCTCATCCTCATACTCCCTCCTGTGGGTCAAGTTAATATGGACATTTGACAGCAAGGACTGATTTTTCACAAACTCTCTAGAGTAGTGATTCATAAACCTGAGTGTAGCAGCAGAAATCCTGCTATACGAAAATATAGATGTATAGTTCTCACCTCTTGATATTTTGATTCTCTATTACTAGGGTGTGCTTTTGGGCATCTGTATTTGTTTAAAAACCCTCCAGATGATTTGGCTCTCAAGGTGGGAACAACTATTGTACTTGTTAAATATTGACTTATGGGGCTTGGGACTCACTTGCCCCCCCTTCAAGCTTCTGGATTCTTATCCCACCCCTTTAGAAAAAGTCTAGTTCCAAAGGAGAGATATCAGCATGTTTTATTTAAAAAGCTCAGGGAATTCATTGGGCCATATTTTCATGTTCAATGAGATTACTGTTCCTTATAAAAGACAACCCATCATGGGATTGTCTACCTACTCCTTGGAACACAAGTCAGGTTTTGCATTTTCCTATTTGAGCTTAATTGATTGGCTAGTTTGGACTGGGCCTACCTTCTGTTCTCTCTACCATTTTTCTCCATATCTCAGAATGCTCAATAGTGAAAAAGAGTCACCACTAAATATGCTAATGGTTCTGGGTTTTTATATCTATCCTGTTTTACTTCTGGGATACATTCTCTCCCAGGCCCCTTCAATCCTTGAAAATAGGGTTCCTATGATTGGAATTTAAGTTGTAAGGAGAGGAGATAGGGATCTGCTTAAGCCTAAAGCATAAACCATGTACCTAATTTTAAAAAAGAGCCCTGACTTGGGAGTTGTGGGGTTCACAAACAATAAAAAACAAAGCCTTGCTTTGATTCTATTGTTCCCATGGTAACCACTAAAACCCAAAAGGAATTTCAGTTTTTCACAACTGATAAAATATAGACAGTGTGGATAAGAGATCTTTTCAAAACGTAATCCCCATCTTTAGTTTTGATATACGTTTAATTTATTTTATTGGATTTCACAGTGTTGCAGTTTATTTCATTGAAGATGCATTGGTATTGTTCCTCCAAGGTATTCTCAAGTACACTGAGCTAGAAGCTCTACAGAGGCAGAAACTGTGAGTTTCGTTTGTTGCTGTATGGTCAGTACAGCAGCCTGCCCAACACATCACAGATACAGAACAGCTCTGTGGAGTTACTGAATTACGGTGTCTGAAGGACAGTATTTCAGAACCATGGCAGTCATCCACATGGCTGACCAATATTTGTTATTATTATTACCTTTTTCTTTCACCATTTTTAAGTATTTTTGAATGTCTTTTAAAACTATTAGAAATATGCAGAAAGTTGTCTTTATTTTCTTCTATAGCCACCAAAATGAGGTAATTTTCGTTCTCCCTATCCAGTGTTGGTTCTATATTTGCAAACCACCTAGGTTACTCTGAATAATGTGAATAATACATTTATAATTATGTGATTCACTGTGTTTATTCATAGTAATTATTTTTTCTGACCTTTTCTTGTTACTGTGATGGTAAAGTGTAAAAATTATAAGGCAAATCAGTTAGTAAATAGGGTCACATAAACACTTAGAGCATATTTTGCTATTTCCATTAATGACCACCTCAAAGATGAGAATATTTCAGATACTCTCTTTGGGAGCTTCTTCCACTCTATATGGCTGGGAATATCTTCAGCTTCTTTGATTCATCTCGGGAATTTTGCGGGAGCCCTATGCCATGCATTGCTTTCCACTATTTAAAGACATTGTCATCTTTTATTTTTTTTAATTTTACTTATTTATTGAGAGAAAGAGAGAGAGAAAGAGAGTGAGTGAGCTGGTGGGGTGGGGTCAGGTGGGTGTAGAGGGCTAGAGGGAGAGGGAGAAAGAATCCCAAGCAGGCTCCATGCCCTCTGTGGAGCCCAACATGGGACTTGATCTTATGAACATGAGATCATGCCCTGAGCTGAAATCAAGAGTTGGGTGCTTAACCAACTGAGCCACCCAGGTGCCCCCATTGTAATGTTTTGTGGCACTGTTGATCATATCTTCAACCCATATCTCCTCCCATCTTTCTCAGGCCAATTCTGGGGCTCCCCACTTTTTGGAAGAATTGACTATAGGTGCAGTTCCCACTGCTCTAAATTATGTTCATTTAGCCCACTATCTTTGCTCATTTTCTAAGGTCCCAAATTCTCTAAGTTTATTGTAATTCTTTCACTCCAAAGTGCATGTGTTTACCACCAGGATATCAAAGTTGGAATATATCAAGAAAGAGTTACCATTGGGGCCCCTGGGTCGCTTAGTCATTAAAGGTCTGCCTTCAGCTCAGGGCATGATCCCAGGGTCCTGGATCAAGCCCCACATTGGGCTCCCTGCTCAGTGGGAAACCTGTTTCTCTCTCTCCCACTACCCCTGCTTGTGTTCCCTCTCTTGCTGTGTCTTTCTCTGTCAAATAAATAAATAAAATCTTAAAAAAAAAAAGACAGTTACCATTAAACATGTTGTCAGTGTTTCACTTTATTGTTATTTCCTTGTAACATTGGGACAAATCCTTTCTCAAGGAATCCCTTCTGCCTCTTATCAAAATAAAAGTTCCATTGCAAATCCCTGTATCTTCAGACATGACTGAGATTCTTGTCATTAGGGTATCAATAGGTATCATGGGGCGTGGAGGGCTGGGAAAGTTAGGAATAATACTTGCAGATGTCATATTTTGTAATGAAATCTCAATTCTGACTTATTTGGGTCCCCTGCCATCCCATTCATTGCCCAGCACTGTAAAATTTCAATGCCAATTATATATATACATACTTATTTCTATGTATTTATGCACTATCTAATCTATTATCTATCACCTATATTTACATCCTCCTTAGGACAATTTGCCTTTATTAGCTTTGAGTCACTACTGGCCTGGAGTAATTTGAACTGCATTGAAGATTTGCATTTAACACAAATTCTGTTAAAGTTCTTTTTCTTCATTCTTTTTTTTTTTTTAAGTTTAGGCTCTCCCTTTAAAATATTTTTTTCTGTTTATTTTTAAAGTTTTCTTTATTTATTTGAAAGAGAGAGCAAGTCGGAAGGAGGAGCAGAGAGAGAAGGACAAGCAGATTCCACACTGAGTGAGGGAGACTAATGCAGGGCTCAATCTCATGACCTTGAGATCATGACTTGAGCCAAAATCAAGAGTTGGATGCTTAACTGACTGAGCTACCTAGGCACCCTGATTTTTTTTCTTTTTTAAATGAGCTTCACAAAGTACTTAAACTTAACACCAGTAAAGAAGAATAGTGTTTAATCCATTTAGAGTCTGAAATACATTTTTCCTTATTTAACATACACATTCTTTACTAAATCTCAAGCTTTCTTATTTGATTTCTTAATCTTTATGTTAAGAATTGCTTTTATTGAAGGATTATTGATATAAAAATAAGTCATGACAATGATAATAGAGATTGATTTAAAATATTCACATTCCTTAATGTAAGTTAACAGAGAATTTCTATAGATTTTTTCAACTTTATTATTGAGTATGACCCAGTAAATCTGATTTATAGGGCAATTATGTAAAACTCCTTTTATTATCACTTTGGATTAAGAGTACTCTAATACATAATCTAATAAAATGGTGATTAAGTCAAAACATCTCCTTGAAATGAGAACCTGAAAGCCTTTTTTCATTCTCACACTAAGTTCTATACATAGAGTTTCAGTGAGATCTGGAAAAATTGAGCTTGGTCCCCCAAATGACTCTATTCTTACTAAATATACCCCATTGAGAAAGAAAAAAATCTATTGGCTGTCAAGATTGAAATCCATCCCACTCAGAAGTCCTGATTTGATTCTTTTGACATCCAATTTTTTTTATTAATTTTTTATTTTTTATAAACATATATTTTTATCCCCAGTATTTACCCTAAAGATACAAACGTAGTGATCCAAAGGGGCACGTGCACCCGAATGTTTATAGCAGCAATGTCCACAATAGCCAAACTATGGAAAGAACCTAGATGTCCATCAACAGATGAATGGATCAAGAAGATGTGGTATATATACACAATGGAATACTATGCAGCCATCCAAAGAAATGAAATCTTGCCATTTGCGACAACATGGATGGAACTAGAGCACATCATGCTTAGCGAAATAAGTCAAGCAGAGAAAGACAGCTATCATATGATCTCCCTGATATGAGGAAGTGGTGATGCAACAGGGGGGCTTAAGTGGGTAGGAGAAGAATCAATGAAACAAGATGGGATTGGGAGGGAGACAAACCATAAGTGACTCTTAATCTCACAAAACAAACTGAGGATTGCTGGGGGGAGGGGGTTTGGGAGAAGGGGTTGGGATTATGGACATTGGGGAGGGTATGTGCTTTGGTGAGTGCTGTGAAGTGTGTAATCCTGGTGATTGACATCCAATTTTTAAAAACCATCAAACCCATGGATAACAGAGAATCTTACAGAATTCACCTCTCTTATTAATCTCAAATCATTCAGGACAGTTTGCTGAAATCTGCATGTGTGTGGACCTCTGGAACTCAAGAGCTGGCTAGTTAAGGAAAATGAGATTTAGATTTGTTTCCACTCAGTGAAAACCAGCTCAACCAATCATCTTCCAATTGTGCCTCTTCTTCTGGAAGTTCCTTGGACAAATGACTTGGTTGGCCTGTGAAGGTATTTTTGGGGAGGCCATGTTACTCAGGGTTTTACACATCTGAAATCTTTTTGTTTGAATATCTTTTTCTTTTTTTTTAAATTTCTTTTCAGTGTTACAGAATTCATTGTTTATGCACCACACCCAGTGTTCCATGCAAATACGTACCCTCCATAATACTCTCCACCAGACTTACCCAAACCCCCAGCCCCCTCCCCTCCAAAACCCTCAGTTAGTTCCTCAGAGTCCACAGTCTCTCATGGTTTGTCTTTCCCTCCAGTTTCCCCCAACTCCCTTCTCCTCTCCATCTCCCCATGTCCTCCATGTTATTCCTTATGCTCCACAAGTAAGTGAAACCATATAATTGACTCTCTCTGCCTGCCTTATTTCACTCAGCATAATCTCTTCCAGTCCATACATGTTGATCTAAAAGTTGGGTATTCATCCTTTCTGATGGAGGCATAATATTCCATAGTATATATAGACCATATCTTCTTTATCCATTCATCCATTGAAGGTTATCTTTTAAAATAGTTTGGGAAAGTATGTATCCACTTATGTATTTTAAATGATTCAAAATGTTTTTAAAAATTTTATATAGTTGAAAGTGATATATAATTTGAAAATATTATATCAATATTTTTTAAAATATCCTGGTTATAAAACAACCATAGTTTTCAAAGCCTACTGTTATTGATTTAAATAAATATGTACAAAAATTTTTAATAGATATTTTACATTTTTCTTCTTGAACATGTATTTCCTTTACACTTAATACATAGACTTTTTTTTCCAATCTAAGATATTTTAAGATTGAAAATCATCCTTTATCATCCTATCCTATTCCTTTGCATCAAAAACATGTATATAAGCTTAAGTTTAATATATTGAATTGTGTGACTAAAAATTTTTAAATATTATTATTTTCTCATGAATTATTTTATCACAGATTATAGAACACATCATCAAATAATAGAAATAAATAAAAATTTTTAACATGAAAGGAAAATTTTACTGCAAATAAATCTCTTTATGAGGTAGATGAAGAGTTATAAAAAGTTGATCATGTCAACAAAACAAAGAGGCCACCCACTGAATGGGAGAAGATATTCACAAATGACAGTACAGACAAGGGCTGATATCCAAGATCTGTAAAGAACTCCTCAAAATCAACACACACAAAACAGATAATCATGTCAAAAAATGGGCAGAAGACATGAACAGACACTTCTCCAATGAAGATATACAAATGGCTAACAGACACATGAAAAAATGTTCACCATCATTAGCCATCAGGGAGATTCAAATCAAAACCACATTGAGATACCATCTTACACCAGTTAGAATGGCCAAAATTAACAAGAAAGTAAACAAGAAGTGTTGGGGAGGGTGTGGAGAAAGGGGGAACCCTCTTACACTGTTGGTGGGAATGCAAGTTGGTGCAGCCACTTTGGAAAACAGTGTGGAGATTCTTTAAGAAATTAAAAATAGAACTTCCCTATGACCCTGAAATTGCAATGCTGGGTATTTACCCCACAGATACAGATGTAGTGACCAGAAGGGCCATTTGTACCCCAATGTTATAGCAGCAATGGCTACAGTCACCAAACTGTGGAAAGAACCAAGATGCCCTTCAACGGATGAATGGATGAAGAAGATGTGGCTCATATATAGTATGGAGTATTAGGCCTCCATCAGAAAGGATGAATACCCAACTTTTATATCAACATGGACAGGAATGGAAGAGATTATGCTGAGTGAAATAAGTCAAGCAGAGAGAGTCAATTATTATATGGTTTTGCTTATTTGTGGAGCATAAGGAATAACAAGGAGAGCATTGGGAGATGGAGAGGAGAAGGGAGTTGGGGGAAATTGGGGGGGTAGACAAACCATGAGAGACTGTGGACTCTGAGGAACTAACTGAGGGTTTTGGAGGGGAGGAGGGTGGAAGGTTGGGTGAGCCTGGTGATGGGTGTTGTGGAGGATGTGTATTGCATGGAGTGCTGGTTGTGGTGCATAAACAATGAATTCTGGAACACTGAAGAGAAATTTTAAAAAAATTGATCATGTGTATCAGGGAACAGATGTTAATTTTTAATTGACTACTATACGACTAAATGTAAGTTTTTATATTTCTTTTATTTTTATAGACTTGAAAACCTTGTCAACATAAATTAATAGGTAAGAATGGAAAAGGAATTCTATGCCAAATATTACAGAGTGATTGATCATTTTTTATGATCTGTGTGCTGAGAATTAAGTTAAGTTCTGCATCGATTTTGTTGAAAATAAAGCATTGAAATAACCTGCCTTGCAAAATAATTTGTAAATCATTAGAGTTATTCACTTTTTCAACTAACAATAATTTCTTTCTTTCTTTCTTTCTTTCTTTCTTTCTTTGGCAGTTGAAACAGAGACTGTCAGAAAGGGATTGTAACAACAATTGGCACATTCTCAGGTAAAGCAGTTTGAGGAAAGAGACTTGTGGTAGTTGAAATTTTTAGACTTAAGTTTCTTAAAACTCTTCATGCCCAGGAACCCCTAGGAAAGTCTTCACATACTGTGTGCCTCCAACCACATTTCAAACCACTGAAATAGAGAACTGACTTGAAAGGTTTTCTTGATTTCTGGTTTATAAACTCCAAATTAAGGGAGGCTGGAAAATTCCCCTGAGCCACAAGCACTGGCAAAGTTCTATTTAGGTTTCAGCTATGTACTCTTCTCTGAAAAAATTATGCCTTATATGTTCTTTGGGCCCAGGGAGTATGATTCATGACTGTGTACTTCCAAGAACCCAGCTTAATCTTTTGCATATGGTATACAGATAAACCAACATACTACATAACCTTCCTTATGTATGTAATTAAGCTCAGTGGTAACTAAATGACACATTTGAGTTTCCATTGCCTTAGAAGAGGAAGTGGGAGCAAAAAGTTGAAAATTAGAAGAGAAGAGAGAGAGAATTATTTTCTTTTAGCCAGTGTAATTTTGGCCTTAAATGCAGACGCCATTTCATAAAGAAATTCATGAGTGTTTATTCAATTTTTAAAAAGACTTCATTTTTTATAGCACTTTTAGCTTCACAGTAAAGTTTAGCAGAATATGCAGAGTATTTTCCATACTGCTGCACTCACACATGCATACCTTCCCATGTTATCAGTATCTCCCATCCCAGTGGTAAAGCGGTTATAATCATTGAACTTACACTGATATCTTATTATCACTCAAAATCCATGGTTTACATTAGGGTAGACTCTTGATTCTGTATGTTCTGTGGGTTTGTACAAATATATAAGGACAAGTATCCTCCATAATACTATCATAAACAGTTGTTTCATTGACCTAAAAATCTTTTTTTACTGTGCCTATGCATCCTTCCTTCCTCCCAAACCCTGACAACTATTGATCTTTTTACTGTTTCCATTAGTTTTACCTTTCAGAATGTCATATAATTGGAAGCATGTAGTATATAACCTTTTCAGATTGGCTTCTTTCACTTAATATCATGGATATAAGATTCTTTTTCATGGCTTGGCAGCTGATTTCTTTTTAGCACTGAATAATATTCTGTTGTCTAGATGTACCACAGTTTATATATCCATTCACCTACTGAAAGACATCTTGGTTGCTTCCAAGTTGGGACAATTACAAGTAAAGCTGCTATAAACATCCATGTGCAAGTTTTTATGTGGACATTACATTTTCAACTCCTTTGGGTAAACACCAACAAGTCCAGTGCTGGATCATATGGTAAGGATATGTTTAGTTTTGCAAGAAACTGCCAAACTGTTTTCCAAACTTGCTATAATCATTTTGCATTCCAACTAACAATGAATAAGAGTTCCACATGCTCCACATTCTTGCCAGTATTTGGTGTTGTCAGTATTCTGGATTTGAGCCATTCTAATAAGTATGTGGTGGTATCTCATTCTTTTAGCTTAATTTTCCCTGAAGACATACGATGTGGGGCATTTTTGATATGCTTATTTGCCATCTGTATATCTTGTGAAATAACTGTTAGGGGTCTTTGGACAGTTTTTAAATGAAATTGTTTTAGTTTTGTTAAGTTTTAAGAATTCTTTGTATACTCATTGTGGTTTTGATTTGTATTTCCCTGATGCCGAGTGATATGGAGCACTTTTTCATGTGTCTGTTGGCCATCTGGATGTCTTCTTTGCAGAAATGTCTGTTCATGTCCTCTGCCCATTTCTTGATTGGATTATTTGTTCTTTGGATGTTGAGTTTGCTAAGTTCTTTATAGATTCTGGACACTAGTCCTTTATCTGATATGTCATTTGCAAATATCTTCTCCCATTCTGTCAGTTGTCTTTTGATTTTGTTAACTGTTTCCTTTGCTGTGCAAAAGCTTTTGATCTTGATGAAATCCCAATAGTTCATTTTTGCCCTTGCTTCCCTTGCCTTTGGCGTTGTTCCTAGGAAGATGTTGCTGCGGTTGAGGTCAAAGAGCTTGCTGCCTGTGTTCTCCTTAAGGATTTTGATGGATTCCTTTCGCACATTGAGGTCCTTCATCCATTTTGAGTCTATTTTTGTGTGTGGTGTAAGGAAATGGTCCAATTTCATTTTTCTGCATGTGGCTGTCCAATTTTCCCAGCACCATTTATTGAAGAGGCTGTCTTTTTGCCATTGGACATTCTTTCCTGCTTTGTCGAAGATTAGTTGACTGTAGAGTTGAGGGTCTATTTCTGGGCTCTCTATTCTGTTCCATTGATCTATGTGTCTGTTTTTGTGCCAGTACCATGCTGTCTTGATGACGACAGCTTTGTAATAGAGCTTGAAGTCCGGAATTGTGATGCCACCAACGTTGGCTTTCTTTTTCAATATCCCTTTGGCTATTCGAGGTCTTTTCTGGTTCCATATAAATTTTAGCATTATTTGTTCCATTTCTTTGAAAAAGATGGATGGTACTTGATAGGAATTGCATTAAATGTGTAGATTGCTTTAGGTAGCATAGACATTTTCACAACATGGATGGAACTAGAGCGTATCATGCTTAGCGAAATAAGTCAAGCAGAGAAAGACAACTATCATATGATCTCCCTGATATGAGGAAGTGGTGATGCAACATGGGGGCTTAAGTGGGTAGGAGAAGAATAAATGAAACAAGATGGGATTGGGAGGGAGACAAACCATAAGTGACTTTTAATCTCACAAAACAAACTGAGGGTTGCTGGGGGGAGGGGGTTTGGGAGAAGGGGGTGGGATTATGGACATTGGGGAGGGTATGTGCTTTGGTGAGTGCTGTGAAGTGTGTAAACCTGGTGATTCACAGACCTGTACCCCTGGGGATAGAGTATTATGCCTCCATCAGAAAGGATGAATACCCAACTTTTGTAGCAACATGGACGGGACTGGAAGAGATTATGCTGAGTGAAATAAGTCAAGCAGAGAGAGTCAATTATCATATGGTTTCACTTATTTGTGGAGCATAACAAATAGCATGGAGGACATGGGGACTTAGAGTGGAGAAGGGAGTTGGGGGAAATTGGAAGGGGAGGTGAACCATGAGAGACTATGGACTCTGAAAAACAATCTGAGGGTTTTGAAGGGACGGGGGGTGGGAGGTTGGGGTACCAGGTGGTGGGTATTATAGAGGGCACGGATTGCATGGAGCACGGGGTGTGGTGCAAAAATAATGAATACTGTTATGCTGGAAATAAAAAAATAAATAAATAAATAAATAAATAAATAAATAAATAAATAAATAAATAAAATAAAATAAAATAAAATAAAATAAAAAGAATTCTTTGTATACAATAACAATCCTTTACCAGAAATGCCTTTTGCAAGTATTTTCTTTCAGGTTGTGCTTGTCTGTTCATTCCCTTTTTCAATTCTTTTGCATAGAAGAAATTTTAGCTTTAATGAAGTCAAGTTTATCAGTTATTTAGTTCATAGATCATGCCTTTGGTGTTGTATCTAAAGTCATCACCATACCTGAGGTCATCCAGGTATTCTCCTACATTATCTTCTAGGAGTTGTATAGTTTTTCATTTTACATTGGGTCTGTGATCCATTATGTGTTAATATTTGTTAGGAGATAAGGTCTGAGTCTAGATTGATTTATTTATTTTGCATGGGGATGCCCAGTTGTTCTAGCATGATTTATTGATAAAAAATGCTTTTGCTCCATTGTTCTACCTTTGTTGTCTTGTCAAAGGTCAGTTGACTATACTTATGTGGTTCCATTTCTGGACTCTCTGTTTCATTTCACTGGTCTATTTATCTATTCTTTAGCCAGTACTGAATATATTGTTGCTATTATTATTTTAGAAAAAACTATTATCTGCTAGATGAATTAAAATAAAAGATTTTATTTTATCTTTACTTATTCCTTCTCCAATAATGTTCTTTATGTAGATCCAAATTTCTTACTTATGCCATTTCCTTCTTCTAAAATATGTCTTTTAAGATTTCTTTTTTTTTTTTTTTTTTTTTTTTTTTTTTTTTTTAAGATTTTATTTATTTATTTGAGAGAGAAACAGTGAGAGAGAACATGAGCGAGGAGAAGGTCAGAGGGAGAAGCAGACTCCCCGTGGAGCTGGGAGCCTGATGCGGGACTCGATCCCGGGACTCCAGGATCATGACCTGAGCCGAAGGCAGTCGTCCAACCAACTGAGCCACCCAGGCGCCCCAGTCTTTTAAGATTTCTTAAAAGACAGATCAAAAGGTAACAAATTCAATTTATTTTTTCAGCATTCAATTTTTGTCTGAAGAAAACTTTATTCTTAACTTTTAAAGGATGATTTTGCAGGATGCAATATTCTAGGTTGGTTGTTTTTCTCTCTCAACATTTTAAATACCTTCATTCCACTCTCTTGCTTGTATAGTTTCTAAGAAGTCAGATTTAATTCCTATCTTTACTCCTCTATAGGTAAGGTATTTTTTCCCCTTCAGCTTCTTTTAGGGATTTTTCTTTATCCTTGACTTTCTGTAGTGTGAATATGATATGTCTATGTGAACTTCTTTAAAGTTTTTATTCTCCTTATTATTCCTTGAGCTTCCTGAATCTGTGGCTTGGTTTCTGACATTAATTTGGGTACATTCTCTATCATTATTCCTTCAAACATTTCTTCTTCTTTTTTTTCCTTTCTTCTTCTTATGGTATCCCCATTACATGCAATGTTACACCTTTTATAGTTGTCTCACAATTCTTGAATATTCCATTCTGATTTTTTCCCATCTTTGTTCTCTTTGCTTTTCATCTTTGGAGTTTCCATTGAGATACTCTCAAGCTTAGCGATCTTTCCTCAGCCATGTCATTTAATAAGCTCATCAAAGACATTCTGCATTTCTGTACTGTGTCTTTGACTTCTAGTATTTTTTTTTTGTTTCTTGGAAATTCCATTTATCTACTTACATTGCCCATTTTTGTATGCTGTTTACCTTATACATTAGAGCCCTTAGCATATTAATCAGAGTTCTTTTAAAATCTCCTTTGGATAATTCCAACATCCTTGGCATATGCATCTTGTTCTGATGGTTGCTCTGTATTTTCAAACTATGATTTTTGTTTGGTTTGTTTTATTTTAAATTTTAGTATGTCTTATAATTTTTTTCTTGCTAGCTAGACATGATGAATTGGGTAAATGGCACTGTTGTAAATAAGTCTTTAGTGATGTGGTTCTTAGGTTAGCAGGGAGGGGAAGCATTCTGTAATCCTGTTATTAGGTCAGTCTTTTAGTGAGGCTGTGCCACTGTAAGCTTCATAGGTGCTTCTCAGTTTTCCCATTTCCCACTTAGATGGGACAGCATGGCTAAAGTAGGCTTGAGTTAGGTATTTACTTTTCCCTACATGGAAGGCTAGTCCCAGTTGGAGTTAAATATTTCCCTTCCCTGGGGTCAGTTAGGCTCTGAAAAAAAAATCTCAGCAGGTTGGGTTCTGGTTAAATAGTTTCTCCCAAGGGCAGACCTTGTTAAGAAAAAACATACTCTGGTGTATTTCAAAGTAGTTCTTTTTGCCCCCACTCTTCTGGAAACATAGTGGTTTTTTTCTGAGATATTCACTGTGAGAATCTGTAGAGTTCCAATAAGTAAAACTCACAGAATGTTTCATACCTCCACTGCCCCACCATGACTGGGACCCTCTAGAGTGTTTATATCAGACATCTACCTCCCGAGCCTCCTACAGTATATTACAATTCAGGTTACCCTATCCCAGCACTGGTTCCCATGGAGGTTTTTGCTTGGGTGTGTCTTCTCTGGCAAGTTACGATTCTCTGTATTTTCCTATTTGTCTCTCCAGTTTTGGAGACAGTAATTGGCCCTGTGACCTCTCTTACATATACAAGAAGAGTTGTTAACTTTCTATTTTCCATCTTTTTACTTGTTCTTTGGATAGAGTAGTTGACTACCACACTTCTAACACACTGGATCAGAAAGCGGAAGTTCTTTTAATTCTTTCTTCACTTTTTTTTTTTTTTTTAAGATTTATTTATTTATTTGAAGAAGAGAGAGCGAGAGAGCAAGAAAGCACAAGCAAGCAAGCATGGGGTAGGAGAGGGGCAGAGAGAACCTCAAGTAGACTCTGTGTGGATCTCTGATACAGGGCTTGATCTCACAACTCCAGGATCATAACCTGAGCCAAAACCAAGAGTTAGACACTTAAGTGACTGAGTCACCCAGGCAACCCTCTGTTCATTTATTTTTAAGATTTTTATTTATTTATTTAACAGAGAGGTACAGAGAGAGCACAAGTAGACAGAGCAGCTGGCAGAGGGAGAGGGAGAAGTGGGCTCTCTGCTGAGCAGGGATCCCAATGTGGTGATCAGTCCCAGGACCCTGGGATCATGACCTGAGCCAAAGGCAAACGTTAACCAACTGAGCCACCCAGGGATACCCCTTCTGTTCATTTTTAAGAAGAAAAAAAAAATCTGGGTCTAATTACAGATAAAAGAACAATATTTGTATTTTATATTCAGATTCATATATATATATATGAGACACATGGTAATTCTAATTAGAAAACAAATAATAAGAATAAACATCATAGGAAATGCTAAATTTGGAGTTAGTTCCTAAACACACTTCTATTCCTTGAAGGGTAGAGCAAAGGCATCTAACTAGTTCTGCCTGTGCCATTTTGGCTCTAACATCTGTTTCTTTATCAAGAAGGTTCATCTATTTTAAAAATCTGTAAGATAAAAGTCAGTAATAAAAGATCATGTTTTATACTGGCAATCTATTGCTCAGATTTATTGTTAAAAGTGCTACCAGGGCATAAGAAACTTGTAGATAACTCCAAGTGAAATGGATGATCTTTATATACTTTGACCAAACCTATTTAAAGAAAGAATTGAGTTTGCAGGATGGGGTATATGTAATTGCCCTTCTGAGCACAATTTATCTCACCTAATAGTGCAGTTAAGTCTATAGCATTCCCTTAGCAATAATCAGTGTGAGTGTTCTGGAAATCCCAATCTCCCATGCATAATTCAGGAAAATAAACGGATGGTTTTAGGTTTTCTTTAGTGTAAAATCTAGATTGAAATTTACTATTTTATAAACTCAGTGTCCCCACTTCACCTCTATATATGAGATACATTTATTTACCTGCAATACCAGGCTTGGAACCTCTATCATTTACTTTCTTGCTTTATGATTTTGTAATACTACTTGCACAGAAATACTAATACCAAATGTAGATGGACAATTCAGATTTTACCCAACAAATATTTAAAGGGAGGTACATTAAATTTTCTCTTTCAACATAGTGAAATTAATTCTGTCAATTTCTTTACTGTTGTAATAGCACAATAGTCATACAGAAGGACTAGAATTAAGTAAATCTGTTTGTGTAACCTTGAATGAGTCGCATATCTTCTCTTAGGACCTCACTGTTAAGCACATTTGTCAAGGAAGTAATAACCCCTCTTGTGTTTACTCCATAGACTAATTCTTATTTTCAGATCTTTTGAAAAAAAGTTTGATCTTAACCTATTATTATTCTATGCATTTATCCTAAAAAATCACTACTCCATCCCATCATTTTGTGAGTAGTTAAGGATGTGGCTTTAAACTCCGAGCAACAGTGGTTGCCCTTCTTGTTATCACTGTCTTCAAATTCATCCATTTTTTTCTGCTCATTTGTTAATTAGCTACTTACCATGCTTTTGCTAGACCCTTCTGTATTTGGCACCTGGCTCTCATAGTTCTTTTATCACAACAATATTGTCTCAAATGCCCAACTCTAATAGTTCTCTTATCCCAACAATATTATCTCAAATGCCCAATGCCAGGATGTTCTTCAGAATGATTGATCTTTTTCTCACTTTAGAAAAGTGGTTGTGGACCTCAGTGGAGCTTCCAAAAGTGATGATGCCCCACTCCCAGATTCTGATTTTATTGGTTTAGGGTGTGGCTGAAACATGTCAATTTTATAAAGCTTCCCAGGACATGCTAAGGTGCATATAAAAGTTGAGAACCACTAATCTAGAATATTCTAGAAGGTCTGAGGAAAATGAACATTGTATTACTGTCCCTTAAAGAAATTAATTCCATTTTTAAAAATATTTGCATTAAAAGTCACAAGTTTTCAAGTACAGGAAATTGTTAAAAGATGCCTACTGTTTTTCTTGTGAATTAAGGGAGGTTGAAAAATATTTCATATTGTAGAAACTGTTCATCTTCTGATTTCATTGTAATGCCAGTAATTCATTATAACTGCTATATATAAGACAAGCAAATACATTCTCTTTTGGCCTGCCGAGACTTTTGAAATCCCTAGAGAGAGAAACACTGTACAAGGGAAAGTTATTTCATATGCTTCTGAATATTGGAAATAGTTTTTTTTTCCCCAAACTATGCATGTGGTATAATGCATATATATTTGTTAATAATATCTAGTAGTAATACTTTTTTCTGGGTTTTTTTTGGACATGATCAAGAGCTGAGGATATTTGTGATCAAATTCAGATTGAATACTTTTTATATTAATTTTCATTCATGTGCTGAAACATATTCAGTTCTGTTGCTATGTATTGTACATACACGATATCCTTAAATAGCAGATGTAAGTACATATAGGACATGTGGCTGACTATATGATGAGTCTGATGAATGACAGTATTATGGTTTGAACCCTTCTTGGGCCTAGATACCTTTTCTGTCTTAAGAAAAAACTTTCCTTATTACCTTATTACTCAGCCATCAGAAAGGATGATGTGTAACATAGATCTTCACTGAGTGAAATGAGTTATACTGAGTGAAATAAGTTAAGCAGAGAAAGTCAATCATCATATGGTTCACTTACTTGTGGAACATAAGGAAAAATATGGAGGCCATTAGGAGAAGGAAAGGAATAGTGAAGAGGGGGGTGTCAGAAGGGGAGATGAGCCATGAGAGCCTGTGGACTCTGAGAAGCAAACTGAGGGTTTTAGAGGGGAGGGGGTGAAGGGATGGGTGAACCTGGTTGTGGGTATTAAGGAGGGCACATATTGTATGGAGAACTGGGTGTTATACATAAACAATGAATCTTGGAACACTACAGTAAAAACTAATGAGGAACTGTATGGTGACTAACATTACACAATAAAAAAAAAAAAGAAAAAAAAAACTTTCTTAAAATCTAAGAATTTCTACTTCGGAATTTTTTTTTTTTCCAGAGAATCCCAAAGAACAAATATATGTCATGTGGGAACATTGATGAACATAACTAATATTGTTACATCAGATTATCTAGATTTACCTAGCAGAACACTGGGACGTAAAGGACTGGGACATAGTAAGGAGATATTTTGATTGGGAGTTTGGATATAAGAAAGGTCCAGTTTATGAGGTAGACTTCACAGAGCACTACTGGATGTTACCTGACAATAAGGGGATGGGGCACATATCAAAGAGATAGGGAAGAACTCATGGAGCTGAGCAACCAAATCTCAGAACAAGAGCTAGGACATGTGTCAGATAGAAGGAAAGGAAAGAACACCTTCCTGTTTTATGTATTAAAGGAGGGGGAAAAATAATGTAAAAAGCTCACTATCTAACAATGCTATGGTTGCAATATCCATTATCCATTAATGCTTTTATTACTGAGTAAGAATTTCATGATGAGAGAGGGAGAGACAAAGAGAGGAAAAGAGGCTGAGAGGGAAGAGTTTGGTACTTTTCAGGAATAGTTGACTTGGGGTTAAGAAAACAAACTTCCCCTCAATTAAAAAATGGTTCTTCCTTTCTTTTAACCAATTCTAGCCCCTCTTTGCCTGCTGATTATTTTTTTTTTAAGATTTTATTTATTTATTTGACAGAGAACGCAAGTAGGCAGAGAGGCAGGCAGAGAGAGAGAGAGAGAGAAGCAGGCTCTGCATTGAGCAGAGAGCCCAATGCGGGGCTCGATCCCAGGACCCTGGGATCATGACCTGGGCTGAAGGCAGAGGCTTTAACCCGCTGAGCTATCCAGGGGCCCCAATGTGCTGGTCATTTCTTATCCTAATGTCTATTCCAAATGATACTGTATCCCAACTCTAAACTGTAAAGTCCTTGAGAGCAATGGCATCTCTTTAATCATTTCCCTGTTCTTTCATAGTCTTATAGAAGCCTTATAAAAGGCTTCTAGTAAATACTGACATTAACTGACCTAAGCACACCCCATCTCTACCTTGGTCTCTTGGTTTTCCAAATAGAGTAAAATTGGGCATAATGATTGTTTCCCTATTAAAGCACAGGCTGTGGTGCTTTAGACCCTCAAGCAACGCACTATCATTCCACAAAGAGCCAGCAGTTTGGTTACAAACTGCATTTACATCTATTAATTCAAGATGGCCTAATTAAAGTAGCAAATATATTTGAAAGCAATATTAAGCAATAACCATGAATAATCATTTTGCTTCCTGTTGTACTGATAGAAAAGGAGAAAGCGCTTTTTTTTAGAGATTAAATGCTTGATCTCAATGTCAATGGTTTCATGTATTAAAAAGTCTTGACATTAATATTAAAAAAAAGAGCATCATTGAATCTATCAGTAATGTAGCCACAGGAGAGCCCGAAAGCCGCTGCTAAATACATGGCATGTTTTTATAATTATAATCAGTTAAATTGCTTAAGTGAGTGATTCTGTTTAGATTAGGAAATTAAAAGTTTGAATTATTTTTCAGCAAATGTGCTACTGCTTCTTGAGGAAGCTAAAGCCTTGCTGAATGCTGAAATTCTCCATAGCCACTGATTGTGTGCTGTTTACAATAAATCTACAATTTGCCTACCTGCTTCCAATAAAATATTAATGCAATCAAACCTAAACTGTTTTCTTTAACATTTATCTTTTCATCCTGGGTCAGGCTGTAAAGACTTTTTAATAAAATGAGCCAAACTGTTTAACTGAACATATGTAAGTTTGGAAATCTCATCCTAAAGCATTCAAGAGATTTTTTTTTTTGAATTGGGATTTCATCATCTATAAATATATGATTTTCAAAAAGTATTTATTGTTGATATGTTTTTATGTCTTAGAACAGTTTTACTAGGCAAGATATAGATTACTGACATTTACTATTTGACTTAGGAGACAATAATACATACAAAGAGTAAGACTATAAAACAGCTTGTTCTCAAAAGAGTGCCGTAGGTCGTCATTTCTAAATAGGAGTGATTTTCACTGAGGGTCTGGAGTAGTGTCAGAATACTCAGGGCTGGAGAGCAGGGTAAGAAATGGAGGCCAGCAATGTATAAGCCCTCTTACCTTCCAAGTGACTCCACTCCTGTCCCTTATTTGAAAGTAGAGAGCAATTGTAAGAACAGTTTAATAAGAGGAAAACGTCATATATATTGAAATGACCACATATTGAATTAGAGAATTTTGTTGTACTTGAGCTGAAGTTCTTATGACTAGCAGTTGGGCAGATTCAAATGTAAAGAGCAAAGCCTTTCAGCTGTAGGAAATAGGAGAATGAAAATCAAAACAACAGCAAAACAGGAACAAACCACTGAGAATCATTATGACCTAGAATAAATGGGCAAGATTAAGTGAAATAAAAATGATGAGAGCAGTCTGGAACAAATGGATTTATAGCATTTTTGAAATGCAAAGATAAGAAGTTTTTTTTTTTTAAATTTTTTTTTAAAGATTTTATTTATTTATTTGAGAGAGAGACAGTGAGAGAGAGCATGAGCTAGGAGAAGGTCAGAGGGAGAAGCAGACTCCCCATGGAGCTGGGAGCCCGATGCGGGACTCGATCCTGGGACTCCGGGATCATGACCTGAGCCGAAGGCAGTCGTCCAACCAACTGAGCCACCCAGGCATCCCAAAGATAAGAAGTTTTTGTCTTAAAAAATAAATACTGTGGGGGTGCCTGGGTGGCTCAGTGGGTTAAAGCCTCTGCCTTGGGCTCAGGTCATGGTCCCAGGATCCTGGGATCGAGTCCTGCATTGGGCTCTCTGCTCAGCAGGGAATCTGCTTCCTCCTCTCTCTCTGCCTGCTTCTCTACTTCTGATCTCTGTCTGTCAAATAAATAAATAAAATCTTTAAAAAAAAATACTGTGAAGGCCTACATAGATGGTGATGGTGGAACTTTGATTTCCACACATCACAAAGATTTTACTGGGTCTAGGACTTCTTTTTCCTGGATGTGATTAGAACAATCCTAAACTTCCTGGGTGTCATCAGAAGTTCTATATTTAATAGCAAGAGAAGTTCATAACTCACTTCATACTATGTTCTGCCATGTGTGATAAGTAAATGAGGTTTCTGGCTTCATTATTCTGAGGCCCTACTAGAGTATGCCAGTTAAACAGCTTTTCACTTTGTTTAAATAGTCTAATTGATTGTGATGCAAAAACCAATGTCTTACCAAAGATCTTTTGGTTTATGCCTCATGTCAAATCAAAATACAGAGACCCCTGTCACTGACTAAACAAAGTTGAATTGGCTGATTATTGGGCAAAGAGAGCTAAGATCCCTTAAGAAACAAGCTTTGTGGGTCTCCCTGCACAGAAATGCAAGGGGCTAGTTTAAGGCATCTTAACAGTGGCACTACTGACGTTTGGACTAGATAATTTTTCGTGGTGAGTCAGTGTATGTGGGTGTCCTATATACTGGGGGATGCTGTGCAGTATCTCTGGCCTCAATCCACCACATGCATGTTACCTTACACCCCTAGGGTATAATAATCAAAACTGTCTCCAGATCTTTGCTATCCCCTTGTGGGTAAAGTGACCCATGGTTGACAATCACTGGCAAGATAAAGGAAAAAAGAATAGCAATTTACATAGTATTCTGAATTTAAGTCTTTGGACAACGTATGAAATAGATTTTAACTTTATTTTTTTTTTTAACAAATGGTCTTTATATTATTAAGTCTCTAAAGGGAGGGTGCAGCTTTCAAAGAGATCCAGGATGAGATGACTAAGACTAAAACAAGGCTTTTGGATGTGCATGATACAGGGCTTGAAGCATTTTTCTTTAATGGCCCACTTTATGAACCCCTGTTGTCCCTGAAAATACAGAAGAGGCCAATGTTGGGTTACATGTTAATAGCTTCCAGGTCTTCACCACTATATACATTATTACGAGCAGATGTTCTATGAAGTAGATTTAAATAGATGTTCTGGTATTCAGTCTGAGCAGAGCAGAAGCATTTTATTTTCCTTTTGTTGAAGAATGAGTTTTTGTGCAATCTGACACGAAAGCATTTATGCAGCATCATTTAAGACTCTGGAGACCAGACCTTTGAGGACATGAATTGAATAAGAATAACAGCAGTCATATGAGATGGAACTAAGAGATACTTCATAACCAGCACTGGAGATTTCTTATTCTTGACAAGGAGAACAGGTCCCAGAGACCTCCAGTGTCTATTTTTAATAACCAAGTTGTTCTTCCCTTTATTATGCATATAGACTATTCAGCTCTCTATGTGGTATTACTCCATGTATAGCAGGAAATATTAGCAATAGCATATAGTCTTCCTCTGCACAGGGGTAGGAATACTAGGGTGAGACTTTTGTCCAGAAGCACTTAGCCGTTGTACTCAGTCTAGTTTGTTGTGCTCCTAGGGCTTATGCACTATTATTTATCACGGGCTATGTGAAGAGTAACTTTTGGATTGGTAATACCATTTTTATGAGATGAGAAAATATGGTACAGAAGTTAATATAATATGCAAAACTGACATTATGAATTTCTCCACTATTTAAAGTGATGTCATGATAAATCTCAATATTATAAACGGATTTCTGGATGTGTCTGATTTAAATGAAGTCTTTTCATAAAAGGTGAGATGGTATAGTGTAGAATAGCTTCTGAAAATCTGTTTCAATCCCTGTTTACTTTCATGTACAGATACAATTTTGCATGTGCAATATTATTGCATACCACCCTAGGCACTGTAGAAATCGTTAGAAATGGCTGATTCACAAATTTCTCCATTCTTGGTAATGTATCTATTATCTTTAAGCTTCCTCATGGTTTCCTGCATCCAGTCACCCATCCTGGCCTGCCTCAACGTTAGAATCACAACTGATAGCTACCTTCTCCCAAACTCCCATCTCTGTCTTATTTCCCTTCCTCCTTTTAAAGACATGCTACCACACTCTAACTTCCATTCAACCTATGGTTTCTTTCCTTCATCATCTCCAAATACCCCCCATCTTTTGTCTCTTCCTTAAATGGCTATCGTTGCACATTAACAGACCCTTGGCTTGCTTCCATTAGGACATTTCCCATTGGGACTCTCTGGTGGAAGGAATCCCATTCACTTCTCAGAACTAATACAGAATTGTATTCTTACCTATCTGAATTTTGGGGTTTGATATTAATTCATTTAAACCACGCTGTCCGCATTATTGTTTGACTCACACACAAACTTCAATGAGTAAATCCACCCCTTCAATTTTTATGCAAAGGGAAAAATTCTACCAGTTTTTTATTACAAATTTAATAGTAGCAACAGTATAGAATTGCTACCTCCATAAAACTTATTGGTTTGGATATTATAAAAATAGACATACAGTGTAGAGAAATAGGGTGATTTTTAGCTCCCATTTTACTTTGGATTTCAATGTCTGAAGTTACTTAATCTTTGACAACCACATTTTAAAGACAGATGTCAAAACCTCAGGATTGTACAGAGGAGGAGAGCCAGAGTGTTGGATATGTCTAGAAAGTATGTCAAATATGAAATATGTTGTATTCAAGGATTATGCTTTTTCTACTTAGTTATATTTCTATTTATAGTTTAGATATGTATTTCTCTCTGTATAAGTAAGAAGAGAACTATGAATAGTTAGGGGGGAAGCAGAAACTGTATCAAAAGCAGAAAATAATTGGTAGAAAAAGTGCCCATCAAGGAGTTCTAGTGTGACCACATGCAATAGGAGGAGAAGATGCAACAGATTCAGCGCCTTCTCTTCTGGGAGGTAAAGCCTCTGGGTAACTGCAGGCAACACTGCATTGCTAAGAAGCCACACTGGCTCAGGGACAACATTGTTTGGACAAGGTTTGATGGATTTTAGGGAGGGTGGGGAAAGGGATACCAAGAAAGAAGTTGTATGTGAGGAGAAAAGTGAACAAAAGGGAAGACCTCCTAAATTCTGTGCTAATGACTGGAGGCTTGTGGTTGCCCATCATTTACTTCAAATTCCAGGTTATGCTGTAAACCAAGTTTTCAACAGAAGAGTCGAAGAAATTAACAACATTTAGCTATGAAAATAGAAAACATTAATAGCCATCACCAAAACTTAAGAACTGTCATAAAGATGTGAGATTAGACCAACAAGTACTGTCCTATACCCATTCCAAGATATTCCCTGGCTCTGAGCTATGATTTAGGAAGCTCTGAATCTTTCTCTCTCCCTCTCTCCCTCTTTCTTTCTCCCTCCCTCTCTCTCTCTCTCTCCCCATTATCTCTCTCTCTCTCTCTCACACACACACACACAAACACACACAGTAATATATTAAAGAATACTCAGGCACCTGTCACTCAGAATCTGGCATGAAGTGCTAGCAGAGCTAGACCTATAACCCAAACACTTGTTCTTGTGACTAAGTCTTTCAGACCTCTAGGAAATTCTTGCACCATGTCTCTTGCTTTACATTATTTCTAGTTAAGTATAGTTGAAACACAATGTTACATTAGTTTCAGGTACACAATTATAAGTTGACAAATTTATACATTATGATACATTCACCACAAGTGTAGCTACCAACTCTCCCATTACACAGAGATTAAAGTATCATTGACTGCATTTCTTACACTATGCCTTTTATTCCTGTGACTAAATCATTTAATAACTGGAAGCCAGTATCTCTCACGCCCCTTAACCCATTTTTCCTACCCCCCACCCCTCTGGCAACCATCAGTTTGTATTTATAGGTCTGATTCTACTTCTTGTTTATTCATTTATTGTTGTTATTGTTGTTGTTGTTCTTATATTCCACTTAGTGGAATCATATGGTATTTGTCTTTCTCTGACTTATTACATTTAGCATAATACCTTCTAAGTCCATTCATTTTGTTTCAAATGGCACAATCTCATCCTTTTTATGGCTGCATAATATTCGTGTGTGTGTGTGTGTGTGTACACATATACATCTTTATTCATGCATCTATTGATAGACACTTGAGCGGTTTTTTTTTCATATCTTGTTTTTTGGAAATAACTCTACAATAAACATAGGAGTACATATATCTTTTTGAGGTAGTGTGTTCCTTTTCTTTTGATAAATACCCAATGTGGATACTGAATCATTTGGCAATTCTATTTTTAATTTTTTGAGCAACCTCCATAGTGTTTTCCATAGTGGCTACCCAAGTCTGCATTCCCAACAGCACTACCTGGAGGTTCCTTCTTCTCCACATCCTTACCAGCCCTGTATCTTGAGTTTTTGACTTTAGCCATTCTGACAGGTGTGAGGAGATAATCTCTTTGTGGTTTTGATTTGTATGTCCCTGAGATAAATGTCAAACATCTTTCCATGTGTCTGCTGGCTGTATGTCTTTTTTTGGGAAAATGCCTATTCAGGTCCCCTGTCCACTTTTTAACTGGGTTGTTTGTTCTTTTTTAGTATTGAGTTGTTAAATTTCTATATTTTGGATCCAACTCCATATCAGATATATAGTTTTCAAATATCTTCTCCCATTTAGTGTTTCCTTTTGTTTTGTTCATGGTTTCCTTTGCTGTTTAAAATTTTTTATTTGGGGGGATGCCTGGGTAGCTTAGTCAGCTAAGCATCTACCTTTGGTTCAGGTCATAATCTTAGGGTCCTGGGATCGAGCCCCATGTTGGGTTCCCTGCTCAGTGAGGAGCCTGCTTCTCCATCTCCCTGCCACTCCTCCTGCTTGTGTTCTCTTTCTGTCAAATAAATAAATGAAATATTTTAAAAAATAAAATCTTTTTTATTTTTATGTAGTCCCAATAGTTTTTGCTTTTGTTTTCCTTGCCTGAGGAGATATCTAGAAAAATGTTATGATGGCCAATATCAAAGAAATTACTGCCTGTGTTCTCTTCTAGGATGTTTATGGTTTCAGTTCTCACATTTAGTTGTCTGTATTACCCAAAGCAATCTACAGATTCAGTACAATCCCTGTCAAAATACAAACAATGTTTTTCAGAAAATGAGAACAAAAAACACTAAAATTTTTATGGAACCACAGAAGACCCTGAGTAGTCAAAGCAATTGAGAAAGAAGAACAAAACTAGGGGTATCACAAACCAATTTTCAAGATATACTATAAACCTGTAATAATCAAAACAATATGGTACCAGCACAAAAATAGACACATAAATCAGTGGAGCAAAATAAATACCCCAGAAATAAACCCATGATCATATAGTCAATTAATCTATGAGAAATGAGGCAATGGGAAAAAGACAGTCTCTTTAATAAATGGTGCTGGGAAAACTGGAAAGCTACATATAAGAGAATGAAAATGAACCACTTTCTAATATCATGCATGAAAGTAAACTCAAAATGGATTAAAGATCTTGCCATATATTTTTGAAACAAAAGGCAACCATGGCCAAAGTTTTTAAAGGTTTGGATTGTGCTACTAACCCCTTTTAAGGTCACTGCTTTGAACTAAAAGAAGAATTTCAGCTTTGGAAACACTTACCGTGGAAACAATTTAATTTGTGCATCCTTCCTTGCCAATAGCAAGAATGCAAAAAGCCTTGGAGAATGGAGCATCTCTGGCTCATGGTGCTAAGCAATTTGTTTCTTGTTTTGGTTTTTTTTTTTTTTTTTTTTTTTTTTTTGCTTGCTTCTCTTCCTCCAGTCTATAGTTCCAGAGATAACCACCAAAATAAAACAATTAGATTTATTTTATATAATCTATGTGATACAGTAGACGAAACAAATAAAACAAGATTGACCCTCAAATGGAGTGAATTATGGTTTTTCGGCAGAAACTAAGCTTAAGTTTGAATTTACACAACTCACATTATGTATTATGAACTATTACTTACCTTTAATAATATCAGTAAAAGCCTAGCAAAAAAGTTAACATATCTGAGTGGAAAAAATGCAACATAAATAACTCCAATAAAAAAATAATTACAACAAGAAAATGAACACTGTAACTGTTGGGGTCCCTTATCAAAGGAGTGAGACTGATACAAATTGAAAGTAAGGCAAGGCTTTATTTTTATGTCAGGCATCAGAAGTCAGACTGACCGACCAGGGCCACCTCCAAAGAGGGCGACCCCATCCCGATCTCACAGACTGGTTTCATAGGGCATAACAGCAGACCCAAGTTACCTGGCTTTTATTGTTAAGGCTTTTACTCCCGGAATCCACACCTGGAACTGATACCAGGAACTACTGGGGTGTTTATTCCCGGAATGAAGTCTTTAGATGTAAACAACAATATGGCTACCCAGGTAATATGGAGTGGCTCTGGCTAAGCAGGCCCTAATAGTTAAACAGGTTTTAACATTAAATCGGCCCTAACATCCCCCCCCCCTTTTTTTTGAAGATAGTCAAGTCCTTGACTTTTCAGTCAGTCCCATGTTCTCTTGTTGTATTTTGAGTTTGTAGGACTAACATTTTTACTGCACCAATTCTCTTCTGTACAAATGACATTAGGGCATTTATAATGCAGGAACCAAAAAGCAACATTAGTAATAGTAAAGCCAGGGGGCCTGCAATTGCTGATAATAGGGAAGTCATCCATGGGGACCAGCTGAACAAACTTTCAAACCATCCCTGGGAGTTCTTGCGTTGTTGCTGCGTTCATCTAGTCTCCTTTTAATGACTGCCAGACTGTTTTTGATGACTCCAGTATGGTTTGCTCAGAAGCAGCATTCTTCTTCCAGGGCTAGGCGGAGCCACCTTTTTTCTAGGAGTAGTATGTCAAGCCCTCTTCTATTTTGCAGTACTACTTCAGCTAATGAGCTCAAAGAATCAGTTAGTTTGTCTATATTTTGGTGCATATAATGTAGGTCAGTATCTACTTGGGACCCAGGAGCTTCAAAATCTATCTCTTCCTTTATTAAAGCTGCGGTACCTACTGCTGTGGACCCTGCTCTCCCTGCCACAACTAGTGCTGGGATTAGGATGGGAACACCATGATTTGTTCGTTCTGTCCCTGCAGTAAGATGTTGGAATCCCAGTGGAGTCAAGCAGCAGGCTGAGACTATTTCAGGTAGCAAGAGATCAGCTAGATAGCTTATCTAAATATTGCAAACACCTACAAACCCAACGGGAGATTGGAGATAAGAAGAACAGCAATTCTAGAAACAGAAAATCAACCACTTTCTGAAAGGTAGGACTGGCAGAGAAGTGAATCCAAAGCGAGGGAAAGATAGACTGCGGGGGGAGGGGCTGGCTCCCAGCAAGCGGGAGGAACAACAGAGCATAAAAATCAGGACTTTTAAAAGTCTGTTCCGCTGAGAGACATCACTCCAGAGGCTAAACCTGGGTGAAGCCCACGTGAGGTCAGCATGGCCTCAGGTCCTGCAGGGTCACAGAAGGATCAGGTGTGTCTGAGTGTCACAGAGCTTGCAGGTATTAGAACAGAGAAGCTGGCTACAGAGACAGAACTGAGGAGTGAACTCTCAGCTCAGGGTTACCTTGAACTGGTCACAGGCTCGGTGAGCTCGGAGCATAGCCAGAGGCCAAGGAGACGGGAGTAATTAGGCATTATTCTCTGAGGGCGCACTGAGGAGTGGGGCCCTGAGCTCTCGGTCGGAGACTGGGAGGCTGCCATTTTCATTCCTGTCCACCGGAACTCTATGGAAAGCATTCAGGGAACAAAAGCTCCCGAAAGCAAACTGGAGCAGATTACTCAGCCCAGCCCCTGGTAAGGGCCGTACAATTCCGCCTGGGGCAAAGGCACTTGAGAATCACTACAACAGGCCCCTCCGCGAGAAGGTCAACAAGAAATCCAGCCAGGACCAAGTTCACCTAACAAGGAGTGCAGGTTCAATACCAAGGAGAGCAGCTGAATTCCAGAGAAAGACAAATAAAAGCAAGTAACTCATGGCTTTCTCCCTATGATTATTTAGTCTTGCAGTTAATTTAATTTTTTTTCTTTTTCAATTTTTTTTCTCTTCTTCTGCTAATTTTATTTTAATTTTTACCCTTTTCTTTTTTAACGTTTTTTAACTAGTTTCTCTCTCTCTCTCTCTCTCTCTCTCTCTCTCTATATATATATATATATATATATATATATATTTTCTTTATTTGTTTTCTTTTTTTAATTGTTTTGTTTTCTTTCTGAACCTCTTTTTATCGGCTTTCTCCCCCTCCCCCGGACAATTTGGGATCTCTTCTAATTTGGTTAAAGCATATTTTCCTGGGATCTTTGTCACCCTTTTAGTATTTTACTTGCTCCTTCATATACTCTTATCTGGACAAAATGACAAGGCGGAAAAATTCACTACAAAAAGAACAAGAGGCAGTACCGAAGGCTAGGACCTAATCAATACAGACATTGGTAATATGTCAGATCTAGAGTTCAGAATGACGTTTCTCAAGGTTCTAGGCAGACTCAAAAAAGGCATGGAAGATATTAGAGAAACCCTCTCGGGAGATATAAAAGCCCTTTCTGGAGAAATAAAAGAACTAAAATCTAACCAAGTTGAAATCAAAAAAGCTATTAATGAGGTGCAATCAAAAATGGAGGCTCTCACTGCTAGGATAAATGAGGCAGAAGAAAGAATTAGTGATATAGAAGACCAAATGACAGAGAATAAAGAAGCTGAGCAAAAGAGGGACAAACAGCTACTGGACCATGAGGGGAGAATTTGAGAGAAAAGTGATGACGAAACAACATTAGAATAATTGGGATTCCAGAAAAAGAAGAAAGAGAGAGGGGAGCAGAAGGTTTATTGGAGAGAATTATTGGAGAGAATTTCCCTAATATGGCCAAGGGAACAAGCATCAAAATCCAGGAGGTGCAGAGAAACCCCCTCAAAATCAACAAGAATAGGTCCACACCCCATCACCTAATAGTAAAATTTACAAGTCTTAGTGACAAAGAGAAAATCCTGAAAGCAGCCCAGGAAAAGAAGTCTGTAACATACAATGGTAAAAACATTAGATTGGCAGCAGACTTATCCACAGAGACCTGGCAGGCCAGAAAGAGCTGGCATGATATTTTCAGAGCACTAAACGAGAAAAACATGCAGCCAAGAATATTATATCCAGCTAGGCTATCATTGAAAATAGAAAGAGAGATTAAAAGCTTCCAGGACAAACAAAAGCTGAAAGAATTTGCAAACACCAAACCAGCTCTACAGGAAATATTAAAAGAGGTCCTCTAAGCAAGGAGAGAGCCTAAAAGTAGTAGATCAGGAAAAAACACAGACAATATACAGTAACAGTCACCTTAAAGGCAATACAATGGCACTACATTCATATCTCTCAATAGTTTCCTTGAATGTTAATGGGCTAAATGCCCCAATCAAAAGACCACAGGGTATCAGAATGGATAAAAAAACAAAACCCATCTATATGTTGCCTACAAGAAACTCATTTTAAACCCAAAGACACCTCCAGATTTAAAGTGAGGGGGTGGAAAACAATGTACCATGCTAATGGACATCAGAAGAAGGCAGGGGTGGCAATCCTTATATCAGATCAATTAGATTTTAAGCCAAAGACTATAAAAAGAGATGAGGAAGGACACTATATCACACAAAGGATCCATCCAATAAGAAGATTGAACAATTTTAAATATCTATGCCACCAACGTGGGAGCAGCCAACTATATAAACGAATTAATAACAAAATCAAAGAAACACATCAACAATCATACAAAAATAGGGGACTTTAACACTCCCCTCACTGAAATGGACAGATCATCCAAGCAAAAGATCAACAAGGAAATAAAGGCCTTAATGACACACTGGACCAGATGGATATCACAGATATATTTAGAACATTTCATCCCAAAGCAACAGAATACATATTCTTCTCTAGTGCACATGGAATATTCTCCAGAATAGATCACATCCTGGGTCCTAAATCGGGTCTCAACTGATATCAAAAGATTGAGATCATTCCCTGCATATTTTCAGACCACAGTGATCTGAAGTTAGAACTCAATCACAAGAGGAAATTTGAAAAGAACTTAAATACATGGAGACTAAACAGCATCCTACTAAAGAATGAATGAGTCAACCAGGAAATTAAAGAAGAATTGAAAAACTTCATGGAAACAAATGATAATGAAAACAAAATGGTTCAAAATCTGTGGGACACAACAAAGGCAGTCCTGAGAGCAAAATATATAACAGTACAAGACTTTGTCAAGAGACAAGAAAGGACTCAAGTACACAACCTAACCCTACACCTAAATGAGCTGGAGAAAGAACAAGAAAGAAACCCTAAACCCAGCAGGAGAAGAGAAATCATAAAGATCAGAGCAGAAATCAATGAAATAAAAACAAACAAACAAAAAAGAACAAATCAGCGAAACTAGGAGCTGGTTCATTGAAAGAATTAATAAGATTGATAAACCGCTGGCCAGACTTATCAAAAAGAAAAGAGAAAGGACCCAAATAAATAAAATCATGAATGAAAGAGGAGAGATCACAACCAACACCAAAGAAATACAGACAATTATAAGAACATACTATGAGCAACTCTACGCCAACAAATTTGACAATCTGGAAGAAATGGATGCATTCCTAGAGACATATAAACTACCACAACTGAACCAGGAAGAAATAGAAAACCTGAACAGACCCATAACCAGTAAGGAGATTGAAACAGTCATCAAAAATCTCCAAACAAACAAAAGCCCAGGGCCAGAGGGCTTCCCAGGGGGAATTCTACCAAACATTTAAAGAAGAACTAATTCCTATTCTCCTGAAACTGTTCCAAAAAATAGAAATGGAAGGAAAACTTCCAAACTCATTTTATGAGGCCAGCATCACCTTGATCCCAAAACCAGACAGGGATCCCATCAAAAAAGAGAACTGCAGACCAATATCCTTGATGAACACAGATGCGAAAATTCTCACCAAAATACTAGTCAATAGGATTCAACAGTATATTAAAAGGATTATTCACCACGACCAAGTGGGATTTATTCCAGGGCTGCAAGGTTGGTTCAACATCCGCAAATCAATCAATGTGATACGACACATTAATAAAAGACAGAACAAGAACCATATGATACTCTAAATAGATGTTGAAAAAGCATTTGACAAAGTACAGCATCCCTTCCTGATCAAAACTCTTCAAAATGTAGGGATATAGGGCACATACCTCAATATTATCAGAGCCATCTATGAAAAACCCACCATAAATATCATTCTCAATAGAGAAAAACTGAAAGCTTTTCCGTTAAGGTCAGGAACAAGTCAAGGATGTCCATTATCACCACTGCTATTCAACATAGTACTAGAAGTCCTAGCCTCAGCAATCAGAAAAAAGAAGGAAATTAAAGGCATCCAAATTGGCAAAGAAGAAGTCAAACTATCACTCTTCGCAGATGATATGAATACTATATGTGGAAAAATCAAAAGACTCCACTTCAAAACTGCTAGAACTTGTACAGGAATTTAGTAAAGTGTCAGGATATAAAATCAACGCACAGAAATCATTTGCATTTCTCTACACCAACAACAAGACAGAAGAAAGAGAAATTAAGGAGTCAATCCCATTTACAATTGCACCCAAAACTATAAAATACTTAGGAATTAACCTAACCAAAGAAGCAAAGAATCTATACTCAGAGAACTATAAAATACTCATGAAAGAAATTGAGGAGAAAACAAAGAAATGGAAAAATGTTCCATGCTCATGGATTGGAAGAACAAATATTGTGAAAATGTCTATGCTACCTAAAGCGATCTATACATTTAATGCAATCCCTATCAAAATCCCACCATTTTTTTCAAAGAAATGGAACAAATAATCCTAAAATTTATACGGAACCAGAAAAGACCTTGAATAGCCAAAGGAATATTGAAAAAGAAAGCCAAAGTTGGTGGCATCACAATTCCGGACTTCAAGCTCTATTACAAAGCTGTCATCATCAAGACAGCATGGTACCGGCACAAAAACAGACACACAGATCAATGGAACAGAATAGAGAGCCCAGAAATAGACCCTCAACTCTATGGTCAACTAATCTTCAACAAAGCAGGAAAGAATGTCCAATGGAAAAAAGACAGCCTCTTCAATAAATGGTGTTGGGAAAATTGGACAGCCACATGCAGAAAAATGAAATTGGACCATTTCCTTACACCACACACAAAAATAGACTCAAAATGGATGAAGGACCTCAATGTGCGAAAGGAATCCATCAAAATCCTTGAGGAGAACACAGGCAGCAACCTCTTCGACCTCAGCCACAGCAACATCTTCCTAGGAACATCGCCAAAGGCAAGGGAAGCAAGGGCAAAAATGAAGTATTGGGGTTTTATCAAGATCAGAAGCTTTTGCACAGCAAAAGAAACAGTTAACAAAACCAAGACAACTGACAGAATGGGAGAAGATATTTGCAAACGACATATCAGATAAAAGACTATGTCCAAAATCTATAAAGAACTTAGCAAACTCAACACCCAAAGAACAAATAATCCAATCAAGAAATGGGCAGAAGACACAAACAGACATTTCTGCAAAGAAGACATCCAGATGGCCAACAGACACATGAAAAAATGGTCCACATCACTCGGCATCAGGGAAATACAAATCAAAACCACAATGAGATACCCTCTCACACCAGTCAGAATGGCTAAAATTAACAAGTCAGGAAATGACAGATGCTGGCGAGGATGTGGAGAAAGGGGAACCCTCCTACACTGTTGGTGGGAATGCAAGCTGGTGCAACCACTCTGGAAAACAGCTTGGAAGTTCCTCAAAATGTTGAAAATAGGACTATCTTATGACCAAGCAATTGCACTACTGGGTATTTACCCTAAAGATACAAACGTAGTGATCCAAAGGGGCATGTGCACCCTAATGTTTATAGCACGAATATCTACAATAGCCAAACTATGGAAAGAACCTAGATTCCATCAACAGATGAATGAGTAAATAAGAGCTGGTATATATACACAATGGAATACTATGCAGCCATCCAAAGAAATAAAATCTTGCCATTTACATCAACATGGATGGAACTAGAGGGTATCATGCTTAGGGAAATAAGTCAACCGGAGAAAGACAACTATCATATGATCTCTCTGATATGAGGAAGTGGAGATGCAACATGGGGGGTTAAGAGAGTAAAAGAAGAATAAATGAAACAAGATGGGATTGGGAGGGAGATAAACCATAAGTGACTCTTAATCTCACAAAACAATCTGAGGGTTGCTGGGGGGAGGGGGATTGGGAGAAGGGGTGCGGGGTTATGGACATTGGGGAGGGTACGTGCTATGGTGAGTGCTGTGAAGTGTGTAAACCTGGCGATTCACAGACCTGTATCCCTGGGGATAAAAATATATTATATGTTTATAAAAAATTAAAAAAAAAAAGATGTTGGAATCCCTCAGGTCCTCCATAATAATCTACCTGGGGGAAAATGTGGACAGTTATTCAGAGTTCATTCCAGGAAGAGTTTTGGAGGAAAGTGAGATTAAGGCATGGCGTGAGTCCTGAACTGCAAGCAAACCAGGCTCCAGTGGGGGCCTTAAGGAAGGTAGTGAAAACAGTAGGGACTATTATGGCCTTACATAGGTCTCTATATGGGGAAGTTTGTTTTCCTTTTTGTGTCACAAGGCAAAGTCCCTTTCCTTTTATATCCTCTAAGGTTAGTCTAGGTACACTTCCCCACTCGCAAGAGTCATAAGAACTTTCATTTTTAATCTGTTTCTTCTGAGTTCCTACATTAAGATTGGCCCCTATTCCAATATAATATGGGGGCTGAAGGTTTAAGCATAGCCAGCAGTCTCAAGTAATATTAAGGTCTGAGGTGTTTAAAAAGCTAAACATTGAATCTACCAGTGGCAGTAAAACTTTGATGGCATTGTCACTGTCAACACTCTCTTTTTATTTTTCATGACAGTCTCTTTTGGAGTTGTGGTGGCAGGTGGTCTGGTTGGTTTTTGTGGCTTGGGAGGATTTTAAACTGGTTCAGCCCTATTGGCCGGAGTGGCTCTCTAGTTTTTGGTTTTTGGATGGTGAAGGCTCTACCTGGATCTTTTCCCCATACATACAGTCTTAGACCCCAAGTTTTTCCTGCCTCCCAATTAACCCTTCTTGATGACCCCAACTGCCATGACCTTACTATAATCTGGATGGGGTTGCATTTTCTGACCTGGCAATTTTCCTGGTTCACTGGTGGTCTAACTCGGACGAGGTCAATATACATGTCACAGTGTGTCCAGGGGGCTATTGTTTCACATCCCCAGGCTGCACAGTGGAATTCCTCTGCCCCTTGGCAATTAGGTTCCCCGTTAGCAGGACGGGCATAAAATTGGTAACTTTGTAAATGAAACTCGTATGACTGGTCCCCACATCCCCGAACTGGGTACCAGCCACCCATCCCAAAGGCGGTGCTACCCTTGAGCAATTTTACATTTATTTCTGACATTAAATCACAGAGATCGAGGGTGAAAACAGGCCTGACATGAGGTGTCATTGACCTTGAGTGTTGTTCTACCCGCTGTCTTTTTGATTTTCCATTGGGCTATTTTAGGCCGATGAGGTGTCCCCTGGCTGCTCCTGAGTAGGAACAGGGTTAAAAGGGACCAAGTCATGAAACCCTTTTGAGTCTTAGTTTTAGTCCACGGTTGGTGGGATCCACTGGCAGTGGCTCCCATTTCTGGGGGGTGTCCTTGCTTTCGGCTGGTTTGACGTGACATGCGTGAATCCAGGCCCTGATGCCTTCTGCTTTTACTGCCGTGGGGGTGGTCAGGATGACCATGAATGGTTCCTTCCAGCGGGGCTCCAAGTTTTCCATTTGGTGACAGCATGTCCAAACCAAGTCCCCCGGTTGGTAAGGGTGCAGTTTCACCTCCATCTCCATCTCAGTGTAAGCAGCAAGGATCCCTTCATGGGCTCTTTTTAAGACAGACTGTAATGCCTGCAGTGCCTGGAGTACAGACTGATCAGTCATTTCTGCTAGGGCAACCTCTTGTAGTCGTGGGCAGAGTGGAGGGGGTCGCCCGACCATTATTTCAAATGGGGTAACCTTATTTAAGTAGGGAGTACATTGCACCCTAAGCAGGGCAAAGGGGAGAAGATCCACCCATCCACCGCCAGTCTCCAGAATTAACTTTGTCAAGGTCTCTTTAAGAGCCCGGTTCATTCTCTCTACTTGTCCGGAGCTCTGGGGCCGGTAGGCACAGTGTAATTTCCAATTAGTGCCCACAGCCTTGGCCAATGCCAGTGAGACTGAACTCACAAATGCAGGGCCGTTGTCTGACCGGATCGTGAGAGGCAACCCAAACCTGGGAATTATTTCCTCTAGTAACTTTTTGGCTACCATTCCTGCCATTTCATGTTTGGCAGAAAAAGCCTCTACCCAGCCTGAAAATGTATCCACAAAAACTAACATTTCCCTGTTTCATTTCTGTAAAATCTACTTCCCAATAAATTCCTGGTTCCCTTCCTCTTTCTCTTTTTCCTCTTCCCGTCCTAGTTCTTCCTGCATTTACCGCCTGACATTGAGCACATCTGTCAAACACATCCTGTGCCATATGCCCTAATTTAGAAACCTGGAACTATTTACCTACGAGATCCTTAAGCTTGCATGTCCCTAAATGAGTGCCCTGATGTATTTGGCTGACTAATTTTTTTCCTAGTCTTCGAAGAAGAATTAACTTTCCTGCCCTAGTCTTAGCCCAATCCCCTTCATAGTCTAATTTAGTCCATTTTTGTAAGTATTTTAAATCTTCCTCTGAATAATCTGGTTTTTCTGGTAGGGCTGGAGCCAGGAGTGTAACCAGTTCTTGAGCTGTTTCCCTGACTGCTTGCTTTGCTGCTTGATCTGCTAATTGGTTCCCTTTTGAAACCAGATCAGTCCCCTTTTGGTGCCCTGGGCAATGCATAACAGCCACCTCTTTTAGGTCCCAAACAGCCTGGAGGAGAGCCAATATTTATTTTCTGTTTTTAATTTCTTTTTCTTCTGCTGTTAATAGGCCCCTTTCCTTATAAATAGCCCCATGTATAAGGAGAGTAGCAAAGGCGTACCTGCTGTACCTACTGTCCATATAGATATTGGCGGTCTTATCCTTGGCCATCTGCAGTGCCTTGGTGAGTGCAATCAGCTCCGCTTTTTGCGCCAAGGTTCCATGTGGCAGGGCCGCCTTCCAGAGCTCCTGTTCAGAAGAAACCACCACAGCCCCTGCATACCTCTTTCCATTGATCATGTAGCTACTCCCATCTGTGAACAGAGTCATCTCCGCATCCGGGAGGGGAGTGTCTCTGAGGTCAGGCCTTATTCCTGTGATCTGGGTTAGGACGTCCCCACAGTCGTGAGGGTGGTCAGATAGCTTTCCTGGCAGCAACATGGCTGGATTTAGTACCACCAGGAGCCTGAAAATCACTTTTGGTTCGTTGAGGAGGAGGGCTTGATACCCTGTCACTCGGGCGTTTGTCATCCACTGGTCTGGTGGGGTCCAGAGGCCTTCGATAGTGTGAGTAGTGGTCAAGATGAGATTTTGACCCAAAGTTAATTTACTTGCATCCTTGACCAGGAGGGCCGTGGCAGCAATTATACAGAGGCAAAAGGAGAACCCAGCTGCTATTGGATCTAGTTTTTTGCTAAGATAGGCTACTGGCCTTTGCCAAGGCCCCAGAGTCTGAGTCAAAACCCCTTTGGCCACCCCTGCCTTTTCATCTACATACAAGTGGAAGGGCTTGGTAACATCTGGGATGGCCAGTGCTGGGGCACTCAGTAAGTCTGCTTGTAATTTTTGAAATGCTCCTTCTGCCTCAGCTGTCCATTCTACCGTACTGAGTTCTCCCCTAATCAGTTCTTAGAGGGGTTGGGCAATCTCCACAAACCAAGGTATCCACAGTCTGCAGTAGTCTACCATCCCAAGAAACTCCCTCACTTGTTGGGACATGGTGGGGTGGGGGTATCAGGTGATCACCAGTTTCCTGGACTCAGACAGTGAAAGCACTCCCTCATGGAGATCAAAGCCTAAATAAATGGCCTGCCTCTGACAAAGTTGTGCTTTCTTTGCTAATACACAATACCCTTTTTCCTGCAGAGTCTGTAAGAGAGTTTTTGTCCCCCACAAGCATGACTCATAGTCCTCAGCAGCTATTAGCAAGACATCAACATACTGTAGCAGAGTGACTCCCGGGTTGGTGATTCTGTACTCTCACACAAATCCTCATGTAGGGTCCCGTCAAAGATGGTGGGTGAATTTTTGAATCCTTGGGGAAGTCTTATCCAGGTGAGCTGGCCCTGGAAAGCTTCCTGTGGGTCAGACCACTCAAAATCAAAGAGGGGTTGAGACTCCCTTGCCAAAGTTATGCAGAAAAATGCATCCTTGAGATCTAAGATGGTATACACAGTTCTTTTGGGGCCTAGGAGGGAGAGTAGGGTATAGGGGTTGGGCACCGTCGGGTGGATATCTTCAACCTGTTTGTTGACTTCCCACAAATCCTGAACGGGCTGATACTCCCCAGTTTCAGCCTTTTTGACGGGCAGTAAAGGTGTGTTCCATGGAGACTTGCAAGGAACTAGGATCCCGTCTCCTTGGAGGCTGTTAATGTGTTTTCTGATCCCTTCCTTTGCTTCCCAGGGGAGGGAGTACTGCCAGACTCAAATGGCCGTAGCAGTTGTTTTTAACTGTACCACTACTAGAGGACTCCCTTCTGCCCAGACTTCAGGAAATTCGACCTATAGGGTTTGGAGAAGGCTTCCCTCCCTTATCTCCTCTGGTTTTGAGACTGGCTTGTAAAGGAGATGTTCATCTACTGCTGCCACAAGCATCTGCACAGTGGGTTGTCCCAAAGTCCCAGTCATGTCTCCTTCCAAGAACTGAATGCCAGCCCATAGTTTGTGGAGGAGATCTCTTCCCATCAGGTTATACGGGGCATTAGGGACGACCAAGAATCGATGTTTGACTACTCCCAAGGCCAAATTTAAAGTCCTTTCTGTTGTCCATTTCTGTCTTTCTGTGCCATTTGCCCCTTGTACCCAGACTTCCTCTCCAGATAGTTTTCCCATAGGCTTTAGTAATGATGAAAATTGGGCTCCCATATCCACCAAAAAATCAATTGATTTCCCCTCCACCTCAATTTTAACCTGAGGTTCGAGGAGGGGCTCCAAACCATGGTCCCTTAAGTCTTTGGTGGCCAGAATTGCCGTTTTCTTCTTAGGGCAAACTCTCTGGCCCAGTGTCCTTTTTCCTTGCAGTAGGCACACTGATCTGAATCTAAGCCTTCCCATCTGCTTTCTCTGTGTTTAGGCTTTTCTTTCCATTGACCACCTCCTACCTCCCTTTTTCTTTTCCACTGACCTTTTTTCCCATTTCCTTCCTGCCTCATGTAATGCCAAACTTTAGCTATTTTTTTAGTCTGTTTTTCATCTTCTTGTGTATCCCTGTTGTTAAACACCTTTTCTGCTATTCCCACTAACTCAGTCAGATTCTTCCCTTCAAATCCTTCAATTTTCTGAAGTTTCTTCCTTATATCTGGGGCTGACTGACTGGCAAAGGCAAGATTTACTGCCCTCTGATTTTTGGGCATCTCAGGGTCGATTGGGCTATAGTCTTCAATAAACCTTTCTAGAAAGGCTTCAATAAACCTTTCTAGAAAAGCCTCCAGAGATTCATTCATACCTTGAGTCACCACACTAATTTTGGATAAATTTATGAGTCTCCTCACAGCCACACAGAGGCCTCCCAGCAGAGCCTGGTGGTAGAAATGTAGGCTCTTCCTACCTTTATCAAAGTTTGGATTCCAGTTGGGGGATTCCTTTGGGCAGTAGTCCTCCATTTGCTAGGGATCAAGGTTGCTGCCAAATCTCTCACTTATTACCTTATGGGTCTCTCACATAATGCGATCTCTCTCTTCCGCAGTAAAGGGGGCCATAAGGAGCTGCTGAATATCCAGCCAGGGAGGCTGGTGGGTAAGAAAGACAGTTTTGAAGAGACTAATTAAATCTTGAGGGTGGGCAGAGAAGGATTTATGTTGGGCCTTCCAGTTATAGATGTCAGAAGAGGAGAAAGGGATATAGGTTAGGTGGGGGTGCTCTCTCCCGTCTGGTGGAGAGACCTCACAGAGAGGCAGAATTGGCACTGATGGATTTATTGGGGTAGGGGTGGCAGAGGCGGGTAGAGGGAAGGGGAAGGACCAGGGCGGTCCTTCTGCTCAGTGGTCCCATAGGTGTATCCCTACTGTGTATGAGGTGGACTAGTAAGGGTGTCTTAGGACTGGGAGTCAAGTTTAGAGGATGGATAAGGAGAGGGAGAATCTATGTCCTTCATGTCTGATGGAGGCAGGACTGTCTCCCTTGGTTTCCCCTCATCTTTCTGTTCTGGTTTTGGTGATCTGAACTGCCTTAGAGGGAGAGAAATGGTTTTGTTAGTAGGGGGAAGGTGAAACTTGAGCCATGACAGTGGCTCTTCCACCAGGTATCACCAGGCCACGATGTACAGTATTTGGTCTCCATGGAAATTGAAGACCTTACTCTAGGTAGAGTAGATTTGGGCCAAGGTAAATGTTCCTTCTGGTGTCCACCCTGTGGAGAAAGTGGGCCACTTCAGCTGGCAGAGTGTTTTTAGTTTTCCTGGGTAAACCTTGTCACCCAACTTGGTGGCTTTACCTTGAAAATCCTTGAAATGTTGGAGAATAAGACTCAGTGGTGTCACAGATCCCTTACTCCCTGTTTGCCCCATTGCTTCACAACAAACAAAACAACAGACAACAAAAAGACAAGGCACAGACAACCACAGACCTAGTGGCCCTTCCTCAACCAGATATCAAGTCTAAGGGTGTGCAAGATATAATCCCAACTCAAAAACACAACCTGCCACTGGTGTCGATTTTCTCAGTCCCCTGACCACCTAGGGGGACTCGAACACCTGGCTGGTCCAGTCCCCTGCCCGCCTAAGGGGACTTAAACCCCCTGGCCATCTCCCACTGGAGGGATGGGGCGTCCCCACATCCACTCCAGCCGTGGGGAGCAATGCTGCATCCAGCTTCTCCCTGGTGGGCTATACCCTGGAGCTCTGCAACCAGACAGAAGGACCAGATCCCGCAGAATAAAATATCGAGATCTTACCTCCAGAACCTTTTCCCAGAAATTCTGATACTGACTCAGTTCTCATCGTTTGATCATGGACTAGTCCCCATAATGTTGGGGTCCGTTATCAAACGAGCGAGACTGATACAAATTGAAAGTAAAGCAAGGCTTTATTTTTATGCCAGGCATCAGAAGTCAGACTGACCAGCCAGGGTCGCCTCCAAAGAGAGCGACCCCATCCCAATCTCACAGACTGGTTTTCTAGGGCGTAACAGCAGACCCAAGTTATGTGGCTTCTATTGTTAAGGCATTTACTCCCAGAATTGACACCTGGAACTGATACCAGGAACTACTGGGGCATTTATTCCTGAAATGAAGTCTTTAGATATAAACAACAATATGGCTACCCAGGTAATATGGAGTCACTCTAACTAAGCAGGCCCTAATAGTTAAACAGGTTTTAACATTAAATCAGCCCTAAATATTTAGTTAGGGCCAATTTGAACTATTACTTAGTTCAAATTATGATTAGGGCCCTAATGAACTATTACTTACCTTTAATAATATCAGTAAAAGCTTAGCAAAAAAGTTAACATATCTGAGTGGAAAAAATGCAACATAAGTAACTTTCCAATAAAAAAATAAGATAATTACAACAAGAAAATGAACACCATAACCATGACTATGAAGAATAAGATTCATGTACAAATAATCTCAACACTGATTTCTAAAGAAAATAATTTTTCCTGACAATTATAGATCAAAGTATATAAAGAGAAGTTGGAACAAACTGGCACCATACTGCTACTTTGTTTTCTGTATAATATTCTAGCATTGAAAAATTTGAAAGAAGAATGCAAACAATAATCTATGGAACTATGTATTGCCTCAAGAGATGGTGAAAATGGTAATTTAAGGGAGTAATTTATAAAATGAAATTAAAATACTTTGCAATGTTTTATAATGATGATACTTTACCATTTGCTAACTCATTACAGTGTTTGAGTGTATTGTTTTAAACCTATAACTTCTTTTTTAACATAACTTTAAATTTAAGAATTTTATTGACAATTCCAGTGGTTACTGTCTCAGTAGGCTACAATTTTCCATCTTGAAATTATAGAATAACTAAGAACTATAATAACTTAAGAAGAGTTGTTAGAGGCTGCAGGTGGTTAGAGTGAATTATATAAACAGGGACTTAGGGAACTTCTTAGAGTGACAGAGATATCGAATAACTTCATTGTTTGGTAAAGTTACATGACTTTAAACATTTGTCAAACCCATCAACTATACACTTAAAAAGGTTAAATATCACCATTTTCAAAGTATACCTCAATAAAATTGACTTTAAAAAATTGCAACATTTGTTCTGTGAGCTCTAATAGATAATAATACACCATTATTTCAATAAATGATCCAAAATAATTTGTTCTTAAAAGCTTTCTAATTTATTATTACTGTCAAGGCAAAATGATTGTAAAATTGTGATTATAACAATATTAAAGATGTTGATAAAGTGAAATCTAAGATTACACAGAATAAATATAATTTATGAATTATGTCAGTTTTAATTTATTAACTATTGATATACTACTGACCCATCAATAATTGAATACTCAGAAAAACACAATGAGATTGTTTATTTATAGTTTACATTTTTCCACCTTCATAGTACACTAAAAATAATAACCTTAACATAAATTTCCATTTTTCTGTTATATAGATAAATTTTTAGAATAGGAAAATAAAAAATATTTTATGTACCAATTGTGTTACTTGATTATACCTTTTAGACAGTGTGTGATCCTCCATGTGTTTTCATGACACAGGTCCTACAAATATCAGAGGTGGGTCTGAGGCCCCCTTAATCTATACAGCTATTTATTAGAAAAATAATTTTAGTTCCAATAAAAAAGAATATGTTAGCCATTAATAATGCCCCAAATTGGAATGGAAAAACTCTTTGTATACACTCCAGTGTATGCTGTACAACTAGAATGGTTCAAGGTCAGGTTGAACAGTTGCCAGATAAAGATGTTTTAGAGCAGATTTCTTGCATAAGAATACGGGTGATAAATGACATAGTAAGGGTAAACACCAAACTGCCTTCTGAACACATTAATATTTATTGTTTACTGAGTAGTAGATTCCATGGTAAGATATTAAGTCATTTAGACATTACAAGTTAAAAAAAGATTTTTTTTTTTATTTTTTTAAATTTCTTTTCAGTGTACCAGAATTCATTGTTTATGCACCACACCCAGTGCTCCACGCAATACGTGCCATCCATAATACCCACCACCAGGCACACCCTACCTCCCATACCCCCCTCCAAAATCCTCAGTTTATTTCTCAGAGTCCATAGTCTCTCATGGCTCATCTCCCGCTCCAATTTCCCTCAATTCCCTTTTCCTCTCCATCTCCCCATGTCCTCCATGTTATTTCTTATGCTCCACAAATAAGTGAAACCATATGATAATTGACTGTCTCTGCTTGACTTATTTCACTCAGCATAATCTCTTCCAGACCCATCCATGTTGATACAAAAGTTGGGTATTCATCCTTTCTGTTGGAGGCATAATACTCCATAGTTTATATGGACCACATCTTTCTTATCCATTCTTCCATTGAAGTGCATCTTGGTTCTTTCCACAGTTTGGCGACTGTGGCCATTGCTGCTATGAACATTGAAGTACAGATGGCCCTTCTTTTCACTACATCTGTATCTTTACAAATTTTAAGGTGGGGCCATATTCTCCATTTTTTAGACAAGAAGGCCCAGTCTTAGAGATATAATTTTCCCAAGATTAGCCTGCCAGGATATTTAGAGTCTAAATTTGACTTTTGATCTATTAGCCTTCAGTTACTTTCTGATTATTCACTACATAATAGTGCCTTTCTTGTATTTCTTATTTTTATTTTTAATTTTTAAAGATTTCATTTATTTATTTGACAAAGAGAGAGAGAGCACAAACAGGGGAAGCAGGAGTGGAAGCAGCAGGCTCCCCAAAGAGCAGGGACCCAGATGCAGGGCTCAATCCCAGGGTCCTGGGATCATGACCTGACCCAAAGACAAATGCTTAATGGACTAGGACACCCAGGCACCCAATTTCTTATTTTTAAAAGGATGTTTCCTTTAGAAGACATAACAGATCCTTTCAAAGTCTTATCATATCCTCTGAGCCTTTGCCTATTCCTTGCATCTTAGCATGCCTTCAGCACGTCTAACATCTAGCACCTGCATTTTGTTGTCAGAAGACTTTCTGACCTAGGAACTAGGTCTGCATGCATGGATGACAGATTGGTAATACCAGGGAACTAAGGCTCCTTGAAAACAGTCTCCTGACCAGAGACTGATGGGAATTACATGGTTAAGAACCTTTTTATATCTCAGTTAGGAAAATTCTGAGGTATGTGTCCTGGTATTCCCTAGGAGAATTGAGCTCCCATCAACTTATTTGGAAAATAGCAAAATATCAGCTTATTTTACATAATAAAAGATAGTCTATGAAATATAAACATATAAATTTGATGTTATTATATTAATTAACTACTCATCCATAGCATATAATTTCCAGTTAAACCTATGTAAGGCTGCAGTGCTTCAAGTTATTAATTTCCTATAGTCAGTCTACAGCATGTTCAGGGCTATTCAGTATAGAATCCCTAATAATTCAAATTAAAATTATGAAAGAAAATATGATATAATATTATAAAAATGTTAATTGTAGCTTAATTTAAAAATTGGCTATAATTGAAAGTTGGCTATAATTGAAAATAGGCCTTCCATCTTTTTAAACCATAGTCTGAAATATAATAATAATTGAATGATAGTCATTCTCCTGTACTATAGATACTGCATTATAGGTATTAAAGTACTTGGGATTTTTATTTCTTACGTGAATAAAATCATTTACTTTCAAATCTTTGGTATTTGCTAACTCTTCATGCTTATCAAGTAATCCTTTGATACAAGTGGGTGCTGAACATTTATTACTTCCCTTCCTACATTTCCACTGATCGGTTTTATTGTCAGTAAATGATTTTTTTAGTTTTTTACTTATTTATTTGATAGAGAGAAAGCAAGTGCACAAGCATGGGGAGCAGCAAGGGAGAGCTAGAGGGAGAAGAAGGATCCCCACTGAGCAGGGAGCCTGATGCGGGCCTCGAGCCCAGGACTCTGGGATCATGACCTAGGTAAAAGTAGCCACTTAATCAACTGAGCCACTTAGATGTTCCAATGATTTTTGTTTCTAACTAAAGAATCACACTAGGAAAATGTGATTATGTAATATAAATTGAATCAAATTATCTTTATACTCTCAGGGATTTAAAGAAAAGAGCTATTAAAAGAATCAGAGGATTGTTGCGGTGGATCCAGTGATTTCTTTTTTTCCGAAAGAAGAAGATGTATGGTTTGTAGCTCTCAGATGGTCTAGGCAATGGCATAGAGACCTCATGGGGCTCTGAGAAAGCTGGGTATAGTGGAGAGGACTTCAGATGTTGTGATTCTTCAGTTCTCAACGTTCACCAATGTGGCTCCATGCAAAAATATGAGATGTACTTCCTGGTTAGGAATAGCTACTTGTGGGGCATCTGGGTGGCTCAGTCGATCGAGCCCCACATCGGGCTCCCCGCTCAGCAAGAAGCCTGCCTCCCCTCTCCCACTGCCCCTGCTTGTATTCCCTCTCTTGTTGTTTCTCTCTCTGTCAGATAAATAAATAAAATCTTTAAAAAAAAAAAAAAAGACTAGTTACTTGTTTTTCATTAGGCATTTTAAAATACATCCTTTTAGTGGTTTTCTTTTAATTGCTAATTTATCCTTATTCTATAAGTTTGTTCAGGACATTCACTTGGGGATTTAGCCCAGTGTTTTGCATGAAACAGTGTGTTTCAGGAATACTAATTCTATAGTATGTTAATAGAATTATGAGAAATCAAAAGTTTCTGTAGACATGTAAGTTTTGGAAATACTGTGACAAACGATGTTGGTCAGTATGTTATTTACTAATTTTAATGTGTTGAGAGGAAGATATGAAACATAAGCAAAAAAGGGAAAAACAGGAAGAAAAAAAACAACGAAACATTATTAAATAAGAAGGGGTATCTCTCAAGATCTATTTGCACATATTGCACCTACATCCTTTGAAACATGTAGTAATGCTTCAACATAAACTGTAATGTAATGTGGTAATTATCCTGTTTGCCAACCTCTTATTAATGGGGAAAATGGAAGGGTAAAAGGAAAGAAAATTATTCTTCCTACTGAATACACTTGGTGGGAAAAAAGACTAACAAAATTACAACATATACCTCCATGACCTTTAAATTCTCTAAAACTGAGTTGGAAGGCCAAATCAGAAAGTACCCTGGGGAGCACCTGTGTGGCTCAGTCAGTTAAGTATCTGCCTTCAGCTCAAATCATGATCCTGGAGTCCCAGGATCGAGCCCCGTATTGGTCTCCCTGCTCAGTGGGGAATCTACTTCTCCTTCTTCCTCTGCTCTTCCCCAACTTGTGTTCTCTGTCCCTCTCAAATGAATAAATGAAATATTTATTTAAAAAATATTCCCCTTAAGTATAGAGAACAAACAGCCGTGCTGGAAGGAGGTGGGCATGGGACTGGGCTAAATGGGTCATGAGCATTAAAGAAGGCACTGGTTGTGATGAGCACTGGGTGTTGTGTGTAAGTGATGAGTCACTAAATTCTACCTCTGAAACCAATAGTACACTGTGCGTTAATTAACTAGAATTTAAATTAAAAAGAACAGTATTAACTTGATATAGATTCTGCACAGAGGATAAGGAGGTAACAGAGTAAAAGTGTCCTGTAAAATCATACATCAGGAAGATATAAGAGGTTATTAAGAAATATTAGGAATAAGAATGCTAATTATCTTTTTTTTTAAAGATTTTATTTATTTATTTGACAGAGAGAGATCACAAGTAGGCAGAGAGAGAGGAGGAAGCAGGCTCTCTGCTGAGCAGAGAGCCCAATGCGGGACTCGATCCCAGGACCCTGAGATCATGACCTGAGCCGAAGGCAGAGGCTTTAACTCACTGAGCCACCCAGGCGCCCTGCTAATTATCTTTAAATTAAAAGAATAACCTTAAATTAACCAGAGAACAACCTAGGAAAAAAAAAAAACTCACTACATCGTATTTATCCTGAGGAATTTATAGTTTTTAAGATATTTGCACGATTTCTATATTGTTTTCATGAATGTCCCATTTAATGACTATTCATGCTTAAATAACTTTGGAAAGGAAATTTAGGGGATAAAATCAAGCAGGGTCATCTGTTCTACCCACATAATTCCACTTTACCTGATAGGAAGGGAATAGGAGTGGCTGAACTTTACTTACTCCTGTTGATGTGAAGGATACAATCACTTTCCTCATGGTGAGTATTTTGCATACTTGCCTGGATTTGGGATCCAGAGCAGATAAACACCTCACTTTGGAGAAAGCTATGTTGCTCTAAGGAAAATGGATTTCTTGGGGTGCTTGTGTGGCTCAGTCATTAAGCATCTGTCTTTGGCTCGGTCGTGATCCCATGGTTCTGGGATCGAGACCTGCCTCTGGCTCTCTGCTCAGTGCAGAGTCTATTTCTCCCTCTCTCACTCCTCCTGCTTGTATTCCATCTCTCTGTCAAATAAATAAATAAAATCTTTAAAAGAAAAAAAAAATGAATTTCTTCATCTAATTCTTCTTTCTGTTAGCTTCTTTGTTTTAAGTTTATAGCAGTAAGCTATCCGATTTATCCCAGGGAACATTATCTATCATGGCTCTCTCTTGCTTCTAGTCGTCAGTTTATGAATATTACTAAACTTGAATTAAAGTGGTAACTCTTTAAAGAATAGTCTGATCTAATTTCAAATAAATAACACAAATATCTATAACTGCAAGAAATCAAATACTACATAAGTGTCATGAAAAAGTGGAAAGAAGCGCTTCTTCTACCAAGTCCTTAAATTCATTGGTATTATTAATTGGTGTTAATCTGTTCTTTCTCTGTAATGTTGACTATTTAACCCTTAGAATCTATTTCTCCACTCCAAATACTACACACACACACACCTGCATCCTTCCCCACCATGAGAGAAAGGAAATACACATGTACCAAGATAACAAGAGAAAATCTAGACTCTCTACAAGGTAATTTTTTTTTTTTTGTGGAGAATTAAAAACATCAAAATAAAAGGTTTATATCCACAGAAAATTATTTTGACCAATATGTGAATGGAACCAATGAATGGAATTGGTTGAGTATTTTCTTAAAATCTTGTGGAAAATCTGCACATGTAATAGTCTAGCAATGAAGATGAAGAAGCTAAGATAGTTTCTAAAAAAGAGCACCAAAGCTGATCAAAAAGAAAAAAACATACAAGTACATGAGAGAGGCATTGACAAGACTGGACTGATATTTTTTTTTAATCTGATAGAGCAGAGCGATACAGAAATCACCATTACAGTTATTATTATTGCCCTCACTAGCACTGCTAACTGCAGTTTATGTGAACAGAATAAACACAGAGTCATAGCACTAAATGATGATTCTGCAAATCAGAATTACTGTAACTGAAACAAGGAAGCAATTTTATCAAGCACATCATGTAATGTATCATTTAATCTGCACAAGGATTCTATTAGGCAGCCTTATCTGTTTCAAGTCATGAGAAAACCCAGAGATGATGAGATTCCTAGTCTCTCATCATTTAAAAAAGATTAAAGGTGTTTATTTGCCTGTTTGTGATTGTGCATTCAATGAACTGATTTAGTCAGTAGCAGCAAGTATATGTTCCTCAGTGATTTCTTAAGGATGTAAGACCCAAAATGATGTTGATAGAATTAGAAAGTTGCAAAATAGTAATAGTAATTAAAGCATAACACAGATTTACATAGTTAATATTCAAACAACCCTTTGAGATCAATACTGGGGTTATTCTCATTTCACAGATAAGAAAGCTGAGGCAGAGAATTAATAAGCCTAGAAATCAAGCAAAAATAGAAAGATTTAAGAAAAATAGATGAACAACTTAAATCTTTCAGAAACAGATCTTTAACCTATCAAACTGGCTTTTTCAAGTTACCTATAACTTCAGATTTTCCTGACAAGGCACTCCTGATTTCCACACTAAGGCCTTTGCCTTCAGCCAGATAAATGTGGTGGTGCGACAAACTGCCCTGTAACCACCACTATGGAATTCTCTGATTTTGTTTATGGCAGTGAATGCCAGACACACACAAAAATGATTATATGGTGTTTGAAAGGTATTGCTTTGCCCAAGATGAACATTATTTTTTCTTTCCTGGCCCATCTTTCAGGAGAGGATTTTATAATGGCTGTAGGAATGAGAGGATTTCAAATAGGGTGTTTCACATCTTTCTCTGTTATTTAGAGGAAAATATCAGAACAATAGTCTACAACCAAACAGAAATGAATGGTCTATTCCACTGGTCCTACATGTGTTCATATTCTGTAGTGCTATATCAGAGCACTATATGACATTGTCTTCACATTTTTTCTTCAACTTCCCAATTTCACCATTGTGCAGCCTTACCAGAGGAAAACAGGTGGAGTGCTATCCTAAAAGAAAAAAAAAAATGGAAAAGATAATTTAAAACAAAAGGAAGTAATAGTAATGCTGCAAGCTGAAGAAATTATAGAAAATTGAAATTAAAAGATATTAAAGGAAACTGACAAATGCCAATTAAATTTTAGTATGATGTCATTGGTGATTGTGAAAAATGTAAAATCAGTAAAGACAAAGGAGAAAACAAGAGATAACAATGTCAAGATGGGCAAGTGTGTGTTCTTTAAAATAATTCTGATGAGAGTGAGAGATGAGATAGAGCCCAAGCTAAAAATTAGAGTGAAAAGACTGAGTGTAATTTCTTTTTCTTTGTTTGTTTTTGTTTGTTTGTTTTTTGTTTGTTTGTTTGTAATGTTGGAGAAACTTGCGTGTAGACGGTATAGAAATTGCAGAGCAGAGACTGATAAAGATGGATGAAGAAGGGCGATGGGGCTGTGATCCATAGCAGAGGTGCGAGGTGAGGCTTGGGTGGGAAATGGGGCATTCTCGCCATGGAAGCCAAAATGCAGCAGAGAAAGGCTGATTGGTTGGAAATGTACTGGGATATTTGCGGGGGTGGGGGGAGCTTAAAAGACTTCACACCTAATGCACTCAGCGGTCACTAGGAAATAAGAGCCAAAGATGCTCACTGAGAATGAGAAGAAAAGTGGGGTGGCAGGACTGCAAGGAGTGGCACTGATATAAACTACCACTTGAAGGGAAAGATTTCTAAGAAAACCTCAGCATACAGCTTGGCTGGAGATTAGAAATGTGTGGTGACTTCAGGGCAGTCACGGATCTTTTTCCTCCAGGACTTAGCAGTACGGGTATAGGGACTGGAGAGATGAACAATTGGTTTTATACAAGGGGGTTATTACTTTTCTGGATAGAAGTGGGTAAGTATTCGTAGGTAATTTGTGCTAAATTTGATAAGGAAAATTAATGAAAAATACAAATTAAGAGTACTACAGCTTTGGTTTCTGTTGAAGGAATTTGGGTCCAGGACTGTGTTGGAGGAGCCTCCCTAGTGACTCTGAAATCACACTTTATACCTATATAACCAACAAGCCAGAGTCACAGAGTGGTTACTTGCATGGATATTGCAATCAGAACACTTGGTTTCAAGCCCTGCCATTGAAATGTAGGAAAAATTTCTAAATTGTTCAGTTTCCTTACCTTTAAAATGGAAATAAATAAATAAATAAATAAATAAATAAATAAAATGGAAATAAAAGCAATTGTAAAAACCTCATGAAGATTCATTAAGCCAGTACCTAGAGCAGTGCCTGCCTGGTCACATTAAGCATTCTATAAATGTTGGGACTAATTAGACCCAATACAGTTGCTTCCTGAAATTCAATGCAATCTCCAAATGCTGAAAGCACAAAGTTAAAAATATGCAAGGAATGAAGCCAAGAAATAATTATTTGATTTTTCTATTAATGTTATAAATAATATATGTAGTATTCCATCTCTCACATTCATTAACTACTGAATGAGGATAAGGTTCAGGGTTAATTTTTTAAAAAGCAGTTAGTTTGCTCTACTAGTGACAGAACCTATTAACTTATTGCCACTTACTCCATTTCTTTACACACGGACAAAATCTTAATTCAGCTCTGAAATGAGCTTAATTCAGCTGTTCCAATGGCTGAGGGTAGTTTTATCATCATTAGAAAACCACTCTTTGGAATGTATTTTTCTGGCTGAAATCTATTTTAATGGCAAAAGTCCTCATATGCTAGGTAGAGCAGGGTAGTGAAATTTGAAGAGAATGCTCTTTGTTCTGTAATCAGAGATAATGAGGTGCTTAATTAAGGATGACTGGCACATCTCTCTACGTCCATTCATAAGATAGAAGAATAAATAATTCCTAAATGCCCAGTGCTCCTCTGTTTCATCTGACCGTAGTTTAGGAGGGTTGAGGAAGCAAACTTACACAGACTCTCTTGGGCAGTTGTGCTCTAAATAACTGGGTCACAATCTCAGCATCACCTGTTGGAAATATAAACTCTCTGCCCCCACTTCACACCTCTCAGAACAGTCCTGCATTTTGGCAAGATACCTGAGAATCCACATGTAGGTTAAAATTTGAACAAGTTCTTACTCTGGAAGAATGAAGTCTGATTTAAGGTCTCAGCATTCTGCTGTTTTCCATTCCTTTGGTTTCTGCCTAACTAGAAAAACTATCAAAACAGATCTGGGAAATTTGAGAACAAGTCAGGAAGGTGCTTCGCCCCCACCAGCCTCTGTATCTCCTCCCCTTTCCCACATCAGTGTGAAAGGAGACTTTGTATTCACACACCCCTGACCTTGATTCTCCTCATAAAGTGATAGATTTTGGTTGAAGAAATAGGATACTCATGCTATGGGTACCAGTAGAGCCATCAATTTTAGCAACCACAGCTTTTGAAAACAATATCATAAAATATGACTGAACATACAGCTTGAAGACCAGGGATAAATTTTCCTATGACAAGAACATTTTTTAAACCCACAAATTTGTCCTAGGTGAGATGCACTTTATCAATAAAGACAGTTGTTGTGGCAAGTTGTCAGGCTAAGTAGATTTAAGAGAACAAGGAGGGATGGGACAAGGAAGCCCAAACATATTTGTTTAAAGTTATGAATTAAATATTCCTTTGTTTTATTTGTTTCACTGGCTTATATAATCTTAACATTTACGAGAGAAGAGGGACTAATGAATTTGGTTTTCAGAACAAGATTTAAGAGTAGAATTGAGTTTGAAGTTGCACTAATCATCTCTGATACCTTTTCAAATAGTAAATCTTCTCTTTATTTTGAAACTTTTTCATAAAACTAAAATCTCTCAATTGAATATGAATGAAATTTTCTTCATGAAATCTTAGTGGAAATATGTCTGAAGTAATACTTAAATGATATTTCTCTCCTGAGGACAAGGCCTTTAAACACAGCAAATCATGGTTTTCCCATTATCACACCATCTCAATTTCTAGAATCAAATTATGTTCTCTATTACTGTGCAGATGAGTTGAACATTTTTTAGATAATAACCCATTTTTCTTGCCTTGATATACCTTCTGTGGATTAATTCCATCTCAAAGTTTACTTTGAAGTACAAGGTAAACAAGTTGGGAAAAACGAAGAAAGCCAAAGTGGATGATTACCCACCCCCCAAATGGCATGATTATGAATAAGTTGTAGTAATCTGCTGTTGTGTTATCCTGCCTATTGAGATTTTAAACATTAGATAATCAGACTTTGGGGGTGCAAGAAATATTTGAGACTTGAAGTTGAATGTTTATATTAGAGCAATCTAAACACTGTTACATGATGATTAGGAGCAGTGCTTCTCAACCCTGGGTGAAATGTAGTATCCAGACTCATTCCAGCCCAACTGAATCAGAATCATTTAGGATATATGAGCTGCAAATTAGTATTAAAAATACACAAAAACTCTCCAAGTGATTTCTAATTGGAGTTAGGGTGGAGATCTACTTCCATCTGTTATAAGACATTAATGGACTTACTATATGATGTATATAAAATGCAATTCTATTTATTATTAATTATTGTCTATAATGTCTTGTGTTTAAAAATGGTAGATATCGTGGGCGCCTGGGTGGCTCAGTGGGTTAAGCCACTGCCTTCGGCTCAGGTCATGATCTCAGAGTGCTGGGATGGAGTCCCGCATCGGGCTCTCTGCTCAGCAGGGAGCCTGCTTCCCTTCCTCTCTCTCTGCCTGCCTCTCTGCCTACTTGTGATCTCTCTCTGTCAAAATAAATAAATAAAATCTTTAAAAAAAAATGGTAGATATCGTTTTATAAGACTGATCATAAAACCTCCAGTTGAGTGAGATACTGGTTTAATATGTGAAAAATGCATCCTGATGAAATAGTTGGGCACATTTCTTTCATGGGGAGATCACAAATGTCATTGTTTCTCATTCTTATTAGTTCATGGAGGTTTTATTGACTTTAAAACTTTAAATAGGGAAGAATATTGTCTTATAAACATCCGTCTAAGAAAAATAGAATATAACTTCCAGCTTGGGTGGCTCCATCCACGATATAAATAGCTTGGAGTTTAGGATATGAAAAAGGATTGTTATATTTTATTTGAAGTGATAGTCATTAAGTAAAATATCATTATTTACTTTTCTTACCATGCTCAGGTGTTAAAACATTACAGCAAATTTCATACTGAAGCATTTTCAATGGCAATAAGCTGAGTTATTATTCTTTGTTTATGGCTTAGGGACTTATCCTATGTTCTTGAGATGCTCCTAGAGAAAGTAAGTACTTTGTCTAATAGTTCACCAAATTTTGGGGGGAATTGTAGCTTCTTTCTTGGAGGGGTAGGTTTTATTAATATTCTTGGAAAGGGAAATATTAGGAAATATTTGTATTTACAAATAGATACAGACCCAAATAAGTAAAGCAATATATTTTTTATATTTAACAACTTTGAGGAACAAATGGTTAGAGTTACCAGATGACCTAGCAATTTCACTTCTAGATTTTTACCCATGAAAATAAAATGTCTGTCCACACCAAAAAAAAAAAAAGAAGAACTTTGAGGAATTAGAAGGGCAAACAAAGAAACAAGAATCCCACTGGAACAGGTCTCCTTTTTAGAATGTAGATTGTATAGTATATACTACTTAAACTAAGTAGCATATAATAGTTTCACTGGTTTTGAATAATTTAAAGGTGTTATCTAAAGTAAGGTAGGGAATACAAAGATTATTTGTAAATGGGTCACTGTAGAATCTAATGTCTCTTGTATAATTTAAAATATATAGGAAACAAAAACATTTTTAAAATGTAAAAAAGGGAATGGCTGAGATACACACATATATATATATATGTGTATATGTACATATGTTTGTGTGTGTATGTATGTATATATATGTATAGGTTGAAGTCTCAAAGCGGGGACTAGGAGTGTGTCAGTTTGAGGGGATGTGTTTGCTTCACCTCTTTGCCTAATGCTAGTGTCAATATGATGTAAGACTGGAAAAACCACCAAATGATTTTTTTTTTATTATGTTTTTTAGAATTAAGAAGATACTTCATTTAACAAAGTAATTAAGAATATACTGGTATGAGGGCCCACCAGTTTTAGAGCCTACAGTCTAACTAAGCTAGGATTTATGGGAGGAAGAGATTGAGAACTGGTCTAATTGGTAAGAATGGGGATGGTAAGTTCCCCCAAGTAATGGAGTCTAGATAGTGGCTCTTAACAATTTAAAACAAGGTAAGCTCAAAGATTCTCATCGGAAGCCAGGCTGGAATGACAATCAGAGAAGCAAGGCAAGCAGAGAGCCACAGATGTGGCTAAAATAAAAGTTTTCTTGGTATCAAGGTAAATGCACACATAATGAGGGTATGGCTCCATCTCTCTAACAGCAACAACAAATGAAGGAAGGCTAATGCGGGAAGACTTAAGGCAGCTATCTTAATAAAATGTCTCAACCTTTTGTCCAATATCCAGATGTGAGCCAGTTTTCCAGTTTTGAACTCACTGAGTAAAGGACAGACTAGATCCCCAAGAAGTGTCTTATAGCACTCCAGTTGTAATGATTACCTTATCTTTTCCCAAAGAGACCTTTTATTTTTTTTTAAAGATTTTATTTATTTATCTGACAGACAGAGATCACAAGTAGACAGAGAGGCAGGCAGAGAGAGAGAAAGAGAGAGGGAAACAGTCTCCCTGCTGAGCAGAGAGCCCGATGTGGGACTCGATCCCAGGACCCTGAGATCATGACCTGAGCTGAAGGCAGCGGCTTAACCCACTGAGCCACCCAGGTGCCCCCCAAAGAGACCTTTTAGTTGAAGGACCATACACTAGAATAACCATGCACTGGAGAAAGGGGATGCCTAAACATTCTGAGGATTGTTGCACACAAGAGCTAAGTAGTCCCTTCTCTAATTGGCAAATGTATAATTTTCATGAACATTTTTGGTAATTGGCACAACTTCTACCTATAAGGCAAAATCTTTGGCCTATAATGTTTAATCTATCGTGGTGGAAAAGCAAGAAAATGGAAGCATTAGACAAATTGCCCCCTGTCCCACACACACAAACAAAACACGAACACAGGCAATATAGTGACAATATTTCAGGTGAAATAACAGAGATCGGTACTACTTTAAAGATATAAAGGAGGCAGAGATAGTATCTCCATCATATCTGCATTTGGTTCACAGGGTGGTAGGGCATAGGTGATACAAAGGCCCCAAATGGGAGTTTGTGCATCTTGATCCTTCTTTTACCATGAAGCACGATCATGTAGGTACTCGCTCTTTTAGCAGCGACTAATATGTCTCCCTTCACTGCTTATTACAAAACAACATGAATTTATAATCTTACAGTTTTGGAATTCAGAAGTTTAAAATGAGTCAGCAAAACTGCAGTCCTTCTGGAGGCTGTGGTGGAGAAGTAATTTCCTTGCCTTTTACAGATGCTAGAAACCACCCATAGTCATTAGCTCATAGCCCTGCCCTGCACTGCACCAGCTTCTTCCATGGTTGCTTATCTGATTCTGACACTCCTCCCTTTTATTTCATTTGATTTTTTTTTTCATTATGTTCACTCCTCCCTTTTAAAAAGATTCTTGTGATTATGTTGGACCCACCTAGGTCATCTGGGATAATCTTTTTATTTTAAAGCCCTTAATTACATCTGCAAAGTCCCTTTTGCCACATAAGATAAGCCATCATAGGTTTTGAAGATTAGTCTGTGAACATCTTTGGATATGATTATTCTGCCTACTGTCTCCCCCCATGCACCATTCAGCATCTTAAGATGAGTAGTCTTTGAATTTGCTGCACTTGAGGAAGATCTGGGGAGTTAAAAAAAAAAAAATACCCATTCTGGATCCCATCTCCAGAAGTTCTTGTTTAAATGCTTTAGAATTGCATCTATATTTTTGAAGATTTCCAGTTGCACCCTCAATTCAGAACTGTTTCTGTTACATGCCATGGACTTCTCAGAGTCTCTGTCCTGGCTCTCATCCTCAAGAAGAAAGAATATTCAAATATAACTCAGTTTTCCCTCAATTACTTGTATCTTCTAACCATTCTCACAAAAGTTCTTCCTTACTCAATGTGCCAAAATAAACTCAGCATTCCTCTACATCTTTGGTTATAAATATTACTTTCAAGCTATGTTTGACCTCCTCTCTGCAAAACTTACTTTGTAGAATCTTTCAAAAGTATTATCTTCCTTATCCAAATTCCTACTTGTTATTTGTACCTATCATTTCAGCTTAGTACCTATAATCCTGGCTGTGGGTCTTTGTTGCCAAAGCACATGTTTCACTTTGCTAATACAAGCTTACCTGGCTATTTGGAGAAGTATTAATGGCAATAATACCTTTCTCAAAATATTATTAAAACTAAAATTATTTAAAGTAAAATTACCATTGCATCAAAACCAAAAGGAATAGTGATATGAATGAATTATTTTTCAGACTCTGTGGTGATCCTGATTAATGCTATTGGGTCAATACATAGAAGCGTACTGAAGAATAAGTGAGGTTTGGAAAGGTAAATTCTATTGCTAGATTATGGGATAATAGGTGTAAAGGGCAGGGTGTTTAGAGGGACCATGTATAATAGCTGAGAGGAGCTTGTGTAAAACAAAGAATTGTAAAATATTAATCAGTTCTTATAGGGCTGAGACTCACTGGGGTCTTCAGGAGGGTGGAGGACAGATGCTTTCAGTCCTTAGGTATACCAGCCCGCTTCTCTCCCCATCACCTCCTCTTCTTTGTTCCCCTCTGTCCTACTTCACTTCTCCCTTCTCTCAACTGAAGATACTTCTTCTTTTCCCCATCCTCTCAAGGAGCTCAAATATTCTTAAAATCCATGCACTTCATTTGTTTGTAGGCACTGTCTGCTTTCATGCCTGCAAACACAGTTTCCTTGGGGAAAAATAAAACAAAGTGATGCCTGCATTTTTGGTAAAGGAAGAGAAGAATGTACACAAATTAAAGTCTCAATAAACTGTGGCCAAATATTATAAATCACTTCTTCTCAATAATACTCTCAGGTAAGTATCATTATAAAATACAAAATGCTTAGTCTCCAATCATTTAGTGAGTGTAAATATAAATGAACTCATTTATGGAAAACCTAGCTTCATCACCTAAGGTCACCTCTCTGAGCCTCAGAGTCCTCATTTATAAAATGAGGATATTAGACCAGATGATCTCTAAGGAACTTTCCAAGCCCCAAATCTGCCTCTGTGTTATTGAAGCTATATGAAGAAAAACAGCTCAGTGGGATAGCAACTTATGAAAAATTTAAGTTATCCCAGCCAGAAATTTTTCATCTTAACAGGCTTTATGTCACGATGGGAACAGATGCCATCTGACTTTGTAATTTGAGTTTAATTGATTTATAGGCTTACGGTGCCCTGCAGTGCAGTGACTTCTCCAAGTAGGAGAGAATTGGTACTTTAAATTCTCTGGTACGAAATTATGCTTGTGCTTCATGGAGCAATCACAGCTGCCTTTCTGACTTTTCCCAAGACCTGCCCCTGGCCTACTTTCCCTCTGCTTACACTTTTATCATGCCCTTTCCTCACATCCTCCATCATCTCCTTTTAGAAAACTTTGAACTGAGTCTCTCCAGACCCCTTTCTTGAGTTCATCCTGCATTTCCATTTACTTGCTAGACATCTCCTCTTTCATGATCATAAGGACTGACACTCAACATGTCAAAGCAGACTGACTTTGTCTCCGTTCTGTGGCATTTTTCTGCAATTATCATCTGCATCTTCTCTGTCACAGAGGCTGGAAAACTGCTATCATGTCAGAATCCAGCCTTTCTCATGCCTCCTTGTCAGTTGTGGGAGTTCTAAAATAGCACAGTTGCTAGGAGTACAACAGCTCTGGACTGAAATGGCCTAGGTTCAAATCCCAGCTCCCCTGCTCCCCAGCTATATTGTCCTGGGCCTGTTATCACTCTCCAAAATGGAACCAGTTGCTTTTCTAGGCCTGCTGAGGATAAGATTAAGTAATGTATGAGGAGTTTTGGCACAGAAAAATCACCTAACCAGTGATAATCATAATTCTTATTGAGTTCCAAACTCCTTAGTATTTTTCTAAAACCTCCATTCTCTCTTGAACTAAAATAACATGAGCTTTCTTTGCTTCACACATAATCTTTTCACTTCTCTTTTTCTTTTCTTTCCTTTCTCCTTTCCTTTCCTTTTCTCCGTTCTTTTCTTTTTCCATTCCTTTCCTTTCCTTTTCTTTTCTTTTCCTTCTTTTTTTCTCTTTCTCTTTCTTTCCTGTCATTTTAACCCCCTATTAGGTAGATCAATCTTCGACTTCCCCTTTCCTCAAGAATAGCTTCCCATTTCTGATTTCCTGTTGAATGAAATCAAAGTTCTTTAATCTAACGGTCAGGAAAACTTGTGATTTAGACACAATTTCCTTTTCTTATTTGCTCTTATTTGCTAATTTATTTGCTACAGTTCTATTATCTGTAACTTAAACCAAACAATGTTAAATGGCTACTTTTTTCCAACCATACTGTGTAATTTGCTCATACTTTTTTTTTTTTTATTAAGGTATAATATATTATTTCCCCCTGGGGCACAGGTCTGTGAATCATCAGGCTTACACATTTCACAGCTCTCACCATAGCAATATCCCCATACCCATGAAGGATCTCAAATGCTACTTCGATCTTCACATCCTTCATCATCTGGGAGTTTTTTTCTCTCCTCTATTGTCCCATAATTAACCTGTCCTTTACTTACAGTACTCATCTCCTTTCTCCCTGTCATTAATGTCACTTGTATACCTAACTCATCTTCATTATTTAACTACAAACTACCTTAGGAAAAAAAATTTCATTTCATATTTGTATATTCCAAATAGCTGTTCCATTGGAAATGTAAGTAGTCAGCATTTTTAAGGGAAGAAGGATTTAAATAAACAAATAATGAATGGGTCAATGAATGAGTGAGCTACCAGATAATCATCATTTATTTAGCGTGTGCCTTTACAAATGGACAGTAAATTGGAAAAACAAAGCACCAAAAGAAAATTAGGGTAGGAGAAATAAAAACAAGTAAAAATTAACTCAAGAAATCACAATGTAAATGTCATCACTGATGGAGTGAGACAAATAGAGAAAGTCGGGCAGGGTAATTAAAATGGAGAGACTAAACTTTTCATCTGCCATGCATCAGGTTTGCCATCTTTGTTACCTACACAAATATGCAGTTTTACCCTAATATAAGATATCTTGGATGTAACCAGGGATTAGTCTAATTCAATGTTAATAATAGTGCCTAATTTCATATCTTACACTATGTTGTAGTTTCCAAGTATTTTTTATGTATATTGCCTCAATTTTTGGTCTTCAGAATGATGTGGTATCAGTATTTTCTTTATTAAACAAAGGGATTTGAATATGAAAAGTTTTTAAGTTGCCCACCTACTCAGTAAGATAAGGTCTGGGCTCAAATCCAGAGTTTATGAATTGAAATTCAGATTCTTTGATTCTTTCATTACTGCAACCTACATAGGGTAGATGGTACACATCCAAATTCAGCAAAACAAAGTGACAAAGTTGTACATTATCCTTCCAAAAATCTACTCCCACTCTGATGGATGCTATTTTTAAACAAAACAGTAAGTTCAATTTGTCAAGCCTGAATATGAACCCTTTACATGCTGCTCATGCTGCCCCTGACAAGGAATAATGGCTCCTCTAAGTTTTCTCACCAGAGTGTAACAAACCTGGGATGTAGAATCCATGCTGCCAACTTGCTCTGAGGAATTGTGCTGTTCCTGTATAATTTGTTTACTTTCTCCCTGGAGTCCATTATCTCTGGATGATTTTAGTCATGAAAAGAAGGCAGAGAGAGCAGCAAGTATATGAATGTTTGCTGACAAACGCTGCTTTATTGTTCTGGAACACACAGAGAAAATGATACATGAAGGAACTGCATATTGCAATACTATGAAAAGAATCATTTTTTGCTTTTTTCTTTTTAAAGTGGGGAATATTGGGAAATAAAAAGAAATTGACTTACATCATCTTAGTCTGGGTCAGACAGATAATAATTCACTAATGAACTTGATCTGCTGTATTTAAAATTAGTTATTTTATTTTTGGTTGCTAAAAGAGCTGAAGATTGAGTTTAAACTTTATTTGTGCAATTTTTCTCTGTTCTAAGTGTGGAAGATAAAATTAATTTATATTAACTTCATATAAATCATATATAATTTATATATTATCACAGAAAACATGCAACTAAAATTAAATGTAAAATTGAGCATGCTAAATTGATAAATTAGGAAATCTCAAAAATGGGAACAAATTCCAAATGCTTCACAAATCCTGTCCATTGGAGTACCTACGAAGAACAGAAAAAGTCCAAGTTAAAAAAGAGTGGGGGGAAATCAACCTGAAAATAAACCCATTAGTAAATAATTCACTGAGTAGGGGGTGTATAGAACTTAATTTAAAGTCAGGACCCATAAGAAATATTTGTTTCTCCCAGAGCACTCAAAATTGACAAAATTAAAAAGTCTTACTGGATGGGCGCCTGGGTGGCTCAGTGGGTTAAGCCGCTGCCTTCGGCTCAGGTCATGATCTCAGGGTCCTGGGATCGAGTCCTGCGTCAGGCTCTCTGCTCAGCAGGGAGCCTGCTTCTTCCTCTCTCTCTCTGCCTGCCTCTCTGCCTACTTGTAATCTCTCTCTGTCAAATAAATAAATAAATCTTAAAAAAAAAAAAAAGTCTTCCTGGGAGAGTCGGAGCTCTTTCCACCCTCTGTCTCCCAACTTATGCTCTTAGAATTATTAATGACAGGATAACTGAACAACCAACCTTCTCTTTTATTTTCATTCAATAAGAACAATATTTTCTCTCTGCCTTCACATCAGTATCTCTATCTGTATCCATCTGTAGATTGCAACACACACACACACACACACGAGAAATTAAGTGTAGACTTGTGTTACTTTTATTTTGTGGAGTAGGAAACAAGAAATGCTGATTTTTTTTGAGTTTTGTAGTTAGGAAGAACATAGAAATATAATTGAGAGTAGTATACGATGGAAAATATAGTTGCTATGTGTGATCTGTAGTTTTTCAGGGACCAAAGCTATCAGAAAAGAACTTCTCTGAAACTAGCATATCGTTGAAGGCTGGTTAATAATACACACTGGTTTTGTAGTGTATCATATCAATAATTTTGTATATATTTTAAGGTGACTTGAGAACAATGCCAATATACAAGTTAACAGTGACCAAGGCTTAAATCTTTACTTGATGATAAACATGGATTTGGGACAGACCTCAGATTTTTAACAATCAGTATGCAATAAACAAAATAATCCAGAATGAAATATAAGAAAAATACTTCAGCACAATGAAACATTTACTATCATTTATTATCACCCTCAATACCTCAGTATAAATTACTACTAAAATACTACTGAAAATTATTTTTCAGTAAAAAAAAAAAGAAATATTAGAATCCATTGGATATTCTAAATACAGTGAAATCTTATCAACTGAAAATAACACTTGCTTAGAACTGTGCCTGGAACATAGTAAGCACTCAGCAAATTGTAACTTTGTTACTAGAGATAAATAGGCCATTAGATAATGTTGATGTTAAAAGGGGCAATTGATTATAAACATGTAACTATTATGAACATATAGGCACCTCACAGAAACCAAAAAAATACAGGAAGCAAAAACTTAGAACTTAAAAACTTTTAACAGAATTAAAAGGATAAATGCACAATTCAACAAATTGCTTCTCCCTCCTAGCTCATGCTCTCTCTCTCTCTGTCTGAAATAATAAATAAATCTCCAAAAAAAAGTAATCATGATAGTGTGGTACTGACATAAAGGTAGAAATACAGATCAATAGAATATAATTTAGAAATAAACCCTTACATTTATGGTTAATTGATTTTTGTCAGTGGTGCCAAGACCATTCTGTGGGGAAACAGTCTTCTCAACAAATGGCACTGGGACAACTGGATAGACACGCACAAAAGAATGACTTTTTTTCTTAAAGATTTTATTTATTTATTTGACAGACAGAGATCACAAGCAGGCAGACAGGCAGGCAGAGAAAGGGAGAGGAGGAAGGAGGCTCCCTGCAGAGCAGAGAGCCCGATGCGGGACTCGATCCCAGGACCCTGAGATCAGAATAGCCAAAATCAAAAGACAGTAAATAACAAATGTTGGAGATGATGTGGAAAAAGGGAAGCCTTCTTACACTTTTGGTGGGAATGCAAGTTGGTGCAGCCATTTTGGAAAACAGTGTGGAGATTCCTTAGAAATTAAAAATAGAGGAGGAGTCAAGATGGCGGAGAAGTAGCAGGCTGAGACTACTTCAGCTACCAGGAGATCAGCTAGATAGCTTATCTAAAAATTGCAAACACCTGCAAATCCATCGGCAGATCGAAGAGAAGAAGAACAGCAATTCTGGAAACAGAAAAACAACCACTTTCTGAAAGGTAGGACCGGCGGAGACGTGAATCCAAAGCGACGGGAAAATAGACCCCGGGGGGAGGGGCCGGCTCCCGGCAAGCGGCGGAGCAACGGAGCACAAAATCGGGACTTTTAAAAGTCTGTTCCGCTGAGGGACATCGCTCCAGAGGCTAAACTGGGGTGAAGCCCACGCGGGGTCAGCGTGGCCTCAGGTCCCGCAGGGTCACAGAAGAATCGGGGGTGTCTGAGTGTCGCAGAGCTTGCTGGTACTGGAACGGGAAAGCCGGCTACAGAGACAGAGCCGACAGTAAGATCACAGCTCGGTGTTACCTTGAACCAGTCGCAGGCTCGGTGAGCTCGGAGATGGGAGTTACTGGGCGCTGTTCTCTGAGGGCGCACTGAGGAGTGGGGCCCCGGGGCTCTCGGCTCCTCCAGGCCGGAGACCAGGAGGCCGCCATTTGTATTCCCGTCCTCTGGAACTCTACGGAAAGCGCTCAGGGAACAAAAGCTCCTGAAAGCAAACCCGAGTGGATTACGCACCCCGGCCCCTGGTAAGGGCGGTGCAATTCTGCCTGGGGCAAAGACACTTGAGAATCACTACACCAGGCCCCTCCCCCAGAAGATCAACAAGAAATCCAGCCGAGACCAAGTTCACCTACCAAGGAGTGCGGTTTCAATACCAAGGAGAGCAGCAGAACTCCAGAGGAGGAGAAAGCAAAGCAGGGAACTCATGGCTTTCTCCCTGTGATTTTTTTTAGTCTTGCAGTTAATTTAATTTTTTTCTTTTTAAATTTTTGTTTTTTTTCTTGCCTTCTGGTAAAATTTTTTTTTTAACTTTTACCCTTTTCGTTATTAACTTTTTTTAACTAGTTTATCTAATATATATATTTTCTTTTTTATATTTTTCTTTATTCGTTTTCTTTTTTTTAAATTCTTTTCTTTTTTTTTCTTTTTTTTCTTTTTTTTTTCTTTCTCCCTTTTTGAACTTCTTTTTATTCCCTTTCTCCCCCCTCACGATTTGGGATCTCTTCTGATTTGGTTAAAGCATATTTTCCTGGGGTTGTTGCCACCCTTTTAGTATTTTACTTGCTCCTTCATATACTCTTATCTGGATAAAATGACAAGACGGAAAAATTCACCACAAAAAAAAGATCAAGAAGCAGTACCAAAGGCTAGGGACCTAATCAATATAGACATTGGTAATATGTCAGATCTAGAGTTCAGAATGACAATCTCAAGGTTCTAGCCGGGCTCAAAAAAAACATGGAAGATATTAGAGAAACCCTCTCGGGAGATATAAAAGCCCTTTCTGGAGAAATAAAAGAACTAAAATCTAACCAAGTTGAAATCAAAAAAGCTATTAATGAGGTGCAATCAATAATGGAGGCTCTCACTGCTAGGATAAATGAGGCAGAAGAAAGAATTAGTGATATAGAAGACCAAATGACAGAGAATAAAGAAGCTGAGCAAAAGAGGGACAAACAGCTACTGGACCACGAGGGGAGAATTCGAGAGATAAGTGACACCATAAGACAAAACAACATTAGAATAATTGGGATTCCAGAAGAAGAAGAAAGAGAGAGGGGAGCAGAAGGTATACTGGAGAGAATTATTGGGGAGAATCTCCGCAATATGGCAAAGGGAACGAGCATCAAAATTCAGAAGGTTCAGAGAACGCCCCTCAAAATCAATAGGAATAGGCCCACACCCCGTCACCTAATAGTAAAATTTACAAGTCTCAGTGACAAAGAGAAAATCCTGAAAGCAGCCTGGGAAAAGAAGTCTGTAACCTACAATGGTAAAAATGTTAGATTGGCAACTGACTTATCCACAGAGACCTGGCAGGCCAGAAAGAGCTGGCATGATATTTTCAGAGCACTAAACGAGAAAAACATGCAGCCAAGAATACTATATCCAGCTAGGCTATCATTGAAAATAGAAGGAGAGATTAAAAGCTTCCAGGACAAACAAAAACTGAAAGAATTTGCAAACACCAAACCAGCTCTACAGGAAATCTTGAAAGGGGTCCTCTAAGCAAAGAGAGAGCCTACAAGTGGTAGATCAGAAAGGAACAGAGACCATATACAGTAACAGTCACCTCACTGCAATACAATGGCACTAAATTCATATCTCTCAATAGTTACCCTGAATGTTAATGGGCTAAATGCCCCTGTCAAAAGACACAGGGTATCAGAATGGATAAAAAAACAAAACCCATCTATATGTTGCCTCCAAGAAACTCATTTTAAGCCCGAAGACACCTCCAGATTTAAAGTGAGGGGGTGGAAAAGAATTTACCATGGTAATGGACATCAGAAGAAAGCAGGAGTGGCAATCCTTATATCAGATCAATTATATTTTAAGCCAAAGACTATAATAAGAGACGAGGAAGGACACTATATCATACTCAAAGGGTCTGTCCAACAAGAAGATTTAACAATTTTAAATATCTATGCCCCCAACGTGGGAGCAGCCAACTATAGAAACCAATTAATAACAAAATCAAAGAAACACATCAACAAAAATACAATAGTACTAGGGGACTTTAACACTCCCCTCACTGAAATGGACAGATCATCCAAGCAAACGATCAGCAAGGAAATAAAGGCCTTAAACGACACACTGGACCAGATGGACATCACAGATATATTCAGAACTTTTCATCCCAAAGCAACAGAATACATATTCTTCTCTAGTGCACATGGAACATTCTCCAGAATAGATCACATCCTCGGTCCTAAATCAGGACTCAATCGGTATCAAAAGATTGGGATCATTCCCTGCATATTTTCAGACCACAATGCTCTAAAGCTAGAACTCAACCACAAAAGGAAGTTTGAAAAGAACCCAAATACATGGAGACTAAACAGCATCCTTCTAAAGAATGAATGGGTCAACCGGGAAATTAAAGAAGAATTGAAAAGAATCATGGAAACAAATGATAATGAAAACACAACGGTTCAAAATCTGTGGGACACAACAAAGGCAGTCCTGAGAGGAAAATATATAGCAGTACAAGCCATTCTCAAGAAACAAGAAAGGTCTCAGGTACACAACCTAACCCTACACCTAAAGGAGCTGGAGAAAGAACAAGAAAGAAACCCTAAGCCCAGCAGGAGAAGAGAAATCATAAAGATCAGAGCAGAAACCAATGAAATAGAAACCAAAAAGACAATAGAGCAAATCAACGAAACTAGGAGCTGGTTCTCTGAAAGAATTAATAAAATTGATAAACCCTTGGCCAGACTTATCAAAAAGAAAAGAGAAAGGACCCAAATAAATAAAATCATGAATGAAAGAGGAGAGATCACAACTAACACCAAAGAAATACAAACTATTATAAGAACATACTATGAGCAACTCTACGCCAACAAATTTGACAATCTGGAAGAAATGGATGCATTCCTAGAAACATATAAACTACCACAACTGAACCAGGAAGAAATAGAAAGCCTGAACAGACCCATAACCAGTAAGGAGATTGAAACAGTCATTAAAAATCTCCAAACAAACAAAAGCCCAGGGCCAGACGGCTTCCCGGGGGAATTCTACCAAACATTTAAAAAAAAACTAATTCCTATTCTCCTGAAACTGTTCCAAAAAATAGAAATGGAAGGAAAACTCCCAAACTCTTTTTATGAGGCCAGCATCACCTTGATCCCAAAACCAGACAAGGATCCCATCAAAAAAGAGAGCTATAGACCAATATCCTTGATGAACACAGATGCGAAAATACTCAACAAAATACTAGCCAATATGATTCATTAAAAGGATTATTACATTAAAAGTACATTAAAAGGATTATTCACCACGACCAAGTGGGATTTATTCCAGGGCTGCAAGGTTGGTTCAACATCCGCAAATCAGTCAATGTGATACAACACATCAATAAAAGAAAGAACAAGAACCATATGATACTCTCAATAGATGCTGAAAAAGCATTTGACAAAGTACAGCACCCCTTCCTGATCAAAACTCTTCAAAGTGTAGGGATAGAGGGCACATACCTCAATATCATCAAAGCCATCTATGAAAAACCCACCGCAAATATCATTCTCAATGGAGAAAAACTGAAAGCTTTTCCGCTAAGGTCAGGAACACGGCAGGGATATCCATTATCACCACTGCTATTCAACATAGTACTAGAGGTCCTAGCCTCAGCAGTCAGACAACAAAAGGAAATTAAAGGCATCCAAATCGACAAAGAAGAAGTCAAATTATCACCTTTCGCAGATGATATGATACTATATGTGGAATACCCAAAAGACTCCACTCCAAAACTGCTAGAACTTATACAGGAATTCAGTAAAGTGTCAGGATATAAAATCAATGCACAGAAATCAGTTGCATTTCTCTACACCAACAACAAGACAGAAGAAAGAGAAATTAAGGAGTCCATCCCATTTACAATTGCACCCAAAACCATAAGATACCTAGGAATAAACCTAACCAAAGAGGCACAGAATCTATACTCAGAAAACTATAAAGTACTCATGAAAGAAATTGAGGAAGAGACAGAGAAATGGAAAAATGTTCCATGCTCCTGGATTGGAAGAATAAATATTGTGAAAATGTCTATGCTACCTAAAGCAATCTACACATTTAATGCAATTCCTATCAAAGTACCATCCATCTTTTTCAAAGAAATGGAACAAATAATTCTAAAATTCATATGGAACCAGAAAAGACCTCGAATAGCCAAAGGAATATTGAAAAAGAAAGCCGAAGTTGGTGGCATCACAATTCCGGACTTCAAGCTCTATTACAAAGCTGTCATCATCAAGACAGCATGGTACTGGCACAAAAACAGACACATAGATCAATGGAACAGAATAGAGAGCCCAGAAATAGACCCTCAACTCTACAGTCAACTAATCTTCGACAAAGCAAGAAAGACTGTCAATGGAAAAAAGACAGCCTCTTCAATAAATGGTGCTGGGAAAATTGGACAGCCACATGCAGAAAAATGAAATTGGACCATTTCCTTACACCACACACAAAAATAGACTCAAAATGGATGAAGGACCTCAATGTGCGAAAGGAATCCATCAAAATCCTTGAGGAGAACACAGGCAGCAACCTCTTCAACCTCAGCCGCAGCAACATCTTCCTAGGAACAACGCCAAAGGCAAGGGAAGCAAGGGCAAAAATGAACTATTGGGATTTCATCAAGATCAAAAGCTTTTGCACAGCAAAGGAAACAGTTAACAAAATCAAAAGACAACTGACAGAATGGGAGAAGATATTTGCAAATGACATATCAGATAAAGGACTAGTGTCCAGAATCTATAAAGAACTTAGCAAACTCAACACCCAAAGAACAAATAATCCAATCAAGAAATGGGCAGAGGACATGAACAGACATTTCTGCAAAGAAGACATCCAGATGGCCAACAGACACATGAAAAAGTGCTCCATATCACTCGGCATCAGGGAAATACAAATCAAAATCACATTGAGATATCACCTCACACCAGTCAGCATGGCTAAAATCAATTAGTCAGGAAATGACGGATGCTGGCAAGGATGCGGAGAAAGGGGAACCCTCCCACACTGTTGGTGGGAATGCAAGCTGGTGCAGCCACTCTGGAAAACAGCATGGATGTTCCTCAAAATGTTGAAAATAGAACTGCCCTATGACCCAGCAATTGCACTACTGGGTATTTACCCTAAAGATACAAACATAGTGATCCAAAGGGGCACGTGCACCCGAATGTTTATAGCAGCAATGTCCACAATAGCCAAACTATGGAAAGAACCTAGATGTCCATCAACAGATGAATGGATCAAGAAGATGTGGTATATATACACAATGGAATACTATGCAGCCATCCAAAGAAATGAAATCTTGCCATTTGCAACGACGTGGATGGAACTAGAGCGTATCATGCTTAGCAAAATAAGTCAAGCAGAGAAAGACAACTATCATATGATCTCCCTGATATGAGGAAGTGGTGATGCAACATTGGGGCTTAAGTGGGTAGAAGAAGAATCAATGAAACAAGATGGGATTGGGAGGGAGACAAACCATAAGTGACTCTTAATCTCACAAAACAAACTGAGGGTTGCTGGGGGTGGGGGGTGGGAGAAGGGGGTGGGATTATGGACATTGGGGAGGGTATGTGCTTTGGTGAGTGCTGTGAACTGTGTAAACCTGGTATTCACAGACCTGTACCCCTGGGGATAAAAATATATGTTTATAAAAAATAAAAAATTAAAAAAAAAAGTAATTAAAAATAGAGCTACACTATGACCTTGCAATTGCACTACTGAGTATTTATCCCAAAGATACAGATGTAGTGACAAGAAGGGCCATCTGTACCCCGATGTTCATAGCAGCAATGGCCACAATTGCCCACTGGAAAGAGCCAAGATGCCCTTCAACAGAAAAATGGATAAAGAATATGGTCCATATATACAATGGAGTATTATGCCTCCATTCAGAAAGGATGAATACCCAACTTTTGTATCAACATGGACAGGACTGGAATAGATACTGAGTTAAATTAGTCAAGTAGAGACAGTCAATTATCATATGGTTTCACTTACTTGTGGAGCATAAGGAATAACATGGAGGGTGTAGGGAGATGGAGAGGAGAAGGGAGTTGGGGGAAATTGGAGGGGAAGACAAACCACAAGAGACTGTGGACTCCGAGAAACAAACTGAGGGTTTTGGAGAGGAGGGAGGTGGGCAGTTGGGTGAGTCTGGTGGTGGGTATTAAGGAGAGCACATATTGCTTGGAGCACTGCGTGTGGTGCATAAACAATGAATTTTGGAACAATGAAAACAAATTAAATTAAATTTTTAAAAAAGGAATGGCAGTAATAAAAGAATCATAGAAACAACGACAAAAAATTCTCAACAATGTGTTAGCAAAGTGAGTTTAACAGCACGTTAAAGGATCATGCACCATGATCTAGTGGGATTCATCCCTGGGATACAAGGATGTTTTAAAATCCACAAATAAATAAATATGAGATACCACATTAATAGAATGAAGGATAAAATTATATGATCATCCCCAAAGGAAAAAATTATATGATAATCTCAATAGATTTGACAAAATTCAACATCTTTTTATGATAAAAACTTTCAAAAAATCAGATAAAGAAGAAACCTACCTCAACATGACAAAGGCTATGTATCACAACTTCACAGCTAACATCAGACAATAGTGAAAAGTCAAAATCATTTCCCCTTAGGTCAGGAACAAGACAAGGATGCCCACTCTCACCACATCTATTCAGGCTAGTACTAGAAGTCTGAGCCAGAGCAATTAGACAAGAAAAAGAAACAAAAGATATCTAAATGAGAAAGGAAGGTATAAAATTGTCTCTATTTACAGAAAATATAATATGATAACCATCAAAAATACTGTTAGAACTGATTTAAAAAACTTAGTAAAGCTTCATGATACAAAATCAACATACAAAAATCAGTTGAACTTCTCTATGCTAATAACAAACTGTCTAAAAAATAAGGAAAATCATTCTATTTGTAATAACATTAAAATGAATAAAATGCTTAGGAATAAATATAATTAAGGAGGTAAAAAATATGCACTGAAAACTATAAGATACTGAAAAGAAATTGGAGATGATACAAATAATTTAAAAGGTATCTGTGTTCATGGATCAAAAGAATTAATATTATTAAAATTTCCAGACTACCCAATCTACATATAGATTCAGTACAATCCCTATAAAAGAAAAAAATGGTATTTTTAATAGAAATAGAAAAAACAATCCTAAAATTCATTTGGAAGCACAAAAGACCCCAAATAGCCATAGGAATCATGAGAAAGATGAACAAAGATGGTACAGGTCTAAAAAGAGACATATAGTCCAATGGAACTGAATAGAGATCCCAGCAGTGAGTGTGTGTGTGTGTGTGTGTGTGTGTGTGTGTGTGTGTGTAGCCAACTGATCTTTGATACTGCCATGTAAGACAACATGGGTGCAACTTGAAGGCATTATGCTAAGGGGAATAATTCAAACAGATGAAGACAAACGTAGATTAGTGGTTGCTAGGGGCTAAAGTTTTGGGCAAATGATTAGATATTTGCAGAAGATTTCAAACTGTAACAGTTATAAGATGAATAATTTCTGAAGATCAAAGGAACAGTATAGTAACTATAGTTAATAGTACTGTATTATATCCTTAAAGTTTGCTGGGAGAATAGATCTTAAACTTAACACACACACACACACACACACACACTTAACTACATAAGGTGAAGGATGTGTTAACTGACTTTATTGAGGTAATCATTACAGTATGTGTGTGTATATGTCAAACCATCATATTGTATACCATAAACTTGCACAATATTATATGTCAATTATCTCAATAATGCTGGGAAAATGTTGACTACTAGTTACTAGTTTTTCCACTTAATAATGCTAGAATCTTACAACATTTTATTCTATTTGCCCTTTTCTTGAATGATGTTTTATTTTTATCATTTATTTTAATTCTTACATTTTAAATCACAAAATGTACTATTTTCTTCATTTAATATTCATTTCTTTACACCTGCATATTTACCATTTCTGTGACTCTGTCTCCCAGTATTTATGATGAAGAACTCACTTTAGTATTCATGTGTTTCAAAATATCTTAATATTACTATTAATATATAACTAGATATATTACTTTATATTACTTTTATAACTATAATATTACTATTATATTTTAATATAATTGTGGTTAATTTTCATTGTATGATTAAACACTATATATATATAGGTAGATGGATGGATAGATGTAGAGAGCTCTATATATGGAGATAGATGGATAGATAGATATAGATATAGAGGTAGATAGACAGACACTTCTATCTATATCCATTTTGACGTTTATGCATACAGTTTCCAACTGTGAAGTAACATGCAGAATGACTTCTGAGTCCCTGTAAAGCCTATACCATTCTAGTGAGATAAATTCCAGGCTGCGGATGATAAAAGAACTCAGTCTTGGGATGCCTGGGTGGCTCATTGGGTTTGGCTCAGGTCATGAACTCAGGATCCTGGATTGAGCCTCGCATTGGGCTCTCTCCTCAGGAGGGAGCCTGCTTCCCCCTCTCTCTCTGCCTGCCTCTCTGCCTGCTTGTGATCTCTCTCTCTTTCTCAAATAAATATATAAAATCTTTATTTCTTTTAAAAAAAGGATCTCAATCTACCCAAATATTAAGAATTCATCTGAGGTTAATTAGGCTCTATTATAGTTTGGGGTTGATTTATTTGGGGCTTTAACTAGTTAAGTTTAACTTATAAAGATAATGTGGTTTCATAATTTGGATAAAATACTAATATTTTTCAAAATTAATTTTTAAGAAAATTCAGTTTTTAGACTTTAATATATACCAAGAACTTCATAATGGAAAGAATTTATATTCTTATTAACACATATCTTTATTGTTGCCATTGTTATAAATGTACCTAATTTGATGTAATTTTTGAAGTATATTTATCAAATATATTAAATTAAATATTAAATAATTAAATAAATTAAAATGTATATTAAATATATTGTATAACTTTAGTTGAGCTGTAATGGACTATACCTTTGAAACAAACTTGAAGTGAGAAAAAGAATATGGGATTGGATTTTTAGTCTTGTTTATAGAGAGCTCTTAAACATCATTTAATAAATTCACTGTTTTGTTTTTTAAGATTTATTTATTTGAGAGAGAGAGCTGGGGAGGAGCAGAGGGAGAGAAAGAATCTCAAGAAACTCTCCACACATACCCAAACACAGGGCTCAATCCCACTATCCTGAGATCAGGACCTGAGTCTACATCAAGCGTCAGTCACTTAGATGACTGAGCCACCCAGATACCCCTCAATCCACTGTTCTAATAGATGTAAATGATGTCTAAAATCTCTACTACATGCTAGTGGGTCCAAAAAAGATACATAAAATAAATGTAGCTGGTAATAGGAAAGCAGATTGCAAGCTACTGGTGACTTCCTGTTCTGAGAGACAAGACTGGCTTTGATTAAGGATGGGAGAATGGGTAAGCCCACTAAGAAAGGAACACTACACTATAAAATGTGACTTAGGGAGGGGGTCTCTTTCCTCTAATGATATGATACCCTTTGAAGAGAGCTTTAGTAGAGTTACTCAGTAATGTTTTTAGCCTTTCGCTCTTTTATTCACTCCTTCCCAGTAGTAAATTTGGTGACATGTGCTAGACCTACTTATGCCCTCCATATACGTCCACATTCTAATAATTCCTGGAGCCCATGAATATGTTGTCTTATATGTCAAAAGGCAGTTCTCAACTGTGATTAAAAATCTTGAGATGGGGATGGGACGCCTGGGTGGCTCAGTTGGTTGGACGACTGCCTTCGGCTCAGGTCATGATCCCGGAGTCCCGGGATCGAGTCCCGCATCGGGCTCCCAGCTCCATGGGGAGTCTGCTTCGCTCTCTGACCTTCTCCTCGCTCATGCTCTCTCTCACTGTTTCTCTCTCAAATAAATAAATAAAATCTTTAAAAAAAAAAAAAAAATCTTGAGATGGGGAAATTATTCTAGATTTCGTGGGTGAGTCCAGTGTATTCACAAAGGTCCATATAAAAGGAAAGCAAGACGGCCAGAGAAGGAGAAGACAATGTGATACAAGAGGTAGAGGTTGGAGTGATGAACTTTTGAAAATGGAAGAAAGGGTCTGTGAGCCAAGGAATGCAGGTGGCTCACAGAAGCTAGAAAAGACAAGGACACTTGTTCTCTCTAGAGCCTCCATGAGGAATAGTTTTGCCAACACCTTGATTTTAGGACCTCTGTACTGCAGAGCTGTGAGATAATAAATACATGGTATTTTAAACTAAAGTTTGTGGTAATTTCTGCAGGAATAAGAAACTAATGGTAAGATTGTGTCGATTTTGCCCCTTCCTTCCTCCTTTGTGATCTGCCTGCTTGAAGAGAAGATACATTCTGTTCTGATCTTTCATGACATACATTTTTCAGGCGCATCCCTGTGGAAATCACTGATTTTTAAATCCTGCCAAGGACAGTGATTGGCTATGTGTGTCCAATTTAGTGTTAAAATATTAACAACCCTATTTGTCTAACAGATTTAATGCCATGGTTGTTCAACATAAGCAGTGTAATAACTTGAATTTTTTATATACATTTGATTCCACTATCAATTTTTTTTCCAGTTCCAAAAAGTAAAAAACTGGTGCTGTATGTTAGTTCTTTCAAATTCCTGCAGTAGCCTCATAGGTTAGTTGTTTACATAGTGGGTGACTTTGAGCAAGTCACTCAGTATATCTGTATCTCCTTGTCCTTATCTCTAAAATGTCACTGATCATAATACTTGTCCCTTAAGGATGTTATAAGAATTAAATAAATTAATGTTTATGAGTGCCTAAATTGATGCGTGGCATACAATAAGTATGTTATCCACGTTAATTACCTCTTCTGTTAGATGGTAAACTCTTGAAGGATTTCTTCAGAAACTACCTTTTACAGTGCTTATGCAATAAAATGTGAGCCTAGTACTCAGTAAACAAGACTAAAAGATGATTCCCTTTAGTGCTAAATATTTCTAAGTAAAAAAATCTCTCAGAAATGCTTTTCTTATACAAAATGTTTCAAATAGATCTTTTCCCAACTGCCAATTTAGGTCACTTGTGGGAGAAAGGAAACTCAGAAAGTACCAAGCCTGAAGGAATACTATCAAATTTTTGTTTCCTCTTCACTAGAATAAATGCTCAGTCTGCCTTGAAAATAATGATTCACTAGAAACATGGGTCACTTTTGACATTTAGTTATATGAAAAAAAAAAATAAAGCAACACAAAAAGCAGCTAAACCTAGCTAAAAAATCATACTAAGGGAAAATATCTTGAAAAGAGAACAGCAGAGCTTCTCTATATAGCCATGAGATCATATATGTTCTAAAATGTTAAATAATTCACTTCAAAAATTAGTTATTTGCTTAAATGATAGAAATCTTTGTTTTTTCTATCTTATGTTTACTGGCATAGCAATTTGAAAATCATGAGGCAGAGATAATAGTTCAGTCATTGGAATAATGATTTTAAAGTATTATTGAACACAGTGTGACAAGTAGAATGTTCCTGTCCAGGAAATCTGGCTAAAACTATTTAAAGAGCAGGTTGTCTCAAAGAGTGTAATTGATCTGGATAGCTGTCTCTTTTCATATAAATCATACATGTTTATCAACCTTCTCTGCCCTTGTCATGCTGACACTACTGATAGCATAATATTAATATACATACTCTAGATCTTGGGGTCACTTGAGAGTGAATTATAGACCTGAAAGGGCCTTACAGGTCATTTAAAGTTCAGCTGTTATTCTGTTTTGTCCACAGCTCCTGCCTTAGGAAAAAGCTTTCCAAACAACTTATATTTCTCCTATTTGCACTCAGTATCTGAAAAAACAGGAAATAAGCACAGTGTTCTCTCCCCATATCTATAAACAGGACTATGGATCCTATTTTACAACTAAGAATTTAAATTTTGCTGGTAACCTTTTCAATCTAAGTTTAGGAATTTAATTTCTTAGAAACCTATCCAGTGATTGTTTTATATAATCTTTTTCAGATCTTATTTCAGTATAACAAATTTTATGAGACCAGATTTGAGATGGCACTGAAATGTTTTGTTCCATTAAAAATTCACTTAAGGGGTGACTGGGTGGCTCAGTCAGCTAAGCATCTGCCTTCAGCTCAGGTCATAATTTCAGTGTCCTGGGATCTAGCCCTGGTTCAGGGCCCCCTGCTCAGCATGGGGTCTGCTTCTCCCTCTGCCTTTGCCCCATCCTGCTACTTGTGCATGCTCTCTCTCTAATAAAATCTTTAAAAAAAAATCACTTAAATAGGGAAAAATATATATTACATATATATTAAGTATATATATATATATATATATATATATATTACATATATATTACATATATATTTTTTCCCAAAGTGGTACAGTGCCAGTATTTCCTAAAGCAGAAATTAGACTAAGATACTTAGGATGAAGAATTTTTGCCATTGATACAAAGTAACAAAATGATATAACAATGTTCATGGTAGACCACTATGACTGACAGCCTCTGTACTTAGGCAATTGAAGTAATGATGGGTAGATGGAATAAATTAAAGATAAATGGAAACCCATTTAATCTTTTGGGTAACTCAAAACTTCCTTCTTCCTTATTGAGCTGCTGCAAAACAGAACACCTCTTTTTCCTCCTTTTCTCATCTATCAACCTTACCCTCATATCTAATGTTCGGAAACTGTAGCAATTCCCAGTATATCTGTGAAGTCAAGGTTGTGTCAACATCCATATGATGAACTGAACAGGTGAGTTGTGATCAGTTCTCTGAAGAAGATAAGATGGTATACCTCTTTGTTGAAATAAATTGACACTTACTTCTGGTGAGTTCTACTCTCGTTAAATTTTTTATGTTTAACTGATGGTAAGAAATATAATGGCTCAAATATGGTGTGTTATTTAAATTATGTTTTTCCTTATTTGGGTCTACTTTTCTTTCTCTTCAACATGCTTTTGAAATGAAGAATCGGGCCCTTTCACTTTAGTCAGTTTGCTGTAGCTAGTGTTAATAAGAAATTTTCAAATTTCCTATAATTTTTCAGGATATTTTTTATAAGGCATGGAATAGTTTATCACTAAAGTCAAGAGGCATAGCAAATGTATTGAACTTTCACTTCAATCAAGATGTGTTTACTCAGTAGAATTAGGAAGCAATACTGAAGATAGGTCTTCAGTGTAGTAGGAAAGGTTATTTCAAGTATCAATTCACTATTATTTTTTCAAAGATTTCATTTATTTTTTTGAGACAGAGAGAGAGAGAGCACAAACAGGGGGAGGGTCAGAGAAAGAAAGAGAGGGAGAAGCCACCTCCCCCACCCTGCATGTAGTCCAAGGCATGGCTTGATCCCAAGACCCTGAGATCATGACCTGAGGAGAAGTCAGCCAGTTAACCAACTGACCCACTCAGGTGCCCCATTTCACTATTTAAATTCAGCAGTTTTGCACTGCAAATTTTACTCTTGCTATTACAGGTTTAGATTAAAAAGGCATTTTTAGAGAAAGCCATCTGAAAGTGTTGTGGCTATGTTGAACTGGACATTTCAAATCTCTGCTTTTCTATGAACAGAAAAATAATACTTGCTAGTTCATTAGCTAATGGAATGGCTAATAAAGACTGGAACTATAATTGCAGAATTTGCAAATAAGGAATTTCCGCATTTTCATATACTGACTCCAATTCACCCGGACTATGATTACTAATTCAAATTGTTTAGGGAACCCTGGCTGGCTCAGTCAGACAAGCACATGACTCTTGATCTCAATGGGTCAAGAGTTCGAGCCCCACATGAGGTGTAGAGATTTACTTAAATAAGGAAAACTTAAAAAAAAGAAAACACCAAACAAACCACAAAGTGTTCCCATTTACCCTAATATCTGCCTCCTTATTGTCATAGGTCCCCATCAGATGGTATTTCCACATCTTAGACTCTAAGATCCTTGACTGAATTTTAGCAGTGTATTTGGGATAGCATGCTGCATCTTGAACTGTGGGATCCACTCTCAACTCTCCTTTCTGTATATTTATGTAGCTATTCTTCCATGACCTGGAGCACCTTTATCTCCTAATCTATATCTTTTCCTCAAGCTAATACCCATCCATTTTTATCAGTCCATTTCCTTCCTGCTGGCTTCACATACTGACCTATACTTCCAGTTTCCACTGGAAAACATTCAACCCACTATGCTCTGCTATTGTTCTCTTGGGTTTTATGTAGGGCTCATTTTGTAAATTACCAAACCTGAAATAGACAACCAGTCTACATTTTAATATCTATACTTTGATAAGTCTGAAATCTAGCCATTGATCAAAACATACCCATGAGTTCCAAACCTATATTTTCATTTATTTACTGAACATTCCCATCTTCATGTTTAATAGACATTTCATAATTAACATATTTAAAACTTTTTGCCTTCACTCCTCCTCCTCATATATTTCCATCTTTGGATTATAGAAAGAGATATCCTCAGTTTATGTGACCACAAATTATCACCGATCATGGTAAACTCTTATTAAAGAAATGGCATTTTAAAGTCTCTTTTTATGATTTTATGTGTAGTTTATTCCATTTGTAAATTCTGTTTGGGCTCTTACAATACAAATATTCTGAAATGGATGTCATCATATATTTCCAATGAATAATAGCAATAATTTCAGAGCAATCTAATATTGTGTATGTCTTAGAAATAAGAATAAAGAATTGCATTAAATAAGAAAGTCGGTTATATTAAAGAGTCTCCCAAATAACATCTACTTGATTTTACAAAACATTTATCACAGATATTATTTACATTTTTTTCTTTCCTAATACAATTTTGGATGAGAGGCTTTAAACTAAAAACATTCATTTTCTACAAAAAGCGTAGTACTGACAAACCAGTCGGAGACATGTTCAGAATTTTAACTAACAAATAATAAATATTTTTTCAAGCATGTTAAAACAAAATACATCTCCCAAATCTCATTTCCTTTGCTTAAGATTAGTCTTCTACATGAGAGACTAGATGAGAGAGAGACTAATGGTCCTTCCTAAAATAATCGTTTTTTAATTTTAGTTTACTTCATATTTGATTAATAGTCTCATAAGTGAAAACAAAATTTCTGTTTAAAAGGAATTGGGCTTTAACTTTAAAAGGAAAAAATTATAACACTAATGTATATACTAAATACAACTATTAACTGCTGCCATATCAAACTTGGGAAAAGCCTTTAATTTGTATTCCATTAATAGAGATATAGGAAATAATTAAATTTCTCAAGCACTTTTAATTTTTTGCTTTTTAATTTTCCTTACCTTCTGTGACTTTACAAGTTTTACGAAAGGACTGTGCCACACTAAATCATTTTTCAACTAGTTTATTTCTAATGAAAATGCACCTAGCTATCATTTAAGGATAGCTTAAATTTCATCCTAGATCATGGGCAATAAAGTTGAAAGCAGTAATATTCATTAATTTCCATACATATGTCAGAAACATAATGCTTAGGATACATGATTATGGTCCCTTTTAGTTTTTAGTTCTTCACTTGTTTTTTACTAAAGCAACCTAACACTGTTTTGTGCAACATTTTTCAATCTACCACAAGTAGTCTATTTTCTTTCCATGATGGATGCTTTCCTTCAAATATAATTTTTTGAGCCTCAAGCAGGAAATATAATATTTCCCTGGATGTTCTTTTGCCTTCTAGAATAGCAAATGATGCTATATTCATGTCCAGAAATGGTACAGCCTTATGACTATCATTTAAAAACTCTTTATTCAGTCAGCCAGCTAATTTTTATATTTACCAGCTGGGTGGCCTTAGACAAGTTGCTTAATTTCTCAATATAAAATTAAGATATGAGTACCTATTTCATAGTCTTTGTAAGGATTAATGTGTTAATATATGTAAAGTGCTTAGAATAGTGCAGGGCATATAAGTGCTCAATAAATGTTAGTTAATGTTAAGTGAACAATTCTATATAAAGAAAAAGTATGAGCCATAGACATAGTCCAGCTTCCATAATTTCCCATTTGCCCCATTCTAAGAAGGAAAGTGGTGTGGCTCAAAATGCTTTTTTGCAGCATATGTAAATTGTGGGCAATGACTCTAGTCTTCATCTTTATTTCCTTAAGGACAAGCTTTGTTTCTTTATTTGTATCTACATTACAGATAAACCAGTTGGGGGTGTGGAGAAGGGAGTTGAAATAATTACCCAAAGATCAAGTCATCCATGAATGGGTTATCTGTAATAACACTGAAAACTTGCAGCTTAGTTCATAGTCTTTGGTACAGATGGTAACATGAGGGGTTAGAAAAGGAGATTATGTACTACCAATTGTGGCATCAGGATTTAAAGCTAGGAGTGAAATACAGAATGGGCAATGTAAGGCAGCTGATGGTGTGGATTCAGTGGTGTCATTTGAGTCTACACAATTTATTCATTAAGTCTTTGCTAAATTACCTTCTTCATTGCATTAAGCCTTAATAAATTAAAGTGGATAGCTCCTATATGACAAAGCATATAACTGGAAACTCCCTGAAATCAAACCATAAAGACCGCAACTGGCAGTAAAAAAACAGAAGGTTCATGCAAAAGGGATTGCACAGTGCTTGGTAATTTTGAAGTAACTAAACAAGGAGGCCGTTAGACTGAGATGGCTGTAATGCCTTGGTATCCTATGTAACCAAACCCAAACCCAACCTAAGCCAGAATCACTGTACTAGAATCAGAAAAAATGAAACTTAGAAACAGCCATAGAAACTTAAGAATAGCCAACTAGGTTTCCTGAAATAAGACAACCATTTACATTATAGTCAATCAAATAATTGCATTCCTTTGCGTCTGAATCTTCTGTTTAAAAATTTTGCAGCTAGCTCCTAACAGTGGTGTGCTCCTAACCACTTCTGGTTTGGACTTGTCCAGTCGGAATCAATGTTTGCTCAGAATCTTAATGTGCTGAAGTTTATCTCTTGAATTTTGTAGTTTATCTTTTAATAGTGACCTCTAGTCACTCAGTAATGATAAGTATTCTATAGTTTTTAGAGTACACATCCTTGACTTCTTTGGTTAGGTTTATTCCTAGATATTTAATGGGTTTTGGTATAATTATAAATAGAATGAATTCCTTAATTTCTCTTTATTCTGTCTCATTGTTAGTGTATAGAAATGTAACTGATTTCTGGGCATCAATTTTATATCCTGCCACGTTGCTGAATTCTTGTATGAGTTCTAGCAACCTTGGGGTGGAGTCTTTTGTGTTTTCCATAGAGAGTATCACGTCATCTGTGAAGAGTGGAGTTTGATCTCTTTGCCAATTTGAATGCCTTTTATTTCTTTTTGTTGTCTGATTGCTGAGGCAATCAGACAACAAAACATAGTACTATGTTGAACAACAGTAGTGAGAGTGGGCATCCCAATCATAAAAGCTATCAGATTTTCCCCATTGAGAATGTTATTCATTGTGGGCTCTTTGTATATGGTTTTTATGATATTGAGGTACGTTCCCTCAATCCCTACACTGTGGAAAGTTTTAATCAAGAAAGGGTGTTGTATTTTGTCAAATGTTTTTTCTGCATCTATTGAGAGGATCCTATGGTTCTTCTCCTTTCCTCTATTGATGTGATGTATCATGTTGATTGATCTGCAAATGTTGAACCAACTTTGCAGGCTAGGAATAAATCCTACTTCATTGTGGTGAATAATCCTCTTAATGTACTGTTGGATCCTTTTAGCTGGTATCTTGATGAGAATTTTAGCATCCAGTTTCATCAGGGATATGGGTCTGTAATTCTCCTTTTTGGTCTGTGTCTGGTTTTGGGATTGAGGTAATACTGGCCTTAGTACTGACCTCAGGGTTTGCAGTTTATGGCAAACGGAGCCGGGAACCTACTCCCAGGCTCGCTGACCATAGCTGGTTTCTCCATTCCGGTGCTTGGGGACTCTGTCAGCTCAGGCACTCCTATTCTTCCTGTGAACCTGGGGATTCTGAGACCAAACTGTCCCATCTGGGATTTTCCTCTGCTTCGCCATACGAGCATGTTTCAGGAAGGGACATCTCTCACTGGAGCTGATTTCTGAAAGTTCTGATTTTGCATTCTGGGGCTAGATCACTTTCTGGTGCCTGCTTACATAGGCTCCCTCCACCCTCCCCCTTCCCTTGCCATCTGTCTTCTCGTATATCCCCTTGGATTCACTTCTCCGCACTTCCTACCTCACGAAAAGGGGTTGCTATTCTATTGTCTATTCTATTCTACAAGAATTCCAGCAATTCTTTTCTTACAGGTTGATTCATAGGTGTGCAGAATGATTTGATAGATACTTAGTTAAATTCAAGGGACCAGATGAAACAAGGTCTCCTACTTTTCCACCATCAAGCCTCCCACCCCTTTGTTCATTTTAATATTAAATTGTCTTTTTTAGATTTACTTGTAAGAGGGGCCCTTTTATATTCTGAATATAAATTACATGATTTCAAACACTTTTCCCATTCTGTGGGTGATCATTTAATTTTTGTAATAGTGTCCATTGAAGCAGAAAAGTTTTTAATATTGCTGAAGTCCAATATACTTTTTCTGTTGTCGTTTAAGAACTGATTGCTATATATAAGATTAACCCTTATGTTTTATTTTAAGAGTTGTATAGTTTTAGCTCTTACATTTGCACCTTTTATCTATACTGAGTAATTTTTTTATGGATAGGTAAGTGTCCAATTTCATTCCTGTCCTGTGGTTATCCAGTTGTACCGCTACCATTTTTTTTTTTTTGAATTTTATTTATTTATTTATTTATTTATTTATTTTATTTCCAGCATAACAGTATTCATTAATTTTGCACCACACCCCGTGCTCCATGCAATCCGTGCCCTCTATAATACCCACCACCTGGTACCCCAACCTCCCACCCCCCGTCCCTTCAAAACCCTCAGATTGTTTTTCAGAGTCCATAGTCTCTCATGGTTCACCTCCCCTTCCAATTTCCCCCAACTCCCTTCTCCACTCTAAGTCCCCATGTCCTCCATGCTATTTGTTATGCTCCACAAATAAGTGAAACCATATGATAATTGACTCTCTCTGCTTGACTTATTTCACTCAGCATAATCTCTTCCAGTGAAAAGAGGATTCTTTCCCCATTGAATTGCCTTAGGACCCAACGATACATACATTTATTTTTGAGCCCTCAATTCCATTTCATTGATCTTCAAGTCTATTCTTATGCTGGTACCACAATGGCAAGTATCACTATCTTGATTAATATTCCTTTGTAGTTAATTTTGAAATTGGAAAGGGTGAGTTCTCTTATTTTATTTTATATCAAGGTTATTTTAGCTATTCTGGGTCCCTTGTAATTCCATATGAATTTAAAACCAGATGATTTCCTTAAAGAATTTCCATGAAGAATCTAGCCTAGCTGACTGGTAGGATTACTTTGAAGTCTATTTCTCCCTGCAGTTTAAAGACTTTGATACCATTTCTCAGGGGACACAGCTTTGGAAATACTCACAGACACCTTGAGATAGCATATTGCCTTCCACAGGGCTCTCTTTCACTAGCCTCACCCATCTGTTAAGCTGCACTAATTACTAGCTAGTTGTCTATTGTTTACAACAATGCTCTGAGACCTAGTTTGCTCACAGACTGGTCAATATCAAACCTGGCTCCTTTGAAGAGATAATTCCAAAGGTTAGTGTTTAGTATTTGTCTTCACCCAAGAAAGTTCCTCCCAGCTGTCTCTTTTCATTTCTCTCTTGCAAGTGAGCCTGCCTACAGTTTAACCTATATTTTCAGTAAATCTATCTCATCCCAATTGTTTTTCATGACAGTTTGCACCTTTTTTTCAAGTGCCCTTTGACTTAAATGTTTTCTCTAAATTCTGTTGCAAATTAAGTCACTTCCTTTGAAAAGAGATAATGCCCTCTGTACTATGGTCTGCTTCTTACCTGGGTAAAATCTTTGAGGCCATGTCCCTGGTGCTGGGGATGGGACAATGATGCACTTCTCTCTGACTGAAAACCCCAAGTAGGAAATGAATATTTCACTGGAGTAGGACACTAGCCCCGGGTCTTTTTGCTTCCCACTCCTGGCTTAGAATCCTCCTGCTCTATAAGTTAAGGCAAGAGGGAACAGGACCCTTATATCTGCAGTTCTATCATGCCCCGTGCAGAACCTTCCTCTCATGAGTGGGGGCTACATGGAAGAAGGCATTTCTCAATCTCACTAATGCACATTCCCAGAACTCAACCTCAATAACAAGTAGCTGAAGGCAACGTGAGAAATTGTGATGTCTAGGCTCTCCTTGGAATATAGCCTTCTGACCAGGAGCTCTGTTGGTAAGGGAGCATTGTGTACTTGACTGTGCCAGCCTGGAGCTGGGGTTTCCATCTCACTAAACTGAGAAGGGAGAAGTGGAGTGGGTCTTGGTTAAAAAATCACAGACTCTTATTGTTCTTACCGAATATTAGTAGATTTTCTTGAACAAATATTTCTTCATTTGCTCTGTGCCCTTAGAACCATTTCCAAGAACCTTAATGGTTGCGATTTTATTTTTAGTAAATCTCACCAGTTCTGCAAGAGAGCATGTACACAAAGTTAGAAATCCTTTTAAGTTTTGAGTTTTGTACCAATAGAAAATCTATAAGAAATACATTGAAAATCTTATTATCCTGATAAGGATAAGTATTATCCTGATTAATACTATAAAGAAAAAGTAAATTAGGTAAGTTTTTTCTATCAGAAAATCTTAAAATCACCTACCAAGGAGTGCACTTTCCTTTTATTGTGAACTTAACTTTAATTTAAGAACCAGCATGAAGTAGTTGCTAAATTTTGAGTATACTTCTACTCAATTTCAAAATCTGTATGAATGTTCTACATAAAAATATTGAAAATTACCTGTATATTTAAAATAAAATACATATCTGTTTTCTTCCTCCTTTTAAAAATATTTTTAAAAAATAACCCATCGAGTTCAGCATTTCTCAAACTGAAATCATGTTATGGACACTAAACAATTTTTAATGTTTCAGAATCAATTTAGCTATATAATAACAGCATCAAGTGTCTTTGCTGTGGGACTGAAATTAAACCAGCTTACACACATAAGTTCTCAAATACTGAAAGAAAGTCTACATAGGAATTAAGAATATTATTCAAAACAGTATAGAATTTCCTCAAAAGTTTAAAATAGAACTACCCTCTAGCCCAACAATTGCACTACTAGGTATTTTTCCAAAGGATACAAAAATACTGGGAAGTCAAGATGGCGGAGAAGTAGCAGGCTGAGACGACTTCAGGTAGCAGGAGATCAGCTAGATAGTTTATCTAAAGATTGCAAACACCTACAAATCCAATGGGAGATCCAAGAGAAGAAGAACAGCAATTCTAGAAACAGAAAATCAACCACTTTCTGAAAGGTAGGACTGGCAGAGAAGTGAATCCAAAGCTACGGGAAGATAGACTGCGGGGGAAGGGGCTGGCTCCTGGCCAGCGACAGAAAACGGAGCACAAAATTAGGACTTTTAAAAGTCTGTTCCGCTGAGGGACATCACTCCAGAGGCTAAACCAGGGTGAAGTCCATGCAGAGTCAGCGTGGCCTCAGGTCCCGCAGGGTCACAGAAGGATTGGGGTGTCCGAGTGTCACAGAGCTTGCAGGTATTAGAACAGGGGATGCAGGCTACAGAGACAGAGCCGAGGAGTGAGCTTTCAGCTCGGGGTTACCTTGAACCGGTCACAGGCTCGGTGAGCTTGGAGCGTGGCCAGAGGCCAGGGAGATGGGAGTAATTGGGCATTATTCTCTGAGGGCACACTGAGGAGTGGGGCCCCGAGTTCTCGGGTCCTCCAGGCCGGAGACCAGGAGGCTGCCATTTTCATTCCCATCCTCTGGAACTCTACGGAAAACATTCAGGGAACAAAAGCTCCTGAAAGCAAACCGGAGCAGATTACTCAACCTGTCCCCTGGTAAGGGTGGTGCAATTCTGCCTGGGGCAAAGGCATTTGAGAATCACTACAACAGGCCCCTCCCCTAGAAGATCGACAAGAAATTCAGCCAGGACCAAGTTCACCTACGAAGGAGTGCACTTTCAATACCAAGAAGAGCAGCGAAATTCCAGAGGAGGAGAAAGCAAAGCATGGAACTTATGGCTTTCTCCCCATGATTCTTTAGTCTTGCAGTTAATTTAATTTTTTCTTCTTTTTAAACTTTTTTTTCTCTTCTTCTGCTAATTTTTTTAAATTTTTACCCTTTTCTTTTTTAATGTTTTTTAACTAATTTATCTAATAGATAGATATAAATTTTTTTATTTTTTTATTTTTTTTCTTTATTCGTTTTCTTTTTTTAATTGTTTCTTTTTTTTTCTTTCTGAACCTCTTTTTATCCCCTTTCTCTCCCCCCACCCCATAATTTGGGATCTCTTCTAATTTGGTTAAAGCATATTTCCTGGGGTTTTGCCACCCTTTTAGTATTTTACTTGCTCCTTCATATACTATTATTTGGACAAAATGACAAGGCAGAAAAATTCACCACAAAAAAAAAGAAAAAGAGGCAGTACCAAAGGCTAGGGACCTAATCAATACAAACATTGGTAATATGTCAGATCTAGAGCTCAGAATGACGATTCCCAAGGTTCTAGCCAGGTTCGAAAAGACATGGAAGATATTAGAGAAACCCTCTCGGGATATAAAAAAGCCCTTTCTGGAGAAATAAAAGAACTAAAATCTAACCAAGTTGAAATCAAAAAAGCTATTAATGAGGTGCAATCAAAAATGGAGGCTCTCACTGCTAGGATAAATGAGGCAGAAGAAAGAATTAGTGATATAGAAGACCAAATGACAGAGAATAAAGAAGCTGAGCAAAAGAGGGACAAACAGCTACTGGACCACGAGGGGAGAATTCGACAGAAAAGTGATACCATAAGATGAAACAACATTAGAATAATTGGGATTCCAGAAGAAGAATAAAGAGAGAGGGGAGCAGAAGGTATATTGGAAAGAATTATTGGAGAGAATTTCCCTAATATGGCCAAGGGAACAAGCATCAAAATCCAAGAGGTGCAGAGAAACCCCCTCAAAATCAACAAGAATAGGTCCACACTCCATCACCTAATAGTAAAATTTACAAGTCTTAGAGACAAAGAGAAAATCCTGAAAGCAGCCCGGGAAAAGAAGTCTGTATCATACAATGGTAAAAATATTAGATTGACAGCAGACTTATCCACAGAGACCTGACAGGCAAGAAAGAGCTGGCATGATATATTCAGAGCACTAAATGAGAAAAACATGCAGCCAAGAATATTATATCCAGCTAGGCTATCATTGAAAATAGAAAGAGAGATTAAAAGCTTCCAGGACAAACAAAAGCTGAAAGAATTTGCAAACACCAAACCAGCTCTACAGGAAATATTGAAAAGGGTCCTCTAAGCAAAGAGAGAGCCTAAAAGTAGTAGATCAGGAAGGAACAGAGACAATATACAGTAACAGTCACCTTAAAGGCAATACAATGGCACTAAATTCATATCTCTCAATAGTTACCCTGAATATTAATGGGCTAAAACCCCAATCAAAAGACTCAGGGTAGGGGCGCCTGGGTGGCTCAGTGGGTTAAAGCCTCTGCCTCCGGCTCGGGTCATGATCCCAGGGTCCTGGGATCGAGCCCCGCATCAGACTCTCTGTTCAGCAGAGAGCCTGCTTCCTCCTCTCTCTCCGTCTGCCTCTCTGCCTGCTTGTGATCTCTCTCTGTCAAATAAATAAATAAAATCTTTAAAAAAAAAAAAGACACAGTGTATCAGAATGGATAAAAAACAAAACCCATCAATATGTTGCCCACATGAAACTCATTTTAAACCCAAAGACGCCTCCAGATTTAAAGTGAGGGTGTGGAAAGCAATGTACCAAGCTAATGGACATCAGAAGAAAGAAGGAGTGGCAATCCTTATATCACATCAATTAATTTTTAAGACAAAGACTATAATAAGATATGAGGAAGGACACTATATCATACTCAAAGGATCTGTCCAATAAGAAGATTGAACAATTTTAAATATCTATACCCCCAACGTGGGAGCAGCCAACTATATAAACCAATTAATAGCAAAATCAAAGAAACACATCGACAATCATACAATAATAGTAGGGGACTTTAACACTCCCCTCACTGAAATGACAGATCATCCAAGCAAAAGATCAACAAGGAAATAAAGGCCTTAAATGACACACTGGACCAGATGGACATCACAGATATATTCAGAACATTTCATCCCAAAGCAACAGAATACACATTCTTCTCTAGTGCACATGAAACATTATCCAGAATAGATCACATCCTGGGTCCTAAATCAGGTCTCAACCAGTATCAGAAGATTGAGATCATTCCCTGCATATTTTCAGACCACAATGCTCTGAAGCTAGAACTCAATCACAAGAGGAAATTTAGAAAGAACCCAAACACTTGGAGACTAAACAGCATCCTTCTAAAGAATGAATGGGTCAACCAGGAAATTAAAGAAGTATTGAAAAACTTCATGGAAACAAATGATAATGAAAACACAATGGTTCAAAATCTGTGGGACACAACAAAGGCAGTCCTGAGAGCAAAATATATAGCGGTTCAAGCCTTTCTCAAGAAACAAGGAAGTCTCAAGTACACAACCTAACCCTACACCTAAAGAGGCTGGAGAAAGAACAAGAAAGAAACCCTAAACCCAGCAGGAGAAGAGAAATCATAAAGATCAGAGCAGAAATCAATGAAATAGAAACCAAAAAAACCAATAGAACAAATCATCGAAACTAGGAGCTGGTTCTTTGAAAGAATTAATAAGATTGATAAACCCCTGGTCAGACTTATCAAAAAGAAAAGAGAAAGGTCCCAAATAAATAAAATCATGAATGAAAGAGGAGAGATAACAACTAACACCAAAGAAATACAAACTATTATAAGAACATACTATGAGCAACTCTACGCCAACAAATTTGACAATATGGAAGAAATAGGTGCATTCCTAGAGACATATAAACTACCACAACTGAACAAGGAAGAAATAGAAAACCTGAACAGACCCATAACCAGTAAGGATATTGAAACAGTCATCAAAAATCTCCAAACAAAAAAAAGTCCAGGGCCAGAGGGCTTCCCAGGGGAATTCTATGAAACATTTAAAGAAGAACTAATTCCTATTCTCCTGAAATTGTTCCAGAAATTATAAATGGAAGGAAAATTTCCAAACTCATTTTATGAGGCCAGCATCACCTTGATCCCAAAACCAGACAAGGATCCCATCAAAAAAGAGAACCACAGACCAATATCCTTGATGAACACAGATGCGAAAATTCTCACCAAAATACTAGCCAATAGGATTCAACAGTACATTAAAAGGATTATTCACCATGACCAAGTGGGATTTATTCCAGGGCTGCAAGGTTGGTTCAACATCTGCAAATCAATCAATGTGATACGACACATTAATAAAAGAAAGAACAAGAACCATATGATACTCTCAATAGATGCTGAAAAAGCATTTGACAAAGTACAGCATCCCTTCCTGATCAAAACTCTTCAAAGTGTAGGGATAGAGGACACATACCTCAATATTATCAAAGCCATCTATCAAAAACCCACCACAAATATCATTCTCAATGGAGAAAAACTAATAGCTTTTCCGCTAAGGTCAGGAACACAGCAGGGATGTCCATTATCACCACTGCTATTCAACATAGTACTAGAAGTCATAGCTGCAACAATCAGACAACAAAAGGAAATTAAAGCATCCAAATTGGCAAAGAAGAAGTCAAACTATCACTCTTCGCAGATAATATGATACTATATGTGGAAAACCTAAAAGACTCTACTCCAAAACTGCTAGAACTTGTACAGGAATTTAGTAAAGTGTCAGGATATAAAATCAATGCACAGAAATCTGTTGCATTTCTCTACATCAACAACAAGACAGAAGAAAGAGAAATCAAAGAGTCAATCCCATTTACAATTGCACCCAAAACTATATGATACCTAGGAATAAACCTAAACAAAGAGGCTAAGAATCTATACTCAGAAAACTATAAAGTACTCATGAAAGAAATTAAAGAAGACACAAAGAAATGGAAAAATGTTCCATGCTCATGGATTGGAAAAATAAATATTGTGAAAATGTCTATGCTACCTAAAGCAAACTACCCATTTAATGCAATTCCTGTCAAAATGCCATCCATTTTTTTCAAAGAAATGGAACAAATAATCCTAAAATCTATATGGAAACAGAAAAGACCTCAAATAGACAAAGGAATATTGAAAAAGAAAGCCAAAGTTGGGGGCATCACAATTCTGAACTTCAAGCTCTATCACAAAGCTGTCATCATAAAGACAGCATGATACTGGCACAAAAACAGACACGTAGATCAATGGAACAGAATAGAGAGCCCAGAAATAGACCCTCAACTCTATGGTCAACTAATCTTCGACAAAGCAGGAAAGAATGTCCAGTGGAAAAAAGACAGCCTCTTCAATAAAAGGTGTTGGGAAAATTGGACAGCCACATGCAGAAAAATGAAATTGGACCATTTCCTTACATCACACACAAAAATAGACTCAAAATGGATGAAGGACCTCATTGTGAGAAAGGAGTCCATCAAAATCCTTGAGGAGAACACAGGCAGCAACCTCTTCGACCTCAGCCACAGCAAAATCCTCCTAGGAACATCGCCAAAGGCAAGGGACACAAGGACAAAAATGAACTATTAGGATTTCATCAAGATCAAAAGCCTTTGCACAGCAAAGGAAACAGTTAACAAAATCAAAAGACAACTGACAGAATGGGAGAAGATATTTGCAAACGACATATCAGATAAAGGACTAGTGTCCAGAATCTATAAAGAACTTAGCAAACTCAACACCCAAAGAACAAATAATCCAATCAAGAAATGGGCAGAGGACATGAACAGACATTTCTGCAAAGAAGACATCCAGATGGCCAACAGATACATGAAAAAGTGCTCCATATCACTCGGCATCAGGGAAATACAAATCAAAACCACAATGAGATATCACCTTACACCAGTCAGAATGGCTAAAATCAACAAGTCAGGAAATGACAGATGCTGGCGAGGATACGGAGAAAGGGGAACCCTCCTACACCGTTGGTGGGAATGCAAGCTGGTGCAACCACTCTGGAAAACAGCATGGAGGTTCCTCAGAAGGTTGAAAATAGAACTACCCTATGACCCAGGAATTGCACTACTGGGTATTTACCCTACAGATACAAACGTAGTGATCCAAAGGGGCACATGCACCCGAATGCTTATAGCAGCAATGTCTACAATAGCCAAACTATGAAAAGAACCTAGATGTCCATCAACAGATGAATGGATAAAGAAGAAGTGGTATATATACACAATGGAATACTATGCAGCCATCCAAAGAAATGAAATCTTGCCATTTGCGTCAACATGGATGGAACTACAGGGTATCATGCTTAGCGAAATAAGTCATTCAGATAAGGACAACTATTATATGATCTACCTGATATGAGGAAGTGGAGATGCAACATGGGGGTTAAGGGGGTAGGAGAAGAATAAATGAAACAAGATGGGATTAGGATGGAGACAAACCATAAGTGACTCTTAATCTCACAAAACAAACTAAGTGTTGATGGGGCAGGGGGTTTGGGAGAGGGGGGTGGGGTTATGGACGTTGGGGAGGGTATGAGCTATGGTGCGTGCTGTGAAGTGTGTAAACCTGGTGATTCATAGGCTTGTACCCCTGGGGATAAAAATATATTATATGTTTATAAAAAATTTAAAATAAAGAGGATACAAAAATCTGATTTGAGGAGACACATGTACCCCCATGTATATAGCATTATGCTATATAGCCAAACTATGGAAAGAGCCTAAAAATCTGTCACCTGATGAAAGGATAAAGAAGAAGTGGTATATGATGGAATATTACTCAGCTATAACAAAAAAAAAAAGAATGAAATCTTGCCATTTGCAATGACATACATAGGTGAAGCTAGAATGTATTATGCTAAGTGAAATAAGTCAGTCAGAGAAAGACAAATACCATATGATTTCACTTGGATATGGAATTTAAGAAACAAAACAGATGAACATGGGGGGAAAGAAGAGATGCAAATTGGAAAACAGGTTCTAAACTATAGAGAACAAACTGAGGATTGCTGGAGGGGAGGTGGGCAAGGGGATGTGTTAATTGTGTCATGGATATTAAGGAAGACACTTGTGATGAGCACTGGGTGTTGTAAGTCATGAATCACTAAGTTTTGTTCCTAAAAATAATACTACACTATATTTCAACTAACTGGAATTTAAATAAAAACTGGATATTAAAAAATAATAATAAAAATAATTTTTAAGTAAAGGGCAAGAACAAAAACAAAAAAGAATATTACTCAAATTTCTAGAATTCATCATGTGTGGTATGAAATGTTAGGGAAAGAAATATCCATCTGGTATATTACCCTATTTTTTTGTAGTATTTTCTCCTATTAGTGAAAAATATATATCTGTGTGGTAAAAAGTGCAGGTTTTTCAGCTCCTCTTTTGCCTGACAATTTTGCAAAATATCTTGTATTTTTTAATGTAACTAATATTTATTGAGAAATTTAGTCCTAAGTACTCAAGAGAAGAATGTGATTTTTGTTTGTTTTTAATATAACCATTCTAAAATAAAATTTCTAGCATCATTTGCATCTCTTTTCAAAGAAGATAATATGAAGAGAGAGGTTGGCAGGTGTTCCTGAAGATGACTGCATTCTTCTTCTTGTTGGTTTATATTTTAGTGGGAATGATATTAGTATTCTCAGGGAGAAAATGACGGGAAGAATCTGAAATGATTAACTGATATATTTTTGTGTCCCAAGAAGAATTGAAGTCAGATGATTTTGTGGTTCAAAGTAATCTGAAGAAAAAGATATTTAACAGCTCTATGCTCCTAGGAATCCAGATGTGTAAATTTTTGAAACTGTGTTCTCCTAATCTATTTTAAGTGATATACTTAGTGTATTCATTTTCTCTGTTTTTCACATTAAGAAATTATATATATATATATTTTTTAAGATTTTATTTATTTATTTGACAGACAGAGATTACAAGTAGGCAGAGAGGCAGGCAGAGAGAGAAGGGGAAGCAGGCTCCCTTCTGAGCAGAGAGCCCGATGCGGGGCTCAATCCCAGGACCGTGGGATCATGACCTGAGCCGAAAGCAGAGGCTTTAACCCACTGAGCCACCCAGGCTCCCCTAGAAATTATATTTTTTACAATTTCATTTTCATCTATGTCATGATTAAATTAAATTATTTACAATTACTTTTAATAGGAAAGATGATTGTTAATAACTATTTTCTTCAGTGGCCTCTCATCATTTAAAATCACTTTTCGCAGCACCTGGGTGGCTCAGGTGGTTAAGCATGTGCCTTAGGCTCAGGTCATGATCCCAGAGTCCTGGGATTAAGTCCTGCATTGGGCTCTCTGCTCAGATGGGAGTCTGCTTCTCTGCCCCTCCCCGGCTCGTGCACTTTCTCTCCCTCCTCGCTCACTTTCTAAGTAAATAAATAAAATCTTAAAAAAAAATAAAATAAAATCACTTTCTAATGTAGTACCAGATGACTTGTTTACATAAAGGTGAGCTTGCCTCCTGAGGATTTAGTTGTTCCTTAGTCGTAATTAATATCAGCATTAATCAAGAATTAATGAGGGAAACTACTTATAATTAATAAAATTCTTATTATTATATTTAAGTACTTATTTTTTCTTAAAATAAATGACCCTAACTTAGTTGAGATATATGTGTGTATATATATATATATATCCCTATATCTTCATGGTATACATGTGCACACATACACACGTCACATCCCATCACACTTATGGAAATGTTCCAAAGCCATAGATTTGAAAAAAATTTACCATACCATTTCAGAGTGCCCTAGAATTAAATAGATGAGCTTTTGGGATTACCTTCTTTGATGTATGAACATCCTGGAAATTTATACTAATATTAATATATAGATATTAAAATATTTGCTATCTTCAGTTACACCTGGTAGAACTATAATGACTGTCAGTCAATTAAGAAGTGATATAATTCAGATGAGATCCAGCATTCAAAATGATAAATCTTGGGGAAAAATGTTTCAGTAGCAGCAAGTAGGGACTGCTGAAGTATATGAGCAGTTATTACAGTTGTTAACACTATGATAACTTAACAATTCATTTCAAAAATAGAAAGTTCCTTTTTTAAAAATAATTTCTCCTGTTGTACTGGGTTCTTAGTTACAGGGTTTTCTTCTGTATTCCCTGCATTCTAAACATAGACCATGTGTCTACTACATTCAGCCTACATGCGGTACTTCCAAGATAATCATTTCCAAAGCAAGCATGCACAGAGCTCTGTGGTTGGGCTAGAGTACACACTGATTTAAAGTGAGTAAACTGCTCTGAAGGAGTTTTTATGAAAGCTAGAGAAACAAGATATATATATCATTATTAGTAAGAAAAACGACAGTGCCTATAACAATAATATTAATAATGTAAATTATCACTTATGTGGTACACTTTAAATATTTCCCAAAGAATATTAAATATAATTCAATAACACATTTAAGTATAGGTCATAATTCCCATTTTATAAACCAGAACTCAACAAGATGAAAATAAGCTACCTAAATGCACACAGTTAATAAACTGTAGAACCTGGACTCTAATTCCTCTTTATATAACTGTCATTGAGAGCTGAGTCTTCTGGTTTCTCCACTTTTTGTTTCATAATTCTCTTACTATGCCTGATAATATTCCTGATTTTTTTTTAAATATAATGTTACTCTGAGGGGAACACTATAAAACATCTTCCCAATCTTTTCCCATCCCCAACAGATTTAGCACTTTTGCTTGATATGCTTCTTTCACATTTCACATCCTTCCCCAATTTATTTTCCACTCAATACCAGTGATGCCCTTTTCTTAGGACTCCTAACTAGAGTTTGTAAGATGTGTCAGAATTCAAGTTAAGTGATTTATAATTAGTGATCAGCAGCCCTTGGCTGTCTTAAAACTCATGTTGATTATGTGTTCCAAAATTGTTTTGAAAGACAGTATTATCATTTCCATATAGTCTGTCCCAACATTATTGTTCTTCTTTCCAGTACCTTTCTGTTAGCCCCTTAACATTCCTACTGCTACTACCTCTTTTAGGCCATCATCACCTAAAAAGTGGATGGTGGCAATGCTATTCAACTAGATTCTATATATTTCCAGTTTCTTAATGCAATCCACTCTGAACACACTGCCACAATAGTCTTCCCAATGCAGTAACTTTAGTGGTCAATGATGTTTTATGAATCTGTATTACCTCCAGCATAAAGTCTAATTATTTTCACTTGGTAACAGATAAAGATTCAAATGTTCAAGTAACATGAAAGGAAAAATGAATGGCTACTACGAAACCAGAGATGAGGAGTAGAAAAAACTTCTGGTTGGAATAAAAATTTGCCCCATCGTTTTGAAGCATAATAGGCAAAATTTAGCAAGTAATCCAATGTGCAAAGCATTCGACCAAAATTGTTATAGACTGAAATGTGTCCCCCTCCCCAAATTCACATGTTGAAGTCCTAACTTCCACCCTTCTGGATAGGGTCTTTAAAGAGATACGTTAAAATGAAGTCCTTGGGGTAGACCCAATCCAGTATGGCAGATATCCTTACAGAAGGAGGGGATTAGACCACATGAAGGAAGACGGTGTGAAGATAGGGAAAAGGTGGCCATCTATCTACAGGCCCTGGAGAGAGGCCTTAGAAGAAATCAACCCTGGCAATGTCTTAATCTTCAACTTCTGGCCTCCAGATTTGTGCAAAATACATTTGTTTCTGCTATCTAGTCTGTGGTTCCTTGTTCTGGAAGACCTAGCAAAACTGATAACTAATGTTCTCCTAAAGGACTGATTCATTGTGTAGAAATACTCACAAGAATAGGAGAAGACGAGTGCATTAATGATTGCCAATTGAGTATCAAGTATAATATTTTTAAAAGTAGAAAATACTCCCAAAATGCTTTATTCGGATAATAAATAGATACATTAAGTTGCTGCTATAATAGAAAAAAAAAATGGAATCTATGGAAAGGGTTTCTTGTTAATGGAGAAAGCAAGCTTAAAAGTAATATGTAAAATATAATCCCATATAACAATAAAAGCCTTTTAAGGTGACTTTGCTTATTTTATTTGCATATTTTCTTGGGTATCATAATTTTTAACAGTAGCATAGTTTACTATTCATTTCAAACAAATTTATTTTTAAAAAATAATTTTTCAGTTGAATTAATTTTCTTTTTAACCCCTAGAAAGTTTGTTTTTACTTGTTCTTGCTTCTGTTGTATATGATCCTTGAAATGACCCTAGATAAATTTTTCATCATTTTATAATTGGTGTCAAGTATTTTACTCTTCTATTTTATGCTTTTTATTTTGACTAGGATCAAATTATTTTCCTTTAATCCTAAAGTCACTCTGCTGCTTCTTCTGGTCAGGTATTCATACAAAAGCTCAGTGTGAAAGGGGGTGTCTAGGTGCCTTAGTTGGTTAAATGTCCAACTCTTGATCTCAGCTTAGGTCTTGATCTCAGGGTCCTGAGGTCAAGCCCCTCACTGGGCTCCATGCTGGTGTGGAGCCTACTTTAAAAAGAAAAAGAAGAAAAGGCACACATCTGTTTTACTGCATTCTCAGCACTGGGGTGATTTTTTAGTTACTAGTGCAATCAAAAAGCATTTAGTAACCTGTTTACTAATTGAGTCAGCTGCAGACCATAATTGTGAGGACAAAGGTCCTCTCTGTCTTTACCACTCTATCTCTAGTACCACAATGCCTGACATATGATTGGTTAAATAAAGAAATAAATAAACTATGTAGGCATCTTTGAAACTGTTCAAAAATTTTCAACTCTAACTTGCCTTTCCCTTTTGCTTCTGTAAAGCAGTACTAAGATGAAAATTTAATTTCTAATCACGTAACATAACATGATAGTCGAGTGCTTACTGGAAATACGTAGAAAATGCCTGACTATGTAGAAAAGAAAAATTAATTTAGAACAAAAACTATTATAATAATAACCATAATAATTTTATTATCATGATAAGTTTATATTTGTAGATGTAAAATACCTCTAATATAAGACTTTGACTGACAGGAATGGCACTGAGATTCTGTAGGGTGTTAATATTAGACAGAATGTCATCATTCCTGCATATGTTTTATACTTGGTTAGAAAATGATTCATACTGAGGACATTTTTAAGTAGCGTGTCTCAAACCTTCCATAGTTAATATTTCATGTTTCCCTATTTATTATATCAGCTTTTTCACAATATCATTTTTTAAAGTTTAACTATTATCATTATAAATGAAGACTGCATTGATTTATTATAGCTTCTCTCTATACAATGAGTTTATAACAGATATTAATGCTAGGATTTGAGGAATTTTTAAAAGAGATACTTGTGTTTTGGTTTTCGGCTCTCAATCATTGCTATTATACAATTAATATTGCTTCTCAATTAGTTATTTTACAGAAGTGGAATTGAACTTAACCTCTGGCATTTCACTTTCCTGAGACAATATTATATTGAAATAGAAAGTATTCACTTTCTAAACATTCATCAAGCAATCCTTCCTTTAGTTGCTATTCAATTATATTATAATGTCATGTTTTAACAGAACTAATATGTTAATGATTAACCATGAAGCATCTAATTCAAAAACTAAGTAAAAAGTAAGCTCATTTTAATATGAATCCTTTTTTAAAGCAAAATGTGAAATGACATAGTCTTACAAATTATCTTACCTTGCCTCTTTAATATTTACAAATTTAAAATTCAATAGCATTTCATTTTGAAAACTAGTGTGGACTCCTCTATAGCCCTCTCCTGGTGATGCTACAGAAGAGGAAACTCTTGTTTCCCCAAATCTAACAATTAAAAAGAAAGATGGCAGGATCCCCTTAGGAAGCAGAATGTGTGGAAGATTAAGTGGTAGCTTATAAAGGGAGAAGAGGTCACTGACGGGAAAGAGGATTAAAAACACTTTCATTTCCTCTCCATTGTTTTGTTAACCTTGTCCCTATCATTGCCCAATCACAGGTTAAGAAAACCCCCAGCCAGAGGGCACAGCCAGTTTGGCAATGAAACATCAGGGCTTCCCTGGATCCCAGCAGTGCCATGACAAGGGTAGGTGAGCTGTCCCCACCTGAGAATTTGCTCTTCTCCATCCTCCATGGTTTGAAACAAACAGCAAACTGTACTGGAGCTTTTCAGTCACCTAATTTCCTAAACACCAAAAAGAGAAGCTAGGTCACAGGGTTCAGCACCTTCTTAGAGGTGATATTTTTGGTCACAAAAGCTGAAAATCATGAAGTATGAGGTGAAGTTGGAAGCTAATGAGTCACCAGTGACATTTCAAGCTCTGTGGAAGACAAACAAGAGACTAAGTAATATATAACAGAGTCCTCTAGAAAACAGACTTTGGGGCAAAACTTATGATCTAAAACTACTATAATGTGTAATCCCTGTGTAGTGCGAGTGAGGGTCAGAGGAATTGAGGCAGTGAAGTGTAGGAAGCAAATACAGTGTGATGCCCTGGCTGCCCATGCTGGCATAGAACTTCCCCTCCACAAGCTTCTCTTCTACTCAGAGGACAAAAGTGGCATTTTATGTCTGATATCAACATCAGCTCAGACCTTATATCGAATAGTCCTCAAAATGCTTTCTTTCAGAGTTTGCCAAATGGCTGCAGATATTGATGGAAGTATTAAAACATGCATTTTCAGGGGCTCCTGTGTGGTTCAGTCACTTTAGTGTCTGCCTTCAGCTCAGGTCATGATCCCAGGAACTGGGATGGAGCACGGTGTCAGGCTCCTGATCAGTGGGGCATCTGCTTCTCCCTCTCCCTCAGCTCATGCTCTCTGTCTCTCTCTCAAATAAATAAATAAAATCTTTTAAAAAATAAATAAAACATGCATTTAAGTGGGTGTAACAGCACCCCTAAGGGGTCAAAAATTTGTTCTTGGTGGTAGGGGAAGGGGTTCCAAAAAATCCTTACACTTCAGTAAGATGTATATACATATAAAGAACAGATATTAGGTGCCAGGGTGGCTCAGTTGCTTAAACAGTTGCTGACACTTGATTGTGGCTTAGGTCATGATCTCAGGGATGGGGATCCATCCTCCCATTGGACTCTAAACCCAGCAGAGAGTCTGCTTGAGATTCTCTCTCTTCCTCTCTCTCTGCCCCTCCCCCTTGCTCACTCTCTCTCTCGCTCTCAAATAATAAATTAATCTTAAAAAAAATAAAAGGAAAGGAACAGATATAATGCAGTTAGGGCCAGCTGCATAATTTACAATACCCTGTGCCAGATAAAAATGCTGGGCACCTTATTCAAATAGCAGGGAAAGAGTATCACTAAAGATACTAAAATATATGGCTTTTTTCCTATTGCCTGCAGTCTAGCTCTCTACTTGTGATGGTGTTTATTTTGCTATTTAATGTCATTCAAAATAAAGAAAAATTAAAATTTTAATTTTTTGGAAGAAATTTTCCATTCATCTTTATATCGTGCAATCACCATTTTAAACTCAAATGTACGACCAGTCTATTTAACTCCTATGTGGAATCACTAAAATTATGCAATTTGTATTTCACAGCTCATATATACATATGTATTTCTTTTTTTTGACAGAACACTAGAACATCGGACAAAACTGTCTTCCAAAGTGAGGATTTATGTACTGGATCTTCTCTATCTCCTATTGATCAAACATTTACTTCTAGGGAGTTAACTCCTCACACACTTAGAGGTTCCAGCTGCTTTGGGAAATGTATTAAAGTTTCCTTTTTGCATAAATACATAGTCTATTTTCATAAATGTTCCATGTACTTTTAAAAAGAAACTTTATTTTCTAGAATTGATGCACAATGTGGGATATCTATTATGTATCTTTAATATGTTCCTTTAAATTAAGTCATTTAGGACTCCTTAGACTATTTATTTATTTATTTAGTTAGTTAGTTAGTTATTTTTAATGAACATATAATGTATTATTTGCTTCAGGGGTACAGATCTGTGAATCATCAATCTTACACAATGCACAGCTCTCACCATAGCACGTACCCTCCCCAGTGTCCATCAATAACCCAGCCACCCTATCCCTCCATCCCCCGCCCCAGCAACCCTCAGTTTGTTTCCAGAGATAGTCTCTTGTGTTTTGTCTCCCTCCCCAGCTCTATCTTGTTTCGTTTTTCCCTCTCTGCCCCCCACAACCCCCTGACCTGCTCTCGAACTCCTCATATCAGGGAGATCATATGATAATTGTCTTTCTCTGATTGACTTATTTCATTTAGCATAATACGCTCTAGTTCCATCCACGTCATTGCAAACGGCAAGATTTTGTGGATTTTTGATGACTGCATAGTATTACTGTGTGTGTGTGTGTGTGTACATCTTCTTTATCCATTCGTCTGTTGATGGACATCTAGTTTCTCTCCATAGTTTGGCTATTGTGGACATTGCTGCTATAAACATTCGGATGCACGTGCCCCTTTGGATCACTACATTTGTATCTTTAGGGTTAATACCCAGTAGTGCAATTGCTGGGTCGTAGGGTAGCTCTATTTTCAACTTTTAGGAACATCCATACTGTTTTCCTGAGTGCTTGCACTAGCTTGCATTCCCACCAGCAGAGTAGGAGGGTTCCCCTTTCTCTGCATCCTTGCCAACATCTGTCCTTTCCTGACTTTCCTAGCCCTTCCAACTGGTGTGAGGTGGTATCTCATTGTGGTTTTGATTTGTATTTCCCTGATGCCGAGTGATGTTGAGCACTTTCTCGTGTGTCTCTTGGCCACTTGGATGACTTCTTTGCAGAAATGTCTGTTTATGTCTTCTATTTCTTGATTGGATTATTTGTTCTTTGGGTATTGAGTTTATAAGTTCTTTATATATTTTGGATACTATGCATAAATATGTATTCTAAAATCCCTCATTACCATAAGTCTTATATCTTCATTGTAAATTTTAATCTTTACATTTATAAATTACTTCTTTGTCTTGTTTCATGATGCTTTACTTTACTTAAATTCAGGCTTGTCAAATAATTGTGTTTGTCACCCCGTTCTTTTGTTGTGGTTGTTGCATTTGCCTGGTACTTCTTTATCATCTTGTAATTTTAGCCTTTGTTAATGTTTTTGTTTCAGGTATACCCCTCTTATATAGCAGACAGCTGGGTTTTGTGTTCTGTGCCATCAGAATATCTTTTCTTTTTTAAAGATTTATTAATTTTTTTATCTTAGAGAGGGGTGAGGGTGGGGGAGGGGCAGAGTGCGAATCTTTAAGCAGACTCTCTGCTGAGTGCAGGGTCCAGTGTGGGAGCTCCATCTCATGACCCATGAGATCATGACAGAAAAGATTTGGATGCTTAACTGACTGAGTCACCTAGGCACCCCTCCATCTTTTCTCTTTTAAAAGTTGAGATAAATATAGTCAAATATTCCAGTATAATGGATTCTTTAGTTCCTGTCCTATCAGATTATTTCATGGTTTGTGTTAAGTATTTGTCTTCCACCATGTGGTCCACTTTCTTTGAATTGAAATTTCTATTGTTTTGTATTTCTTTTGGTATTTATGATTTTGCTGTTGGTCCAGTGGGCATGCTTACACTTTTATCTTCATATAATTTCCTTATTCCCAACCTGGCCAACCTAGGACCTTACTGACAGTGTGTCCACTTAAAATATTATGCATTGCTCTTGTTTCTCACTTGTGTGATAATCAACAGTGCAAAACTTCAGTGAATGAAGTTTGATGTTAACAAGATTATTAAAGAAGGGCTCATTAGTACAAAATTACCTAGTATTGGATGTCCAAAACTGATTTTTCATAGCCTTCCTTTTTGAAGGAAAACTTAGTGTGATATAAAAAAAGAGCACAATATCTTAAAGAAACTCAGATTTGATAACTATACCTCTTATATTTGTATATATAGCCATGCTATAATAAAAATGTAGTATGTAATGCAAATGAAGGCTTAACAATGTAATTACTGAAACACTCTAAAATAATTCAAGAAATGAAAAAGGAAATATAAGACAGATAAAGGCACCTGAAAATTAAAGATGGTATTATAAAGTTACAGCCAAATATTTTGAGAATTTCACTCTGTGTAAGTGTTCTAAATGATCTGATCAAAAGATAAAGATCATCAGACTAGATTTCTAAAATCTAACTTTTTATAATAAATCCAGCTAATACACTTAAAAGTAAAAGTCATAATAAAGATGTGACATGCATATATCCACAGTAATAATTGCAAAATGACCTCTGGACAAAAAATATTTGTACAGATGTGTAAGGTCACCCTATAATGATAAAAGATTTGTTTCATCAGGGAAAACAAAATATTTTGAATTTTTATGTCTCTATATGATCTCAATATGAAAAAAATTAAGAATTACTGGAAAAGATAAAAATTAATAATTATACTGGGAAATTTTAACACACACTTCTCAGTAATAGAAAAGTCAGATAAAAATAAGTATAGAACATTTTTAATATAGGAGACTTATCTAGAATGCTGCATCTATAAATTTTGGACAGAACATCTTTATTTCACACTCATGTGGAGAATTTATGAAGATTAACCATATATTGCTGTGCCATAAAGCAGTGCAATGCATTTCAAAGTTCTGAATGAATGACAAACGTATTTACTGACTTCTTGGAAATTTAGCTAGAAATGAGTAAGAATGACTAAAATCCAAAAAGACCTCCATGTTTGAAAATTAGCAGAGATGAGCCTTCCGGGAATTGAAAGTCATAATGTACCTTGAACACAGTGTATTTTTACCTTGACTCTGTGTAAATGAGAGGATGCGGGAGGATGCGAGTGGAGAGAGAGAACAAAGCATGTATTTCTCAAAGTGATCACAACATGGTGAGAAATATAATTTAAAATGAAGGGCAAATACATTTTATTTCTATTTCTGATTTTGTTATTTTATTTCTTTACCTACCCCCCACCTTTGACTTCCATGATTTTTAAAATCTGTGCAGGCAAAAATCTTCCCTGAAAACAAGCAGCCCAGACTAAGTGACTCAAGGAGGGCCTAGGTGCTGTCTGCATTAAGGCAATCTATATCTATGAGAGGTATCCTCTTACTTGACTGGTGGGTTTTTCATTGGCACTGATACCCACTCAAGTGGCAGATACCAAATGAAGACTTTTTCTCTTCTCTGAGATTTTTCAGATTGGGACCTCAGCCTATAGATCTTTTATGTGCTTCAGGTGCCCGCCAGCAGACAATTATGATTTTCCTCAATCCCTAGATTTCCACAGACTACCAGACCCAGACATTCTATTTCTTCCTAGCAAGTGCCTTTTTGGATAGACTCTCTCCCAAGATAACTGGGAGCCACATTAGACCATGAGTGACAGGCCCCTGACCTCTCCTTCTGAACTCCTCTTCCCTTGATTTGGTTGAAATGAGTCCTATCTAACCCTCTCCTGACCTTGCATCATGACCCTAGAAGCACCCAAAAGGATAAAATAAGCCACATGCTACAAAATTGATTTACAATTTGTTGTCATGAAATACGTAGATAATTTAGCACCTGAAATTCAAGCATTTAGAAAATCTGAAATTCTGAGACAACAAGAAAATCAACAGTTAACTTCCAGCTAAACATACGAATACATGCACATATGTGTATATGCTATTACATATAAATGTTAATGCCATTCCATATACATTTTATATGCAACTACATATATACATACAAACACACATACATGTACAACACACACACAGTTAATAAACCAGCTTAACATTTGTGTTTATGTATCTTATTATTATGTATGTTATTGAACGAGTTTAGTGGATATTAGGCAACTATTACCATTGTAGAGATGGAAACTGATTATCTCGTTATTCTTTTTGACCCTTGATCTGGGGAGAATAGAGTCTAAAATTTAAAAATATGCAAATATAGTCATTTGTTAAGTATCATGTTAATTTTAGATTCAATACTGAGAGATGAAGAAAGTACCAAATTTAACAAAGTTGGATTTAGTCATCATAAAATTGGGATGATTACTTTGATTGCAATATTTTTTTTCATAGAAGACGTTTAGCCTACCATTTAACCATGGGGTGTATGTTGATTTAGGTGTATAGTCTTTGACCTACATAAAACTAAATATAATGCAAACCAGAAGTCCAAAATCCTAAAATTTTAAGTAGATCATGTGCACAGATGGAATAAAGAAGAGTCCCAGGTTTGCCTAAATTCTTAAACTGGTTTTTCCAGAACTTGTCATCAGAATCTGAGAAAAGATGAGGTTAATAAACAAAAAATAAAAACTAAAATAAGTTAACAATTTAACAAGGATTCTTCAGCAAAAGAAAAACATAATGGATAACATATGTGAAAAATGCTCAACATCACTAGAAACTAAAAAAAAAATTAAAACACAATGAGATGACCTCTTTCACCCACAAATGAGCAATCAGAGTAAAGGTGGACTGAGATGGGCATTTTGATACACTGCTTAAAGGAGTATAAATTGTTGTAACCCTTCTGAATAGCAATTTGACAACCAAGGACATAAGAATGCTTCATTATCTTTGCCCCAGTAATTTTACATCCAACATGAGTTAGTAACTCTAAATACAACTTCATGAATAAAGGCATCTGTTGTGAAGTTATTTATAATACTGAAAACAATCAAAATGTCCAAGAAAAGAATGCTTAATTAAATTGTTATACTCACATATGAATGTTAAGCAACCTTTGAAAATTATGTTTATGCAAAAGTAGTTATGAGAAAGTACTTATGGTAAAATTAATAATAACTGGCAAAAGTTATATGAAAATATGATCCCAACTATGGACAAATATGTCCCATAACTCCTGGCAAAAACAAATACAGAACCTCTTTACAGGAAGGTATCCTTGAACTCTGACTCCCTAGTGTTCCCACAAGTAAATTCTATAAAATATGAACTGAAAAAGAATCCCAAAATTGAGGCATTAAGCAGCAACTATGAGAGTATTTCAGATACAATAACTTCCATTTACAAAGGGGAAAAATTACCTTTAGTATGTTTAAAGAAACACAGATGAAAGAAGTGATGACCAACAATTAGAAACCATTAAAAATGATAAAATTCTGTTAAAGAATAAAATAGAATTTCTCAAATAAAAAATATATGATATGTAATATATGACAATAATATTTAATAAAAAATAATACTAAATGCTTATTTAAATACCACTCAAGAATGAATAAACTAGATAATAGGGCTGAATTTCACATGGCATGTTCTCTTAAGATGGCCCTCTATTTCCAAGAATCCACATTCTTAATACTTGAATTTGAAAACAGAAATAGATTCTGCAAACATCCACTTAAATAGGACTGGTGACATTTGCACACATGTGAAGATAATCTGAACTATTTCTTTCTTTGGTCCTGATGATTTTATTTCAAGATTTCTCTTCCTTTTGTGTGGTGAACAGAACTGATATAAGAAGCTGTTCTATTTATATTAGTGACATTTACTACTGTGTGCTCATTGCCTGAGGTCTTGTTTGAGCCAATATGGATGCCAAAATTAGTTCTGTCAAAGAATGCCTATAGAGGAGTTGTTTGTGACCTCCACATGGAATATGAAAGTTCAATCTTATCCATGTAAGCTCCTAAAATTGTAAAATTGGAATCTGAGGACTAGTCTGCAGTATAAGCAATAAACTCTGATCCAGTTAACTCTTAACTTTTGAAATGCAAATCTCTGAACTACAACATGGCATGTTGGCAACAAGTTCCTTACACACTCAATAGAAGCCTTGGATGACCTATTCAAATGACCCAGAACAACACTGACACATGGTATGAGCCGCTCAAAAATAATGAATATGATGATATTTGTAGTATCACCATTGCGAAGAGTGAAAAATAAAATGCTTTTAAAGTGGGGGATAGTTAAATACACTGATCAATATTTAGTAGCAATTATAAGTATGAGATAATGCCAAATACACAAACATAAAAGATTCTCCAAATACTTGTTAATTTAGAAATAAAAAATAAAAAGCCTATAAAGCGTAACCCCGGTTATATTACAAATGTTAAATAAAATTGTATATATTCACACATGCTGCATTTGATTTTCATGCAGAGAGAAACATTGTATCATTAGCAGTGTTCGCTACTGAAGGGTTAGGTTGGTTGAGGGAGAATGAAGTCATTCTATAACTCTTTCCAGTACCAAGTCTTGTGTTATTTACTTTTATTCACTAACATTTATTCTTACATTATTTGATGAATTAAAATAATGCAAAAAAATAATGCAGGTAAAGTTGCAATATAGTCTCATAGAGAATACAATCAGATTAATTGGGAGGTAGCTGAGTTTTTATTGCTTTCTTGGTGCAGATACATACTTTTGAGCATCTTTTTCCCCCAAATCCAAATGCTTCATCTCCAACTTTTTTTTTTTTAATTAATTTTTTATTTTTTATAAACATATATTTTTATCCCCAGGAGTACAGGTCTGTGAATCACCAGGTTTACACACTTCACAGCACTCACCAAAGCACATACCCTCCCCAATGTCCATAATCCCACCCCCTTCTCCCAAACCCCCTCCCCCCAGCAACCCTCAGTTTGTTTTCTGAGATTAAGAGTCACTTATGGTTTGTCTCCCTCCCAATCCCATCTTGTTTCATTGATTCTTTTTAATATACTACCTATTTATTTTAACTTGTTTCCCCCACAGTTTGGCACTTCCATCTGGCACTAATTTCCTGTGTATGTTCTTCTGTTTAAGAGAGTTCCGGGAGTCAGGAAGGAAAGTGACAGAATCTGAGTTTCCTTACTCGAAGCCGTGATATTCCTGGGCAGAGACAAAGGACTTGTTACTAACAAGAGCAATAGCAAGTGTATTAGTATTTTCTTTATCATTTCCCTTGGCCCACCTTCCTACTGGGAAATGCAAAGAGAGCCAAATGACTGCTGCGCATATAGTGGGTTACATTACAGGAAAGGAACCCTGAGCTTACAATATAAATTGGTAAGTGATTAGTTAGCATGCCTGGCACAATTTCTATCAGCCAAGATTGTTTATTATGAAAACATGCTTGAAAAGTAGAACTTTACAAGAATCAAAAAGAAAATCAATGCCTGTCCTGCAAGACACACATGCTGAAATGCAAAACATCAAAAAACATACTAATGTCATTTTGGTGAATCATTTTCTCCTCTCTTTGATGAGAGCACTGCAGGGGACTGTCATGTCACTGAATTGAAGAGTCCTGCTTCTCGTAAGTAAATACCTTGTACTTAAATGAACTTTGATAGTATCTTAACAGCCATTTAAAAATACATAGAGATGGAAGCTAAGAGTTATAGAAAATCTTAAAGATGGGTAGGAGAAAAGTTCATTGAAATTTAAGATAAGAGACAAACTATTCCTAGTAGAAACAGTCAAATACAACAAAATATAGTAAAGCAGTATTCCCAGCTAGAACTAGAAAGATATTCGGAGAAAATGAACTATACTATCCTGTGTTTTGTGAGACTATACTAAGTAATTCAGAAGAAAAAGATTAATGGTAATTTTAACTCATTCTTCCTTTCTGATGGAGAATTAATCGATTCCAGAGCTGTGTTTAGGGAAAAAATACATATTTTCAGTGGAGAAACCTGGCAGACACTATCTTAATCAAGCTATCAAGCTTAACTTCATCAGCACATCACTACTTATTGACATCATGTACTTCTTAATAGAGGCATTGAGAAGGACACAGCCTTACTTCTGTGGTATACTTGCCAAAAAAACATATGCTTAATCCAATCATGAAACAGCATCAGATAAATCCAGATCTGGAGACATTTCACAAAGTAACTGTCCAACACACTTCAGAGTGTCAAGGTCATGATAGACAAAGAAGGATTATACAACTGTCACAGAATGGAGAAAACTAAGGAGATGTAATAATAAGGATCTTGGAATGGATCCTGAAAGGGAAAAATAATATTAATAAGAAAATCAATGAATCCTGAATAAAACCTGTATGTTAGTTCATAATACTTCACTAATAGTTAATCCTTAGTATTGTCAGTTGTACTGTGGTTTGTAAAATGTCAACATTAGGGGAAAAGGGTGAAAAGTATATGGGAACTCTCTATACTTATTTGTTTTTTTTTGTTTTTTTTTGTTTTTTGCTTCTGTCTTAAGTCTAAAGTCATCAAAAAAAAAAAATTATGGTGTATGAAACCAAGAAAATAAGTGAGACCAATAAGCTATGATTCTATTTACCCTGGAGCATCATCATAGATCATTAAATTAATAGCCTCCAATAAATCATGTCTCTTAGTATTCACACCTTCACACATTGACTTGGACATGGGTCTTGTGATTTGGCTTAGCCAATCGCAAATCAGCAAACATGAGGCAAGCAGAGGCTTGATGAGTGCTTGAACATTGGTATCTGTTCTCCTAGGATGCCATGACTGCCATTTGCTCCAGCAGGTTATTCTGCCAAAGTGTCCAAGTAGAGCAAGATGAGGCACCACAGACAACAGGCACAGCTAACCTACAGGCATGTGAGTGAAATTCTTTTGGACAATTCAGCCCCAGTCAAGCTACCAGATGACAGTAGATTTACAGAAGACCCCAGGAAAGACCAGCAAAAGTATCACTCTAATACTAGGCTGATTCTAGGCTACCTGCAGAATTATAAGCAAATAACCTGTGTTATTTACTATAGATATACATGTTATGTATGTATGGCAACTACTCAACTATGTGCGTAATTTGATGTCTCATTTATGTTGAATAAAGTGAATGTGGTAAACAATACTTTTTTAAAAAATGGGTATGCATTGATCATAATCTAACACAACTAAGGTCAGAATAATGGTCAGGGCCTCTTAGATGTCCTGTACATGTGGAGATTTTCTATCCTCTACTTCTGAACAGTGAAGGTGAACAGTATCTCGAAGCAATGGATAACTTCTTATAGACATCTTGTAATCAATAGCTGTAGGAAGAAAGAGCTCATCTTTGGGAACTGAAAAGAGCATCTCTTTGGCTACTGTCTACTTGCATGGAGAGCTGCTCTCCTTTATTCAGTGCAAACCTCTTGCTATAAAACCCATGGTAATTTAATGGAATAGTCAGACTCGTTGCTCAAAGATATAGCCTCTAGACTGTACAAACAACAAAAACAGGTACAGTCAAATGTGCATGCTTTGGCCAGTAATTTTTCTGTGGGTTTACAAAATGTCTGAGATAAAACCCATACCCACAAATATTCTCAATGGTTCAGTCTTTCCTTATAATAATTGTGCAAGTTTTCTCTGACAAGCTCTGATTCAGGGGAATAAGTGAAGTGGGCTTCTTTCAGGAAGCCTAGACAGCTCATAGCCTCTGAATACAGCTCTTGGGTTTTTGGACTGTTGCTCTTATAACCCTGTGCCCTCCTGTCAATCAGTCCTCATCAGATCTTCTTTAAGGGGAAACCCTTGGATTCCCCTGAAGCCCAGAGCTCAAGATGAAGACCTCAGTTTCTTGGCTTCAGTCTCCTTTTTACTGAGGACGCAAAAACTACACATTGGATGTCTTCCTCGGGCCTTCATAAGATAGATTTCCTCATTTCCAACTACTCTTTTTCTTTCCATTTTAAATGTGTTTTGCTTTAAGAAATGCTACCATGCTGATACAGAAATAATGAAAGGAGAAAATAAATTGTAAAACACTCTATTTTTTCTAACTGGTGTATCAAATGCTGCAATCCGTCAATGAAGAAAACTTAATAAAATGTATATGAATTTGAAATGAAATATAAATGCATCATTATTTGCAGATGATGTGGTATTATATATTAAAAACCCCAGAGTATCTACCAATGCATTATTTTCTTATAATTAAGAAGATAATTTAGCAAAGTTGTGAGATACAGTGCCAGTGTGCCAAAATATATCAACTCTACTGACTATAAACTAGCAACAAAAAATTTGAAAATGGCATATAAATGCTACCACTTATGCAGCTTCAAAAATTATTACTATTTTTAAGTAAGCTCCACACCCAGAGTGGCCCAAACTCATGACCCTCAGATCAAGACCTGAGCTGAGTTCAAGAGTCGAACACTCACCCAACTGAGCTACCCAGGCACCCCATAAAATTACTAAATGCAAAACTATGACAAAATAATACTATGTACTCATTGGATTTTAAAACAAGTGAATATCAAATGTTTATGAGCCTATGGAACAAACAGAACTCTTACAGGTTGCTGGTAATCAAAGAGTAAAGTGTTAGAACTAATCTGGAAATAGTTTTGGCAATTCCTTGTAAACTAAACAGTTATCTTTCCTATTCCCTTATTTTTTTTTTTAAATATTTGTTTACTTAGAGAGTGAGGATGGGGCAGGAGGAGGTGGGAGTAGAGGGGTAGAAGGAAAGGGAGAGAGAAAATCTCAGGCAGAATCTTGGGTGAGTGCAGAGCCCAGTGCAGGACCTGATCTCACCACGCTGAGATCATGATGCTGAGCTCAGGGCCTAAGCCAAAATTGAGAGTTAGACACTGAACCAACTGAACCACCAGGTACCCGTTTCCTATTCTCTTATAAACTCACTTCTAAATACTTACCTGACAAAAATTAAAATATATCCCACACAAAGACTTGGACTAGAGCCTTCATGACAACTTAATTCATAAAAGCACAAAGCTAGAAATGTCTCAAAATGTGCATAATCAGAAGAATGGATAAACACTGTATGGTGTATGATAATGATGGAATATTACTAAGCAATAAAATAGGAGCTATTAGTACACATGATGACATGAATAAATATGGCCACCTGTATATATTATTAAGTGTTGAATGTATGATTCTATCTATAGCTATCAATCTATAGTTAAAAAAATGAAAAGTGCTTACCTTAGGGGGATGATTAACTGGAAAGAGGCAGGGAGTAAATTTCTGGGATGATAAAAATATTCTGTATTTTGTTAGGATTATGGTTTATGCCAGCAAATATAAAATTTCCCTTAAAAAAGGAATGGATTAGGAGTGCTTAGTTGACTCTGACTCTTGATTTCAGCTCAGGTAATGATCTCAGGGTAATGAGATTGAGCCCTGTGTCAGGCTCCCCACTTAGCAGGAAGTCTGCTTGAGATTCTCTTTCTCCCTCTTCCTCCCCACCACCCCCCACCCTCGCCCACTCACGCTCATTCTCACTGTATCTCAAGTAAGGAAATATATCTTTTAGAGGCACCTGGGTGGCTCAGTGGGTTAAAGCCTCTGCCTTTGGCTCAGTTGATGATCCCAGGGTCCTGGGATCAAGCCCCACATCGGGCCCTCTGCTCCGTGGGGAGCCTGCTTCCTCCTCTCTCTCTCTCTCTGCCTGCCTCTCTGCCTACTTGTGATCTCTGTCTGTCAAATAAATAAATAAAATCTTTAAAAAAAAGAAAGAAATATATCTTTTTAAAAAAGGAATGGGGGGGTGCCTGGATGGCTCTGTTGATTAAGCATTGGCCTTCTGCTCAGGTCATGATCCTAGTGTCCTGAGATCAAGCCCTGCATAGGGCTCCTTGCTCAACAGGGAGTCTGCCTTTCCCTCTCCCTCTGCCTGCCTCTCCCTCTGCTTGTGCCCTCTCTCTCTCTCTCACTACCCTTCTCTGTCAAATAAAGAGATAATAATAATAAAACATATTTCAATTGTTAACAAATTTATTATAGATTCGGTAAGTTCACAATAAAAATGTTGGCACCCCGTATGTCTGTGATAGAGTGTGCATAAGCGTGAGTGTTATAAATTGCTAAGCTGATTCTAAAACTTATTTGGAAATACAAAATGTCAATAATAGCTGAGACAATCTTGAAGAACAAAAAAAAATTTTGAAGGATTTATACACCAAATATCAAGGATCATCATGAGACTATAGTTGTTAACATGATATAGCACTGGTGTAAGGACAAATGAATAGAAAAATGGGATAGCATAGACTAGAAACAGAACAACATATAAAGGCTTTGACATGAGTGACACTGAATTAAAATAGGGAGATGATGAGTGGATTTTTTTTTTATCCTGGAAATTGTGCTATGACATTTGGATACCCATATGGAAAAAAATAATAGCTCACACTGCACAAAAAAATTAATTATAGGTGAATTATAATTGTGACATATAACCTACATGTCAAAAAGGGGGAAACAATTTCTAGAAGAAAATAAAGGAAACTATAGTCATTGTCCCAGAGTAGGTGTATATTTTTTGAACAGTAAACAAAATCATAAAGTAAAATAAAAATAAATTGAACTTCATTAAAATTTAAATCTTTTGTTCTTCAAAAGTTTTTTTTTAATCAATAAAAAAGACCAGCTATAAGGTGGGAGAAATGTTTTTGAAATATATTTACCTCACCAAGAACTCAAAGAATACATAAAAATCCATCTAAAACAATGAGCCCAATTTAGAGAATGGCAAAAATGTTTAATGGGAACTTCAAAAAATGTAAATGACCAATATAGTTCAAAAAGTTGCTCAACTTTTAAATTCACCATTAAAATGTGATTGATAACTACAGTGAGATACTACTACACAATCACTACAATATAAAAAATGCAAAAGAATAGCAATATCAAATAGTATTTTTAAAAGTAGTAAAACTAATACTTTCATTGACTTTTTGAAGCTATGTAAATAGAACTACCACTTTGGAAATATAATTAATAATGTATAATAAAGTTGAACATAGGTTATTTCATGACTCAACAATTTCATCTCTGGAAACATAACCAACAATATACCCAGCATGTATATGTGTGTGTGTGTGTGTGTGTGTGTGTGTGTGTGTGTGTGTATTCATAGAGAAATCATTTTCTAGTTTGAAAGTACCAATTAACAAATATGTCATTTCCTAGGACATTCTGAGATACCTATATTATCATTGACATACCTCTTTTTCTAAGAAACACAAGCACTGTAGAGAATAACAACAACAATAATAACAACAACAAAAAAAAAGTTTTATTATTTTTTAACAAGGAGTATCAAAGAAAACCTACTATGTTACAAATGATGATTTTGAGCCAATTATGTTTTCATTTCCTTCAGATCTATTTGAATTCAAAGATGAATTGAACTCACACCATTTGGTATACAGTGATAATAATAGAAGATGCCTGCACATAAGGAAATTAGACTCTAATAGATTTTAATAAATGAATTTATTCAAGTATTAAGTATAAATATGTGTTGTGGCAATGCAAACATTTTTCCTTCCTTCATAAACATTTAATGCAAATTTGGAGACAAGAGATTTCCATGTGTATCAATCAAAATTATTTCACTTGGGGTGCCTGGGTGGCTCAATGGGTTAAAGCCTCTGCCTTCGGCTCAGGTCATGATCCCAAGGTCCTGGGATCAAGCCCTGCATCTGCTCAGCAGGGAGCCTGCTCCCTTCTCTCTCTCTGCCTGCCTTTCCACCTACTTGTGATCTCTATCTCTCAAATAAATAAATAAAATTTTTTAAAAAATCATTTTGCTTGAAACGTTTTTTTGTGTCACAGTTTCTGTTTTCCAGAAAAATATATGCAAGATTGTTAATAAGCTAAATAACTGGTGGCTATCTGACATGTCTCCAAAATTGGGCCCATGAATCTAATTAGAATCTCCTTTTTAAATTAATCATTTGCTTTATTATCTTTCACTATAAAACTTAATTTAGTAATAAGTCATTACTGAATGTAATGTACAGAATTATCAAATATTCCTATATCAGTACCTGATATGTTGAAGGGGACCAACAAGAATTTTCTGAGTGATTCAGTAGATGTTAATAAAGAAACTGTGCAATTATTTTAAGTTAAAAACGTAGAAGGACACAGGAAATGAATATTATTATTTACTATTCATTTAATTTAGTGCATCATTTTATTTGCATTTGGGGAAATGCTTTGTCTTTCAAAATTGACATTCTGTTTCTGAAATAAGTCCAGAAATTGTGTATGATAACGTAGAGGCTTTCCAGTATTTCTACCTTTGCAAAGATATGAAATTCAGTTCACATGTCTGAGGTCTTTTCCCATATTCTCTCCCTCAATTAATAGATAACCCTTTCCCCCTTATTTTATAGGCTTGAGGAAAATAAAATTTCATCTGTTTCCTGTTAATAAAGTTAAAGGCATCACAAGATCCTGCTTATAATTCATGCTTATCCTTATTATCTTTACCCTTGAGTTGACCTCTGCCTATTAGTTTTGTTTGTTTAGTTTAGTTTTTTTATTTTTTTCCAATTGCCAAATTCCCCAATAAGTCTTTCCATGAGAAATAAAATTATATTCTTGGTACTTACACCTTCATACATGGAGCACTTTAATATTAAAACATTTCTTTTGGTTAAAATAAAGAAACTACCCAGTTAAATGCATTACAAATAGTCTCCTAAATATTGCATATTATGAAATTATTCTCAGTCCTTTCCAAGAAAGGTACAAAGGGTGGTTTCACAGTGATATTCTTGGACTAACAATATTTAAACAAATATAATTAATATGTTTCCCTAATAGTATAAAATAGCTTATAAAATGAGAATTTCATGTTATTCTATGTGGTTTAATACTTTTACGTTAAAGGTGTCAAATATTTCTGATTCATTAATCCGTCATTCATATGCCTTCAAAAAACTTGCAAAAATCTATTCCTTTTATGTGTTCATGTATTTATTCATTCACTCATTCATTTGCTAATTTAGCTATGCTTATTCACCAATTACAATAGTCCTAAGCTAAGTTCCAGAATTAAAATAGTAAACAATGCAGTGCCTTTTTTTTTAAACAACATAATACTTAACATTACATTTTACTGCTTTCATTTGTGAGCTTCCTCTAGGCTCTAATTGAAATAAAGGAAAACAAGTTTATATAATTGCTCATGGCATCCAAGAGGCAACTAACATTTTGCAGAAATTCTCATATATTATTTTCTTCTATCTTTATAATGTATATAAATTTCTATCTGAATATAGTATGGCCCTGGTCCAGAGGAAAGAGTCCACATTTCTGGTAATAAAAATAATTTACCTCAGCCTCTATGATCTTACAAAAGATGTCCACTTTTCAACAAAAACTACAAGACACACAAAAAAGTAACACACATATTTCACTGGGACTTTTAAATACCTATGATTATTATGTTAAAAACCACTATGGAAAAAGGTGGACAACTTGCAAAATGAGATATACAATTTCCAGCAGGCTGATGCAAACTATTAGTAAAATCCTAATGAAATGGTAGAAATGAAAAACACTTCATTAAAAGCAATGAAATATGTATTCAACAAGCTAGCTCATCAGTAGGTTCAACACATCTCAGTAAAGAATCAGTAAATGTTTCCCCTAATAACAGGAAAAAAGGCAAGAATGACCTTTCTCACTGATTTCGAAAGTCAGTGAAATAAAACAAGAAAAAAAACCGAACAGAATAAAAATGATTAAATAAATCTCAATGGACGTAGGACATAATATTTATATGTATTACATTCCCAAAGAGTCTATAAAAACCCTTAAATTTGATGGATAAATATAGATATACCCCAGGATACTAAGTCATTATAAAAAATTCAATTGCATTTATGAATAATGGCTGTGAAGATTGCAAATTGAATTTTTAAAGTAACATTTGCAATAGCATCAAGAAAATGAAATATTTTAAAAAATGAAATATTTAAGTATAAAGTTAACAAACTACACATAGGATCTGCATGTTAATAATTATGAACACTGAATAAAAAATTAAGATTGTCCTAATAATATATTGAGTGAATTAGGATAATTAGTAACATATATTGATGCCAGTACTCTACAAATTGATCTATAGAGTGAATGCAAACCCAGTCTAATTTTTTGTAGACTATTTTTGTAATATTGATAAGCTTGTGTTGAATTTATATAGAAAGAAACAGTAGCTGAAATTACCAAAACTAATGGGAAAAACAAAAACAAACTTGGAAAATTCATACTTCCTGATTTCAAGATTCACTAAAAAATTTGCTCTAATCAAGATATTGTGTTATAAGGAAAGGAAAAAAAATGCATGAGTAGTACCAATTAGAAAGCAGAGAAATAAACACACAAAACATAACCATCTATTTATTTGTAAAAATGCAAAGGCAATTAAGCCGAGAAAAATCTATTCAAGAAATGATGATAGGCCAACTGGACTTCAATACATACTTCAAAACTTAGGCAAATTATTAAATCAATAAGAAGCACAAACTGAAATCTAAAATTTAAAACTTTTAACCCATCAAAAAGAATATATATAGGAAAAAATTTGTTGTCTTGGGTTGGACAAGTTTTGTTTTATGCCATACCAACAGCACAATCCATAAAAGAAAAATATTGATAAAATTAGAAATTTTTTGCATAAATAAGTGGCTGTCACCATGTTAAGTGAATGAAAAGACAAGCCATTCATTATCTAACAAAAGCAGTCAAGGATTCTTAAAGAAGTGATAGATTCCAAGATGAGTCTGGAGCACGTTGCAGTGCCTGAAAATAAGGAAATGCCCATAAAGGTATGGCAGCATGTTGAAATGGCACAAAAAAATCCCCCAAAATTTCCAAAAGCTAAAAGTAGAGAATTTTGAAAGAAAAAAAAAAAAGTAATAACATGGTTAGGAGACAAAATATAAATGAGTTCATACTAATATAAATAAATAAATAAATAAAAAAGTAGGTGTGAATCTATGGCTTTTCCTTCCAGAAGAATTCCAATTAATAAATGTATAAAGAAATTGTGGTATAGAAAATCACCACGCAAATACCAATGTAATAACTTTTGCAGTCTACATCCAGTCTGAATTCTGAAATTATTGGGCAAAGTTAGAGGGAAAACAAGGTATTTTCATCATCTCTATTTTTCCCTAGAGATATTTATTACTAGTAATGGAGAAAATAACTTTACCCTGAAGAACCTAGAAGCTATTATCTTAACCAGGTAATCAGGATTAACATTATTAATAATGGTATAATGCATCATGTAACTTCTGATATGAAGCATCGAGAAGGACATATCTCTTTATAGGTTCTCTTTTCAAAAATGCATAACTTCGACCTCATGGTGAGAAAACATGAGACAACACAAGTTGAAGGATAGGCTACAATATAATTGACCACTACTTTTTTAAAAAATTTCAAGGTCATGTAAGACAAAGAAAGATTTAGGAAGGGTCGTAGGTTGGAAGAGACGAAGGACACATGATAAATAAATGCATTATAAGATCTTGATCCTGGCAAAGAGAAGAGCTTTAATGGCAAAGCTTGTGAAATCTGAATATAGTATATAGTTTATTAATAGTAGTATAAGAAAATTAATTTGTTGGATATACTAATAATAACATTTTTATGCAACATGTTAGCATTAAAGAAGGTTGAATGTAGACTAGAGGGAAAATTTCTGCATTTTTTTGCAACTTTTCTGTAAATTTAATCATTAAAAATTTTATTTTAATGTTGACATGTAGAAAACCAACATATACAAAAGTAAAAGTTTTAAAATATATTTACCATGCAAATAGTAAACCTAAGAAAGCTGATGCAGATATTAGATAGATCTCACGAGATGAAGTATTACCAGAAAAAAGAAAAGCATTTCTTTTCAAGTGTGTCAACTTCATCAATTTTTGAAAATGTTTGTTGTGCACTTGAAAAGATTGCTTTGCAATCATTTATATAACATACAATGCTAAAAACCCACTAGAAAGACTAAAAATAAAAAGACTGACCTACCCAAAACCATCTATAGATTCAGTGCAATACCTGTCAAAATACCAACATCATTTTCACAGAACTAGAACACAAAATTCTAAAATTTATATATAACTACAAAAGACCCCAAATAGCCAAAACAATCTTGAGAAAGAAGAACAAAGCTGGAAGGACCACAATCCCAGATTTTAAGATATACTACTGTATATCTTGTATATACTACTATATCTGTAATAATCAAAGCAGTATGGTACAAACACAAACTAGACACATAGATCAACAGAACCAAATAGAGAGTCCAGAAATAAAACCATGCTTATATGTTTATATAGTCTGACAAAGGAAGCAAGAATATACAATGGAGAAAAGACAGTCTCCTTGGCAAATGATGCTGGGATAACTGGACAACTGCATGCTAAAGAACAAAACTGGACCACTTTCTTAAACCATACATGAAAATAAATCCAAAATGGATCAAAGACCTAAATATGAGATCTGAAACCATAAAACTCCTAGAAGCCTAGGTAATTTTTTGACATCAGTCATAGTAACATTTTTCTAGATATACTTCCTCAGGCAAGGGAAGCAAAAGCAAAAATAAATTATTGGGACTACATTAAAATAAAATACTTTTGCACAGTGAAGAAAACCATGAACAAAACAGAAAGATAACCCACTGAATGGGAAAAGATACTTGCAAATGGTATCTTCAGTAAGTGGTTAATATCCAAAATATATAAAGAACTTATAAAACTCAACACCAAAAAAATAATAATAATCTGATAAAAAATGGGCAAAAGACCTGAATAAACATTTTTCTAAATAAGACATAGAGATGGCAGATGCATAAAAAGATGATCAACATCATTAATCATCAGGGAAATTCAAAACCACAATGAGATATCACCTAACACCTGTCAGAACAGCTAGAATCAAAAAGGCAGGAAATAACAAATGTTGGCAAGATTGTGAAGGAAAAGGAACCCTAGTGCTCTGTTGGTGGGAATGTAAACTGGTGCAGCCACTGTGGAAAACAGTATGGAATTTCCTCAAAAAATTTAAAATAGAATTACTATATGATCCAGTAAATACACTACTTAATGCGGCATCTGGGTGGTTGAGTCAAGCATCTGACTCTTGATTTCAGTTATGACTCAGGGTCATGAGATCAACCCTCACATCAGGCTCTATACTTAGTGGGGAGTCTGCTTAAGACTCCCTCCCTCTCCTTCTGCCCCTCCCCATTTACATGTGCATGCTCTTTCTCTCTTTCTCTCTCTCTCTAAAATAAATAAGTAAATAACTCTTTAAAAATACATTATGCAATATATACCTAAAGAAAACAAAATACCAGTTTGAAAGATATATGGACCACTATGTTCACTGCAATGTTATTTACAATAGCTAAAATATGTAAGCAACCCAAATGTCTATCTATATATGAATGGATAGACTGTGTGTGTGTGTGTGTGTGTGTGTGTGTGTGTGTGTGTATCAGCCATAAAAAAGAAAGATTTTTTACCATATATGACAACATGAATGGACCTAGAGTGTATTATGCTAAGTGAAATAAGTCAGACAGAGAAAAAAAAAAACCATATGATTTCACTTATATATGGAATCTAAAAAATAAAACAAATAAACAAACAGATTCTTAAATACATAGAACAAATATGTTTTCCAGAGAGGAGGTTTGCGGGCAATGGGGGAGGAAATGGGTGAAATAGATAAAAGGGGTGAAGAGTTACAAATTTCCAGTTATAAAAATCATATAGATGAGAAATACAGCATAAGATATGTAGTCAATAATATTTTAATAACATTTGGTGACGGATGATGACCTCTATATATATTTGCAAGTTTTCATTTATATAATTAGGATACCATGTTTTAACTAACAGTTTCTCTCTCTCAACTCTGTCTCTCTGTCTCACAAACACTGTATAAGAATGTATAATTTTAAAAATCTTTCTATGAATTTCATGTACTCCAAACTCTAATCAAAATCTTACCACTTTGAGGATCTTCTGAAATACAACTCTGATCCCACACCTACTGAAGGTAGGTTCCTACATGCCCTATAATAATGGGTGAAGTTAGGTTCCTACATGCCCTATTAGGTTCCTACATGCCCTATAATAATGGGTGGATAGAAATGAAAGCACATGGCTCCCCTTTCATTGACTAATGAGGTCAACATATCTAACAACCAGAGTTTTTGAAGACGAGTTATCAGGAGCAGCTGTATGTCTATTTCAGGGCTGCTGGTTGATTGAAATACTAAGGGTGAAACTTCAAACTCAACACTGGAAGAAAGAACACAACAAAGTAAGATTTTGCTCATTAATGAAACATAGGTTTAATCTCTTTTCAACTTGAGCTGGAAATTTCTAGATCTTAATGAAACTAGGTTAAGGTAGTTTGAGAGTTGCAAATGTATTTGATTTACCAACATCTAAGTTAAGGAAAACCTCTCTTGAAATTATGATTTTCTGAACTCCTGCAGTTCCTGGAACCTGTATCTTAGCTGCTATGTGAGTGTGTGTGTGTAAACAAATAATAAACAGCCTACTCTTCCAACTCTTCTAGCTTTCTTTTCCTACAGCACAGAGAAAGCTGACAGACAAGCTTCTTTCTTCATCTACTCATTCGTCATAGTATAGGACTAGAAATCCTCAGTTGTTTTGCCTATTTGCTTATAGTCCAAATGGCTAATACTGAACTTTTTGCTTTCCTCCAAGATCAAAACTATTTTTAGATTCCTACATGAGATTAAATATTTTTACAAAGTAATCACAGAGCCACATTTAAAAAAGCAAAAGTGTTTTGAATTTTATGGGGACTCAGAAGTTTATAAGATAATCAGGCCTAGCATTGAAACATCTTCTGGGTGGTAATTAAGACTACACATTCTTTGGTCTTTGCTTAAAATATGCCTGATTGATAGCACCTTAGCAGAACACAAGCCTTTTAAATTTAATTTCATATTTGAAAATTCCCAATTTCCCCCAGGATATTAGTAAGATATATAATATCTTACAGAAGAGCTCAATATGAATTTCAAATATTATAAAATATATCTCTGAGAATCTTACAGAAGTTAATCTGATTTTTCATTCAATACAAAATTTCCTTCTATACAATTCTTCAAGATGGCTTTCATCTATATAAGCTCTATGTACTACCCTTGCCTTTCAGATTACCTTTTATTTGGGTATCTGCCCCAGATGTTTGGAATTATCTATTTCCTACTTCCTTAATACATAGTCTCTTGCTTTCATCTAGTCTTATTCATTCCCATTCTGTGAAACACATATGAATTGTTCACTTTTACCAGCTCTTTTCAGGATGATATTTTATTTGGACTCTCTGCATGGCTTTGATTTTAAATCAGTGGGGGACTCGCTTCTTGTATCACACTCAGCTTCATGCTCTGCGGCTTGGGCATGAATTTGACTTCAGAACTGCAGACCTCAAAACCCCCCAAAATAATCATCCAGCCTCTTCCTGGCTTTTAAAAACTTGTCTAAATAGCTACTCCATCCTTACTTAGTTCTTTCTTCTATAGTCAAAACATCCACAGTGATTTAAATGATTAGTCATAATCATTTATGTAGAGCAGTGATTTCAAACTATAATAAAGAGTATCTAGGGTTCATTAACCAGGAGTGGGTTGGTGGGGACGTGGCTAAAAGCCAGAATGTGTGTGGCTATGGGCCTTGCCTCTTTACCTCAAGTGCTTCTGGAGATATCATCTTATACCTGTCAGAATGGCTAAAATCAACAACACAAGAAACAACAGGTCTTGGTGAGGTGTGTGGAAAGGGGAACCCTGCTGTACTTTTGGTGGGAATGCAAACTGATGCAACCACTGTGGAAAACAGTGTGAAGGATCCCCAAAAGGTTAAAAATAAAACTACCCTTTGATCCAGCAATTGCACTATAAAATACAAAGAATACAAAATACGAATTCAAAGGGATACATGCACCCAGAAGTTTATAGCAACATTATCTGCAATAGCCAAATTATGGAAACAGCCCAAGTGTCCATCAACTGATGAATAAATAAGGAAAATGTTGTATATAAACACAATGGAATATTATTCAGCCATATAAAAGAATGAAATCTTACCATTTACAAGGACATGGATGGAACCAGAGAGTATTAAGATAAGCAAAGTAAGTCAGAGAAACATCAATACCATATGATTTCACTCATATGTGGAATGCATGAAACAACAAAAAAAAATGAGTAAAAGGGGAAAAAGAGAGAAAGAGGTAAACCAGGAAACACACTCTTAGCTATAGAGAAAAAATGATGACTACCCAGGAGTAGGTGCATGGTGGGATGGATTCAATAAGTGATGGGGATTAAGAAGTGCACTCGTGATGAATACCTGGATTGTACAGAAGTTTGAAATCACTATATTATACACCTGTAACTAATATTACACTGTATGTGAACTCACTGAAATTTAAATAAAAATTTAAGAAAAAAAAACCTCAGCTAAATACCTATTCACTATATATGTTGGATGGCCTAAGCCTATAAACACTCGAGATTTTTAGCTGTAAAGTGGGGAAAGCAATCTGCAATTCATATTTTGAGGGGATACAGGATGAATTTATGGTTCCAAACCACTGAAAAAAACCACCTTCATGTAGTAAATGCTTAAAGTATGATTACTTGGAATTCCAATTTTTGTCATAATGGGGTGATAAGTATCAAATTTAGCTTTATTCTATAAAAATGTATTAAATTAGACAAGATATGGGAAGCAACAACATATAAAGATATATGAAAACAATGTTTCTCAAGCACTGGAAAATACGCCATATAGTACTTTGATCATTCAAAGAAGTGAAATACATTAGGAAAGTTATGTATTTACCCCAATTTTCCATCTGGGGAATTTTCCAAACCTGAGTCCAGAGAAGGAGGAACCCAAACAAAGAACAGTGGTTTCACTAATTGGAGGAAATCATTGTTCATGATTGCTGAGACGGCTGGAATTTAGAGCTCAAGGTTTTAAAATGGAGGGATATTCACAAAGGAGAGTTTGAGGTGTGTGTGTGTGTGTGTGTGTGTGTACTCCTTGGCCAAATTCTAATCTAATAGAGCAAGGGTCTAGAGTAGAGAACACACCAGGAAGACTAGAGGTAAGCAGAGACTGCAGAGGTTGCAAAAAGACAAGAGACTTTGGAGTTTTGACAAGAGGGACTGAGGGAGTGGAACTGATTTTGAATATATAAAGTTGATTTGAAGTTGAAGAAGACCCAAAGATAACAGACATGTTGGAATTAGCAGGCAAAGGATTTAAGCAATGATTACAAATATCTACAAGAAACTCAACAAAAAATGGACATAAATCATTGAACATATGAAGAAACTTAGAAGAAAAATGGAAGCTATACCAAAATCAAAGAAACTATACATGACAACATATAATATCTAAAATAAAAATCCACCAATTATCCTAACATCAGATTATATGCTGTCAATTAACCTGAGTACAGGACAATAAAGACTATCCTGACTATAACAGGGAGAGGAAAAATATTTTAAAGAAATCAACATATCCTCATTGAATATACATAACTGGAGCTCCCAAAAGAGAAAAGGAGTTAAGACATGAAAATAAAGAGGATTTATAAGTTTGATGAGCAGTATGAACCCATTTTTTAAAAAATGCTCAACATTTTTTTAAATGTTTGTGGTTTTAAAAATCCCAAGCAAGATAAATACATAGACACACATGTACAGACAAATACAAGCAGGCACATCAGAGTCAAACTGTTGAAAACCAAACATAAAAAGAAAATTATAAAAGGAAAGAAAATGAAATATGATATGGGTTTAGATATATATGAGCTCAGTGGATACGAGTAACTGTCAGCTTCTCATCAGAAATGCCACAAACCATAAAAGAAAAGGAATGGCACCTTTAAAAAGCCAAAATAAGAAAAATTCCATGTCAATTAGAATTCTACATATCCAGCAAAACTATCTTTCAAAAATGATAATGAAAAAATGACTTAAAATGTAACAATAACTGAGAGAAGTTATTGCCAAAAGGCCTGCCCTCCAAGAAATATTAAAGGATCTTATTAAGGCTGATGGAAATTATATTTAATGGAAGCATAAACTTACATAATGCAAAGAACACTAGTAATATCAAATAAATTGACACCTAAAAAATTTTCCTCTTAATTTATTTAAAAGACTGTTGGCTCTTTATGGCAAAATAATGGTAGTGCATTATAGGGTTTATAGCATGTATTGAAGTAAAATATGTGACGATAATATAACAAAAGTTGGGGGTTGAATACATGAATGTATACAGTTGTAAGATTCTTAAATTTTACATCAAGTGTTATAACAACTTGAAATTAGTGATAAATTAATGATATATATTAATAATGTTTAAAAATAAATGTATAAAAATACATGTATAAAACAGATTTAGCTACAATGTGAATAAAGGAGATAAAATAGTAAAAACTATTCGATTAGTAAAAAGGAAGGCAAAATATATTTAACAGAAAACCCAGAGAACACAAGAACAAATAAAACAAGAATATAATACACAAACCAATAATATCAATAACTGAATGAAATATAAATGAACTAAAAATTCCCCCTCAAAAAAAAAAAAAAGAGATTTTCAGGTTGGATAAAAAAGTTAAGATCCAACTATATGCTGTTTACAAGAAATGACTATAACTATCAGGGCCAAATAGTTTAGATAAAAACAAACAAGGGGTGCCTGAATGGCTAAGTTGGTTAAGCGACAGTCTTTGTCTCAGATCATGATACTGGAGTCCTGAGATGGAGTCCCAAAACAGGCTCACTGCTCAGCAGGGAGTCTGCTTCTCCATCTGACCCTTCCCCATCTAATGCTGTCTCTCTCATTCTCTCTTTTTCAAATAAATAAATAAATAAATAATTTTTTTTAAAGAAAAAGAAGGAGATATATTATGCAAGTTCTAATAGTATAAAAGATAATTGGCCAAAATAATACCAAACTATGTGTATTTTAAGGCAAAAAGAAGTGCTATAGATAAAGACATTTCATAAAATGATAAAAGTATCAATTAATCAAGAGGATCTAACTCTCCATTTAGAACTTAATATCAAAGGATTAAGTTATGTAATGAAAAAACTGAAAAACTAAAGGGAGAGTTCAACAAAACCACAATAATCATGGCAAATTTTAATGTGTGCCCTCAGTAACTGACAGTTACTTTTGTAAAATGTAATATATAGTGTGTATATATGTGTATATTTATGTATTCTAATTATAAATTATAAATACACATATATATATAAATAGCATATATAGGTATATAGAAGTTTGGATTAGCATTATCAACATCTTAATGTAATGGCCCTTTATAGAACTTTAGACCTAAATGACAGAATGCACATTCTGCAGTGCACATATGCTGTTCACCAAGATAGGTCATATGCTGATCTATAAATCAATTTTGAATACATTTTGAAGAAAAGAAAATATACAGTGAATGCCCTTTAAGAAAAAAAATGGAATTGAGTTTGAAACCAATAAAAAATAAGGTACCTGAAAAATCCCCCAACACTTGAAATTAAATAACATACATAAATAACCCATGAGTCAAAGACCTACCCCTGCCTACTTTACACTATGTGAAAAAACTAATTTCATTTAGCTCACAGACTTAAATGTAACAGCTGACTGTAAAACTTCTAGGTAAAAATAACGGGTAGAAAGACATTATTTTTTAAGGCCAAAGAAATACCAGTAAGAAAAACTATTGATAAATTTGACTTCATTAAAATTCAAAGCTTCGTCATACCAAAGATACCACTAAGAAAATGAAAATAAAAAACACAGGCTGGGGTTAAAAAATTGTTTTCAATATATGTATCAGACAAGGAAAGGGAAGGGAAGGGATGTGAAGGGAAGAAAGAAAAAGAAAGATATATGTCATTTGCACCAGAATGCCTAAAATATAGAGAGGGACATGGCTAAATGCTAATAGTGATACGGAACAAAGTAAACTCTGAGATGTTTTCTTGTGGGAGTGTAAAACATTGTAAGAATTTTGGAAAACAGCTTGATAGTGTCTCATAAATTTAAACGTATGCCCACCCTATACCTATGGTGCGGCAATTTCATTACCAGATATTAAGAAATTAGGTGAAAATATATTCCATAAAAAGACTTTTAGAAAAATCATCATAGCAGTTCTATTTCTTGTAGATTTAAGCTGGAAATAGTCCATCAACTGGAAAATGCATAAACACATTGTTGCATATTCAAATGATGACATACTATTTAACAAGGTATGGAACAAAGAAGAAAAATAAGTAATAAAATATATGATATAATATCACAGATATGATGCTGAATCTAAAAAGCCAGATGCAGATGGACATTAAGGAGGGCATTGATGTAATGAGCACTGGGTGTTATATAAGACTGATGAATTACTGAGCTCTACGTCTAAAACTAACAATATACTATATGTTAATTAATTGAATTTAATTTTTTTAAATACCAAAAAAAAGCCAGATGAAAAAGAGTACATACTGTTTGATACATTTATATAAAGTTCTAGAACAGATAAAACTGATCTATGGTAGTAGAAATGTGAACAGTTGTTGCTTCTAAAAGTGTAGGATATAAATTGAAGGGGTAGGAGGTTACTTTTTTGAGTCATAGAAATACTCTAAATCTTGATAGCTTTCTGAGTGACACAAGTATTCGGATTTCTCAAGGATTATCAAATTGTATACCTAAACTCTGTGCACTTTATGAATAATAACAATGATGATGATAATAATAATAGTAATAATAATAATAATAATAAATGGTTATCTTTTCTTCTCTCTTCCCTTTCCCCTTCAATTTCCTAGTTGCTTGCCTCCAGATGTTCCCTTCCTAAGGACACTATTTTATTTTAGTGCTTTTTCAAATGTGACCTAGAGTCTGGTGGCTTTTAAAGGATTAATCATCTTCTTTTCTCCAGAAATATGATGATGGATTTAGAATGATTATTTATGTAATTTTGTCTCCTTGAATCATATTTTATTTTAAGAAATATAAGAATTGGGACTTCTGGGTGGCACAGTCAGTTAAGCATCTGCTTTTGGCTCAGGTCATGATCCCAGGGCCTAGGATGGAGTCCTGCAACAGGCTCCTCACTCAGCAGGAAGGTTGCTTCTCCCTCTCCCACTCCCCTTGTTTGTGTTTCCTCTCTCCTCTCTCTCTAACAAATAAATAAATAAAATCCTTTAAAAAATAAATCTATTAAAATAAAGAAATATAAGAATTAACACAAAGGGATATATTTCTTGGACTTTAATCAAAATGTTTCTTTTTTTTTTTTAAAGATTTTATTTATTTATTTGACAGACAGAGATCACAAGTAGGCAGAGAGGCAGGCAGAGAGAGAGAGAGAGAGGAGGAAGCAGGCTCCCTGCTGAGCAGAGAGCCCGATGTGGGACTCGATCCCAGGACCCTGACACCATGACCTGAGCCGAAGGCAGAGGCTTAACCCTCTGAGCCACCCAGGCGCCCAATCAAAATGTTTCTTAATCAAGTTTTGTTACTATTCAAAGTGCTTTTCTTTATTTATTTTTAAAGATTGTATTTACTTATTTATTTGAGAGAGAGAGAGAGAGAGAGCCGGTGTGAGTGTGAGCAGGGGTGGGATGTGGAAGGAGCAAAGAGAGATGGAAAAGCAGGCTCCCCACCAAGTAGGGAGCCTGATCTAGGGCTTGGTGTGGGGAGGAGCCTGTTGCATGACTCCATCCCAGGCCCTGGGATCATGACCTGAGCCAAAATTACATAAATAATGCGGGGCTGGATCCCAGGACACTGAGATCATGACCTGAGCTGAAGACAGATGCTTAACCAACTAAGCCACCCAGGCACCCCCATCTGTGTATCTTTTTAAAGCTAAATAAGCTTCCTGCCAGATTTACACCAAGGGATATTTTCCTCAAGAATTTGGAAAAAAATGTCTTTAAAATGTAATCATCAGTGAGGATGGTACCCCTATCTCAGTTTCTATAGGAGAGGAGGAGCCTACCTTCAGCTGGTCCCTGGCTCCAAACCCCCCTCCTTTCACACATGTAAGAAATTTATTTTTCCTTTGGATAAAGACAATTAGCAAACACAGGTGGCTCCTCCAATCATCGGGTGAATTTAGGATAAAGTATGTATGACAAATAATGTTATTGAGACCTTTCATTTGAGGACTAATTGTTTATTTTGAAAAATGTATGCAATGAGTTGTATCTGTTTGACTGTATAAAACAGTAAAATTTCCTTTTGTCTTTGCAACAGTAAGATTTCCTTTTGTCTTTGCCATCTCTTTAGTAGATTGCCTAAAGTGACCATAACATTCTGGCTTAATGCTTATTCAATAATAAAATTGTCCTCTTCCTGTGCTACTTTTTGGAGCAGTTTTCTGGGTGATCAGAGATTTTGGTTTTAATTGTATTTCCCCAACACTCCCCCCCACAGAGTCCCCAACACTTCTAACAAACTAGACTAAGTTTATCCCACAGAGCTGGAATTTACATGTATCAGGTCCAGAGACAAGTTGCTGTTTCTGTAAACCTTGCAGTTCCAACCCAGATTCCCAAATATTGATGCCACATAAAATGTGTTAACCACATGATTATTCTCTTGATTTTATGAAGAAAAAAGAAATTAAGTTTCAGGATGGTTAAATATCTTGATGCAGAATTAAATATATATATTTAGTCAACAAAACTATGGAATTTTGGACTAAAGATTATTTGCTTAGATTTCTAGCTATGGATTCTTTAATGTAACACATATTAATTTAATCATCTAATTCTGAAGGTTTTTTTCTTTTAAAACTATAATTTATTGCATGAACAAATTATATAATAATGGTATTGTTTCACAGACCTTTATTCTTTGTCTGAGAGTACTGTCAGGCAGAATTACAGTTGCTTTGCCAAAGGGCATATAGACAGAACATGAACAATAAGTTTACGGTCACAAGAATCCCTGATCTCTTTTAGTAGACTTGAGAAAATGATATGAATCCTAAAATTTTATACTTCAATGGGCTTTCAAAATAATCTTTTAGTTTGGGTGAGAAGTCTGGCACTCAACATGGTTAAGTTTTATGATAAAAAGACCAGCATCAAATTTATTGAAACAATTCTTTCTGGAGTTGGGTTACAACATATTTCGTTGGTTTCACTCCTCTAAGATTTTTTGAAGTTTCTTAACTGAATGGAAATATCTTCCAGCTAAGAAGTATAATTTGTATCCTTAGGTGGCAAAAACGCATAGCAAAAATATCAGTGAACTTGAATTCAGGAAAGTCATATACCTGTTCTGCCTTTACAGCTGAGAATTATTGTGATCCTGTGAAAGTAATTTCACCTCCTGTACCTTTATTACTTCACGTGTAAAATAAAAGCATTGCACCAGCAGTGCTTTCCAACTGTATGTTTTCAAGTGTTCTTGAGACGCTGTTCCAAATTAATAAGAGATCAGTGAGAGAGAAATAACATAGAGATGGAAATATAAACTACAAACTCTAGTGTGATGAGCCTTTGTTCGAGTAACACTCCTGGCTAATCAAAGGAAAGCAGATTTTCTCTACCAGTGCTTTGTTGCATCCATTCACATACTGATGTAAGAATGTAATTGTCTATGTTTTTATTTTTCTTTCATATATTTTACCTTTGATATGTTTCCTTTTCTTAATTTGTCTAAAAAGAAAGTCACGGAATTTATACGTTAACATGAGGATATGTGCAATTGAATGTGCTTTTCCATTTTCGGTGACCTTTTCCTGATGAGTGCATTAAAGTGCATTGTCTGTGACACCCAGGAGCTGTTCAGGAGACTTAGTGAATCCAGGAATTTCTGAAAGGTCATAGATTTTATTGCTATTTATGTGACAGCTTTTTTTTCTTACTTTGAATCTGCTCCATAAAACTCATTGTTGTGTGTAGATGGCTAGTCAATAGATTCACTTAGGTACCTTGGATCTTTAGATCCAATTATTTACATTGTAATGGAAATTCTTTTACTGTTGGGACACCAGGCTGACTCACTGCCTTGCCTGTGGGACTCTTGATCTCAGGGTTTGTGAATTTGACCCCACTTTGGGTATAGAGATTAAAAATAAAGTCTTAAGGGGGTCTGAGTGGCTCAATTGGTTAAGCCACTGCCTTTGACTCAGGTCATGATCCCAGAGTCCTGGGATTGAGTCCCATATTGGGTTTCCCCTGCTCTGAAAGGAGCCTGCTTCTCCCTCTCCCTCTGCCTGCCACTCCCCCCCACCCCTTGTGCTCTCTCTCTCTCTCTCTGCCAAATAAATAAATAAAATCTTAAAAAAGACAAAATAAAATAGTCTTTAAAAAATTCTTTTACTGTTAAAATCTTTTGGGAAACTTGTATTTCACAACGATAATAATTCCAGCAAGAGGATACATATTCAGAGGATGCCAAAAACTTGAAACAAGTCAACTATACTGTGGGTGGTTCTAATTCTCTTTTACCTAACATGAGCATGATCCCAAGGTACTAATTTGATTGTGCTTTTTTTTTTTTTAATTTAAGTCAACTGCCTCATAATTAAGTCAACCTATAATTTTAAAGATAAATATATAATGCTCTAAATGTATAAGACATATCAAGATCAACATTTTGGGGCTTCTAAAGTAAATTCATATTTATTTTAAGATCTTGAAAATGGGGGTGCCTGGACGGCTCAATAGGTTAAGCATGTCTCTTGGGTTCAGGTAATGATCTCAGGGTATCTCAGGGATCTCAGAGCCCTGGGTAGCATCAGGCTCCTCCCTCTCTCTCTGCCTGCTGCCCCCCACCATTTGTGTGCTCACTCTCTCTCACTCTGTGTGTCAAATAAATAAATAAAATTTTTTAAAAAATGATCTAGCTTAGCTTCCTGTATACACTGTCATGAGTTTCTAGAATTTAGTTGAATATTTTCATAAAGGTTCATCAAACTTGTGTAGATGGCTGGTCAATAGATTCACTTAGGTACCTTGGATCTTTAGATCTAATTATTTAATTGTAATTGAAATTCTTTTACTGGGACACCTGGCTGACTCACTCCCTTGAGTGTGGGACTCCTGATATCGGGGTTCCATTTTTCAATTTAAAACATGAAAAGATAAAATAATTGTATTATTAATCATGGTGTCAAGGTCAATAAAGCACCCTTAAATTTATGGCCAAAAGGATATTTTATTATTGAGTCAGTATTGAAATTTAAAATGGTATTTCATTTTAAATGCTTCTTCTAAGCAGACTACAGCTATATTTAGTAAGCACCTTCATTAACAGTGCCTAGTTTACAATTTTAAATCTTCATTAGTGCTACTAATTAGAGACTGAATTCTTCAGAGATACTGTAAGAATGCCTGCAGTGTTCTCTTGGTAAGGGATTTGCCTCTGCTGACCCTTTTTCCTAACTTTTAAAAATCTGCAGAGGAATTCTTTATTTCTTTAAAACAGTTCATTCAATGAATCAAAAGAGAATAGTAGATCTTTCTCCAAAATTCCTTTAATTTAGATTTAATAGCTCTGTTAAAATTTTAATTGAGTTTTAACAGACCATAAGAATTTAATGATCAATTTATTGAGAAAATTTCTCGGAAAAAAAACTTTCATTTTCCTCCACATCAGTATTATCAATAATAAAAATAGTTAAAGCTAGTCAATTATTTACTGTATTCAAGCTTCATATGTTTAAATATATTTATATACATAAACATTCTATAAAGTACATAACTGTATCATAAGTACATAACTGTACTATAAAGTACATAACTGTATCATAAGTTACTTGATCTAACACACCATTACACCATAGATTGCCAGAAGTAAGACATACCATTTCTATTTGCCACTAAGAAAGAAAACAAAACTGACCCATAAATCATTACATTGATTTTAATATACAGCAGACACTGGAAAGTAAAATATGTCTTTTATGATTAGTGATGGCATTCATCATTCCCATTTTACATATAAAGTAACTATAAGGAGCAGTAGGGTTGTAGAACTTGCCTGATATTTAGGGAGCTGGGGAGTGGCAGAGCTGCAGCCTAGCTTCAGAGTCCTCAAACATGACCCACGACCTTACACTGTCTCGGATACAAAAAGAACATAATTTAAACCTATATCAGAGTCCAAAATATCTGGAAGAGAATAACGAAACCAAATCTGGTTGTGCTCTGGTAAAAGTTGTTCTAGTATTGACATTTTAAAATCAGAAACAAAATCCTTTGAAGGAGTAGTAAAAAATTATCACACTACATATGGTTTTTAGGTCAAATCAGCTCTAAAAAGATGTCTTATATATTTATATATAAATCAATATACATATACAGTTTGGTTGATGATATAATATTTTATTTAAATGGAATAGTGGAAATTATTAACCAGAACCAACAGGTTGAGAGACAGAACACATACTTATGATCTAATTTTGGTAAAACTAAATATATATGCACATGTATGTACAGAGAAAGTTCTAGAAGGGTATTTATAGTAATATGCTGGTAAACCCACTTGGAGGAGGAAGATTTAATATTTAGCATTTACTGATATTCATGGTATAAATACTCCCACTATGGCAATCAGCCATTTGGCAATCAACACAATACCAATACAATGTCCCTGAATACACAAGTAGAAAAAAGGTGTGCCCAGTTAGGTCTGGGAGGACAGTAGGAACCAGTTTCAGCAAACCTCTGGTTATGCACTAAGGTGTTAACTATGGTGATCTCTGGTAAGGGCGATGTCAGGTTTTGATTTTCTTGTTTTTATGTTGTCTACAATTTCATTTGTTCTACAATGCAAATACACTACCATTGTTTAATGTATGTGTGTGTGTGTGTGTGTGTGTGTGTGTGTGCACATGTGGGTGCGTGCACATGTGGATGCACATAGCCAACTAAGGAAAGATTTTTGTCTCCCTAATTCTCCTTACCCTATAGCATTATCTTACAAATCAAGTAATTGGAATCCACGTATCAAAAGGAATATTGTTCTAATGAAGCAAAGGGATTTGGTCTGCAGAAATATTTCATAAAAAATCTGCTCAAAATAGCTTTAAAAACCAATCTGAAAAGGAGTCAAAGGAGTATTACTTTGTGGTCCATGCTTAAGAAATATATTAGGGAGTTTATCTCTGGGCATTAATTCCTTCTCCCTGCATGAGAAGTATTCATAAAATGCTTCTCAAGACTACTTCTAATCTTTTCCCTTTGTATAATATACTAAAGTAATAAAAAATTTTCAAAAAGGATATGGATGTAGCATATTTCATGATTTGTTTTCATTGGTGAAAAAAATCTTCATAGTTTAAAAATACATTCAGTCAACCTAGCCATTCAATGGGAAAAAAGGTCTACTAAGAACTGAAGAAATGTGAAACATGAGTGACTCATTGTTCCCCACATGTATTCCCCAGATCCCTATTATCTGATTCTTGAAAAAGCCTTGAAAAGCAGCATGAGACTGATGGAAACATCACTTCAGTGACCTAAACCAACTTTTTGTGAAGTATGTTAAATGTAAATGGAAAATTATCTCCACAACCTAAAGTTTATCTCCAATGAATAAATTACTGCTGTGACAGTGGGTCACTCTCAAAAAGGTAGGTATCGTGTGTATTGGACAGATCATTTTTATCTTAAAACATTTGTTTAATCTGCCTTAAAACATTGGCTAAAGACCATCTGTCTGAAGTACCATTTTACTAAACTGGTATTTCTTCCTAAATCTTTTCTGTGTGGAAATAAAAGAACTTCTGTTTGGTTGTTTAACACTTACATATAAAAAAGCCTTTTCCATATTTATAGGCTTTTGCCAAATTAAAGGCAGAATTCAGAAACTATCTATATGATTTGTTCCCATCATGGACTTGTGCATATATCTACCCTGTTTCCTCATCATAAATATGGAAATAAATTAAATGTATTTAAAGACATGAAATCTCAAAAAATATGCTTCAGGAATTCTGAAGATTAAGATTTTCTCATGATTGAGAGCATCTATTTCCAGGGAAAAGACTTTATACGTATAATCTAGAAGAAAATGGAAATATATACAAACTAGGCACCTTAAATAATGCCTTTTAAAAGAAGGAAGCACAACATATATTTAATAAAAATGCAAATTTGAAGCCTGGCAAGGTGAAGTTTCAGCAATGATTTTAAACTATACAGTTTACACTAGAATTCTCCTGTTAGCAGTTCATCTTCCCTCTTACCATCATTCAATGGTGGTGGAAGTTGAGGGGATTTTAGAAGTGGGGAGGGGAGAAATAGATAAAACTGAATTATTTATTTCTGCTTTTCATCCCTCTAGAATATTCTTGTTAGGGGTTCCTGGGTGGCTTAGTCATTCAACATCTGCCTTTGGCTCAGGTCATGATCCCAGAGTCCTGGGATTGAGCCCCCATCAGGCTCCTTGCTCAGTATGGAGTCTGTTTCTCACTCTCCCTCTGTAGCCATTCTGCCTACTTGTGCTCTCTCTCACTCTGTCAAATAATATACAAATAAAATCTTTTTTAAAAAATGGAATAAAATACTCTTGTTATATTTTAAGCTTTTGTTGTCTTATTTCAGAAGCACAATGCCTGAAAATCCCTATTGTATGAAATACAACGTTAGGATGACCCCTGCATTATTTAGCCAATTACTCCTGTCACACATAAGTTTAGAATGTTAATTATTTCTTTATAATTTTGAAGAGCTTTTTGTTATTTCTTAATAAATTTTTAGAGCTTTTGAATGAAAAGTAGCAATCTTAGTTTAGCTCAGAGTGAAAAGATGACGAAATCCTGGGTTGCATTTTAAGACAACGGTACAATGACCAAATAAGTACAATGTCTAACATATAGGGGTGAGTTTTGTTTGTCTGTTCTGGTTTAATACAACTGAACTATTAAATTGATACTCTATACTGATGAGTATGCCAGATGCAGATTAAAAAAAATTTATATTTAAATGTATAAAATACCTAGTCCTGCAAATGCCAAATATTTCTATTTGAATGAATTTAAAACCTGAATTTTAAGTTCGTATTCTCTTGTATGTTTTCATATTCTGAGACTTACACCTAAGTGTGCTTTAGAACTGCTTTGGGTCAAAGTACAATCTGACAAATTTCTGCAGGCTCTGCTTTCCCATCCATTGCCACTACTTTCTCTACCTCATACACTGTTCTGTGTGTTTGTGTGTGTGTGTGTGTGTGTACGTGTGCACACACGTGGGCATGCATGCCTAGGATTTAAAGAAAGGTTCATCTTATTCCAAAGCAATACCAGTAGCCAAACCATCAAACATATCTCTTCTTGGTGTTCATTTTTTTTTTTTTTTTCATTAGACCCCTTGAATTCCATCAAGAGAATGGCCTTGATTTGGCAGCACCAAATCCAGGGGAGGATGAAGATAAATGCATGGAGCTGAATACAAGGACATTAATAAAATGAATGGAGAGACTCTGCTCTACTTTCCTTCTCTCAGTTCCCCAAATCCCCTTTCACTAACAGCTCCCGGAAGTCTCTGGGTAACAGCCCGCTGGCAGACTTCTAGCAACTGACTTCACGGTTTCAACTGTCAGGTACCCACCCAATCACCTGATGGTGAAGCCCATGGGTAGACAAAGCTTTGGATGGATGCTCTCCTCACTCTGCTTGGGCTCTGCCCCCTGATACCCAGGCTGACTACCTCCCCCTACCCCCACCTTTCCACCTCATGGATTCCTCTTCCTCCACTTGGGCTCAATACTTTTAGGCAAGGCTACCTCTTTGTGTAGGTATCTTTCTTCTTATTCTCAGGCTCTCTGACACCAGCTCTGACTCTTGTACTTCCTCTGGGCTACCATGGCCCATCATCCCCCAGTGCAGTTTCTCCTGCCTAATGGCTTGAGGACTGAATTATTTAGTAAGAGAGGGAAGAGAAACAAAAAAGAAGGGAAAGAAGAATAGTGTATCACTTTTTTTCCCATTATATTTTATTTCTTTCAGTGTTCCAGAATTCATTGATTACGCACCACACCCAGTCCTCCATGCAATATCTGCCCTCCATAATAGCCACCACCAGGCTCACCCAGCCCCCCACACCCCCCTTCCAAAACCCTCAGTTTGTTTCTCAGAGTCCACAGTCTTTCGTATCTTGTGTCCCCCTCCAATTTAGTGATTTGGGGGATATTGGAGTGTATCAGTTTTAATTACATTGTTGAAAAAGCTCATCTCATGACAAAATCAAAATTCAACTTTTATCTCCTGCTGACTCATTAAAGTTTATTTATTAGGGAAATATTTGCATCTTCATTTAGGTTAAAAAAAGATTATTTCAACAATTTTTTCTTTGACTCCTATATTAAGATTATCATCATGGACTGAATCTCTGTGTCATCCACCCCAACATACACACACAAAAGCATATGTTGAAATATAATCCCTATTGTTGCAGTATTTGGAGAGTGCTGCACCCTCGTGAATGGGATCAGTGCCTTTATGAGGAGAAGACAGAGAACCAGCTCACTCTCCTTCTGCCCTGTGAGGATACAACAGGAAGTTGTCAGTCTCCAAACTTGACAAGAGCTATCATCACCAGAACCCAACCATTCTGACATCCTAATCTTCCCAGCCTCCAGAAACTGTGAGAAATAAGTTTCTGTTGTTTATTAGCCACTCAGCCTACAGTAATTTTTTTGAGCAGTCCAGGTTGACTAACACACTTGCGGTTCTCTCAGTTCACAAAATAAAGGCACAAAAAGTCTCAGTTTGTTTACCAGAATGCCCAGTTCTTTGTAGTAATGTAGTAATCAAGTTTCGCACTTGACGTACTGTGTGGTCTTCTCTCTGTCTTATGACTATAAGGAATAATGACTCACACACAGATGACTTCTGTTGGAGATCTCTGTCTTATGTATCTCCACCTCTTCCAAATCCCTGCACACTTACCTCCAGATCTCTCTAGGGTCAGGGTAGAGCTGGGAAAGGAAAGAGCAGAAAAAGGCCACTCTGGGCACTTTTTACATTGATTTTACTCCCCTCTGAGCTGACAGGTATTGGAATTGGCTCTGTGGGGATCTTCAGAGTGTTGGGAAGTTGATGGATTAAGAAGAATGGATAAAAGTTTTACATATCACTTGAGAGAGTCACTTACAGAAATATCATCGAATTGCCTAGAAATATTGAGGGGCAATTGATGTTCCCTATCAGAAATTTTTATGAAACTCTAAAATATTATTTAAAATAGTTCAATCTGCTGTTCCTGCTCTTTATTGCTACTGGCCCCTTTCATGCCTCTGCCACTAGTAAGACTGACCAATGTGTCCATCGTACATATGAACAAAAAAGGAATCCCTTCCCCAAATCATGGTGAGTTATGATTTTTTAATTATACTGAAATGTATTTTTATCCCTCACAACTGAAAATTAGTAACTAATATGATATTTGAAAAAATTATGATTCTTGATCTATTTAGTTATATTAAGCTTTTAGCAGAGAATAGATTATCAATATTGAATCCACATAAAAGTTTAACATGCTTAACCCTTAAGTGAAGAAGAAAATTGAACTACAGAAATAAAAGTTACATGAAATTTCAATTATTCAAATGAATTTCAAGAATATGTCCTTGGATCTCAAGCCTAATCTTGGGCTGCAAGTCCAAAAATAGGAGGCAAAGAACTTGGACATAAAAATACAATGAGACCTGCAACTCATCCCTCTTGGAAGGGAGGACGAAGCTATTTCATGTCCCCCATGGCTAACAGTAACCACTTTAAAATGTGCTATATAGTAATTTTCAAGGAAGTGACATATATAGTTATTTTGTTCTGTAAATCCAAAAGAAACCTATGATCAGAACATTTGCTTTCATTTTCAAAGCTTTACATCATTAAACTGACGAAAGGCATGTATATAATATACGCAACAAAAGGTTCATATTCAGAAAAAAAAAAATAACCACCTCTCAATCAAAAATAAAAAGAAGGAAAACAACAAAAAATGGAGAAAAGACTTTGGCAGGCATTTCACAAAAGAATATATTGAAATAGCAGGTGATTATCAAAACGATATCAAGCTTTTGCTAAATTCAAAATAACACTGCATTTAGGTACTACCACACACTCTCTAATTTATATGGAGAAAATATGTAGCAACTAGAGGTCTATGTATTGCTGGTGAGAGTGTAAATTGGTAAAATCTGTTTGGAAAACACTCAGTAAATTTCAGATATAAAGCTAAATATGTGACTTCCATAAGATTCACCAGTTCCACTTTTAAGTGTATACTCAAAGTAAGTGAGAACAGTGTGTAGCAGAAAACACCTATGCAAGAGTGTTCATGGAAGTATTGATCACCAAAGTCAAAAACTGCACCTTGCTCAAATACCTGTCAAGAGTTAAATGGATAAGTATAGAAATGCATATTCATTCAATGAAATAAAAAGATCAAATAAATCATAATAATAAATCAAATAAAAAATAAATCAATAAATCAAATAAAAATTAAAATGATCAAATGTTTGCTACATGCAACAATATGGATGAACCTCAGTGAAACTGTGATGAGCAAAATTAAGTCAGAAAAAGGACTACATATTATATGATTCCATTCATATAAAGTTCAAGAATAACCAAAACTATTTTAAATTATGAGACTTGAAATCAAGCAAAGTGATTATTTCTGGGTGCGGGAGTGGGAGAGAATAAACTGTGAAAGGACATCAGGAAGTCTTCTGAAGAGATTAAAATGTTTTAAGTCTTTCTCTGAGTGATAGCTACAGAAGTGTATACTTATGTGCACTTTATTATAAGTCAAAAATATAACTTTTATGTTTTATTTCCTCAGACTTTATTTTTTCAAAGAAGTTTTAGTTCACAAAAAAATTAAAATAAAAGTACAGAGATTTCCCATATATCCCCAGCCCCCATATATGCAAAGGTTTTCCTATTATCAATCTGTCCCCTCACATCAGAGTAGTACATTTAGTACCAACATTGACACCTCATAATCACCCAAAGCCTATAGTTTACGTTAGTTTACTCCTGGGTTGAGTTGTACTTTCTATGGATTTGAAGACATATATAATGACATGTATCCATTATTAAACTATCACATATAGTATATTTGCTGTCTTAAAAGTCCTCCGTACTTAATCTATTCAATCCTTCCCTTCCATCCAACCCCTAGCAACCACAAAATCCTTTTGCTGTCTGGATAGTTTTGCCTTTCAAGAATGTCATATAGTTAGAATCACACCTATGTAGCCTTTCTTCACCTACCAATATGCACTTAAGTTTTATTCATGTGTTTTCATGAAATAAAACTTTCCAGGATACCTGGAGGTATTTCTTGTGCTTTTCCCTGAAAAATATGGAACACTTCCAGGGCACCTGGAAAGAATGTTTCCATTTCTTTGTAGTGCGCAATAACATTCCATTGTCTGGACGTACCACATTTTTTTTTTTTTTAAAATCCATTCACCTACTGAAAGAGAGAGATCTTTATTACTTCCAAGTTTGGGGAATTATGAATAAAACTCTATAAACATTCATATGCAGGTTTTTCCATGGACATAAGTCTTCATAAGGTTTGTGATTGCTGGTTCATTTCTTAAGAGCATATACAGTTTTGTAAGAAACCTACATACTGTCTTCCAATATGGATGTACCATTTTGCATTCCAACCAGCAAGGAATTAGAGTTCCTGTTGCTCCATATCCTCATGAGCATTTGGTGTTATCAGTGGTCTGGATTTTGGCCATTTTGATGGGTGTGTAGTGGTAGCTCATTTTTTAATTTACTGATGACATATAGTCAGGAGTATCTTTTTTAAGTTTTTATTTAAATTCCAGTTAGTAGCTAGAACAAATAATCCTAAAATATGTATAGAACCCCAAAAGACCATGAATAACCAAAGGAACCTTGAAAAAGAAAAACAGTGCTGGAGCATTACAATTCCAGACTTCAAGTTATATTATAAGGCTAAAGTGATCAAGTCAGTATAGTACTGTCTAAAAAATAGACACATATATCAATGAAACAGAATAGAAAACCAGGAAGTGAACCCACAATTATATTGTCAATTAATCTTCAACAAAGGAGGCAAGAATATACAACAGAGAAAAGACAATCTCTTCAACGAACTGTTTTGGGAAAACTAGACAGCTACGTGCAACAGAATGAAACCAGACCACTTACTTACACCACACACAAAAATAAATTCAAAGTGGATTAAAGACCTAAATATGAGCTCCCAAACCACAAAAATCCTAGAGAAGAATGTTAGCAGTAACCTCTTTGAAACTGGCTGTACAGCAACTTCCTTCTAGCTAAGTCCCCTAAGACGAGAGAAACAAAAGCAAAAATAAATGATTGTGACTTTATCAAACTCAGAAGCTTTTGTACAGGAATGGAAACAATCAACAAAACTAAAAGGATTATCTCTTAACATGGTTATTTGTCACCTGTACATCTTCTTTGGTGATGTGTCTGTTTTATAGTCTTTGCCCATTTTTAAGTTGGGTTGTTATTTTTATCATTGAGTTTTAAGAGTTTTCTTTGCATATTTTCAATAACACTCCTCTAAAGATGTGTCTTTAGCAGAAAGTAATATTTTGAAAAATAATCTTTGAAAATTTCTAGATCGTATCACGACTCATTCATGGAAAGGGTTACATGACCACATTACAAGTGTGTCAGACTCTTGTCCCAGTGATATTGTAGCCCAGTAATATTCAAAGTATCAGATTGAAATGATTTGTATCTTCATAATCCCTCAAAAGACACCTGGTTTGAAGTCATCTTACATTTTGTAGCAATGCTATGCCCTCTTCGATAAGTAAACTATCACCCTCTGAAAATCAACAACTATCTTTACACTGGGAAACAATGAATTCCAAATATCTGACCATGGGGTACCAACTGACTAGGCTATCCAAGTCTTTCCTTAAATTGGGCATTAGCAGATCCAACTGCCATATCACTGAAGATACCCGGAGGCGTTTCTTATGCTTGTCCCTGAAAAATTTGAGCAGGCCCAGAATGGCACAAGGAAGTGTTCCATATATTTTTTTTAAGATTTCATTTATTTATTTGACAGAGAGAGATCACAAGTAGGCAGAGAGGCAGGCAGAGAACGAGAGGGAGAAGCAGGCTCCTCACTGAGCAGAGAGCCTGATAAGGGGCTCGATCCCAAGACCCTGAGATCATGACCTGAGCTGAAAGCAGAGGCTTTATCCACTGAGCCACCCAGGTGCCCCGGAAGTGTTCCATATTTTTAGCATGATAACAGCTATCCTACAACTGGCCCTCTTTATCCCTTCACTGAGAATTCCCTAAGCAGTGTTAACTGATAAGGAAAATACTTTAATTCTGGTTTACAAATAATGTTGCACAATATGCAAGCACCAGCAAAGTGTGGATCTTTTTAATATTATTTTCTAAACACAAATGCCCTGAAGAAAATTGAAGAAGATAAATCCTGCCTCTGGGAATAACTAAGCAGTATGTATCATTTTAGGGGGAAACCAGATAGCCTTAGGTAAGCACCTATACTTATTAATGGAAATTGGCTAAATTAATGGTCATTTATTGGGAACAGAATAGGGACTTGGAAGCAGTGTGATGAAGAGATTTGGGGAAAGAATGCATAAAGGATGAGTATGGAGCACTAGAAATGAACCAGAGGATAAGAAAATTTGTACCCTCTGTGAGTGGTCTTAAAAGAGCCTCATTTCAGAGGATGTTTCCTCTAATCTAGAAAACAAGATGGTCTCTTCTATATATATGTTGCATTCTTCTTTACTATTTACATCTCTGCTCAGTCAGTGGACTCATAAATACAAGGCCATTTGGCAAGTCAGGCTAACCTTGCATGGGCTCTACAACATTGGCCTTTGCCAACACCAACTGAAATGTCTAATTCTCCTGATGACAACCCAATGATAGCAGTAGAAGATACTAAACTTGAGCTATGCTATCATGACTCAAGAGGATTGTAAGATTACTAAATATATATCATCACTGTATTTCATAAAATATTTCTTTTAACCAAGGCAATCACTTTTCAGAGGAAGAATATATCAAAGATCCACATAGTATGCTTTCTTCCTACCACTTACCCCATCATCCCAAACCAGATATTGAACACTCCATTATGGTGCTATGTGTAAAGGCAAGACTTTTCAAGGTTGGAGCACTGATTCAAGATGTAATATATGTTATCTAGCAGCTTTTCCTTCCATAGTCAAATCACAAAGGCCTGGACTTCAGGGATGGAAGCATGAGGAGCAGCTATTATTAATCACATAATTATTTATTCACAAAAATTTTCTTTGTCATCTTTTACTCTGAGCTGTACTCATTTACAAGAGTTAGTATTTTAAAAACAAAGATTTTATTTTTAAGGAATTCTACCAGAGGACAAAGTAGCTACACTGAATTGAAAGTTGAGATCTTCATCTAATATTTTTTTATTCTTAAGACTTCATGACAGTGGGTGAAACAGTTAGAAAGGGAGTTTCTAGGGGCGTCTGGATGGCTCAGTCAGTTAAGCACCTGCCTTGGGCTGAGGTCATGATCTCTGTCAGAGTCCTGGGATCAAGCCCCAATTTGTGATCCCTGTTTACCCTTTCCCTCTGCCACTCTTCCTGCTTGTGTTCTCTCACTGTCTCTCTCAAATAAATAAATAAAATCTTTAAAAAAAAAAAAAAGAACAAGCAAGAAAGGGAGTTTTTTGCGTTGGTTTGTAGTAATTATCACTGTTAGAAAGATGAAACAGAGTTTCAGAGAGAAAATGGGAGAATAAAGGAATGGAGGGGCACTCCTTATAACTTTACCTATATTATATAAAGTCTATATTCAGTATTGAAGATAAATAAAGGCTCATATCTCTGACTAACAAAGATTCAACTCACCATGATGAGTAAAGAACCCTCAAAAAACTGGGGTGCTAGGCAAATGCTAACCAAAAATCAAATAAATATTCCAGGAGGGTAATCATAAATTCCGAAAGAAGGCCACTTACAGAACACCACTGCTATAAACATTTTGAGAAATAAGCAGAAGTAGCCCATCCCTATATTTATTTCCTTGCTGGAATTTGCAAACATCTAGTTGTTTTAACCAGTTCTTTTATTTCCTTATTCCCCCTCAATCTAATAGATAACAGCTACCTATTTATAAGTATATACTTAAAGATAAAAAAAGGGTGAAGAAAATTCATTTTAGGCCACATATTTAAAAATACTTGCAGGGTTGTGGTAGAACTAGAGAAAGAAAGGCTGCTCACCTTGCCTTTTGCGTTGTTCCTAGGAAGATGTTGCTGCGGTTGAGGTCAAAGAGGTTGCTGCCTGTGTTCTCCTCAAGGATTTTGATGGTGAGTGCTGTGAAGTGTGTAAACCTGGTGATTCACAGACCTGTACCCCTGGGGATAGAGTATTATGCCTCCATCAGAAAGGATGAATACCCAACTTTTGTAGCAACATGGACAGGACTGGAAGAGATTATGCTGAGTGAAATAAGTCAAGCAGAGAGAGTCAACTATCATATGGTTTCACTTATTTGTGGAGCATAACAAATAGCATGGAGGACATGGGGACTTAGAGTGGAGAAGGGAGTTGGGGGAAATTGGAAGGGGAGGTGAACCATGAGAGACTATGGACTCTGAAAAACAATCTGAGGGTTTTGAAGGGACGGGGGTGGGAGGTTGGGGTACCAGGTGGTGGGTATTATAGAGGGCACGGATTGCATGGAGCACGGGGTGTGGTGCAAAAATAATGAATACTGTTATGCTGGAAATATAAATAAATAAAGAAAGAAAGAAAGAAAGAAAGAAAGAAAGAAAGAAAGAAAGGCTGCTCACAAGTGGTAAATGGGATTTCCTCCCTTTGCAGAGTGGATAACCACCTTTTAAGCTGCATCCATAGTGGCTATCCTATATACAGGAGACATTTTTAGAAGGGCTTACATGGGAAGATGACCTGTAGATGTTAAATTTAAAAGCAAAGACTTGTGTTGGTATTTCCGTTTTGGCTACCTAGTACGTAATCCTCAATCCTAACTGTATTCAATTTCCTAGTATAGAATTACTATGAATCCTTCAGAGTACTTCATATTAGCTCACTGTTTTCATATATAACAGATGAGCCTTTACTTCATCTTTAAATATTTATTTGTCAATTTTCTTTGAATCTCCAGCACTTACCACAGTCTCTAGCATATGACAAATACTTACAAAATGTTTGTTGAACTGAACTACATTCAGCCATCCACATGATGAAATTGTGAACCTGTCTTGGTTTTTTTGGTGCCTTAATTTATAATGTGGTATTCAGAGAATGTATTCTGTAATGGTTCTGAACTTTTTTGAATAATGGAATTTTTGTTCTGTTATATAATATAAGATTTCCTCTGAAAGTTCCATAGAAACTCAGTATTGGGTACTTGGTCTATAAATCATTCAAAGTTTTTGCTTCTTCTTACATTATTGGAGTTGTAATTCTCACTTCCAAGTTTTATGCTTTTCTTAAATTAATCAGTATTTGTATTATCTTTATTCTCTGAAGTTATTTGTTTTGTGGTTAGTTGTCTTATTTCTCTTACCACTTTTGACAAATAGCAAGTTATTCTTTTTCACCTAACTCTCTTAATAGAGTAAGATTTCTCTCTTTCCTTAAATATTTGGTTGTGCATTTATCATAATAGTGTACTCTCCATTGAATTATCCTGGCCTTTTTATGCCATGCATTGTTAACATTTCCACCCCTTTAAGAAAACGTATGTTATATTTAAAAGTAAGGCTCACTTCTGTTTTGCAGAATGGCAATCCAAATTTCACCCTAACATAATTTCCTAACTAAATTTATTCCTGCCTTTTCACAACATGACTTATGTAATAAAGAAAATGGGAAATGTTTCAAAGATAGGAGCTAAATGGAAAAAGTTAAAAAAAAAAAGTAAATAAATGCTAATCCCATTTGTATAAAATTACCAGTGCCTTTTCTTCCTTATCCTGCACACTCTTTTTCTTATTTATTTATGTCCTATTTCTATTTATATCTGATTCCTTCAGTCAATTTAAAGTTGACCTTCAGTCAATTTAAAGTTGTACAGAATTATCTATTAGATAAACAAAATTAGAACATTTTGTTTCTGCCAGTCCCTAGTTTATTTTTTGCTTGTTACATTGAAGTACTGCTTTCCCTGTATCTTTGAGCTTTTTCATTCAAACAACCAAGTCCCACTCCCACAACTCTAACTTATAGATATACAGAAGTATATCTACTTCACATGGTAATGCTGATGAATCATCTTCCAAAGGCCAACGGATCACCTAGAAAGATCCCAAAGTATGACATTCATTTGATGCATCTCTGTAGTCTAATGTCTGGTTCTCCAAATAACATCCAATTTAAATAAAACCAAAAGGGTAAATTAGGGGTCTATGACAAATCATGGATGTGATTTATTTTGTCGACTGCAGAATGATTTAGAATGGTACCTAGTGGACCCTCTCAGCTTGACAAAAATGTTGAAAGAATCATAAAAATATTGTCACATAGCATTCTGACAAATCTAGAACAGCACTGATTAAGTCTAGAAAAACAAACAATTAACTTTGAGTCTGGCTTTTGTTGAATGCGGTTGGAGTCATAGGAAACGGCAAAATTTTCAAAAGATGTACTACGGAATATGTTGTAGCTTATACCAAAATTAATTGAGATTTTTCAAATTGCAAGATATTTTTTAAGTTTCCATATTTCTATATGTAGAAAGCTGTTTAGCTGCCAAAATGGGTCATCTTTTATGGAAAAGGAAGGACACTACATAAACTGAAATGAAGACTCTAGATGAAGTCAACAGCCCTGGAGAACAAAGGCATAGTAAGTTACCTGCAGGGAGTAGTAGGAAACAATGGACAGAGGAGCCATTTCCACAAAGCAGAACTAGGTACTAATCAGCGGACATTTCTTCTCCATGATCAGGGCAGCAATGTTTGTCTAGTAGAATTTCAGAATTGCATCAAAGCAGTGACTGTGCATGCCTCTCATGTGGCCCTTTGACAATGACAGTATCTTTTCTGGTTATGCGATCCCTGTCTGCCCACTGCATGTAGGATGGGGTGCAGAAGGGGCAGATAACTTGTCTTTTTAGTTGATAGATCTCCAGAACATACAGAGCTTTATCTGGACATAATATAGGTCATATAATTCTGGACTTCATACCTGACATCATAATTAGATGTGTCTTTTAGGAGTCCTTGAGTACAGAGAAGTACATTTCACATGTAAGAGGAATGTAAAGAACCATGGCAGGTGGGCAGACTGTAATAGATTGGTAAAAATGGCCATAAATAATTCCCTTCCCTAAATCATGCCTCTTTGCAATTTGCAATGCCTTTTTTTTTTTTTAAGCTATTTCCATCAAAAGATGGAAACTATTTCTTCATCCCTTAAACTAGACTGAACTTTTTATTTCCTTTGGCAAGTAAAATAGAATGTAGGGAAACAACATTGTGTCGGTTCTGAAGCCAGGTCTGAACATAACTTGCTCGCTTTTGTTTACACTTTTGGACCTCTTCTGAGTTACCATGTGAACAACTCTAGCTGAGTGTGTTGCATGAGTGACATGTTATTCACAAACCTCTATTTTAGTGTAGCTAACTTCTGGCCAGTCCCCAGAAGCAGAGATATTTATCTGACAAGCCAACTACAGTGATTGCAGCCATGACCAGAATTACCAGCAGAGTCAAGCCTAAATAACTCACTCATATACCTGTGACTGTGATAAGTGGTTTATAAGGAAAATAAGTTTACACGGAAATACAAGCCTCCAGGAATATCTACAAAAATTCAGAGAAAGAGGAGTAATAAAGGGCTATTACAAGATAACTAATATAACATAAATCCTTTATAATTGAAAGAACATAGTAGTGCATACGTATAGAGATGAGCAAATGGAATAGACTAGAAATCCAAAATGCAGAGCAATGTTTATATGGCATTTTAATACACAATAAAGGAGGCATCTCACCTAAGTTAGGAATTTAGTAATTTTTAAAATATGTAAAGTTTGGAAAATCAGGGAATGATTTGGACAAAGATAAGAATGAATCCACATCAGACACCATTCCCTAGAGTAATTTCCAAATGTATCTGAAACATAAAAGCAAAGCACGATTCTACTTATATGAGATATTTTAAATGGTCAAATTTACAGAATCAAAGAAGTGGAAGACTGGTTGCCTGGGACTAGAGGGAGGGGTAGATGGAAAGTTACTAATCAAAGATGGCATACAGTTTCATTTAAGCAAGATGAATAAGCTCTAGAGACGTATGTGCTATATAATAATTTTAAGCTATAGTTAAAAATACTGTATTGTAAAAAAAAATACTGTAACATACATTTTAAATTTTATTGAGCTCGTAGACCTCAGGTTTTGTTCTCACTATGGTCAAATATAATTTTTAAAAAATGTAAAGCAAAAAACCCAGTAATTTATAACCTGGGCAAGGGAAGGTATTTTAATATTTTGTTAAAATCCAGAAGCAATAAAAGAATAGATGGCTAATTTAAACAGTTAAAACAAAGTCTTTTCCATACAGAAAAAAAGCCATAGGCAAAGTCAAAACAAAACTGAGAGAAAAAAATACTTCCAGCCAATATAACATAAAAAAGTAGATGAAAAGCTATTTCACCTAATATATAATGAGATTTTTAAAGAGGAAAAAAAAAAAAAAGAAAGAAACTCAGCCCCAAATCAATAATTCTGTGGAAAAAACCAATCCCCAGATACACAAAATAGTGAAGATTCAGTTCACAAAGTAAGATTTATAGTCATTAACATGTAAAAACACATTCAACTTTGCTCATAGTAAAATGCACAGAATAAAATTAGACACAGGTACCATTTCTCTTGAGCTTTCAAAAAATTTAAATCTACACAACAAATTGTCAGCAAGACTATGAGCAAAGCAAGAGTCTGATTCATTCTGTTACAGTGCAGATTTGGACTACACCTGTGGAAGGGAATGGGGCAATCAATACCCTTTCTTACTCCTAAAAGCTCATCCTAAGTTTATACTCCACACTATGAAATGACATATGCACAAGGTTACCTGCAATGATATTACACGTAAAAGCAAATTTTAGAAAAGTGTTAATGCTCATCCCCAGGAGACTCAGTACAAGCACTCTGACTAATTCCACATAATGAAGAATTACACAGTCATGAAAATAATTCGAAAGAGCCACATCATCTGATAAGGAGCGATCTCCAGGATACAGTGTTAAATTAATGAAAATTACTTAAATGTAAGAGAAAGCACAATTATATCTCTGTATTTTGGCTCAGTGAGACATCCTCTATATCTTCAAATGAATTTCCCTACTAAGTTTAAATTATTTCACATGAGCTTTGGTACTTGCAATCAAAAGAATGTCAGTTAACATATAAAAAAAATTCTCAGTGTATAGAATGACATAAACTTTCTCTTTTTTCATTCTTTAAGGTAAGATGAAGTCAAAAATAGAAGTTTAAGAAATCACCTACTCAATCTGATAACAGTTCCAACATCCTCAAGGGCATTCAGTGTTGAAGGAAACAATTTTCTTCTTTTTTAATCTCATTTTCTCTTATTTTCCTTATCACTTCTCTTCTGCACTCTACATCCACCTTGCCAAGTACCAACATTTACATGAATGTCTGAGTTTCAAGTAATGGGAGCAAGGTAAATAAAACATTATTGTCTTTAGCAAGCCTCTCTGCATTTTAATATTGAAAGAGGTAATTAAGGCTTACTAAGAAACAAATATAAAAATTTTCTAAGATGTAAGGCTTCCTGAAAATACATTGGAAATGAAAAAAATAAATGTGTCTTGTGATTGTTTTTATAAAAATGAACCACATTTTGACAATGGAAAATTGAATATTTTTGAAGAATTATAATGCTACTTATTTCAAAATAATTATGGCTATGATGGTTTACACTGACATTGAGTCTACCACCTCCAGGCCAAAAAAAACAAGGATGGGATAAGAGAGGTGATTATAGGATCCTGACCCTGAAATGTCTAAGGAGACATTAATGAGGCAGTTCAAATCTCTAGGTTAAAAATGACTGGAAGATGCATCTTGGGGGGTTTGGGGGGTAGGACAAGAACAAATGAAACAAGATGGGATCGGGAGGGAGACAAACCAGAAGAGACTCTTAATCTCACAAAACAAACTGAGGGTTCCCGGCGGGGGGGAGGGGGTTCAGGAGAGGGTGGTGGGGTTATGGACATCGGGGAGGGTATGTGCTATGGTGAATGCTGTGAAGTGTGTAAACCTGGCGATTCACAGACCTGTACCCCTGGGGCTAATAATACATTATATGTTAATAGAAAAATTTTAAAAATTTTTAAGAAGTGATTCAGATTATATTACTTCCTAAGTTGGTAGGAAGAAAACAACTATAGGGTTGTTAAGGAAATTAACTCCTTTTATGTGACTATACTCAGACAAGGTCATACTCAGCAGACTTTTAGTAAATTCCTTGTTTTCCCACTCCACAAATCTAGTCTATTTCTCCCGTATAGTATTTGCATTTCTCAAAAATCATCAAGGGAAATTTTAAATTCATGAGTTTTGGAAAGAAACTTAGCTTCCACATATTTGTAAGAATCTGATTCTGAGTGAACTTTGCCTCCCTTACAGTTTTAAATCTTTTAGAATATATCTAGGGAACACTATTCAGTAATATTTTACTTCTTTTACAGCATACACACTTTTGTTTATACAAACTATATACACAAAGAAACTTCCTTAGGAAATAGTTTGGCAGCTTTCTTGGCTATTTCCCATTTGGAGGCAATAGTAGAAAAAAAGGTTTCCTAGAATGCAAGATAGTTAAAGGACTTTCAGAGGAAAACAAACACCTCCAGCATATTTTGTAAATGTGAATTATTGGCAAGCATAGTTATCATTTTAGAATTCACACCTATTTGGTATTCTATGAAAGTTTAAAAAAGAGGAGAAAGCAAAGAGTAAAATTCTTATTGTGGACAAAAAAAAAAGTATGATAAAAGAATGAAGTTTCAGGTATAAAAAGATTTGTCTTTCTACATTTTCATAATTTAATCTCAGATATTCTAAAAATGTAAGATGTTATTTTTTTAATGTTACTTGTTTTTATGATATTTAGTTGACTTGAGAGTGTTTGAGGGTAAGCATTTCTATATTCTCTGATTAATATATTTTAGTTTGTCATATTATTACTCCTAAGCATCAAATATTACTTATATATCATCTTTGTGAAAAAGGTCAATTTTCTATATTAACAAAACTAAAATTCATCAAAATTTGGTTTGCTTTGTTTTAAAGATTTTATTTATTTATTTGACAGACAGAGATCACAAGTAGACAGAGAGGCAGGCAGAGAGAGAGAGGGGAGGAAACAGGCTCCCTGCGGAGCAGAGAGCCGGATGTGGGGCTCCATCCCAGGACCCTGGGATCATGACCTGAGCCGAAGGCAGAGGCTTTAACCCACTAAGCCACCCAGGCGCCCCTCAAAATTTGCTTTTAAATATGTAATTCTTTTTAGAACTTAAAGGTTCAAGATATTAAGGGAACACTTGTACTTAGTTTTTTTAAAAAATCTCATTTTTCTGACTTGAAAAGTAGTATCTTTATTTCATTTTTAATGAGCAGTCCATCCTATGTTTTTAATTTTATCATCTCTTAAAAACTGAAAGTAAATATATTTAATACAGTTTCTGCAGTGACTGATGTAAATGGATTCCTATGCAGTTATCATACATTTAAACCTGTAATAATGGAGATTTCTGCAGTTGTACCAGGTATCTTAACATTCCCCGGTATCTAATTTATGATAAGGAATCAAATCTAATTTTACAGTTTGGTAAGAAAAATTTAGCTACTCTAGAGAAAAAAAGCAAACACTTTAGCCTGAATCCCACTACATCCTTGGTTCCCAATAGTACTGAGCAATGAAAGGTATTATCCATGCTCCTGGTTCCATATGTAATGAATACGAGGTGAGGAGGAAACCAGTCTGAGGATCAGGAGATAATTTTACAGTCTCATCACCAACTGAAATTTTCTCACTTTGCTCAGACCTGTGTCGTTTCTATGGAAAGGACTTAATAGCTCCAGGCAGCACAATCCCAATTGTTCTGTTTAGAATTAACTAGTTTCACATTGAGCATTGTAGATCACAAAGCCACACAAACTTTAAACTACATAAATAAATCGTTTTGGTTTTCTGGTTGTCATTGAAAGAAAAGTGACATTGGAAGGAATCTAAATAATGTCGATGCCACTGTCTTGGCATTTCAAAATAATACCAAGTCACATGAACATTTTTTTAAGTCTTCATTAACTGTCTAAATTCTGTGCCAAGTTTCCTGATGATTTCTGAAGAATAGCTCTCAGGATTATGCATGTAAGCTGCTAAATTGTTATTATAGAAATTTCATGGCACCTGGGAAAGTATTAGTGATGTAGGCATATTCCAGAATTACTGTAAATGCAGGGAAGGGTAAGAGCCTCCCCTGATGACTTGTTGAGTACAGTGTATGTAAATTAATCACTGTTGTTGCCTCTGTCATGATGAAGTTGTTTGGCACAAATGAGGGCATATATGAAATTGATGGGCAATTTCTTCAGAGTTACAATTGTGAAGGGCTGAGCTGCTAAGATGCAGTTTAAGAAGCAATCTCACAAATGTTCTCTTGGGCAGAAAATCTTGTCTGAAAATGTTAAACTCAGTCTTTGCTACTTATTTAAAACATGCATATCTAGATTACACATTCAACTGAAATCAGCCAAGAAATGTTACATTTCTATCCCTAATTATCCAAAACAGAATCAGTTCAAATAACATGGGAAGAACCCTAGAATGGAAATTAGGAGTCTGGAATTGTTATCTCAGCTAGATCTTTATCACTCACTGTGTGATCTTTGCCAGAACCCTGAACCTGTCTGGGCTCCACACTATCATCTATGAAAGAGATGAATTATTTAAGTCAATGGTTTTCCACCTCACAGTTTGTTATGGGTTGAATTGCATCCCCCCAAATTAATATATTACAGTCCTAACCCACATTACCTCAGAATGTGATCTTATTTGGAAATAAGTTCCTGGCAGATACAATTAGTTGTATTAGGATGAGACCATTACTGGAGTAATGTGGATCCCTTGATCCAATATAATTGGTTTCAATTTGGAATGACACAGGAAAGTGGGACAACTACTTAATCAAGAGGTGAGAAGAGACATGTCAGTAAAATGTCAATTTCACTTTGATAAATTAAGATCATGTTTTACTGAAAGCATGACTTAACTACTCTTTAATTATAGATAGCACATATTTAAAAGCGTTTTGGGGATCATACTTATTTTAACTACTAAATTATCACAAGTCATAGCATATAAAGAAGTTTTTCTTGATAGGAGAAATATCTTAGCATATTTAGACAAAGATAGAACTCTACTGTGGTAGGCTGAATCATGGCCTCCAAAGATATCTAGGTTTTAAATTTTGGAACTTGTGAATGTTACCTTACATGGCAATAGGGACTTTGCAGATATGGTTAAGTTAAGGATCTTGTGAAGATTCTCATGGATTATCTGATTGGGCCATAAGTGTCTATAAAAGAATAAAGAGGGAGTTTGATTGTGAGGTCTAGGAGATAACGACGACTGGACAGGAGATTGGTATGGAGTGAGGAGGAGGTCATGACCCCAGCATGCAGGAGTCCTCCAGAAGCTAGAGAAAGGAAGGAAACAGATTTTTCCTCAGAGCCTCCAGAAGAAACCTGTCCTACTGATACCTTGACTTTATCCCAGTGGAAATAACTTCAGATTTCTGACCTCCCAAACTGCAAAAGAGTAAATTTCTGTTGTTTTAAGCCACTACAAGTGACAATAGCAAGAGGAAAGTATTGCATACAGCATTTCTCTCTTCTCTCTGAAATAGGATCCTGTTCCCAAACTATATAATTCCTCCTCAGTCTAGGGTTAATAGGCAACTTTTAGCCAGTTGACTCCCAATTTTTTCTAACCCAATGGGCTGCTTAAAAATAAATGATTCATTAATAGAGAGTGCAACTTTTCCTCTCTGCTGTACCGTGAAGGAGGCTGTTTTCCACCTATTTAACCCAAAGTAATAAAAGTAGACACATACTGTGTATGTCATGAGTTATCAGGAGCACCATGAATAAGAAATATGGGTGTCATTGATATACTCAATATATAGTGACAAGCTACTACTACTGAAACTGTCATTTAAGCAAAGTGGTTTTGTGAGGCCTTTCGAATAATACTGCCTATATTACATGTTGTACAAAGAGAAGATTTAAAATATTCTGAGCCATTGGAAGTATATTTATTGAAATAATAGTATTCATTCTATTTTCCAACCAAAAAATTCCATGCATTTTAAGAAAGTTCAATGAATTTTGAATCAATGAAAAACACTGGCTATCCAGCTGATGATTGTCATTAACCAGAGTCAAAGTAGTTAAAGGAATTTATTTCCAAAAAATGAAAAGCTATTTTCTGGCTGGGCTCTCTCACTCTTGTTGAAATGGCCATTGTAACAGATAATTCCCCTGAGAAGGGTAAATGGAGATCAATTTTCTTTGAGGAATTCAAGGTCATGCTATAATGTCGGAGTATTTTTAAAAATGAAGGGAGTACTTTTATTCTGTTATTATAATATCATCACATTATGCCGAGAAAAACAAAATATGAAGAGAAAAATAATCAAATAGATAAAAGTACATGACAAGGAGAAAATAGAAAGAGGGGAAAAAAGACACAAACAAGGAAAAATACAGAATGACTGAAAACTTCTTGTTGGGAATAAAGAAAGCAGAAGTCAATGAAAAAACACTTTTAACGTGATAAGAAACTAAGAAACATAAGAAACTATGCCAACACAAGCTCAACAAACCTTCTCTAAAGAGTCCATTAATCTTCTGAAAATCTTTCGAAGGTAAAATAAAGAAAACGTGTCTCCAGCAGACCCATACTATAAGAAACGTTAAAAGAAGTTCAAATGGGAAGCAAAGAATAGTAAATGCAAACTGATTCTATACAAGGAATAAAGAGTTCTGATAAATGCATGTAAAACAGAAGATAATTGTTTCTTCAATTTCCTTAAAAGACAGTTAACTCTTTAAAGGAAAAATAACAATATAACATGTTTTGTAACTTATAGAGGTATAAAGTATGACAATCGTACAAAAAAAAATGGAAGAGGGTAGTAAAGAATGTGGTTAAAATTTTATCACAGTATCCTCCAAATAATATCCTCTAAATAAAACATGGAATATTGCAGAATAATATTATTTAGAGGGTGTAGATAATTCAAAAGTATTTATTGTAAGCATGAGAACTGCTAAATCACTAAATGTACATCTTAAATTTATACATTGTTATATGTCAAATATATTTCAATTTAAAAAATTGCTAAAATGAAAACTAAGAGTGCTAATAGTCCCATACTTAAGGCAAAATTGAATACTAAGAATAATACTCAAAAGAAGACAAGAAAAAAAAAGAACAAGGAATAGATGGAATATATAGAAAATAAATAGCAAGACAGTGGACTTCAATCCTAATACACTGATAATTACATTTAAAAAAAGGTATAAATATTGCAAATAAAAATGCCTATCAGACTGTATTTTCTTAAAAAAGCAAGACCACTATCTGCTAGTGGTCCTTTGAATTAGAAAAATATATGAATTAAAACTAAAAGATTATAAAGTAACATATGATACAAACACTGACTGTGATAAATCTGGTATGGCTTCATAAATATCACTCTAGAACTCAGAGAAAGGAATATTACTAAGGAGAAAGAAATATTTTACAATGTTAAAACATTTATTATTCATAAATTAATAATTGTAAATGTGCATGCCCTCGATAATTGTGTATCAAAGTACATGAGCAAAACTAACAGAACTTAAGAATAAATAAAGCTGCAGTTGTTATTGAAAATCACAAAATTCTTCTCCCAAGAATTTTATATATATACAATACATACAATTTTATATATAATATATAAATATTTATTATATATATACACACAATTTTTTATATATACAAATTTAGTAGGAGAATACCAGATCTGAATATCACTATCAACCAAACTGACTTAGTTAATATTTATAGATCACAACACTCAACTACAACAAATATACATTCCTTCAGGTGAACATGTAACATTCACTAGGATATGTTATATGCCAGTTCATGAAACAAATCTCAATAAAGTTAGACAAAAATGGAGTTAAATTATAATTATAATTATAATTCATAATAAAAAGACACCTAGAAAATCCCCGAATATTTGGAATAGGACAAGCACTTGTAAGAAAGCCCACGCATCAAAGAAGAAAATGCTAGGGATATTAGAAAATAGGTTGAAACAGAATGACACTTAAATACAAGATACTAAAATGTGTGAGAGACAATGAACACAGTGCTTAAAGGGATATTTATAACTCAAAATATATTGAGAATCATAAAAGACTAAATCAATGAAGAGCAAATAAAACTTTAGCTAGTAGAAGAAATGAAATAATATACTTAAAAGTGGAAATCATTAAAATAGAAAGTAGACAAAAGAGAAAACCAATGAAACTGTAACATCTTTTTTGAAAAGTTCAAAAATATTTATATACATTTATTTATGGTAAACAAAATAAAATAGAGAGGATTCAAATGACTATATCAAGTTTAAAGAGGAAACATCATTGCAAATTATAAAGTTGACAAAAGAGTAATTAGAGAATGTTGAGACAATTTCACAGTAAAAAGAGATATTTTAAAAATCAAAAGAAAGAATAAAAATAAAATATAAGTAATAAAGAATATTGGGAAACAAGGAAAACAATAGCAAGACGACATGCTTAAAGCAAACATATCAGGAATTTCATTAAATAAATATGGTCTAATTCGTTGAGATTTAATAATCTATATTAAATATAGACATTTTTTGAAAGATTATATTACTAAGACTCATTCAAAAATAAGTGCACATCTTAATTGCTTATAAATATATTAAAGATATTCACAATGAATAAGCCTAGACATAAAGTTAACTTCAAATTTGGAGGCCCTGGGTGCCTAAGTTGGTTAAATATCTGTCTTTGGCTCAGGTTTAGATCCCAGGATCTGGGATCAAGCTCCAGTGCCTGGCTCCCTGCTCAGCAGGGAGTCTACTTCTCCCTCAAGTCCCCCCCCCCCATGTTCTCCCTTTCTCTCTCTCAAATGAGTAGGTGAAATCATGACAAAAAAAAAAAAAAGCTAATCTCAAACTCAGACAACTTTGCTATAACACCCTACCAAACATCTAAGGAAGAGATAAACCAATCCCACCAAAAAATCTTTCAGAAAAAAGAGAACATTCTCTAACTTAATTAGGCCAGCATTATATTGACACCAAAAACAAACAAAAAAAGTGTAAGAAAAGAAAATTATAAACTACCTAATGAATATAAACTCAAATATCTCTAGCAAAATAGTAGCAAATTGAATCTAGCCAAGTGGAATTTATCCATGTAATGAAAGGTCATTTTGATACTTAGAAAACCAAATCAATTTAATTTACCACATTAACAGAATAAAGAAGAAAAGTCATATCATAATTTCAATTGATGTAAAGAAAATATTTATCAAAATTATAAACCCATTTATGAAAAAAGTCTCAGAAAACTGAGAAAAACAAAAAGACATCTACCAAGGAAAAATAGCCAGCATCTACTTAATGATAAAATAGTGAAAGCTTTCCCTCTGTGACTGAGAACATGGCAATTCTATTGGTGATCTATTGGAAAAAAAAAATATATATATATATATATATATATATCTTTATCTCATGTCAGACCCTATGCCCCCACAAAGAAAAAAAAAACCGCAAAAGACCCTCTAAACCATATTTTAAAACACTTAGTTCAAACTATAAAAAATTTATTGGAAAACATAGAATATTATTTTGCAAAATCTGGTTAGGCTGTAAGAGTAGGTTAGCATAAGAATGGCCATCCTGAAGGCCGGGAAGCCATTTTACTGAGCGTCCCTAACAGGCTGACACTGCATAGGTGACTTGAGATAAGAGAAACTAGGTAAAACCTAAAAAAACAACTTAATCATAAACCACCAGGGCGGTTAGGCAGTGGTGCCACAGGGACCAGATGTTGATGAAAAACAAACAGTTCACTTGCAGAGATCACAATCCTGCAAGACAGGAGTCTCCCTTGGTTGTCCTAGTGATTTACAACAAAGAAGCTGTTTTCTCAATAGCCCAATTTCCAGGGACAAATGGCTCAGTTTCTTGAGGCCTGATGTCGCCCTCCACACCATAAAGCTGAGGTGGAGGGAAATATAAATAAAGTTAAATTTCTTCTAAACCTAAATCTCACCTAACCACCAGGGTGGCGCGGGGTGGCGAAAAGCTAAACAAAGTTAAACTGTCATGGTGCAAGAGATGGCTGTAGCTTTGAAAAAGTGCCTTGAAAATGCTATATAAACCCTTAGCTCTGAGAATTTGGGGTCCTTGTTGAAACCTGCCGTGCCGGACAGATACTTGGACCCCAGCTAGCTGGAAATAAACCTCGCTGTGTGACTTGCATTATCGAGAGTGTTCTCTAATTGAGGGGTGGTCGACTTCGTACCCTAACAAGGCAAATATTCTTAAGTGGTATGTAAATCATAAAAGATGAAAGCCCCATTAAATTAAATATCAAAATTTAGACTTCTGCTCTTTAGAAGTCACTATTAAAGAAATTAAAAGGCTGCTATTTAGAATATTTATTTCAGCTGAAAAACTAGTATCCAAGAATATATATAATCTTCCATAACTCAAAATTATAGAAGCAAACAACCTAATTAAAAATGTTCAAAAAGACAACCAAGGGATATCATAAGGGCTATTTTCATATGCATAAACTATTTTCATCTTGAATATATTTTTACAGTGATATAATTGTTTTCGATGTTGATTCTGGAATTAGTTATATAATCACACGCTTTTGTCTAAATTCTTTGAACTTGGGGCAGCTGGGTAACTCAGTTGGTTAAGGGACTGCCTTCAGCTCAGGTCATGGCCCTGTCAGGCTCACAGCTCAGCTCAGTGGGGAGTCTGCTTCTCCCTCTTCTTCTCCCCTGTATGCCTCCTCCAAGCTCATTCACTCTCCCTTTCTCTCTCAAATAAAAAAATAAAATCTTTTTAAAAATTCATTGAACTTGTAACAGAGCAAGTAAATTTTACTGTATTTAAACTGGCCAAAACATTTGAATAGGTACTTCCAAAAAATAGATAGGTAAGCCAATAACAAAAAGATGTTCACCATCATTACAATCAGGAAATTGTAAATTAAAATTACTATATACCCACTATACTGGCTAAAATTATACATTTACCACATGACACTGTAGTTCTGCTCATAGGTATTTACTCAAGAGAAATAAAAACCTACCTTTATGGAAACTCCTATACATAAATAAGATGTCTATGGGTTAGCGAATGTATAAACAAATCGTGGTATATCCCTATAATAGTATTCAAGTCAGGAATTAAAAATAACAGGATATAACTTACATATGCACTAAAACATTATTCTAACAAAAGCCAGAAGCAAAAGGGTCCATAATGTAACATTTCCTTTCTATGAAAGGGAAAAAATTAATGTATAGTGATACAAAGCAGGTTGGTGATTGCTAGCAGGCCAGTGGTAGAGGAGCAGGGTAAAAAGTGGTGCTTGGGGGACACTGGCAGCAAGAGGGCACAGGAAAATTTTCTGAGGTGACAAAAATATTCTATATCCTGATTGGGGTGGTGGTTATACTGGAGTCACTTTTGTCAAAACTCATTAAACTGTATACCTAAAACAAATATTGTATGTGTATTATATACCTTAATGAGGATTAAAATAGCATTTGGGGTTTTTTTTGGATGCTTTATATGTTTAGATAAAATATCTGTATAAATATACAACAGTTGCAAAAAACCAAAATGATATTTTAACCAATATTACTAAGGTATGTAAAACACCTTTCTAACCCAGGAAATGATATGTAATTCTTTACAGTTGATAACATTGAACACTCACTTCTAAGATGGTTCATTTAATATTCAGTATTTCCATAATGGAAACTTTGAACAACTTCATGTCTTAGATACTAATTTTTTCTTTCTCTCTGCTTCTCTGGCAAAGTGAACTCTGGAGGAAGTTTAATCAAAGTATCTACTGCAGGGGCTCCATGAATAGCTTACCTCCTCCCCTCCCCCCATGAAAGTGTGACTGAGTTTGAGCCTTTAAACCCTTCACTGGGTGAAATATCACAAACAAGTTCTGTCATTAAAAAAAATTTCATGTTCACTGGATAAAGTGGGATATGGAGAGTTTTCCATGTGTGAATACTATTGTCTTTTAAAAAAAAAATTCAGCTACAAAGACCTCTAAAGTAACCAGGAAATCCTGTTGGAGAGCCTTGTTTTGAGCAGTAGACCCTGAGCTCTTTTAAGCTGTTTTCATTGATATGTTCTTTCTCCACCTTTTACCTATTGAGTAGAAGGCCTATTGAAACTGGATAATGACAGTCAGTACTTCCTGACAACTAAAAGGCAGTGAGATAAAAGGGGAATGACAATGGGATAGGGTGACTTCAGTCAGGCATTTACTTGTCAAAGAGTGTTTGAGATAGGTTTGTGTAAGATTCAGCTTGAGGAGCACGGAGCCTGAGGCGGGGCTCAATCGCACTCCCTGAGATCAGGACCTGAGCCAAAATCGAGTCTGACGCTTAACCACCTGAGCCACCCAGGTGCCCTTATGGGTGATTTTACATCGTGAATATAAATGTAGATGTTAACACCTATCTGAGGGGAAAAAAAAAGAAGCAACCAAACAAATAAGCGTAGGTGCCTCAAAGAACAAAAATTAGGCTGGTCTTGCTTGTGGGGAAAAATGTGGATGCCTTTAAACCCATGTAAATTCATTCAGCTCCTATTCTGTTTGAAAAAATATAAGGGATTTTAAAGATAGGCAAAACCTTGCATCAGTGCTAGACGCCACTGAACAGAAACATCAAAATGCACAAACTTAGGGGAATTTTTTGCTCCATGTAGTGCAGATTCAATAAGATTAAACAATTTATATAAAAAAAAATTGTCAAAAAAAAATTGTCAAGGAGTGTACCTAGCCTTTTAGAAAAACAAAACAAAACAAAACAACAAAAAAAAACCCAAAGGGTATTTTACACCAGACAGACTCTGAGGATTTGGAGGGATGAGTGCTAAGGATGGAGAAAGGTTGAGAAAGCAGCAGGTAACTTGCCATAATTCGGCAGAATTAAAAGGGAATCGTGGTGGGTCATAGGAGCTCAGAAAACTGTAAATATTGCAGGTTGGCCATAAGGATGTCATTTCCAAGTGAGCAGATGCTGGTCATCTCTGATGCAATACGGAAGTCCCACTGAGCAGTAAGCCCTTCGCAGGGCCATTTTATGGAGGGGGTTTCTTCAGGGCCAGTTAGTGTCACTCTTCACACACACAATGCTTAACAACTTAAAGGAGGCCAAAGAAGTGCTGGGCCACAGAACTGCTTCTGGCTTGCAGAAGCGCAGCATGTTTTTGATATTGAGTCCTGTCTCATAACCCATTTTTATGCACAAAACAAGTCCCATTCCTTTGGCAGCAAAAAGAAGCAAGATGAGCAATTAAGGGAGTATGAAGTCATCATTCCTATCACATTAAAAAAGAATAACTCTGAGAGAGAGCTCTACGTTTGTCACAGTACTGGAATTTCCTCCCAGGTAATCAGAGCTCCCAGATGAAAAAGCAGAGTAAACCTGATGCATGTAACATTTAGTGTATTTACATTGAATCAACAAGCCACCTGGATACACAGAAGTACCCATTAGCGTTAAGTCCAGGAATAACAATGCTGTATATATATTCTTTCAGTTTTTAATTTACCTCCCAGGACTATTCTGTTTGTGTAAACCTGAAATCCTTTCCAAGGTAAAGCTACTGAAAAGCATCTCTACTGCTGAATTAACAAGAATCACAAACCATCGGGGAAAATGTTAACAAAAATCTAATCCATTAAAACTTGAAACTGCAGTAATAAAAAAGATGTCATGAAAAAGATTAAAAGATAATCAGAAAAGGATTTGTATATAGATTTTTTTTTATTTGTACAGTATGTATACTTTGGTCTCAAAGTTATAAATAAAACATATAGGGAATTAATTACCATGAAAATCAATTTTGTAACAATTCTTCCATTCCTTTTAAGTTTTTGTTCAAATCCCAGTTAGTTAAAAGATAATGTAATATGGGTTTCAGGATTTAATGATTCTTCACTTACATATAACACCCATGCCCATCATAAGTGCCCTCTTTAATATCCATCACCCACTTAACCCATCCCCCCATTTCCTCCCTCCACCAACCCTCAGTCTATTCTCTATAATTAAGAGTTTCTTATGGTTTGCTTCCCTCTTTTTTTTTTCCCATATGCTCATCTGTTTTGATTCTTAAATCATACATATGAGTGAAATCAAGTGGTATATCTTTCCCTGACTGACTTTTATCACTTAGCATAATACACTCTAGCTCCATTCACATCATGGCAAATGGCAAGACTGCATTCTTTTTAATGGCTGAGTAATATTCCATCGTGCGCGCGCACACGTGTGTGTGTGTGTGTGTGTATTTATTTATAATTATATTTATAATTGATTTAAGTGCATGCAATCAAGATGATGGGATCAGCGCAGTGAGGCCAGTCATAGCAAAAAGGATACAAAAGTACAGTGAAGGTAAAATTTGATTTAACTTAATGGCCATTGTGTTTGACAGAAAAATGATATATGAACAGAAGATAGCAGAGTTACAAAGACAACTTGCTGAGGAACCCAGGGATACAAACCAGGATAACAATGTGTTAAGTGCTATTCAGTCAGAGATTGCCAAAAACGGGATTCTTATTGAAGAAGTACAGACACTAAAAAGATACAAGATTGAAAATATCAGAAGGAAGTATAATTACCAGCCTTTCATTATGGAATTATTAAAGACTTTAGCAGAACACCAACAGTTAATACCACTAGTAGAAAAGGCAAAAGAAAAACAGAATGCAAAGAAAGCACAGGAAACCAAATGAAGAAGATGCTTTGGGATGTATACATATTTCTGCTTCTGCACTTATTTTCATGGAAACCATTAAGTATAAAGAACTTTGAGCAACATCCTAATTGACTCAGTGCATGTTTGGCAATAGTACCAGTCTGTCTTGTCTTTAATGCATAGATTGTTTCCCAGCCTACATCATGTGCACGTAGTGCATATTAAATAAAAGTGATATTAAGAGTGAAAAAAAATACACACACACACACACTACTTCTTTATCAATTCAGCAGTTGATGGATGTTTGAGCTCTTTCCATTATTTGGCTATTCTTTCTTGATAGTGCTACTATAAACAGGAGGGTGTGTACCTTCGAACCTGTAATTTTGTATCCTTCAGGTAAATGGCTAGCAGTGCAGTTCTATTTCTAACTTTTTGAGGAATCTCCACACTGTCTTCCAGAGTGGCTGCACTACTCTGCATTCCCAGGAAGAGTGTAAGAGGGTTCCCCTCTCTCCACATCTTCGCCTACATGTGTTGCCTCCTGTGCTGCTAATTTAAGCCATTCTGACTGGTGGGAGGTAGTATTTCATTGTGGTTTTGATTTATATTTCCCTGATGATCCTTAATGTTGAGCCATCTGTGTGTCTTCTTTGGAACAATGTCTGTTCATGTCTTCTACCCACTGAAATGTTCGTAGAATTTTAACTCCTCTAAGTAATGAACAAGAGGGCCTAATATTCCCCTCAGTTCAACTAAACATGTGATTGGTTTCTTCCTGATTATAGGCCCCTGGCCTCTTTTTTTCTTAGAACATCACTTTAGAAAACTTGCCGTTATAAATTCTTTCTCAGAATTTTGAGATATAAATCTTCCTCACCCTCTTCCAATTCTAGAACCAAGGGATGTCTTTCTCAAAGACAAGAGAGACATCCCCTTGAAATGTAATCATCCAAGGAAAGAGCACCTCCTCTATTTCCCAGGCCCTATGGGAAGGTAGGAACCTGACTTCCCTAAGCTCCAATTAGAAAACACTGATGACCTCAGTACACCGATCAACCCCCCTATTATGTCCTCTAGTATTTTTCCACTAACTCATTCCAAGGCTTAAAAACTTGCCTATTTTGTTTCAGTGGGGTTAAAATCAATCTCTTTCTCCTAATGCAATATTCATGCAAAAATTCTTTCTTGCTAGCTTATGTTGTCCAGTGAAATTTTTTCTTTTATAAACCAATATAAAAAAGAATAAATGTGCACTAGGAAATGGTCAAATGATTTCTTCCAGAGAGAGTGCGTATTGCTAATAAGTATATGAAATGATGCTCAGTTTCACTAGAGAAATGCAAATTAAAAATCAGTGGCATAGAATTTAACAACTATCAGATTAGCAAAATTTACAAAGCCTAAGGATATAAAGAATACACGCAGATAATTTTAGGGTAAGCAGATACAATTACTTTAAGAGTAATTTTATAATATTAAATTTAGGTAGAAAACCCACATTCAACGGCCCAGCAATTTTACCACAGGTATGGACACTAGAAAAATTTCCTGCAAGTGAAATGTGGACAAGAAGAAATGTACAAGGAAATTTACTGAGGTATTCTTGATAATATCCAAAAGTAGAAAAAAAACTAAATTCCCCTTAAAAGAATAATGGACTCCAGATATTCATAGGTTTGAATATTATATTGTAGTTAAAATCAACTACATTTACTAATATGAGGAATTTGTAAATAATATGAATTGAAAAAATTAAGGATTGTTGTATGATAATAAATATATGAATTTTTAACACCTGCCAAACAATAGATTCACAGATATACACATATAATGTGAAACACTAAAAAGCATTTCTGAAAATCACAAACAATATATTTATTACAATAGTTATTTAACAATGGTGAAGCAGAGCAAGAAATAAGAGACCTTAATGATTCTATGTAAATAAATGAAGACAATCAATGACCTTGCTATAGAAAGGAAGTCAGTCGCCATCAGTTGCATTGAGCAAAGACCCAAAGGAAGACAGAGGAGTGGGAAGATTCACAGTTATAAAAAGAGAACAAGAGAGACAGAGGGAGAAATCTTCAGGAATGTTCTGATTGAAAACTGTTGGCATGGGGAAGCTGGAGCCAGGATAATTAAAATTAACATTCATGTCATTGGTCAGGGGAGCATAACTGTTTTTTTCCAGTTGGTCCTAAATCTAAGGTATGGGCAAAACTTAGGGAAGCTATCAGTTATTCATCAAGTCTTGGCCACTTGGGAGCACTCATTATAAGATTATTGTTTGGCTTCCTGGACTGGCCACTACACAGAGTGGTTCAGCTTTGTGGCCTGGCTGCTGAAGGTTGTGGGTCAGAGTTCTGTTTTCATATATGGTCTGACCACTGCCCATTTGTCTGTTCAGTCCATCAGTCTAAAAAGTTTATTCATTAAGGAATACTTACACTATTCACTTAAGACATGTAATTCAATAGATACTTCAAGTGACAAGAAGCATGACTTTATATTAATAGAATAAAATCTAAATTAAGATATAACTGTATGTGGAGCGCCTGGGTGGCTCAGTGGGTTAAGCCTCTGCCTTCGACTCAGGTCATGTTCTCAGGGTCCTGGCATGGAATCCCGCATGAGCTCTCTGCTCAGCAGGGAGCCTGCTTCCTCCTCTCTTTCTGCCTGCTTCTCTGCCTACTTGTGATCTCTCTCTCTCTGTCAAACAAATAAATAAAATATTTTTTAAAAAAGATATAACTGTATCCATTTTTTTATTTTTTAGCGTTTGCTAAAGGTTATCACTTATCTGCATGTATATAAGAGCACAATTTCTAAGCTATAACAATACATGGGTTTCCAAAATTCTGATTCTTAAAACATATTTTTGACACTCATAATGCACATGCAATATGATTGAACATAAAGTTTTATTAATATATATTTTCATCCCTGAGCATTGTAATTCAGGCTGGAAAATGCAATATAATAATAACATAATATAATAATATAATACATTTGTATTCTATTTCTCAAACATTGTTTTCTCTTTTTCTTTTACCTTCAATATTTCAATTTATGGGACAAAAAAATCTATGATATTAGATATTATGAATCGCTGTTTGACAAATGATCATTTATCCCTCAGCTACTATAATATGGGTGGTGATATACTTTTGTTGATACAAAAGTAGTAACTTTTGTTAGAGGAGAAACAGAAAATTCGGGTGTAATAAAATGCCATTTTAGGGGCCAAAGCTGTCTATTTGTAAAATAGGGTGTTCCTTGAAATAACTCCTATTATTATCAAGCTAAAAAACAAGGATGACTTCATATCTGATAAAGTATTGTTGCACATTTTGATTTCTTTCTTGATTTCATTTTAATGTTTCCAGCTTTCCTTTAGAGCACGAATGGCAGAGGTTATTACTGAGGAAATCGCTAGTTTATAGAGGAACTGACTGATTTGAGGAAGAGTCATAAGGACTTACTAATGACTGGTGTTTTTTTTTTTTCTTCAAATATATGTCAGAGGTTTGGAATGATTAAAAAGATAACTGTGGATGATTGCTATTAGCTTTTTTGAAATATGTGTTGGTCCCATTTTTGGGGAGACAGTGCCCTACTCATCCAAATGTATTAACAGAGATTGAAAATTAGTTCCTTCCCCCTCACTCAGCTTCAAAATCAGGTCAGGTTGTTCTGTAAATGAAAACCCAACTGAAGCTGTTTCTCTTATCCTCTTTTTTGACTAAATCAGGATTCTAGACTTCAAAGCTAAAAATGTAGTCTTTTTCAAAAGAAGCAATACAATCAGTGCAGACAAAAGTAAAACTCCCAGATCAGCCTCTTCAAACTTTGAAACTAAGATGAAAAGACCCATTTTAAATTCCATGGACAGTGAAATGTCATACTAATCATGAAATTGACCCATAGGTATGGTTTTCTTTGACAGTTATATTTTAAGAGCAGTGGGCTTAATCATGCAATCTTTAAACTGAGATAAATGAGTTTTACTTTAATAAAGGCTGTACATAGTTTCTACAGGTCCATTCAGAAGTTGCAAAACATCATGCATATGCATCCTTTCTGTGTCATATTTGCCCAGTAAAAATCTCCTAAAATCTGTTTTAAAGGAAAATTTACAACCCTGTGCATCATTGCTGAGTGTCAGGCTTGTAAATCTAGAGACTGACCACACTTCTGTTTTGTCCTTCATGTAGAAAAAAGGAAACGAAAGAGAGAAAGAGATAGAGAGAGATCTTTTTAATTATTATGCTGAGCATCTTTTTTTAAATCTCAGAAAAATATGATGAGCAATACTTTAAAAAATGCCCAAGTCCTCAAGAATCTCAAGTTCAGTATGGACGACAAACTCATAAATTCACAGGTAATAAACTATACACAATAGTGTTGTAAGTGCTATCCTGAAGTTTACAATACCACAGATAAGAAAACAGCCAAATCTCTAGGTGAACTATAAGGCAGTGCAGGGAAAGCAGATTTTAATATGAATTTGGAACTATGAAAAAGAACACAAGAGACAAAGAAAAGGGGAAAAAGAACTGCTAGGCAGAGGCAAAAGAATGGTTCAAAAAGCATGAAAGGATTTGAAAAAGTTCAGCTTGGCTGAGGCATGAAAACTATCATTGAAGATAGAACATGATGAACTTTTCATCACATGACAAAGGATCTGAACATTGGTTTGTAGGCAATAAGCAACCAATACACATGGCCACATTTGAATTTATTGTTTTTTTTTTTTCTTTTTTTAAAGATAATTGACAGTGGTGCCATGAGCTGAGTACAGAATGAGCTATGAGAAGAACAAATCAGGGGCAGGAAGTTGGTACTGAGGCTATTTCGGTAGCAAATAATCTAATTCAAAAGCCTCTAGATAGGAAGCAAAAAAGCCATCCTCCATTACTAAGGTAGCAATTAATGAATGATTAGTAAAGAATCTGAGAGAGAAAGTTGGAGTTAAGATTTTAGCTTAGGTAAGGATAGTGGTACGAATTAACCTAAAGGGGGGATACTCTAGGAGGAGCAGTCTGAGATCTCTGGCTGGGACAGAGAATGAAAGTACCCCAGGTGTTTCTGAATTCCTAAAGGATGTTCACTAGAGAGTTAGACATACAGGTCTAGTTCTTGACCCATAAACCCATAATTCTAGTAGCTGATATTCTGTCAGCTGAGGAGCTCACTCAGAAACAGTATTAACAAATGAGAAGAGACAAGGTCAAGAATAAAACTCTAAGGAGCTATAGCATTTGAAAGCTTGTGCAGGAAATGGAGGCAAAGAGGAACACAAAGAAAAGAATCATACAATTAGAAGTTGTCACTGCTGATGATAGTGTTCTAAAAGCCAAAAGAGATCATTTCCAAAAATTCAGTCAACTCTGTCAAATGACAGCCCATGTATCACAATGTTGCCACAATGGTACTTTCATGGATGTTTTGTTAATTTTTTGTTATTTGGCCAAACAACCAGGTGAGGATCATGTACTAAATAAAAATCCCCTTACTGTCATCACCCCCTTTTTCTTTTATCTTGCACACACACAAAAATGAATGTTGCATTTAACAACATTTTTGTTTCCTTTCTTTTCTCTCTCTTTTTTTTGTTTAATTTATCTGTGTGTCAGTTATAGATTGCATTTGACTGAGAGTAATAGAACACCAAGATATTGTGACATAAACATTCAAGGATTTAATTTTTCATGTTAAAAAAAAAATGAATGTAGCCTTCTCCAATCTGCTACATTATCTTTATGGCCTCTTGGATCTGGACCTGTCTTTTTCATCTAACAGCCTATTCCACTGACTAACCATGTGGCTTCCATTCTTAAGGTCAAGATTGCTCCTAAAGTTCTGTAGAACACATCTGAGTTGCCAACCTAATGAAAAAGAAAGAACAGAAGCATAAAGAATGATGCTTCTCTCAATTGACCCAGATTCTTTGAAAGAACATTCCCAGAATTCATTCCCAACACTTATATTTATTTGATCACATCTTGCTTCTTTGGAGATTGGGAATATAGCCTTTATTTCTAGCAGCAATGGCTCGTGGTAAAATTTGGAATCTGGAAAAGAAAATGGATATTTGGCACGTTACAGCTATCTTTCCTGCAAATTTCTTCTTCTTCTTTTTTTAAAAATTTTATTTTAAGTAGGCTCCACACCCAATGTAGGGCTTGAACTAATGAGCCTGAGATTAAGAGATGCATACCCTACACATGGAGCCTGCCAAGTTCCCCTCAAGCTTCTAATATATGGAAGAGTTTGGCTAGTTTCTGAAGATGTAAAATATTTAAATGGAGTCCCTTCCTTTCACCAAGTAACTAATAGTCAAATAGAAAAATATGTTTGAAAACAAATATAGAAACTATCTTGGCAACTCAGAAGACAATGTGCAAAGTGCAATGAGATATAGTTGCAAAAGTGATTCCTGGTGGAATGCAGATTTTCCAGGTGACTAATGCTGGCCCAGCACACAAGAGGATGTAAGAATGATAGGCAGGAAAAATGTGACGAAGCACCAAAAACAGGATTGCAAGAATAACATTGGACCTCATTAAAAACTTAGAAAGTTAACTTAGAGAAATTTAGACACTTGAGTACATGGAGGCTTCTAGGTCCTGAGCATCAGCTACTGAGGAGTTTTTCTTGAAAACGATTCCCCAGAACTGCAAGACAAATTCTTTACTTAAAGTCCTGAGTAGCATCTATATTTGACATTAATTGGCTAGAAGTCCTTGCACTTCTCTAAAGAATAAATTGCTATAGGCATTTTACCAAACAGGAAGAGAAAGAAGTCTGCTGTACTAGAAATCTTCAAGTATTCAATTTAGATAAATTTATTGTTTGATAAGAATTGTGAAGTGAATTAAACAAGGAGGCCATTAGATTGAAGTGGCTGTAATGCTGCCTATGTCTGTATAAGCAAACCCAAATCTAAACCTGGGGATCCTTCAAGGTTACAGAATCAATATGCCAAGGACAACCAATCACAAACAGCCAATGAGGCTTTAAGCTATAGCCCATATAGCTTCTTCCCCTCCTCCCCCTTTTTTTCCTGCACTTTCTCTGTATAAGTCTTTTACCTGGTTCCTATCCTCAGAGCACTCCTAACCCCTTCTGGTCTAATACTGCCTAATTCAAGTCAATTTTTACTCAAACTGTTAAATTTTTTAATATGCCTTAGTTTATCTTTTAACAACATGAAATATAAAATGTATTTTATTGTATATTATGTTTTATTCCAAATAGAGATATTAAGGTGATATCTAGAGAAATTTAAAGCACTTGCTTGAAATGATTTATGTTTAATCAGATTTCTTTGCATAAAATGTGTGATTTGGTTTTCTGAATTTTATTTGTAGACCCCTATGCCCTTATGATTGTCATTGTGTCTTAATTGAATTATTGATTTTCTGATGTTATTCCATGACTTACTTCTATCAGATAATAATACCACCTGTTTATATTTACTAACTTGCTTAACCTTACAACACCCCTCTGTAATACATACTATTATGATTAAAATTTCACAAACACAAAAATGTGAACTCTAGCCTTTTCTTTCCGGGAACAGGGAGATATAACTTTCTGTGGTAATTATTAGCTATTTAGAAACCATGCCACTTACTACACCGCAGCAAGATATTCTTTTTTTTTTTTTAAGATTTTATTTATTTATTTGACAGAGAGAAATCACAAGTAGACGGAGAGGCAGGCAGAGAGAGAGAAAAGCAGGCTCCCTGCTGAGCAGAGAGCCCGATGCGGGACTCGATCCCAGGACCCTGAGATCATGACCTGAGCCGAAGGCAGCGACTTAACCCACTGAGCCACCCAGGCGCCCCTGCAGCAAGATATTCTATAGGAAGGTGAACTTCATTTTTTCTATGAAAATTATATTTGTAAAACCAATTTCAACCATTCTTTCAAAATCTAAAGAAATAAAGAGTTACAGAAGGATGAAAATCAGCACAGTCTTTTAAATCTCCGTTCCAGGAATTAAAATAGTCCTTACTGAAACTGGTTTGCGGAGCCCTACCTCCTCTCTCTCCTGCACCTTTTCTTAGAACATTTTGCCCCTATTGAACCCACCTCTTTATTGAGACAGATGGAATACTGAGCCCTGTGCTTACAAAGTGCCACACATTTGGAATCATGGCTGTTTTTGTCAATAACAGAGGAGCACTCTCCAGGAAACTGACGCAAACTCCAGAGAATAAAGAGGCACATGATTCTCCCAACTGAACTGAGCAACTACCTGAGGCATTTCAAGTGAAGGAGAATGGAAACACAAAGCCATAAGACTTTTAAAAAGTAACACCTTTTTTAGCAAGGCATTTGGGAACAGCTCTCAGTCTCAAGGGGGCTATGGTAGCCTTATTTGCAGCTGCCAGTTCTACTTTCCTCTCTTCCTTTCTGATTCCCTTACTAATCCAGAGAGCTCCAGTACTTCAAAAGAAAATTGCCTCACTTCCTGACCTTCGAGAGGTGTGATATGGCAGCAGTGTCAACAATAGGTTTTGACCCTCCCACTGTTGGGACCATTAAAACTTCAAAATCAAAACTGCTTCAAATAGAACACATCCATTTTCAAGATACAATTTTTCAAGTACATTGGAACGCTGCTGAAATAAACACTCTACCTTAAGTCAGGGTACTGCAAGGAAGAGATTTTTTTTACACTCTATCCATGATTGTTAGTTAATTAGAACTTTAAGGCAGGGGGCACCTGGGTGGCTTAGTTGGTTAAGTGTCTACCTTCCGCTCAAGTCATGATCCCAGAGTCCTGGGATCCTGCTGAGCAGGGAGCCTGCTTCTCCCTCTGCCTCTCCCCTTGCTTGTGCTCTCTCTCTCTCTCTGTCAAATAAAAAAGTAAAAAAAGAAAAAAAAGAAAAGGAAAAAAAAAAGAACCTTAAGGCAGTTAGGTGTAGAAAATGACTTTAGACTTCGAGCATGAATTTTGGAGTCAAACAAGTGTGCAAATGAACTGGCAGGTGTACTCTTTTAACAGCAATCGAGACCCTTTTGGCTAAAGAGAAACTTTTATCCCTCCCTTAACGACCTAGAAAAATCTAAATTGGAGGTCTTTCCCAGAGAAAGAGTTATTACTGGAGATAAATTTCATCTGAGTGAACCATCTGTATGGGAGGGCAAACATCTAATTACCAAAAGTGTACTCCTATTGTCCTGTGAAGGACTGCCCTCTCTTTTGAAGCCCCAGGCCCACCACATCTCATTTCTTAGCTCAGGATGGCATATATACCTCATTTTAACTTTCTGTCTTTGAACCTCTCATATGTGTGGGGTTCCTGTGCATACAAAATTAAGTTAGTCTTTCTTCTATTCATCTGTCTCATGTCAGTTTAATTCTCTGAGGGTAAGGGAAAATTTCCCCCCAACAATACACATATATAGTTAATTTAAAATATTTTGATTTTGTGTGCTCACTAGGTCTTGAAAAATCACAAAAGCATTGGACAATTGCTTTTAAGAATTTATAATTTATTACTAATTTATAACAGCATTTTCCTTAGGTTTAAATGAATAGAATATTAAATTAAATGTGATTGCTTTTAATAACCTGAAGGGGAGTATATATTTCATTCTATTGCTCTTAAATTATATTTTCATATATTTTATGTCTTTTACATCATATAAATATGCATCAATTTTCCACAAATCTATAAATTGTCCAGATTTGCATTCAACCCTCTCAGAAATAATAAAATATGTAGTTTATCAAAAGCGGCAAAGTTGGCTTTTAGACTATAAAATGGAAGTAGTAAAACTATAAATCTAGTGCACAAATGAGGACATCTTTTGAAATAGCTTTTGTCTTGCAATATTATTTTCATCTTATTAAGAAGGATACTCAAAAACCAAGAATGGGTTTATTTCATAAATATGTTATTATTTGAATAGCAGATTTTGAGTGATTTATTATTTTAAAAATCCTGTCCTTGGGGGCGCCTGGGTGGCTCAGTGGGTTAAAGCCTCTGCTTTCGGCTCAGGTCATGATCCCAGGGTCCTGGGATCGAGCCCCACATCGAGCTCTCTGCTTAGCAGGGAGCCTGCTTTCCTTTCTCTCTCTCTGCCTGCCTTTCTGCCTACTTGTGATCTCTGTCTGTCAAATAAATTAAAAAAAAAAATTAAAAAAAAAATCCTGTCCTTGTATACTATTTGATAATTGTTAGTCTTTTCAATATTTTTGTTTCTCTTTTCCTCAGGAACTTCCAAATGTGCCTGCAGATTTTAACAACAAAGACAACAGTGAAAACCATGACATCTTAGGAAGTAACTCCCCAGAGCCTCCAGAATTAGATTTTTCGTGTTCTAGATGGAGGGAGCAACTGGAAGTAATGTGTGAAAGGGATCACAGCACAGGCACTCTCTAAGGAAACTTTCTTCTACTGATTTGGTAAAGTTCTAAACTGAGGTAAACTGTCTCAACTCGGCTATGTGGAAGGATGGCCGAGGCAGAAGGACAGCAGCACTGATAGAAATCATGAATAAGCCTTCAGATCTCAGGGGAGGAGCACCCCAGATGGAAGCATCATTCTGGAAGAAATCAGTTTCAGGACATCTTTGAGATCCTGTTGAAGAGCCTGAATGTGACCCCTTTATTTCCCTCTGCCCAAGACAGTCAAAAGACAACAAACCTTCACAGCCAAAATGGAAGATAACGAAATCCAGAACAGGAGTTCTGTATAATCTCATTTAACCTACTGAGATCTTTCTTGGTTTATAGTCAACATCCACATCTAGGACAAATTAGTGAGTGGAAGCGGGAAAAAAAAAAATGAAACAAACACAATTTTATAATGTAGATGCTTATTACAAGTGTCAGCTGTTGGAGACTCCGTATTCCTGTAGCACACTTCTCTCATCTCTTACCAAGTTACTCTCCAAGCACCCCCAGCCACCCTGCTGATCCCTCCAGACCCCCAGTGTTGGGGACTGTTACTGAATGGAGTTCATTGTAGTTCATTTTTTATTCCATAAACAAAATTTTAGCTAAGTGATTTTTGATGCTTCTTCTTCTTCTTCACTTTTTTTTTTTTTTAATTCAGTCTCTCTCCATCCCCTTCTTTAAGGAAAAAAATAAAAATTCAGACAAAGAAGCAGATGGAAAGAGTCAGATAATGCAGATAGATACATGAGAAAAGAACTCCCAACTCCCAGGTGCATCTGTGAAACTGGCAAGCTGATAATCCTAAACTAAATTGCTAGACCCAGAAGTTCTAGATTTCTGGGAAAAGAAATTAGTGTTTTTGAGATTGTTGTACCTTTAGGTAAGCTGCTAGTGTGGCATTATCTCCACAAGAAGAGGTCAAGGAAAGGTCTCAAGGGCGCCAGCAGAAAAGACCTGGGTCAAGGGCTGCGCCTCGTAGGACATAGAGTTTGCCCTGTGGACACCCCCCAGGATGTCTCTGTGGATGTCCCCACAGTCGCCAGATGTATAAAGCAGGCACCTCATTCAGGTACCTCATATGGAGACATTACCTTCAGTCTGGAGCAAAGGTGTGGTTTTATATACTATGTTTCTCTGTTCTTCTGTTTTCCATTTTATGCCTCTATTCATGATATTTGAATGTTTTAAA